>NC_089513.1:28618023-29977523 GCF_036850995.1 Saccopteryx leptura
CCAGGATTCTCCCCAGGTATTTATGAGACCTGAGTGGACAGATGTAGAACGAAAATAATTAAGGGAGTAAAAATAATAAATACAAGTAGCACCTAAGTTATCTATGATTATGTGTTCTTCCTATTGTCAGGTGTAGTTGAACCATGCTTTTTCTATCCATGCACAGTGTACAATCACACATCCAGGAACTGTCTAGCTTGACCTATGGTGGTGCAGTGGATAAGGCATCCACCTGAAACACTGAGGTCACCAATTCAAAACCCTGGGCTTGCCTGGTCAAGGCACATATGGGAATTGATGCTTCCTGCTCCTCCCCTCTTCTCTCTCTCTCAATCTCTCTCAAAATAAAACAAACAAACAAAAAACAAAACAAAAAAACCCCACTTAGTGTTAATTTTGGTGCATCTCCTGAATTGCAGAGCATCAAACTACAAATTCAATAAAGGATCAATAAATGCTTTTCAATAGTCTGCTTGATTAGCAGTAAGAGATAAGATATTGGGTTCTGACTCAGAGACATCATTACAGGATGTATTTTCCCTAATTATAAAATAACAGTTGAAATTTACATATGTAGATAGTGCTTTACTTTCATATACCTGACCTCAGAATTTCTAAAATCTGCTTTCTAGAACACCTGCAGTTACATAGTGGAGGTAGATAGGAGAAAAAGTCTGGTTTTCATAATCTGGAAAGATAAAGGTCTATTTAAAATATTCCTGTGAAATTGGGAGGTGGTTAAAAAAGAAAAATAACAAGGCTGGCCAAGCTTCTTTTGTGTGGAAATTCAGCCAGGCACTGCCGTTCTTGTCCCTTGGGTTTGTAGTTTTCCTCTCTCCATGACTCTCCATCACTGCTTGTAAAACTCCTCCACTGAAAGATCTTAAAGTTCACAGGAAAGCAATGCAATTATTCTGAGTCATTCCTTCTTACCTTTTAACCTAATCTTCAGAGGTGCCGGGATTGAAGAAGCACGACTCCTGCCCAAAATGAGCCTAATCTTGTCTCTGAAAATAGCACTTCCTTGCCAAGAAGAACTTTCTCCTTTTGAATGGCTGCAATGATGAGAAAAAGGAGCCAGGCTTCATTAATGACCCTGGGCATGGTGGGCACTAAGTCAGAGTGCCCTTCGTCTCTACAGAAAATAGCACTGTCTACTTACGATACTTACTAAAGCTTTTTTTTTTCCTTTTTATCCCTACAATGACTGCTGGCAGAAAGCTTTGAAACAGCTCATTACTGATTTCCAATTCAACAAGCTAAAAGGGTGAAGAGGAGGGCAATGTAGATTCAGTTTTAACTCTAAGTTTTTGGAATACCTACTATGTGACAGGCCCTAGGTTAGGTGTTGCCATAACAACCCTCTAAATTGAGAAATCTGATCCTGGTTTAGTACTTTAATAAGGCCAGCTCAGATACTGTTAATATCATCAAACTGGGGAATTTGAACCCAGATCTTCACATTGCAAATACATCGATGACTTCCCTACCTCTAACATCTGACTGCCAGTATATAAGCCTACCACCTGCAGTCTGTCCAAAATGAAGCCTTAGAAAGAAATGACATCTTTTTCTACCTGTCAACTTCCAGGCAGCCCCACGCATTTATCTAGAACTGCTTAGGGGGAAAAAAAGATGTGGTCCTCCTGCTATTGGTGAATACCCCTCTGCCTGGGATCTGCATCCAGCGCCTTCTGCCTTCTCGACTGAATTCACTTTCTTTATCTTCTCTCTTCCTTGCAACTCCTGATTCTGTACAGGTCCCACCCATCAGCCTTGAAGATTGCTCAAGTCTATCTCAACTTAGGGACAACATCAAAAATTAACCCATAAAATAAAAAAGAAAAATAACCTCTCTAATCATACATCTGACTAGAACACCTCAATTCACTCTCATACTCCTTCACAGGCAGTAATCTACCTTATTCTATTAGAAAACTTAAATAAACTATTATGGGTCAAGTGTTTGACATATAATGGGTGCTCTTCACAAATGTTATAATATATTGCCTCTCAGTCTATCCACAGTAGATCCACTCTCAGGATTCATTGTTGTAAACCCAATTTTGTATCACTTTTTTCTTGTCTCTCATGATACCCCACTAGGTTGGTTCTCTTCTCTTATTGTGGCCACTTATTCTCAGATATCATTTATTAAAGAGTAAATATCTTTGGTATTCTGATTTAAACCTTCTTCTTGACTCACTCTATATTCTTCTTTTTTCCTCTCATCTATCCTATGGCTAAAATTTGACAACTCCCATTTTATGTTTTACTCCAGAAAATGTGTATTCGAGTTTATACTATAAATATGTATTTTGAAAACTCGGAATCACTTCAAACTTCATACTCTATTTTATAAAATCACTCAGGGCAGGAGAAGGATAAATCACCGTTCCAGAAAATAAGTAAATAGTACTACATTCTTGATTAGTGGCAATAGGGCTGGAGACAAATAGGCATATTCTAAGGATCTTTAGAAGGCAAATGTGCAAGGATTTGACAGCTGATTGTATATATAACTGGAGGTAAGACTCACAAATCAGTAAAGTTAATCTGCTGTCATAAAGTTTGAATATGGGGAAATGGTAAACCAATTTGATGAAGCTATTGAAGTAGTCATGAGACAGGTCATTAAGGCACTTATATTTGGACTTTATCCTAGCCACAATGAGAAACTGTTGGAGAGTTTTAATTAGGAAACTATATAATCAAATATTCTAGGGAGCTTACTCTGACTGCTTTATGGGACTTACTGTATAGCTGGGTAAACAAAAGAAACACATATGAAAAAATAACTGGAATCACTAATGATTAAGTTGTGTCAACATGATTAATGCAGGTAATATATGTGGGTGAAGATAAGAGGAAGAAGATTCTTTTTTTTTTTTTTTCATTTTTCTGAAGCTGGAAACGGGGAGAGACAGTCAGACAGACTCCCGCATGCGCCCGACCGGGATCCACCCGGCACGCCCACCAGGGGCGACGCTCTGCCCACCAGGGGGCAATGCTCTGCCCATCCTGGGCGTCGCCATGTTGCGACCAGAGCCACTCCAGCGCCTGGGGCAGAGGCCACAGAGCCATCCCCAGCGCCCGGGCCATCTTTGCTCCAATGGAGCCTTGGCTGCGGGAGGGGAAGAGAGAGACAGAGAGGAAAGCGCGGCGGAGGGGTGGAGAAGCAAATGGGCGCTTCTCCTGTGTGCCCTGGCCGGGAATCGAACCCGGGTCCTCCGCACGCTAGGCCGACGCTCTACCGCTGAGCCAACCGGCCAGGGCCAAGAGGAAGAAGATTCTTACAGATTTCTAAAGAAGACTTCATAGAGAAATAAAAATTAAAACTTTGAGTTAAGACTTGGATAATGCATTACATCTAAATAGAAAAAAAGTAGAAATTTTCAGGTGGACAGAATTTATGTAGATACGAGTTACATGCAAAAGCTGAAACCCACCAGGAATGTTTTTGGTGGGGCTGGGGACTAAATACTCTGACTGGTTCATAGGGAGGAAGAGCATGAAAAAAGACAGAGATGTCAGCCCTTGTGAATGTCACAGAACTCAAGATTACATGTTCTTTCTTAGGCAATTGGAAATCATTTCAGGGTCCTGACCTGGGGACTTGGATGAGAAATCTTTTGTTTAGGACAGTAAACATGGTGAAAGGAAAGTCTGTAGTCACAGTTAGATGGACTAGAAATGTAAAAGCAAGTCTTGAGGGTGTTGATGGGGTCTGACATCATGAGGTATTAAACTAAGTTAACTTCAAAGAAAATGAAATGAGACTGTTGGAAATGAGAGTATCAGAAAGAAGGAACATCAGGACTTTCCAAACATGAGGCGAACATTACATACATTGCTCTAGTTATCTAATACTCTGTCAAGATTATAAGTAGGGAATAAATTGGGCTCTGGCAGAGTACAGCTCAGAGTCTCTCTTTATGGGAAGAACTTGCATTCGGCAAAGAGAAATGGAAAGTGGTTTTTATTTGCAGTTTTTCTCTGATCTTGCACTAGTCTTTATCGTAGTTCTGTAGTGCATGCAAATGTAAGAGGCACTATTTAAAAATGACTGCAAAGTTGGAAATGAAACTACAATTGCTGTCCAATATCTGTTGAGTCTTGTATAGGAAATCCTACCAAGGAGAACCATGAGCAATGGAGAAACATTACAATTGTGATGGCAGGAATGTGGAAGAGGCAGGGCAGACAGTGGGAAAAAAGTTTGTTTTGAGTATGGTATATAAGTAGGACATAATCTTCTACTAAACTAGCCAAAATTGACCTCAGGGCACCAGATTATTTGACTGGATAAAAACCGAAGAGTGTTACTGCAGACAATAAGAGATGCTTCCCAGATGATGCTTACTAAGGTTTTATACTATTTGATATATACCTTAAAAATAGATGGTAGACAGTGTTGGATCACTGATTGAGAGATAGAAACTCAGACTTTAGATATTTCTTCTCACTGAAGGAATGAGCCAAGAAATAGCAGAGACCACAGGAGCCAGAGTCAAGAGAAGAATAACAATGATGGGGAAGAGTCAAGAAATAGGAGTATTTGGACTCACCATTTGGGATACTAGTCTCATTAATGCCCGACTCAAAAACAAATAGGTTATTTCTTTCATTTTCTTTTACATATTTTTTTAATTTTGTGTTTGTGTATGTTATTAATGGTGATATTGATGGGTATTGTAGATCAAGATACAGGATTATTCACAA
This sequence comes from Saccopteryx leptura, assembly GCF_036850995.1. Classification (NCBI taxonomy): domain Eukaryota; kingdom Metazoa; phylum Chordata; class Mammalia; order Chiroptera; family Emballonuridae; genus Saccopteryx; species Saccopteryx leptura. The sequence continues at coordinate 28,622,746 of NC_089513.1, forward strand.
CTCTCTACTGAGACTTAGCAAATACTTAAAGGTTTGGAAAATTGCAGGCTATCCAGGGAATATACAACTGTCTTCTGGCTCTGAGCCTTTCAATAAGGGTGTATGGCAAAAGAGTGATACACAGACCATAGTTAAAAATATATGTGTTTTCTTTCTTCCTTATCAAAATTCCAAATCTCACCACCATGCCACTCCCCAAAATTTAGTGAACCTGATGACACCACTGAAAATGTCATCCAGAAACTATCCTTTCTAAGACAAAAATGCCATCTTCCTCAAACACCCTTAAAGTGAAAACAATCCTAAAAGAGCAATAATGTCAATTCCTGAACCCCTTGCTTAGAAGGTTAAATAGCCTTTTCTTGCCCTCCAAGGAAGGCCTGAGGAAGCACAAGGACCTGAGAATTCAGACAAATAGTACAATTAAGGAAAACAGTATTTGGAAAAAAAACTGATAGGACACTGGAAATGAAATTCACACTTTTATCAAGGGCCAATCTTGGTATTCTTTCTCTTAAAAACATTTAAGAAATCTCATTCAACAAATGGTGCTAGGATAACCAGATATCCACATGCAAAAAAATAAATCTTGACACAGAACATACACTCCTCACAAAAATTAACTGAAAATGGATCACAGATCTACGTGTAAAATATAAGACTATAAATCTTCTAGAAGATAACATAGAAAAATATAGATGGCTTTTGGTATGGTGATGACTTTTAGATACAAAGCCAAAGTCACTATCTATGAAAGAAAGAATTGATAAACTACATTATTAAAATTAAAAAGTTCTGTTCTGTAAAAGACACTGTGAAGAGAATGAGAAGACAAGTCAGACTGGGGAAAAAATTTTTGCAAAAAGCACATAAAAATACAGAACTGGTATCCAAAATATACAAAAAAAATTCAATAATAAGAAAGCAAACAACCAATTAAAAAGTCAAAGACCTTAATAGATATCTTATAAAAGAACATATACAGATGTCAAATAGTCTGGTGAACAGATGTTCCACAGAATATGTCATTAGGAAAATGTAATTTTAAAAAACAATAAGAATCTACTGAACACCTATTAAAATGGCCAAATCTAGAACACTGACAACACCACGTGTGGGTGGGAATATGGAGTAACAGGAACTCTCATTCATTGTTCTTGAAAACGCAGAATAGTAAAGCCACTTTGGAAGACAAATTTCAATTTCTTATAAAACTAGACACATTGTTTACATATGATTCAACAGCCATGCTCTTTGGTATTTACCCAGAGATATTAAAAATGTATGTTCACAAAAACCCTAACATAACTGTTTATAGCACTCTTTTTTATAATTTTCAAAACTTGGAAACAACCAAGATGGTCATCAATAAGTAGAGGGATAAATCAACTGTGGTACATCTAGAATGGAATATTATTCAACAATAAATATAAATGAGCTATCAATGCAGAAAAGACATGGAGGAAACTTAAAGGTACCTTACTAATTCAGAAAAGCCAACCTGTAAAGGTTACATACTGTAAGATCCCAAATATAAGACATTCTGAAAAAGGCAAAACTATAGAGACCATAAAAAGATTAGTGGTTCCAGAGGTTATGGGGATGGGAGGGATTATTAGGCAGAGCACAAGGGAAATTTAGGGCAGTGAAACTATTCTGTATGATATCATAATTTTACATTTGTCAAGAATACCATATATAACCCCAACAGTGAACCTTAATATAAATTATGTAGGTTTATCAGTTACAGCTAGTCTACCACTCCAGGGTCCGATGGGTGGTAATTGGGAAATTTAATGTGTGCATATATGGGCTATCTGTAACTTTCTCTCAGTTTTGCTATGAATCTAAAAGTGCTCTAAAAAAAGTCTTTAAGAAAATCAACCCATGTATTTTTTTTCTATTACTGCTTTTCCCTAAGCTTTTTGAGGAAGTATAAGAGTTAAGAGAGGGAGCGTTTCCATTTTTTCTTTTTTTTAAATTATTTTTATTTATTTATTCATTTTAGAGGAGAGAGAGAGAAAGAGAGAGAGGGAGAGAGGGAGAGAGAGAGAGAGAGAGAGAGAGAGAGAGAGAAGAGGTGAGGAGCAGGAAGCTTCAACTCCCATATGTGCCTTGACCAGGCAAGCCTAGGGTTTTGAACCGGCGACCTCAGTATTCCAGGTTGATGCTTTATCCACTGCGCCACCACAGGTCAGGCTCCATTTTTTCCTTTTTTAAGGTCAGTCTATGATTCAGTGAAACTTATAGACACCCACACTCAACACCACCCCAAACAGCTTTATTTGCAATGAGATGGTTTGACCCTTAACAAAAGATCAACCCCCTAATATGTGGAAAGAGAGGAGCCAGGTATCCATTTGTGGAAAACATTTCCTTAGCACCCTGACAAGGGGCCTTAAAAGTGCTCTTCCCAAGAAAAGAGTTCTCAGAAAATAAGAATAATTCATGTCTTTACACATACTCCCCTACTGCCAATCATCACCTTTCCCCCGCGGCCAAAACACAGCTTCTGTGCCCTCTCCCCAGCAGTTGTTAAACAAACTCCAGGCCAAAAAAAATCTTTTATACACAAATCCAGCTGTGCTGAGAGCGAGGCAAGAGTACTATACTCAGAAGTTCCAAAACTCCCCTCAAAGACATGACACCACAGTAAAGCAGTGTAATATGAGGGGGAAATCTGGACAATGAGATGGGCAGTAAAGAGGCCAACCTGGAGTACCTGCTCTGCCACGGATTATTCAAGTGAACTTGGACAGATCATTCAACTCTGTACCTGGGGAGTTTGCAAAAAAGGGTAGGGAAGAATTGGATTTGATGATTGCTTCTAGCTCTAACATTCTGTGATCTTTCTGTCTCTTTTTAGGCTTTTTGAGATAATCCCATTGATGTTTAGGCCTGTAGGGGGTTTGAGGGATTAATCAGTATCTGGCTCATTCTGGAACCATTCCAGCTAAACTCAGAGAATGGAAGCAAACAGTTCAATCTGCTTGTGTAAATTTGTAATGTAGATACCTACATGTTTGTAGGCAAAAATATTAGGTCTAGCTATTTATGCATCAACTCATATATGAAAGTAAATACTATGCATTAAAGATTTGCAATGAATAATATTCCTTTTGTGTGTGTGCTGATAAAACTATTCTTTGTTTTAGCAAAATTATTTTTCATTTTTTTCTTTTATTCTGGTATTAAAATGTATTCATAGTAATTATTAGACATTTAGTACATACGATTTTATATACATTATTCCGTTTACTTTTCTCAAGGGCTCCATAAGGAAAACAGTGTAAGGTATGTATGACTTTCTATATTTAGCAAAAGAAGAAAATGACACCTCAGTAGGAGAAGTGATTTAGTTGTACTCATGCAACTAGTAAGAAGAGGAACTGCAATTTGAAACCAGCCTTTTCTGGTGTATGTTTTCTTATGTGTACTGATATATGGCAGAGACTAAAACAAAATATTTAAACAATTATATATTAAAAACACACCTCCTGTGGTTCCATCAATTTTCAAAATCACTTTGATATGATGGGAAATAAAAAGATTCTTGCTTTCTTCCTACTCAAATTTAAGAGGTGGAAAAAACTTTTATCTAATAAGAAAAGCTGGGATGCTGATTTTACATGCAGATAAATTAAATATTTTGCTTTTTAAAGTTCAGTGAAGTGGTTGCTTTTTGAATAACAAGTTCATGATGAGATTGCACAGAACTCTGCTCTGCAAAGCATGCTGGGATTACCTGTGGAGCCTGCATCAGGACACTGTGCATCTTTTATTCTAAAAGGGAAAATATACACCATCCTTATTTTTTAAGCCATTATTAAACCATATATTTATCCTTATGTTTTAAATCATATTTTCTTCTCTTCCCATTACATTTTCTCTATGCTAACATGTATGTATTAGTCAAGTTTCTCCAGAGAAACAGAGCCCATAGGATGAATTATCTATCTATATCTCTATCTATATCTATATCACCTATATCTATATCTATCAGCATAAGTAATTTAAGTCACTTTTGCTATATTTTTATATCTATAGATATAGATACAGTGAGTTATTATAAAGAATTAGTTTAGGGCCCTGGCTGGTTTGCTCAGCCTTGGCCAGGTGTGTGGATGTCCCAGGTTTGATTCCCAGCCAGAGCACACAGGAGAAGCACCTATCTGCTTCTCCACACTTCCCCCCTCTCCTTTCTCTCTATCTCTTTCTTCTCCTTCCACAGCCAAGGCTCCATTGGAGCAAATTGACCTGGGCGCTAAGGTCAATTCCATGGCTTCTACCTCAGGTGCTAGAATGGCTCCAGTTGCAGCAAAGCAGCAACACAGATGGGCAGAACATCGCCCCCTAGTGGCCTTGCCAGGTGGTTCCTGGTCGAGAGCATGCAGGAGTTTGTCTTTCTGCCTCCTCACTTCTCACTTCAGAAAAATACAAAAAAAAAAAAAAAAAAAAGAAAAGAATGACTTTATGCAATCATGGAGGCTGATAAGCCCCATGTTCTCCAGGGTGAGTTAGCAGGGTGACAATGTAGGAGAAGCAATGGTGTAGTATCAGTCTAAGTTCAAAGATTTGAGAATCAGAACAACAATGGTATAATTTCAGTCTAAAGGCCATCAGACTTGAAACCTAGGACAAGCCAATGTTTCAGTCCAAACCCAAAGGCAAAAAAAAAGATAATGTCCCAGTTTGAATGCAGTCAAAGAGAAAGAATTCTTTCTTACTCAGTGGAAAGTCAGCCTTTTTATTGTATTCAGACCTTCAGCTAATTGAATGAGGCCTACCCACACAAGAGCAAGCTATCTGCTTTACTTAGGTTACCAATTTAGATGTTAATCTCATCCAAAAACATCCTCAAAGAAATATACAGAATTATGTTGGACCAAGTATCAGGGTACATCATAGGATGATCAAGTTGACACACAAAATTAATTATCACAGTATATTTAGTACAGAAACTTTTGGTGGATTGCCTGTACACATTAGAAGGAAAAATGTTGGATGTTGAAGTTATTCTATCAATGGATAACACTATCAATGGAGAAAGTCCCAAGAGACCAGGTAAGCCTCCACACAGCTATCCTATCTTCCTTCCCATAGTCACTATTATGAGCTGAAATTTTTAGAAGTTCACTTGTTCATTAGAACAGAAAGGGGAAAAAAATATGGTAAGAGTGACTTAAAATAACTTATGCCTACAGTAGCTTCAAAGGATCTTTTTCAAAAGCATATTTTAAAAGTCCTGAGGGAAAGAATGTTAGTCTTTCTAGTTCTTATACACAAAAGAGTAAAAATTTGGGATGGGTGCTTTTCAGGTTATAGTTCTATTATTAAATTGAAAGAATCTATAAACTTTTGGAGCTCTCAGAGACGGCAAATTCCCTAAAAATGTATGCAGAAATTTTTATGTAAAAGAATTATTTTTAGGAGATGGTTTATTAACTTTAGTCAGGTTTTTCTGAGGCATCTGTGCCCTGTCAAAAAGAAAGAAAGAAGAAAAAAAACGTCATTTAAAAATCTTTCCATCCAATAATGAGAGATAGAAATAAGGCATAGAGTCTGAACAGGGGGTGGAAGGGTATTGATGGTAACTCACGAATGGCACAATTGGAAGAGATGTCTTAAAAAATAGGCTTGCTTTCTAAAGCCATCTGGAGTTTGCTTATGTAGGTCAGCAGGGTTAAGAGGGACAAAGCAAAACGGAGCCCCTGACTATTGTGGCCTAAGAGACCTTGGGAAGGAACCCACACTCTAGTTCTTGAAACTGCCTCTTTTCCACACCATTCTTTCTACCTGATGCTTATCTGGCACACATAAGCAAACAAGAAAATTCTCAAAGAACATCTGAGCACAGGCAGCAGGGTGTGAAAGCATTGGCTTACATGTCTTGCTATGGTACTTATTAGCTGGGGCACATAGGCAAGAAATATAAGCTCTGTAAGCCACATGTCCCCCGGATAAAAATAATTGAATTAATTTGAATTTCTTCCTCATATGGTTGTTGTGCACATAAATTAAATAGTACATAAAAGGGGTTTATTGTAACAGTTAAAGACAGTAGGTAGAGTGTGCTCATTAGCTTCCATTCCCGATGAAACCCCATTAAAGCAACAATAAAGGAACCTTTAAAAAATATACAATCCCACAAAAAGTAGAAACAAACAAACAAAAAACAATAAAATTTTGGAAGCTGTAAAATCCATGGATGTTAAATAATCTATTGAATCTCTGAAAGCTGAATTCAACATGGCAGAGGAAAAATTGAAGAAATGATTGAATTTACATGGAAGAAACCCCAAGAAGCTCCAAAATTGGTGGCACCCTGGCAGAAGCGTTGAAAATTTTAAACATTGGTGCTATCTCTGGGAGAGCATTTAGACAGGGCTTAAAGGAAGAAAAGTGGATAAAAATATATTTGGAAATTACTTCTCAATATAGGCCAGGGGTCAGGAACCTATGGTTCCCGAGCCAGATGTGGCTCTTTTGATGGCTGCATCTGGCTCACAGTCAAATCTTTAATAATAATAAAAAAATAATAACATTAAAAATATAAAACATTCTCATGTATTACAATCCATTCATTTCCTACCGCTCATGTTCATGGTTGCAGGTGGCTGGAGCCAATCAGAGCTGTCCTCCAGGACAACACCAAATTTTTATTGGATAATGTGTAACGTACACGGGTGGTTGTATGGCTCTCATGGAATTACATTTTAAAATATGTGTTGTTCATGGCTCTCTCAGCCAAAAAGTTTCCCAAACCCTGATCTAGGCCGTTGATGGTGTTTGTGATTCAGAGAACTGTGATCAGCAGTGATATATTTTTGCACTATATGTGACAATCTCACACAGCAAAGACTAGTCCAGCTCCAAATAACAATACACTTTTTCTATTGGGAAACACTGATTCAGACTCTTCTTACATTCCTTCTCCTACTTCATGCAGACAAGTAACTACACTTTGTACTCTTATCAAAAGACTGGAATTTTATGCTCTTAAGAGGGTAAGCGGTGAACTCTAAACAGGATAGTGTCAATCACAGTTGTGGAAGATGACACTATACTGCACATCATGGTGTTGGTGACTGTTAAAACTATTTTTTTTCCTAACCCAACCAGCAGACTCTTAGCCAATTTGCTGCCCTACAGCCAGAAGAAATCAAGAGCCTTCTCTGGAAAATATGACTAGCTCGTGGAAAAAGTTCTAAATGTGCTGTCATCAATGATTGCTCGGTGAAATAGCCAAACTAGATTACCTTGAATGAACATTACAGTTGATATTTTCCACATATGAATTCTGAGGTTCTGGAAATTATTTAGTTTACAGTCATAAATGTAAGTAGACAGCAACTGATAATCAGTGAATAAGACAGAACAAATAAATAAGAATAAATGGAAAAAGAGACAAGGCAGGAAAAATAAATTATATATAAATAGATATAGATAGATGATAATATAGATATAGATGATATAGCAATAACTATATCCTTTAATATCCTAATAAAGGAAAGACAACATTAGTATCTGGGTAATCTCAGAGAAATAGATAATGAATGAAATAAGGAGAGAATAATCAAAACATACCATTCATGGAAAAAATATGAGCTTTGGGGAATGAAAATTATAATCAAAGAAATGAAAGATGCAATAAAAATATTGAAAGATAAATTTTAAAAAATTGTCAGAAAGAAACAAAGAACTGAGATGAAAAATAATAGAGACAACATAAAAAGTACGAGACTGGTACAGAAGATACAATATCTGCATAACAAAGTTCAAGAGAGAATGAGTAGAGAAACCCAAGGAAAATATTCAATAAGAAATAACTCAAGAACAATTCTAAGCACCAAGGAAATTGAGTTGCCAGACTGAAAGAGCCTATGAAGGGCCCCCAAAAATGAATGGAAATACATCAATACAAAATACAGCATCTTGAATTTCAGAGTAGTGGGGCAAGCTGATTATTTTTAAAGCTTTCAGAGGGTAAGAAGTTTGCCTACCAGGAATTAAGAACCAAAATGGCATCAGATCTCTAATACAAAACAAAAGAAACAAAACAAAACTGTAAATGAAAAGACAATAAAGAAAGGTTTTCAAGATTCTAAGATAAAATTATTTCTAACCTCGTCACTATTGATTAATAGTGAAAGTAGAATTAAAGACATTTTAGACATGGGAGATCCCAAAACTTTCTCTCTACAGAAGGAGATCATAGTATGCTTTACCAAAAACAAGATAATGAATAAAAAAAGGGATATGGAAAAATAGAAACACGATTCTGACACAATAGAGAAGCAAAGGACATGTTCTAGATTATGGAGAAGGGGATTTCCAAATGACAGGTAGATTCTAAAGCTCAGTTGACCTAGTTAGAAGCAAATCAGAAGAATTCTGGAAAAACTCCTTCAAGAAGATGACAGAGAGAATATCTAAAGGATATTAATTGTTGAAATAACTTTCCAATAAAAAAGAGGAAAGTATGGAATAAACTAGTGAAAATTAAGAGAAAACTACAGTAAACAAAAAAAAAATATTAAGAGAAACAAAAAATCCATTTAATATGTAAGTTACTAAATATAGATTTATTCCAAAGTATGACAATCAATTTTGAATGATGAAAATATATAGAAAGAATGTATATGTTTGAGAATAAAAATGAGAAAGATTGCTAAGATCTCATCTTCCTAAAGAATTCTGAAGTGACTATGTAAGCATATGATCTAAAGATGTAGAAGAAAATGGCAAATGGATTTATTAAAAGGCCAAAAAGGTGGTTTTATCTAGGTAGCAGGAAATGTGGGGAGCAAGGGGGAAGAGGGTAAGGAAACGTTTGTTTTTTTTATGAGTTTTGTAAAACTTTTTGTTTGTTTATTATACTTAAAAATAAAAATGAGGCATGTATAGCATTGATAGAATCAAAATTATATTTGAAAGCTAATATAGTGCCTATGCATTGTAAGTTCTCAATATTATTTCTGTTGGTATGAATAATTAAGTTATTTAAGGGTTTGATCTCTCAAGTGCCTTAAATTTTCTTTTTAGCTACTACTTATATTATCCATTTTCTTAGTAAACACTTTTGTTCCATAGCGGAGAAAGAAATTTCAATACCTCACTGTCTGAAGGATCACAAAATCCCAGTTAGTCCAAGATTGAATTAATATGTTTGACAGTACTATGCTCCATGTACAGTCAAAAATGTTGATTTTTTTATGGTGAGAGAATAAGAAATGTCTGTAAGTAAATATTGAGCTCGTACAAAGTGTGTCCATAACGCAAATAAGACTCATCTTTTAATATCACCAGAGAATAGTTAAGATCTAATATTTTAGTGCATCAAATATAAAATAATGTATTTATCTCATTAAATCCTTACAACATTCTATTTTAATAACCACTATCCTTATTTTAGCATAACAATTACTACTATTATATTATATTATACTTATTGAATGTTTTTGTACAGAATCTTGTATAATGCTTCCTCTAAATTACCTCATTTAAACCACTTTAAAAATGAATAAACTTAGATTTAGGGAGGCTAAGTAACTTGTTCATGTTCAAAACTAATATAGGATATAACCAATGTCAACATTATTATTTGGATTCTGTTATGTATATATTATATCTATATATTATAGATCTCCTGGGTTAGCCATCTAACTATATAAATATGTTATATATTAATATTATGTATATCCTATTAACTAACTCTGCAATCATATCTTTTGGAGAACAAATTTAGTATTAGTGGATTCTAGTCTCCCCAAAAAAAGTGTGAAATGATTTCAAGCATATATAGAGAGATTCTGGTAAGAGAGGTGGGAAGCATAATTACAAGACTTTTATCAAATTCTTTAACCTTTGTAACTTTTTTATCCTTTCTATCTATGGTATCATTTGCCTTTTTTAAAAAAATAAGGATTGTCATAAGCATCTGTGTGGAAAGGGAGGTGATGGAATTCCACTGCATAAGCAGTTTTGTTGTATCTGAGTGAGTGTTAACCTATCATAATGATGGAATTAAGACATGATTCATGGATAGATTAAATAAACTGATAAATCCTAATTTGTTTTGTCTAGTTCTGATGTCTATCTTAATCTCCAGATGCACTAGGGTGGCCAATGACCAGAAGTGGCTGACATCAGCTAGGTTACTCTGACTACTTGGTTTCATAGTGACTTTTCTGAAATGGATGTCCTCTGATTGGCATTCACATGTATAACAAAGATATTCATTCATTGTGACCCACACATAGGTCTTTCTATACTCCTCTTTCTCAAATTTACTTCTCCTTGATCTTCTAATCTTTCCATTTCCATTTCACTGGCTCCAACCAACCAGCCAAGTCATTCTTATTAAAACCTTAACCACCTGTCTTTCTATATATGGTGCATAAATAGGAATATCACATTAACCTCAGACTCCTGGGGGGATTTCCACTCACAACTGTTTTTATGGCAACCTCTAAGCAGGAATGTTTTGCAGTTGCAGACAATTTTTGGTTTGTGCCCATACACTGAGCCAGTCAACCTATGAAATAAACATGGCCTTTTTTCTCCTTAGTAGCCAGTGATATCGGGTGGGCCTCATACTAGTAGAGATATGACGAGGAAGAGGCATTGGTACAACATAGTGGGTGATGTAGGTTTCCAGGACACCTATTAATGCAGCTTACTTGTGAGCTCCACACCTTTTATAACTCATCCTAGATGTGCTACTTCTATCTTAAAATAGATTACTTTTGAAAATGGCCAGTGTTAATAGTTGGTGGTACTATAGAGTTAAGTTCTTGATGGGTACTTCTGGTGTCGAGCCTGCTTCATGATACATGAAGAAGTCATTTATCTCTTGCCTTATATCAAGCCGGGAGATATTTTATGAAAGGCATATCATTCTCTGTTGCAGCTGGTATGGTCTTGGTCCAGAAACATAGTGGGCTACATTGTGATTTTCTTTCTGGGGCTTTCCATATACTCCAAACAGCATCTGATTCCAACAGAAATACTGTTCATGCTATAGCCTAGATAAGCTGTAGGGTTTCTTCCAATTCTGGACTCTAACAAAACTGGAATCCTTTAATGTCACCTACTATACATGACAAAGGAATATTCCTGAGTGTAGAAAATGTTATTTTGGAATCCATAGACACCTACAAGATAATTATGTCTCCTTATTCTCTTCGGTGAGGAATGTGATGATGTCCAGTGTCTCACAATATTTGACCCTAAAGACTTTCTGATGTGGCAAGTGTCTGAATCTCAGGAGAGCCTTCTTAGGAACTAACTGTAAAATACATAAGATTCCATCTTACTTGCAAGCTAGACAGTTTTTAGAGGAAAACACAAAATCCTTGGATCAGAGATGAAGGTTTGTGTTACTCACAACATAGCAAGCAGCATGAGCATTATGTTTGCCTCAGTTTTCCTTGACACCACAACTTATTGGGACGATGTCAAGTGATCCAGGTGAATGTGTACACCTAGTGGGTTCACATCACAGCTAACAAATTCTAAGCTCTGTGAACAGACATCTTTTAAAATGAATAGTAAACCTGCCACACCTATGTCCTAGAAGGTTAAGGACAGTAAACAAACCTACCCTTTCCTCTGGAGAGAGACATTATTTTCCAAGTCTCATTAGTATGCAAACATTCTTAAAAAAAATAGTCTGGAACAATGACAGTACCTCTGCTTGTAGACATGCAAAAATGCTAGAGACGCATAGAGAATTGTCTCCCAAAAGGCTGTCAATGTCCTCAGCACATCTTGTTCATCTGATCTGATCTATTTGAGGAAAGACTGAAGGCAGCATTTCCATATATATTTCCCATGGTGTTGTTTTCCCTCCACAGAGATTCAGTTTCTCTTTTAGTTACTAGATTACAGGAGATAACAAGTAGACGAAGTATGTAATTTTGGGAGGGAATAATGACTTTTGTTTCTTTTATTAAAGCAGCAACATTTATCTTCTTGATTATCCATACTTGATTTCCTCTTTTTGTATATATTAAGCAATATTTTTGTTGGCAGCTTGTCTATCTTGTTCATAGAAATGGCTTGCTCTGTGAACCATCTCCATAGTTCTTTGAAGATATAGAACCCCTGTCACTATGACCTTGAAGTTTTTTACAATCATTGCAACTATTTGTCTTCTGACTGTTGAACAACGATGCCTGACACTTACTCTATGGGGGTGCTATCAACCTCATGTTCAGTTATCTCAGTTGTGTAACCTCCTGCCATCATCCCTGATTTATGGAGGATAGCCATCATTGAACTTCTCAGTGATGCTGGGGTCACTTTCACCTGAATATTAATAATTGCTTTGATAAACAAAATATTTTTTTCTGTGGGTCGCACTTTAGTACATGGACATTTATGTCTTTCTAGCTGTGTGTAGAACATTCAATCTCTAAACTTGTTTGTTCCGTCTTCAGCCATCTGCCACAGTAGTAGTCATTTCTATATCATTTGCTATGTGCATTTCTTTTGCCAAGTTTACAAAAGTCATCCTAACAATATGTTCGTATTTTATTACATGATTCTTCTGAGAGTACTCAATTTTATACATTATGGAAGCATGCTCACAAATCAAATTTTATGCTTTATTCCCGAGTCATCCCCCTCAGGATCTATCTCATACTTATTTTCTGACTCTTGCCTATGTGTGAAGGTTAAGTGCTTCAGCTCTTCAACGCAAGATACCATCTCAGTTTGACACCTCCAAAAGTCTTAACAATTTCTGTTCTACTATGATGGAAGCCACAAGTGCTTCTATAACTGCACGTAGCAAAGTTCTCATGGAGAGATGACCTGCATCTCCAAAATCTCGATTTCACAAGGGCCTTTTAAATCTCCAGAAAGAATGAAAACATTATTAAGTAGATGAATAATTTATTAAAACATTTTTTTTCTCTTTATTTAAATTTCAAAGCACTGGTACACACACACATTTTGTGAGACTTTGTAATGAATACAGATACAATAGATATGACAACTATAGCAAAAATACACAGAAGGAATATATATAGATTCAATATTTCAATATTTCAGTTATAGTGATATAATATTAACTCAAATTAAAGTGTGAAAAGTTAAAGATGCATACTGTAACATATAAAGTAACCATTAAATAACATGAGGAGTTATATCTAAAAAGCCATAGTTAAATTAAAATACAACTGTGTAAAACATTTATCTATATCAAGGGAAGGCAAGAAAGCAGATACAGATGAACAATGACAATAACAAAAAAAATACAAAACAGGGGACAAGAGAAAAATAAAATATATCATAGCAGCAATTGCATTGCATATACCATGCAGAAATAATTCTGAAGTTGGAGTGGCTATATTAATATAAGATAAAGTATACTTTATGACAAAGAATATTATCAAATATAAAAAAGGTTAGTTTATAATGATGATTTAATTCATCAGGAAGACATAACAGCCATAAATGTGTATGCGCTAAATAATTGTACTTCAAAATACATAAAGCAAAATTAGACAACATTAAAAAGGAAAAAGACAATTTAGCAAATATAGAAGATTTTAGCACCATTATTTTAGCAATTAATAGAAAAAACTAGATAAAAATATTCAATAAATGCAAAAATGATCTAAACAATATGAATCATATTGGTCTAATTGATATTTTTAGAATGTCATACCGAACAACTGCAGTATATGAATTCTTTTTAAGTATATATTGTATATTTACTGAGATTAGCCATATGTCCGTAAACTGTGTAAACAAAATTTTTTTTAAGATATTGAAGAATATCCTAAAATATTGGAGTGGGAAGAAGATTAACAAAATAAAGAATTGAACAGAAAAGTTACAACACAGATGAAATACATATAGTTTAGGAGTAAAAAGTAAGTGAAAAGAAAGCTGAATAGATAGATAGATAGATATAAAGTTAATTTATGCTAGTCATTGGATTATTTCTCCATATTGGCTGAACACACCCTTAAATACATCAAATACACAAAGTAACTAGTCAGTAAAGTAGATATGTTTTTCTTATGATCATTGATTTCCTGAGGACATGTTATGGTATCTTTTCATATGGTGTAGATCCTATTTGGGGGATGTATTTTATTCATCCAAACTGGCCAGCATTTTTCTTGAGATTTTTCTACATACAACACTATGGGTCTCAAACGCTTTTGGCATTAATTGTCCAAATAGACATATATTCCAGCATCTTTCGAAGAGTATAACATTAAGGACAGCCTCATATTTCTGAACAAATTAACATTACTTGTCTCTATCTGCTATTTTGCTCCCCAAGTCTTCCCTTTTATTTAGTTGTTGCTTTGCTGTGTAGACATCATAAATAGAAAACATGTCAGCCACGTGGACAGCTTAAAAATATTTTTGAATGAGAAGGCAGTCAAAAAGCCTTTGTGATATCTATTCATAATCTTAGAGTATTTGCGACCAAAAACATTGTAATGTGTATGATGAAGAGGACTGTAAACTCAGTCCAACAAACTGTTTTATAGATTTTGGAAATCTGCTGCTGAGCGAGGCATTTTTAAGTACTTTGGAAAAGTACAAGAGTAGCTATGACCCATTTTTTCCCATCACCTCTATAGATAATAGCTAACTGCATGTATCTTATCAGACACATATTAAATGTATTTATAATGCTAAATGAGTTGATGTTTTCTTTTTGATAAATCAAGGTATTAGTCAATTTACTAGAGTAGTTTTTTTAACTGGAGATAGATAATAGATAGATAGAATAGATAACATATAAAAATGTTAATAAAAAGACAAGCAATAAACATAGGCTTGTTCTTCTCTTAGTTCCTCTCAAAAGGCTTTTACAAGTGCTTATTCAAGGAGATATTCTAGATGGGCTCAGGGATTTGATTGCTTAAGGTATATGTTAAGCATGTGGTTGTCTTTTTAATTAAGGGGGTGAATGAGAAAAGTAAAATACACCCTAGTTTTTATTGCATATGTTTCAGAAGTTTTTAAGCAACTTCCCAGGGGACTCTGTTGTAAAATCACCCAGCAGTTCTCCCTGCACGGTGTTATAGTAGCCATGCTGCAAACCCAAATACCAAGCACTACACTTGTGCGTCCTTGCCATGTATGTATTTGCTGCATTAAAAATTGAATAAGCCTGATCAGGTGGTGGCGCAGTGGATAGAGTGTTGGACTGGGATGCGAAGCACCCAGGTTCAAGACCGCGAGGTTGCCAGCTTGAGCGCGGGCTCATCTGGTGTGAGCAAAAAGCTCACCAGCTGGGACCCAAGATCACTGACTCGAGCAAAGGGTTACTCAGTCTGCTGAAGGCCCACGGTCAAGGCACATATGAGGAAGCAATCAATGAACAACTAAGGTATTGCAACGAAAAACTGATGATTGACGCCTCCCATCTCTTTCTGTTCCTGTCTGTCTGTCTCTATCTATCCCTCTCTGACTCTCCCTCTGTCTCTGAAATAAATAAATAAATAAATAAATAAATAAATAAATAAATAAATAAATAAAAATTAAAAAAAAATTGAATAATTTGGCCCAGGCCAATTGGCTCAGTAGTAGAGCATTGGCTGGTGTGTGGATGTCCTGGGTTCAAATCCTGGTCAAGTCACACAGAAGATGTGCCCATCTGTTTCTCTACTCTTCCCCTTCTTGCTTCTCTCTATATATATTTCTCTCTCTTCTCTCCTCCTGCAGCCATGGCTCGATTGGAGTGAGTTGGCCCTGAGCACTGAGGATGGCTCCATGGCCTCTGCCTGAGGCATTAAAAAATGTCTCTAGTTGCAACAGAGCAAGGGCCCCAGATAAGCAGAGATAAGTAGAGAATCACCTCCTACTGGGCTTGCTAGGTTTATCCTGGCTGGGGGAGCATGCAGGAGTCAGTCTCTGCCTCCCCTCATCTCACTAAATAAAAAAATTAAAATTAAAATAAAAAAAATTGAATAACTTAAGCTACTTTATTCTATCACAGTTCTGTGGGTCAGCAATTTTGTCAAGGTTCAGAGAGGTTTTTCTTCTGTTGATACTTTATGGGGTCACATATGTGGCTGCAATCTACTGACTGTTCAATCACAGGTTGGTAGGCTTAAGACGCAGTTCTGTGTGGTCTCATCCACCAGCAGGCCAGTACAATCTTCTTCATATGACAGCAAAGGGTTACACGAGGGTGAGAGAAAAGCTCCAGGGTTCTGTGGCCTGAGCTTAGAAATCATACATTCGTTTCACTGAATTTTATTTGTCTAAGCAATTCACAATGCCATGCCAGACCAGAAAGGTGGGGAAATACAAACCATTTCTGGTAAAAAGAAGTGGCAGAGTCACATAACAAAGGGCCATGTGTATATGAGATTTGAATTTTTAATTTATCCTTGAAGTTCACTACACACAGGAATTCACATTTCATACCCTGGGCCACTCTGGTTTCTTCTTAGAAAAATTCCTTCCCATTTTCTTAGAACTCAATAGGAGAGAAAACTCTGCCAGTAGGAACATAAACAAAATCAACAGTGGTTGAAGACAAAAAACAAAACTCTCAAATATTCCCTATAATATTCTCTGGACTATTCAAATTTAACACTTATTAGATATAATCTTTTAATTAAATTTCATTTATTTGGACAACAGTGATCAAATGAATTATAGGCTCAAGTTTCCATCTTCAACTCAAGGATTTACATATGTCAGAGTTTAACTCTAGACCAATAGAATATTTGTCCTGTAAGAAAACACATTCCTGGCAAAAGACCTTTCAAGTCACAGTTGATTTAAACATCATTTTTTCTTGGTTCTGGCTGTATGCTCCTCTTTCTGTCCCATTTACTCTTTTTCATTGGATTCACTCCATACTGCACCCTGATGTCTACCTGCTAACAACTAACAAGACTACTTGATTAAAGGCTGGTGTATTTATATTAAAAAATTTTCAAATTCTTGTTCAACAATCTTTCAAATGTAATTATTTGAAGCACAGATAATCTACTGGTCACATTTTATAACACAACAGCATATTTTTATTAACCAGTACTGGATATTGTCAGTACTTCAGCCATATCTCCTTGAATCCCTTTTAGAGTTTTTGTTGTTGCTTTTAATGATCCACAACTCTGACTCTTCTCAGAGGAGTGTTCTAGAGAAAAGGGAGGAGCCTCTTCTGTGCTCACAAAAATGGGGGATGCCTAGGAGTTTAGCTTCATGGAGCAGCCCCCAGCAATAACTTGATGAAATGAAAGCTCAGCTCCCTTACCTAGAGAAGCAACAATCTGAGGCAGGCGTATCATACGTGCCTTAGTGCCCCTGTATGTAGGGCTGCCTTGTGTTCTGTAGGACTTTGCCTAAAGCCATACTCTTTCTTGGCTTCATTTCCTTTTCAACTTGCTATCCCTCCCTCTCTTACCTGTTACTACTGGGAACACATTCCCTGAGAGATTACTTTGCACTTATCTCAGGTTTCTAAGTATTATGTCTTAAGAAATGAGCCAAAGAGCCACATAATTATTTGAACTTAAAAATGTTTACTCTCCTCAACTTCATTGTCCCTTCACCAGCTCTATTATTCCGATAATACCTAGTGTTACTGCCTTCACATCCTTTCTCTGCTCATGTGTTGAGTTGAATTTTGTGATCTGTGAAAGGTTCTACAGTAAAATGTAAGCTTTAAAAATATATGATATTAAAGAGCCTTCACTTAATACTTAAAAATACACAAGATTTACTTCCAGTATAGCACAGACATTTTGTTATGTCATATAAAATATCCACTAGATTATGTGTTACAGCACCTCACAAAAATTAAATGACTGAGGTAGCCATCAGGATTATTTCAAATATATGAAACAATCCTTCAAACTAAAATATTTAATTTAAACTCAGAATTTCTGTAAGTCTGGCCTTTCTAGGTCTTTAGAAAAGAATCAGCTATGGTTCTTGCAAAATCCAAATAAAGATTTTCTTTTTATACATTTATTTCATAAACATTTGATACTTGCTATATGCAAGACACATAGGTACAAATTGGCCAAAATAGGCTCTATTTGTACTTTGGCAGCCCAGTAACAATAATCTAGAATATTTCTGAATAAATGCTGATAGGCTGAAAAACATAATTAGACCAATTACTAATAGATGTTTCTAGTTTGCTATTAATTTTATCAGTTTCTTGGTTGATCATTAGTGTTAAATCATTGATTGAGTGCCTAGTTAGCACTGACCATTATGAAAACATCGCAAGTTTTGGGGAAAAACCAGCAATCACACACAGCCTTTGTGCTAAAATAAACAATTAATTTAATTGAGAAAGGAGTAATATATAAAACAATAATAAAAAATTCAAGTGAGGGCTCTGCAGAACTCTTAAATTCTTTTGTATTGATTATAAATGTCAAGAGTTCTGAGTAGAAGAATAACAATGAGGGCCACGTTAGGGAAGTCTTTACTGAGAATTAGAAAAGACGGATGTGATGAGGATCCCCAAAACCACATTTAGGCTTGATAATTCTCTAGAAGGACACACATACCAAAAAAAAAAAAAAAGGCATTTTATTTGTGGTTATGGTTTATTACTTCAAAATGATACAAACAAAAATCAGCAAAGGGAAAGACCCATAGGTGAAATGTAGGAGCAACCAAGTGTAAGAATCCAGGGGTCCCTGCCAGTAGGACTGTGCTTAGTTCTCCCAACAAAATGCGTGACTGCTTAAGCCATTGTGTCACATATTTGCCAATCATGAAAGCTAACCCATGTTTTAGTCTCCAGGGACTTGACTGTGTTGTAGTCATATGGCCTGTGTCTGGTTCACTGTTCTCAGCTGCTCAGACTCAGTCCCCCTCAATTCCAGAGGGAAAACAAGCATGGACCAGAAATTATATGGTCAGAATAAATTTATATGGTTAAACTGGTGTGCATGGCCCATGGCTTCAGGAATACAAAATAATCTTATTATCTGGCTCAGGGATTATCTTGTAAAAGGTGGCCAAAGGTTAGTCCTGAAGATAGGCCTATCTTCAGAATGTCCTGGTTTTGATCATTCCAGGCCTTCTTAGTTAACCCTTTCCTGTCAGAGTAACTTAGAAAGTAAAGCTCACAAATCAAAGTGCAATTTCAATTAAATACATTTTGTTCGACATCTAAACACATCCCACTACCAAAGGCCTCTATTTGAAAAAGAAAATGTATTAGTATGCAGAACTAAGTTATGGGGGTAGACAGCTGTGTATCTGGGGTAGGGAGCGAGGTTGGGAAATGAGTTGTTTTTTTTTTTTAATTTGTATGTGATAAAACTTCTTGGTAAATTTGAGCTGTTTCATTATATCACTTCTATCCTACTTATTCTATCTCATCAAATCTTGTCTTCAATATTTAGTACTATTTGGAGGATGGAATATTTGTGCTTAGCAAGTTGACATGTTGTAAGTGATGAAACTCCAAAGTGTAGGGTTATGAAACAAGCTTGTCTGGCTCAGAAATGTGCCATTCTCAGCTAAGTCCTGAATGTGCATTTAGTTTTTGGTCTTCAAAAATACACCACAAATGCTACTTAATGAAGAAAAGAGTCAAATTCTGTCAGGACAAATAGTATTAGAAGGTTCTCCGATCATTAGAAAACGTGCATATTTTATGACTCTAGACATTAAAAATGAATTCTGAATTAATTATTAAAACTTTAAAAAGAAATGACATTGAAATGTATCAATTTTAATGGTCATATTTATGTTAGTATAACTCAGGTATAATATTAAATATCAAATATCAAATAATCAATAAGTAAAATAAATGAAAATGATAAGCACCTGACATGAATTTTATATTTGATAACTGAAAAACAAATAATAATGTAAGTTGGCAGTATGTTTAATGAGTAATGCAGCTTTTAGTATGTGATAATAATCCCACCTATTAGATGAGAAAATATAGAATGACATAAGATTATAAGAGAGTTTATTTATTAAATCTACTTTCATTGCACTCATCACAGTTCAACATATTTAAAGGATATGTATGTTGCAGAGATATTTATTATTTTGTTGGTACATGTTTCAGTGTGTACTTAGAGCCACATGAACGTGTGGCTTATTTTCACAACCTCCCTGGTGTCTATAAACTAAAGCATGGAACGGCCACCATCACAGCCACCTGGCCCATGCAGGTTTGCATTTGATTCAGAAAGACGGTAATGAAACAATGGAGCCAAGAACTGGTGGGCCATTATCTTTAATCCTAGTTCACACCCAGTGGGCAAGAAATACACACAGTGGCTCCCAAATACATTCAGGGCTCCCAAAGGCACTGACTTATCCGAGTTTCCTAGAATAAAAATTTTCTACCTCACTAGACATATTCACCTCTGTTTCCTATCTCCTTCTCTCTGCACAAACTCTTCACAAACTGACTTCTCCTTCAGCATTCTGCCATCTTGGCTGCTTCTCCTCTCCAATGCTAGTAGCAGGAACTAAGAGAGAGCAAGCCACTGGTCTGTCCCATTTCAGAGTGTAGAAATCAAAGCCTTTAATCCAATATACAAATAAGGAAGTTTCTGATATAAAGTCACTTATCTGAGGCATAAGTGGGATTTCTCATAAGAGTGCACCACCCCACATCATGCAGCAGTCAAGGGCGTGGGGTAAAGCTTAGTTTTGAAAAGCTTAGTCTGAAAACTAAGCCTTAGGGTATAAGGACCCTGCCAGATTACAGCCTGTCCCCCACACCCAATGCAAACTATAAGCGAGCAAACAAATACATCAGGGGGTCCCCAAACTATGGCCCGCGGGCCACATGTGGCCCCCTGAGGCCATTTATCCAGCCCTCGCTCCACTTCTAGAAGGGGCACCTCTTTCATTGGTACTGGAGTACTGTATATGGTGGCGCCTCAAAGCACAGCATCGCTCATGTACAGTACTACTTCCAGTGACACAGGACACACGGGTCATGGCTCTGGAAGTGCATTGTAAAGCCAGTAGCCAGGGCCACCATCATAGCTGCCCGGCCCATGCAGGTTCACATTGGATTTGGACAGACAGTGTAAGGCCAGGAGATGAGGCCAGGGCCACTATCGCAGCAGCTGCCTGGCCCGTGCAGGTTCGCATTGGATTCGGACAGTCGGTAAAGAAACAGCGGAGCCAAAAACTGATGGGCCATAGTCTTTAATTCTAGCTTGCACCCGGCGGGCAAGTAAAAATACACACTGGGCTCCAAAACCCAGTCACATTCAGTGCTCACAAAGCTACTGACTTATCCGAGTTTCCTAGAATCAAAGGTTTCTAGCTCACCAGACTTATTCACCTCTGTTCCCCATCTCCTTCCTTATCCCAGATACAAACTCTACACAAACTGGCATCTCACTCAGCACTCCGCCATCTTGGCTGCTTCTCCTGGCCTCCTCCACGTGGCCTTTCTCTGCTCTCCTCTGCTCTCTCTTCTAATGATAATCTCAGGAGCCAAGAGCACAAGCTCCCACTCCAACCCCATTTTATAGTGTAGAAATCCAAACCCTTAATCCAATATACATAATAGGGAAGTCTCTAATACAAAGTCACTTCTCTGAGGCATGATTGGATTGTACCACCCCACATCAAAAAGGGTGGGAAAGGCTTAATCCCAAAACCAAGCCCCAGGCTACAAGGATTCTCAACTCACATTAATATCACCTGGGCAACGGCCTCTTTAACAAAGTGAGCATAATACATTTTATCTGCCCAACAGACAGTAATGAAACAATGGAGCCACGAACTGGTGGGCCATTAGCTTTAATCCTAGCTTGCACGCAGCAGGAAAGTAAAAACAAACACTGGGCTCCAAAACCCACTCATTCAGTGCTTAAAAAGCTATTGACTTATCCGAGTTTCCTAGAATCAAAGGTTTCTAGCTCACTAACCTCATACTCCTTTATTCCCCATCTCCTCTCTACACAAACTCTGCACTAACTGGCTTCTCTTTCAGCACTCCACCATCTTGGCTGCCTCTCCTCTCCTCCACGTGGCCTTACTCTGTCTGCTCTCTGCTCTCTAATGCTAATCTCAGGAACCAAGAGAGCAAGCTCCCATTCTGCACCCATTTTATAGTGTAGAAATCAAAACCTTTAATCCAATATACAAAATAGGGAAGTCTCTAATACAAAGTCACTTATGTGGGGCATGATGGGATTGTATCACCCCACATTAAAAAGGGTGGGAAAGGCTAGTCCTAAACCAAGCCCCAGGCTAAAAGGATCCTGCCTGCCCACAGCCTGCCCCAACACACATTAATATCACCTGGGCAACAGGCCTCCACGTGGGCAGCACCATCTTTAACAAAGTGAGCATAATATATTTATCTGCCCAATACGTATCATATCACTTGTTACAGCGAGCAGTGACAAATATGGAACCGGACATTGACCATCTCATTAGCCAAAAGCAAGCCCATAGTTACCATTGAAATACTGGTCAGTTTGTTGATTTAAATTTACTTGTTCTTTATTTGCAGTGTGCATAGGGATTTGTTCATAGTTTTTTATTTTTTTTTTTATAGTCCAGCCCTCCAACTGTCTGAGGGACAGTGAAATGGCCCCCTGTGTAAAAAGTTTGGGGACCCCTGATATACATCAATCATATTTGCAAACTTATTTGACCCACATTCCACACCTTTTGCTTGTTTATGATCTAAAGCACAGATATTCCTGCACAAGGAAATTAGGCACATTACACAAATTACAACAACAGCACAAATCATACAGTTTCAACAATTACAAAGGTACAATTTCACCAGTCTCTGAGCACTTTGCCCAAAGCACACAATGTCCTTGGACTTCTTTCTAGCCATAGGAAAAGCTTCCCGGGGCAGGGGGAGGGCCTCCAGCAAAGCTGCCCTCTGCCCTCATCAGGGTATTTCACATTGTCCAAAATCCATAAGTCCATCCAACAAAGGAGCCAGTGCCCACTCCAGTCGTAGCCCAGGAATCAGTCCACGCACATGGGGCCTCAGCCACCCCCCTCATCCCTGCCATCCTGGCAGGTCTTCCACTGTCCCAAAGAGGAGCACGTGGCAATGGCAGTCAGCATTTCCATCTCTGCTCTGGAGAGCATGACGGCATCCACCCCATGTCCCAAAATCGCAGACTTATCAGGGGTGTAGTAGGTACTCCTTGCTGCTGAGCTCTCACCTTCTGGAGACTGTGGATTACAACTCCAGCATGATTCTCCTCATCTTCCAAATAGAAACTGGAAACACCAGCTCCTGCTACTGGGCTTGAGCCCTGGGCTGCTGCCGCCTTCTGCTCCATGGGCCTTGCACCCTTGGCCCCGGCTTCCCACTGCTGCTGGCTCTCCAAAATGTCCAAGGCAATCTACAACTCACAAACCTGTGATTCCTTTTCCAGCAGCTGCTCTATTTCCAGGCAAATCTTTCAAACTTGGTCAGCCTCCTCTAGTGTTTGCTCCAGCTCCAGGGTCGGCATCTCTTTCTCCCACGTTTGCTCCAGCTCCTTCCACTGCTCGGTTTGCAGGTCCCAGGCAGCCTCTTCCACAGAGCTCTTGGTTTCCTCACTCATGGCTGTAAAAGTCAGCCAGCCTATGGCCCCCAAAAGGACAGCCATGGGGAACCATAACAGCAGCCAGTCCTCTACTCCACTGCTCAAAGGTGGTGGTGGCTTCATACCGAATTGATCCGAATCCTGCCACAGACTATGCCAAATGTAAGGCCAGTAGCCATGGCCACCATCACAGCCACCTGGCCCATGCAGGTTCGCATTTGATTCAGACAGACAGTAATGAAACAACATACTTTAAATAACATTCTCTATCAGTTATTTTTTTAAACTGCAGTGGATCACAATTCCATACAGCATCATGTCTTAAATTAAGATCTTTATTGCCCCATAAACATGCAATATCTAATACTGTCTTCCATCTGGCATTTATTCTTTGCTCTCTATAAATTTAAATGTTAGCTACTAGCCAAAATACAAGTCAAGACCTATCACCTTCAGGATGCCCTACTGGATTGTTCTACTTTATACTGATATTTCTTTAATGAAAGCCCTCATCAAGACTAGATTTATATCATGAGATTTAGCAATTGGTCTTATATATTTTTTTTCAAATTATTCACTTTTGTTTCACCTGTTAGACTTCTTTAAAATCTAGAACATAAGTTTCATGCTAGCTATGACTTCTATTTGTTATGTCTTCCTTCCTTTAATAACCAATTTTATTTTCAGTGCAGAACATTGTTGCTTTCATTTTACTACCTATGAGAATATTCGTAGTGGTGATTTTTTTAATAAGTATAGAATCCTCCTGCTTCTCACATGTATCCTCTTGTCTAGAAATCTCTTCCTTTGGAGTCTACTATTCTGGGAGGAAGTGTACATGCTTTGCTCCCTCCAACAGTAATCCTAGTATCCTAGTCTCAATAACTGATTTCCCATCCTGTATCTTCTTTGTATTTTTTATTTGGAATTATACTATGTTGCACTCAATAATTCTGCATATTTTTACATATAAATTTTATTTTACTAATTATAATAATGTAAAGTACATGCTCAAATACCGTGTTTTATACTTTTAATATTACCTGTAGCAACTCGCACAGCTATAAAAAGAAAGAGTGCACTGAGCCTGTCAGTTAGTGCTGATGCTGATGGACAGACTCAATAAAACACAGTGGGGAGGATTACATTTGATAGGATAGCAGGTGAAATTCCACCATTTTTTATTCATAACAAAAGTTAACATCAGTATCTTTTTTAAATATATTGGATGGGGCCACAGCAAATAAACTACCTAATTTCTTGTCCGGTGCATGTTCATCATATAATGGTGAAAATAAGCAATAGAATGTGTGATGGCTTCAGAAAATGATTCATTTTCAGTATTTTCTCAGGAAGAGTAACCTAAGAAAGAAGGAAATCATTCATCTAGATGACAGCCTTGGCTTTCTATATGATAGCCTGAGAGCCCTTCAGACCTGAAAGTTCATCTGGAGCCCGGGAGACAGG
The DNA here is from genome assembly GCF_036850995.1 of Saccopteryx leptura. Classification (NCBI taxonomy): domain Eukaryota; kingdom Metazoa; phylum Chordata; class Mammalia; order Chiroptera; family Emballonuridae; genus Saccopteryx; species Saccopteryx leptura. The sequence continues at coordinate 28,647,720 of NC_089513.1, forward strand.
GACTTCTCCATCCAAGAGTCTCTGCCTCAGGGACAGCAATGATGTGAACTCTCTGGTGAAGAGGAACGGTGCTTGCTAGCATTGTCACGGTTCTCTGGTTTTTCTGTGTCTTTTTCACACACCAAGATGGTTTGTCAGCGTGTTGTGGTTGTGTGTCAGGAGGCACCTCATTACTGGTCTGCATGAAGACGAGAAGGAAGTGGCGGAGGCTGACATTGTTTCTATTAATTACATAGCTATCTGTTGTTCTTGTAGCCATCCAAGCATATAATAAGTGAAGTAGAATTTCAGTGAGATAGAAGCTTCAGCCTCTTGTAATGTTTTGGCAAGTTGCTTTCCTATTATAGCACAGTCGGTACTTCTGTGTAAAGCCTTTCCAAAAAGCAATGGTGGCAACAGACCTTTCTCTCTCCTGCCACTCAGTGCTACTGGGATATCATCAGTATACATATATGAGAGAGGAGGTCACCAACTGTGCCTTTGGGGCCAAAGTTAACTACTCTACTCATTTAAATATCAAGTACTGGTTGATTCATTTTTCATCTAGAAATTTGCTCCAACAAATAAAACATGGTACATAAGGTATGAAAAAGAAACTCAATCACTTTTACAAAGTATATTAATAAAAGTCATCAAAAGTAGCCAAAGCTTGTTTTACTAGAAGATATATAGTAGGTGTTTCAAAAGAAATATCTGATGGAAATTTGAGACTCAATGGCATGATGTGGTGAATGGTAGCCTTTTCTACTCACAGAAAAATAGTGGCACTCACAAAGTTGAACAACAGTGATAGCAAAAGATGTTTCTCTCTTAAAAGGAATAAAGTCTTTACTCCATTGTATTTCCTTACCTCCTTTGTCAAATATCAGTTGTCCATAGAGCTGTGGGTTTATTTCTGGGTTCTCTGTTCTATTCCATTGATCTATGTGCCTGTTCTTATGCCAGTACCAGGCTGTTTTGAGTACAATGGCCTTGTAGTATAGCTTGATATCAGGAAGTGTGATACCTCCCCTTTTATTGTTCTTTTTTAAGATTGCTGAGGCTATTCGAGTTCTCTTTTGGTTCCATATAAATTTTTGGAATATGTGATCTCTATCTTTGAAGTATGTCAGGAGTAAAGACAGCCTCTTCAACAAATGGTGTTGGGAAAATTGGACAGCAACCTGCAAAAAAAATGAAACTAGACCACCATCTTACATCATTCACAAAAATAAACTCAAAATGGATAAAAGACTTAAATGTAAGGCGTGAAACCATAAGCATCTTAAAAGAAAACATAGGCAGTAAGCTCTCCGACATCTCTCGCAGCGATATATTTGCTGATTTATCTCCACGGGCAAGGGAAATAAAAGACAGGATAAACAAATGGGACTATATCAAACTAAAAAGCTTTTGCATGGCCAAAGACAAATAAGAACAGAATAAAAAGACAAACTACACAATGGGAGAACATATTTGACAGTATGTCTGATAAGGGGTTAACAACCAAAATTTATAAAGAACTTGTAAATCTCAACACCAGAAAGACAAACAATCCAATCAAAAAATGGGCAAAAGAAATGAATAGACACTTCTCCAAAGAGGATATACAGATGACCAATAGGCATATGAAAAAATGCTCAACATCATTAATCATTAGAGAAATGCAAATTAAAACCACAATGAGATATCACCTCACACCGGTTAGAATGGCGCTCATCAACAAAACAACACAGAATAAGTGCTGGCTAGGATGTGGAGAAAAGGGAACCCTCCTGCACTGCTGGTGGGAATGCAGACTGGTGCAGCCTCTGTGGAAAACAGTATGGAGATTTCTCAAAAAATTGAAAATCGAACTGCCTTTTGACGCAGCCATCCCACTTTTAGAAATATACCCCAAGGACACCATAGAATGGTTCCAGAGGAGAAATGCACCCCCATGTTTATAGCAGCATTGTTCACAGTAGCAAAGATTGGGAAACAGCCCAAGTGTCCGTCAGAGGACGAGTGGATTAAAAAGCTTTGGTACCTATATACTATGGAATACTACTCAGCCATAAGAAATGATGACATCGGATCATTTACAATAACATGGATGGACCTTGACAACATTATACGGAGTGAAATAAGTAAATCAGAAAAAAACTAAGAACTATATGAACCAAAGCATAGATGGGACATAAAAATGAGACTCAGAGACATGGACAAGAATTTGATGGTAACAGGGAGTGGGGTGGAGGGGTGGGGATAGGGCGAGGAAGGAGAGGGAGGGAGTGGGGGGAGGGTATAGGCACAAAAAAAAACAGATAGAAGGTGACGGAGGATGATTTGACTTTGAGTGAGGGGTATGCAGCATAATCAAAGGTCAAAATAATCTGGAGATGTTTTCTCTCAACATATGTACCCTGATTTATCAATGTCACTGCATTAAAATTAATAAAAATAAGATTAAAACATAAATAAAAGGAATAAAGTCATGCATTGCTCAATATATAAACAAATCTCTTTTAAAATCTTGAAAATTTACATTTGCCTTCTTCTATTGTAGTATAGCTTAAATTACTATTGGGAGATGGAAACTAGAATTACACTCTGAGAGAGCAAAAGTCAATTCTGCAAATGAAAATTTTGTTCAATGGAAAGGTGTAAGGAAGTAGGGTCCCAATGACATTGTATCTAGACATAAAAACAACAGTGTATGGCATTTTTATAGTCCTATTGCATCCGAGAATCTCAAAGTATTCATCAAATGAGAGTTAACACTGATTAATTAACCCATCTGGTCATCTCCTCTCTGTTGCTTTAAAAATTGAGCAGCCGTTTCTCCATTATAAATAGTTTAATTGCATTTATTACCCTAATTAAGCATTCTTTGTGCTTTAATTAAGTGTTCAAATGTTGGAGCATAGCATCCCACATCCCCCCAAATGAAGAAATATTACCTCCAAGCTGGAAGGATAAACTTGAGATACTTACTAACATTTTGAAGAAGAAAGAATTGAATAAAGTTCTTAAGGAAGAAAGAAAAAAACAGATTTGGGAAATCAAACATTTCATACCCACATAACTAATGAAAATTTCAAATGTATACATCAATCAAAAAATACTTTTTAATGATTTATTACGTACAAAGCACCGTGATGAAGAAAATGAAGATGACAGTCAAGCAGACTCCACACTGAAGCCCAAATTCTAGGGGAGGAAACACTAATTTCATTATTGTATTTCTGTCCCCAATCACATCCCAAAAATATATGAGTCAACTTTTAAGCTAATGTGATCAAATAAAACAAATGAAGACCTCTAGGGGCAGAATGAGATAACTTAAAATATTTAAACCCTCTAGAGCCAGAAGGAAGAATATATGAAAAGTATGAATGAGCTGAAATCAACATATCTAAGTCTGGATGGTTTATGAGTATTTAATTGAATTATCCTCTTATAGTTATGTTGGGGCACATTTATCAAAATTTCAGCAATTACCAGTTACTGTGAGCCTACCCAATTATAATGTACAGGAAAAAAAATGTTTTTATTGGTCCTGAACTTTGCAGGAAATCAGAGAACTAGAGTCCTATTTGACCAAGATAAATAGTTAGATTCACAGAGCCTGCTTCAACACTGGAAGGCTGTCACAGTAACCACCCTGACGACTCCATGGACCAGAAGCATAAGAATTTCCTGGTAGCTTGTTAAATTGTAAATTCTAAAGTACCAACCAAAATATACTTCATCAATATCTATTTTTTTTAACAAGATCCCCAGGTGATTTACACACTAGTGGTGATGCTGCACAACCATCACTTTATCTTTTTCAAGTATAGCCTGATTTAAGAATGTAGAAGAATCAGAGCATGCTTGGCTCACCACCTCTGGTCTGTTTTTTTGGTTCCGCTGCCTGCAGGAAGGGTGCTTTTTGGTTTGTATTTTACCATGATATTAACTTCATGAGGCAGGCTCCTGCTGAGAAGACCTGTATTAAATTATTGTACTGTTTAGGGTAGTAAAGTACTAAGGTAACTTATTAGGAAACTATTGTAGCTACAAATCTAATCCAAGTGCTTCAGTCAATTGGCTTCGTGAAATAGAGTTGATAGTTTTATTCTACATGTCTAATCATCAGAGAGCAATCACAACTTCTAGCACAAATAGTTATGGAATACAGTTTTGTCTTGTTGTTTTTTTTTGTTTGTTTGTTTTTTGTTTTTGTCTTATTTGAAATGTCTCTTAACTCACCCCTTTCTTGACAATTCTATTTGGACTACCTTGGCTCACAGACCTTCATGTAATGGGGTATGCCCACCACTTTCCACCTCCAGTCTTCTTCTTCTCCAATTTCTCATTATCAATTGTATCATATTTTTCTTTCTAAAATATAAAACTTATTTAGCATTTTGGTTTTAATTACTCTTTCCTTTTGCTCACAGCAGAAGTTTCTATTTTAAAATAAATTTCAAAATCTTTAAGTACTTGCTCCAGTTAACATTTTCATCTCTTCTTCTATCATAATGCCAAATGTGCTTTATTCTCTAAGACATAGAGGACTTTCTCAAATCCCTCCAATACAGTAGGAATAATATTCAAGTCCTACATCTTAGTTCTTGCTTTAATAACCATTCTTTTATTATTAAGATTTACCTCAAAAGTCACACCCAACTCCCTGTTTGCCTTTGTATTCTTTGGAGGTTTAAATTAAATACAATGCTATATGCAAGACACACAACAAAGTGCTTGCTCCTCATACTTTATAACATTTGGTTTCCTTTGACTTATTTGTGCTCCTAGAATGTGATACTCCTGATGATATGTTATATGATCTTTTTTCAATTTTATTTTACAAGCATCTTGCATATAGATGACCAGAAGAATGACTAGATAAATGAATGAGTGTATGAATGAATGAATGCTGTAAGCATAGTGTATGTGTGCTTTTCTCTCAGTTTGACAGCATGCCCATTAGTGTGTCTCTGTGTATGCAGATATAATCAAACATCAGTTTCTCATTTCACAAGGTGCTCATTTGTTCCGTGGTCAGGCCACAACAACTGCAGGGCCCATGTTTGCCTCTTCCCACAATGAACAGCAGCATGAGGAGCTCACATTTCAGCAGTTCTCCTTCATTGAGCACACAATTTGAATGAGATAGTTAAAACTAGCTGCTTATAATTTACATTGTATTCATCTACATAAAAACATATGCATTATCAAAAGTAAAATTAAACGATCATCAACTTAATTAGCTATTTGGTTGTTATCATTAAGTTTATTGTTTCAATTGTATTGGGGCAAATTAGCAAAAACCATAATATGTACAGAAATTAATATATTTATTTTAGCTATAATGCATGCATGTCTTTGCATTGATGTCATTTAAATACAAACAGTGGTACAATGAGGTAAGGTTTTGCTTCAGATTTAGAAACCATGAAGTTTAGGACTATAGTCCTCCCCTTTCACAGGATAAAGAGACTGAAGTCCACCAAGCAGCTTGTTCAAGGTCATTCTTGAGCTCTGCCATGGCTTCAAGGAGACAAGACTTTGTTCTTACATGGGCAAGGAGGAAAGAAATTTTATGTGGTATTTATTACTAAAAATCAGAAACATATGTTAGTGAGGTGTTACAGGGAGAGAAATCAGGTGCATTTCTGGAAGAAATAATAAATGATATTAGACAATTGGGATTTTGACTCTGAAATTCAGGTTCAATACTTGAGTAATGACTTAATTATTAGTAAAATTACTTCTTAAAATTTTTTTAATTTAGTCTTTCTTCTTTTCTCTTTTACTATCAAAAGCATAGTTTAAGCTCCACCATCTTTTAGACCTTTCTCATTATTTATCTCTCATTGAATTTCTATTCTTCTCAAATTCTGTAGTACATAGAATTTAGAAAATACCAACAGCTTTTATGTTCATTTTACAAATATTTACTGATCAATCTTTATGAGCAAGGTATTTTAGATGGTCTATGGCAGCAGTTCTCAACCTGCAGGTCGCGACCCATGTGGGGGTCGAACGACCAAAACACAGGGGTCGCCTAAAGCCATCGGAAAATACATATTTATTATACAATACATTTTTAAATAAAATATATATTTCCGATGGCTTTAGGCGACCCCTGTGTTTTGGTCATTCGACCCCCGCCGGGGTCGCAACCCGCAGGTTGAGAACCGCTGGTCTATGGAAACCAATATTCTGAGCTATAAAACAGTCTTTTCTATTTGATTTATGTGTACATTGGTCTTCTAACTTCCTTTAAAGAACCATATCTTTTGTATTGCCACAACACCTTATAGTTCCAATTGGAAATGTAATTAATTCTGTCTGCCCTATCTATAGGCTTTTAAATACTGGTGGTACTTCTATGCGTCTCACCATGGAAGCCAATTAAATGTCAGTGATAAATTACACCTCTCTTTGATTTTTTCCCCCAGAAATAATCTCTCAACTTAACCTTTCAACCTCTGTTCTCTACTCTGGATTCCATGGTCCCTATGCTTTGATTTCCCACTGAGCTTTTCACATCTGCTTTTTTTCTCTCATTTTGATTTTAAAAAATGTGTTTTTTCATTTTGTGTCTTACTGACTACACTTACTTTACTCCATTATTTATGGAGCCCAAGTCTTCTTACACATTCATTCAGGAATATCCTTTTGACCTAATCTACAGAATCTCTATTTGCTTGGTGAACCCTCACTGACAATAGTATTCCACCAACATCTCCATTCACAGCAAGATCTACATTCCTCCATGTGAAGGAAGATCACAGGGAGGAAGATCAGGAATGAAAACTCATATTTTTACTAAATATGAGCATTTTTAGGAAAGAAAATGTCATCAACAAGAACCAGGATAAGATTTATGAAGAATTCGACAGTCTAACAAGACTGTATTTATGCAGAGGACTTAGTAATTAATATTGAAAATGTGGACTGCAGCTAAATTACAACAGCTTGATTTTTCTTTGTATATCCTCTAAAAATATGGAAAATTCTTTGTTTCTTGAGGGCTATTTTATTTTTGTGATTTCACCCATTATCTTAAACTTGGAAGCTATAAAAATGAATCTTAAAAAAGTAATTCTAAAGTTTTTGGATTATTTGAAAGGTGATTTGCTAATTTTATTTCCCTTTTAGCTTATGGAAGGGTGAAGATAATTCTTGCCGGTTCACTATCTCACACCTTTCCCTTGTTTTCAGAACGGTAGTTAATAGCTACAATGCAATCAATATTGCTTTACCCTGTACAGCATCTCCCAAAAAGCAATATTGCAAACTACTTTTTTCTTTAAATAATACAGTAACCAAGTTAAATAATAAATAATAGCCCAGAGAGAGGAAAAATGAACGTTGTGTACAAAAAAAGGAAAAATTGCCCTTTCTATATGATTTGAAAGGAAGTTAGGAGTTTATGAGTTAGAGCTCCAGAAAGATCATATATCATGGGAATAACTGCTCTCTGTCTTCAAGCTTTCTGGAATCACCCTAATTTTATGAAGGTAGTTTTAAAATGTCATCGTCAGATAAAAGTTTCAGGGAATATAAGAATTTACCAATAACACAGCCTTGTTACCATGGTAAAAAAAAAATGTGCCTTGATTTTAACTCTGAAATTTGTGTATAGAGTATAATTTTGTAAAATATATCAACTCTCTTTAAATAATTCTCAAATTGTGTAGAAGATTTTGTATGACAAAATACATTTTGGACAAAACAAAGGATCTGCGGAATATACTAAGTATATGAAACAGAGAATAGAGAATCAATATCAATGTTGTTTTTAAAAAATGCATAATTGAATAAAACCATGTTCAGGGTTCTTACTTGCTCAAGGCTGTTTTTTTTTAGCTTGTTATATCTCCCCATTCCAATTCTTGTAGGCCAAACCCTATTTATTTTGGGGGGTTCAGTTTAACTATAGCATCCTCTGAGATGAAGGTAATTGTCTTCTCACCCCTAGTGCCTCATCTCCATTCATACTACTTCCTTTGAGGACTATATTGAGCTTTGTGATTGCTATTGTTTTTATGTTATCTCCCCTGTTGGAGGCTCATTACTAAATTCTCCAAAGTGCTTTATTAAAAGTGGTTGTTCAGTGACTGTTCACCTAATAAATTATCAACCAGAAACAGTACAGAGTTCACGTCTAGTATAAGTGATGAGGATATGAAGCTCTGAGAATAGGAGCATAAATTTTGACCATAGGATCACACTTTTTAAAAGGCAACATGCTGGGCACAAAGTGTTAGGTGGCTATTGAATGCACTCATGGAAAGTACATTTCTACTGGTCCATGGTTGACTAGGCAAAAAGCAGATGGAAATTTCTAAGACCTGACTCCTGATTTATCAAAAAAAAAAAAACTAGTTTATTTTTTATCCTTTGTTAAATACTTTAGATATAAGTAGAACACATGATTTTCTCACGACAGACTTTCTACAGTATTTTATAATCCTCAAATACACACACACACACACACACACATACACACATATGTGTGTGTGTATTCCAGTCAGAAAGAGAAAAGGGAAGGGAGCCTAACATTCACAATCCTCAAGCTACAAATGTAAATCAAGACAGATAATGCTCATCAGTTACAGGGAAATATAATTTAGCCATTAAACTTGGAAACTCAATTTGAGTGTCCTCTAGGAGGGATCTATACTTTACTTGGTTCAGTCACATTCATGTGCTTATTTCTGATGCAATGTAGTTGGAAGAAATGAGTAATTTCTTTTCCTCTTGCACATTGGTGCATATCGTTTTTATTTCAGAGAAAAGAATGAAAGTTCCTCTACTCAATTTTAGCTGTTGGAGATCAAGAATATTGCACATGCAAGTTGAGTTTCCAGGGCCTAATGCAGAGAATATCACATAGTAGGTGAACTATGTTAGCTGAATGAATGAATAAATGAATGAATGATGAATGAATGAATGAATAAAGTATATAATTCTAAATCCCAATTGACTCTATTTTCTACTTCAAGGATTGCTGGGGCAGGATAGAAAAATGCCCACAATGTTTAACTAATTCTTCCCTGTTAGTTTCATTGCTCTCATGATGCCATCTTTGGGTGCACAAGAAAGACATGCACTGGTGAAGCTCCATGTAAATAGTAGAGGATCAATTTTTTCTAGGTCATCAGTGAGTTATATGTGCAACCAGGCAGTTAAGATGCAAAGGCTAGTTTAGAATATGAAGAACTCCCTGAGGTCAAGAGTCAAGCACTTAGAAAGAAACATCTCATGCAGGTGTGTGTTGTAGATGCAGGTGAAGCTTTAGCTTTCACTGAAGGACAAATCAACTCCAGCACTACCTTTTTTTTTTTTTTTTTTTTTTTTTTAGTTCTATGACCTTGTTTGCTAGTTGAACCACCCAATCTTTTTCTCATCCATGAAAACAATAAGACAATATTTGTGGGGCAAAACTTCTGTGGTTGTGTGAGGATCATGAAATTAGCTTATGTTAAAATAAAGCCCTTTGAAATTCATGAGCAGTAGCAAGGATGTGTAAATGATTACATATTTCTAGCTCAGGAGGCTTCAGTGAGGGTCAGTAGAATTTCAATATGCAGAAATAAGGCAAGGGTGTATTGTAGGCACACACACACACAAAAGAAAAACTCTGAAAAAAATATGTGGAGGTGCAAATAAATCCTCAGGTATGCAGAATTTAGGTGGGGGTATCCTAATTGGTGTTGAGGTAGAGGATGTTGCAGAAAGAATGAAAATTATAGGGATCTAGCTTTTTTTAACTATCTGCTCCATGACTATAAATCTGTCAATGAAAGGCTGCCTACTTAGATGTATGGAAGGCCAGCTTCTGTCCCATTGGTTAAAACATGGACTTACTATTACTTATTACAGCAATTGCTCTGAATCCTTTACCAGATCTGGCTATTCAATCCAGCTTTATTCAGAAAAAGAAATACAAAAGAAAAATTGTGGATTTTCTATCTTTGAATAGGTGTTTTGTCAAAGGCCCAAACCTATGGCAGAATACTTGTAATTATTTTCCAAATCCATCTGGGCTTTTCCAATAGTATTCATTTTCCTCTCATACAAATGGCTACCAATTCAAATAAAAATAGTTAAAAAACTCCCCCCAAAGTGGAAAATTTTTTCCTGAAGCTTGAACATACAACCTTTCATAATTTATTTTAGAATAAAGAGAGGAAATCTATTAAGTGTGTGTGTGTGTGTGTGTGTGTGTGTGTATATATATATATATATATATATATATATATATATATATATATATATATATATATATATCAACTTGAATGGAAGGAAGACTTTTCTGTGACACAATGACCCATAGCAGTTTCTGAAAGAAATTTAGTTTGTTATTAATATAAGAGACCAGAAATTGTAGTGTGTACATGAGTGTCTGTAAGTATATATGCATGTGTGTGTGCACATTTGTGTGTGACAAGTAATGGGAGAAAAGAAGCAGATATCAGTTGCTGAAATCTAGTGATTTTTAGAAAGTACAGATATTACCACTGAGATAAAAATCACACACTTGTGACTTGTTGCAAACCCTCTGCCCAGCATATAAGCAGGTTGGCAATTAGCATTTAACAAATATATAAGGCAGCTTAGCCTAGCAGAACTTCTTCTGTTGCCTTGAGGATGCTAGAAGGATATCTAGTTGAGATCTTGGGTCAGTCATGAAATCTCTCTGATCTTCAGTTTCCTTATCAGTGAAAATATTCCAATAGCATCTATTCTGTCACCTATCTTAAGAGGTTATTTTGAAGCTCAAGTGAGATATCACATAAAATATCTGTAAATTGGTAACAGATATTCAATTTCTAAGTATTATTATTTCTGAGTATATTATCATTTGCTGAAATCCCACTCAAAACAGTGTCACACAAACCTGGTCCTTGAAGGACAAAATCTCAGAAAAAAAAACAAAACAGTTTGACAAAGGTTTCAGCAGCCCTTAGGTAGTTGTGGTAGCCAGCTTTAAAAATCGCCTCCAGTAGTCCATGCTTCCTCGTGTTCATGCACTTATGTAATGCCATTCACATTGGACTAGGGTTGGTCTGTATGACAATAGGTTATGGTTGACGAAGTGATGGTATGTCATTTCTGAGATTGGGTTAGAAAAGACATTGAGTATCAGATATAGTCCTTCTGAAGCCTTAAGTCATAGGTGTAGGGTTTTTCAGCTGTAAGAAGATGCTTATTTATATAAATGACAGAAGCTAGCATTTGCTGACGCCTTACTGTGTACTCAGCCTTATGCTAAGCACTTCACAGGTACTGCCTCATTAATTCCTCACATCAACCTGGATAGAAAAAGTGAGATTGACATTAAGTCTTCATGTGCTTCTCCTTGTCTTTCTTGTATTAGATCTTAGCATTGGGTCTATCTAAGGACATAAGGAGGGGTCTGTGTTCAGAACGTTGACCCTTTTCTATTAATGCTTGTCTACCTGCTTAGAAAATAGTTCCAAGGTATAGTGTCTACTTTCTTTTTTTTCCTCCAGACATTTGCCTCTACTGGTGTGGAAAAACAAAAGTAATCCCAATTATACAACATGAATGCCAAGAATTATGTTGTTCTAATGAAAGGAATAGTTATACCAATGGGGATATTAAAGTGTCAGAGAAAGGTAAGGTCAGAGCTGTTTGAGACAACTTTGAGCTTCCCAGACAATGCCTTCATTAGGATAATTCTAAAATGGAAAAGAGAAAACAACAATGCTGTGTGCTTTAGAATAGACACACACAAATACACATGCTTGCACATACACACAATGCTTTTCTTTCCTCCCTCTTTGGGACAGGAAGGGTGTGTTTAAGTGTGTGCAAGCAGAGGAAGATTTATTGTGTAGACAGTGGCTAGGTCATACTTCAAAGTGGAGTGTTCCAGGAGGTGCCTCTTCAAACTTCATTTCTCAATTAAATGGGGATAGGAGAATTATGGACATTAATCCTCTTTGAGCTGAGACAGGGATTAAAACAAAAACATGTTTCACCTAGTCCATAACCCTAGGAATCCACAAGACCTGAGCTGCGCAGATCAAATTTATTTTGAGAGCTCACTGAAGTATTTAAGCTCCCCTTGATTAGATGTTATAATGATCAGACACAGAGTACAATGAGCTAAACTTTGCTGAGGGCTTGACGACATTACCAATGTGGTTTATTCTCGGGCATGTGGCAATTTCATTAATTTATTCATTTTAATTTGGAAAATTATTTGCTCTAGAAAAAAGAGTTACACGAGGACTAATGTTCAATTTGTTTTTCATGTCCTTTAAATGCTAATGATATGTATTAGTTTAGAGGGCCTGCCCTCTCACTGATTCCCCGTCCTGTGATATATGATATAATTACAATAGCAATTGATCTTTGACCGAAACGTTGGTAAAATGGAATGGAAGTCGCTTTTCATGTGCCAAGGTTACAGTTAAGGACACCAGGAGCTTTGCTCTGGCTTGCAGATTGGCTTACAGAGCTTTGTCTAACACCGGATATTGATTGCTTGCCTTTTATAGTCATCACGTCCTCCCACCTGAACATTAAGAATGGAATGGGTGAGAGCAAAAATGACTCATCGTGAGAAGACAGGACATATCAGAGGGAGGAACAAAGTTTGTCAAAGTGATTTGATTTTGGAAGTTTATGAAAGGAACTTAGTGCCTCACAACAGATAAGAAGGATGGGGCAGCTTCTGGATCAGGAATGTGACTAAACCGATTGGTCAGAAGGCTGCACTCTGGTCTGCTACTAGACCTTTCTGAGCCTCTGCTTCCTCAGCTCTGAAATGGAGTTAATAATAAATGAACTACACTTATTAGGAAATTCATTTAAAAAGAACATGGAAGTAAGGCTAACTTACTCTTTCATTTTAGGTCAACTTTCAGGAACTTGAATTATGGCTCCAACAACACAGTAGAAACCCTCAGGCATAGTAAACTGCAGATACTTTCAGGTTTAAAAGAGTTGAGACTTGTCAGTCATTTATACCTAAGGGTTGATTTTTTTTTTATCAATTCTTTTTCCAATACCTGTTTTAGCTAGAAAAACCTTTAGAAACACTCAGTACCTAAGGGGAAAAGGACTCGGGGAATTGGAGATTGAGGTTAACTGGACTATATTGATAAACGACACTTCTGGCATGAGACCAATTAGTGACTCAGTGAATATGATACTTGCATCTTCTACTGACCTTATGTAAACTTCATCGAGTGGTTCCATCAGGGTAATCTATATGTCTCATTGAATACTGATATGTCTAGCTGGGTCACCCCTCATGAAGGGGAGCAAGTCAGTGTTGAAGGAATGCTATACTGCTCCATGGGGCTTGGTGTATGTCTACAGTTATTGACAAAACATTCCCCATAACCATAACTGAAAATTCAAGACATAGTTAAAGAAAAGTAATGGAAGTGGAATTTCAAGTCATGTAACTTTTCATAGTATTGGCTGCTTGAAAAACTATCATGGTGCTGACTAGGTAAGTACCCAGGATTGGTCCAAACCACTTTAATGAAGAAAGTGAGTCTGTATGAGTAGCAGGTATCGTAACGGGGCAGCTAAGAAGCTATGGGAAACATTTGCCTCTGTACTGTAAGAAGAAGTCTTTGTTGGTTGAGCCATACCCAAAGCACAGATTATTTGGAAGAATGTTACTTCTAACGATCAAACATAATCTCTCACAAACATGTGCACACTTATGCACACATAAAGTGGTCTCCAACTTTCTACCTGCCGCAGATTCTTTTAGAAAAACTTCCTCTTTCCAATATTTTGCTGATTTTGCCTCTCTTCTCTTGAGGTAGAGCTTGAGAACAAGCTGAAGGTCACTTCAGATTTTCCAAATCAATGATTCATTTAACAATGTAGTCATGGCTTAAAAATGCAGCTGCATACCCGAAAATGAAAGGAAATAGGAGATTTCTGCAGCCCCAACGGGATCAGAGTGAGCAGCCCACATTAGTCAAGAGCCTGAGCCAGGATTTGAAAAGACATGCTACTGAACATTGAGTAAGCCAGTTTCGTTTGATTAGGCAATGAATGCTTACTTAAGAATATTTGTGCTAATGCTCCCTCTGACTTAAGTAGGTTAGACTTGAGTTCCCAACTCCCACTCATCTGTTTGCCAGCAGAACCCATCACATTAGCCCTGATTTATTCTAAAAAGTAAAAGCTATCGTTCATAGGAGAAACATTTCTAAAACTTTGTAAAAGACTCAAGTTCTTCTCAAGTTATCGTATTGTTATAATAAAGATATTTTTAATGGTTCCTGAAACAGTTTGATCCTTTGGAAAGCATACATTTATTACCATCCCTGTGTTAGCCAGATCAAAAAGTATTCCTGGGAACAGAGAGAAAATTAAATTTTAAAATGAGCATGTTAGAAGAAGGTAATTAAATCAGAAGCACATCTTTTTTTGAAATACCAAATGCACAGCAATGGGAGGTAACTCACAAAAGCAGACATGGAACATTTTATAGGAGACACCATTTTATAAAGTGGCTAGTATCAGCTTACTAGTCTAATATTTCCTAGAAATAATGACACAAATGACTCTAATCAGCAATAATATTGATCTAATACTAACAGCAAAATTAATAACTTCTATATTTCTCTCCACCAGAGATATGTGCTTGCTAAAAGTTGTAAGTAAAAATGTCTGTAAGAAGTTTAGAGGAAAACAAAGTCTCTGATTGTTGAAAAACTAGTCTTATTAAGATGTTAATATGCATTCACTTTTAAATATTTTAACTAAAAATGGGCATATATTTTAGCCATCATGTTAACCAATACATGCATAGATGGAAATACAATTGTATAAAATATTTATAATCTAATATTTTATTTAGTAACTTTTGGTCTGTACAATTCTAAAATAAATGATTTTTTGGTCAAGATTTTTCAAATCCGCCTGACCAGGCGGTGGCACAATGGATAAAGCGTCGGACTGGGACACGGAGGACCCAGGTTTTGAAACCGGGAGGTTGCTAGCTTTAGCGTGGACTCATCTGGTTTGAGCAAGGCTCACCAGCTTGAACCCAAGGTTGCTGGTTTGAGCAAGGGGTCACTCAGTCAGCTGTAGACCCCGGTCAAGGCACATATGAGAAAGCAATTTATAAACAACTAAGGTGCCACAACAAAGAGTTGATGCTTCTCATTTCTCTCCCTTCCTGTTTGTCTGTCCCTATTTGTCCCTTTCTCTGTCTCTCTCTGTCTCTATCACAAAAAAAAATTTAAATCCTATCTGGGTTATGCATAATTGTTTAAAAGATTTGAATATGATAATTCATGATTACTGTTAGTCTACCCTGCCTGTACTAGTACTTTTGTCCTTTGAGGTTTGGGAAGTCATATCATTTATCTAACTACTTAAGTCAATTTCTTTCTCCTCCCAATGTCTTCCCTGCACCTATCTTAAACCCCGCCCCCTCGTACCCTTCATACACATATGAGAGAGTAACTGAAAATATAAATATCATTGAAAAGGGTTAGTAGTTGCTTCAACATGAATGATTGTTGTATTGATCTAACTACCTGACCTTTCTGTGAATTAAAAAAAAAATAGATGCAGAAAAACAAACTCAGTTAAGCCATTTTTTATTAAACTAAACAGATGCTTGTAAGTTTCTCATGCAAAGCAATCTAGTTAAGTATTATTAGAAAGTGACTATTATTTATGTATGCATCCCCGTGTTAGCCTTTTTTGCAACATACTACAGAAATATGATATAGTCTTACACCAAAGCATTTGTAGCTTGGTTTGGGAACAAAGTATCTGTATAATAAAGAACAATGTTTGATCATGTGCAAGCATATGGTAATATGTCTGGATCACAGAAATAAAAACTATGAGGTATCCTAAAGAGAATTTTGTTTGGATAATGAAATTCGAGAAGATTTCTTCATTGTAATTAACATCATTACCCTTTCTGGGAATTTCCCCATTGACCAAATCATCCAAATAGTTCCAGCAAGAGATGCCATGTGCTTAGCTAATTCAGTTGTCTGAAATCAGTGAACTGATTTTTGGATGAACACGTGTCAGCATGCTGGACGTTCCTTGACACAAGTGTTTGCTCTTTGACTCAAGGAAGTTTCAGGGAATCTGTGAACAGAGATCAAGGTTCTATTTCATACTTTGAGAGTTGTTGGTGAATTTGCTTACATTTTTTAGGTTAGAGAAACATAAGAAGTCAGTCTTCAGAAAAGAATAAAATACAGAGAAAAAGTTGAGAGGAAATTAATTTGAATTTTGAGGTTCTTTCTAATTGTTCTTAATGCTAGGTCAAATTACTCTTCTTGGGTTCCAAGTGACTCTCCTGATCTTTAGGAAATGTCTCTTTCTTTCCTGTTTAAATTGAATGAAAATTATTTAATTTTCCAAGGAGCCATAAATTGGGTTTATTTCAAGTGTGGTGTCTTACTCTCATTAGGCATACCTTGATCTATAAAGATTGGTTGGGTAATACACATTGTTATGGTTAAAATAACACAGCCCTGGACCAATCTTGAATCTTCCCTATAAAAATGAGACATAAAATATTTTAGCAGTTATGATAACTCCATAAATTTATTAAGATATTAAATCTGCATAGCCCAGCATCATCTCAGTATAAACATCTGAGAGATAATTTCTTACATTTGTTCCATTACTAAAAAGTCAAAAGCCATCTTATATTCAAGCAAGTCAAAAAGAACAGAGAAAAAGATGTGATTTATTTATATCACACAGAAATACACAGATGTTTATTTTATTTTCATAGTATATAGGATAATACCTCTTACAATTACTGAAAAGATGTTCAGAGTTTTACAACATATGAATTTTAGTAAGGGGGAGAAAGTCTAACAATGATATAACCAGTGATAGTACATATGTATCATATATCTATATATAATACTTATATCTATATATGGAGTCAAATATCTCAATTTACATTTACTATAGCTTTGTATGATAATTATTATTATCCCATTTTATGAGTGGAAAGATATGTTCACATAGAATAAAAGCCTGCTTTGAGTTTATAAATAAAACAGTGGCAGTTGTATCACTAGAATTTAGATTTATTGATATAAATTTATCATTTCCACCTAGCCTTACTTCATTCTCCCTTGAAATCTTAGAAAAAAACAAATAACAATAAAATAAGTAAGAATTATGTGACATAAAATGCAATTTTAGAAACAAATTATGTTTCTTACAGTTGGCAACTAATATATGACCTCCAGGTTTCTAATTAGGAGAAACATTAAATGTAGTTGAAATCTGTTCCTTTAGAAGTGAGAAGCTAAGGCTCTGGGCTTCTCCTCTACACTCAGCTCTCTTGCTAAAATAATGGATAATTAGGTACTTATATGGTCAACTTCAGAATTTTTCTAAAAGTAACTTAGTGAACTTTTTATCTTCCATTCAGTCCTAAACCTCAAGAGGTTTTTTTTCCCCCACATTTGTGACAGCAAATAATCTTACATATACAGTGTTCATTCACAATGTGATTTACTGATAGTACAGTAACTAAGATGAAAATAAGGTAATGTAAGATCAAATGTCTCATGGCAAAGTCATGTCTCTGACTGATTCCCAAGGTACTATTGAGTAAGTATGAAGTGGTACAGCTTCCAGAACAACTGTTATCACTAAGACAAAATACTGCCTTTGAAACAGTGAAATTAGTGAGTTCTCAACATGGGCACCTTCCTAAAGTTGATTCAATTGGAGTGTGTGTGTGTGTGTGTGTGTGTGTGTGTGTGTGTGTGCGCGCTTTGTATGTATGTTGCCAGTATTTTGTGCAGGGCAGCATAATAAGCACTCCAGGGAAAAAGGACCCATGTTATCAAAGGTGTAAAAGAAAAAATGGGAGAAGTATTTAAAGAATGGAAATGTACCCAGTTTTCAGGAAAATAAGATATGATATATAAGAATAAAATGTCACATAGAAAGTAAAAATTGCCGACAGGGGGTTGCACATTGGATAGGGCATTGACCTGGGACACTGAAATTCCAGGTTTGAAATCGTGAGGTTGCTGGCTTGAGCACAGGCTCATCCAGTTTGAGAGTGGGGTTCTTGACTTGAGCACGGAATCATTGACATGATCCCATGGTTGCTGGCTTGAGCCCAAAGGTTGCTGACTTGGGCCCAAGGTCTCTGGCTTGAGCAAGAGGTCACTGGCTTGGCTGGAGCCCTCTGGCCAAAGCACATATAAAGGGCAGTCAATGATGAACTAAAGTGCCACAACTATGAGTTGATGTTTTTCATCTCTCTCCCTTCCTATCTCTGTCTCTTGCTTTTAAAAAAAGGGTGAAAATGGCACCATATTTTATGACACTTGAATATCAACAAACTTTTATAATTGATTTTGTAGCAATGGTAAATAATTCATAATTCATGTTTTATAAATTAGGAAATGATAAATATAAATACGGAACAAATACATTAGATGGATTGAAGAGGGAGTTGGCTAGAGCGAAAGCTCAATTCAGAGACTATTACAGTTGTTACACCTGACCTAGGGACAGAAAAGAGAGGGGTAAATAAATATAAGTGCTGTTTCAGAGATTTCTTAGGTTTTGCCAATTCCCTTTCTCCCAAAACCTTGTAAATTTTATGTACAATTCTGGAAAAAAACCCAGAATGAAATAAGACATCCCACCACTACCAACACCAACAACATTGATTCCTCTAGCTGGCTTGCACAAGTCCACCATGCTACTTAAATTCAAGATTCTAAATGGCTTTCCCATACATTTCTGGTGTTGTTTCTGCAAGGCCATCTTCAGTTTGCTAATGTAGTTTTTTATTGTTAACATATCAAACTTTTTTATATCCAGACATTTAAATTAAAAAAAAAGATATTTCAAAAACCCTCCTGAGAGGACTGAGTGTATTGTAAACATTCTCTCTGAACAGCTCTCTGAGGCAAGCAGGCAAGCTATGCCCCCCTTGAAAGTAGGTAAATAGAAAGCTACCTTTAATTCATCCCCATGTCCTTTGAATGACTGTTATGTTATTTCAGTAAAGGTCAGAAGGCTTAATGCACAGAGAAAGGTTTGCTCAGGTTTTAATTCATTTTTTTTATTTGTAAAAATGAACATACATGCATACCCAGCTCACGGGTGGCTTTGAGATACACTTTGAGACACAATTGTGATTGTTAATCAGAGAAAGAAAGCCAGAGTATTCTCAGAAACAGAACTAGCCTTATCTTCATGCTGCCTCCTTAAGATTTAAGCCATCCCCAGGATGACGGATAATAACAGAAATGGTGTGGTCCCTTTAGAATACCTGTGCTGTTTAATAACTCATTTTGGTTGAATTATAACTATCATCTTATCACTACGGTTATATGGTTTGATTTTTTTGTTTTGTTTTTATCGTCTGTGCTTGTTTTATTTTTTAAGATGAAGTCACTGGTCTCAATCGAGATCAGATGATACAACTTCTATACAAGGACACAACATTCTGTGTCAAGGAGGCCATACTAGCTCTGTTCAGGCTGGTCTTTGTAAATCTAAGCAAAAATTCTCTTGTTTCCTTTCCACAGCTTGGCAGGCATTTTCTGATTCATGTGTTTAATGTACCCTCTTTGATGCAGTGTTTATCCCTCTTTTCCAAGCTTGACTACTAACAGCTATCTGGTGTCTCATGTTTAGTTGAGATGTTATACTTTTTCATTTATTCTGAAAGCAGAAAGTTATCAACTCTATTGGGAAAAGTTGTATAGTTACCAACAACAAAAATCACATAAACAATATCAGCAACAAATTTATCAATTAGTTATTAAATAATAGGCTGGATTTTATATGTTTGGCAAGCATTGTCTCATTCAGTTGTAAGAAAAACTTAATGAAATGGGCCATATTTTTATCCCTGTGTTGCAGTTGAGTCAACTGAAAGGAGAGGTGAGGTTAGGTAATTCAGCAGAGGTCATGCTGCTTATAGGCAAACTGCAATATTCTTTTCCTACTCCTCCATTTCTTACCAGCTGCTATAGAATCCACTCTCAGAAGCTGCTGAAATTGTAGAGGCAGCCTTCCATTTCTGCATGATTTGAAACAAGATGTAGTTTATTGATGAAAGCAAACCCATCAAGGAAATACCTTCAGGAATAATGAAAAATTATTTTTCTTTTATGGAAAGTTTCTGGTATTTATGTAGGTGGAAATCTTACATACTCCGTTTTAATTCTTAAACTAAAATAGAAAAACCATGAAGGGGAAACATAATTTAACATTTTTAACTTGGATTTAAATTTGAATGTTTTCAATCTTTGATTCTTTGCTTTTTTCATGTTATAAGAAGAGTTCATGTCAATGAGTAAGTTTTTGTTTTTATGTATCTGATTTTATGTACTTTTGGAGACTTGAGAAGGTTAATGTACAACCATTTGTGACATAAAGAAAACTGATTTCAGATCTTAAAAAAAAGATGGACTGAATAAGGAAATGAGAAGTATGATTGTGGATTTGTGGATTATGAGTTCGGTCACAAACCCTCAAACTGTGGAATTCTAATTCCATTTTTGGTTTTGGTTCTCTAGGGCTCCATGTACAGATCAAAGGCCTCTTCTCGTTTTCATTTTTAATGGGTTACTGCTTAAAAAGTAAAACCTATTGCACTCCTGGGTCTTCCACAACATGACTCCCCTGTGAGCTGACCCCCAACTTCACCACCACAAAGAATGTGTGTGTGACCTGTATGTTGACCAGCTTACAGCCAGTATTAATTCAAATATACAGTGACTTCCATCTGTATTCAAATTCCAATGTTCAGAATGTGGAAACCCATTAAAATGAATATAAGTCCACCCTGGCATTCAGTTTAGAGTTTTTAGGTGACTTTCTATTAAAATCCTCTTCAGTAGAGCCTCACCTGTTACCTCCTGCCAATGAGAAGGGGATAAGACACTTTCAGATTAAAAAACAGAACTGGAAAAATACTGTCAAAATGAACAAAAAGTTTAGGGCAATGGATTTCACTTTAAAATATTCATACTTGAGCATTCATTCATTTTTAACAATGTATGAGTATCTGAACCTTGTTATGTTATTTAAGATAACTGTGTATTTCTTTAAAAAAAGGCTAGTTATAGGACCCCATGAGTGTATTTGGATGTTTTTTTAAACCACACTTATGTTTCTTAGTCCTTTTTATGTTTTACCACATTTAAAAAATATATTTTTTAAAACATTGTGGACTGCATCAAAGTACTCTATAAAATAGACACTTATATAGTCTAAATATTGCTAGAATGAACCATGACCAAACATGTGTGTGTGTATGTGTGTGTGTGTGTATAAAATTTCATGGTATCGTTATTTCATATGGAGAAATTATCAGGGAGTGACAGAATAAATTATGAAAAATAAAAATATTATATGTGTGTGTGTGTGTGTGTGTGTCCCCAATCCCAGATGGTAAGAGTTGGTTCCATTCTTACAAAACTTTGCTAACAGAGGTCAAAATTTGAAGCAACAAAGATGAAAAAGAATGAAATAATGAGAGAATTCTACTCAGAGGGTTACTTTAGACTTATGTATTCTATTAATGTACACATATCCCAACTCAAGGTGGTTTATAGTTCAACAAGCCAAAGAGAATTCATTTTAAGAACTACTTTACAATATATATGTATATATATATATGTATATATTTGTATATATATATATATATGCAAGTCATTAACTAAGTACTATAACAGGCATACTGATAAACCTCAATGTCTCTCTGAAATGCAACAATCTCTCACACATCAGACTTTTGCAAACATTTTCTACTCTTTCTTATTGGAATCTACTTCCTAAAGCTTGTCATCATTCCCTCATCTACCCACTAGTCACTCTTTATCTAGCTGACTTCTCAGGTATCAAAGTTCAGCTTTGTAGCTACATTTTTTTGAAATACTTCCTTAATCTCTTTCTACCTACCTAAATATCCTTCCTCTGTGATTTTAATGTACCTGATCATTTTTCATCTGTGTCATTTATGACATTGCATTATGATTGCTTATTATTTGTCTGGTTTTGCCAGCAAATCTTAAGTTGTGTAAGTCAGAATCCACAGGCTATTTTGTTTACTGTTCATTTGCCAGTACTTAATACATATGTCTGGTCTAGAGATCTTGGCCAATCTTTCTATGCCAAATGACCTTGACTACAATCAGTAAGCACTCACATCAACCAATTTTCTTTCTTAAAGAAAAGAGAATTGCTGTCACAAAAGATAAAATGAGGATGTATATTCAATCAATTGGTATTGAACAAAGGAATTATTACCTACATATCTCCAGCCCTCTTTCGAATATTTAAAAGATATTAAAGAAATAGAGGGGAATTCTTGCTTCTAAGTGCTACAGTCCTATTGATAATGTAAATTAGGACACCAAGGTCTTAGAGAATATATCAGCCAGGTTGGATTTGGTTATGCAAAAATACAAAACCACTCAAAATCTCCAAAACAAGAAACATTAAAGTTTATGTCTTACTCATGTTATTATCCATAATGGGTCAGTTGGATGGCTCCACTCTTAATGTACCCATACAGAAGATGAGCTGAGGAAGGCTCCATTTCTGTGCTTTCACAATTCTTAACATAGGAGTCAAGAGCAAGGTGAATGTGACACTTAGTTTCATTGTCCAAAAAAATTAAGAAGTCAAGTGGACATTTCCAAGCTCAAAGAATATGAAAATTTTAAAGAGATCACTTAAAGCATTATACTAATGATTGGCATCAAGAATAATTTCTAAATTTACAATGTAGATTATGAATTATAAAAAAACTAAAGAAAAGGAAAGAAGGAGGATAAGCTTCAGAGAACAAAGGAGACATGAATCTTTAATTAGTAGTCAAGAAGGAATGAGTGGTCAAGAAGGGATATTATAAGGGTTAATTTTTAAAGGATTAATTTAATGAAATATAAGTTCACTATTTTCAAACAAATGTTTTGGGTGCATGGGGGTGGGCAGTGGCAACTTGAGTGATAGTCCCAAAAAATCTGACGGCAGCAGGAATATAAACTGCTAAGAAAACTGGCCTGGTAGAAGCAATCAGAGAGGTTCTGCACTGTCTGAGAGGAGTGGTGTCTTATAAGTTGTGGGCACAGCATCTGAAATTCTATCAGAGGCAATATATGAAGTCAAGCATTGTGGTGCAGTGGGGAATGTGGTGATTCTGCTGATCTCTAATTGAACAGATTCCTCACTGTGGTAGACCAGTAAGCAGGCATGGACCCTCCAGGAGGCTGGACTTTCTCTATAAGAGGGGACATGTTACATCCAAGACAGCTGGTAGAACTCCCATATCTGAGGGCAGTATGAAGTGTTCATGAGGAAATTCAGACCAAAGACAAGTTAAAAAGAGAAGAAAAACCCTCTTGGAATTCGCCCTGGCCGGTTGGCGCAGTGATAGAGCGTCGGCCTGGCGTGCAGAAGTCCCGGGTTCGATTCCCGGCCAGGGCACACAGGAGAAGCGCCCATCTGCTTCTTCACCCCTCCCTCTCTCCTTCTTCTCTGTCTCTCTCTTTCCCTCCCTCAGCGAGGCTCCATTGGAGCAAAGATGGCCCGGGCACTGGGGATGGCTCCTTGGCCTCTGCCCCAGGCGCTAGAATGGCTCTGGTCACAGTAGAGTGACGCCCCAGAGGGGCAGAGCATCGCCCCCTGGTGGGTGTGCCGGGTGGATCCCGGTTGGGAGCACGCGGGAGTCTGTCTATCTCTCCCTGTTTCCAGCTTCAGAAAAATACAAAAAAAAAAAAAAAAAAGAAGAAGAAGAAAACCCAGTGGAATGTGTGTGCGTGTGTATAATATGTACCTGCATGTGCACACACTTAAATTTGCAAGAACTAGTGTGGAGGGTTCATGTTCATGAAAAACAGACTAGAAAGATCAGATCAAGAGAGAAATTTATGATAAAGAGAACAGTTCAGGAAATAATCAAATAAACATGACTTCCCAGGAAGCAGCCTGGTGGTTGCTTTTGGAGTACAAGTAGGATAATTAGGTAAAGATATATATTTAAGGATGTGTTTGCCTAAGAAAACCAAACATAGTAAACTGAGTGTAGGCAAGTGGGGAGAAGATGAAGGCAGACAACTCAGATATCTTTGATGCAAAGGATGAAGATGTTTTAATAAACCCCTCCAAATTTTTCAAATAACACAAGTTGGAATGAACATTATCTGTTTCAAGTACAAAGAAGCAAGGTGCTCATGTAGCTTTGTGGCTTTATGAGAGTAACCCTCCTTCAAGAAAATCCCAGTCCCTAACTCTAACTCGATTTGTTCCCCAAATGCTCCAAATAGAGCTATGCTCACTCTATTTGAGTACCAGACATTAATTTGTGAACATTTTCCCTCCAGTGAATTCTACTTATTCTGGCATACATAAGCTCCCACAGATTTCCTCCATTCAGTTATCTTCTTAGTTTCTGTTAATTTTCCCAAGCTAAAATCAGGTACAATCTCTGAGACCATTTCATACAATGGCTATAACCATCAATGTGCTTAACTTGCCATCAGACCATTGGCCAGGTGGAGCCAACATCCCTGAACTTGCTTAGCCTTGTATGTTGCATCAAGTTTCCGAAAGTATCTTTTTTCATCTTCATTCAGAATAGAGTACTTGGTTACTCACTAGACACAAATTCCAATGTTGTTTAGTGAAAATAAATGTCTCATACAGCAAATCAAAATTTTTACTTTTAGTTTGCATCATTTGTAAATCCCTATTAAAATTTAAAATTTGTGTAAAATATTCAGGGCCAAACATGGGAATGTTACTTGTCCCATAAGCACTTGTGAAATGACTTGGCGCTTTTTTGGTTGAATAGATGTGACAAATGTCATCTTTGCCATTGAATCCAGTGTGGAAGTCAAATAAATGGACAAATAGCTGCAGTTCAGTAAATTCTGTGAAAGAGGGATGATGACTACACTAATAATGGTAGTGTGAAAGTAGTTAGAGTCTCCTATTAGGTCCCCAGCTAGTGTAAATACAAGCCCCATATATCCAGGCCTTTGTGGTTCTCAAGTATAACTGGTTGGACACACGAGTTCCCTGAATTACACAGGCTATAATAAAGAATAACTCATTTCTAACTTCCCTCTGAACTCTGCTCTTTCTACCTCAGATAAATTTTAAAGCTCACTGGACCTCAGTTTTCATTTGCCTTCACAAGAGAGCACTGTTTTCTCTCCTAGGTGTGTTTGAAAGATTAATTAAGGGAGGCAGTTGGCTTACAGGAAAAAGGCTAAATCTGGATGCCTCAAGTCCTCCACGGGGCAACCTTGCCTCTGTGGCTAGTGCTCACTTGCCTTGTGTTGTTTCCTGCTTTGTTATTCAGCTGGTTAAGGTTAAAACGGGAGCATCTGTGTTGGCAGGACTAGAGTGAGAATCTTTACTGCAGAGGTTTATGTCAAACTGAGAGAACAGGATAAATGTGATTTATACACCAATGGTTACGTATTTTGGCTGAGATGAAGGATGAGAAGAGCACAATCAATATCTTGTATAATTGCTGATTAGTAGTAGTGTTCCTGGTAATTATATTCCTGAGATGGTCAGAAAAATTTTATTCCCCTAGAGAAAGCTGCTAGGAGTTATTTCATCAAGTTCGTATATTGATACTATAAAATAAGAAGTATGGGATATAAAAATGAGAAAATCATTATTTAATCTCACAAGTTTGTTGTTTCTTCTTTTAAAAAAATTTACATCAATGAAATGGATGCAAAGATTATTACTGAAAAAGAGAGTTGTCTGAGCTCTTATTTGCTAACATCTTGGGAAGCTGCAATAAGGAATTCACCAAGTTACATCTGGGCATAAGCTACTGGCATCTTAATTATTGTACCCAAGAAAATAAAGATTAAAGAAAGGCTTGTGAGAATGGGTTTTTCTAGAACTTAACCAAAGATGATACACATTGTTCACTGTACCTAATGGACCTAGAACCTCAAGGTTATCTGATTGGAGTCCTACCTAGAAGGACTTCCTATCTCCCTAATTCTCTCTCTCCTTTCTCTCTCTCTCTCTCTTGTCCTGTAGAAATGCTGAGCCCTAGAATTCTGCTGGGTAAGCATGATGATTCTCTCTCTGACATTCTATCATAGTTTCCTATAACACCCACTGACTACACACTACCTGCTACAGTGAAGAGTCACTCCACCGAGTGAAATTTATGAACTCTGACCTCCAAGATCACCCACTGCCAATACCAGTGCTTATAGAATGTATGTTCCAGGGCCATTACCCAGGATCCCCCAGTGGAGCCATTGGATATCCTATTTAAGCTACCTATATTTCAGACAATTCCCATGTGACAAACAGGCATTAGACATATCATAAACTGCACATTATACGGTCACGTGCCACATAGCATTTCAGTCAACAACACACCTCATATATGATGGCGGTCCCATAAGATTGTAATGGAGGTGAAAAATTCCTCTTTAACATCATAGTCATTGTAATGTCATAGTGAAGTACGTTACTTTTGTGTTTGTGCTGATGCTGATGTCAACACACCTTTGCTGCCAGTGTATAAAAGTATAACACATACAACCTGGACATGTTTACTTTGAATATATGTACCCTGATTTATTGATGTCACCCTATTAAAGTTAATAAAAATTTATTTATAAAAAATATATAACACATACAGTTAGGTACAGTATGTAATACTTGATAATGATAATAAACTATGTTACTGGTTTACATAGTTACTATACTATACTTTTTGTCATTATTTTAGAGGACACCATTTCTACTATTATGAAAGAAGTTTACTATAAAACAGTGTGCCCGTTACACCTGCAGCAGCCTCATACATCTCGCATTCACCACATCTCTTGATCGCATTATTTTCTTTTGTGCTTGATTTAATTTCATGTTGTTCTGTACGGTAACATGCTGTACAGGCTTGTAACCTAGAAGCAATAGGCTGTACCATAGTGCCTAGGTGTGCAGTAGGCTATACCATTTAGGTTTATGTAAGTGCACCATATGATGTTCGCATAACGACAAAATCGCCTAACAACACATTTCTCAGAACATATACCCATCATTCAGCAGCACATGGCTATAATAACACACGTATGGATCAGATTTATTCCATTGGAGGTGGCAAATCCAATGTTTAAAACCAACAAATATAGTAGCAATTGTGTGTTTTCTCTATGGCTGGTGTTGTTTCAAATGCTCTGTACACATCATTGCATTTAATCTCCACAACACATCAGTGAGAGAGAGTTCATATGACTTTGTTCTTGTTTCAGATGAAGAAATTGAGACTTAAAGAGATTAACTCATTTGCAGAGCTATAGGAATAATCAGTTGTCGGGTAATCAGATCCAGACCCAGGCAGTCTGACTGCAGCCTGTGGACTGCTGTGTATTTCTCTCAGCACCACACTGTAGGTAACATGTCTCTTCCCTGTTTAGTGAGCTGACACCTTAGTGCTTCAATTTCACAACGTGATTATATTATCATTCTTTGAGTGGGGACCACAGATTCTAGCTAGATTTACCTACTGCTAACATCCCTTGAAGACCCCTAGGTATAATTCCTTAGTTGAGCCCATCTGCTCCTCTGCTTTGTTTGCAAGGTGTCATTGTCCCGTTTCCAGTTCTGAGCCACTTCAGGGCATGGATGCCAGTAGTTGTTACCCTCAGATTACATATACTATCATTCTCCTTTACATAATAGTAGATATGACCCATATTTCCTACCCGTTGCAGCTAGCTTCTGCCTGAGAGAAATCATCAGATTCCAAAGCCTCCCGCTTCTACTTAATGAAAGCCCAAGGGCCCCAGAATCTCTCTGACTCCTAGGCTTCCTCCTTTCGGGGTCTCTGTCTTTTCCACATCACCCTTAATCTAAGCCAAGAATTAAAACAAAATGCTGCAGGACCACAGTGTTTCATTGATATCTGGGTTATATTACTCTTTCAGTAGGTCTTTGCTAAAGTATTTTATTTTCACTTAAAATAAAAACCATTTTCTATAGCAAATATGGAAATTGAGTAGCAAATGGAAACCTATTTCATCCTAACTCTATCATGAAACTTCTTTCATCATTTGCCACCATAGCCTTTAATGTCCTCCCAAATATGTTTTGTGGTTGAAGCCCTTGAGAGGCAACTTCTGTGGCATGGCCAAGGGAAGGCTCTGCCTAGAAATAGACACCGTTTGTTACTCCCAAAGCATCTCTGTTACTCTGTCATCACTAAACCCTGCCTTCTTGCCTCTAGCTCTCATTACACATTTTTCTGTAGGGCTTTACCCATAGGGTCATGACATTTAAGAGATCTCCTCAGTCCATCTTTGGTACATACAGTAGCTCATACTGCACTTGTATATACCACTGACTGATGTTAGAATATTAGAGTGAAGTCCCTGGAAAACAGACAAATATAGGTTAATTAATCTCTTATTACACAGTGTCTCCAGTTTGATGAGTCTTCCTGCACTTTAAGAGCAGATCTGGGTTGGGGGGGGGGGGTTAAAGCCTGTCAAATTGAACAGTCTAGCCTGACCAGGTGGTGGTGCAGTGGACAGAGCGTCATCTGACTGGGACATGGGGGACCCAGGTTTGAAATCCCGAGGTCACTGGCTTGAGTGTGGGCTCATCCAGCTTTAGCATGAGCTCTCCAGCTTGAGTGAGGGATTGCTGGCTTGAGCATGGGATCATAGACATGACCCCATGGTCACTGACTTGCGCAAGGGGGTCACTCACTCTGCTGTAGCCCCCTGGTCAAGGCACATATGATGAAAAAGCAATCATTGACCAGGTAAGGTACTGCAACAAAGAATTAATGCTTCTTATCTCTCTCCCTTTCTGTCTGTCTGTCCCTAGCTGTCCCTCTGTTTGAATCTCTCTCTCTGTCTCTGTCAAAAAAAAATTGAACAGTCTCTTGAACTCTTTAAGAAAAAAAATTCAAAACAAACAAACAAAAATAAAGAAGTAACACTATAATATTATGAACAAAACTTCAGGTACAAAATAAATATTTATGTGCATAATAAAATAAATCAAGGCAAATTATAATTTCTAGAAGCTATATATTCCTATATACAGATATGAATAATATTGATCTTAATATTTTATATTTAAAATATTTTTAAGTTTGATTGACATACAATTAACCTAAGTGTACAGTTTATAAATTCTAACAGATACTGATTCATGTAACACTGAACAATCAACTAAACTCCTAAAATTGCCTTATACTGCACCTTTATTGTTAAACCCACCCCAAAATCCTAATTTTCCATTTTGTTTTAATGTGTCCAGAATGTCACACAAAAGTAATCATATACTATTGTAAACTTTTCAGACTGATGTTTTCTACTTAAAAAATAAATGCCTTTGTGACTTATTGAAGTGGTTGTATATATCTGTTGTCTTCTGTATTGCTGTGTAGTATTCCCTTGTATAAATGTATTCATAGTTTACCTCTTCATAATATTTTTTCTACATTTTGTGACTGCATATTATTTATAAAACAAAGATTTTATAATATTGTCCTTAAGGTAATAGAAAATTGTATATTTTAACATGGAGATAAAGAATAAAATGTATTCCATTTGGGAGACAAAAAATATAAAGAATAATCATGTCCTTTACAGAAAAAAAATCAACATTCTAAATAATGAATCTAATTAACATTTAAATTAATTAACACTGGATTAGTTAATATTCCAAACTAACTAATCACTTTTGGTCCAAATAACTCTACTTCAAGGCATAAATTTTGAGAAAATATCAGTGAATAAATGACTGTTTATGTACCAGGATGTACAAGCATTATTTATTAACGCAAATATTGTGAAAGAACTGTTAATCAATAATTAGTTTTTATGGCTACCATAGTAAAGTACCACAGACTAGGTGCTTTAAACATCAAATATTTATTTTTTTACATTTCTTGAGGATAGAAGTCTAAGATCAAGATGTTGGCCAAGTTGGTTTCCTCTGTGTCTAATCTCCTTAGTTTGTAGATGGCCGACTTCTCCCTCTGTCTTCACATAGCCTCCCTTCTGTGTGCATCTGTGGCCTAACCTCTTCTTTTTACAAGGACATATGTCATGTTAGATTAGGACCCACCCTAATGACCTCATTGTAACTTAATTTCTCTTTAAAGGCTTTATCTCTACATACAGTGGAATTCTGTGATGTTGGGCTTTAGGTCTTCAACATAGGAATTTAGAGGGAAATAATTCAAACGATAATAGTCACCTAATAGGAAATCCATTAAAATCATTATGTTTCATGTACTTTATACTCTGCAGTCACTAAGAGTTATGATGTTTTGTGAGTACTTATTGATGTAACAAAATGTTCAAGGTAAGGAGTTAATTTTAAAACTAGATTATAGGCCCTAGCTGGTTGGCTCAATGGTAAAGTGTCAGCCCGGCGTGTGGAAGTCCGGGGTTTGATTCCCGGCCAGGTCACACAGAAGAAGCACCCATCTGCTTCTCTATCCTTCCCTCTCTCTTTTCTCTCTGTCTCTCTCTTCCCCTCCCACAGCCAAAGCTCCATTGGAGCAAAGTTGGCCCCGGCACTGAAGATGGCTCCATGGCCTCCACTTCAGAAGCTAGAATGGCTCGAGGTGCAATGGAGCAACAGCCCAGATGAGCAGAGCATTGCCCCCTGGTGGGCATGCTGGGTGGATCCCGGTTGGGTGCATATGGGAGTCTGTCTCTGACTCTCTGCTTCTTACTTCAGAAAAATTAAAAATTAAAAAAATAAAACTAGATTATAAAATTATTTGAATATGATCCCAATTTTATAAAATTACATATTTATCAAAATAGATCTAAATTATATATTTCAAATTAATTCAGTTCTTGCCCTTTGGCAGACACAAATCTCACACCTTTATCTCTGCTGACTCTCCTCTAGAGGAGAGTAGGAGGAGTCAGAAAGATTTAACTGATTGTTGTTTCTTCTGAATTGGGTAATCTTGGGTGTTTCGTTTCTCTTTTATGCTTTCTTAGTTTAAATTTTTTCTTAGGAAGCATTTATTATTTTTTGCCATTTTTTTAGATCCATAAAGTATAGGGGAAGTACGGTCAACAAAGAAATAAAAAAAAAAGCTCAACAGCTTTGAATTAATAACATCAATTTTAACATTTAAATTTAAAATTTTTAGTTTGCTAAAAAATTTTTTTGGGCCCTGGCCGGTTGGCTCAGTGGTAGAGTGTCGGCCTGGCGTGCAGAAGTCCCGGGTTCGATTCCCAGCCAGGGCACACAGGAGAAGCGCCCATCTGCTTCTCCACCCCTCCCCCTCTCCTTCCTCTCTGTCTCTCTCTTCCCCTCCCGCAGCGAGGCTCCATTGGAGCAAAGATAGCCCGGGCGCTGGGGATGGCTCCTTGGCCTCTGCCTCAGGCGCTAGAGTGGCTCTGGTCGCAACAGAGTGACGACCTGGAGGGGCAGAGCATCGCCCCCTGGTGGGCAGAGCGTCGCCCCCTGGTGGGCGTGCCAGGTGGATCCCGGTCGGTCACATGCGGGAGTCTGTATGACTGTCTCTCCCCATTTCCAGCTTCAGAAAAATAAATTAAAAAAAAACCTTTTTTTTTGCACTGTACAAGACAGGAAAATATGATTTATTCACAGGTGATAAGTAAAGGTAGTGAGGTTTTCATTGTTCCACATGTAGAAAGAGCCCATATTGGGAGGAGAGTCAGCAGGAAATACCCAAGCCTCGATCCAGTATCTTCTTAAGAAGTAAAAAGTGAGAGCTCTAGCTGCCATACATAACCCAGAAGAGGAGAGCATGTGGGCATCTCAGTAGTTTTCACTATGTGATGGGCTGCCTCATGGAATAAGGATTAGATGGATTTATTGAATTAGGTATATCTGGAAGACAAAACTAAGATCAATATTTTTTCCTTCTAATGCAAGTATTTTGGCCACCTACTATATGCCAAGCATCAATAAAAGGTATAGAAGCAGATATCTGCTCAATAGATTTTAAAAGGACTTTATAACAGCTTTTAATAATAGAAAAGGTTGTTTTTAATGTAGCAAGTCACCCATCTTTAAAATGTTTTGAGTGAGAATGTACGACCATCACCCAATGATGTAATATCAGAAATTTCTGAATCCTGAGAGTCTACAGCTGGTTCTCAAACATTAGTATTGAGAAAAATCACTCAGAGGTCTTGTTAAAACACAGATTCAGCTAATAATTTCCATTTCTAAAAAGCTTCCAGGAGATGCTGATACCACTGGTCCTTGGACCATACTTGGAGGAACAATGGCCGAAGTTACGGTATCCCAGAATTCTTCTTCCTTCCAAGACCAGCAATTCTAAGACTATAGATAGAAAAATGTATGCCTTATCACACTTATTTACTTAGCTCTCTGAAAAGAGAAAGATGGCTAAGGGAAGAGGGGAAACACATTGTGATCAAAAATAGAAAATTTCCAGAGTGATAGACCTGTTTTGGGGACCGTGATATGTTTAGAAGACAAAGTTTAAAGGAAGTATTTCCCACCACCCTTCCCACTGCAGGTAATTCTTGTAAAATGGTTTCAAATGTATATATTTTTTTTCACATATGCCCAATTACACTTTACAGGACCCTGTGATTGCTCTGAGAAAGCTTTTAAAAAATGACGCATTTACTCCATACAGGCAGCAATCTCTTGAGTCGAAGCTTCTGTGTTAGCGACATGTTGCAGCTGGTTTGGGGTTATGTTGAAAGTGTCAAGCTTTGGCACCACCAAGTATTAACTCACCATTAAGCAGAAGCTTTGACATTGGAAACTACAAACTTGGATGGATTAAATACACATTCTGAATATCTCACAATATACTAGCAGTAAGGGGGATACAAGGAATTTTTAAAAGAGAATAAGTAAGAGAAGGAAATAAAAACCATGCAAGAACAGAGACTTGGGTCTGGCAAATTCTAGCTGTCCCAACTTCACCATATTTCCCCCCCCCCCATTTTTTTAGGTGAGAGGAAGGGAGATAGTGAAGCAGACTCCCCCCTGTACTCTTACCAGTAGGCATCTGACAATCCTTGCCTAGGGCTGATGATTGAATACCAAACTACTTTAGCACCTGTGGCCTGTCTATCCTCAGCACCCAGAGCCATGTTTGAAGCAGTTGAGCCACTGGCTGTGAGAGGGGGTGGGGGAGAGGGAGGAAAAGAGAAGCAGATGGTCGCTTCTTCTATGTGCCCCAACTGGAAATCAAACAGGATAATCCACACACTGGGCTAATGCTATATCCAAGCCACCGGCTAGAACCTTTCCTTCCCTTTTAGACCTGGCAGCATTTATATCCACCTTCTCAACAAGAATGGTTCCTTGAGAGTTTACCCTATGTGTGCATCATTGGAACACAGTAAAAAATTACTTGTAGTATGGCAAACTCTAATTTGGGATCTTTAATTTGAGATTTAAACCAACTGTGCACTAGTTCTTGGCCCCAGAACAGAAGAAAAAGTCACCATGCAGTAAGCATTCATTATATTCTCATAGGTTACTAAATTATAGTACATATAAATTCATCTTTGAATTCCTTTGTGCATATAACTTTTTCACAACAATTTTTTCAGACATTAACTCACTTGATTCTTGATATAATCCACATGTTAGTTCAAGATTATCACATCATTGCCCAGGGGAAAAAAAATGAGTTTCTGAGGGATTTAGTTTTTTGCCTAAGATTATACAGAAGATTAAAGGAAGTGTCAGGACAAGATTCCACTTTAACTAAAACCAAGTTCTCAGGTTTTTCTTCACTATGCATAACCAGAGATCCCAATACTTGGTACAAGCATTGTAATTAAATTTCATTTGTGTTTATGTGTCAATTCACATTCATAAGAGCCTTATTAAAATTCTAGAAAATCTCTTTCTGGAAGTAAAATACAATAGTAATAAGAAACACGGATATGTTATTCTATACCAATATTTTAATGTAGGAATTTAAAAGATACTCTTTAGAAATGTCCCCAGCTAGTTTGTTGGAATTCCACTCCAACTCCAGAGTAGAGTTATCAGTTAATATAATTGGTTTATTTATTTTCTTCCCTTCTTCCTTCCCTCCCTTTCTCCCTTACTCGCTCCCTTCTCTTTCTTTCTTTTTAGGAAGGTGATATGGGAGTGGAGTTCTGGATAACATTAAGAAACCCAAGTGGATTAAGAAAATACTAGGTCATGCCAGCACATTTTCAGTGTAAATGTGTATTAAATAAGCAGCCTCACCAATAAAAAACATATTGGGATATACATACATAATTTATTTATTTAGACTATATCTACAAATTTTAACATGATGGCTTGAAGGTATTAATTTATCCAGTCATCTGGATTGCACTGACTACCTTTTTGCTAGCCCAACACAATCATCAAATTTTTATTTTGTTTTTATTTCTAAATTGCTTTAGAAATTGTCTAGATATTATGCTGATACAGTCCAAGATCCATTTGCTTTCACATAATTCCTCAAATTCCAACAATTATTTATTAAGCATTTATCCCTAAATTCCTGGGTGAAATGGGGAGAAGACACGTAATTTTAACAAAAACATGTGCTACAAATTGTTA
The DNA here is from genome assembly GCF_036850995.1 of Saccopteryx leptura. Classification (NCBI taxonomy): domain Eukaryota; kingdom Metazoa; phylum Chordata; class Mammalia; order Chiroptera; family Emballonuridae; genus Saccopteryx; species Saccopteryx leptura. The sequence goes on from NC_089513.1 coordinate 28,682,259, forward strand.
CATACATTCCAATAGAAGCTTATATGGAACAAGTTCTGCCCAAAGAAAAGGTGGTCAATTTTATCTTGGTATCCTATACTAAGAAAATTTGTGTATAAATTGAATATTTTTTTTAAAATGTTTAACTAAAGGGAAATTCAACCGGACACAGTATGTCTTCATATAGCTTTGATTCATAAAAACCCAAAGGGTAAAACACAGCACTTATCTAGTTCATCTTACCAAAGAAGAAAATCCTGCTAGAATTTTGACACAAGCTAGAAAGCCAATGTTATAGAGTGCTTCTCTCTGTATATTCATTCTAATGAGTTCAGATAGCTGCCATCTTTTCTCACCTACCTTCATTTAGGGTTGGTGGACATACTTGCTATCACCACAATATTGAAATATTATTGAAAAGGGAAGGAGTAAAGTTAAATGCAAGTGGGTTATTTTAGAATGAATTTATTCCACAATTCTGCTTCTTTACCCTATCTAGTTAAAATGTAATTTGTATATTAAAAAGTTCTATCTGTGGGAAGTCCACTGACTCCCACTAGACAAGCCTACCATGATTAGTATGGTCCCTAGAGAGAAGATTCATTGGTGCATCATAGGAGGGGGTCACAGCGCAGTATTTGGGAAATAAGGTGACAGGCATTAGATAGAGAGACTAAAGTGACGGAGCTGGGTGGTAACTGGCTTTAGGGAGGATTGGTAAATGACTAGAACAGAGCAGCAGGGAGTGTAGGAGACCCACAGATAGTGGACACAATGAAGCCTGACAAGAGTCCTGTCCCTGGCTATTCTAGAGCTTGGCAACACTGGAAGAACAAAACAAGTTGAGGGAAACTGAGAATTGGTTAAATATTTAATATGTGTTTGTTCTGTTTTATGTGGCACCTCAAGAGTCTGAGCAGTAATTTGGGGAGGTAGATCCGATGCCCCATTTTGTAGATGAAGGAACTGAGTCTTGGGGAAAGCTAGAGAAAGGCAGTTAGTGGAACAGCGGTAGAGCTAACGATGCTGGGTACCTAAACTCCAGCCAAAGCTTCCAAAATACCCTGTGACAAAACGTGGCCTGTCTGAAGCCTTGGAGCTGTGTCTCAATCTATGAGGATGTGTTTGTGTGCACAGAATGTGTGTGTGTGTGTGTGTGTGTGTGTGTGTGTGTGTGTGTGTGTGTTTCAGGGGGGATAAAAATTGGGTACGGAAACAAAGATGATCTTACTCTTTGAGATCTTAAAACATGGCATTTATGACGATCATATTGTGATCCATCTGCTAATACCTAACAACATGGAGGCCTAATCTCCCTGGGTTCAGGGTGCAGTTCTGTCTCCAAAATGACAAGTAACAGTATTGAATGCAAAGGCTGCCTTTGACGGAGGACACTCTGGGAAACAATTTTCCACTGCATGTTAGCATATCTGCAATCAAAGGCTGTGTGTATCTGTGATTTCTTTTTAATCCCTTCACTTCCCTTTCTTCCTCTTTTTCTTCATTGTGTCCCTACTTTCCCCGCCTCCCCACCATCCCCCAAACACTTTTCTAATGAAGTGTGGAGATGGGAACCAAAAGGAAATTGATGCAGTGGCGAGTTTAATATGACATTTGAAAAGTGACTTTTTGATTTTCAATTAACCTTGCACAAAGAGGAAATATTGAAATTCGCCCCTTTGTTCTTGGCTGGGTCTGCAGGCAGGCTGGTTGGTACCAAGCTCCAAATGGGTTTGGGGTGGGGCAGCAGGGAAGGAAGAGGTGGGTAGGTGGGTAAGAGAGAACCTGGCACTTACCTACGGAAGCTCTCTGCTTCTGTTGGCACAAAATGAGACCAGGGTAGCCTGTAGTAATTACTCTCAGAAGGGGGAAACAGGTAGGAGAGAAAATGCTCTTGTCATTTATGTAACTTAATTGTATGCTTTTATGAGCCTTCTGGCTGGAAGGATTAAAGTAACTTTTAATAACACTTCCTCTCAGAAAGAATTTGATTTGAAGTTTCCCAGCAGGGCCTCCCAGTCAACAGCAGGGCCCCTTCCCCAATCCCTGTCGCCCTCTTCCTTTCCCCTCTAGTCAACTCTCTCCCTTTCGCTTCTTTGAAAGCCTCATTGTTCTGTTTGCAGAAAAAGATGCTTACACCATAACACTATACGTAAAGTTAACTCTGCAGTGAAGTCTCCTCTATCTGGATTTTCTGCATAGTCTTTTGTAAAGGTGGTATTCCTCCCCCCGGTTTTTTTTTGCAAGAGGAAATTTTTAAAATAGAATATATGAAAAATAAAGTCGCTTGATAAAGCGACCCTGATTAAGCTGCATGGGGTAACCAGCACGATGACGGTGACCCGGTACCTTAAACACAGGCGCGTCACAGTATTAAGGCACAATCCGGTTTCGCTGATGGACCCTGTCGAACCGCTTCCTTCCCCCTTTCTGTCCCTGTCCTTGCAGCGTGTCTGTCCCTCACTCCCTAGCTGTTTGCTCTCGCTCTTTCTTCCTTCTCGCTGTTTTTGTCTGCGTTTCCTCTTGCTCCCCGGCGTCCACCGCGCAGTCCTGGCCAGGTGGCATCAGCGGGCCATCCCTGCTGCAGGTGCGGCCCCGGCAGTGTTGGATGTAACCTGGGACTCGCCGGGCAGAGCCTCCTGGCCGGTGGGACCGGGACAGCGGGCACCCCGCCCGCCCGAGTCCGCGAGATCCGCTCAGCCTCAGCGCGGCGCTGGGGAACACGCAGCATTCCATCCCTAGATGGCAGCAGGATTCTGAAGCTGGCGCAGCCCTGGGCGGCCCTTCTGCTCTGTTTTCCTGAACAGATTGCCAGGGGATACGGGGGCTAAACAGCCTCGCGCCTCCCCGGAGTGCAGGTCAAGCAGAAGAGCAAGCCGGACAGACACAGCTGGCAGGGCCTCAGGGGTCAGCTGCTGTAGCTGGGGACACCACATCCTCTCTTCGCACATAGATGTTTAAAGTATGGTGCAAAAAAAAATAGGGGAGTTCAGTCTCTTTAGAGACTGTCTTGTAAAGACCAGTGATTCCAGATGCTGACAAAAGTCCTCAATGGCCTGAATGCACCCAGGAGACAAACACAGGGTACACAAGAGCTCACGGGCAAACACGGTCTCCCCTCCCAGGGACCAGGCAGCAGGGCCTGGAGACTGAGCCTTCAGCTCCTGCCCCTCCGCAGTCCTGTACACTTTGGGCTAAGGCTCTTTCTCTCCCTAAACCTCAGCTACACCATCTATAAAATCGGAATGACTATAGCGCTCAGCTCTGTGTGCATACACGAGATGGTCAGGATGATCAAGAGGAACCAAGAAGGGAAAAACTCACTTTGGCAGGTACAGTCACCCCGCTGCAGCCTTTGGCTTAAAACAGGAGTTTTCCTTCAGAGGGTACATCTAAATGGTGCTACAGTGTTTATTGTGATCAGCCAGAAATGACGTATTTGAAAACAAAGGGCAGAGGTGGTTTCACAACTTGAGAGTCCATGATCTTTATCTCTAAACCATTTTGACGATTTGCACACAGGCCACGGTTGATCTTGTCAGCACCTGGAAATCCTATACCTCAGAAATCTTTATCACCATAAACTACACACAGTGGCCCAATAGCTATGGCCCCGGAGGGTCTCAGGATGAAATAGAAAAGGCGGAGACTATGATGAATGGTATTTTGGAGGATATAACTGTTAACATGTTATACCACACACTGTGTGAGTCAGAAAATTTTCTCACCAAGGATGACTCAGGGAGAAAAATCTATTCAAAAAAAGATTTTTTTTAATCCTCATAATACAGTACATTCTCTTGTTTGCCATGAATTCTGTCCCTTCTAACACCATGGCAACCTTTGTAACAAAAGGGGTGGGAGGATGAAGGTTTCTGATGCTTATTCTTTTATCTTGTCTGGGCTCTAGTTTCCTTGGCTCTCACCTGATCCAAAATTTCAGCAAATATTCCAGGGTGATAAAGACCCTCTCCTGCCTTGGTTATGTAATATGTTTACAACCTTAACTCACCTTGATTCTTTACACCAGAGAAAGTATAGCTTCATAGTCTATAACTTTGTTTATTGGGAGTTTTCTAGACCCAAACCAAAGCTGCTCCAAAGTCATATTGAGGTGACTAGGGGTGGGGGACAACAAGAAGATATTAAACATAGTCTAGCCATGGACATTATCCCTTCCTTAAAAAAAAGTCTGCCAGATCATGTGGTAGGAGGCACAGAAGATAGATTTCTGTCATTTGAGTTCTCTCCTGTTTTTTTTTAATACTAACCCTATTTAGTGTCATTATAAGACTCCTGTTGCATCTGTCACAGTAACATTATCCTATCAGTTATTCCAGCAATATTATATAATACTATATATTGACTTCTCACATAACCTCATCCTTGTAGCTTTTTGATAGTCACTCCTATTGGGCCAGTTCTATCTCATAAAGTCCTTCACTCTCTTCAGTGATTCCCCTCACCATCACGAAAATTGGCTTTCTCCTGCTCCTCACCCAGCTTTTCCCATAAACCTTGCTAGCCTGAAACCCAAGATTGATCTCTGAATCATCATTTATAACCTCTACTTTCTCTTCCCGAAAAAACAGAATACTGAGAACTTTTTATAGAGGGAAATGGGGAATAGATCAATACACCAATCTGCATTCTCTTCTCCCAGAGCCAGAGAATAAGACATTGTTGGTGAAACTCACCCAGGCTTCCTCATGGTCACTGAATTATAGCATACAATTTTAGATGAACCTTTTATGTTGTCTGATATTTTATTTATTCAGTGTTATTAATCACTCATTATTTTGCTTATTTTTCTCCATTATTTTTCTTTCTTTCTAAATGTCTTTAGTGGGTGTGCCCAAACTTTGGCCTTCTCCTCAAGGTTCTCATTCCAGATCCCTACTCTATAGCAGCATAGTCCCTCAAAGTCTTCACAGAAGAACTAAAGCCATTAAGGAGAATGGACCTCATTTCCTGCTAATCTAATTCCATGGGAGTGAGACCCTTTATCTGCTATAAGGCACCTCTCCCAGGAATTTTCTTAATCCCACCTTTCTTCATTGCTCTAGGACCTAAATTCATCAGTACAGCTCTCTCTCCTGCATCTTTAACCACTCTGTTTAACTCCCATCATTTCCTTTTTCTTTTCCTCTTCACATACAATTTTCATACATGTAAGAGTCACCTGCAGTACTCTGTAGATGTCTGGCAGTGCTGAGTGCTGTAGGGGGACATGCACACTCTCTAGTGCTCTGCCACACCTCTTTGTCTTTGTTCATGCGTGTCTCTGCTTCAGCATGACTTACTTACACTTCTTTTTTTTTTTCTTTCTGATTCTTGCTTATACTTTAAGATTCAGGTTCAGAGACCATATCCTATGAAGTAAACTTTCCTTAACATCCAAAACAATCTAAGTCCTCTTCCTTTGTTTTGCTCTAGCAGAGAGCATATACCTTTATAATAGCCATTACACACTGATTTTTTTCTCATTTTGTGTGAAATTTCTTTTTAACACACTGGAATATAAACTTCTCAATGGCAAAAAAAAGTAAGAATGTGTCTTATTCATCTTTTTGTTTTGTACCAAATGCAGTCCCAGCATGTCCATGAATAACGTTATTTCATTCATTGTCATTTCATTCACTGTCATTTCATTATAATGTTGATGAGATACTGAAGGAATCTAATTCTCCTTTATATCAATTAGTGTATGGTCAAATTGGTTTTGTTATACATTGTTTGACTTAAAATCACAGAATCTATCAACAACATTAAGTGAGAACTTTATTCACTAAATTTCGTTCTAGATATATCAGTTATATTGCCATCAATACATACTGACTTCTAAAGAAAATGTTTGCTCATACCACCACTGCAGAATAGAAAGCCCTCTAAATTCTATTCTGTATCATCTGACCCCTCTCCTCATTTCAGCTGTTTGGACTGCACTGAGTGCTAATCTCATGGTCAGCCAATCTAACTAATCACTTATCTATTTATAAAATGGCCTGATTCAGAAAGTTCTTCCCAAATAATCATGATGTGGTCAAGGAGTCATTTCATATTTGAAGTAGATCCTGCAGAGAAAAGGAAGAAGCTGGTGACGGAAGCAGAAACCTTAAGGTCGTGAGATAGTTAGACTGTAGGAGACAAGAAGAGCTATAAGGGTCCCTCAATGAGCTGAATTTTTGAAAGCAGAACTAATGAACAGATACTTGATCAGATTTAAGATAATAATCTGGCTCAAGATCTCACAGTGTGTGCTAGCAGGTTTACATTAGCACCGATGTTCTTTCTTAGTTTACCCTTCTTTATGTGTTTACTTCCCATGGCATTAGTTACCCACAGTCAACAGCAGTCTAAAAATATTAACTTGAAAATTCCAGAAACAAGCAATTCATAACTTTTAAACTGTTCACTGTTTAAAGTAGTGTGATAAAATCTTACTTCTTTCTGTTCTGTCCTACAAAGAACATGAATCATCCCGTGTCCAGCATATCCACACAGTGTATGCTCCCATCCATTAATCACTTAGTAGCTGGCTTGGTTATCAGATTGGTTATCACAGAGAGAGAGAGAGAGAGAGAGAGACCATATTCACATAACTATTATTATAGTATATTGTTGTAATTGTTCTATTTTATTATTAGTTATTATTGTTAATCCCTTGCTGTATCTCATTTATGAATTAACCTTTATTATATTTATATATATATGAAGACGCATTATATAGAGAGTGGTACTATCCAGGGTTTTAGGCATCCACTGGGGTCTTGAAATGTATTCTCAGTGGATAAGGGGGACAACTCTCATATAATGGCATTGCAAAGACAGGCTTCAAATGATTTATTAGTTGATAAATAACACATGAACTAAGGTGTATTTTTAAGTTAACAAGTCATTCATTGAAAATGTAAATTAATAATTACAATTGATTGGTGTTTACTATAAGCCAGGAAGTCACTCATTCTCCCAGTCTGTGGCTTGTCTTCTTATTTTCTTGACATTGCTTTTTTTCAGAGCAGACATGTGTAATTTTATCTTTATTCATTCATTCATTCATTCATTCATTCATTCATTTTACAGAGACAGTGAGAGTCAGAGAGAAGGATGGATAGGAACAGACAGACAGGAACAAAGAGAGATGAGAAGCATCAATCATCAGTTTTTCGTTGCGACACCTTAGCTGTTCATTGATTGCTTTCCCATATGTGCCTTGACCGTGGGCCTTCAGCAGACCGAGTAACCCCTTGCTCAAGCCAGCGACCTTGGTTTCAAGCTGGTGAGCTTTGCTCAAACAGATGAGCCCACGCTCAAGCTGGGGACCTCAGGGTCTCAAACCTGGGTTCTCCACATCCCAGTTCGATGCTCTATCCTTTGCACCACTGCCTGATCAGGCCAGACATGTTTAATTTTAATGTAGTCCAATTTATTCATTATGTTTGAAATGGGTTGTGCCTTTTATATTGGATTGAATAAGGAATTGCCATACCCAAAGTCATCTAAGTTTTCTTTTATGTTATCTTCTAAGAGTTTGATAGTTTTGTGTTTTACATTTAGGTCTATGATCCATTTTGAATTAATTTTTGTGAAGAGTACAACATCTGAGTTTCAACTTTTTTTTTTTTTTTTTTGCATGGAGATGTTCAATTGTCCCAGCACAGTTTGTTAAAACCACCATCTTTGCTAAATTTTATTGCGTTTGCCCCTTAGTTGAAGATAAGTAGACTGTTTCTGGGCTCTCTACTCTGTTCCATTGACAGACATATTTGTCTATTCTTTTGAAAATGCCATACTGCCTTAATTACTATAGTTTGACTATAAGTCTTGAAATCAAGTAGCATAAATCCTCCAAATTTATTTTCTTTCAATATTGTTTTGGTTATTCTGGGACTTTTGCCTCTTCACATAGACTTTAGAATCAACTTGTTGGTATCTGCAAGAAAACATATTATACTTTAGTCTATAGATCAAGCTGGCAAGAACTGACATCTAGACAATATTAGGTCTTTCTTTTCATGAATATAGAATATCTCTTCATTTGTTTAGTTCTTTGATTTTATTCATCAGGGTTTTATAGTTTTTTTTCTCATATATATCTTGTACATATTTTGTAAAATGTAAACCTAATTATTTCTTTTTTTGAACTATTAATATAAATGGTATTGAGTTTTTAGTTTCCCATTCCACTTGCTCATTACGAATATATAAGAAAGCAGTTCATTTTTCTATATTAACCTTGTATCTGCAATCTTGCTATCATTGTTTATTAGTTCCAGTATATTTGTTATCAACCTTTTCAGATTTTTCAATATGGACAATCATGTCATCTGTGAACAAAGATAATTTTTTTCTTTTCTTGACTTATTTCATTAGGATGGTAAGTGAGGGTATCTTTGCCTGGTATTTTATTTTAGTGGGAAAGCTTCAAGTTCCTCACAATTAAATATTATGTTAGCTTTATGTTTTTAAAAGATGTTCTTTATCATTGAGGGAGTCTCCAGTGGCTTTTACAGCAATGCAAATAAAAATATCATTTGTGATTTTTTTAATATGTAAGATGGAAAAATTAAGGTTTGAGTGAAAATGTTTCAACAACTGTATTCAAAAAGTATAAATCACTAGCAATAGAAGAAATGTCATTTTCTTGGAATATAGAAATTTATACTTGGTTACTTCTGTTCAATATTCTTATCAGTATGTTAGCTAACCTTGGATTGCTTATCAAAAATGTCGGCAGTATATAGATATGACGTATAGTTAGAGATACCTATTCATTTGAAGTCAACATATCAGTATTGGCTTCAGGTATGTGACATATCTTTTTTTTTAAAAATATATATATATTTTTTATTTTATTTATTCATTTTAGAGAGGAGAGAGAGAGGAGAAAGAGAGACAGGTGGGAGGAGCTGGAAGCATCAACTCCCATATGTGCCTTGACCAGGCAAGCCCAGGGTTTTGAACCAGCGACCTCAGCATTTCCAGGTCGACGCTTTATCCACTGCACCACCACAGGTCAGGCTGTGACATATCTTTTTAAATTTTGTGGGGGCTCCAAAGATGAAGCATGATCACTAACCTGGATGAGAATACATTTCTAAAGAGGATATAAAATGTGTATGAAAGTCAAAATGTGTATTTTATGAGTAGATGTCCTTTCTTTTGCCTCTTCATGTGTCATTTTATCTCTTCCTTACACACTAGGGACTCTGAATTCTACTTCTTTAGAAATGCAACATACTTTCTTGCCTTCAGGATTTGGACCTGATATTTTCTTCCAAAAATACTTATCCCACCCAAATAAACCATCAACTGCCTACCACATACCCAAGTGCCATGAACACACACACAAACACTCATATAATGCTTAGAACATGTTTTAGATATCTTCCAAAGCTTATAGAAAACACAATCACCCAAGAACTTCTACTATTTACTTTTTTTAAAACCCTGCTCTTTGACTTCATAGAATTTATAATTATGCATAAATATGTATATATTTGTTTAATATATGGCTTCTGTATGATCAAAAAAGGAATAAAATTATCTTGTTTTATTTTTTATAATATGTTCAGTAACTGGATCTGCTCTATATATGTGGTAGATGACATATTTGCTATATGAATGAATATAAAAATATTGTCTACTCACAAGCTGAATGAAGACAATGTTCATATCAAAGTAGTGACATTTGGGCTGAAACTTGAAAGTTGTGTAGGATTTTTATAGGATGAAGATTGAGAGAGATAACAGTCCCACTATGCTTTGCACTATCTACCTCATGACTCAAGTATTTTATAAAGATATGACTGCCACTTTTAAAAATGGACATTGATAAATGGGAGTACACAGAAAGAAAAGCAACCCAGACAGTAAAGTGCAAGACATATCAGACATGACACTGTTGAAGTAATTGGATGCTTAGCCTGAAGAAGAGGAAAGAAACATGTGATGGCAGTTTTCCATCATTTTACCCAGGTAAGAGAGAGATTAAAATTATATTTTGAAGTTCCAGAGAGATTTTAACATAAGCCTAGTGGATAGAGATTATTGGGAAACAGAACTGGGCTCAGTATGTGAAGACCTCTGAAGATGATAGTGAGTAAAACTTAAAACAGGCTGTTCTGTTATGTATTGGATCCCTGAATCTGCAGTGGTTCATAACAGGACTGTGTGATCTTTTGCTAAAAGTTATAGAGGGAGTGTTGAATTGGGTACAAGACGCTAATAGGTGATCTCTACACTCTCATCAAACTTATACTGGTTTAGAGTAGTAGAGATGAGATTTATGCCTTGCTCAATTTTCTCACTTGTAAAATAGGGATGATGCTACTCATAACAATACCAGTAATAATAATAATAGTCCAATGAATTGCTGAAAGAATTAAATAAAAAATGTTTTATAAAGTACCATTATGTATTAGGTAAAATACAGAGAATTAACAGCAATGATAACTAACATTTACTAAGCACTTAGTAGACCAGGAGCTGTGCTACTCATATTTTGCTCCATCAATAATTATCTGTTGAACTGAATGCATTAAAAAATATTGTTATTGAAATCATATGGTGCTTGTCTTTCTTTGACTGGCTAAGAAAAATCTTGTTGTTGCCCTAACTGGATAGCTTGGTTGGCTAGAGCTTCGTCCCCATATGCAAAATTTGTAAGTTCGATCCCCAATCAGGGCATATACAGAAACAGATTAATGTTTCTGTCTCTCTCTCTCCCTTCCTCTCTCTCTAAATTCAATAAATAAGTTTAAATAAATAATATAAAATAAAAAGTTGTATGCTCAGTTAATTTTTTTAAAAATATATTGTGTTTGATATAAATTTCTCATAATAAAATAAATTAATTCTCTTACTTGAAAGACAATTATATCTCTTAGATCCAGACAGGCCATTCTCATTTCTTTTCTTTCCACTTGGTGTTCCTGCTTAGTAGAGGGACAGTGTCCTGCATTCTCCCATCACTCAGCACTTAGCAAAAACTATGAGCACAACAATGTTATTCACACTTGCACATGCAGTAATCGTATATTATACTTCAAAAGTAGAAATCAGCCCATGGTGTCAGAATCAAAAACATTAAATAGGAATTTGTGGAACTTGATTTAAGTCACCAATTTGTCATTAACTAGTTATGATACCTAACCTCCCTGAAATGTTTGTGGAGGTGGGAAATGAGAGGTATTTATTTTGTCTACTTTCTTTCTATGATTTGGTTTGATTCCATATTCTGTTTCTCTTTAAAAGATGATTCTCTGATAGAACTGAAGATTTTAAACTTTAAAGTCACTTTAAATAGGAATCGAAAGAGTTAGCAAATGAATCCTAGTACTGGGAAATTGGTATGGGTAAAAATTTATGCAAATGCAATACATAGATTAGATTGGAGAGCTCTGAGTGCCTTAAGAACAGAAATTATAAGACAAGGAAAGCAATCAATTTTGAGAAAACTCCCTTCCTCATTGGGCAAAAGACAATAGAATTTCTTACAGATAAGGAGTTCTGTGGTTATGCGTAATTTTTATCTATTTTCTTGTCCTGGTAGAAGCTAAATATAAGCATAAAAATCTTTTCCTCTAGTTTTTAAGCTAGTTTAAAATGTTCTTGCTGAAACATATTTCATGATTGTGCAGAGGCATGGGTTGGGTATTAGGAGATTCCTGAGAAGGTTTAGCAAAGTGCCATACAGGTTTAGTGCATAATTCTTCTCATTGTGATAGTCTTCTGCAGCCTGGTTTCATAAGCACTGTTAGAATAAGAAGTCACTGATCACAGTAAAGTGGGAGAAAGAAAATGCCTTGATATCTGAATGGAAGTGTCCGCAATGAAAAAGAAAGGAAGGAGGAAGACAATTGATTATAATTGTGTTTCTTTATTTTTGCATGTGAGGAACTGCTTAGGAACTTTATCTCCATAATACTCCTATGACTTAAGTATTATCCTATCATTTATAATAAGAGGAAACTGAAGTTTAAAAGGTTAAAGATTTCTCCAAATCATGCCATTACTGAGGAGCAGGGGTAGAATTTAAGCAAAGACCTGCCCATGTGTTATTTAAATATAATATTATTTTAATATTGGTTAACAACTATGTTTAAGTGTTTTAATCTAAAGTTCAATTGCTGTTTAAGAAGGTAACCAATTTTTATATCTGAATTAAACAGAAACTTTTAAAAAAAATTGTGGGTTTTAAACTATAAAACCAGTACCAAAGTATTTCATTTAACCTAGTAGCAAAATTATCTAATTGCCAAAGTACAAGACAGAAAAAAAAATTGATCAAATTTATATTTTTGGTTTATTTTCATCCCTAACCCAATCTGGTTTATTTGTATCAGAGAAAAGTTATGGCATTATTATAAACTTCAAAATCTTTTAATATTAAATCTGAAATGTATTTAAATAATCAGGTTATAGTCCCAACTTAACAATTTATCATTTAGGAAGGTGACTCTTAAAGAAGCTAATTGCATCAAATGCAGTGACACCTATAGTTATAGAATCAGCATAACTCTAAAGGGCATTTATTTATTTTGCAAATATTTTTTAAGAACCAACCATGTGACTACACTTTCCTAAGCACTGAGAACACAACAGTGGGTAATAAAGGCAATGACCCTCTTCAACTAGAAATTATGACTTAATAAAAAGTGTAAAGAATTAAAATAGCAAAGTCTTAAATTATAGGAAGGAATCAGCCTCATAAAAATTAGTGGGTGGGAAGCATTCCTGGCAGATAAAACCTCAAAAACAATGAACCAGAAGGTATGAACAGTTTTTACATGTCTCAATAATGGAAAGAATGCTCTGTGGCTTGTGTATGTTGGTCTAGGAGAGGTTAGACATAGACTGGAGGCAGATTATGTGGGTCTTCAAAGGCCAGAGTCAGAAAAAAAATTTTTTTTCTGTATTTTTCTGAAGCTGGAAATGGGGAGGCAGTCAGACAGACTCCCGCATGCGCCCCACCAGGATCCACCCGGCACGCCCACCAGGGGGCGATGCTCTGCCCATCCGGGGCATCGCTCTGTCACGACCAGAGCCACTCTAGCTCCTAGGGCAGAGGCCAAGGAGCCATCCCCAGCGCCCAGGCCATCTTTTGCTCCAATGGAGCCTTGGCTGCGGGAGGGGAAGAGAGAGACAGAGAGGAAGGAGAGGGGGAGGGGTGGAGAAGCAGATGGGCGCTTCTCCTGTGTGCCCTGGCCGGGAATCGAACCCAGGACTTCCGCACGCCAGGCCAACGCTCTACCACTGAGCCAACTGGCCAAGGCCCAGAGTCAGAAAATTTACATTTTATTCTAAACACATGAAGACATTTTTAGGATTTTAAGCAGGCAACACGTAATCCTGTTTACAATATTTATAGACTATTTGAGAAGATGGACCAAGTGGAAGCAGGACTATGTGTCAGGAAGCTCTGAAGAACCCAGGGGATAAATGAGAGAGAATCAGCATGTGAGGTTGGCAGAAACAGAATGAAGAGAACTGGACAGATCTTGGATATGATTTGATAGCAAGGACAACAGATCCTGCTTATGCATTTTGTATCAAAAGAGAAGGCAAAAGGAGAATCAAGGGTGTTTTTGTTTTGGGGCTTTTTTTGGATTGAGCAGTAGGATTGGTTCGTTGGTGGAATAATTACCTAGAGCAGATGAGACAAACTGTGGAAAGAAGAGACTGAAGACAAGGGATGAGAATGGTATTGATGGGTTCTGTTTTGAACATGGTAAATTTGAGATGCATATTAGAAATGCCTTAGAGATATTCTGGAGATGGGGAAGAGGTCAAGGCTGGAGATACAGTTTGGGAGTCATTATCATATAGATGAATTTGAGGCCATGGGAGCAGGTGAGATTATACCTATGGAGAGAAGATAAAGGATCCCAAGAATGAGACCCTAGGCACTTCAAAATTCTGAGAGCAGTATTTTTCCTTAAATAAATGTCTTTCATTTAACCAGATTTAATTTCAGAAGTTTTCTATTTAAGAGTAGTTAAGCCAAATCAAAGCAATCATTATTTTTTTTCCTTGAAATCTTCTCTAGTCCCCATGACCCAAAGGTCATAAATAGAGTAATAAGTAAGTTTGATAAAAGAAATATAAAACTACACACAGCTATACAATTTGTTTAAGGGGGACTTTTTGAATGTTGCTTTGTACTTGAGACCATTTCTGTCTGTCTTTGGACATCACCTGTCATTCAGGCTTTCCCAATAATAGATTGTAACTATGCATGTGATTTTATCTTTCTAAACTTAGAAGGAAATGAACATTATGTTCTATGAACTGTACCCTCATGAGTTTAAACCCTCTAAAAAGTACAACTGGAGTACCTTTGTCACTGAGCAATTGCAGCTCAGTACTACTAAAATCTTCTTTACGCTTCTCATTGAAGAGTGGATGGTGCCTTCCATCCTGAGTAACTCCCAGTTCCGAAGCATAGCGTCTTTCCAAGGTCTTCCAGCTGCAGGTCTGAAATCACTGCACTCCATGGAACCCAACTTTTATTTCCTAGGAAAGAGAGTTCAACCCTTTATTGTCCTAAAATAGACCAATGCCCTATGGCTCAGTAAGGGGTCTTTCAGCTGGCGCCTTCAAAATTACCAACTTCAGTGCTCTGTGTGGGAAATAGAAGTCCTGGAGAACATTTCAAAGCCTGAGGCTCTTGAACAAAATCTTTTCTGTTTCAACCTGTCTGAATGCATCACGATTCATGATTGCATATTATCTTTGTCAGGAGAAGGAACTGCATCTTTTAGGGAGGTCTGGGCTGTCTTGAGTATTTGAACTATTTTATAGTTGGTGGCATGGGAATTTTGTAGATTTCTAAATATCTAAAAGTGCTGGGTAAAATACAACATTGTCACAATTAGAGGAGAGAGGGTAGAAAATGGAGCTGCATTGATTTTTAGCCGTATTTGTGTCCTGCAGTACACCTCTCAACCTCCCCATACCTCGCTATGGTTTTTACTTTCTACAAACACACACACTTGTCTTACTTTTTTTTGCCTTGCCTGCTGTTCATACCCAATGCCTCATTCTGACTCTGACAGGGAATTAATTAACTAAAATCATGGGAGAAGGGAGTCACTGTCCTGCCTCCTCAGAACTGCCTTCTGGTTCTGCTCCTATTCTGGCTTCCAATACTATATAGTCTGATCTTCTTATCTTTCCTGCCTATATTTCCAACCTGCTTTCTGGTCTGATGGTCTGATTGTGATTATCTGAGGACATTCTCAGCAAAGCCTAGCTCCTCCACTCCCAGAATCCCCTGAGGCTCTGCCTCTGTGACAGCCACGCCTTTCATCTTTAGGTTCCTTATTATTCCTGGATTTTCTCGTTGAACTTAGTTTCATGATTGTCCTATCTTCTGAAGGTAAACATTTTATATCTGGCTCCAGAAAGTTAACGTTCTCCTACAGAGAGAAGAATGATTCTCTTCATGTCCTTTTAAAGAGTCACCTCAATTCACTTAGAATGAAAATGAGAAGGTGTATGGTAATAGTTTTCCCAAGCCCAAACACTAATGCCATGCCTGACTCTCTATTACATTTAGTAAAATAATCATCTAAATGGATGTTTTTTTCATTTTACTGTTCTTACATTTTTATCCTTTTTAATATTTTAGGTTTTCCTTTGAGGATTAAACTAGCTTAAAACAAGAAAAGTCTTGAACATCTCATTTTTTTTTTTTCTTTTTACATCCTCATCTCATTGACCTTTCTAAAGAAGAGGTGATGACCTGTGGTATTTCTTCCATACTGACCTCCCACTTCCTGTGCCAGTTTTCCACTCTTTACAAGTAAAAAGTTAATAAAAGAAAAAGAGGGAACTTTGATGCTGCCAACTCTTCAGCAATTTAAGCTGTGACTTCACTAACCTTAAAGTAAATGAAGTCAGATCCAGCGGCTGCACGATCAAATGCTGCTACAGGATAATTTAGTCCAATTGAATATTACATTAATGGGGGGGAAATGAATTCTGTGCACATTGAGGTTTATATTTCTCCAGGAGAATTAAATTACCCAATGCCCTAGTACCCCACTACAAGTATTTCAAAAACTCCTAAGTCTGTCGTGTGAATGTGAAGGTCAGGTGTGTCAACCTAACTTTATG
Organism: Saccopteryx leptura; assembly: GCF_036850995.1. Lineage (NCBI taxonomy): Eukaryota > Metazoa > Chordata > Mammalia > Chiroptera > Emballonuridae > Saccopteryx > Saccopteryx leptura. The sequence continues at coordinate 28,698,360 of NC_089513.1, forward strand.
GAACAGAACTCCTATCTGGAACTACCCATTCTCCCCTGTTCTTAAAAGCCCAAGTGCTATCTGTGTAGTTCTGAAAAACTACTTTTATTTTATAAATGGACTACAGTAGAATACATAAAATTATTTTCTTCATTTACCTTTATGGGTACAAAGATCCTATGGAATTTTACAATCACCTGACATACAATCAAGGTCACACATGTGTTAACTTATTCAACTGATGGGAACCTAGTGCAAGTAGTCTTTAAATTTCCATCTATGCAGTGAATGCAGAACTTTATGAAAATATCTCAATATATATACATACACACACACACAGATAGGTATGAAAGAAAAAATGTTGGATGCTTATCTTGTGGTGAAGTAAACACCTATTTACTATTCTTCAGGCCAAGACAAGGAGCTATAATCACTGAAATGTGAGTATCTATTCCTGAGGTAGTACATTGAACAGGAGAAAACTTTAAACATGACCACCAGTCACTGTGGTTCCAGAAAGTTCAGGCCATAGAAACTGAGTAAAAAAGAAAATTCATACCCATGAGATAGGGAGAAGCAGGAGTGAAGAGGTAGAGAGTAGAGGGAGAGTAGGACTTGAGCTAGTAAGTCCAGAAGAATAATAGAACTAAAAAAATGTAAGAAAAGATCTGATAAGTGTAAACTAGGATACAGAACACAGTGAAAACATCAAGATTGATATTTTGTTCAGGGTCATATGGTTCTGTTGCATAGTTTCAGAAAAGAGAGAGGAGAGATTCTAGACACTTTCTAAATAGCATCTTGAATAATTGTGTAACTCAGAAAATAAAGTTTCCCCAAACACATCTGTTTCTAAATAAAGCAACTACTTCTGAACTACAGCCTACATTTGGACCTCAAATGATTGTCATGTTAAAAACTGAATTTTAGGTGGATGTTTAAAAGACATTCATCCTAGCAGATGCTGACCAAGGCTTGTCAATGGGCAATATCAATATGACATTGTCCCCTTGATCATGAAGAATATGTTAACTTAATTCAAGCATTTGTGTGAGACTTTGTGTAGCACTAGGAACTAACTTCTTACCTTCAGATACTTTTCTCTTTAGTTTTCCATATCTTAGTGTTTATCTTTGATTTTGTCCTGACTATTGCATAGGCAGAATTCTTTCCATCCATCTATGCACCCATCCATCCAATCCTCTTACTGAAAAATTATTTACTGAACATCTACCTACTCTTTGCCCAACATATTGCTAGGTGTATAGATATATATATCATAAAAAATATTCAAAATTGCCCTTCATCTTATAGAAATCATCATTTTATAAAAATCACATCCTGTTCTTATTTTCATTTTATTTTCCACCACATGATTATGATTATTTTGGGGAGCACAATTTAATTGCTTTAAGAGTTCCTTTGTTTTTATTCAATCTACTTGCCACCTAAATCATAATTTAGAATTGCCTAATCTCTCTTTTTTGTCTAGAAGCACCACTTTGCACACTTCAATTTAGCAACAAAAATGTCTCCTTATGGCCTTCATTTCCTGTCTTTTTTTAAGTCCCTCCACGCTCTGCAAAAATATATATCCCAATTTCATTTATAGTTAGATGCTTACAATTAAAATGCCACTGCCCTTGTTAAGTTGCTTTAGTGATATCATTCTCTGCCAAAACCATGGTAGCTGTAAATGAGATTTGAGACTCATTTTCTTCACAGACCAAACAAAGCCTAAATTTATGTTTAAAACTCATGGATAGTTTTTTTACTTTTGCAAACAAGATGCAGTCAAGTGTCCTGGGACATGTCCCCATTGTGCCTGTCTATACCATGAGGATCTCATGCCTTTATTATCTTTTTAGGTCTCTCGACTGTTTTATTGTCTCCCTTGACATCCTCATCATAATCATTATCATTGCTGTTAGACTTAGGTCTTCATAGTTTAACTGAGAAATTTGATTTGTCCAGACACAAAAGCCTCTGTGCCTGTGACCATGTCACCTACTGTATGAGCCAAGAAAGAGAATAAGGAAGAGAAAATGTGTGAGTTGAAAAGAAACACTAAATGGAGTGCTTATTTAAACATATTCTAAAATATGTTTGTCCAGTTGACCTAACTACTGACTTAAATGCAATAAGAAGGCATTTTAACACCATTAGTATCTGGAGTTCTGCCAGAAGAAAGCTCCTTGTTTTATATTCCCTTAGGCTGTGCTGATCAAACTACCTAAAAATGGGGTTTAATAGCACTTAATTCATTTTAAATGCTAAAGCAACCAGTAAAGTGTATCAGATGACAAAAAAAATAAGACTCTAGAGGTTAAAGAAAGTATTCCAGCCGGGATTTCCTTGCTTGTATATAAAATGTGTCATGTTTTCTCTTGGAGTCATGGTGAGGACTTGCCTTTCATGAGGTAGTGGGTTCTGGCAGACACTGATCTGCTCCCATAGTAGTTGCTGCTTCCAAGACGTCTGATGTGCTTTTCCAAGTCATCGTAGTCTGGTTATGACTGCAGATAGGGCCAATAGTGGTACTCTTAGTGGTGGAGGGGGTAGCAGCATACTAAAATTCTTTCCATGCAACCAAATTAAGCAGTCCAAATTTCAGATGCAAACTGCTCAGGGACAAGATGCTAAGTGCTTCTAAAGTGTTTTGTGGAGAGCCAGTGTTTAAGTAAACATTGCAAATGATGGTTTCCTAGTAAATAATCTGAACTGAAGCCCTTGAGAAATTTCTTATTCATAATATACATCATTTTGTCAGCTGGATCATGTAGTTTTTTTTTTTTTTCCTCAAAATTGATAGAGGTTTTAAGTTGATTGCTGACAAAGAATGGTAAGTACCTACCCAAGATCTAGACAAGGCCAGGGCTTAAGAATTTCCTAAACTAAACTTTGATCAGGAAAGGCAGTCCAGAGAGGCAGCTGATCCTCACCCTGCATGCTTCAACAGTGGGTTTGGATTTGGTCAGCTTAGCTACAACATTCTCAAAAGGGTACATGGTCATTCAAGGCCCTCTTCTATTGTATTTGCCCTGAAGTGTTATTCTACAGTTTTTGAGAGTTAGTCAATCAGGTCGGTAGACTTTTAATTGAATGTGTTTCTTCCCTTTTAAGCCTTCTTGTGTATATATCTTATGTGCGTGCATGCCTTTATGTGTGTACCTAAGTGAAATAAAGCTTAACAATAAGTTAATTTAATTTTCAATACTAATTGGAGAAAATAACAGTTCAAACCATTTTTTTATTTCTTGCTCAGTATAATGAATGCCCTTTCTATTTTTACTTTAGTTTCAGCATGTAAGAGTATTCAGCTTTTATTCATGAATTTATTAATTGAATATTCTTTGTGCCACATCTATTGGCCACCATATGTCTGGAGAACATGTAAACAGAGAAATAAGTCCATGATTACAGTTCAGTCATATGCACACTATGATAGAAAGAAGAATGTATTAGAAACATACTTAAAACAAAACAAAACATTTGTCTTAGTCTTTTAGATCAGGGAGAGCTTCCTGGAGTAGGCAACACTTTTATTTGAGTCTTAAAGTAAAAACTATACAAGTAAAGAGAGAAAGTTTAAACAAAAGGGCAAGCATATTTGAAGTCACAGAAGAGAAAGAGAGGCTATGCCAGAGAATTTCACTTTTCTTGCACATGTCTGGAGCTCAATATGTCCATGGGGGGGGTAAAACAGAAAATAAGGGATTAGAAGTGAACCGTGCTGACTTGGGCATATGGAATAGTGTTCCCTGTGGCAGAAGAAACTAGAAAGCACTTTCTTAGTTCCCTTTGTGGAGATAGGGGAATCAGGTTTCAGTTTTTTCATGTGTAAAATAAAGTATTTAGACTCTATAATCACCAAGGCCTTTTCTAGCTTTAAGATTCTGTGATTCTATGAATTTTTGGTACCTTGAAAAAAATACATGAAAGTATTCATGAATGCATGAGTCAACATCCTCTTTGGTAGGAGAAAACGATTCCATTATCCAATATTTATATTTGGCAAATTGCTATGGTATGAGACATATTTCACACACAATCACAACATTTAGCTATTGAAATGGTATCTATTATTGGTATAAAGAGAAAAACATAGATAATTGCTTATACTTATTTTTGTTTACAGTTCAATTATTTTAAAAAAGTGTGAAATCTCTCAACTTGTGCTTAAAATATTTTAGCAAATTAAAATGTTAATTGAAATTAATTTCCTAAAATGGAAGGTAAGATATTTTAGTGGGGATATAATGGTGAAAAAACAAGTAAATATTAGACATTATTTTTTATCAATGAAAAACTAGGCCAATAGATTTAATTTGAAGACTATATATATGAAAAGAAAAAAAATTATTTAAACAACATGCTCATTTCTCTGTTCGTCAGTAGAACTTTATGTGTGCTGTTTACAGCCTCATAATTAGGAGTAATGTCTATCTTTTCATCAACAAAATGTCAATCAACTTATACCTAAATAGATAAAGATATAGATAAATATATCCAGATATATACTTTGTCTTGTACTGCCAGAAATCTATAATTACTATAAAAATCTGAAATGACTGTATATGTAATTTTGTCTCAAGGCCGTGTTTCTAAATACTTTAAGAAGAATTGAGTCAAGGTGTTTAATTATTTAAATACTTAAATAAAAAAAAAAAAACACAGAGAATCTGAGGTATTATATTTACTCAGAATTGTACAGCAAACATAATGAGATGAGAAAAAAATTTGGTAGTGTAGAGCCATATAATTGCACTGCCACTAGACTTACCCACCCTACTGAACCTACAAATATACTAATTTTCAAATATTTCAATTTCATGCCAGAAAGCCTAGAAGTTTCAGAAAATCAGTCTCTTCCATTGCAAAATAAGCATTCTCAGTCATTTGGTATATATCTGTTAAGTGACTGAGGTTTGCCAGTCATGGTATTAAGCATTGAAGTTACAAGAGCAAAGATAAGACAATACTTGTTCCCAAGGAGTTTATACTACCATGAGAATGCTACCCTGTAAAATAGCAATGACAAGTTTTGTAATAAATGCAAAAGGATGTAAGCTTGAGGCACTTTGGAAGGATAACTAAGAGTGGATACAGCCTCATTTCTGGAGTCCTTGAAAGGTCCCTTGTGAGAGTGATTTGTAAATTGAGATCTATGCAAGAAGCTGGAGTTGGAGAGAAGTTTGGGATTCTGAGAAGTATCAATATGTGTAGGATATTTGGGAGAAAAGAAGGGAAAAGAAGTCTGAGCAGAGGGGTGGTGGAAGACGTGGAAAACATGCTTTTATGAAAGCCAAGGTCTTTGAGAATTTCTAGAACAGAATGATTGTCAAAACTGAAGAGTGAAGAGAAGTTAGGAAAGAAAATAACCAGAAAACAGATGATGGATTTAGCACCCATGTCATTTGTATCCTTGGCCAGGGGTATTTTATTAAATGATAGGGACCTAATACAAAAGACAATGTAAAAAAAAAAAGGTGACAAATCTTTTTAAAAGGATTGTTATATAGAGAAAAGATGCAGTAGGTTAGAGGGAAAGAAGGGTTTGTGGAAGTTGTGGAGTTTTTGTTTTGGGTATTTTTAAAATTATATAACACTAATGTTTGAATGAATACCAATGGAAAGTAATTGGGATCAGGTTAAGTAGAAAGCAATTTAAGAGAAAGTATATTTGACTAAAAGTGGGTTAAGGTTAGATAGAGAAGAGGGAACTCTTTCAAGTAAAAAAAAATGAAATTACAAGGTTATCTTACAGGCAGGTATTGGAAGGTGATGTTGGGCCTGTCTAATACCCTATATATATTCTCTGTGATGGAGCCAAGTCTGAGGTGATAAGATGTTTGAAAACAATGCTATAAATAGCACTATTTCCTAGCAGCACAAAGGTTTTAATTGTTGTTGGATATGCTGAATTTAGATTAACATATATTGAATGATTCTTTCAGTAGTGTATGTAAGACCAGCTATTTGAGAAGGAGGACTCTCAGATGGACAATAGTGTTGATGTGTTGGAAAACATAAGCCAGACTGAATGATACGGGACAAGGAGACAAGAGGTATGGTAGTAAAACACTAAACAGGTAAATACAACAGAGTATCAGTGAAATTGGAATTGTGATGATAACCAAGGAAGAGAACTGAAGTACAACAGATAGGGATAAAACAGAATTTCATATTTTAGAAGTACAGCAGGTTAGTTAGTTGTTTTGGTTTGGTTTGGTTTCACTGACAAAGTTGATATTTTGGCTTTGGAACTGGATAGCTAAAATGAATGCAGTTACTCACTGAGATGAAAAATGCTCAGAAATTGAAAAATGAGTGAGTTGCAAGAGTGACACTGATGTCATGTGAATGATGGCAAAACTATCTTTTCCCGAATTCTAACAATAAACTTAGATTACTGGCAAAAAAGCAAAAAAACAAAACAAAACAAAAAACTTGTGTATTAGGCTCATAATATTTTATCATCCTACACAATACCGCTCTTCTCACTGTCAACTACCATTGTTCAATCATGTCCCCTCATTGTTAACTGTGGGGTTGGACATCCACAACCCACAGAGAAAATTTGAGAGGCAGGCATGAAGTAGGACAGTTGGAAGGGGCATGAATCATCTGAGACAATACAGTCCAGGTTAGAATAAAAATCAAGGAGAGACCAGGTGAATGGAGGGACTTAGATTTGGGAATTGGAAGAATTGTGGGTAAGATCAACTAGTCAAAGTTTTCCACAATAAACAGTTCCTGCAATGTTCTAATTGAGAGTGAGGGGGCTGAGGGCAGGAGACAGAGTGGGACACACACCCTCCCTGGAAAGAGTCATTGGTGAAACTAACTCAATGTGGTTTAGGGGAGATTTCTACTCTGGTAGGAAAGGCAGACTATAGGACTATTTAGTTCCCAGAACACTTACTATGTGTAAAATCTGTTCTCTCCCTTTTATTATAGTCATTTTCCTCTCCCAGCCCTTCTTCTCTTTCCCTCTCACCCTGCTCTCTTTTCTCTCTTTTTGTTCTTTCTTCTCCACATTCTCTTCTATTTCCTATCTCTTCCTCCACCATAAAATATAAGATTCAATAAGGTTCAGGAATATAAAGTGGTAGTAGAAGAATCTCTGCTGAGACTTTCTTTGCCCTTCTGTGAGCACTGAAGGATCCACAGTATTCCCTGCCTGACCCATGACTAACCAGTGGTTCCAATCTAGCCCAAGGCCAGTTGGCTCTGCTTCCAGAAGCAGCCCTTTGCCCACAAGGTACCCTTCATTTTGCTTGCCCTTGACCTTTTAACAAAATGTAATTCTGCCGAGCTGATGCTGGTACTTGATTGCTTGACCTGTGAGTACCATGTAGACCACATATGGATGGGCTCTTGCATTCATTTCATGTGCCAACTGCCCTCCTCCAGTCTCTGCTGCTCAGCCTTTGCTCCTTGACTGCTTGCCTGTCCCATTGGAATGGCACACATTCACTTCCTTCATAATAAAAGAAAACTCATTCCATACATGATTGTCAGATTCTGAAGGCCTCGGCCAGCTAGAGGTTACCATCAATTATTGAGCAGTGACTCATTTTATTGTGGGATATCACCTTTTCCTTATTTCAAATGAAGTGGCAGCTGGAGGAAATTGGCAGGGGCACTCTTCTTTCTTCCTTGTAGGAGAGATTTAAAAAAAAAAAAAGGAAAGAGAGAGAGATACCTTCATGAATCATGCAAGTTGTCTCCTACCATGCCAAGGAAATTATCTTCTCTACACTACCCATCAATACCATTGACCTTTGTCATAAAAAGCAGGTCGCTTATATCTATATCCCATTAAAAGGCATCATCTTACAATCACTTCTTCAGTACTATTAAAGTCGTGTCAAAAAGAATCATTGACTTATTGTCAAACATATCCAACCTTCCACATTAATGTACCTAGAGACACCTCACTAATCAGCAGGCAAACAATGTCAGCCACCTGAGGAAACCCAAAGAAGTCAGGGAAATAAAGCTCTGACTTTACCCTTCCTGGCTGACCTGTGCAGTTTCTTTCTATTCTTTCTTTCTATTCATTGGTACAGTTGATAATATTTAGTTTAGTACATCAGTCCTTAGATATTTTTAATAAATACTACTTTTTTCCTGTCACTGTCTCAAACATGTTGGTGGCAAAAATTTTATGAAACTTGAGAGGTTGCAAATGACACCTCTGGCGCTACCATGACAGTGGGTACTAAATGGGTTACAAATGATTGCTGGTTGAATATATATTTTGGTGGAATTAACAGAAAAATAGAATCTTGTTAGAAGTGAAGGGTTTTTATCCTAACCCTGGTACTACTGATTTAGAATAGTCATTGTATATGTCTTGTAACAACATACCTAGTTGATTTGTACTCAAACTCTCTGATGCACTAACTTAGCAAATCACCCCCATTGTTTTTCTTTTAGCTCTTACATTTCCAGACCTTTTCTTGTCTATTTGCATATATTTGTATGAGTTGTGCTCTCCCACTAAATACATGCTCCATGAGAACATAGGTCTTGTCAGCATTCCTCACCTCTAACATGCCTGAGAACAAGAGTTGTGCCAGACATTTTCATGATTAGTTGAATAAATAAAGGAAATAGTCCCATTGGCCTGAGGCCATACTCTTAAGAAGGAAAATAATTGAGATCAAAACTCTTCATTTCACCTCATAGCTCCCCAGTTCATGAAACAATCTATCATGTGCATATCTTTTTGGGAGACTGAAGGAGGTTTATAGTCCAAAAATAATCTGTCTTCAATCTGAGTTGGGTTTGAATGGGAAGCCAGGCCTCTTCCATTTCCCTGTTCTGGGGTAGATGAAAGGTGAGGGTCTCTGAGCACTATCCCCAGAATTCTCTTGAATAATTCTGGCCTATCACGGACCACAAATGAAGTTGAAGTTGTGTCTATCCTCTTGACAGTGAATTTACTTAATTGAGATGATTAAATGCAAAGAAAGAACTTTATCAGGAAAAAACAGCAAGCTAAAATAAGGGGTGCAAGTTGTGAGGAAGCCAGGAGAGAGGAGAAGAAGGCAAAGAGGAGAATGTGTGGGAAAGGTAAGATATATGGTTTTATGGGGGGGGAGAGGAGGCACAGGCATACCTTTCTTTCTTCATCATTATTTTGTGTCTTCATCATAGTATTACAGACATGAAAAATAAGATCATCTAAAGACTCAGTTGTTGAACACACAATACATTTCTATTTTCCCAAACAGTGGCTTTAACTCTGTTACCAGAGTGAAATGTACATATTTTCATTTTCTCTATTTCTTGTTTTCTTTTGCACCATTACCTCTCCTAGTTTTTCAAATGGAACACTTCATTTCCCGACAACTTATATCTCTACAACAAAGAAGAGCTAACTAGTACTATCCATGAACTTAAAGATGATTCAGAAATGAGGCTCTCTTTTATTTTATTTTATTTTTTACAAAAACAAACATAAAGCTAACCTGAGGTATAAATAACCACAGAAGCACAAAAGTGATTGATGAGTTCTGATGTGTAAAAGACAAAACAGATAGTAATAAATTCAAGAAGGAAGGAAGGAAGGAAAGAATGAAGGAAGGAAGAAAAGGATTGTCTACATCTTTATAATTTGTTAAGTCTCTTTACGTTAGTATTAGAACAACATTTAAATGCTTTCTGTAATTATTTGAAGACATTTGTAAGTAAACTAAGATATTAAAATAAATATAAATTAAAAAACAAAGAAAAAAGAGAGCCCATTCTTTCAAAGATGTGGCCTCATGGTCTTTCCTGTACACACCAAGTCTGTATAATAAATTCAGTTAACCTCACACCTTCACTGCTTTTTTACTCCATAAGCTAAACTCCTGTGCTCATACGGAGTGATCTTAAACAATTACTTTTGGACTAGGCTGTTATATATATCTATTTGTAAGAATGAATGCAGCCATCTGCAAATGAGTTGGATTCACACATACATACACACTCACACACAGTCATCATGGACACATGCCACAAGAAATTTAGGAGAGCGACATTAAACTCAACCGAATGCTTTCAAAACTATTCCTTTATGCTTCTGAAACAGGCTTCACTTCATCTCAACCCTGGAAAGGCAAAGGCAGCAGTGGAAGCAAACAACAACAACAACAAAACAATGAATAGCAAATCTGGTGTTTTCCAACTCAAGAAGCCGCAGTTGATTTGAGAAGTGGCAGAACACATAAGCTGCTTCCAATTTTATTCGAGCAAAATCTTCCATCCCAGCCTTGAGTCTGCCTGGCCTCACACATCACGGTTACATACCAAAGCCCTCAGGAACTAGGGTTTTAGATCAGTGTCAGAGCACTTATATTTTAAAAAATACCCTGAAAATGCCAGCTCTACCCCAGCTAGGATTGCTTCCCCCGTGTCCTGCAGTTAAGAGTTGTCAACATCAGTAATATACATGACGTTTGAACTTCTTCCAAGTGACTTACCCATACATTCACTCTCCTGAAAAATTTCAGCGTCTGCCCACCTGCTGTTCATGTGTGGAGAAGAATGAAAGATTCTTTTCCCCTGGAATTAAAGAGAACTGGAAACGAACTATTCCAACTGAATACCTTGGCTTATGTCAAGACCTCCTCTGCCCCATCTTGTCGCATGACTTGGTATAGTAAGTCAGTTCCTTTTGACATCCTCTGTAACACCAGCAGATGCACAGGAAACTCTTAAAGGCTCTTGCATTGTTCTGATAGGCTGTAATTATTAGATTATAGTATCTAAAGTAAACTTTTCACCCATCACTTTCTATGATGGTGATAATCTTAAATTTTAACAACCTTTGTATGATGAATAGAGAAACCCCATTTCAAAGAAGCCAATGCAAAAATGCTACTGCTTTACTCATTAAGAAATAGGAAATTTTCCTATATTGTTCCTATAAGCAAAGTTATCTAAGTCTTTTGACTACACTAAATTTACTCATCTTTCATTCATTTTATTTTTCTTGAACACTATTTTTTTCTACTCTGCCATTCAGAGATATCATGTGTTAGTGGCAATTCAAAAAAATGCATCTGCCTTGGTACCTGCTATCAAGAACTCTTATTTTTTGGAGGGTGAATTAGATATACACAAAGAATAACTAAAATAACAATAAACTAACTGCAAATTTTAGGCATAAGAGATAACATATGGTAATGTTGAGTATTACAAAATAATCTTGGAAATTAGTCTAGAAATATTCGTATAGGCAGTGTTTAGGAAGATAGGAAGTCTCAATTGGGCATCTTATAAATAGGTAATATTTGATTATAGCCTACTCATACATTATTGAATAGCATAAGGAATTGGCTGCTTTTGAGTTTAGAATACTTCATGTCCAAAAATAGGCAGACACAGGGAGTGGTATAAAACATGATGGCTGGGGTTCTTCCCTTAAAGATTATCAATGGAGAGGTCAGCTTTCTTTAAAAAGGCTCTATCATGATGATTGACAGATCTAACAGGAAAGGGGGACTATGTTTACTTAAATCCATTGCAAGAGAGGTGTCTTATTTGTGTGATAAAGTGTTTATTATGTCAATCATGCTTCAGAGAATGATGAAAACTCTATTTTTATTAGATTATTTAATCTCCAAAACAATTTTGCAAAATAGATATTTCTATTCTCATTTTAGAGATGAGGAAACTGAAATGTAAATAAATTAAGCAACTTATCCCAAAACAAGTAACTAGTAATTGATGAAACTTAAGTTTTAAAACATGTTTATTAAACTTGAAAGAGAAGTTGGTTCATATGCTTCTAATTCCCCCAGCTCCCTCATTCGACAACCCTGATAATTTCAGAGAAAATTTAATCCTGTGTTTGGTGACTTCAAACTGGTGCAATCAATCATTTGATGAACCAAATAATTGCTTTTGCTCTCTCATTTACTTTAATTATGGGCAACATTGGGTAACACTAGTTCATATTTGTCAAATGTGAAACAAAAAAAAAACTGTTTTAAAACTCATTTTAATTTTAAAGTACTCCTTTTGAATTATCCATTGGTTCTAAAGTAGACTTTTCTTATGTTTAACATCAATGCTAAAGATGATATTGCTTAATTAACTTGTCTATTTCTTGATGGCAGAGATTGTTTTTCTAATGAAAGTCATGACTCTCCTAAGAAAAACACTTGGGTTTGTGATCATTTAGCAATACTAAATTTTAGTTTAGGGGAGATGACATGTTTATAAAATTGGATCTGTTATTTCTATCATGTATTCATTGTACAAATAAAATAAAACATGTCCAATAAAACATTGCCATACAATCTGAGATGAAAATGTATGGAGTAATTTCTATAGTACAACTCCTTCCTAGGCACCAAACGATGTCTGGAAGTGTATATATGGGTTTTGGTTTTTTGGGGGTTTTTTGCCTCAAAGAATTTGAAATGTTTCACATGTGAAATTTACTCAAAATAAACAGGGCATAAAAATAAGGCATCATGTAGGAATAAAAATAGCACAGAAAATGTGTATTGTAGAAGTTCAGAATAATAAATCAGTGTGGGCTGAAAAAGTTAAGAAGAATATGATGGATCAGTGATGGGAGGCTTAAGATACAGTATAAAGAAAGATAGATGTATGTATGAACACATCAAGGCTTGTTTAACTTCTCTGCTAAAAACCAGCATATTTTATAGTGAAAGGTGTTAAGTGAAGTTGAATAATTGGGATATGGGCTTTATTTTAGACTTTGACATCACAAAAAATAGATACACTTTTTGAAATTGTTTTATAAAAACCATCCCTCAACAATTTCAATCAATTACTCTATTTCTGTCTTCCTCCCTGCCTTCTCAACAACAACAAAAAATTCTTTGGTAATTACCTTTTTCATCATGAATGTCTAATGACCTTAAGAAAACTAAGGTTTCCTTGAGTAACAAAGAGATTGCCCATATCAGGTTTTGCTTTTACAGAAGGATTTCACTTCTGCAAAAAGGAAAGTTTCCCCAGTCTTCCATCACCGAGTCTTTGCTAATGTGGAACCCAGATAATGTGTCCAGCAACCTTTGCTCTTTTCTTGCTTTAATTTAGCGTACTGATGAATGATTAGGGACCAAGGTCTATATTAGTCTTGCCGGATCAATTTTGTAAACTGCTTAGGACAACACCTTGTCATTTCCATTTTGACCAGCAAAGCAAAGTAGGAAGGAAAGAATAAGCAGGCCATTGGTAACAGAAAATGTGCTCGTCGCAAAAATGGGAGAAAATCTGTTCAACTATTTCCCTTTTCCTTTTAAAATATTTTAAGAATCTCATGGATTGCTGACATTTGCTATCTAATTTATGGCCTTCTGGACTCTAAAAACTTAAACTCTGTATATTAAGAATTTCAAGGATCTCTTTATTACCACTAGAAAAACAAATTAAATGATGTATTTTAGCTATTAGAAACTGAATATTTTGGAAATCTGAGTGCATGAGTATGCCATTTAATATGTCTGGGTATAGAGATGCTAGTATGAACCCCAGAAAGCCCTTGAATATTTATATTCCTTGGGTTTCGCTGGGATTTTGTTTTTCAACAAATCTAGTATATTTTCAGCATTCTTTCCTCTAAGTGAGCTCCTTTCTCACTCTATCACATCTTCTTGAAATTCTGATTGCATTTATGTCAGACTTCTTTGACTCTATCCTCCATGACTTTGGTTCTCTTAAAGTTATTATCATCTGGCTGTCTCTGAGATGTATTACAGATAAAGAAATAAATTAAAAAGTTGCCGATTTTCCACATTTCCAATTTTCCATATCTATTGTTTTTATTTATTTTATTTTTTTATTTTTTTAAAGATTTTATTTATTCATTATAGAAAGGAGAGAGAGAGAGAGAGAGAAGGAGCAGGAAGCATCAACTCCCATATGTGCCTTGACCAGGCAAGCCCAGGGTTTTGAACCAGCAACCTCAGCATTTCCAGGTTGACACTTTATCCACTGCGCCACCACAGGTCAGGCTCTATTGTTTTTATTTTTAAATATTTTATTTTATTTCTGTAGATACCATTTTCTGAAATTTAGAGAGTAATATATACTCTCTTGTTTTTTGTTCTTATTTTTTTTTCTAAAACTAGGACTTTTTTCACCCCAGGAGGGGTTTCTTTTTCTTTTTTTATTTAAAAATTTATTTTATTTTATTTTACAGAGACAGAGAGAGAGTCAGAGAGAGGGATAGACAGGGACAGACAGACAGGAACAGATAGATGAGAAGCATCAATCATTAGTTTTTCATTGCGTGTTGTGACACCTTAGTTGTTCATTGATTGCCTTCTCATATGTGCCTTGACCGCGGGCCTTCAGCAGACCGAGTAACCCCTTGCTCAAGCTGGCGACCTCAGGGTCTCGAACCTGGGTCTTCCTCATCCCAGTCTGATGCTCCATCCACTGTGCCACTGCCCGGTCAGGCATTGTTCTTATTTTTAAACATCTCTTATTTTATATTGTGTCTGATACTTGTAATATATAAAGTCTTTGTGAGTCAGCTTCTATTTATTGTTTCTTCTATTTTAACTCATAGTGACTTGATATATAAAATAAAAATATATGAGATATATATGTAAGGTTGGTGGATAATGGGGAAAGCTCAGGCCTGGGAACTTTGGCTAGGACCGCCTACAACCAAGCATGCCAAAAGAAACTTCACAGGAACCCTTTGGAAAAAAGTGACCATCTGCCAGCCAGTGAGATTTCACCATGTCATATTAGCTCTACCACTCTAGGGACCCTTAAAAATACCTCCCACGCGGGTCACCATTTGTGATTTCCTTGGCCTCCATCTTTCCTCAGGGCCAGGGAACTTCCTCGGGTGGGATGCGTGCTCTGTACTCAATAAAGCCTTTTGCTATTCCACACTTCGTGGCTCCGGCCCCTTCCTTCCTTCTCGACGGGGAAAAATACCTTACATTTTGGTGCCAAAATCTGGGAGGAGTTTGAAGTCCACAAGGACCGCTCCTCTTCCCATCCCCTCCGAGAAAGAACCAGGATCTCTGACTTTCCACCCACTTCAGCGCAGAGTGTGGTAAGTCCTCTGCCTCCAGCCACCCTTGAGTTCTTTCCGCCAAGACTCCCTGTCTGAAATCGTAGTTACGTCAGGGAAGTCTTTCCGTTCCGAGTGCGTGTGCTTATGGAGACATCCCGAGCACATCCACTTTACCTTTTCCATCCGTGGCCAGAGCTTGAGTTTTAGGATGCTGATACTCAAATCTGATCACTCCGAGGACTGAGGGCGGCTGTGGGGGCACAGGAATCTCCTTCCCTAAAGAAGAAGAAACTGTTCTTCTCTGCTGTGGCCAGGTCATAGAACCCACTGAATTAGCCTCCTGAAGGGACTTTTGGTTTTAATACCCTCACCAATTTAACTATCGCCAAAAAAGCTGGGAACTGATTGGAGATCTCTTACATACATGGCTTCTAATTATTCGTGTGCCCGTCCTTAATCTCTGTGCTGCCTGTTCCACCGTGCAGGCCTTTTTCTGGTCAGAGAAACCTCACCTAAAACCTCCACTCCTGATCTTTTCTTCTCCGTGAACTCCTAACTCTCTTTCCCTCCTGCATGACCCCCGGGGTCACCCCTCTCTCAGGACTTTTCTCTGGTCCCTCTGTGGACCTCTTTTTTGCTCAGGTCTCTTCCTCTGAGAGCCCCCCCTTTGCCAAAATTCTGTTTCTTATTCACCACTACCACTCTCTTTCTCCTCCGCTGCTGGCCAGGGGCCCCTTCCCTTCTCCACTGTGTTCTTAAGCCCCTCCTCTGTCAGGCCATTCTCAGCCTGGCATTGGCACTTACACTGGTTTGCAGGTTGCCCTAAGGTCCAACCCTAATTTTCTTACAGGAAGTTCTGGCCTGTCCTGCCTTTGGCTCCAGTGTTTTCTGCAGGATCTGGGTGCCGGGCTCCCCACGAGCCCCCCTCCTCTTATTCTCAACCCCCAAACCCCTATCCGGAACCTGTGAACACAGCATTTAAAGTTTTTAATGGTCCCAACTAGTAGAAAAAGGGCAAGGCTATTCATCAGGCCCACATGCAGCAGAAAGTAACGCTCCAAACCCAAACTCTTGTGGCAGCCCTGAGGCCAGTAAAACAACAGAGGCAAGGCACAGGAGATGCCCCGACCCAAGTTCAAGCCACAGAGAAACCCCACCAGCAGCTTGCTTTAAGTGTGGCAAGCAGGGTCACTGATCCCGGCAGGGCTCCTGCCCACCGCTGCCCACTGAGCCCTGCCCTGACAGCAAGCAGCCTAGTCACTGGTGGAGCAATTGCCCCTTTGGGCAACAGGCTTTTCCTCAGCGCCTCTACGTGGAGGACAAGCCACCCAAATGGGAAGGCCAGTACAGCCAGGTGGGTGCATTGCTCAAATTCCTAGGACACAGCATGGACTTGGAGAACCCAGGGTATGCTGCAACTAGTGGGTAAGTCCATTTCATTTCTTATGGACACAGGGGCTATCTTCTCTTTTTCCCATCACACTCTGGACCTCTAGTTCCCTCACAGGTCTTGGTTATGGGAATGGATGGGACCCCTACCTTTCCCTTTTTTACGCCACTCTTGACATGCAGTTTTGCCTCAAGCTTGCCTCCTTACAGGACCACTGGCAGTCAGAACCACTGGACTCCATCCATCTCCAGCTCACCAAAATGCTGGGCCCTACAAATCCCCCTATTACTCCTCTTGTTTTTTAAATCCTTACAGGACTGCATCCACGAAGTTTCTCAAGTCACGGCCACACAGATGTTCCTCCTGACACCCCTCAAAGCCACCACCTTCCGATCTCACCCTCCCCACGATGCCCCTAATCAGCAGGAAGTAGCCAGATGAATAAATGGCGCCCCTATTCTATTTAACACAAAAGGTCAGAATGTAAGGTCGGTGGATAATGGGGAAAGCTCAGGCCTGGGAACTTTGGCTAGGACCTCCCACAACCAAGTGCGCCAAAAGAAACTTTGCAGGAACCCTTTGGAAAAAAACGACCATCTGCCAGCCAGTGAGATTTCACCACGTCATATTAGCTCTACCACCTTAGGGACCCTTTAAATATCTCTCACAGAGGTCACCACTTGTGACTTCTTTGGCCTCCATGTTTCCTCAGGGCCAGGGAACTTCCTCGGGCGGGATGCGTGCCCTGTACTCAATAAAGCCTTTTGTTATTCCACACTTCATGGCTCTGGCCCCTTTTTTCCTTATTGGCGGGGAAAAATACCTTACAATATATATATATATATATATATATATATATATATATATATATATATATATATATACACACACACAGATATATATATCTCAACATTTTTACTATGAGCTTCTCATTTTTCTCTGAGTATTATTTTTGTGTTAATTCTTTTGTCAGTAGTAAAGATAGCATTGTACAACTGCTGAATTACAATTACTTATAGTTACTGAAGGTTGGTATATGTTACATGGGGGTGGGAGGGCTCTTCCAGCTCAGGAACACTTAAAACTAAATTCTCTACTTGACATTTTTTTAAAGATACAAGACGAGTAAAATAGGTTCACAAATGTATATGAAGGCTAGCTTATGATCATAAATTCTCAAGAGTTTTTTTTGTTTGTTTGTTTGTTTTGATGGGATGGGCAGGACATGTTAGCCTTTTTTTTTTTAAGATTTTATTTATTGATTTTCAGAGGTGGGGGTGGAGCAGGAAGTATCAATTCATAGCAATTGTTTCTGGTATGTGCCTTGACTGGGCATGCCTGGAGTTTTGAACCAGCCACCTCAGTACTCCAGGTCGATACTTTATCCACTGTGCCACCATAGGTTAGGTGGATATTGTCTTTATTTTTCATCTACCCAGTGACAAGGTCAAGACTGATAAGTTTTCTTAACTTCTCTTTTTGTGTGCAGTGAGTGGAGCCCTTCGGGCTCCTAAATTTATGAAGTGGTAGACTCTCCATGTTGAATTAGCGTATGTTCCATCTCTTGTACTATGACTTATACTGAAATATTCAGAATTAAAGTAGACATTTATACCCTATACCTCTCTGGTTTCTAGCCTTCATTTCATTTAAGGAAAAAAAATGTTTAAATATTTTATATGATGCTTTAGAGTTCTTTAGTTTTTAATCCAAGAGGATTATTGGATAAGGAAAGTGCAATTACATATGACTATCAATCTGACACCTGATCAACTATTTCTGAGTGTAGAAATAGAACTAAGCTATTTACAAAGTTGCTTTCTCAGTTGGGCAATTAGAAAGATGTTCCTTGGTGCCAGAATAGGGACTGTCAACTGATTCACCAGGGTAGTCCCCAAAATGTTAAACTTGTACTCATACAGTCTCATTATAACCAACCTCATTACCTGAGCACCAAGGAAAAGTATTCTCTACTTGTCAGATAATTTTTGAATTGTCTTGGCTGTGGTTTTTTCATGTATAAACTTAATTGATGTAAAATACACTTGACTTCACTTTTATAAAGAAAATGAGAAGACCAGGGGGGATGAGGCTATGATTTTGCCTCTGAAAATTTCATTTCTTCCTAAGAATCACCTGGGTAGACATATACCCCAGGAAACACTCTTCTTGGAAAGATGATTCTAATATATTTATTCAGTGGTTTCTTCTCACCAAAGTCATAACCTAATCTTTTCTATGCTATTCAATATCCTCAACCTATATAGATTATTTCTTACCTTTCTCACTTCCACCCCATTTTTCCTTATTTGCCTTAAAAAATTTGTTCATGGTTATTTGTACATGCCAAGGTATTTCTTAGATTTTTCTCTTCGCACACACATTCTCCTCCTCTTTAAGATGTCAAACTTGCCTTGGCCAGTTGGCTCAGTGGTAGTGTTGGCCCAGCATATGGAAGTTCTGGGTTTGATTCCCAGTCAGGGCACACAGCAGAAGTAACCATCGCTTCTCCACTCCTCCCCCTTCTCTCTCTCTCTCTCTTCTCCCACAGCCATGGCTCAATCTCAAGCAGTTTGAGCGAGTTGACCCTGGTGCTGAGAATGGCTCCATGGCCTCCACTTCAGGCACTAAAATGACTCCATTCCTGAGCAATGAAGCAAGGGCTCCAGATGAGCAGAGCATCACCCCCTAGTGGGCTTGCTGGGTGGATTCCAGTTGGAGCACATGCGGAATCTGTCTCTGCCTCCCCTCCTTTCACATTTAAAAAAAAAAGTCAACTCTTATGTTCCAACACCTATCTTAATTGCTCACCTGATTATGGATTCTTCCTGAATCCTCTCTCTATTCTCTACCCTGAGAAGTGTTTATGTCTTCCTGTAGGCTATCATTGTATCTTTTATGAAGGTCTATTAAAACACCTATCAGCCATAATCAAACAATTTATGTATATATTTCTCTCCCTAATGACATCTGAGCTCTTTAAAGGTGAGTGGCAACTTTTTCATCTTTATATAGTCAATGCAAAAGAAATTTATAATTACTCAATAAATGATTGCTTAATAAATTAATTAATTAACATAGAAGACACTGTCAGTACCTGCTTTCATAATCTCAGATATATATTGTATAATGACCCAAAATTAACAACACAAAACACTGATCAAACAAGGTAGTTGAAGATCCATGAGGCGTGATACAGAAACCAGCTGTTACAAAAATTTGGGTATTTACTTCAGCCACAAGACTGTCTTATTATATGTCTTCTTCCTTGATTAATTATGACATTAGCCTGGATGCTATAAGATTTAGAATATCAATATCCCAAAGCTCTTCTACTTGGAAGAGTCTATTTAAAGTGTGGCTTAACATATGTGTATGGAATATATTCTACAGTTGATTTGACTTCATTTGATTTTCTCCAAAATTTCTGATAGATGTTAGGTCAGATATAGCTCTATTCATTTTACAAGCAATGACATTTTGTTCAGGAAAAATGAGTTTGTCAAGATTAGTCTCTACATTCAATTACTGTTTGTTGTTCAGATTAACTTGGTAGTGGGAGAACCAGGACTTGCCTCCCAGTAGTTGTATCCAGGGTCTGAAAATTGATCCACCACAGCCAGCTGCCTTCATATAACCACAGCTGAATATTCAGCACAGTTATCCGAACATGTTAAGATATTTAGCAGTTAAGGTTTTTGTTTGTTTGGGTTTTTTTTGTTGTCGTTGTTTTTTTTTTCAGAGACAGAGAGAGAGTCAGAAAGAGGGATAGATAGAGACAGACAGACAGGAACAGAGAGAGATGAAAAGCATCAATCATCAGTTTTTTGCTGTGACACCTTAGTTGTTCACTGATTGCTTTCTCATATGTGCCTTGACTGTGGGGCTATAGCAGACTAAGTATACCCTTGCTCAAGCTAGTGACCGTAGGTCCAACCAGATGAGCTTTGCTCAAACCAGATGAGCCCGCGCTCAAGCTGGTGACCTCGGGGTCTCGAACCTGGGTCCTCCGCATCCCAGTCTGATGCTCTATCCACTGTGCCACTGCCTGGTCAGGTTAGTTAAGGGTCTTTTTTAAAAAAAAAATTATTTAGAAAATTAAATTTAACAGGGTGACATTGATCAATAAGAGTACATAGGTTTCAGGTAAACATTTCTATAACATTTGAACTGTTGATTATGTTGTATACCCATCACCCCAAGTCAAATCATTTTCCATCACCTTATATTTGTCCCTCTTTACATGCTTGTCCCACCCTCTCACCCCATCCCCTCTGCTACATCCTTCTCCCCCTGGTAACCACTTCACTTTTATCTTGTCCATAAATCTCAGGGTTTTTTTTAATCTCCATGAAACCACTAACTTGTCAAATGGGCGTTCTAGCTGGGCACCTTAATCTATGCTTTCTCTTCTTGACTTGTGCCATCGTTCTTGATTCTTAATTGTTATTCTTTGGTGTTGTTTTGTTTTTGTTTTCTATTTGCTTACTTTCCTGTAATTTTGATTAAAAACAAAATAAGAAAACAACTGTTGCTCTTTTGTGTTTATGAGGTTTTAAAAAATTGAAGGAGGCCATCCATCATCTTAGGTAAACAGTCTAGATAAGAATGAAAATTTAGCAAATTTCTGGCTAATGGTAGGAGTCAGATGTGCTAAGTGCGTTGCCTCTCTCTTTCTTCCAAACTCCAAAGGCCCTTCTTTTGCCTCTGTAACTTGTTTCCTGAGCCCACCCCCAACTGACTCACTTTTCCTACCTCTGTGACTTTCTAAATGAACTTTCTCTTATAGTTTGAGTCTTGACTCTGAATTCTTTCTTAGCCAGAACTCAATAACTGAGGTTGCTGAACCAAGGACCAATCACTGGTGACATTCTGATGCCATTTTGCCATCAACAATTGAGCTGCAGGGCAGCAGCAGGGCCTGTGTGAGGGTTAGGAAGCCTTGGTTGCTGAGAGCTATGGGGGGAGAAAATAGACATTTGTGTGTGAGTTGCTTGAATATGGGGAGGCATCCAAATGAATATAAGGTGATGTTCAACCCCATTGTGTTTAAATGAATACACATTACCATTTCTGGCAAGGAAGCTGATAATAGCACCAGGACACTTTGCTATAAAATTCATTGAACATTTTCCTGCATGTTTTACTCCCTTTAAACTGGATCAGGAATAGGCATGAGAAGTGCCATTGCCCTTCTGTAACATTCTCTTTCCCCAAATGAAAATCCATTGAAACACACTGTAGGGGTGTTTCACTGCAAAACACTTGGCATAGATAACAGGAGCAAATGGAGCCTTTTCCTTTAAACCCAGCAAGCAGGATTGGGGGTTGTGTTTTGTGGGGGTGGGGTGGCACTCATTGTTATTCTTTTCTCTCTGTATTTCTCTGTTAAAGCTTACAGGAGCAGATAAAGAGCAAGGAGATTTAATTATGCATAAATGAAAGACAATGAAAAGTCCTTAGGAGTGTAATTAGCTGTGGATGTAGATGTGTGCATCCTTGTAGCTGCACTTTATTTGCATACGAATATCAAAGTTCAGACATACTCAGGTTTTGAACATGGAAAAAACCTGTAGCCTTAGAGACACACTCAGATGTTAGCATAGTGTTTTGAGGATCTCATGCATTAGTCCTGAATTCATTACATATAAGTGAAATGCGGTTCCTCCCAATAACAACAGCAATAATAATAGTGAAAGTATATCCAAGAAAAGAATCCCTTTTGTAGGAAGGTAACAATATTTAAATATACTCTAAAATCACTTTAAAAGAAATGATAGTAGTCCACAATCTTAAATCCATGACTAGATTTCTACTCATAATTTAATGCCTTGTGCTTCTGAATATCCAGGGGTGGAAGCCAGAGATTTGTTGGTGCAATTGGGAAGTTTAAGATTGTATCACTGGGATACGAGAAGTGAAAAGCTACTATATTGTGGTTGAGGTTCTGTAAAACAAATATGTTTCTTTCTTTATATATTTTATCAAGGAAATATCAGTATATACTATGCTTGCTTTAGATGATGGATTCTTGCAGCCTGGAAGTTTCTTCACTTTTAATAACCATCCTTGATACCCTGTCCTAATACTTAATAATAACTCCACTCATGTCAATAGTTATTGTTCAGTCTGATCACCTAAATCCTTCTTTTTTCCCTCCTGGTTCATTTCCTCCTAATCTATCTTTGTTGAAACTGAAAGACAGTTAAGCTCCCTGTTTTCCTCTATAACCAATTATTTTTAGTCATAGGTCTGTCTTTCCAATTCAGACCCAGTGGCAAAGAAGTCTTGCCAGCATTTCTCCAGAGTTGGGGAAATTTTTCTTTCACTGTGAGAAAGGCCAAGCAAGGCTCAGTGACATATGTTATTAAAAAATATTTAGGTAAAAGATTATCTAGTTACTTAAGTACTGACAATGGTTCCTCAGTGACAAAGCAAATCATCAAGAATATTAAAAGAAGATATCAGTGAAGCAGACTAGGAATCACTTAGGTGAAATAAATAGGAAGAAAGAAGAAAATTACATGAAGAATACTTCATCTGTGTAGTCAGACCATACTGAAAATAATCAATGAAGAATTGGAGTTGAAACTAAGGAAAAAAGGGAGAAAAAGCCACAGGTAAAGCTGGAAGAAGTGTGAGGGAGGGTTCTGCTTGGAGATGCAAACAAATAACCACATCAAACTTTACCTGAGCCCTGTGCTACCAGAACACAGCAACACATAAGAAATCTCTCTACCCATTTGTGTTTTGGCTAACCACAAAAGACAAGTTTGCATTAGCATATTTAATATGTGACCCCTTTTCATTCTTCCACATACTCCCATGAGACTCATGGATCGACTTACCTCCTTCCTGCCTCTGTAAGATCTCACCCCCCATTCTTTCATTGAGGTTTCTTTTATTACTGAACATTCTCACTATTCAATAATCTAAATAAAAGCATCTCCGTATTTCCCTGGTGCATTTTGTCTTTTACACAACAATACTTTTTTTTTCTAAGAGTACCAATTAAATCTATAAAGATTTATTCCTCAGTAGTACCATCACCTAGGAAATGATAATGATCAAGTTTTAAACAGGGAAGAAGAAAGGAGTAAGAGTAATTTAAGGCTATTAAAATCTTTATTTCTTCTGCTGCAAGGTGCTTCTGAGTCTGACTCGGGAGACAGAAGGGTCTTAGGTAGATGATTTAGTTTGGATTCCCACTCACCCCCACTCTCGATGTCCATAAGCAACATGGGATGAAAGAAGGCTCTCTCACTATGGGTGAAACTATAGTCTAATTTTTAGGATACCTTCCCTCCTATCTTTCTATAGGTCCTCCAGAGTTCAAGTTGGGGAAACGGCTGCCAGTCTAGAAAGTAGGTTTATTAGAACTAGAAGCTCACTCTTTTTCAGGAAATTAGGGTAAATGCAGTCATGTTCACAACATACTACTACACCCCCACCTCTTCTCCATCAACCCTGAGACCAGGTTTTTCCCCAAAGACTTCTTGGTACCTCCCCTTGGGGTGCACATTCACTTTGCTGAAATCCAATAGGCGAGAGTCTGTTATAATCAGCCAACTAGCTTCACTAATTTTGATTTTATAGTTTCAATGCCCTCTCTTGAATTCCTTTTTAAAGATATATATATGCACTCAAAACAAATTTGTAAATATCCAAAGCACAGTGGCGGGATTCAGTCAGTTCGCACCAGTTTGGCAGAACCAATACTTAATTTTTTGTTGAGTTCAGTGAACTGGTTGTTTAAATGGCACTTGTAATCAGAGTTTTCTCTAAGATGGGCACCTAGACAGCCGCCCAATGTGGAAATCACCAATTTACATTCCTTACTCTTTATTAATGTTCATCTGTGCAATAGTGTATTCTAAGTGCCTGTGGTAATGTTCATTCTGTCCATAGGTGAAAAAAAATTGCAAGTGAGGACACCAATCAAGAAGCAATATGCAAATATCTTAAATAACAGTTTTATTGTTTTTTGTCAGCATTATTTAGTATTCATTAATATTTTAAAACTCTTTCTTATAACATAATCTAGTTTTGTGTACCTCTTTTATTGTTCTTATTTTAGTATTAAATCCATGAAATGATAAACTACCTTTCAGTATACCGTTTTTCTAAACTTAAAGCAGTCATTAGGGCAAAGAACCAGTTGTCAAATTATATAATTGAATCCCACCTTCACCAAAGCAAATATAGCTCAGGTTACGTTTCTCTTCCTCCTCTGATCCCTGGTCTTGGTTTCACTACCCAGAAGCAAACATGATTGTTAAATATGTTGAGTGTTTTTAACATTTACAGGGTATGTCCACATGTGTGTGTTGGAGGGTGTGTGTGAGAGAGATAGAGAGAGAAATGTTAGGTATCTATATTACTTATGTATTTTTTATATATATTATTATGTGTTTATTTAGTTCACGATTCACATATTTATATATATCTATAATATAGTTTGTGAGGAAACACTATATATCACATGTACTCTCTGTTTTATACTTTGCCTCTATTGAAGATCTTTTCATATTCATAGATAAAGAGATTTCCCATTATTTTTAATAGCCACAAAAATTCTTCAGATAATGTGCTGTAATATATTAAAGCAATCTCCAATTGATGGGCATATAGATTGTTTCTGATCTTTTCAAATATATACAAATATATATATGAAAAGTGCATGGAATTTTCTTGTTCACACATAGTTTTTTTTTGTTTGTTTGGTTTTTGTTTTTTTTTGTATTTTTCTGAAGTTGGAAACGGGAAGGCAGTCAGATAGACTCCCACATGCGCCTCACCGGGATCCACCTGGCACGCCCACCAGGGGGCAACGCTCTGCCCATCTGGGGTGTCGCTCTGTTGCAACCAGAGCCATTCTAGCGCCTGAGGCAGAGGCCATAGAGCCATTCTCAGCACCCGGGCCAACTTTGCTCCAATGGAGCCCTGGCTGTGGGAGGGGAACAGAGAAACAGAGAGGAAGGAGAGGGGGAGGAGTGGAGAAGCATATGGGTGCTTCTCCTGTGTGCCCTGGCCGGGAATCGAACCTGGGACTCCTGAACGCCAGGCCGACGCTCTACCACTGAGCCACTGGCCAGGGCCCACACATAGTTTTTTAATGTTTGTCTGTATATTCATAGGGTAAATATCTTAAAGAATTTCTGAACCAAAGAGTAAATACATTTATATTTATGACAGGTTTTGCTCAATTGCCTTCTACAGGTGTTCTACATTTTACACTGCTGTACTGTTTCCACACTTCCAAAATGACACACTGTGGAATCATCTTTGTAGTCCAAGTATACAAATAATTAAAATGTTATTTCTTTGCATATGAAACTTTCATTTCTCTTGTTTTGAATAATTGCTTTTTCTAATGGCTATGTCACCTTCCCAAATAGACAGTAATCACCATGAATGCCAGAATATTTCTCTGTATTACCCTTCCCCTTCCCCAGTACCTAGCAGTCATATATATATTCATATTTATGTCAAAACTGTTTTATTGATTCATTGATCCTACCCCAAAGTTGATTAGGTACCCCTAGCATGTAAATTCACTGTGCCTGACTTCTTTCCTTCTCATTTTCCATGGTGGCCTCATTAGGAATAAGAATAGAAAATGATTTTCACCTTTCCTTCCATGCTGTTGATATTTAATGAGGAGTGTTTAGGTGAAGGATAAATATAAACTCAATTTCACCTGTCAATAGAATGAGAGACGATGTATGTAAATGAACTTTTTGACAGGATGTAGAATTTAGAGCTTCTTTGGTGGAAATTCTTCATTTGTGAAGCATGTATCCCCCCAGGGGAATAAAACAATATTTGATGCAGTTTTTCCCTAAATTAAATTAAATTAAATGGTCATATTGTTCCCAAAGGGAGACATACATATTCAGATTCTGATACCACGGTGGCTTACTCTAAAGCAAGTAACTTTTGAATAAATTGGAATGGTCTCTGATGAGACATGGGGAAGGAAATGAATTGTTATACTGGTCTAATGAGCAATATTATTAAAAAAATATTCCAAAGATCATGGTATTTTCATAGCAGGTAACTAAATATAATGTTCAAGTGAGAAGAGTGTTACCACAGCAAACATTGCTGGTGTTTCTTTGAATATTTCTTCCTCACCTCTCTATCTCTTCTAGGGACAAAGTAATAGGTTGGAGAGAATTCTTTATTTTTAATCATAAATCTACTAAATGACTTTGTAAAAATTTCTTAGTTAGCACTGGTTTTTATTTTACCAAGTTAATTAGATCTTGTTCTACTGAAATCCAGGTATTTTTTTACTCCCAACTATGAGTTGCAACTTTTAATAATATTTATAATGAATTTATAGAATATTTATCAAGTTACTAGTTCTGTGCTATTTACTGCAAAAGCACACACACACAAAATAAAAACAGAAATAAAGAAAACAAAACAAACAAAAGGAACATTTTATATACATATGAAACAAATGTGATTGCTATACAACAATAAATAAAATACTCACCTTTCTTAATCAGCTGCAAGTCCTGACTTCCTTGCCTGCAACCTTGATTTCCTCATTTGCTCGGACAGGATATATTATAGTAAAGTCACATTGGTGTGAGTTCTTCCCAACTCCTGCACTTACCGTGTGGCCCTTAGTCACTTCTCTGAGACTTAAGCTTTCTTTTGCTGTGGTTTGTTGATAAATGAAAAGGTATCCCTCTCTGATCTGTTATAGGGATTAAAAATAATGCCTGTACATCAGCAAGCACATAATAGGTGGACTAGTGATGTAAAACTTCACCAGGGATTAAGAATCAACACCTGGGATTAAGAACCAACAACTGGATTCCTACTCCTTCCCCCATCTCAATTAATCACTTAGGTTCTTATTTTATCTGTGATTCTCATTATTCTTTTCTTCCTTGAAAACTCAGCAGCCAGCACCATATTGAAGCTCATGCAAATGGCCTGTGGTTTCTTTCATTTGCCCCTTTTGTCCACTAGAGCCAGACTCATTTTTCTCAAGTTCTTCATTCGGAATGACAAAACTCTGGCTCCTATTTCGTACTGAAAAAGTGAAGGCCCTAAACATTAAGTGTCCACCATAATTGGGACCTAGCTGTTGTATCAGCTTTATTCCTTCCACTACCCTTCTCATAGTCTTTCCTCGGTCACAGTGGACTTCTCACCACATGTCCAAACATTCTGAGTGCCTCTTTTACTGGGTCTTCTATAATGAACTTTCCTCATTCTCCACATACCAAACTCGTTTAGGCCTTCAAAGCCACCTCAATTGCAACTTCTTTTTCTCCTTCTCCTTTATTATTATTATTATTATTTTTTATTTTAGAGAGAGGAGGGAAGGGAGAGAAAGAGAAACACTAATTTGCTGGTCCACTTACTTATGCATTCATTGGCTGATTCTTGTATGTGCCCTGACCAGGAATCAAATCCACAACCTTAGCATATCAGACAACACTCTAACCACCTGAGCTACCTGGACAGGGCAACTTCAACTTCAAACCACTCACCTTCCTCACACTTCTATTCCTATAACTTTTTCATACTCTTCTTAGCATATTCAGCCCACCCTTCTTTTGAGTAGTAGATGTTTGGTGCCATTGGTCATATCTGTATGATAAGTTTAGTTGAAGGCAGAGGATGGACTTTTTTTTTTTGTACCAGAGACTGGATTTTATTTGCTCTGGGATTCAGTGTGGCACAGTGGCTGAGAGGAAATGCTAGATCACACTGCCCAAGTTCCCATTCCAACTCAGCAATTTTTCTCTGTGTTTAAAAATTTGTCATGTTCAGTTCAGTTTTCTTAATTCCATTCTTCCATTAATTCTATTCTTTCATAAATTAATGGAATTTGCTTGATTCAACAAACAAATTTTTTAAAGTTTATTTAACAATTTTAAAATATTAATTCAAGCAACGACTGTGAGTGGGGAATACAATGCTGAAAAAACTTTATGTGCCTGGGACCTGGGCTGTCACATGGGGCCCTGAGCTGAGAAGGGCTCTGCACCTGGCTTAATGCCTACTGCCATCATCTTGACATTCTTCATAATTTTTTAATAAGGAGCCCATATTTTCACTTTTCCCTTGGCCCCTGAAATTATGTAGCCAGTCCTAATGGTGAGTAAGATAAACATAGTCCCTGCTCTCATGGTGAGACAAATGTAAACAAGCACATTTGGAGGTGAACAAGAAAAATATCAATGGTAAGTGCTATGAATGCCTAGGTGACAACTTTATATTTGGAGGTCAGGGGAAGCCTTTTAAGGTTACATGTAAAGCTGAGATTTGAATGATGTAACTTACCATGCAAAGGCTGAAGAACATCCCTGGTAAAGGAAACAGGTACTAAGCTGTTAAGGAAAGAATGAATTGGAAGGTTTAAGAAACACTGTTCTCGAGAAGGAAAGAATTAGGTAGAGAATGATTAAGTCTAAAAATTAGCCTGGGTCAGATCATTAAGGCCAAGATACGGGGTTTGCATTTTATTTTAAATGTAATAGGAAGTCATTATAAGGTTTATAGTAAGAACATTAAATTTTATTTATATTTTAGATCACTCTTTTCCATTATAATGAGACAGAAATGGTGAGCAGGCAGAGCAGTAAGAAGAAGACTGTACATGTCTAAACAAGCAATGAGGGTGGGTTGAACCAGGATGATATATAAGCAGCTGAACAGAAGTAGAGATATTTAGAATATATTTTGGAAACAAAGTCAACAGGACTGCTGATATAGTGGATGTGGGACATGAAGGAAAGGGAGAAAAATACCAAGATTTTTGATGATGATGTCATTTACTAAATAAAATAAAGAAGGATAAAAGTAGTTTTAAGAGTCCATGCTATGTGTTCTCTCTTAGACATCAATGTGGGGAAATCAAGAGACAAGGTAAGTATTATCATTGTCATAAAATGGCAATAACAGCATATACCTCATGCAATTATTATGCATACTCAATGAGATTATATATGTAAAGAATTATGTCCTGTGCCTGCCATGTAAAAATGTTCAATATGTTACTTATTTGCTTTTTTTTGAGGCACATAGCCAAGTACAATTGTAAATGATAATTCAGAAAACCTTATAGCAGCACAAGTAGCTCTAAAATGTGTAAAGGAGTAGCTGGATAGAAAAGCAGAAAAGTTTGAAGTAAAAGAAGAGATTAAGGAAGTGGGAGTTTTTCCTCCATGTATGTATGTATGTATGTATGTATGTATTTATTTATTTATTTTAAAATTTAAGTGAGAGGAGGGGAGATAGAGAGGCAGACTCCTGCATGTGCCCTGATGTTGGTCAAATAAGTTTGTAAAATCTGTATTTTCTGGTTTTGCTCACTTTTATTGCTAAAAATGGCCACTACTCATGTGATGATGCTCCCACGTGATACAACTAATACCTTCATGCTTGGGAAGGGGCTTGGTTACGCTAATGTTAATGTGTGCTGGAAGAGGGGTCGCCCCACCTAAAAGTTTTAAAAGGAGGAGCTAGGAGGCTATTTTGGGAGGAGACCACATTGTTGCAGAACAGAGAGGCCACATGGTGGTTGGAAAGAAAGCAGTAAGATGGCCAGGTGCTGAAGGGAAACAGAGGTGAAGTCTTTGGGAGCTCTGCTGAACTGGTGGGGACTTTGATTCTAGGAAAACTCAGATGTGTCAGTAGCTTTGTGAGTGCTGAGTGAGTGGGTTTTGGAGCCCCCTGTGTTTGTTTTTACTCGCCAGCTGAGTGCAAGACTAGAATAAAAGAAATGGTCCACTAGTTTCAGCTCTGTTGTTTCATTATGATCCAAATCTAATGTGAACAGTCATGTGCCAGGTGGCTGTGATGGTGGCCGCGGCTACTGGACTTACACCTGACTAAGGTCCACCCAATGATCCCCTCTCGGGCCGATGCTGTGCCCATCTCAGTCCAGTGCTCACAGCCAAGATATTTTTAGTGCCTGAGGCAGAGGCTTCATGGAGCCTTCCTCAGCTCCTGGGGCCATACTTGAATTAATCAAGAGGAGGAGAAGCAAATGGTCATTTCTCCTGTATGCCCAGACTGGGAATCATACCGGAACTTTCACACACAGGGTTGACACTCTACCACTGTGCTAACTGGCCAGGGCCTTCTCTCCCTTTTTATACAAATCCTTTTACTCATTGAAAACTCCATATTTCTATGGCTTCTGTTTTCCTTAAGTGCATTTTTTTAATTAATTAATTAATTAATTAATTTGTTTGTTTGTTTGTTTGAGAGAGCAGAAACATAGATCTATTCCTGTATGTGCCCTGACTAGGGATTGAACCAGTAATGTCTGCATTTTGGGACAAAGCTCTGACCAACTGAGCTATCCAGTCAGGGCATCTATGGCTTCTTTTTTTAGGAGGCTCTTTCAGAGTGCAAGAGCCAAAGACACGGCCAGTGACAATGAACAGTAAAGACAAGGAGAGGGTACACATTGCCCACTGTGAAATGACAAGCTGTTTACAAGCACTCCTTCAAATATTTGTAATTGACACCTGATTCAAATTCCCAGCATCATTCATTCCTCTTTGTAGGATCTGGCTTCATTTTGGAAGCTAGTGTGTTCTTCATTATGAAAATGGAGACAAGATTATACAGATAATATATATCTGGTTTAAAAATGTCTTTCTGGTATTTCATGTGTGTCAAAACTGTCCTTGCCTGAGCAGGAAGTGCTGGCTTTAGGAAAAGCTATTTTAACTTGTCATTGGTTGGTTAGCGTGGCAGAGGTCAGTTACTTAGGACTAGACTTGCTGGTTAGCCAACAGATATCTAAATGACCTTTGGAGTGTCTTATTCATGCTTATATTTCTTTTAGGATGTGGAAAGTATACCTTGAATAGTTTTAAATCACATAAATCATGTATTTTGGTATTTGTAATCATTTGCTGTCTATCATTGAGATTGCTGACAGCTATATTAAAATATTTTTTTTAATTTTGTCTTTGAGTAACATCTAAATATTAAAGTAATGAATCTATTCCCACATATAGCCTTATTTGCTAGGTAATATGTTGGCACATTTTGGATACAAAGTGGTGCAAAGAAAACCCTCATTGGGATAAGAGGTCTGCCACCAATTGCCCCAAGTCATTTAAGATTTGTCAAATAGATGCAAAACCATGGAATTATACTACCACTCCAATACCGACGTGAGAATTTCCAAAGACAGAGTGTCGGGGGGAGAGTTGATTATAAATAGCATGCCTGCTGTCCTGAGTCCCTCTCAGGGTCTCCCCAGATTCATCCCCTGCTGACTGTAGTCCCTCCAAAGCATTTTCTGTGCAATATCCTCACCGGGCTCCTTTGCATTGTCTCAATTCTGTTGCTCTGCACAGGAAACTAAAAATACATATCTCGCAGATTTGTGTTACGATAAATGATCATTTAAATGTTCAGATCGGAACCCCTGGAATTTTCCATCTGCCTTTCGTCTGTTGGGCTGGTTCTGGAATAGCACTGCTGAGAGCTTCCCTGTGGGTTGGCTCTGCCAGTGGGTGTGATTGAAAATCTGTAGCTAACACTTGGAGAGACAGGGTAGGGGGATAGTTAATAAAGGACAAAAATAGAGATCAAAAAGATATAAACACACATCGCAGTTTGATCTCAATATCATTTTTTAAATAATGCATTTGCACATTTTCAAGATCAGCCTCTCTGGGTTTTCTTGCGAGGAATGGAATATTCCGGCAAGTTGAAGGGAAGCTGATCTAGTTTTAAAGAAAAGGGTAGAAGTGGCAAATTGCCAGTTAGATTGTGGATGGGGAAGAGGGGGAGGGGGAGAGATGGGTGATCTTAACGTCAAGAAATTCATGCTGGCAACAGAGAGAAGGTAAAGACACATTTTAAGCTTGTGAAAAGGAAGAAGGCAAGGTAGATGCAGGAAGTGAAGCAAACCACCTACTTGCTTTTTGTTTTCACTTATAAAAGGAGCCCCCCCAAACATGAAGATCATTATACAGAATGTCCAAGGCAAATTAAGGAAAATAATTATTGTAGCTGATGAAGCAGAAACCCTATTAGAGCTAAATGCTACTTCACGGTGCTCCGTGGTGGAGGTTCTGAACTAAATGCATTTTTCAGCATCTTTAGTGTAGTATATTAAATTAAGTTTTTAACCACTCTTCTCCTCCCTTTATTTTGATTCTCACTCTCCCTCCACCCACCCACCCCTTCTTCAATTTCTCAGGCAGGTGGTGCATGGGTGGAAATCTGTAAAACTGTAAAATGTGCTACAAGAAAGGAACTGCTGAAAAAGATGCCCCTCATTGTCCAACTCCTTTTCCTTTGAGATGAGAAGTAAATAAAAACCAAGAGAGGTAATTAATGGTGGAGGATTGGGGACTGGAGGAGTGACCTGTCATGGCAGAAAACGGGGCTGAAGAAGAGGCTACTGGGAAGCAGAGGGAATTCTTGAACTTTTTTTTTTTTGGCTGTTTTTTTTTCTTTTTTTACTTAAGGAATCTCTTGCATCCTGAAATAGATTTCCTCCATCACCATATTTCCCTTTTCTCCAAAAAAGCAGATCTAAGATGGCGGGAGAATTTTTGCTTTGGGATATATGTGTTTCTTTTATTTCTTAGCTCACATGGTATTGTTTGTTGTTTTCTGATTTTTGTTTTTATTGATGTTGTTTCTTAGGAGCAGTTTTCTGTATTATACTTGGAGTTGTTAAATCCATAAGTTACAGCTCTAATTTTTTTTGTGTATGTGTGTGACAGAGACAGAGAGAGACAGAGAGAGGAACAGATAGGGACAGACAGACAGACAGAAAGGGAGAGAGATGAGAAGCATCAATTCTTCATTGCGGCACCTTAGTTGTTCATTGATTGATTTCTCATATGTGCCTTGACCAGGGGGCTACAGCTGACCAAGTGACCCCTTGC
Source organism: Saccopteryx leptura (assembly GCF_036850995.1). NCBI lineage: Eukaryota > Metazoa > Chordata > Mammalia > Chiroptera > Emballonuridae > Saccopteryx > Saccopteryx leptura. The sequence goes on from NC_089513.1 coordinate 28,731,640, forward strand.
TCAAGTCAGTGACCTTGGGTCCAAGCTGGTGAGCCTTGCTCAAACCAGATGAGCCTGTGCTTAAGTTGGTGACCTCGGGGTTTCGAACCTGGGTTCTCTGCATCCCAGTCCAATGCTCTGTTCACTATGCCACTGCCTGGTCAGGTACTGCTTTCTAATTATATGACAAGTTGTAGTGTAGGTGTAGGAATTGAGTCTTATATTGCTTGTATATCCCATGAAGCTTCAGCAGGATTTGCCATATTTGACCACGTGACAAACACGTATTAGATACAGGAAGGAGAGAATTAGTTTGATTCTTTTTCTCCTTAGGAAAGTTTCTGGTCCAAAAAAAGCCCTATGGATGCCTTGTGACCACCCACTCTCCTTGACATAGTGGAGCAAAGTCAGTAGTCTTCATCACTATTCCGGCCATATGCTGTCCAGTCCTCTGCTAGTTTATGTGTAGGATTCCTATTTCCACTTCACTCAGGAAGAGACGTGGATTCTGCACAGGTCTTCCCCGCCCCAGTGGACCTTCACCTCTCTAGCACATGTGGTCAGTGCTATCTGCTCAGACACAGAATTGTTGATAGATAGATAGGAACCATGCTGTAACACTTCAGTTTTTTATTTCAAGTCTTTATCAAAGCTTTGCACAGAGCAGGTACGTAGTAAGTCTTTGATAATAATGCTGATTATCATAAAAAGCCTTCAGATGAGATAGTCCAACAAAGATTAAAATGTGTGTTTGCTAATAAACCTCAATGCTTCCTAGCTCCCCAAAAATATCTGTTAAAGGGTTTGCTCCAGCTGCAGCGAATGTTTATCATCCAAAACTTCAGACATCTGCAGACGTCAGCGCCTCGTACCCCTCTGCCTCTTAGCTAGCTGTGAGATCATGGGAAAATGAAAGTCCAATTTCAGTCATCGCTCAGATCAGGTGAGAGAAACCCTAGTTCTCCTGAGTTCTGATAGCTTCTACTGTTTCTCTCTGGGGCAGGCACATCCCGAAGTGCTTTGCATGTACTGAGGCATTTATTTCTCACAGCGGTCCTAGGAGTTAGGCGCTATTGTTTCCCCATCTAACAGAAAAGGGTAAGGAAGTGGAGGGGGGGTGTTAGATGGCTTGCCACAGCTCAGAGAACTGGCAGCCAGCTGCCCTGGGATTCGATGAGAGAGCGTGCCTCTCGCATCCCATTTCTTAACCCACACACAGCACTGCCTCTTGCTGATTGCTGCAAAAATCAAAAGAAGTATTATATGAAGAATTTATTTTCAAAAATGGGATAAGGAATTTTGAAGGTACTTTAAAAATGTAAGTGATCACTAAGCTGAGCCATACTAGCCTCCCTCCAACCCTTATATCCCTCTTACCATTAGCAGAGAGAGCCAGTAGCAACCACACATGCCTCATTCAGCCCATTACCTTCCCAGGACTGGTTGTGGCTATTTTCAGGGGTGACATATTTCTCTCTGTTCTCCATAGTGAGCCAGGAGAACTGACTCTGGGAAAGAGTTCCAAGCTCTTTGTGCAGCGGTGTTTAAAATGCAAGATCCCTGTCTGGGAGAGAAATGACTTGAAGGGTCTTAATGCAAACCCTGGTTCTGCTCTCCAAGCAGCTGTGAGGCTGGCAGACCCCGTAGGCAGAGAAGGGACTTGCATGGGCCATGATAATACATATTCAGTAGCAAGGAAGACTTGATTCTGCACCTTGCTGGTTACAGCTGCCAGATTGTGAGTGATCGATAGAGAACTTTGTTAATGATGTGGGATTCACTTCTGGCATGTTCTGCACAAATACATATGCAATATATTATTAGCGCCCTCCACAACAGGCCTGTCTGGGTGCAATTTTATTCGAAGTCTGATTATCTTTTTCTCTTTTTACCTTTATAATTGGAACGTTGTTGATCAGATCCTGCTTTTAATAAAAATGGCAAAACACACAGCATTGCTCTGAAACAATTTATGTGGCAGCTAACATCAGAAAATCGCAAGGTAAAGGTAATGAAATGCCAGGAGATGAGAAGGCAGCCCAGAGGAAAGCAACTTGCTGAGTCCCGGAGTCCACATTTTAAGAAACATGAGGTGGGGGGTGGAGGGTGGATTATCTTTGGAAATTATTAGAGAAGATGTATTTATATAGATTCCTTTCCAAAAGATGAATCCAATCATCATCCCATAGACAAATGTGGAGTCTTAATGGCAAATGCTGATTTAATATTCGAGTCTGAATCTTGCAGTAAAAAGACTGAATTGCATTAGGCGAGCTCAGACCAGAACTGGGAAGACACAGAAACCTAATACCACAGCAAATAAATCTGGCAGCACAATTTAAAGCTGAAAAGAAATAGAAAGATAAATGATGTCATAAAAGATTCACAAGGGCGTTTTTAACTGAACTGCTAAATATTTTAAAACAGAATAGCCCAGGCCATTTTGTATTAGAAACTCAAATGAGTGGCTCTCAATTTATTAAATTTAGTTCCCTCCGTGTTTATCAAGCCTGTTCTATCTGAAAGGTTCTGTACTAAGCACAGGAATACTGGAGTATTACCCAAGGAAATTACTCACTAGTGAGGGAGAAAAGGCAGGTAGCCCAACAACTTAAATAAACACTGTAACAAGTTAGAGAAAGGAAAGTGTTGGTGAGAATCTTATATTGTCATTGCTGCAAGCACACTGTAAGGAAGAAGTCCAGCGATGTTGCCTCCTACAAAGTTCCTGGGCCTTTTGTTAAATGACCCAAGTACCCTGGATGCAACCAGGGACAACGTTCCAGCCAAAGACACTTATATGTTGGACATAATAGAGGCCAGGGCCCATTAATGTGGTCTTTCCATGTTGGATGAGAAGTAAGCCATCCTATTAGATCATCTATGTAGAAGAGTGTTGGGTACAAGCCAGAGTGTAGGAGAATCAGGAAGCAGGAGAAAGACATGCAAATGGCAAGAATCATATCTGAAAAAAACGAGTCCTTCGCCACAAATCAGGGTCTTGATCTAGTGGTCGTAGAGAACCATCTGATGGACCATTGCTCTTACATTCATAGAAAGCAAAAACCTTCCATAAAAATGATTACTACATTTGGACCTAGATGACAGACTATGAGAAGGGCCAGGGATAGTTGTAAGCAGAGGCATTTTTAGCTTTAAAGGAAACTGCAGTAGGGAAAATAGATTTCTAAGCCCCTACCAAATCTGCTGCCTGAGGAGTTGGTTGATATGCTCAGGGCCACTGTTAATGAAAAGGGGGGGGGGGGGAAGCACATGCAAGAGGATCCTAAACTCACAGCAGGCTTTTTTAATTGAACACTTATAAACTTTTACAAACTGGAAAACTGCTCTAATAAAACTAGATCAAACTTTTAACGGCAAAAGTTCGAGGTATTTTTCTGGGTCTGAGCTGAGAAACTCCCTGACGAATATGAAACAGCAAACCCCTTTTGTTAACTCCAACCACTAACTCCAGCGACTCCACGTGGCCCCATATTTTATTTTTCAGGGTGTATCAGCACCAGTGGACTTTGCGAAGAGCTAAAAGAAATGGTCCCTTATGTACTGGGTGTGTTTTGTTGGACGACAAGGAGGACCTCTCTGTCTAAAAAGAGCACAGCTCTGTCCTTTCTCTAAAGAGATGATCTCATTCATGTGTTAAGACAAATGGATATATCTTTGAGACTACATTTTTTGTTTTGTTTTGTTTTCTAGTTGGTGGCGATTTTGTTATTAGATCCATTGAACCTATCAGCTAGCTAAGCATGTAAGTGAATGGAAGACCTGTGTGGGTGGTGGAGACCAGGCTGGTAGGGGAGCAAAAGTAGAATAAAACAGCAAGCGATGGACTGTGTGACTGCCCAATGGCCCTGTTTGTCTTAAATTTCAGGTAGAAAAGAGGTGCTAAAAGAAGTAGAGGATGTCAAATAAAAGTTTACTCTTTTTTATGATTATGCTCAGGGCTGCCCATGCTATGAATTTTCATAAATACATATATGAAATAATCCACTCCATCACCCAGTCTTGTTCTAAATTGGACAACATGTGTCTTCATATTTACTTCCAAACCTTTAAAAATGTGCTTTCAGAAAAGAATCTTAGGAGAGTAGCAAATATTGGAACATGAACTACTTCTGGGTTAACCTGTGTTCCTTGCTAGGCACATGAGTAACTAAACAGAACATGTTTCTAGTCATAGAAACTTACTTTAAAGGGGGACTTGGAAGCGAGGATGTCTTGGGATGATGAGTTGCCTCCAGTCATCCCACAATGCCAGGTTAGTCTAGCTATGCTGCAGGTGGGACTTTGCTGGTCTGCGATAGAAACCCGTTCTCTTTCCCTTTCTCCAGGTGCCAGAACTGGAGACTTTGGTGTAAACTTTGATTTATTTTATGCTTAGAATCACATATACAAAAAAAAAAAATCTGGTTCATAAAAATGTATTTTGCAATAAAAACCTCTATCATTTGAAACACTCAATTAAAACTACATATTGACTAGATTTATTTTTATTTGGAATATGAGTTTTGGTAAAGAAGAAAAGTAAAAATGAGAGAGATAAGGGGGCAAAGGGAGGTATGGTGACTACTGAATTTAGACATAAGAAAATTATCTCTAGGCTTTGCCTGGGGATGTTTTATAAAATCAGATTCAGAGTGATGTGCAGAGGTCCTGCACTCATTTTGGCCAAATAATAAAAAAAGAAAAGGGGAAAGAAAAAATACAAAGGGAGGAAGGGAGAAAATGCGGAAGGGAGACAGAAAAGAAAAAGGAAGAAAAGTAAATCAATGATGTTTATAAGAATTTCCATATAGAAACATGGAAATAAACTCCAAATTTTGTAGCATCAAATTTTGAAATTTAAAAATGTGATCCTCAGTGACAGAAAATTTAATTCACTGAAGTTTTTATAAATTAATTTTTTTAAAAAAACATAAGTTATCCTATAATTCTCTGGCTTATATTGACAGTAGAAAGTTTCAATGTCCTACCTATAAAAACATGCTTATCAAAATAATTAGCATAATATCTCCAGAGGCCCCTCAGAAACAACTAAACTTTTGGACCCATAACTTCCAAGTCATATCTAGAAATAATATATATGTAGCACATAAAATAACATTGTGATTACAATTATTTATAGTTACTCAACATGACATTGCCTTTTCAAAGTTGCTTAATATCTAAGAGATCTTAGTATCTAGGAGATCTTGCTTCTCTCATACTGTAACTTTTTTATATATGGTATTAAAATAATTATAAAATATTACAAAAATTTCAGAAAATATAGAAACATTAAAACTATCTGCTATCCCATTATTTTTACCACAATAAAGACTTCTATCTTAAGACAATCCCAATCAGTAGGCTATATTTGTGGTGCTAACAAAAAGTTATCATAGAATAAATTTTCTGCTCTGAGAGAAAGTATGAGTAATTGTCTCTTCACTGACTTGGACATCTTAAATGCTGTGAGATAAAGGTTTAAAAAGTATTCCTTTTTCCTAAGCCATAACATTTAAAACAACAGAAGGGCCAATGGTCATATTATGTCTAGGTGACTAATTCTAGAAAAGCTTCACTCTCTTGACTGGAGGCAGCCAGTCATTCGGTACCTTCCAAATGCTCCGTGTTCCCTTGAAACTCAAAAAAACTTGGTGACGTTCAAATAAGGCTCTGAAGTTTGACGAGGCCAGAGGTAATGACTTCAATTTATATAATTTAAAACTTTTATAAGTATTGACCTCTTCTTTAAGTCAGAATTTAGCAGACCTGCAGAACCCCCATGCCCAATGTTTATATATTCAAACCCAGGAGAGAGGATCTAACAAGCACCATTCCTGGAAAAACAAATCCAGGTGTCTTAGGATGCTAACCTGGAGCCACTTACCAACTCTCTTCTGCAGAGTAGGGTTTTGTTTTCTCTAAGAGTTTCCACTTAAAAACCCCAAGGGACCCAGAGGCACAACCTAGGAGACAGAGGGGCTCCTTTGCTCCTTCCAGGTAATGCTGGGCACTGAAGCAGCAACCAATGGGCAGGAGGAGATAATAGGTAATGGAGCAAGTGGCCCTTCAACCTGACTAAACAGTGCTACTATAAGTGACTCTTAAAGCTGTGGTCATGGCACCTACATAAGTGATACCCCATATTTAATGATGATCAGGGCTATCACATTGTACAATTCCAGAGGACTCTATTCCTACTATCAGCATAGTGACTAGTGCTGCCTGGGATTATATAATGTTAAACAAAAACAATTTTCTTTCAAAGGAAAGGTTTATTAGGCCATTGCTGCCACAACAACAAAAACCCCATGAAACAACAAGAAGGCTGGTCTCGGGGCATGAAGTTTAAACCACCAGCAGCATGGCTAGGTAGGAAAGACATGCCCAAAGCCCAGGAGTTTTGCAAGCCATTCTGAAAGGATTTCTGTTATCTGTAGATAGGGAAAGGGGGAAGGGGAAGCCGGTCTGGTTCTGAAATAGGTGCAGTGGAGTCACAAGAGTCTGAAAAACTCGCTTGTAAATAAGAAGTAAAGGCTCCTGGGATTCGCTGGTGCCTGACTACTCTCTCTTTTGGATAATCGAAGAAATAGCCACCTGGAAATCAATCCACAATTCCAACAGATATCCAGGGATGTGAGCAAGCAGTCTTTTGTCAGAACTATTAACAGGCTAACTGTTCTGTCTCTGTTACTCTCTGGCTGCTGTTGTTTTAATTTAGAACCTATCAGAATTTTTTGCATGTCACCATCCACAAACAAGGCACTCAGAACTACATATTTTAGGAATTTCGAGTCCTTGATATTCACTACTAATAGCTATCATTTTTCCCTCATTGAATTAAGTATCTATGATAAATGCCACAATATTCAGACACAAAATCATTGATTTTTTAATAAGAAATACATAATTTTAAAAGAAACAAGAATGATGGGGGCTGAGGAAGGATGTAATTATTTAACATCTGAAGTCCCTAACTAACTGATATTGAATGAATGCCTTCATCACAATTTTCAAGAGACTGAAGAGTAAACATGTAACTAGAAGGCAGTTATTTAAGATCTAAACACAATGACAGATATTTTTCTCTCCTTCAGAAAAATAACTATCCTCCTCTGCAAGATATTCTTTCCTCTTTCTTTTGCAGGAGGGTGTTGCATCCTGTAATAGTTTCATTTCCCACCTTCACCTACACTTCTTACATTTCTCTTTCAAATTCACGTGACTCCCGTGGAGTCAAGCCCGAAGTTTGCCCAAGTGAAAACTACTTCAGCAGACTCCCAAAAATATATAACCTTTTACTAAATATTTTCCAGTCGGTAGTGTCCATAGTTGACTCTATATCCTCCAGAGAGACAGGCTTCTGGTAGTATTTGCCAGGAATTGCTGCTTTCACAAACACAATCTGTTTGTAGTGGGACAAGCACAAGGATCTGGTCACAAAAGAACCTTATCTTTTTCACACATTTCCTCTCACACAGAACTTTGTGGTATTTGCAACTTTTAGACCATAAGGGAAACACATTTTTTGCCATAAAGTATACTGGAAATAGCAGTGGACTTTGAGTCATGTTGGGGAAAAAAATACATACATTAGGCTTGGCAGTACGACTCTAGAATGGCTTATTCAAATGCACATCCTTACATGACAACAAAAGATTTGTTTCTTCACCCTCCCCTACCATCTTTTCCTGCAAATGAAAATACCACATACAATGCTTCTCAAGAACATAAACTTCACTTTTTTTTCATCGAATCGTAAGATATGACTTTAAAGGGAACTGAGAGAAAAAGAGAGAGAAAGAAAGACAAAGAGTGTTACATTCATCACGACATGCAGTTTGCCTGCAATATAGAATACTGCTAGGTATCTTGAAGGGGTCCACTTTTTTCAGTGAATTTTTATATTTCTTTAAAACAGGACGATCTAAGCTGCTTTGGGGGGAGCGCAGTAACTATTTTACTAGGAAGGTCTGCTTTTGTTCTGCTTTTCCAGTTCTTTCACAGTAGGACATGACATTCCAAACAATGATAGGTTTCATGGATTGTGTAAAAGGCGTTGTTATCCAAAGCAGCTTGTCCTTGCCTGCCTCTTGGGGGAGGAGCTCAGCAAGCAAACGGGCCATGTTGCACCACCTGCAGGCCAACAGAGAGTGCGGGCGGAGGGATTCTTCTTTTCTCTTTCTGTTTACGAAGTTTTTGTTGCATACTGATTCCTAGGATCTTCAAGGCCAGGTTCTGGCGCTCTGTAAATCACTAAGCTACATCTATTCTTGTGGAAATGTGGTAATTCAGCTGAGTATCTGGTCACTCACTCCCCCTAGCTATCACTTTCTCCATGCAGAGGCTCAAACCTCACCAGACAAGGTCCTCACTCAGATTTGGAAGGAGTTAAATTGCTTTGGTCCAGAAAATGTTTTTATACTGTGAATGAACACAGTCCCTCAAACTAGGTAGGTGACATAATCTACTTTAATTATATTTCCTTCCTTCTAGGGAATGTAAAGAAATAGAAAGGAGAAGTCAAAGGGAGAGTAAATATTTTCACTTCGTTTTCATGTATTTTCCATGTGGTTACATCGTCCAGCATTTATGATTGTCACCCAGAGGCCACCTCAGGCTTCTTGTAAAAAATATGCCATTTAATCAATTCTCTCTGGCTTCCGGGCCTGTGGCCTTTCTTGACTAGGTTGGAGAGGAGGTAAGGAGTTCCCTGAAATGGCTGTGATTTTGAGAAATGACAAAATATTTTCTCTCCCTGCAAAAGAAGTTTGGATGGGTACATACGTTGCATTTTTCTCTTCCAGAATTCTAAGTTCTGCAATGCCAACAGTGTGGCAGGCAGTCACATCAAGAACATCTTAGGCCTTTTCTGTCAGGAAAGTATTCCTGTGCCAGCGCATAGTGGCACAGACCAGGAGCAAGGGCAACTGAAATGGAATTTGTCCTTTAAGATAGAGCCAGAACTCTCCTTGGAACAGAAGAGGAGATGGCATGAATAACCCCTGCCTGAGGGCAGAAAAATCTCAATTATGCAAAAGACATCAGTTCTAGAGCTCTGGTGTGAAACTGTGCCTACAGTTAATAATACTGTATGGGACACAAAAATTTGTTGGGGATAGCTTTTATGTTAAGTGTTCTGACTACAATAAAATAATTAAAAAGAGAAAGTAGCATGCAAGTGGCATGTGGAATATCATCTATCCCTAATGTATCTGTCCCACAGGCTGGCTGAGGACCTATACTGCCTATATTTAGTGAATATTACCTTTGACTTTAAGAAGTAGTACCCAACCTGACTAGGTGGTGGTGCAGCGAATAGAATGTAGGCCTGGGACCCTTAGGACCCAGCTTTGAAATCCCAAAGTTGCTGGCTTGAGCCCAAGGTCACTGAATTGAACAAAGGGTCACTGGCTCAGCTGGCATCTCCCAGTCAAGGCACATATGAGAAAGCAATCAATGAACAACTAAGGTGCTGCAATGAAGAATTGATGCCTCTCATTTCTTTCTTCCTGTATGTCTGTCCCTGTCTCTCTCTTTCTCTCTCATTAAATAGAATAAAATAAAATAAAAAAAATAATATATCATTCTTTAAAAAAAAAAACCCACCAAAACTAGATCACTATGAAGGGTACAAAAGATAAGAAAGTATTACATTCTCCTTTCCTTTACAGTTTCTACTATCTGGGAACAAGGTCCCCACAATTTGAGAGAGTCCTACTATAACAGGAACTGTTCTCTCTCAATTGACATGAGTAATCATCTTCTAATCTAGATTGTCTACTGGTAGCAATCATCATCCAAACACTAAGATATGCCTGAATATCATTTTGTTTTCAAATCACTCACATTTCCTTACATATTTTTCTTTTTATTGGATTTATCAGGGTGACATTGGTTAATAAAATTATATAGGTTTCAATTGTACAGTTATATAACACATCCTCTGTACATTCTATTGTGTGTTCACTTCCCCAAGTCAAGTCTCCTTCTGACACCATTAATCCCCTCACACCCTCCTCCACCTTCTTCTTTTTTCTTATATTCGAGGTACCATCTGACGGACTTGAAGGAACTTTTGGGATTCACCTTGCTGGATCCTCATTTCCTAAGATTGAGCCAGGTTTCAGTGAGTCTTAGCACTGAAAAACAGTTTTTATTTGAAAGAAGGTTGGTTCTTATGTATTAAACCACAGAGGTCACCATTGAGAAGCTCTTTATTCTCGCCTACATGGCCACTCTCTGTGGCTTCCAGATCTCATCACTGTGTGCAGGAATTTGTGCTGATACAGTACCAGAAAGAACCTGGAGTGTTACAACTTTTTGTCCAGTCAGAGCCATATGTATATATGTATATCTTCCTAGGAATTTTCCAGGAAAGTTCAGAAACCTTCTTCTTGTTGGAACCCAGTCAAACCTTGCTTGGGCCTCTTCTCCCTGACTTTCTCCATTATATCTCTTTCTCTTAATGATCCCTTTGAACAGGAAGATCCCTCCTCAAGTGTTATGAATGAGGGTGCTGGTATGGGAACTCCCCCTCCTTTATTTTAGCAGATATTTCTGCTTTCTTCTCTGAACAGAGACAGCTAATTCTTTAGGCATAAAGAAGACATGAAAATAAATAAGTAAATTATTATATATAATGTCACCACTAGGAATATTATATATATTGTATATGCATATTTCTGTACATTGTTAATGTAAACTGATCACTGGCTAAGGTGAATGCAGACTAACATCTAACAAGACTTTAGCTTTCCAAGTCATGCTTTGTCCATCAGAAAGGAGTATCTTTGCTAATTCATATGAGATGCCTTATAACCTAGCAGTGATCTTGCTAAACATTTGTTCATATTATTAGAAATTCCTGAAAACTGAGAATAACTTTCCATTCCTGGCAATTGTGTCAACACACAACAGACTCTTCTGGTCTTTGATCCATTCTTGCTTCTAACTGAGCACAGGTCTCATGTATAAGAGAAGATAATTTTATACCTTGCCTGGTGTATATGGTCTGATACTGGAATCGTGACTTTTGGAGGGCTTCCTTTGTGAATAAGTTATTTTGACGCTTCAGGAAATGGGAAGGTCATGAGGAAAGGCAAAGACCACATTTTCTCCTAAGAAATGCTTTTCTATCCAGTGAAACAGCAATCTATAAACTGGGCCTGGAAAAGGAATGTTCTTAAAAAATGACAATGACAGCTCCGGCTTTAATTCACTTCTCTGACTCTGACAATAAAGTGACAAATGAAATCAGTGACTGTCCTGGAATAGCTATTGCTTCGGTGGTTAAAGAATGTGGCCCTACATACCAACAGAGGCATATATCATTGGAGAAAGTGGTTCTTCTTTACCAATTATTATTTATGTATTGAAGTTTGTATTTGGATATGAAACACTTGATCTAAGGATTCTAGCAAATGCAAGTGCCTTCATGCAGTAGGCAGGTAACAACTGTAGTTTCCTTTTTATTTTATAAATGGGTAAATAAAGGCTCCAAGAGATTATGTAACTTGTCTAAGTTTATACCATTAGTGCGGGATGGAGCAATGAGTCAATCACAAAATAAATGCTAACAAAAGTGTCATATTATACCATTATGCTGCCTGCCTTAAAGACCTTATGATCTCACCAAATAATAAAGAGGTATGTACTTGAGGAGGTGGGCTAGTTGGGTGATGTTGACAGAAGACCAGGGTTGGATGTATACTGTACCTCTGGATGGGTAAAAGAGGTGTTACTCTTTTTGAAAGCTAGGAAATGGTTGAGAACACATGCATAACTGCATGAGGAAATGTTGAAGTGACTAGACATTTAGGTACTATTGCTAAAAATTTGTATGTTGAAGAAGAAGGGAGGCTGGGTTAAACAAGATGTACTGGCTAAGAGGTAGAAGAAATTACATGTGATCTTTACTAGAAAATAAACTTAAGAAATGGCTTTTATTTCAAATCCAAGAATAAATCCATAATTTGCTCCATCACTTCTAGTTTTAAATGACTGTGTTATTCTACCCAGGAATGTGTAAGGAAATCATCCATAACTGTATAAAACAATGAAGCTGTTTTCTGGTCAATATGGATACATAATTCTAGGTAATGTCAACAGGAGGTGAAGCAAGAGGAAGAAAGCAAAATGTAAGGGATTCTGGTTTTTGGAAAGCATTTGCCAGTGCTTTACAGAATCTCAGGGAAAAAATTAATTCAAATTGGCTTGGAAATGAACCTTGTCATATGCGTCAAAGACTCTCAGAAGAGTCCAAACCAATAATGGTAAACAAGACTGTGACTTGCTGGGACGAGATGGCTATTACTGAGCCCCAGCCTACATTTTCTGAACAGCAGTAATCAGTTAATTGCTCTAGTGTGTACCACACCATGGGAATCCTTTTCAAGATTAGACTGCATAGGATTTCACAACTTGAAGGATTAAAAAACAGAAAGAGACATTTTATATTTATTTATTTATTTATTTATTTATTTATTTATTTATTTATTTAGGCTCCAATAATACTTAACTAGCTTTGTAAATAGCCACCAGCCCATTAAACTGAGCAGGTACTAGATCTGGTAATCATTCCTGAGATCATGAAATATAGAGCTCTTCTTACAATTGGATTAGTTTATATCTACTGCTCTAGCTTTAGGCAAAATAAATAGCAAGAACTTTGAAGTTCTCCAGTGCTCCAGTGTCTCTTCCTTCCAACTAAAATAATGTCTATTTGTTGGAAGCATATAGCTTACAAGGCACTTTTGCCTACTAATGTTACACTCGACATTACTATGAGGTAGGTACTGCTATTGCCATTTACAAATAAGAAAATCATGTGTTACTTAGATTTCTAAGCTACTGGAAACTTTTAACTACCATATGATACTATTATTAGTTAAAACAACCCAGTTGTTGACTCTCCTTGTATACCTAGTGTTTTTATTCGCTCCCACATTAAAAAATAAAATGAAAAAATAAGCAAAACAAGGTCTAAAGAGGCATTAATTGATGTTCAGGTCAATATATAATAACTTAGAATGGGGAGTGTGACCTCTCTCCCATTTGGAATTCCAAATAAGCATTAGTCTTAAGATAAATAAGTTAATTATCACAAGCAATTTGTGGTTGAAGGGTAGAAGTGGGGGATATTGTTCTGTGATGGCAAGGCAGTTATAGTCAGTGCTACTACAAGGGGCAACATTGCTGTGCTATTCATGATCATGGCCTTGAAATCCTGTTATATAAATGTCAGCCTTATTTTTGAGCCTGATCCTAAAACAGTTAATCACAGTCTGACTCTCCCACTCAAGATGAGATATGAACAAAATAATATTGAAAAATTTTCAGATGTGCCTGGCATGTGAGTGAAATGCTGGAAGTAAATAAAAAACAATTCTCCTCTGTGGACTCAGATATTTTCAAACATTTTACTGATTAAACTAACATACAATACAATTGGCTTTTTATGGTACAGAGCTCTGAGTTTTAACAAATACATAGGTTCACCACAATCAGAATACAGAACAGTTTCAGCATCCTCAGAACCACCGAGGAGCTATCCTTAAAGCATGACAGCCACTCATCTGCTCTCCATCGTTCTAGTTTCACCTTTTCCAGATTGTCATATAAATAAAATCATACAGTATGTCACCTTGGGAGACTGGCTGTTTTACTCAGCATCATTCATTTGAGATGCATTGACGCTGCTACATGTATCAGCAGTTTTTATTTTCTTTTTATTAGTGTTAGCATTCAGAGTATTCTGTGGCCTATGTTTACCATAATTTGTTTATCTATTCATTTGTGGAAGAATATTTGGGCTGTTTCCAGTTTGGTTCAATTATGAATAGGGCTTACTATCCACATTCATGTACAAGTTTTTGTATGAATGTACATTTTTACCTATGGTAAATCACAGTGGTGTATAAGTATATGTTTAATTTTATGAGAAACTGTCAACAGTTTTCCACAATGGTTGTAACATTTGAATCCATCTGGAATATATGAGTTCTAGTTTCACATCCCAATCAGTACTAGTATAGTTACTAGGTGTTGTGGGGGGGGGGGGGTTGTTGTTTTTGCTTTTGTTTATATGATAACTGTCCTAACAGATATGGAGCAGTATCTTACCATGGTTTTAATTTACATTTCCCTAATGTAATTTAATTTACATTTAGTACATCTTTTCATGGGTTTATTTGCCTTCAATGTCCCCTTTGCGAAGTGTATGTTCACATATTTTGCCTATTTTTAACAGGGTTGTTGGTTGATCATTTTGTCATTGTTGTTAGTAATTTTATGTATTTCTTTCCAGAATATTACTACACAAAATTTAGGTATATGTAAATCATTTTTTGTATGTTCCAGATAATGCTGTTTGTCAGATATCTTTTTGAAAATATTTTATTCTTGTCCTTTTATATTTCTAAAATGTTTTTATAAAAATAAAATAATTTGTGAATAGACAGTTCTTTTTTTTTCTTTACAATTTGTATGACTTATAGATTAATTTTATTAACTCATTTCACTGACTAGGATATTGAGCATGATGTGTAGGAGAGGTAAAAGTGGACATCCTTTTAATCTCCTCATGATCTTTGAGAAAAATAATGTTGGTTCTTATCATTTGAAATATTCTCAGCTATAGTTTTCCCATAGATGATCACTATCATGTTAAGGAAGTTCATTTCAATTCCTAAGTTGCTGATTTTTTTTATCATATATATAGGTTGAATTTTTCAAATACTTTTTTGAGCAATAACTGATATAATCATGCAGTTTTTATAATCTTCATTCTTTAATATAGTAGATTAGATTGATTGATTTTCAAGATTTGAACTAGCCTTGCATTCCTGCTTGGCCATAGTGTATTATTCTTTTTATATAATGCTGAGTTATATTTACTAGTATTTTATTAACAATTTTTTTGTCTATGTTTATGAAACAAATTGATCTGTAGGTTTCTTTGCTTTTGTTTTTGTTTTATGTTTTATACTCTTTGTATCTGTTCTTGGTGTTAGGGTAATTCTTGTCTCAAAATGATTCAGGAAGTGTTTACTCCTCTTTTTTTGTTCTATCCTCTTTAAATGTTTAGTAGTTCTCACTATTTTAACTTTCCACATCTGGAGATTTCTTTCTTCCAGAAACTTTTAATATAAATTAAAATTTTTAATAGAATAGAACTGTTCATGTTATCTATTTTTTTCTTGTGTGAATTTTTTTAAGCTGTGATTTTCAAAAAATTTGGTCAATTTTATAAAAGTTGTCATATTTATTTGCATAGGGTTATTTGCCATATTCCCTTATCATTTAATTGTCTGTGTAATCTCTAGTGATATTTCTCTCTAGTTTTTATATTGATGAGTTATATCTTTTCTCTTTATTTTTATTGTAGCTGTTTATTAATTTTGCTGATCTTTTTAAAAGTGGCCTTTGGTTCACTATTGACACTTTATAGTCCAGTGAAAGTGATTTTGAACTTCTGACTTTCAAAACTGATTTTAGAAGTAGATTTGAAGACAAATAAAGGTGGATATCTATAGACAAGGGCAGGTCAAAGAACACATATGAAGCAATATGCTAAAGTGTGAAGTACATAGACAAATGACTGTTGAAGTCATCCACGATAAGGCAAGACTTGGAATGAAGAAAATAACCAAGAGCATAACTGGGTTCAGTGTCTTGATTAAATAAAGTAGGACTGAAGAATGATTCATTCCAATTGCAAGAACTTCAAAAGAGAAGGACTTATTATGTACTGCTCACAAAAATTAGGGGAAATTTCAAAATGAATATGAAGCAAAAAAAAGAAGCATTTGATTTTTTTCATTAAACAAAAACATCAGAAAAACAAACAAGTCAAAGAAAGTTATTTGATTATGCAAATGAGAGGCAAAACCAACTTTTATTTCACTGGTGAAAATGCACTATACAAAAGGCTGAAAGTACTAGAGTATCTGCACGTCCCCTAATTTTTGTGAGCAGTTGTAGAAAGAAATAATCACTTGGAAGCTGCACTAGGACCCAGCAAAAGGTTATAGACCCCACTTTCCAACCTCAGATGCACACAGAAATGAGTTTTGTTGGTGAATGTTATTGTGCATGAAAAACGTGCTCTAAACACATTACCTTGGGTAAAGTATGGTGAAATCAGATGCACATTAAGTAAGAGAAAGAGAAAGACAGACTTTTATAATTTTATTACTCAGAATTCTCTGGGGATCTCTAAGTTCCCAGGCAAGCTCAAAGTGCCCAGCTCCTTGGGGAAGCACCAGGTCAGTCATGAGGCACAGAGAGGGGGGGTGCTGTGGACAAACACCTTCATTGTGGTTTCCATGGAGAGGAATGTATGAGTCAGGCTCAGCCAGATTAGGATTGGTAATTTGAATTATTTTAGGTGGCTCTGGGGAACAGGGGCTGGTCCTGATTGTTTGATGCCTGGAGCTGGAGTGATGAGGGTGGGTTGATAGAGGTCCAGAGTATGAGAGTCCAACAGAGAACATAAGTGGGGGTGTAGATTTAATGATTTAATTAGTTATTTAAAAAGTGGAACTAACCAGCTTCTAACTACAGCCTCAAAACTGGGTCAAGACAGCATCTAAACAACTATATTGCAAAGCCGTAATACTTTTCATGTACTGTAATAATTTTCATGCACTAATTCTGTCCTTAATAAATCAATATAAAGTTGTTATAACTCAAGGGTCTTGAAAAAACTATAGTTTCCAAAAAAGAAAACTTATATTTCAGATTCTTACTTCACAGTATTTTTATAACAGTTATGTTTTCATCACTATGCAGAATGAAAGAAATGTCACATTCTTTTATCTTTTTTTAATGAAATTTTATCTATTTCTGAGATCTCTCTTAGAAGCATAAATTTCTTTGTTGTTTTTAGCCCCCATAGTACATTAAAATGTAGAGGCACCACCTCTTTTTTTTCTTTTCCAAGTGAGAGGGAGATAGAAAGACAGACTCCCGCATGCGCCCCCTCCAGGATACACCTGGCAATCTCCATCTGGGGCCATGCTCCAAACAAAGCTATTTTTTAGTGCCTGAGGCAGAAGCTCCAGAGAGCCATTCTTAGCAATTAGGGTGATGCACTAGAACCAATGGAGCCATGGCTGCAGGAGTGGAAGAGAGAAAGAGAGAGAAAAGACGGGGAGGGGAGTGGGAGAAGTGGAGAAGCAGATAATCACTTCTCCTGTGTGCCCTGACCAGGAATTGAACCTGGGATATCCACACACTAGGCTGACACTCTACCACTGAACCTATGAGCCAGGGCCACGCTGCTCTTTTACTATGGCTCCCAAGGCTATAATGTTTAATGTTCAATGCCTATGCATATCCCAAGACCCTGCTATAACGGGGACCCTGTTATGACTTCTTGTATCCTGTATGAGCATCATGGCCAATCACAGAACCCACCACCCCTCTGTCTTTTCAGGCTCAGAGAACCAGCTTTATCTCAGACTGGTCTCAGCATCTTCCCATAAAAGCACCAAGACCTTACCTCTCCGAAGATATCCAGCAGTATTATTTCAATCATCCCTATAAATCAATGTCATTTTGAGGATTTTCACATTTGTGTTTGCAACTTTGTATTTTTTTAATTCCTGTGAACAGAAATACAAAAAGCTATGAATTTTCCCCTGGCATGAAGAAACTCTAAAAATAATTAGACATGGGAGATGAAAGGAGAAACTTGTTCATTTTTATACATCCTAAGAGGAAGGAGAACTTTTTAATTCATTTGCAAATAAGTCCACAGCAAGAAAAAAGAATGAGTAATGTTTTATTTTTAAAAATATTAAAATGAGAGTGCATTTTCTTAGCACAAACATTGAAATTGGTGATGTAAAGTTTATTTGGGATTTGCAAAAGTTATTGCCAGGATACAATTTACTCTGGGGGAATAAACAAGATGGGACTCAGAACAATGTACTATTAATACAACAATAAAACATTTTAAAAAACAAAAAAAAGCTAAGTTAATTTTTCCAAAATAATAGAAGAACACAGTATTCTCAACTTTTGTTTAATGTATTTATTATGTAGTTGGGACTAAATCACAATAACTAAATAATTTACTTAGTTCAGATCACCATAGAACATTGTAGTAACTTTTTCAGAAGCCAGTTTGCTTTTGTGTTTGCCAAAATGTTCTTGAAAAACTCACTTTAAGAGTAGGTAAGAATTATTTATAATTATCATTTTACTTGTACCAACATTTAAAAATAAAGGTACTAATGATTTTCTAGAGACTTTACTTTTGGAGAGGCATTTATTTTCCCTCTACTTTCTCAATATTATTTATTTTAACTGGATTAAATATATTTGGTTTTATATTTATATATTGAAATGACTAATGACAGCCTAGTCAGTGTCTGTGTAATCCCACATTTAAAATATGTTAGGTCCACATTAATGAAGTTTCTTGACATATCTATTTTAGGCATATTTTAATTTTACCTTTTTTGTTTGCTTGCTTTTGCTTATATAGCTTATAGTATCACCATTTATGAAATATTTATTTTTCCCAATTAGGAAATTTAATTTTATGTGGAAATCATAATACAATGTTTAAGCTGCTTATAAATTATAACCAAATACAGAACACTTTTAAAAAATATTTAATACAATGAAAGTTTCAAACGAAGTAGTTTTTTAACCAACACTTGTTGAAACACTTTCCTTTTTGCATGTATTTTCTTTTTTTTTTTACAGAGACAGAGAGAGAGTCAGAGAGAGGGATAGATAGGGACAGATAGACAGGAACAGAGAGAGATGAAAAGCATCAATCATCAGTTTTTTGTTGCGACAACTTAGTTGTTCATTGATTGCTTTCTCATATGTGCCTTGACCATGGGATATAGCAGACTGAGTAACCCCTTGCTCAAGCCAGCGACCTTGGGTCCAAGCTGGTGAGCTTTTTGCTCAAACCAGATGAGCCCGCACTCAAGCTGGCGACCTCGGGGTCTTGAACCTGGGTCCTCTGCATCCCAGTCTGATGCTCTATCCACTGCACCACTGCCTGGTAAGGCTTGCATGTATTTTCAAAACTCTTTTAGGTGTGATTTTTCCGAACCTTAAAATCAATGTTCACCGAATTATATAAAAATAATTATTTAGGAATTTAGCGCACATTTAGTTCAGATCCAGAGACACTGACTACTCCCTCTAGAATGGTTTGTGGTTAGAATTCTGGAAGAATAAGAGACGGTGAAGCCTGACCTGTGGTGGTGCAGTGGATAAAAGCATCGACCTGGAAATGCTGAGGTTGCTGGTTCAAAACCCTGGGCTTGCTGGTCAAGGCACATATGGGAGTTGATGCTTCCTGCTCCTCCCTTCTCTCTCTCTATTTCTCTCTCTCTCCTCTCTAAAATGAATAAATAAATAAAGTCTTTTTTTAAAAAAAAGAGACGGTGAATATGTATGCTTTGTTAAAAAAAGAGATTTGTTTCATTTGCTTTAAAGGCATACCTAGAATTGAATAGAGAGGGCATGCAAAAGCATCTCTGGAGCAGTTTGGTGTCTGGGAGTGTTTGGGAATACAGTGCATTTGGATAAAACAGTCCAATTGTGACCTCAAATAATCTGGAAACAATGAGATCACCTCAGTTGCTATTTGAGGACAAGAACCATGAGCTGGGAGCCATGTGGGACAAATACGTGCCGCTGAAGTTCTGTTCACAGAATAAGTTTCTCACATCAACAACAAGAGGTTTCATCATCAGATCTCTGAGCTGGAAGACTGACTTCCTGAATGCATTTTAAAAGAATGCCCACCGGAGACATTTGCTATACAACATACAATAATATGATATTGTTTGAAGCAGCCAACAGTGGAGAAGGATCAGAAAGACATGTATTCTAAGACATTGCTTACTCTAACTCACTTTGAACTTGAAAGCCTCTTTTTCAGTAGAAAGAGGGTCTACAATGGGCAAGCAAATTCGGAAATCACAGCTTGAAATGCACATCCAGATGAAGTCATGCAGAAAATGAGATGTATCTGGCAGAACAAGGCTGTGGTCCGGGAAACAAGACAATGTCAAAGAAAAGGGCAACAAAGAGATAATCAGGACTCATTTCTCTTTGTTCCTCCAGCTCTCTCTTCTTCCCACAACCCAGTCTTTTGCTCCAAAGCAGGAATCCTAAAAGGGCCTGAAAATAAGGCAGACCAAGCAGAAATGGACAGAGGGTTCCATGGCGGCTCTTTGGAGGCTGGGTAAGCTCATTTTAGCTGAACACATACATGCAGGGGGTCAAGAAGTGAGGCAACTCTGGAATAATCAAGACCTGCCAGATGTGCATCTACTGTATCTAGGTCAGAGATCTGGCAGCTCGCAGCGTCAAGCCAAGTAAGAATGAAAGAGGTCAAGGCCCTCCTATCTGTTTCAGAATATCTATGCGTATCTCTCTCTTCCCATCTAGATCATAAACTTGTTGAGAAGGAAGGTTATCTCAGAACTCTATTACCTCCAGCACCTTGTACTTCAGGGACATCTGATATATAAATTTTTTTAGTAACTATTTTGGTGTGTTTGTTTTACTGTTCACTAACTAGCTTTTTATATTAGATAAGAAATTTTGTTTTGTTTTCTGGAGTTTCTATTAGTGGCATTCAATTGTCTTTTTTCCTAGGAAAAAGAATGCTTTCCAACCAAATGAAAATTTTCTACCCCTGCCCAACTGAGCTATATTTTGCTTTAATACTTAATTGGCACAATTCATTAAGAATGACTCATTTCTCTCTTTCTCTCTCTCTTTTTTTTTCTTTCTATTTTTTTCTTTTCTAGAGCAGCTATTACTGCCAAACTATTGTGACTGTCCTGGTGGTAAATGCTTTCATGTGCTTGAAAAAAAGTTCACTAGAAACTAATTTTTTGTTACCTATAATTTTATAATTTATAATTACAGGCCAATTATTGTGTAGAGTGACCATCAATTTGGATTCTTCTGATGTTTCTTTGTGATTAGATTTGGACATGCATCCCTGATGGGACTCTCTCTCAATGCTAAATGCAGAGCTGGATGCTGCTTCTAGCTTTGTTCTACCTGTGCATACAGGGTGTCATCCCATTACCAATGATTCTCACTTTGATTACCTGACTATCAGGTGTCCACAAGCTGCCCCACTGTGATGTGTATTCAAAATACTTTGAATTTACTAAGTATTGGGTATTTTAAACGATTTTATAAATGTATTATCAGGGAACGTAGATATGTGCTGTGCGTGTCTCCTGCATTTAGTGTGGTGAAGGGAGCTTAGTCCATATGCGTATTCTCCTTTATCAAGGAGGTATTTTCATTTTAAATGAAAAGTAGCTAGTACATTAGATCTCCTTTAAGATGAAAGAAATCAAAATTTACTTAAGGTGGCATTTCAGAAATAGAAACAGGTAATATACAAGAAACAAAAAAACTGAAAAAATCAAACGATGGTGTGATTTAGTGAATTCCTTGAACTTCTTTAAGTGTATGCTCATGAGTCCTGTTTATGTGGCACCTGTTATTTGTAGCCTGTGAGACACTGAATGAGGACATGCCATGTATGTCATCATCATAGCTCTATAGAAACTCTCAAAGTCAATACTGAAGCTTCTGTGGACTTTTCACTCTTACAGACCCACTGGTCATAAAGCCAGAAATTATATATAATGGTTGTTTCATAAACATTTGTTAAATGAATGACTGAGAAAATTATAAGACTGGTCTGGCAAGCTAGCATACTATAATTTGCAAAAGTACTTTCATTTCATTGGAAACGATATGTTGTGCACAAGTCTAAGGGTTATTAAAAAAAACTTCTGAACAATTAAAATTATTGGCTTTTAGAAATATAGACTCATTTCTGATCAGGTGGTGTCACAGTGGATAGAACATTGGCATGGGACATGGAGAACCCAGGTTTGAAACCCCGAGGTGGCCAGCTTGAGCACAGATGGCCAGCTTGAGTGCGGGGTCTCTGGATTGAGCGCAGGGTTGCTGGCTTGAGCATGGGATCATAGACATGACTATGACCCCATGGTTGCTGGCTTGAACCCAAAGGTTGCTGGCTTGAAGCCCAAGTTCACTGGTTTGAGCAAGGGGTCATTTGCTCTGCTCTAGGTCCCTGATCAAGGCACATATGAGAAAGCAATCAATGAACAACTAAGGTGCTATAACAAAGAATTAATGCTTTTCATCTCTCTCCCTACCTACCTGTCTGTCTCTATCTGGCCCTCTGTCTGTGTTTCTCTCTGTCTCTGTCTCTCTCACTAAAAAGAAAAAAGGAAAAGAAAACAAAATATGAACCTGGCAGGGACTAAAAGCCAACTTTCATTTGGACAGTGTCTATTGTACTTTAAATTGACTAAAACTTAAAAAAAATATCAATTTGTTATCTTACCACTGTGTAAACACACTCTTAGAGATTTCAGATGTATAAGCAGACAAATAAAAACTAGATACTCCTTCAGGTATATACCCTGAGATGATGAAAGCCTACCAAATATACAATATTTCTTCATAAGTTCTTCACTGAGGTTCATACACAAGAGTTTATGCCTCAATTTTTATATATTTTTCTCTATATCTCTTAATAATTTTTTAAATTTATTATGCCTACCTAGATTCTGCCCAAATAAAAAAAACTCAGAGAAAACCAATGCACTGGCATTTTCTTTAACTTCTGTTTCATTCATCTGTGAGCTGTACTAGAATGAATACCAAAGACTCAAAAAGGATTAGGTTAAGATATAATCTTGAAAATATTTAATAAACATAGGAAGCTGGATCACATCACATCTAGCAATGAATCCAATTGAATTTCACTTAGAGTAGCCCCGTATGATAAGCCTACAGACTTGCCGAGTGTGAATCCACATACTTGATTATATTATCCTTCCATTTCCCTAGCCACAGGGGTAGAGATGTTGCTGGCATGTCTCAGTGCCAATCCAAACAATGATATGACTTACCACTCGCAGCAATGGCATGCGCTTCTCATCATAAGGCTTTATGAATGGAAGCTCATTAATCAAGCAGTCATCCCGAGAGGCAGAGGGGAGGCAGAATCTGAGTTTGGAAGGTGTCCGGAAACTGCCAGGTGCAGAAGCATACATTTACCGACTCGTCCATCAGTGCCTGGCTGTCAATAGGGCTTTCTAAATAACTGCTCTAGTCAATACTGCAGTTCTAGTTTCTGCATCCCTAAATATTTCACAGTCTGTGTATATCAGCTCCAAGACAGACCCTAACCTTTGCTCTTGGATAGATGCCTATTTGAAATCCCCCGTTAGCACATATTAAATTGATGGCTTCGAGTGATTTGCTTAAATGCTTTTATCCTTCATTTTCTTATCTGTAAACTCATGGTCTTTGTTACCTAGTTTTGTTGGAAGAATTTTATAAGATGACATAAGCAGAGGACCTGGCAAGGTCAAACTATGGTCCTTTGTGTATTAATCCCTTGAGGAGAAAACTGTGCTATATTTGCTTCCCCAAAACATGATTATTTTTCTGTCATTTTGGTCATATCATCACCATCATCATTGTTGTCCTCGTTACTCCTTCTTATTCAGTGTAAATTATTTGCCACACTCACTCACCCGTGTGTGTGTGTGTGTGTGTGTATCTATTTATACATACTTATTCTACCTTAGTCTCTGTATATGTATATAGTTAATAAATTAATTCATTCCCTTTAAACAAATAATATTTACACTAACTCTTTGCGTAAAGATTATTGTTCTCCTTTTATAGCCGAGGAAACCAACTCTGAGAAGTTGAGAAACAAGAAAAATATTAAATGACTACTCAACATCTCAGTTGAATTCAAATCAGCCTTTTCAACTCCAGGGTCTACCTGTTGCCTTCTGTCTTAAAGGCATCATTCCCAGAAAAATGTCTGCAAAGAGGAGAGGGTGAGGGTCATGAGCCAATTAAATAATTTGACTTCATGTGTTAGCTGTTCATTTTACTTGGAAGTAAGAAGTGGGTTTTCACTCTGCAACCAATGGGCTGGACTAAAGTAACTTGTTTCCTCCAGGCTCAGTCGCCCAATCATTAAAATGTAAAAGCATAAGAAATTATTTCAAAACTCTCCCATTGACATAAAACACTGGTAATTAATTAACATATATTTGAAAATATACTAGAAATGAAATGTGAAATTTAAGGTAATGAATTGCACTCAGAGTTTTATATGCAGGAATATTTTGTTTCACTTCATATTTACACATAAGAGAATATATTCCCAAAGTTATATATTTTAATGTGCTTCCTATATAATAGAAGTGTTTGATATATGTGTATGGATCCTTGCAGTGTGCAACTATTTTCCATCAAAGTGCTTCATCTGAATGATTATGATCACTGTGTGAAAAAGATGATGGGTAAATAGAAATTCCCTTTGAAAATGTGAACACCTGGACTTTGAGAATTTGAATGACTCGTGTTTGCAAATGCATATGTTTTCACAGGGCTCATTCACTATGGTAGCAAGTTGAATTGGGTCCTTGCAAAGCTCACTTCCTCTTAGATGTTCATAATGTGACTTTATTTGGAAATAGAATTTTTGCAGGTATAATGAGTTTAGATAAGAAGAGGTCACACTGGATACAGGTGGGCTCCTAAATCTAGTAACTACTGTCTTATAGAAAAGGAAAGGAGACCTAGACACACAGATACACAGGGAAAATGACCATGTGAAGGCAGAAACAGAAACCGGAGACAGGTAGCTGCAAGCCAAAGAAAACTCAGAATTTCTGGCATCCACCAGAAAGAAGGTAAGAAGTGGCAATGAAAGATACTTTCTTAGAAGGTTTCAGAGATAGTGTACTCTACTGACATGCTTATTTCAGACTTCTGGTCCCCAGAGCTGTAAGAGAGTAAATTTCTGTTGTTTTTAGCCACTCAGTTTGAGGCATTCTGTTTATAGCAGCCCCAGGAACCTAGCACAATTACGAGGAGGCTGAGGTCTTTGCACCATGCTTTCTGAGATGTTAGCCTAGAGCAGTGATTTTCAGTCTTTTTAATCTCATTGCACACATAATCTAATGACTAACATTCCACAGCACACCAACAAACTATATTTTTTGGCAATATGACAAAAAAATAGGTATAATTTTTATTTCTTCATTGGAGATGAAAATCGTTGAGTTGGCTGTTATCATTTTTTTATTTTGACAGTCAATGTAAGGGAAGTCAGTGCTTCTGACTACATAGTCAGGTATTGTATATTTTAAATATTCTTGCATCATACTTGTGTGCCTGCACGGCACATCTGTTGAAAGCCACTGGCCTACATTAGGATAGGGCAGAGTGGACAACACAGGTGAATAGACTTGAATTTATTCGTGTGTGTGTGTGTGTGTGTGTGTGTGTGTGTGTGTGACAGAGACAGAGAGACAGAGAGAGGGACAGATAGGGACAGACAGGCAGGAAGGGAGAGAGATGAGAAGCGTCAATTCTTTGTTGCAGCACCTTAGTTGTTCATTGATTGCTTTCTCATATGTGTCTTGACCGGGGGCTACAGCAGACCGAGTGACCCTTTGCTCAAGCCAGCTTGGGCTCAAGCATGTGAACCTTGCTCAAACCAGATGAGTCCACACTCAAGCTGGTGACCTCGAGGTTTCAAACCTGGGTCCTCTGTTGTCCCATTTCAATGCTCTATTCTCTGTGCCACCACCTGATCAGGCTTGAATTTATTCTTTTATTCTACATCCATTTGTTTAGGTAGTTTACAGGACTAAATTTATACTTTTTTAAAAAGTCCCACAAATCAATAAAAAACAAAGTTGAAGCCGAGGGAGCCAGAGACGAGACTACACAATAATCAAGAAGATATGACGGTGGATGAATCCAGTTGAGTAGTGTTGAAGATGGTGAGAAGGGTAGGGTGGGGTGTCTGGTTGTACAGTGTGCTGGTGTTTAGTCTCAGGGATAAGTGAGCTGCAATAACAGAAGGTTGAGTCTATATAGAGGAATACTTGAAATCAAGATTTGGGGGCAGTCAAGTTATTGGTGGTGGTTTGGGCAACAGGATGACATAATTGAGGTGCCATAAAGGAAGAGATCATTTGAAGTATAAAAGAAAAACTAAAGGACAAGCCAAACATTTTATATATGCTTCTGAGTCCCTGGATGTGGCTGGGTGCTGTATGTTATCTTTCCCTCAGCTCCTTATGGACAATCACTGTGGCCCATCCCACTTTGTGTCCCTAGTACTTACCACAATCCTGGTCCTAAGGCAGAACTCAGGAAGTGCTTGCTACAAAACGGAAATATTAGGATATTATCTATTTCTGATTCAAGTCATTTTAAAAGGCATTTCTATTCAAGTAATTATTGATGTGTCAGTGTGTTGACATTCATGATGTAAAGGAAAGAAGACGAGAACAATAAACTTTCACACACACAGACTCTCTCTCTCTCTCTCTCTCTCTCTCTCACACACACACACACATACACACACACACACACACACACACATGCACGCAAACACTCCATCACTGATTCTGCATTTTGGAAGAGCCCAGTACAATGACGCGTAAATGCCCCACAGTGAATGCAAGCAGTGAAGGAGGTGCTGTGGCCATCTGATACACTCGGGGATTCTGCCATCAGCAGGAGTTTCATGTCAGAAAAAGAGGTTGAAAGCCACTTCCTCCATAAGTAATATGTTTATGTATTATTCACAGTAGCAAATAATTGCAAAATGTCAACATTTCATTTTCTTCTTAAGAGCTTCTTTTGATTAGTGACCTAATTAACCATTAAGAAGAAAAGGTTTTTAAGTGTAAATATGAAAAGAGAGAGTGTTTCCTAGCAGCAATTTGTGATCTTAAAATGTCATAGACAGGCACATCACGGAGGTGCTACCAACCAGCATTTTTTCAAAAAATGACTCTGTGTCAGGAGCGTGTGGTGTGAATGTGTTTGGGTTTTGTTTTTGTCTTTATTCTGAAACAAGCAATGCAAATATAGATATGGTTACCCAAGAGATTTCCTTCCTTTTTGAAAACCTTCAACATTTTCTCTGACAGCCTAGGAAAGGTTGTTTTTAATCTGTTTAATTTGCAGCTATATTCTCCACAGATAATGACACATTTTCTCTTTCACTTCCTGAGAATACTTTTGTAAAAAAAAATGGAAAACTGTCACACGCAGACAGCACACACACCCTTACCAACACATATAATGTACAATTAAACACAACACATATGCTAGCAATGCACACACATGCAGCATGCACACAATGCAACACACTCACATAAAGATTACATTATACACAACACGCATGCACATACACAAAACATACACATGCACACAATGCATACACTTATATGCTCTCACACACATAACACATGCATGCTTCCACAGACTCATACAAACATGATGCTAATATGCACAGAATGACATGACATATTTACATATGGATTTTAATAGCATTTTCCTAAGACCTTCTTCCACATGTCAAGGTGTGACATCTCCTGGGAGATATCAGCTGGAAATGTTTCTGGAACAGACTTCCTCACAGTTGACAGTAAGTTGACCTTTCATTCCGACTGCCCACGGGGACCAGGAATGAGCAAGATGCATAAAATGGGGAAACACAAACAAATGTACAGCCATGTAGCTTTCTTTTAGGAAGATCCTGGTCAGTTTTAAATCTATCCCATCTGACTTCCAGCCCATAATGAAGTAATGAAGTTCTGTTATTAGAAATGAAACTATTGTAAGAACCTCTCCCTCTTTTGGAGGGTGATGATCAAAATCAGAGTCTGGAAAATACAGCATATTATTCAAATTAACATAGATTAAATTATTTTATAAATTTTATTACAGAATGAAGTGCATAAAATCTTAGCAATTAGTTAAGCCTCATCTAAACCTATTCTCCCAGTGTTGCGCGCGCACACATACACACACACACACACACACACACACTCTTTGTAAATAAATCTTTCAAGATCAAGTTTTTTTTTTCTTTATCTTTTTCCTTCTGACTCACCATGCATAATGGCATGTGCTAATATCTTTTTGTGGATGAATGAATACATCTTTAAGGATAAGAACTCATATTGAATAAAAGCAGTAAATAATATGTAGGATATGTGATTTATTTAGCAACTGCTGAGAACCCACTATGTGCCAGGCACTGTGCAAGCCCTTATTAGGAAGTAAATATGAGAAACTCCCTGCCTTCCAATGGCCACTAGACTAGTGGTGAGCGAGACACATATTGCGATAATTTGAGGTCAGTGCTGTGATGAGGGAAAGGATGGGGTACTGCTAGAACAAAGAAGGAAAAGCTAAGCAAACTGAAGGCCAGCAAAGTCTTCCTCCATCTCAGGCCCACCTTCAATCCCTGAACAGAACTTTGTTTCTCAAAATAGGTACTTGAAGGTCTAGAAAGTTCATGAAGCAAAGACAGTCAACCTAATGAAGAATCAGCACTACGCATTGTGATGTCACAATGCCTGCAGAGGGTAGAACTATTCGTTGTTACACCATACTTTGGGGGAAATTTCCATAGAAGCAGTTTCCTGTCTCAGTTTGGATATTAGCACAACAACGCAGTTGAATTCTGTGACGCCCACTTGACAATATTGGAGTTATTGATGGTTCCTTATTTCTATTGCCAGTTTATGTTCCTGCCTGAGACCTCCAGCTCTCATAAGGGCTCCAGATGCTGAAAGCCTTTTGCATGTCTATGTGGATATGTAGCTGCATATGTCTCTTCATGTGCATGTTTATGTTTATATATATGTGAATATAAATATGTAAATATATATATGTACATAAACACATATATATATTTATGTGTGTAAACATATCCTCCAGCTTTTTTATTATGACCAATTAGCTCTGACACGTGTCTTGACAGCGGTAGGATTCAGCTGGTTTGCATCAGTTTAGCAGAACCATACCTAATTTTGTATTGGGTTTGGCAGACCACTTATTAGAATGGCACTTGTAATCAGGGTTCTCTCTAAGGTGGGCACCTGGGCAGTTGCCCAATGTGAAAATCACAAATTTACATTTCTTACTCTTTTATAACATTCATCTGTGCAAAAACATATTCTAAGCGCCCATAGTAATGTTCATTCCGTCCACAGGTGAAAAAAATTGCAAGTGAGTATGCCAATCAAGAAGCAATATGGAAATGGAAATATCTTAAATAACAGTTTTATTGGTTTTTATCAGGTATTATTTAATATTTTTTCATTAATAGTTTGAAACTCTTTCTTATAATCTATCTTTGTTCTGTTGTTCTTATTTAAGTATTAAATCCATGAAATAATAAACTACCTTTTGGTATATCAGTTTTTTTTTCTATTTAAAATGATCATTAGGGCAGAGAACCAGTTGTTAAATTATTTGAATCCACCACTGTGACTTGAGTGTCTGAACAAGGCTCATTCCAGAAGTCACTAGACTTCCTCTGGTTCAGACACTGGCACTTCTGAAGGACAAATAAAGTAGCAGGTGCCAAGCCATCTCTGTGGAAAGAATGTTCTGTAGTAATAACAGAAGGAGAAAATGTGTTTATGATGTGAAGTATACTTGCATCCAAAGAAACGGAGCCATGCGTTTTAGTTCTGAGCAGGAGACCAGGCTCCATTCTTGGAAAAAAATAACAATTCTCTCCTGTACTCTTAACAGTTGTTTAATTTTATCTAGTCTTGTGCCATTCTTTTACTTTTCAGTCTAGGTATGAACCCCTCAACCCATGGACTCCCTAACCATGTCGATGAGGGTAGTATTGTCAAGGACTCTACTAATGGGGTGGGAACCATGTGTTTGACTATATCACTTGTTTCTAATAACAGCTCCTTACTCAACTACTGAAGAAATATTGTCGGAGAATTTAGGCATGTTTTTTACTATAACAGTTACAGGAGGCTAGCCTCAGTAGCTGATCGAACCAGGCTATTTCTGAAAGCAGTTTCTTGAAGGTAGCATCAGTTGAGCTACTTAACTTACTCAGTTCTGACTTTCACCCTGGACAATGTTTTCTTTTTTCTCCAAATTTTAGGTAAGAGACAAAAGACCAACAGGAATGCATAGAAGTTATTCTTCTTCCTAAATCTTGTGTATGGTCTTTGAGAATAAAGATCCAAATGGAGCTTATTGAGTCTCATGACTTACTATTTGTAAACTCTCAGAAAGGTTTGGTAATCCATGATTTGAAAATGGTATTACTAATAATATTATTGATAGGAGAAATACAAGAGAAATATAAGAATTTAGGGGAAAAATAGAGCCGGGGGAAAATGTCAGATGTGCATATTAGAAATTCTCTGGATTCTGTCTCTTAAAGAAAA
This sequence comes from Saccopteryx leptura, assembly GCF_036850995.1. Lineage (NCBI taxonomy): Eukaryota > Metazoa > Chordata > Mammalia > Chiroptera > Emballonuridae > Saccopteryx > Saccopteryx leptura. The sequence goes on from NC_089513.1 coordinate 28,761,933, forward strand.
AGAAAAAGAAAACTTATCTTTAATCATTTGTAAAAGGAACGAATTAAAAAGAAACAAGGTCCTTGGCCCAATAGCCTCCTATCTCCACCATCCACGGGGCTCTATTAGAAGCCTGTGACAGCCCCTGTGTAGGGAAGATAACGTCACTATCCAGAAAAGACCAGCAATGGGCTGATTTTTCAGACATGCTTCAGTCTCCTATAACCAGACAATGGCTAAGCAGGCTGTGCAGAAGAAAGATTGGCAAATCACAAAAGCAGAGACTGATTTTTTTTTTTTTCTTTAGTGCTTAAAAGCAGATGAAATTATCCTTATGGAACAAGCAGCTAGGAATTCTGTACCAATTGCCAGAGCCCCTTATCAGTCTATTCTTATGGTCATCGTGTCTTTTAGTCTGTTTTCAAATCTAAATCTCTTTTGGTTACTAGGTTACATCTCTGAACCCTGACCTGTTGCAACCGAAGGAAGATGCTTTCACTAAAAGGCCCTTTGTTCATTCTATCAGCAGTGTCTAAACTACCTCTTATTTTTATTTTCTACTGGTTACTGAAGAATGTATGTCAATTCCTAGGTTAGTTTCTGCAAAACTCATCTTCCCAAAGACCTTTAAGTATAAATTCCAGTGATTATTAAGCTCACCAATTGTTAATTTAAAATTTATGGAAGCTGTGACATTTAAAACCATGGTTCCTGTGGAAAAAGACTCCTAAAACAAATTCATTCTTGGCATAAAATATCTATCTTTGTATTCTGTTAGAAGATACAAGGGAAAATGATTCTTAATCACATCTCTCCAAGACGTTCGTGCAAGAGGTCAATGCCACTGAAAGACCGACCAAAACACTGAATTTCATTTTGCAAAGGTGCAATTCTGTGTTGATTGAAGCAATGCAGCCACTGTCCTTTCTGCTCTAGCAACAGAATTTACTCCAGATCTGTCTACTTCATTTCTTCTCCACTACGGCTCCATTCATCTACCATCACCTCTTAGCTGGACAACATCAAGACCCTTCCAATGGTCTTTCTCTTTCGACTCTTGCCAACTTACGGCTCTTTCTCCATAGCAGCAGTTATTTAGAATGATGTCATTTTCATGTCCAAACCTCACCAAAGACTTCCAGTTTTCCTTAGAATAAATTCCAACTCCATATTCCATGTGCTGGTGGCCTCCCAGGACCCATGATGAGCCACTTCCTGCCTTTTCTATTATATTCTCCCCCAACTGTTTACATTTTTTTTTCTTTTACCAGAACACTTTAGTTACATTCTTAGGCCTTATATTTCCTCTGCCTGAGTTTAACCTTTCTGGTACCGTGGACATTTTAGTTCAAATGTTCTGTCTTTTGGGTGGCCTTCTACATTCACCAATGTGTTACTGTCTGTGACATAATCCTGTGTACTAGCTTTGTCACACTCAGTGCTATTAGGAATTGTGAACACAAAGACAATGATAATTTTTACCCAACAGGATTATCATCTGAACTTCTGTCAATGGATTATAACTTTATTAGTTTAATTATTAATCTTTGATATGCTGTCTGCATCTGAGGTTGTTCCAATCACATAATCCCATGGTTGGACATTGAGTTATTTGGAAAGATTTTAAAACACGATGTTTTCTAGTAAAAAAATTTCTAGTATGCTGTCAAAGCATATGGCCTGCTCTTGGCAAAGAATAACATCATTGTGAGCATAGAATTGACCAGGTTTCGAGCAATATGTCATAAAAACTTGCCACTTCACTGATATGTGACCTTTATAGCTTGTAGCTTTTAAAATCATATTCTTACCCAGTGCTGCATGTCACTCTCATTAAAATAATAATTAACCCTCTACACTGCTGAGTGGCACTAGTACCTTTTACAAGCAAAGCACATGATTTTATTTTATGGAAAATGAATATAAAAGGTCATGCAAATAACTCAGCTATTTTCTTTTTATAAGTCACCATATAAGCTGGAAGAAAACCAGCACAACTTAATTCACAGAAGCATAAGCCAAGACGTTCATAAGGAAGGAAAAGTGAGGGAAATAAAAGCAGGGAAGTTTTACCTGTAGAGTGGTATGCAGAATTGAGTACCAGAAGCCATACATGATAGATAAATGGAAATCCCAATCTGTGCATGAGTGAGATTTCAACCTCCCAGACTGAATGGATTTCTCCTGCTGCTTTATTAAACTCAGACTTGCAGCCTGGGGTCATTTGCATTTACATTAATGACTTTATATTAATGTAATAACTTTATTACTGTATATAGTCATTGTTTGATCATCCAATTCACAAATAGGTGTTTCTGTTTTTAATAATGATAATAAAACCATTTGAATTTGAAGATGTTAGAGTTACGCTAACAAGTCCAGAACAATTAGCAAGTTTTGTGAATAAGGTAACAGGAAATATTTTAGTTATAAATAGCTGACATAGAACTAAATTGTGCAATCTCATTTTTATAAAAGTGCAAAGACAGAGAAGTAGTTATATTTTTTAAATTTCTACCTTCTTCAAAAACAAATACCAGATAACATGATTAAAATCTTAACTCTGTGTTGATTTGGGTTTATATTCAGAAATTGTCTTATTTTCTAAGTGGAGAAAACACGGAAGATGCCTTCCATTACAACTGAAATATTTCTAGTGGATTGATCCTGAATATTCCTATAGCAAGTGTCTGCTGTGGAAACTAGCCATACAATTTAGCGCTTGATTAAAATTGTGCATAGGAGAGTCATTTGCCAGCAACAAAAGTTTGATGGATGGAATTAAAATATTAATAATATTGTATTGCCAGAAAGACGATTGGATTCTTACAGTGTAATTCCCCAGTTAATATGAAGTCCTTTTTGTTGCAGATAAATATGGTCATTTAGTTCACCTGTAATATTTCCAGTGATAGTGTTACCATCTCTCACTTGTGAAGCTGTAAGTAATAGAAGTTCTTTTGTATTCAAGTTAGAGGTCCAATGGATTCCTGCAGTGATCTCTTCTACTCTCTTTGTGAGTACTCACTATACATATAACCCTTCCATATATGTCCTCAACAGATTTTGAGACACCTGTGAGCACCTGAACCATTCCTCATAAGGCGGCGTTTCTAGTAGCTTAATTATAAAAACCAGTCACTAGTTCTTTGTCTTGCCCGGATTCATTTTTGATGGATTTGGTTCATAACTAAAATGTGATATCTGAAATTAAGTGCAGTTCCTTAGCCATGATTTATATTACTCTTTAGTTATCAAGGCACCATAATTCTATTAATATAACTCAAATTTTGTTGGTGTCTAAATAACCACATACCTCATCATTGACTCATATTATCTTGCAGTCAAACTGTCTTTTACTATGTGTCTAATTACTTCATGTAAATTTTGGAAATCTCTTCAGCAGAAAGTGGTAATTTTATTTGACATAAAGTTCAAAGGAACCAAAATATGTTTTGCTTGTCCACCCTGTCTAGCAGAGCCTCCTTTCATTTCCCACACTTTACATTCATTGGTTATTTAGTTCTTTTTTTTTTTTCTTTCTTTCTTTTTTGTATTTTTCCAAAGCTGGAAACAGGGAGGCAGTCAGACAGACTCCCACATGCGCCCGACCGGGATCCACCCGGCACGCCCACCAGGGGGCGATGCACTGCCCATCCAGGGTGTTGCTCTGTCGCTACCAGAGCCACTCTAGCGCCTGGGGCAGAGGCCACGGAGCCATCCCCAGTGCCCGGGCCATCTTTTGCTCCAATGGAGCCTTGGATGCGGGAGGGGAAGAGAGAGACAGAGAGGAAGGAGAGGGGGAGGGGTGGAGAAGCAGATGGGCGCTTCTCCTGTGTGCCCTGGCCGGGAATCGAACCCGGGACTTCTGCACACCAGGCCGACGCTCTACCATTGAGCCAAACGGCCAGGGCCGGTTATTTAGTTCTTTGTGTTTGTGTGATTTACTGTGGTTTATATACCTTAATTGTTTCCTCCAGATTCTAAACCTTCTAATCTTACTGGACTTCTGAATCACAGGTCACGTGTTTCCATCATATTGTACTTCCTGATCAGGCTATCTCACAGCATTCTCACTCTTTCCTCTGATTTTTCATAGCCAAGTAGTCAATCCACATTAAGATTAATTGCACATAGTTCTGTATTATAGTGGAGGTTTTCACAAATACATACTTTGGCAGCCCAACCAACTAGAACATAAAATGTTTGAAAAGGGGGCTTTTATTCTTTGAACTTTCCTAACACACTTTAATGAAGTATCAAGACTCTGGCTGGTTGGCTCAGTGAATAGAGCATTGGCCCAGTGTATGGACATCCTGGAAATTCCTGATCAGGGCTCACAGGAGAAGCAACCATCTGCTTCTTCTCCTCCCTCTCCCCCTACTCTCCAGCATTTCCTCCCACAGCCAGTGGCTTGACTGGTTTGAGGTTCACCCAGGGCACTGAGTATAGCTCACTTGATTCAAGCATCAGCCCCAGGTGACGTTGCTGGGTAGATCCTAGTCAAGGTGCATGCAGGAGTCTGTCTCACTATTTTCCCTCTTCTCACTTAAAAAAAGAAAAAGTATCAAGCAAACAAAAACCATTGAATGAACTTTTGATAAATGTTAACAATGAAAGAGATTTGTCTATCTTGGTGACTAGGAGGAAACTAGACTTTGAGCTTCACCTTAAATAAAACTTGTCATAGATTTCTGTGAGGCCTTCTCTCCATTCAGGATAATGTGATCTGTGTCTCAAGTGCTGCACCGCAGAAGGTATCGCACAGGAAGAGGGCGCTTCTGAGCATTGTCCCTGGATTATCTTCACTCATTTTCAAAAGATAATGTTGCTTGTTGAGCATGGTTGCCATTTTATCCCTTGATAGATAAATGCAATTTAACATGTTTTGATGTAGAAATATATTTTGCATTATATATTATTTCTGGCTAGACTCGAAGTCTAGTCCTCTCTTTCATGAAGGTTTCAAATTTTTACACAATGTGGTATGATCTGCTCTAAGAAGCACAAGGATATAAGTAAATGTGAATCTCTGTGTGTCCACATTAAAAACATTTATTGAGTGCCCCTGTGTGCCCCTCAACATGATAATTACTGAATTGCTTCTATTTTGTGGATTAAGAAAGTGAATCTTAGAGAAGTTAACTAAATTTCACCCAGTGTACATAAATTGGATGGGATGAAGCTGAGATGCACATCCTCACTGTGGTATTTCACTTTTAACTACTCTACTACATTATTGGAAGAAAGATCAGAGACAGAAAGAAAGAGTTAAAAAATAATTTATTGGGCCCTGGCCAGTTGGCTCAGCAGTAGAGCGTCGGCCTGGCGTGCGGGGGACCCGGGTTCGATTCCCGGCCAGGGCACATAGGAGAAGCGCCCATTTGCTTCTCCACCCCCCCTTCTTCCTCTCTGTCTCTCTCTTCCCCTCCCGCAGCCAAGGCTCCATTGGAGCAAAGATGGCCCGGGCGCTGGGGATGGCTCCTTGGCCTCTGCCCCAGGCACTAGAGTGGCTCTGGTTGCATCAGAGCATCGCCCCCTGGTGGGCAGAGCATCGCCCCTGGTGGGCGAGCCGGGTGGATCCTGGTCGGGCGGATGCAGGAGTCTGTCTGACTGTCTCTCCCCGTTTCCAGCTTCAGAAAAATACAAAAAAAAAAAACCAAAACAAAAACAAACAAAAAAATAATAATAATTTATTAATAGAAATAACTAAATAATAGTGTGGGTCTTGTAGATACTAGTTTAAATTTCTCAGAACACTGAAAGCATCAAATGAGATATCAATACAATGCTTATATCTTATATGCACTTACTAAATATTGGTTAAGTGGCTTGGTCATGGTGGCTTTAAATGTGGTTTTACAGACTACTTTGTTGGATGTTAATGAACACAATAAAATTCTTTCTGACATTACCAGTGATGACACTGGCAACCATCAGATGCATTGAGATGGATTCAGAAATTTTAACAATCAGATTCAAATTTGTCTAATTCCAATTAAAAAGGTAACAGTGTGATTTTGGGCACACATTTCTAGTACCTTTTTCCTGTACTAGGTCTTAATTCTTTCTTTCAAAGCAGATGATAAAGACCTATGTTAAAAACAAGCTATAAGGGCCTGACCTGTGGTGGCGCAGTGGATAAAGCGTTGACCTGGAAATGCTGAGGTCGCCGGTTCGAAACCCTGGGCTTGCCTGGTCAAGGCACATATGGGAGTTGATGCTTCCAGCTCCTCCCCCCTTCTCTCTCTCTGTCTCTCCTCTCTCTCTCCCTCTCCTCTCTAAAATGAATAAATAAATAAAAATTTAAAAAAAAATAAAAACAAGCTATACTTTTGAAACAGCCACACACTGTTTCTCGATTGGCTGTGACTTTACGTAAAGTACACCTGATGGGAGGTAGAAAGAGTAGAAAGTAAAGTACACCTGTTGGGTGGTAGAAAGAGTAGAAAATATTCTCCAGTCTTTTTTATTTATGTATTGATTTGGGGTGATAATGTTTTATTGTGATTTGTTTTGAGTTTCAGCCTTTCAACTAATTAAAACAAAATGGTCAAACATTTTGATTGGCTTTGCATCTGAGGACCGTTTCTTAAAAACCTGGCTTAGATCTAAGGCAGGTCTCCCTAGGGGTGGAGTTTTTAGCATCACAGTTTTCTACGGCAACTCGGAAGTGAACTGATAAATCTCAGCAAGTTCACAAGGTTTCACACCCTATTAGAAAATGAGAACAAAGAAACAACAGAATCAGAGACAAATGATGCGACCGAGTGCCATGAGGAAGTTCATTAGAAACTAAAGACAAAAAAAAACCTACATTCACCGAAAAATGTTTGCATCTTCATGGAAATATCTGTTCTGGATTCAGTGACTGATTTGGGGGGGCGGGTCACAATGACATGAGTGAAATGGCATCCTTTGTTCCCTGAAGCTGCCACCAAAACAAACCGAATTTTAAATATCTTTCCTTTTGAAAGACATTTTTCTTTTTCCTTTCTCTGAACAGTCATCGAGGGGCTTAATTAATGAATTAGTATTTGCAGAAATCTTTGATATTCTGAGATGAAAGGCTTTGCAGAAGGGTAAAGCATTGGCACTAGCAGTAGAATGTCCTCTTGATGACAGAAGGCACAAAGCGTTAGGCTGAAATACATTTGACAACTGCAATTAAAAAGGTTTGATCCTGTTTTCCTGCTCTGTTTTTATCATTCAGGATATGCAGCTAATAGGAAAGGTAAATTCTCATTGGCCAGAAATTGTTGATATACACACACACACATACATTCCCCAGTGGTTAAGGCAGGTGGAAAGTTTATGGGCAGCCTCTTTCTGGGGCAATAAAAGCTTCTTTTATTTCAAATTCTCTTTTTACACCAGTTGCTATTACTCTGAAAAGCTCCTGGCATTTGGAAAGCAATAAGCAGGGCATAAAATCCATTCTTTCCTGAACAGGTCCCATTCCTAGGACTGCTTTTAAACTGACTAGTTTACAGCAAAGAAACAGACAGCTGGGTCTCCTGCAAAGACTCTCAGGAAAAGCAGGGGGCTGGAGACCTGCTAACTACCTGAGTGCAACACATGAGTAATAGATAAGTTAGCAACTGGATCTGTGACTATTTCCTTACACGACTGAAATTCTTTGGATCAGAAATATGATGAAATTAACAGAATTGATGTCAGTTGTGGATAGAGGAAATGACTTTTATGTTTCTACTGTCTCCGGAATACCTCATTCTTAGTTTAGATTTGCAGAAAGTCTTTCTTTTAAGAGAACCCAGTGCCAGCTCCTTCCTAAGTTGGGGTATAAATGGGAGTGAATATAGAGTTGGAGTAGATATTTAGTGCCTTTCCAGGGGAATAAATTCAGACCTCTACCTGATAAAATGAGGGTCTACATGACATCCTTGTAGGGTAAAAAATCAAACCAAAACATTATATGTTTAAGTGTCTATGTTGAGCACCCCTGCATGCCTACCCAGCAGTCAATCTCACCCTCCTTCCTTACTTTGAGGAAATGGTTATCCTCGCCTCTAAGAAAAGTTGGACGAGTCAGCTGAGCTTATTGGATTGAGCTTTACATGGGTAAAATTCTGGCCCAGGAGCTATGTATTGAATCCACTTCTGGTATTCTGGAGACAGTTTTGTAGATGTTAATTATAAGTCTATAAAAGATTCAGAATTGTCGTACCAAGGTCAATTTCAGAACCACAGTAAAAAATATCTAAGAATAAAAAGAACTCTTAGGTCAGAAGAAACTTGGAAAATGGGTATGAATTTGGACGGATTACTTAATTGTGCCTTATGTTGGGTCTTATTCATGTCCTTTGAATGATAACGGTACAAAACTATCCATTGAACTAAAGGAAAGTTATACTCACTCGATAGCTAAAAGATTTAATGTTTCTTAAATTAGTAAATACTTTAGTAGAGAAAAGTATGGTCAATTTATGGGGTTAGTTGCTTCAGGAAGTAGGATTTTATCCCTCAATTTGTTCTATAGGTACTTATGCAAGAGTGAATAAAATTTGCCATTGCTGGGTTCCAAGTGTGATTAGGTATCCTCCAAGTCCACTCTTCTGAAAAACAGAGAAACATGTCCAGAGAGCTCGAGGCAAACTTGCTAGAGGAGCTCAGGGTGGTTGTGGTGAGGATTGAGCACAAGGAGTGTTTGTATTTTCAAGAGGGATCTAAGTTACCTTTAAAAAAGCTTTAATGGAGGAATTGTCAGGAGGTATAATGATAGCCACATAGAGAGCAGGATATGTGGCCAAGGACATGGCTGAGGAATCACCAGTGTAGGAAGAGAGAGGCTCCATATTTCTACTCTAGAGTTCGTGATTAGCCCCAAACCATGGGTTCTTGTTGCTATCTGCTGCCATCTGTTAATCTGAAAATGTCATGTGGGTTGATTTTTTTTCTGTTAATTTAAATAGCTTCCTGCAATGTTACTTTTGATGATTGCAAGTGTGGCTATGCTATAGATGATTTCTGCATAAACAGATTGGCAGTTTACTAGCTTTAAAATATGGGCCTAGTTCCACAAAAGCTCTTTATGGGTAAAGGCATATAGAGATAGACAGTTTCATTATGAGCACTGAATAAACACTATCTATGGCTGTGTGGTCCATAGCTTACATTAATTTTTGCAGGCCACAGAAATTTTAATTTTGGACTGTACATCAAGGTAATGGATTATTTTAGAGAACCTTGAAGTTAATCCTCTATGGCTATTCATTGGAGCTTGATAAGCACCAGGTCTCCTAATTCAATTGATGGACCAGATCCCTGGAAATTCCCCAACTCCTGTATTTTAAAGGATGTCCACCTTTCGGGCTTTCACTTCTCCCCTTCATTAGAAATGCAATAGTTTGTATATGAATGCTGAAGTTTGGTTTTTGAAAGTTCTTGAATACATGGTTGGTTTGAGGGGAGGGAGGAGGTGGTTTTAGAAATAGATGGTGCTTGCCTCCCACAGTCACAACCACACTGTCATCTGTCTAGATATGAATAAACCATGGAATGCTTGCTACTTATAAGGTCAGATGCAGAGCAAAATTGTAGTTGTCCCAATTTACTATCCTTGGAAATTTTAAACAAAGCCTCTGGTCAAGGACTTTATCCATATACTAGTTTATTAACACATTAAAATCTAGTTGGCAAAGTTGTCTTCCCCTCCGTTCACCAATGTGTGTTCTTTCTCTTTCTTATTTCAGGTCATCGTGGAACACTTTTTCACTCCAGCCCACTCCCTTCTTTTGCCATCCTTTCTCTAATTCTTTAGTCACACTGAGTTTTCTGAGGCTGATAAGGATCCAGCAACACATCTGTCCTGGGAACTCACATTTTAAAGAAGGGGATGCTTAGGCTTAAAAAACATGAGAGTGATTTAGAAGACATAGTCTCAGTGCCCCTGAGATCACATTCTGGAGTGGTTAATAAGCTTGGTAGAAAATTTGTTTCTTCTTTTTAGGGTGTGTTTATCTGCTTTTGGTTCATAACTTTTATCTCTTGTCTCATTATCAATGCATTCAGATGATGCTCAGCCAAGAACGTAAATTTGCCTCACAGTATGAAGGCGGGGAAGTATGAGCCCTCAAGATGATGGCTGCACAAATTAGCAACCACCTGCCAATTTCCTCAAGACCTAGACCCAGTGTTCTAATTTAAAATTTTATGATGATCTATATATTCTCGGTCTGCACTATAGAGGAAACCTGTTGACTCTGTCTCTCTGAAGTCTGTGTTCATCATGAAGTCACCTCCTTGTCTCCTCTTAGACACACAGAATTAGCAAACATCAGCTTTTCTGTTCTCCAAGTACAGGAATTACTAACTCATTCCTTTCTCTGCTCCTTGCTAAATTTCAGCTTCTTGTGATAGAGCCACATAGTCTCACAGCAAATCTGTGCTTCAAATGTTAGTGATTATCAAAGGTTTTAGTTATTAATATCTTTAAAATAATTAAATAAGTAAATGCTTGCAGAACTATGATGGGCTTTATAAAACTAATTTGTCATTGTAAATTTTTCAATCCACAATGTCACATAGTGTATCATGTATTTGGAAACCATACTTTCACTATTTCTGAATCAGTATCTCTCTTCTATCTCTTTTTTCCTCCCTCCTTACCACACATAGCACCTTTTATAAATGATGCAGGGTATAGCGGGTGTTATATTGAATGGAACACTTGAAACCATGTCTACATACACACACTCACACACATACTAAAGTAATATACAGCATTTAAATAATTACCACAAACCTACTTTAATTTTTTGAAAATAATTTTTCCTTGAAAAGTTGACTCTAACTAGACACAGTAGTAAATCTAAATTAAAAGACTTCTGACAAAACCAGTCAAATAAAGTCAATTGAAGATGACCCCACTGCATTGTGGAAGAACATAAGCCACACTAAAATTTTCATTTTATAGTGATTTAAACCTAGATACAGGGGAAATTATTTATTCAAAGTCATTGAAAATGTTAGAAACTTCACACACTGTCAGACTCAGAGGGTACAGGAAAAGTATAGTGGTTAGCTCAGGACAATCCATTATGTTAATTAGCATTTTGAATTTATCTCCAATACTGAGGAATATTTTCTACTAAGAAGAGACCCTGAAACTAAGTGGAGAGGTTGGAGAAGCAAAAATATAAGTCTCACTCTTCAATAGGGATGATCGCTACAGGCATACAAAGACAACCAAGCCAACAAACAAGGAACAATGTGATCGCAACCATAAGAGAGGTATGGACAAAGAAATCAGTCCAATGTGGCTATTTCCTGGAGATTCAGAGAATACATCATTAAGAGTGTGATTCTTGTATTTAGTGCTCCAGGGAACATGGGATTGCACTTGAAGGGGGGGGGGGAGTGAGCAGCTGGGGGCAGAGAGTTAAGTATGCCCAGAGCACAGAGAAATAGAAAGGGGGATCCAGTGGACTGTGGAAGGGCAGAAGAGCTGGAGAGCAGGTCTGAAGCTGGGCAGGAAACAAGTCATTAGAGGACCTGCCTTACTGCACTAAGTAGTTTAAGGTTTATTTTAATGGCAACAGTGACAACTTGACCAATTGCAGGGAGAGAATCCCATGGTGAGATATTGGGACATGACAAGGGTGGGTACAGAAAATAAAATGGTCCTGGGTTAGAAGAGCATTTGTGTAAATGGATGGAAAGGGGTGGTTTCAAGAGATGAGTAAGAGGAACTTAGAGATTGATAGGAGAGTTTGAGTGACATAATTTAATGTTCAAACCAAGACAATTTTGAGAATGTATGGAGGATATACTACTAATAATTATGCCAGAATGACAGGCATAAACCAGGACTGTCTTGGGCTACCAAGGACGCATGCTCACCCTGAGGATAATACAGGCCACACATATAAAGTCCTTGCTGGCCACAAAACTAAGAGGCTAGAAGAAAGCAGCCTTGATTAATGGTGTTCAGGAAGACAAGAAGTCTGACAACAACTTAATATATTAGTACTCACAGGAGCTTTTGCATTTTAAAAGACTCTATTTGAAGAACTGTAATGCGTTAACTCCAAATAATCACTTTCTAATGTTTGCCTGGGCCCTAACCCAGATTCATTACATCAGAAGTCTTAGGGATAGAGCCTATACATTAACATTTTTAAAAATATTACCAGATGTTTCTGATATGGAGCCAATGTTAGGAACCACTAGATTAAAATAAAACCTTCTTGATAGAACTGTTCATTTCCTATATTTATTTATATCTATTTAATTCTCTTTTTTTTTTTCAGAACAAATTGTAATCCATTTTACTTTTTATTAGATTTATAAGATGACACTAGTTAACAGAATTATACAGGTTTCAGGTGCACAATTGTACAACACATCATTTGTACTCTATATTGTGTGTCTACTACCCCAAGTCAAGTCTCCATCCACCATTTATCCTCCTTATACTCTCCTCCACATCCTCCCATCTCCTTTTCCTGGCAATCACCACTTTGCAACAGCATGATGGACCTGGAGAGCATTATGCTAAGTGATATAAGCCAGTCAGAAAAAGACAAGTTCCATATGATTTCACATATGTGGAATATATCTATTCAAGTTCAAGTTCTTAATATATCTTTTTTTAATTTTTTTTTTTTTTTTTTTTGGTAAACTAGGGACTGAGTCCCTTTGAAGAAATAAATAGGATTCATTTATAACTGGCATATTAACTGTGTATATGCAAATCATGGTGCTCAGATAGTTGAAAGAATATTCTTTTAAGTGGTTAAACAGAACTTTATATAATCTTGTTTACACAACTAATTTATTGAACAAACTCTTTTTCATAGATAGTACAAGGGCAAACTTCAGTTCCACGACCTTCTGAATTATCACAGTGTCCATATTGGTGGGGGTTTAAATTAATGAGTTTTTAGAGAGCTGATTGTTGAGCTGTCAAGACCAAAACACTGATAGCGGTAATACAGAGCTTTTTAATCTCAGGGAATAGATGAAGTTTTCCTAGATGGTAGCTGATCTACAAGATATTTGTATTTCATACTGCTAATAAATGTTCATTAAAACATGTTTCATTATTAATTATACCGACTAGCTTTCAGAGATCCAGTAAATTGTATCCCTATTATAACAAACGTATTTAATTACAGAAGTTCAGTAGTAAAGCTTATTTTTGTGAAGCAGTTTTATTAGATGTGTCATATGCTTCAAAAATCACAGAAGCAGACCTCACAATGCATGAAGAATGTTTAAATATGCCAGAGTAGAGATGACTGCATTATTTGATAACCGATCTCCAATTTACAATGACCACTTTTTATTTTGCTTTAGCATTAGTCTTAACGCACGGTGGACTGGCCACTGCCTGGTATTAAATAAGTGATAGGCATCACCCACTTTGTATCTCTCGTGCCAATATATATCATCTGTGGTGTCTGTGGTTATACCTTGGCCACACAATATTAAGCCATGGTAAGTCATCCCTACCCAGAATGAGAATTGCATCAGGACATCTGGGTGCTTTTACATGGTCAGAACTTCTAATGAGAAATAGACTCATGAAGTGGTAACTACTGTACAGCTAATAAATTTGAGGTTTACTGTATATATTATAATTTGCACTGGGGGAATGTCACCAGTGTTAAGCTAGAGGAAAATGAGGCCCCAGGAGGTTCAATGAGTAGTCCCACATTATACAGAAAATCAGGCAAGCAGATGGGGGCACAATAAGCAGAGATACAGAATTACTGACTGTGCTCAGGAGATTTGGAGAGCAAAAATTTAAACGTTGCCTCTGTTACCTGCAATTCTATAGCAATGGTCTAGATGTTCCATGTCTTGAACTCAGAGTTCTTTTACATGATGTAGACAAGTCCTATCAGAGCCACCAGGCTTTTATTAGCAAATTACTATAGTGTCTAGCACCAGGAACCCCCCCCCCCAAATGTGTTAATCTCCTCACTGTCCCCTGAAAGCTGCACTGTGATTGCGTCTGCTTCTAGCTGGATCTCAGCTGCTACTCATCATTTTCACTAAGATAATGTTTTAGATTTATTTGTTCCTGAATGATGGTCTTAAAAGTGAATTCTACTGATGGTATTTTGGGGTACTGGAAACAGCTATCTAGTGAGATTATAAAAAACAAATCTCTACCTCTGAGGAGGCTCTCAGGATGACCTCAATCCACTTTAAAGAATATTAGAATAGAAACTCATCAATACATGAGGACTTTGCACTAGATTAGTCCTAAATTCCCTTTATGACTAAGATTCCAAGTTTACCTTGACAACTAGAATTAGAGGGGACATTTGGTTGGACCCACTAATTTAAATCTCCTTGAGGACTAGACAAATGTCTCTTTCACCTTGTTTTTCCTGTGTCTACAATTATGCCTATTCTTGGGCCCTGAAATTAAGCCAAAAGGGGCCTCTGAGACATAGAGAAGTGGAGTGACTCTTCCATGTTCCTGCAAACTTACTGGCAGAACATGGAACCATCACTTCATATTTATATAGAAAGAGCTAGCACAATGCAGGGTTACATCTTGGCTCTCTAGGCACGTGTTAAATATTTTAATTGCTATTATTTTTAGCCTGGCCTCATCCATTCTCAGTGCTCCATTCCTTGTATTACACATATTCATAGGGTATATGTGTATGTATGGGCATTTAATAGGTTTGTTGACCTTCCTAAGAAGTGACATGTAGGTATCTTTTTTTTTATTTCAGTTTGTTGAGAAATTAAATTGTGGTTTATTTCTCTCTTGAGTGTAATATAAACAAGGAGGCATAAAATAAACAAGGAGAATGTGCTCTTTTAATAAAGCTACATCACCTTGACCAAAATTCCATCTTGAGTTTCTATACAACAAACTAAACTATATTTTACCAGAAACTTTGAGTTTGGTTGGTGTGTTTGTTCTCTTTTTCTTCTGTTTTGGCTCCAGGAAGAAGGCACTCATATTCTTAAGCTTTGGCTGTGAGTGGCTTGCTTTAGACTCAGTAGAAATAATTAGCAGGGATAAGTATCTAACAAGAGAATTAGGCATTTATATGAGTAAAAATAACATCTGCAGTGACATGATAGAAATGATACAGACCATTAAATCTCACACATCAGGGCATAAACAGATCACCAGCTGAGGTCAGAAAAAAAAATCTCCCCTCATGGTTTAATATTGTACAATTAAACAAATTTGAGGATTTTCTCTTAGTTTAGAACATTCATTATCATTGAGCCTCGACTACAAACTCCTGGTTCTTGACTGTCTTCTTCTCACAATTTCTAATGGCCTAAACACTCAAGGTGGACACTAAAATCCACACTGTCCTTACTACCATAGACATTCCCAACATGTGTCCCCATGGGTTTCCTATTTTGCCACTCAGTGAATAAGTGGTGTGGAACTTTCTACTCTCTGTATGGTTGATAGCATTCATTGAGGAGATGAGTGACCAATGTTTGATGGATAAGCTTGTTGTTAAGCATTGGTGTAAATTTCAAAATAAACTAAAATTTGCTTTTATTCCTTCCTTTAGAATTCACTGCAATAGAATTCCTGCAATAGAATTCACTATATGTTACTATCTTAATTATTTAATGATGACCTACTATGTGACATACATTGTTCTAGGTGCTAAGCATATAACAATAAATAAAACAAATAAATCATTTGCCTTATAGAGAAGACATACAATTAAAGGGCAATTTTAAAATGCCCAAACAAGCTTTGTGCAGTGGCAGTATCATAGCCAATGAGGTTTATATGAGGTGCAATTATTGCTAATTGAAATGTCCAAACAAATAACAACTGACAAAATAAATGCAGAAATAGACAATTCAGTAATAATGAATTTTGATATTGGATAGAACAAGTAGGTAGCAAATCAATAAAGAAATTGAAAACTTGAACACCACTAGGGCTAACTAGACAAAACAGACTTCTACAGAACTTTCCCCAATGTACTCTTCTCAAGTGTACACAGAGCATCTACCAAGATAGGCCATATGCTGAGCCATGAAGCAAACCTTAATGTACATACATATTTTGAAGAATAGAAGTGATACAGAATATGTTCTCTGATCACAATGGAATAAAATTAAAAATCAATAACAGAATAAAATTTAGAAAGCTCTCAAATACAATATGTAGAAATGAAAAGAAACACATTTCTAAATAACTAAAGGCCAAAAGACTAAAAATACTAAATATACATAAATATATCTTTTAATTAAAAAGAAACTGAAGACATAAAATTCCAAGATTTATGAAATGCAGCTAAAGCAACGCACATAAGAAAACTTATAGCCATAAATGTCTGTACTATAAAGAGAAGAACTCAAATAAATAACCTATGTTTCCAACTTAAGATACTAAAAAAGGGGGGCAAAATAAACTTTAAGGAATCGGTTGGAAAGAAATAATTAGAGTGAACATTAATAAAAGAAAAATGTTTTTAAAAATCAGTGAAACAAAAAGCTAGTTCTTTGAAAAGGTCAACAAAATTGACAAACATTTAGTTAGACTGATCAAAGTAAAAAGAAGACTTGAATTACTAGAATTGGCAATGAAAAAAAAAACCCTCACATTATTACTTACCTTATAGGAATAAAAATTACTTTAAAGAAATATAAACAATCATATACCAATCAATTAGGGGACATAGTTAAAATGAAGTAATTCCTAGAAAGATATAAACTATGGAAATAACTCAAAAAGAAATAGACAATTTGAATAGAACAATAACAAGTAAAGATATGAATTAGGGTAATTACAGAATAAAGGCCAGACCCAGATGACTTCATAGACAAATGCTACCCAACATTTACAAAGAATGAATAATACTTCAATAACTTTCCCAAAATATATAATAATAGGTGAAACACTTCCCAAAGTTAACTCTCTTGTGTGTTTTTTTTCAAAAAGAAATTAATTAGATCACTTAAATTATCTAGATAGTTTCTTGTCTGCTTCCTCACTATGTAAAATACATTCATAGTCATAAACCAAAATTTCTCAATCTCAGCACCATTATTTCATGCTGGATGATTTTGTGCTGAAAGTAGCTATCCTATGTATTGTATTATCTTAAATAGCGTTCCTGACCTCTGTGCACTAGATACCAGTACTACACCCACCCCCAGCCTTCACAGTCAAGGACATGTCCTGATACTGCCAAATAGCTCATGGAGGTACATCACCCCTTGTTGAGAACCATTATACATCAGGCCTGTAAGAAAAGCTCCTTTTTTGATTGGTACATATTGCTTCTTTGTTATACCCTTTGTCCCACCTAACAGAAAAGGTGATTTTGGAAGGGACATATACTTAAAGCTGAGAGAGGTTCAGGAAGATGGCTTACTTTTCACTTTACCTTTATTGCAGGGTACCAATCCAGCGACCCTCTGATCAGGCATGGAAACTCTCACTTCAACATTTTGACTGCATTTCATATGTGATAGTGGTGTTCTATCTCTTTGCCTTCCTTCCTGAAAAATCAACAGGATACACTTGTTTTTTCTCTTTGCTTCTCAGCTCCAAAACATATATTCAATATATTAAGTCACTTCCTGTTTGTTTATCAGTGTAGCTGGCATTCAACATTTGAAAGAATTAACACAAATCTAGCAATTAGCAGTTTTACTTAGATATATCTACTATAAGAGCAACAGTGGCTGACCTAAAGGTAAATTATGAAGTAGCTCAGAGCTTCTCCAGTACTTTATTCTTCATCTGGCTATCAGTGGCATCTGCTTTTCCATCCACTCTATTCTGATCATCAGGTCCCTAAACACTCATTTGTACATACTATGTACAAAGCGCTACAGTGGGCACCAAAAATGTCAATGAAGGATGGTAAAAGATAGATTCAGAACAAGAAGAGGACAATAAGACAGTAGTGAGTATAGGCACCACCTGACCGAGTCTAAAGACTAAAAGAGACCTCAGACATCAGCTCTCTCAAAACATCATCAAGTTGTATTCGGATCAAGTCTTTAAAACAACCCCTGAGCATCTAGTTTATTAAGGCAAATGTTATCTCAAGGAAAGTGTTATCACCAAGGTATCTCATTTTACTTTGTACATTATTTTAATAATTTTCTAATTCACTCTGTGAAACTTTCAACTTTTTATTTTATTTTTGTATTTTTCTGAAGTGAGAAGCAGGGAGGCAGAGAGACAAACTCCCGCATTGCCCAACAGAAATCCACCCGGCATGCTCACTGGGGGCAATGCTCTGCCCATCTGGGACATTGCTCCATTGTAACTGGAGCCATTCTAATGCCTGAGATGGAGGCCATAGAGCCATCCTCAGTGCCCAGGCCAACTTTGCGCCAATGGAGCCTTGACTGCGGGAGAGGAATAGAGAGATAGAGAGAAAGGAGAGAGGGAAGGGTGGAGAAGCAGATGGACGCTTCTCCTGTGTGCCCTGGCTGGGAATCAAACCCATGAGTTTCATACTCTACTGCTGAGCAAACCGACCAAGGCCTCAACTCCTTTTTATATTGGATCTCACAGAATAAGTGAAGTCCTTCCTATACATAATAAGTTACAGAATATTGGAATGTGACTATTGTGGTATTTCTCATCCTAAATATTTTTTAAGTTTATTAAATGACATGACTCAGTACCCTACATAGAGACTATACTTCAAAGATCATATTAAGTCTCTAAATGCTAACTGTTCAAATTCAGACATAAGCCTGCAGTGACCATCTGACATCATATGACCATATTGCAGAGAGTGGGACCCACCTCCATAAAGTCAGTAGAGCAAATTCCTCACCCACAAACAGAATATAAACCAGAGTTTCCAAAGAGGCAAACAAATAGTCGTTGGAAGCCCCACAGCCTTCCACCAAGGCCATCTTGTCTCTGAGACAGGGGTCAAGTCCTGCCGTTGGCATCAGCAGGTACTTGTGTAAGAACTAGCTATTTCTCAGTGCAATTATGAGCCAGGCAAGCAAAATATGCCCTTTGGGGTTGGAGGAGGGAAAGATCAAATGAGTACTATTTCAACATATTTTCTTTTGAATTAAAATGCATGGTTTAAGCCATATTTCAATTATCAGCTTGACATTACTCTTTAAGCAAATGACTAGAGTTAACAAGAGAGCTACTACATTTTGAATACATTGATTTTCTGCTTGGTGTAAACTCTAAATAGCCGATTAGAAAACTGTGAATCAGACAGACTCAGTGTACCTAATACATCCTGCCATATATTACAAACTGGAAACATTCGGATCTTTGAAGGTGAAATGAATTAAAAGCCCATGATTGTTACAACTTCAATATATAAATAGTAACAACATACTGGCTCTTATCTGCCAATTTAAAAAATAGTCCACATTTTGTTATGCATATCAACCTAATGCATAAAACTCCTGAGCTTAAAGGTATAAAGAAACACAGATTTATTTTTCAAAAAAATGACTGTGAAATGAAATGAATACGTAATTGAACAGTTTCCAGGTACTGAATATGCTGATCTTACTCTCCATTATTTTCGTAAGCAGCAGGATATTTCCACCGCTGTGTCTCTCGCTTATTATATCTTGGCATGCCACTCCGGTTGTCCACATTTCGCCTGGGCCCCCATTTTATTGATCACAGGAATATCTCATCAAGTTAAATAGTATTCTTTGAATTAAGAATTAGTTGTCATTGCTTAGCATTATTCCCAGCACTGACAGCGTAACCTTGGGGAAATGGCTGAACCTCTCAGTATCCTGAGTTTCTCTCTCTATAAAATTATATTAATGGAATGAGAGCACGTCCTATGTCATTGAGAAGGGAAAGAGGTGATTAAAACAGCACAGGCTTGTTGCAATTATAATGTCAGGAAAAACAATCCAAGTGATGTTTCCAAGGGCCCCTCCTTAATAAACACTAAAAAGTATATTTCACTGTGTTTTGGTTCTGAAATTTAAACATTGTAACAGTCTTGAGAATGGGGAAGGAAGCTTTATCTATTTGATGTGATTATTTAGCATATAAATTGCATTTATTGATGCAAAGCACCTCCCCATAATTTTTCCAAGCTGTTTTGATTGTCACACAAATCCAGGAATCAGATGGTATTTGAGCTAAGAAAACTCAAGCATGGATGGTTTTAAGCCAAGCACAGCACCTCGCAGCGTACAAAGGTGGGAGCGAATGTCAATGGAGTATGTGGACCATCAGATGCCTTGGAAGGAAAGACAATGTTAGTCCTGGGTGGACTCTAGCCTTACCTTCACATTCACTGTCTCTTTCCTTACTCCTGGCATGCCCTTCACTGCCTGTCAGATTCAACAGCTTTGTAGCACCATCTTATTTCCCAAAAAGCCAGGGGAGTCTTTTCTCCCATCCAGATTTCCCAGGTAGGACCAAGAGCTCATGTTTTGGCCTCTCTCTCTCCACATAATTCAGGGCACTAGTTTTAGAAATATGAAATAATGTTGAGGTTGTAGTGACTTTTTTAGAAATGAAACAATAAGAACAGCCACAAAAACACCAATACATTACCTTGTTCTTGGATCATTTGCATTTTAATATAGATCAACAACTTTGAAACCAGATTTCAAAATTTGGGGGGAAAGAATGGAGCCCTGGATAATTCCCATTCATTTAAAATGATTCTCTCTGTGCAGGCAGGAATTGAGCCTCGTGGGTTCAATCAGCTATTCCATTGCATCATTAGAAAAGTCAGACGGAAGCTCAGTCAAGTCCACTTGGCCGGGCTCCCCTTCAGGAATTAGCTATGCTTTGTTTGGTTGTGTGATGTTTAAACTGTCTTTTGTTTCAAAGATAGTTAGAGAAAGTTTAGGGAATACAGCAATGAAAATGACTGAATGAGTAAAAATATTTTCTTTGGGGGCATTGTATAATCAGGCTCTTCAGTCTGTAAAAATCAAAGCTGAACAGACTCGAAGTCTACAAGTCTATAAAATTGAAAAGAATAGAGAGAGGATTCAGATGGACTTATTCATCAAACTCCAGAACAAAAGGCCCTCTTTGAAGCTGGAAAAAGGAGGATTTAGGATAAATGGAACTATTTTTTAACACAGTAGGGGATAAACTTATAGAACTCATTATCCCAACTATTGCTATTCATTAAAAAAAATATAAATAGATCCGGATAAAGATTGGTTTCTGAATAAAGATCGGTAATGGTTTACTAGGGAAGGTTCCAGTTTGGTTTAATGTTGGAAGCCTTTGCATTATTATCATCCATGCCTGGTTTTAACTGCTAGTACAGCCTTTGGTGGAGAGACGACTTAACCTGCAAGGCCTCAATTTGCACGGTGCCAGGGAGTTAAGATTAATATTATCATTTTAGGGTTGTTGGAATGATTAGATGAGAGGAGGCATGTTAGCTTCATGGTAGCACATGATGATAATAAAGGTGAAAGAGGAGAAAAAGACAAAAACTAAAGAAGAGAAGGGGGTGAAAGAAAAGAGAGGGGAAGAAGAGGGGGAGAAAGAGAAGAAGAAATCTTTCTAGGTTGATGTCTTGCCATTTCAAGCTGAATCTTGAACTGGGTTTCTCACATTTCCAGAACAATCTTACCCAACAAAGAATTAGACTTCTCAAAATGCACATAAGACCCCATTTGAGAAACATAGACTTAGACCATAGACTACACTGAGAAAACTATTCTATACATAGTCCTCCTAATTATAGGTTACTAAGCTGTACTGACATACATAAATAAACACATGCATACATGCATACACGCATACACAGACACATGAACACACACACATACACATATTTCAATTCTTTGATGCAGTGAGTCTTCAGTTTAGCAAGAAATTACATATATAGTTTTGTAAGTTTAACCAGGTAACTCAATTCAACTGATTAGTTTTTCTTCTAAATATAGACTATTTCAGTATACATTAAACCCTGAGATATTTCTCTCTTTGAATTGTGTTTTATCCTCCTCCTGCAAAGCCAGAAAACAATTAGTGGAACAAAAGTAATTCAATATCAAACACTGAAAAACATACCTCAGCCCTGGCCAGTTGGCTCAGTAGATAGAGTCTCAGCCCAGCATATGAACATCCAAGGTTCAGTTCCCAGTCACGGCACATAGGAGAACTGACAATCTGCTTTTCTCCCTGTCCCTCTTCCCCTCTCTATTTTCTCCTACCACAGCCAGTGGCTTGATTGGTTCGAGCATTGACCCCCAGTGCTGAGGATAGCTTTGTTAGTCCAAACATGTTAGTCATAGGCACTCAAAATAGCTCAGTTGATTCAAGCATTGGTCCCAGAGGGATTGCCAGATGGATCCTGGTCGAGGTGCATATGGGAGTCTATCTCACTATCTCCCCTTCTCTCGCCATATATATATATATATATATATATATATATATATATATATATAATCTGCACTCCCATGTTCATTGCCACATTATTCTCAATAGCCAAAACATGGAAGCAACTTCAGAGTCTGTCTAAAGATGAATGGTAAAAAAAATGTGTGTGTGTGTGTGTATACAGCGTGTCTGTAAAGTCATGGTGTACTTTTGACCGGTCACAGGAAAGCAACAAAAGACAACAGAAATGTGAAATCTGCACCAAATAAAAGGAAAACCCTCCCAGTTTCTGGAGGATGATGTGGCAGCATGTGCGCATGCACAGATGATGACATAACACCATGTATACAGTGGAGCAGCCCACGGCCATGCCAGTCGAGATGTGGATGGTACAGAGGAAAGTCCAGTGTGTTCTGTGGCTTGCTAAATTCAAATCTGTGACCAAAGTGCAACGTGAATATCGGCGCATTTATAACGAAACGCCACCACATAGGAATAACATTACTCGGTGGGATAAGCAGTTGAAGGAAACCGGCAGTTTGGTGGAAAAACCCCGTTCTGGTAGGCCATCAGTCAGTGATGAGTCTGTAGAGGCTATATGGGATAGCTACCTAAGGAGCCCTAAAATATCTGTGCATGAGCCCACATCGAACTGCACTGAATAGGTATGAAACTGGGAGAGTTTTCCTTTTATTTGGTACAGATTTCACATTTCTATCATCTTTTATTGCTTTCCTGTGACCGGTCAAAAGTGCACAATGACTTTACGAACACACTGTGTGTGTGTGTGTGTGTGTGTGTGTGTGTGTGGGAATATTACCATTTCTGACAATTTGGATGAAACTTGAGGGCATTATGTTAAGTGAAACGTCAAACACAGAAAGATAAATATTGCTTATATGTATAATTTAAATAAAGCTTGAACTCAAAGGAAACAGAGTATAGAGTGAGAGTTACCAGGGGCTGGGGTTGGGGAAAATGGAAAAAAATGTCTGTTCAAAGGGTAAAAACTTCTAGTTATAATATTATCAAATTCCATAAATCTAATTTACAGCATGTAGATTATGGCTAATAATACTGTATTATACAGTATACTCTTACTGTATAATAAGAATAGATCTTAAATGAATAGATCTTAAATGTTCTCACCACCAAAAGGAAATTGTAATTATGTGATGTGATGAAAGAGTTAGCTAAGGCTATGGTGTTGATCATTTTAACAATATATAAATATATCAAATCAATCAACACATTGTAAACCTTAAACTTATACAATGTTGTACATCAATTATATATTAATAAAGCTGGGGTGTGTGAAAACATTTGAGTCAAGCATCTACTTCTCCCTCTTCTTCCCTTCCTTAAAATGTTCTGAAGTGAAGTATGCTACCTCTGAAGGTTCATCAGTGATCAAGTTTTTCTAGCCATGCTTGAAACAGATTTGTTTCTTTTTATTTTTTATCATTTTTTATTGTATTATTTCCTCATGTTCCACATGACCCTTTTTTTCTGAAAATATATTTCTTTTTACCAACTGTAAAACCAACTATACTGCACAATTCTTTCTTAACATTCATGAAAAGGGCACCCCAACGTGCATGTGCACACACGCGCACGTGCGTGCTTGCGCGCGCGCACACACAGGACTCCTCTCTTCCTCCTCCTCCTAGAACACACATCTCCACTTCACTGAGGCTCCTTCACACTTCAGACATAGCTCCTGACACTGCATAATCCTTATCTGTCCTGCACAGGAGGAGGCAAAGGGGTCTGGGGGCAATGGAGAGAGTATTTGTTGTAGTTCAAAGCAAGCCGTCTTCCCCCCCCCCCCTTCTTTCTCTTTTTTTCCCCTTCCAAGATAAATAGAAGTAGAAAGGACAAGCAGTTTTGATTAGCATTTAAAATGTTGTCAATTTTTAATGAAAGCGTAACCTCCAACCATCAACTTCACACAAACTGGAGACAAGGTTGCAAAACGAATGCTAATATATTTGGCACACTTTCTCACACTTGTCCTTCCGTGAACTTTTCTTGTTACTAATTTGTTATGTCAGTCCATATTAGTAGGTTTCAAAAGTCCAAACTGGCAAGTGTGGTGACCCAAAGAGAACCAGTCTTGGGAAGATCTTTAAATCGAAGTGTACAAGTTGGGCAGTGTATTAGTTGTGTACCTGCAGTCCTATAGATGTGACAGTATTCACTTGGAGGAGTTGCCAAGTATCAGGAGTAATCTCCAGTCTCTCGAAATTTGTTTCTGAACGTGACATTTTTATTTAGGAAATAAATGCTTGCCAGTCAGTCAACAACATTCATTGCATGCAAATGATATTTGTTCTAGCCTCTATTGATAAAGCCCAAAATAACAAAAGGAATGTAGGATACAGTGATTTCCCTTAAGGAACTTACATTTTTAATAGCCAAATAAGAAAACAAATATGAAAAGGACATAAAAAAACACTGAGAAAAATATATAAATAATATGAAAACTTCAAAAGCAAACTGCTGAGGGGAATTAATAAGGGTGTTGTTGAGGTCCATATTTAACTGAGTGTAGATTACAGTGAGTACAGATAGCCTATGCCAGGGGTGCCCAAACTATGGCCCGCAGGCCGCATGCGGCCCCCTGAGGCCATTTATCCAGCCCCTGCCGCACTTCCGGAAGGGGCACTTCTTTCATTGGTGGTCAGTGAAGCAAAGCGCAGCATCGCTCACATACAGTACTACT
Source organism: Saccopteryx leptura (assembly GCF_036850995.1). Taxonomy (NCBI): domain Eukaryota; kingdom Metazoa; phylum Chordata; class Mammalia; order Chiroptera; family Emballonuridae; genus Saccopteryx; species Saccopteryx leptura. The sequence continues at coordinate 28,786,934 of NC_089513.1, forward strand.
TTCGGTGATGCAGGATGCACGCGTCAGGGCTCTGGAAGCGCATCATATCACTTGTTATGGCTAGCAGTGACAAATATGGAACTGGACATTGACCATCTCATTAGCCAAAAGCAGGCCCATAATTCCTATTGAAATACTGGTCAGGGCCCTGGCCGGTTGGCTCAGTGGTAGAGTGTCGGCCTGGCGTGCAGGAGTCCTGGGTTCAATTCCCAGCCAGGGCACACAGGAGAAGCGCCCATCTGCTTCTCTACCCCTCCCCCTCTCCTTCCTCTCTGTCTCTCTCTTCCCCTCCCACAGCTGAGGCTCCATTGGAGCAAAGTTGGCCCGGGCACTGAGGATGGCTCCGTGGCTCTGCCTCAGGCACTAGAGTGGCTCTGGTCGCAATAGAGCGATGCCCGGGATGGGCAGAGAATCGCCCCCTGGTGGGCGTGCCAGGTGGATCCTGGTCCAGCGCATGCGGGAGTCTGTCTGACTGCCTCCCCGTTTCTGGCTTCGGAAAAATACACACACACACACACACACACACACACACACACACACACACACAAAAGAAATACTGGTCAGTTTGTTGATTTAAATTTACTTGTTCTTTATTTTAAATATTATATTTGTTTCCATTTTGTTTTTTTACTTTAAAATAAGATATGTGCAGTGTGCATAGGGATTTGTTCATAGTTTTCTTTTTTATAGTCCAGCCCTCCAACGGTCTGAGGGACATTGAACTGGCCCCCTATGTAAAAAGTTTGGGAACCCCTGGCCTATGCTCTCCTATCATTCATTTACTTAGAGCAAGTCCGTGAATAAAACAAATACATCAGGTTATCTCCAATAGTGAGAAATGGAGAGGAAGAACAATGAGCCCCATTACACAAAAATCATGAGACATTTGACCTTTGCATGCTTTGCTTAAATCTCATTTAAAAGTCAAAAAGACAGTCAAACTAATTTCCACTTCAAAGGATTAAAAAATATATTTTTTACTTAGGTCAACTCAGGTTTACTGTTCTTTCTCTTTCTGCCTCTCTCTTTAATTCAGACACTTTCTACAAATAGAGTGCTATTGAAGGACCGTCTTGCAGTCAGCAGTATGTGATTTCTATGAGATAGGTAGATTTAGTGAGAAAGATCTTCAAACACAAGATATTACTTATTCCAGTATCTTCCAGGGGACTTTAACATTTCCCAGTTTTCACTGGAAATAGACATTGAGAAACATCATTTTCCTCAGGTATCTGGCGTGATACTTTCTCTCATTGATTCTAAATGGACCTATGTACATCGGTTTACCGGAAGTAATCAGTGCCTATTTGTTATGTGTTTATGAAGTTTAACAGAGATATATAGTTCTTTCTGGGCAAATACACACATATTCACTACTCCAGGATCTTTTTTTTTCCAAATTCTCTACCACTTTTTGGGGACTATTTTATACTCTGAAGAAAGTTATTTCGTTATTGTCATGAGAAGGTTTTCTATTAGTGACTAATGGTAAAAAGAAAACATTTTGTCAAAAGTAGAACTTAATGAGCTCTGCATTGTATTATAATAAATTGAAACATATAAGACAATGGAAAGAAAATCAAAGGTGGAGGCTCTTAACATTGCAATATGCCGCTTACAGACTTTGAAAGTAATAGTCTCTTGAAAGTATACGGTCATAAAGGTAAGATAGATAAGCTTACAATAAAAATAAGTATATTTATATTGTCATTTCATGGCTTCTGTGTTTAACTCTAAAGTGTTAATGTTTAATTAAGTGTCTGAGTTAATTTAGGCAGAAACACGTGCATGCACACACACACGTCTTTATTAAAATAGAAATTGCATGAGAAGATATGATGGAAGAATTAAAACTAAAGGTCATGAAATTTGATCATCTCCATATTTAAGGTTACTCTAAGTACTCTGCAAATAACAAGGTGCTTTAATGCCATGCCTGCACTTTCGTCTCATTTAATATGAAACCCATGAAAGATTTTTCCTGAAGTCATTATCTTCAACTGTTGAGAGCATAGATCATGACTAAGTGACTGAAGTGCTGTGGGAACTCTCAGTGGGATCCCGTTCAGGATCTGATATATGTCTCTTGGTATCCATCAAACTCAAATGATGTGCAAAAGAAAAGAAAGGCAGAACTTTAATTTTTTTTTTTTGAAGTTTCTATCCTGCTTCTGAAATGCAGGACCAAGATAAGTTGAGAAACTGATGCCCAAGGAAATTTAAATATAATTTTAAAAAATCATGTGAGAGAATTTTTAAATATTGCTTTGAGAATATTATATCTGGCTTTTTTCAAAAAGATACACACGGCAAACTTTTGAAATGGTAAAGGTTTTATGAGTCATCCCATCTTTGTTACCTTCCTCTACGCGAGGGTTAGTTAATCTATTTAAGGAGTATTTTTGGAATACCAAATACTCATCTAAATGGACATAAGAGAGTCTATCATAAAGTAGTTTGACTTGAAGAAAAGAGGTAGCTGACTTGAGTGATCAGAGGTAGCATTACAGATGAGGAGGCATTTGAGGGAGACTCCAAGGAGAGAACGTAGAAGAGGGCATGTCAAGGTGCACACACCAGGAAGCCCATAGAGGGGAGGCTTGATTCTAATACATAGAGATTATCATATCGGAGAAAGCAGTGTGCATCTGGATAAAGTTGGGAATACTTTAGCTTGATGCACACAACAATTGGGACCCAGGGCATTGAGAAACCTATTGCATGTTTTGGTATATATAAAATATATTGTAGGAAGAGAAGAAGGAGATTGAGAAGAAAGTAAAAGAGTAAATCAAGAGTGTTCAATGAGTCATAGAAATGAAAGGAGGAGAGAATTTCAAAAGAATATATAGAAAAAAGTCACAGAAATCCCATTGTCTCTCACATTGGAAGTTCGAGATGCAGAAAGATGAGGGGAGTAAGGTGTACAAAATTTTAACTGACTTGAGTTTCTTACACAAACACAAAGAGAAGTTTGAACTTTCTGACATATAGAGCCAAAGTCAGTTCTCTTCTGTTCTCTGACAAGACAAAATATTTTGCTATGGGTCTCATATGTGTATTTGGAGGCGGCAAATAATATAGTGGTGTTTCATCTGGGAGATTTCCATAGGAGCTCTAGAAAGATGGTGAGCTAAGCAGGCTAAATTACTTTATGTGTTTCTTAGTCTCTGTGTTTGAAGTTCCAAGAAGTAAGAATGCAAACATTTCTATAGCTATCTGAATAATAATTTCTTTCCAAGCCTCTATATTTCATAAAATGATGGTTTAGATATGTGTGTGTGTTTCAGTAATGATATGACAATAAATGATTTTTCATAAACTCAGCTTCATAGATCTGTTATGAAGTTGTCCCAACTCCCTACTTGATCTGACCTTGGGACTAAACAATGTTTACATCAGTGATGAGTCCATCAGTGATGGATCACAATGCTTGCTTCTGTTTAATCATTGCTGATAGTAACAGTTGACAGCAAGACCTGAGGAGAGAAAGGGGAAAAACCTAAAGCAACTTAAATCTATTTAACAGAGGTGAAAAATATGTATGTGTTTTTCACAAATGACTATTTTTGCATATGAATGGAGTGAACTGAAGGTTATTCTGTATATTTGTGTAAACTATATGAAATTATAGAGGATGCATTTATTTCCTTTTGAAAATAAAGCCTGAACATGTCTCCTGATAAGTTCTTTAATTTAAGATACCAGAATGAATTATCCTATCACTTTTTTAGCATGAGAATTGCTTGTCCTAGCATTAGCAAGGACTGCGAGATACTTCCTCATAGGCCAAGAAATGATTTTAATCGAGCAGAGGCAGGGGGAAGAAGGCAATGATGTTACTGCTAGTCTTATCCATGGAGGGTGGGCAGGAATAAGCAGAGCTGGCTTAGGTAGCATGTATTTTCCTAAATACACTTTGTACTAGTTAAAGGGGCATATGCTCAGGTCTGCTGGACAAATGCTTGGATTTTATGACAAGGCAAACCTTCTATTCCTGTATATACAATCAAGAAATAGTTTTCTTTGCCAACATCAAGCAAGGCAGCTCTTTGTCATCAGCCTGAACACACAAAAATTTTCTTCTTCATAACTGTCTTTAAGGTGCTACAGATTCCTCTGCAAACCAGTCTGATGAGTCACAGTTGAATATGTTTCTCAAAGGAATGTGACTGCGTGAATGCACTAGTTTTGTTTTTTGTTTTTGTGAAACCATGGCAACAACAAGTTTCTTCTTAAGTGTCTTAATTTGGGAGAGGGCAGGCAAATAGCACGGGACCGGGACCGGACAGTAACTCCTGTTTCAAGCTGGGAAGAGAAGGGGAAGTTCTGGCTGTGGTATGTAATTTATCCTTTTCATACTACACAAGGGTGGACCTTGGACAGTTTCTGCAGTTTTCCCCTTGTCTTTGCCAGGCACTGGTACTGTTAGCCACAGATTTGGTTCTAAGTAATGTTTGAAAAAATTCCAAGCAATAATCAATGGCCTCCCATGATTCTACACTGATTTAAATCCAGTGGAACTTGGAATTACACTCCCAGGCCCTGACATAAAAGCCAAGGTCCCAGATAAGGGTAAGGTTTCTATGCCCAACTCCTCGTTCCTTCACACTTCCCATCACTGTAATGTCTCTTTTCCCAAAACAGACATCTCCCAGTTCTTCTTTGTGATAACCAGACTTAGTTGCTGATTCCACGGGAACCCTGAGCCCTTGTAAACAACCTCAGTCATTAACCATTTGCTCTATTTTGTCCTCAGCTACAGGATGGGCTTAGGTTCTAGTTTCACTCTCCTAGGCCAGCCCCCGTTTCTCAAGCTGCCCCTCCTCAGGAGAAGCTGAGCTTGTCTCTCTCTAGCACTGGACCATTCTCTGCTCACACAGCTATCCGGCAGGCATGGATGTAGTGAGATGGTGACTGTCTCTTCCTATTCCCTCAATAGAGGTGGTTGCATGATTTGGCTGCCTGTAAGTGTGTTTTGGACACAAGGTCTGAGAGTTTTCCCTGCCACAGGTACAGTGGGTACAGTTTTCCCTGCCTGGCAGCCAACTCAGGCCACTGGCCTGGTGAGTGGGCTTTCTGAGGATCTCAGCCTCCTCCTGTTTCCTCAGATCATTTGTGGCCATGACACTACAATGCTTTTGTCCAGAAAATTAAACAAAGTTCAAAATTGCTTTTGTTTAGATTTGGGTCCCAAATCTATTAACTGCACCATTTGCGTGGAAGTGAGAGTCTACTGCCTGTCTGTGAGCTGTCCCTCCTCATGGTAGTTCCTTTGGCTCCACAGTGGGTCTCCGAAAGGAAGATGATGGCTGTCGTAGGCCAGAGATGTCCTAGGAGGAAGGAAGAGGCTGTTCATCTTTTGTTGTTCTTGTCATTGTTTTATCATGATAACCTTGTTGAAGCAATGATCACTTGGTGTGGAGGGAAGAGGCTGGAGATACTGTGAGCCTTGTGGAGCAGGACCTGACAGAAGGCAGGGGACAGAGGCATCACCAGGCTACATTTCCATTCCAGCAAAGTGGTTCCTCCTTTAGGGGCTGGGATAAGTGGCTACTGGGAAAGGCACCCCAAAATGCAATGAATCCATAAGTATGCAACTGAAATATTTCTGCATCATACCAAGGTCTTCTTGGTAACCATTTTTCCTAAAGTGGAATATTTCCAGGAGCTGATTATAAGCATGTGAAAGAAGTCTTAGTTGCTATTTTTTTTTTCAGACTTCAGTCTATTCACAAGGTTGATTATGTTCAACTATTGAGGGAAGAGGTGACGTAATCTTTCCAAACGTGCTACTGAGTCATCACTGAAAATGTTTGTATCCACAGACTGCTTGCTGTATTTTGCCTTGCCTTTTCTTTCCCTTTTAATTAGCAATCTTCCTCTCTTGTGCATGTGTTTTTTTTCTTCCCAATTCACTTAAGGTTTCTATCCTAGAAAAGATTACTACAAACAGTAACCACTATTTGAATGGTGAAATCAACAGTGCAGCAAACGTGGTTCTTAATATGAGGAGAGATGTGTTGCCTCCTCATCTCATAAGAAATATTTGTCATTTATTTATATATTTATTTATTCAGTAAAAAAATGTTTATTTATAATGCTACAAAGGTAGAATAAGTGAGCCCTGAAGGAAGCAAGCTAACAAGGCTGTGTGGGCTCAGGAAACAAGTTACAGAGGAAAAGAAGGGCCTTTGGAGCTGAAGAGAAAGCAAGCAAGGATACACACATCTGGGGGAAGGGGAGGGTGAAGGGCTCCCACATGCATCAGAGACAGCACACACCCACGCTCCCCATGCACTGGGAAGGAAGGAGGTAAGGAAAAGCACCGGCCAAGAGAGGGAGATGGGGAGAGGGGGAGAGGAAGGGGAAGGGGAAGGGGAGAGGGAGAGGGAGAGAAGAAGAGGGAGGAAGAGGGAGGAAGAGGGAGGAAGAGGGAGGGAGAGGAAGAGAGAGACAGAGAGAACTCAAGCTGGCATAGGCTTTTTATTTTATTTTATTTTTTCAATTCTTCATTGCTGCTCCCTAGTTGTTCATTGATTGCTTTCTCATATGTGCCTTGACTGGGGGCTACAGCAGACTGAGTGACCCCCTGCTCGAGCCAGCCACCCTGGGCTCAAGCTGGTGAGCCTTGCTCAAACCAGATGAGCCCACACTCAAGCTGGCGACCTCAGGGTCTCGAACCTGGGTCCTCCACATCCCAGTCCGACGCTCCATCCACTGCGCCAATGCCTGGTCAGGCGGCATAAGGGCTTTTAAGAGCAGGAATTTCACCTGACCAGGCGGTGGCACAGTGGATAGAGCATTGGACTGGGATGCAGAGGACCCAGGTTCAAGACCCCGAGGCCGCCAGCTTGAGTGTGGGCCCATCTGGTTTGAGCAAAAAGCTCACCAGCTTGGACCCAAGGTCGCTGGCTCAAGCAAGAGGTTATTTGGTCTGCTGAAGGCCCATGGTCAAGGCACATATGAGAAAGCAATCAATGAACAACTAAGGTGTCTCAATGAAAAACTGATGATTGATGCTTCTCATCTCTCTTCATTCCTGTCTGTCTGTCCCTATCTGACTCTTTCTCTGTCCCTGTAAAAAAAAAAAAAAGAGCAGGAATTTCAGGGGAGGTCCTAGGAGAGGATCTCAACAGAATATTCATCAGTTTTCCATGTGTGTTCATTCAGAGTCATGAGTTCCACTGATTGGTCAATGCCAGGTCAGAAAGTAATTAGTTATTGCAGCTGGTCCTGAAGTCAGCCATGGCCATCTGTGGCACACGTATATTTTTAAACGTTAGAAAACTCCTATGAAAAATGCATATTGACTCCACCTATTACAGATTGTAAAGATTCTTGCAATTCTGTGTTAAAATATTACCTTTGAAGTGATCATTTTTATAGCCATTTTCCTTTTCTCTGACTTAGTTGTTCTTACTCCTTTATTTAGCCCCTTTTCCATGCAAATATTATTTAAGCCTTACTCAGCTTATGTGGTGGTTTAAAAACGTTCTAATGTTCATTTGACATTCCCACTGGTCTCATTTCTTGTGCTGAAAATGCATTAATTCCCATATCAATATATATGTATATATATTCTTGCCAGTCAGGGGTAGAAAACATATTTTCTGTGTATATATTAGAGAAGTTATAAGTAGAAAATAGAAGGAGAGGGTGAAAAGAAGGGAGATAGAAAGAGCAAAGGAGGAAATGAGAAGACTCTATAGCAAAGAAATTGGAAGTAGGAAAGTAGGAGAGAAATATGGAAAAAGCAAGGAAGATGGAATGAATTTTCAACTAAAAAGCGAAAAAAGAGTGAAGCAGACTCAGTGACAGAAAAAAAATAAGCAGCAAAATCAAATAATAACCTAATAAATTATTAGAGAAAGAAGGAGACTCAGATTAAGGACTGATAGCAAATCACAGCGAACAGAAAAGTATGCTGTCAGAAATGGGTCATTTCAATTTAACTGAAATGCTCTGATTTCCTATATTACCAGGCACTTTTTTTTTCTAATTTTATCAAAAATGCTATTCCCCAAGTATTATTCTTATTAATGTTCTCTTCATTTCTGCAGGAGGCATAAAAATAATGGATGAGTGTGGGAACCTAAGCCGTGTGGTTAGTGAGGCAAGGGTGATAATTAGAACATGCTGTACTACGCAGTAAACAAAGCTATTATGAACGAGTGAGTTCTTTACAGAGTGTTTAAAAAGAGATGGAAATAATATACTTTCCCTTGACTGGCTTAAAAGCTCAGCTGATTTCTAACCTGAAAAATTAAAAAAAAAAAACACCACACATTGGATTTCATCAGCCAGGGGATTTGGAATGTAGTTAAATACAACCACAAATATTATTGATAGATATATTATTCCATATTGTTTTCTTACATGATCCCGTTCTTATCCAAAAGTTCTAGATTTTTGAACTACATAAATTTCAATGATTTCATAAAGCTGTTATTGAATGAAAACATTCATGGTTTTTGAAGCCATGTTTAAAGAGGATTTTTAAACTAAGTTTTAATAATTCTGATTTAGCGTACTCAAAAGACGAAATACTATTTGTAACTTCTGATATTACATTGGACCTCACTTGTCACACTCTCATTTATGCAGGCCAAATAATTCTCTGATTCTGGAACTATTTTCCACTGAAAAAAGTCCAATTTGACTATATTTGGAAAGAGTTTATTCAAACTATATCAAATATATGAAATATTTTACAATGTATCTCTTCTCTTAACACCCACCGCAAAAAGAAAACAAAACAAAAACAAACCCTTACTTAGTATAAAAAAACCCTCATATTATACTTTGCCTTCTCATTTAGGTCGACTGACCATGCTCCCCCACTTTTCTTTAGAATACAAGTTCTTTTAGTTACTTTGAAACAGTGTAACATTATTTGATCCCCCAAATAGAGAGTTCTTTATTGAACCAAAGACCTCTAATAATTTGAGAATCATGTGTAGTGTTAAATTTCTCAAAACTCTTTTCCTTTCCTTTCGTTTAGTCACCTACTTGGGTTACTCAGTATGGTCTGGTGATTAACTGATACATGTACGGTATGTGGTTTCTATGGCCACAAACTCTGAACAAGATCAGTAAAAGAATAATGATTTCCAATACAACAACTTTCAAGTAAGTGTAAGGTAAGCAGCTGTGTTAGTCTTCCTTGCTTGCACTTTGCATGATTAGCGCGTGAGTCTACATAAGGCTACAGGTGCCTTCCCTTAGGGTGGATCTCTTGCCCTCCACAGCAAGGGTCCATTTTCCTGTTTGCTCTGCCACTACAAGAGTTGATTTTCCTCTGTCCACCTGCTGCTGGGAGAAGCGTTTTTTGCCTGTGTGCTCTCCCGCCTTTGAGAGAATCTAATAAATGGGAATATTCAGCCAAATGCTTTCCGGCTCTGCAGTTCCTCAACCATCTGCCCAAATCCAATGTGGACCTGCCTGGCCTCGGCCACCAGCATTACAATAAGGTAAGGAAATGCTTTTGTAGCACAGGTAAAGTTATGGATTAACAAAAAAAAAAAGAAAGAAAGAAAGAAAGAAAGAGGAAGGAAGGGAGGGAGGGAGGGAGGGAGGGAGGAAGGGAGGGAGGGAGGGAGGGAGGAAGGAAGGAAGGAAGGAAGGAAGGAAGGAAGGAAGGAAGGAAGGAAGGAAGGAAGGAAGGAAGGAAGGAAGGAAGGAAGGAAGGAAAAAAAAATGGAACCAGGTGTTAACCTCAATTCCGCAAGCTCAGTTCTTGGGTTCTGGCTAAAAGAAGAATTTAGAGTCAATACTCAAATAATAAGAGAAAGTTTATTTAGAAAGTCACAGAGGGAGAAGAAGCTGGTCCTGATGTCAGCCATGGTGTCGCTCTGTCTGGCTTTGCTGCTTTTCTGGGCCTGGAGCTAAGAACAAAGCTGAGGCTTAGATGGCACCTTCCAGGGGTTCATGCTTAAAGAAGTGGTCATGCAAGCACTTGCTGTTTTCACAGTTGCTAGACATCTGGGGCTCTCCACCCTGGTGGTCCTCTGCACCCGGCCTGTCCTTTCTGTGTTGCTATGCCTGTCCAACTGCCTACTACAAGATGATCTCATAAGAGAGGCCATAACTTACCTGGTATGTGGAAATGAGGCGACAGAACTCGAAGAAACTTTTTAGATAAAGAAATTGCCTGACCTGTGGTGGCGCAGTGGATAAAGCCTTGACCTGGAATGCTGAGGTCACCAGTTTGAAACCCTGGGCTTGTCTGGTCAAGGCACATATGGGAGTTGATGCTTCCTGCTCCTCCCCACCTTCTTTCTCTCTCTCTCTCTTTCTCTATTCTCTGAAATGAATAAATAAAATAAAAATAATTAAAAAAAAAGAAATTAACATAAATGCCTTTAAATGCAAACTTTTCAGGCCTGACATCTGTAAGGAGTAGAGAAATTCTGCCTGATCTTAGTTGAGCATGCGTGTACCCAGCACTGGACTGGCCCTAGGTAGAGGGGGAAAGTCAGTCATGGCCGTTGTCCCTGCAGAGCTGAGTGGTCGAGATGGGCTTGCAGACAAACAAGCCAACTGCAGATGACTGCAGCTGCAGTAGAAGACTGTACAGATGCACACGGGCCCAGAGAACGGTCGACATTACAAAGGATGAGGGATCGGGGGCATATTCACCTTCAGCTATGGTCTCTGTACTTGGTCTCCCTGGTTCTACTCCTGACCTTACAGTTTATTTTCCACACACAGTGGTTCTTTTGAAAACTTTATGTTAATAATACCATCCCTCTTCTTCAGATCCTGCTGTAGTTTCCATCCCACCTTGAACACAATCCTCAGGATTTACCCCAGAATTCACACTCTGCAACCGGGCCTCTCAAAACTGTCCAGCCTCATCTCCCATTCCTCCTTTTTTATTTTTTCACGGAGGGCCTTCCTGCTAGTCCTCCAACTCATCCAGCTACTCCTCCAACTCATCCAGCTACTCCTCCAACTCACCCAGTTTCTCCGTGTCCTCAGGACCCTGCTCCTCATTTCTGCTGTGATTCTCACTCTCACTTGCTCTAAGTGTCTGTTCAAATATCTGCTGTGCAGAGAGGACTTACCCACCCTACTATTTCAAAGATTCCTTCTGTCTGCTTTTCCCCTCTATCTCTAAAATTGCTTTACTTTTTCCATACCATTTACTACTGCCTGATATTGCATTTTTGTCAATGTCCTTGCTTCCTGCTGGCTCATTTTCATATATGGGATATAAGCTCAGTGAAGGCAGAGACGTTCTTGGCCTTGTTTATTAACCTATCTCCATGTCTAGAATGGTGCCTGTGACAAAAATTACCTTTGTGATTTTTTAACTAAGTTAGTAAACGAATGGGAAGAAGAATTCTAAGAGAAATTATAGTCATTATTTAAGAAGATGATCAGAATCAAAACTTTCACTCAATCTGAATCACTTTCCAAAAATTAAGGATTTTCTCTTTTTGGCCTTATGATGCAGTATATTAGAAGATAATTAAGCAATTCTGAGTTTTCATGTGTTACAAAGAATTCCTCCTGTAGCAAATAATAATAATAATAATAATAATAATAATAATAATATGCATTGGACACAGAGTTGAAATAATTAAGCTCAAAATCCTTCCAATATTAATAGTTCATAATTATATAGACAAAAGCTTCTAATCACAGGAGGTTTTTTGGTCTAATACAGGGTTTTAAAACCAGTTTCAGAATGTAATAGTTTCTTAGGCCTGAATCGTTGTGATAAATACAAACTTATGATTCAAATACAGTTGAGAAATTTGAATTTAAAAAATTAAAATAAGCCTGTTGATAGAATGAATTCAACTATGAGAATCCGTGTTAATCTCAAAGCAGGAATATCATTTGAAGCATTACTGAGATTTGTTTAAATGTGATATATTTTGTTATATACAGATATACAGAGCAAATTATATACTTTGAAACTTTTTACTAACAAAACAAGTGAGTTTGATAGGACTTAGTAAATATGCAAAGTGCCTGGGAAGTTGCTTTCGCTGTCCCACAATTCTTTCTAGGGGTCCCTTTCCACCTTCCAGTGCCTTCCCACCTAAAGTCACTCAGAATGTCAAGCTTTTCTGAACTTCACATGTCATTGAAAACAATCTGGTAAATATTTTTCAATGTTTTATTTTGAAATACATTGTGTCCATAAAGTCATGGTGCACTTTTGACCAGTCACAGGAAAGCAACAAAAGACAATAGAAATGTGAAATCTGTACCAAGTAAAAGGAAAACCCTCCCAGTTTCTGGAGGATAATATGGCAGCATGTGCGCATGTGCAGATGATGATGTAACACCGTGTATACAGCGGAGCAGCCCACGGCCATGCCAGTCGAGATGTGGATGGTACAGAGGAAAGTTTAGTGTGTTCTGTGGCTCACTAAATTTGAATCCATGACCAAAGTGCAACGTGAATATCGGCACATTTATAACGAAGCGCCACCACATAGGAATAACATGATTCGGTGGGATAAGCAGTTGAAGGAAACCGGCAGTTTGGTGGAGAAACCCCGTACTGGTAGGCCACCACTCAGTGACAAGTCTGTAGAGGCTATATGGGATAGCTACCTAAGGAGCCCTAAAAATCTGTGCGTGAGCCCACATCAAACTGCACTGAATAGGTATGAAACTGGGAGAGTTTTTCTTTTACTTGATGCAGATTTCACATTTCTATCATCTTTTGTTGCTTTCCTGTGACTGGTCAAAAGAGCACCATGACTTACAGACATACTGTACAATCTAAAATCTGTTTTAGAGATTATTCCATGTAATTACAGTAATAATTTAAGTAAGTAATACTGTAAGTAAGACTTACATGGTAATAAAAATAACTCATCTTTCTGTATACTTTAATAAATTTCTACGTGATTAACTTTTTAGCCTTAGAGAGAAAGAGTGCAGGCATGATAATCTTTGCAGAGGGAAAAAATGAAGGCTCACAGATATAAAATGGCTCGTTCTTATTCCAGAACTACTAAAGATGGCACCAGATCCTGGATGTAAATATCTTTGTCCTTATGTTCAATGGCATGAATTCCAAATGGACCCCCATAAAGCATTGCAGGATCAGTATATGTGGTGGTGTCTGCTGGTTAAGAGTGCATGAACTGTGTGTCAGGGCACTTCACATATGAGTGCAACACAGTGCATTTTTTAATAGCAGTACAACTGGGCCTGACCCCCATCCTTATCCCCATCCCACAAGATAATCTATGTAGGAGAATGAGAAGTTGGGCTTGACTTGGAGACAGAGAGACGTAGCTCCAATTGGTTAAGGAGGTTATCATTCCACTTGTTTTTGTACCCTTGCACTGAGTCTAACTGCTCTGTCTCTTCTGCCTTACTGACAACAATAACTGAAATAGAATTGTTTTTAGTAGTGAAGACACAATGAAACTTGAATTTGGGAGGCTTGCCAAACATCTCCTCTTTCTGAGCCTCCACGGAGTATTCTTGCTACCAGCCATACAGAAGGTCAGAAGAGAAAGGCATGATGATAAACTCACTTGTAAAATGGTTTTAACAAAGCATCTGTGAGCTACTGCTTGATCAAAATGACAGACATCAATCAGAATAATAACTTTGAATATGAGATTTTCAATTAGTGAGTGAACATAAATAAATGTGTCTGGAAAATCAGCATAAGGGATTTTAGAACGAGACAGCCCATATATAACAGGAGAGAGGCAGGCAGCCGGGGAAAAGTGTACTTGTTCAGCAAGTACAAAACAGCCCTCAGAACCCAGGGTAGAAGAAGCCCTAGAGAAATCAGCATGCAGATAAACAAAGACCTATGCACTGTTACCTTGAGTGGTGCTTTGATACTTTTGAGCTCATGAATGTGTACTTTATTCGAGGTCTGTAAACATGGCTACCTTCTATTTTGGGGTGGGGGAGGGACAGGAAAAACCTTCCTTGGCTGCTTACCATGGCTTCCCAGAGCCGTCTAAGCAAATGGAGCTCATTAGACAAACTATGAAAATAGGAAGTCTAGCATGCTTGAGGAGATAACTTTTTAGGGGTGGGCAAAGGGAAAGAGGCAAAGGGAAAGAGGAATGTTATGAAGGTCAGAAAATTTTTCCAAATGTTGAGTTTGGCCTTTCAGCTAAATAAATAATCCAAAGTTTGGTCCATAGTGCTTACATCATAGTAAAAAGTGATTAACACAACCAAGACCTGTAGAATGTGACAGGCTTATTTTTCAAGGATAAACAGGAATGAGATGTTTGGCTGACAGTGGGCCTCATAGACTATACAGCTATTCTAATTCTATCCACAACAAGGATGACAAAATAAAACCTTCAAGACTCCATGGATATACCACCTTTTATCAGAAGGCAGCTAAGGTCTTTTCAGAAAAGTAACTTACTAGTCTTTACAATACCCTTGTGAAAGAGTTGAGGATGTATATGTTATCAGCACTTTGCATTCCCATTATTTTTTCTCTAAGGAGATAGAAGTGTGCGGATGGAGATTATAAAGGAGAATCCATTTCTAATTGACAGATGGATTTAAAGGAGGGTTGTGTCATGGTTGTAAATGTGCTCCCTCAGCAGGAATAACACACCTTGTGGAAAAGGTAGGAGGGAAAGATGGAGAAATGACAAGAGTAGGCATCTGCTTTGATGGTTCTTTGATGGCTCGTTTTCCTCATAACTCTTGTGTTCAGTTGTTCTGAGTTCAGCCACTGAACCCTTGGCCACAATGAATGGAGTCCCACCCTATGTTCCCTCCTTAGACAAATAGACATCTAACTCTTGGGTACTCTTCTCCCTTAACTGGGGAGGGGCCCTTTGTGTTTCTCTAGTTTCCCCATTTCAAGTGCCCTATTGCAGTTGCAGAATCTCTCATATTGCTTACCTCATTCTGGTTCACAAGTCTCCGGTGTTGACCTTTTCTGCTTATCAAGTCAGCTAAGGACCTGAAAGAGATGAATTATAACTATCTTAAACTTTCTCTTTCAATCTAAAAAGACAAACTTTTCTTAAACAAAAAACTACATAACAAAAAAATGGGAAGTGTTCAGAATGGTGCAGGTGGACCCTCAGTTTGGGTAGATGGCTGTATCTGATAAACAGTAAGAACTCTTTAAACTTTGTGATTTGAAGATGCATTGTAAAATATCTTAAATAATGACCACAAAACAAAACAGGATAATTGCTTGTAATCACTATAATCAATAATCATCGATAACTGATGGTTTAAGATAATATATGAGACTAATAGGAAAGAGTTCTTGGAATACGCCAGGATAGTTCCATGAATCATGACAGTCTTTTTGTGTTGCTGTTTCTGACTTGAGAAGTAGGGTCAATCTTTTATACGCTACAGATTTATGATTTCTTTTTTATTATGTATCATGAAAAATTTAAAACATGAAGAAGTGTGTTCTATTATCCAGATTTATTAAAAGTGAAATTGTTGCAAATTCAATGGAAATGACCTTTACCACTCCTTAACCCATTTTGCTCTTGCCCTCCTCTGGGGTAATGAATATTTTTAATCTAATGAGCATCTTCATATTTTTATTATACTTTTATTTCATATACTTACTATAATGTTCTTAAATTAATATTGTTTTTGCAGTTATAGTCAACCTTTTATTCATAATACTATTTAGTTGGGCTAAATAGTATATCTTGGCCATTTCTACCAGAGATTTTTAATCTTTTTTTCACTGATTCTTCTTAGGAAGCAACCTTTACTTTACTTATCATAGTGTTCTGTTGGTTTTGTGTTCTTTTTCATTAGTGCAATCTTTAATTATTATTTTCTCCCTTTTACTGTTTTTATTAATTATATTATCTTTCTAGCTTTCTCAGTTGAAAGTTTACTCAATTTGTCAATATTTTTAAACATAATTTTGAGCCATCTACCTATTAAACATTCACTTCAATCATGTTTAGTTTTCAAGTACAATTGACATACATTATTATTTTAGTGTCAGGTATACACGGTAGTGTAGGTGTTCCATGGAGTGCAGAGGCACAGCCTCCCTGATTACCCAAACTGGGCTCTCAAGGTGAGCCCCCTGCGTGGACTGTGTTCACTCTTCTTTTCAGTGGAGCCTTGATTGCTGCTGGCACATCAATGGGCGGGATCTACCCCAAGCTGATCAGCTGTAAGGACAGGGTGTGACCACTGGCCAGCAACTTCTGCTCCCCGTGGAGAATCAGCTGTGCAGGGGTGCACTCAACGGAGCAGGACTTACTTCAGTGGGGCTCTGGTGCTCACTGAGTTTGCCCCTCCCAGTGGAGGTGGTTGGTGGTGATGCTTAAACATGGTGTGAAGCTGTCCACACTGGGTTCACTGGCTCTGGGGCCTCCCAGAAGGTGCAGGCCAAGGTCGTCCAACACCTGGGTTCTGCTTGGGGCCCCCTGGCTTAAGTGATCTGCAGATGGGCTACTTGTGCTGGGTTTAGAGGTGCCCAAGCAAGGCCAGTCTGTGAGCCATAACCTACTGCTGTTAGTGCCAGGCCTATGGCTGCTTAACAAGAGGTATGGAGCCTTCTGAGGCCAGATGCTGCTGCTTTGAGAGATTTTAGAAAAATCTGGAGCATGAGCTGACAGTCCATTCCTATGAAAAAGCCACTGGAAACAGCATGGGGGGCTCAGGGAACCACCAGGGCCAAGAGAGCTAACTGTGTGAGTCAGATTGATGGAGTCTCGGATATGCTGCCCACCTGTGGGGAGAAGGCTCTTAGAAGGAACAATGGCCTCTGCCAACACTTCTGTCTGGGAGAAAGCTGCCCTCCAGTCTTTTCTTGGATGCCAGGCAATTCAGTTTATCCCCATGTGTCTCTGGTGCCTTTCAAGCTGCTGCCCCGGTGATAGAGATCAAAATGAGTGGTTCTGACTAAGCCTCTGCATGGGCCCTTCAGGAGGAGCTGTCTGGGACGCCCACAGCCCTCCGTCTCTCTCATCCACAGTCCTTGCTGGTTTTTACAGCCAGAAGTTATGGGGACTTCTTTTCTTGGCACTGGAATCCTGAATTGCGGAGTCTGGTGTGGGCCTGTGACTCCATTCCCCTCCAGCAGTACCTCTGCTGCTGAGCTAGTCCTCTCAGTTTTTATCTGCCACACATGGGTATGAGACCAGCTCTTGGGTCTCTCCCTCCTACCAGTCTGATGTGGCTTTTTGAAGCTCTTAGTTGTAGGACTTCTGTTTAGCTAGATGTCAGGTGTTCTAAATAATTTTTCTGTAGTTTACTTGTAATTTTGATGTGGTTGTAGGAGGATGCTAAATTTTAATTTAAATACTATTTTACTTTTTGTTTATGTTTAATGACTTCTCTGCTGTTCACTTACAAATACTACTTTATTTCTATTTTTCTTTTTATCCAGGACTCATATAGGTGTATGGAATTATTTTTTTTTTAAATCCAAACTTTTTATTATTTAATTTTATATTGTTGATGTCTAAAGTTTTTGAAATACTATCAGAAAACATGACTGATACGATATTGAATCTTTAAAATGTATAAAATGTTTTTATTTCTAGAACATAGATTTTTAAAAATAAATGCTCCATGTAAATTTAAAAGTAGTCCATTTTAAAGCATAGTTTTATAGTTATTAAAGAAATAAATATAGATATAAACTTAGAGAAATATATTCAAATTTCTTAATATATTTGTTATAATTATTTGATTTTTTTTTACCTTTTTGTCTAATCTTTCAGTATCTGATTTGTTTATATTAAATCTTCACTATGACAAATTTTGATTTTTCTAATTATATTAAATTGCACTTTCTATCTTGACGTAATTACTTTAGCAATATACATGCTTATGCCTAAGATGTATTATTTGGGCTGCTGTTTTACTTTGCTTTTTTGGGTTTTTTTTGTTTTGTTTTGTTTTCTGAAGCTAGAAATGGGGAGAGACAGTCAGACAGACTCCCACATGCGCCCGACCGGGATACACCGGCACGCCCACCAGGGGGCGACGCTCTGCCCACCAGGGGGCGTCACTCTGTCGTGACCAGAGCCACTCTAGCACCTGTGGCAGAGGCCAAGGAGCCATCCCCAGCGCCCGGGCCATCTTTGCTCTAATGGAGCCTCGCTGCGGGAGGGGAAGAGAGAGAGACAGAGAGGAAGGAGAGGGGGAGGGGTGGAGAAGCAGATGGGCGCTTCTCCTGTGTTCCCTGGCCGGGAATCAAACCCGGGACTTCTGCATGCCAGGCCGACGCTCTACCACTGAGCCAACTGGCCAGGGCTACTTTGCTTTTTGATATATGTTGTATGACTTTAATATTACTCTATTAATAGATAGCATTCCTTTGGTTACTTTTGTCTTTTTTTTTTCTTTATAGAGACAGAGTTAGAGAGACGGATAGATAGGGACAGACAGACAGGAACAAAGAGAGATGAAAAGCATCAATCATCAGTTTTTTGTTGTGACACCTTAGTTGTTCATTGATTGCTTTCTTATATGTGACTTGACTGCAGGCCTTCAACAGACCAAGTAACCCCTTGCTTGAGCCAGCAACCTTGGGTCCAAGCTGGTGAGCTTTGTTCAAACCAGATGAGCCCACACTCAAGCTGGCGACCTCGGGGTCTCAAACCTAGGTCTGCCGCATCCCAGTCCGATGCTCTATCCACTGCGCCACCGCCTTACCAGGCAACTTTTGTCTTATTATTTCTCTCTTTTGCTAATTTTTTAAATCATTCTGTATCATTATTTTAATGAATATTTTTCAAGAAGCCTAATAGATTCTAAAAATTTATATTATATTTTCTATATTAATAATAAATTTTAACCTGTTTATAAATATGACACTTGTTGATATATTTGATCTGATTTTTACCATAATTAGTGCTTTTTGTTTATAATTTTTGTATTTTTAAATTTTCTTTGTTTTTTCTTCTGGTGCAGATGTGCTGCATTATGTTTTTGTTCTTTCAAATACTTAGTCATATATATATGTATTTATATATAAATATATATCATAATCTTTTATTAATATGTATATTGTTCATTGGTTTCTCTATCATAATCTGATAAGGGAAATGTTATATTTCAGTTACAGACTGAAATCATCATATCAAACATTCTTATTACTTACTGTTTTAAATTTTAGTTCTGCCTTTAAAAAAAGATCTATTGATTTTTATAGAGAGGAGGGAGAGAGAGAAAGGAATAGGGGAGGAGCTGGAAGCATCAACTCATAGTGTATAGTAGGTAGTTGCTTCTTGTGTTTGGCTTGACTGGGCAAGCCTGAGGATTTGAACCAGAAAATTTAGCGTTCCAGGTTGATGCTTTATCTACTGCACCACCACTGGTCAGGTATAGTTCTGTCTTTTAAAATACACAAAATAGTTACTCATATTTTACATTTACTAGTTAAATAATTTGTCAGTATATCTTATCTATTTCAGCATTTGCCATTTTTTTTTTTTTTGGATCCCACTTCAACCCTTAATACAATTCATCCTTTACTTGTGCTTTCCTTGAATAGCTGTGGGTAGTTAACTCAACATTTATATAAGAGAAAATATAGCTGTATTGCTTACTGTTCCATAAGGCTGGGTATAAAATTCTACACTGATGATTTTTTTCACCCATCAATTTGACATATTACCCACATTCTTAGTGACAGCTCCCAGGACAATGACAAGTCTGTTCTCAGTCCAATTTGCTGTCTCTTTGTTTGTGATACCTCTTTTTTTCCCTTCATTTTTCTAAAGCTTGATTTTGGTCATTTTTACTATTATCTTTCTTGGAGTGGGTTCTTTATATTTCATTTATAGGACTAGGAAAAAAGTAAAATAAGATGTGTGGGGAGTGGTCCAGAAAACATTCTTTCAAGTATTTTAAGGTTTCAACCTATTTAATATCATTAGATTCTTATTACTGAGTTACATACTATATGTCAGGGGTCCCCAAACTACGGCCCGCGGGCCACATGCGGCCCCCTGAGGCCATCTATCTGGCCCCCGCCGCACTTCTGGAAGGGGCACCTCTTTCATTGGTGGTCAGTGAGAGGAGCCTAGTTCCTATTGAAATACTGGTCAGTTTGTTGATTTAAATATACTTGATCTTTATTTTAAATATTGTATTTGTTCCCATTTTGTTTTGTTTTTTTACTTTAAAATAAGATATGTGCAGTGTGCATAGGGATTTATTCATAGTTTTTTTTTTATAGTCCAGCCCTCCAACGGTCTGAGGGACAGTGAACTGGCCCCCTGTGTAAAAAATTTGGGGACCCCTGCATATGTTATGCTCATCTTACAGATGAGAACATGGAGGCCACACCCCCTTTGTAAAAAAACTTATTTCAAATTTCAAGTTTTAGACTTGAACTTAAAATTCTTGAATTAAAAATAATACAGCCACTTTGCTTTGAACATTGTTTGTTCTTATTCTCTTTAATTTTGTGTTTGAGAGCTCTTTAAGAACTGCAATAAACACATGGCAGTGATATGTATAGTATTAAAGAAAGAGGGATAAGATAAACATGGACTCACTTGCCATCTGGATTGGAGCCCATGTTTTTCTCTATAGTATTTCTTCTTTCTTCCACTGGCTAGTTCAATAAACTTTATATGGAATGTGCACCTCATCATTTATTTCTTCTTTTTCAAACTACTGTATCCATGATGGTGTACTTGAAAGAACATACACTTTTGTCATGATTCTGATTCTTTTCTTTGATGCATTGGAATACTCTGATCTGCAACAATGTTCTCTGATCACTATAGTTGAATGAATTAACCTGCCTGGGTTTGTATTCATTTTTGCATCTGTATCATGGATATCACCTGTGTATCTAATTAATGGGACTTCTAATAATATTAAATAGGTTGTTATTTTTCATTTCTTAAAAGAACATTTCCTGAAACTATTCTCCCTCTCCCCATATACCTCAATCCTATCACTCTCCAAGTCTTCTTAAAATTACTTTCCAAACATCTCAAATCACACCCTACTATGTACCCTATTGCTTTCTTACCTCAATTTTTGGTTATTGTTCATCTGGACTATTTTAATACTTTTGTAAATGTCCTATATGACTCTAACTTCATTTTATTCTGATCCATCCTCCACAGCAACACCAAAATTATTTTCTAGACTGAAAATCTGTTCACATCACTACTCTTCAAATGCTTCTAATGGCTTTCATAAACCCTCACATGACCTACTCTAGCTCCTGCCCCAACTTGTTTCTTTAGGCTTCTCTCAATCTGTGAGTTTCCCCCTACCTTTGCTTTTGTTGCCCTGGTCTCTGTTTAGTGCCCTAATTGTTTGTATTCTTTCTTTCCCCCATGCTTGTGTCTATGCCGTTGCCATTTAGAACATCCTGCCCAACACTGTCCATTTGTCTGGTCTTCACTCATCTCCCAAATCCAGCAGGACATCCAACATCTCCTCCTTCTAGCAGTGTTTCTCAATCCCAATCCTCAGGCTCGGGTTAGGCTCCTTGTCCATGTTAATGAATACAGATCTATAGCACTTATTCCTCCTTGCTTTGATTGCCCAATTTAAAATATATTTCCCTGGGGTTAGGAACCATGTGCTATTATTTCTGTATCAGAAAAATAACCACCTGGTACATAGTGAGCAGGCTCAACAAATATTTGTTAAACTCACAAGTAAGTGCTTTTGAATGTTAATAAATGATTCACATTTTTGGCTTGTGGAATAAAGATGGTTAACATTAAATAGAGTCCAAAAAGATTTATTTTAAAAGTTACAATTTAATTTAAAAAGTAAGAAGTGGGTACCTACCTGGTGGACAACAATATGTTACCAACTGTTGACCACATAAGGGATGTAAGGTGATTTTGGCCCATGTGATGCTCATAGAGACATTAACAGAAATGGTTAATTTTTAAATAGCATAACACAGAATTCTGTTTTGAGTCTTAAAATCAACATTGATTTTGTAAAATTTGATTGACATTAGTAGACATTTTAATCTACTCCCTCATAAAGGAAATGCCTCACAAAGATATCTTGGTCCCGACCCATCTCTTTCATCCGTACCTTTATGCCCTCTATATAGTTGGGCCACCCGTGGCCCTTTGGCCCCTATGTGCAATTCCTGTTAATTTCAGAAAACGGCAACCTCCAAAGCAATAAGAGTGAATTTAATTTAAAAAGTGCAATCATGTTCTGCCCTGTGCCGAACTGGACTTGGAATTATTTGTGACTGTGATTTAGCATTATTTCTGGGGGGGAGAGTCGCCCTGTTTAATACTAATAGTGTTCCCAGGAAGTTTCATTAGAGTGAACTGCAATTTTTATTGCTCAGGATTTAACAAACTCCAATCTAAAGTCTCAGTGCCACTTTATGCCAGCCTCTCAAACTCAGATGGAATTCTAAATTCTAACAATGTCAGCGCAGGACTCAGCCCCACACCTAAGTTCCCCTGCTGCATCCCACACACTAGGGACCTCACGCCTCTTTATTTCTCATAAGCGCCTTTTTTCCTAAAATTTCTCTGCTCGACACTCCTGACAACAACCTGTCTGCAGATGCACCAACAGCTGCTCCTGCTGAAAAATGGGCTCGTCTCTCTCATGGGGGCTATGATTTCTGGCATATGCATGCCTCCTACTGTCTCTTTGGTTTTAAAGAAATTTTCAGCACACCTGCTTGCTTGAACTTTACTGACAAGCCCTCTTAAGAATTCACTGAAGGAAAAAAATCTTCGTTTCCTAGGTACTCTCCTATAATTCTAAATTTCACATTAAATCTCCCAGTAAAGTGTTTACTCCTGTGAATGGAGAGACAATCCATGTTGAGACAGTCCTGCGGCCTCAGGCAGGATTCTCATCAGCTTTCATATCACAGCAGATAGAGAGAAAGATGGCCCATCAAGGCAACACGGCCAACTTGCTCCTACTGCCGAAATTTTTCCTTAGAGTGCATTTGCTACTGCCATGTCTGGTCTGCATTTAACCATCACCAAAGAGATCATATCTAACTCCAAATATTCTCCAATTGAATGGTTCCACTCTTTTGATTTTGAGTCTACCGGCTTTTGAACTTGGGTCAGTCTCTTAGAAGTACTACCCAGTTCGTTTTTCTTCTAGTTTCTAGCCTGACCTTAAAGAAGTTCTCCAGAAAGGTCACACTTCTGATTGTGTAACAGGTGTGTTTGTTGTGGCTGTTGTCCTTAAGAATCACCCTTTAGTCTATCCACGGGTTATGCAAGCAGTGGATACTTAATCTGATTATACACAGCCACTCTCCAATTTAAAAACTAATTTTTTCTTCTTTTAGTTCAGGGCCCTGGTCTTAAGGTAATTGTCTCTCTGCTCCAATGTAGTCATTGTATGACATTGCTCAATGTCAGAGATTACTTCTGATTAATGCTCCAGTGGAAGTGGTGGGTGCTCTCAACTATGGCCAAGGTCATGGAATCAACCCATATTAGTATGAAAGACCATTGAACTAGGAACTAAGTGACAATTCCTAACACACTCAATTCAGCAAAATCTTATCCATAGTACTGAGAAACAGCGATCTAAATGCAATTGTAGAAAATTAACAGCGGTATCATAAAGGTAATATAGGTGAGCAGAATGAAAAGCTAAAATAATATTAAGCAACTACTATATGTAGTATATACTTAAACACTGGACTGTAGTACACATTGACAGCATGAATATTATTATTCCCATTTCACCTTGATTAGGCTGAGAATCAGAGCCAGTCGGTGTAGGGCCAGGATATGAACCCAGCTGATTCTGATTCTAAAGCCTCTGCTTCTTCCATTATTTCTGCAGCCTTTGAGGCTTCCATCTCCAGCGGAAGCATAATATACCCAGTTACCAAACTCACATTGACTCTAGGGCCATCCCTTACACTGTCTCTATTTTATTTAACTCTGTTTCTATGTATCAGAAGGTATCTGCTATGGGATGGGGATGATCATGGCTCTGGAGAGCAACCAGCTGCGTTTACATTCCAGCTCTGTTTCACACCAGATCTGTGAGCTTGGGAAAGCAAATTAACCTCTCTGAAACTCAGGTTTCTCATCTGTAATGGGGGAATAAAAATACTTGAACTTGCTGGGAGGCTCAAACACCTGGAAGATAATACATGTGCAGCAAATATTAATTCCCTTCTCTTTCACTGTCCATTCGTGGACTCCAGATTGGATACAGTCTTCCTGCTTTGACCTTCCCTCTCCCTTCTTACAAAATTCAATTCCATTCACTTAGTATCTGAACATAATTGACACTTAATGAATACATGTTGAGGGAATAAAAGACCTCTTCAGACTCAGATCAAATGTCCTCAGGATTCTGAAGCTCAGCCCTACCCTTGTTAAACCCTGTGACTGTCTAATGTCTCTGCAGCACTCATTGTTGTACCTTCATTAATGATTATCATACTGTCTTATAATTATTGGCTCTTAGATGTTTTCACTAAGTTTCTCAAAAGTCAAGACCATGGTTTATGTTTTACTTTTTTTTGTAAACTTAGCATTTAACAAGTATCTTGGAATGCTTACTTGACAAACTATTGTTTGAAATATTTAACCTGAACCATTAATACAGGTCATTAACACTAAATAATCTTGCCTATATTATCTCTGAAAATATTTGAACACAATAAGGAAGTTCATTTCAGAAATTCTAACTATAACCTAACCAAAAATACGAGTATATTAGCTACATAGATTTACATCATAGTTCTATTCCATATTCATACAAGAATTATATTTTGAACAATTTCATTTTTAACGACTGGAGGTAGGAAAGTCTGGGTTGTAGATTATCTACAGACACTCCTATGGTAGGTTGGTTTATATAACAAAGAATTTAAACCAAGCATATCAGTTCCATAATCAACTTAGTAAATAGTAAGTTTCCATAAAATAAGTTCCATCATATACTGAGAAATTCACATATATAGGTAATCTTGAACAAAGACACAAAAAACAAAAAAATTAAAATATATCCCTCCCCTCCTCCAAAGACACTTGCCATTCACATATTGGGCTCAGTTTGATGGTGGTGTCGCTGATTTGTTAGGTAGGCACAGAAAGCAGAAGTCTGTGTTTCTGCAGGAATCTCTAAGAAAGCGTAAATTCTAGACACCACCACTGAGCCCTAGAGGACATAAATTAACATTTGAATTGGGATATGGGACAGTTAACTCCTTGAAAACAGTCTCCACCAATCTCAACCTAATTGTTTTAAAAAAATTCTTTGAATGATAAAAAACATTCCATAAATAAGAGATTTGTTGCTATCACATGGGCTTTGATCTCAACCGGATCCTTGCTCCACTTTCAAAATCACCAGAAAACACTTTTGATTTGTCTACAAACAATATAAAAGGAACCTTTTCAGTTGGTTGCCTTTTGAGTTTCCCTATTTGTTCTCATCACTCTGCCCCTCGTAGCTTGGAGCAACTTTCTAACTACCCTCACCGGTCCTCATTCACCATCTTTGCTTTAAGCTGACTGTCCACTAATCATTCCTTCAGATACTATTTGATAATTACATAATATCTTGACAGGTTCTCTCAGGCTTGTCTTCAGCTTTCAATTAATTATGAACAGCCTTCAAGTAGAATTTCCTACTGTAAACATGGTTCTGCCACTCTTGAAATATATCCCCCTGACAGCTGTCCCCAAAGGTAGCTGGCTATTTTCACTATTCAGAAATCCAGCCTTGCTGAAAGGATACTCCATCTCTGAGAGAGCAGTGCACCTCTTTGGAATGAGCCAGCCTGTGGGACCCAGAAAAAGTCAAGGTTGATTTGATTTCCCTTGGAAACATCAGTCGGAATGTGGAGGCTGCTCCATTAAGAGAACTTGCAGGTACACTGGGTTTGGGGAGAGTGACTCACCTCCAGGAAAACCCATTACTTTCCCAGAGCCCTGCTATATTCTCAATTTCTCCCTTTTTTATGGCAAATATAAAGTGGTTAGCACTCCCACACACTATTCCTTCAGCATCTCTGAAAACTGTTCAGCCCCGTTCAAGGCTTCATGAGTGATAAAAAGCTTATTCTGCATATTCCCAGACAGCAAATGGAATAGAAGGCACCTAATGTGACTGCCCGGTGCATTGACATTCATATTTAGTACTCAAAGGCAAGTCGTTTTTGAGGGCGAGAGCCTGGTTTGTTCTGTAATGCCCTGAGACAGTCCTGTCTCTCCTGCTGCGGCTACTGACAGATCTTATAAAAGATCGTAAATTACTATCTGTTGAAATATATGAATTTAATGGATTCCATTAATGCACACCTGCACAGAAGAGATTTCAGCAGCCCACAGATATGATCAGTCAAACAGCTCTAATAGTTATTAATTACAGAAGCGGACTATTTATCCCCTGCCTACATAGAAATCTGCAAGTAGTGTAATACTCACACTTCAAGGCTTTCTGGATGGAAGAAGGAAATGAGCTTTGGTTGAAAGGATCAAACACTTATTCTAGCTAATGCATTTCCATGCTGAGATTTTTTTATTTATTTATGGGAAAGAGGTCACCACTTTTGTATGTGAATTTTAAGTAATTTAATATCATGAAGAGTGTGATTTAAAAAAAAAATAAGAAGAATCATTAGAAAAATACTTTAACCAACATTTAATATAAGCTACTTTCTTTTACCTCTAGGTACCTAAAAATCAAAATGTTTAGGTAAAAACCAACACTAACCATTCAGAGAAGTTTACATCAAGTTCTTATCATGTGATCTTGATGAAACATTGGTTGAAGCAGTTAGGCAGGAAGGCATACATGAGGTTTCCATAAATAGCAGCTTTGCCTTAGTCATCATGCACTAGGGACAAATATCTCAATGCTTTGCCTAGGAGAAATCATGATAATGACAGAAGTTAATTTTTGCCACATGCTAGCTGTCTCATTGCAACTCTGTGAAGTAGATATTATTATTATATCTAGATAAAAGGCATTAAGACACAAGAAGGTGAAGGGTCATCCCTTTGATCCCATACCTGGGGTTTGAATATGTACTATTGCCTGATGCCATGACCTTAATGCTGTGCATACTGCTTTCCATTTGAAAAGACTGCCAGGCACCATCCTCTTTCGGTTCCAGGAATGATAACTTTATCTACCTGAATTCAAACTCTGTGACACTGGCTAGCTAGAGGCACATGCCCTGGTGTAACATCCTTTTTCAGTGCAGAACCAGTGTCTAAGTTGGCAAAGCCTGATGACAGAAACAAGTGAGCTGAGAAACATGTCCAAAGACTGAATTAACAAAGACACTGTGCTCCAATAATGGGACCAGGAAATATGTCTGTAGTCTGGGAGAATGATGTCTGTCCTCAACATTGAGCAGCAAGATTAGAGGTGGACCAGTGTGATGTAAACACTGCATGTTATGTCTCATCTCTGGATATTTGACTATGGCTGTCTCTCTACATATGCCTTTTGAACTTATTTAAAAAAATTTTTTTTTAATATGAATAACCCTCCTAGGTGAGGTACATATTACAAACAGACTCTGTATCTGAGTTATTCTTCCATTTTTCACTGGGTCTAACCCAGTGCTATGCATGTGTTTAATATTCTATATATGCTTACTCAACCAACACTGGAGACTGATTTTTGTATGGAGCCTTTGTTTTGGTAGCTCTCTAAATACTTCTCTTATTATTTAAGGTCTTATTGTAGTCCCTCTTCTTCTATGAGACTTTTAAGGACAATAGTAATCTAGTCTATTCTCTCTTTTTTCTAGATACACACAAATTTATATTGTTGACGGACCAGTCCCAAAATTAGCAAACATTTATAGAGCTCTTACCAAGTACCAAGCATTGTTCTAAATACTTTTAATGTATCTGAATTTTTAATAATCACAACAATGCTCCAAAGAAATACTATTATCTCCATTTTACAGATAAGGAAATAAAGGCAGAGAGAGAGATTAAAATAAGTTGTCTCTAGTTTTAAAGTTAGACATGGTAGAGCCAGGAACCATACCTGAAACTTTGCATTTAGAATCTGAGCTCTTAACTACCATTATATTGCCTCCCAGATGCTAGAGGATTTCTTAGGACTTCCAATTAACTGGAGAGGTTAATTGGAAATGAGGGCTTTGAGAAAAGATAATATATTGAGGAAGTTTAGCAGTAGAGAAGAAGATAGAATGATGTGGGTAGTTGAAAGTTTGTTTTGTATTTTTTTTTCTTCTTTTCAAGTGAGAGAAGGGGAGATAGAGAGACAGACTCCCTCACTCACCTTAATGAGGATCCACTTGGCACCCCTGTCTAGGGCTGATGCTTTGCTCATCTGGGGCCATGCTTGCAACTGAGCTATTTTTAGCACCTTAGGAAGAGGCTCCACAGAGCCATCCTCAGCATCTGGGGCCAATGCACTTGAATCCATCCATAGCTGTAGGAGGGAAAGAGAGCAAAAGGGAGAGAAGTGAGAAGGGGAGGGATAGAGAAGCAGATGGTTGCTTCTCCTGTGTGCCCTGACTGGGAATTGAACCCAAGACATCCACATGCCAGGCTGACACTCTACCACTGAGCCAACCAATCAGGGCCTTGATTTGAATTTAAGATGAGCCTTTACACATCTTTAAATGCTGATAGATAAAAACAAGGGCAGAGGCTGAAAATAAAGAAATGAGATTTGTAATAATTCAGCCGAATGTGGGCCCTCAAACATTGACATTGCCTCCTAGGCCATCCTCACTTATGGCGACCACGGCAAGAGTCTATTAACTCCCATTTCTTATCACACCAACCACCAAAGTCGCCTCCTAAAATGGAAAGCTGCTCATCTCTCTCTCTGGCTTAAAATCTTCAAAGGCTTTCTCATTGCTCACATGATCTGTATGATTCTCAAACTCTTTCATGACTTGTTCTTGTGCAGTCTGGCTTCATAATTTACTCAGTAAGTTGTTCATGTCCTCCTCTGACCCGTTCTGCACTGAGCTGCTTTAAGTTCCCCATTCACTTTGGCTAAGGAAGCTATTCTCCCTGTTGTCTGCCTGTAAAATCACTCATATTTTAACAATCACATCAAATGCCACCTCCTTCATAAAGTCTTTTCTTTCTCCCTAGGCAGAATTAAACATTCCCTTTTGTGTCTCCCTGTGCATGCATATATTTCTATCATAACAACTATAATGTTTTACTGCTCTGGTTTGTTTACATGACTGACTTTCCCTACAAAATTGAAAGGTGCTTAAGAGCAGGGACAAGTCAATTAGCACCAATATTCTCACATGTAACCAGCACATAGTAGGTACCCAGAAGTCAGTTGTGAGTTAATGAATAAATGGATAATATATTCTTGGATGATGTGGGAAGAGAAAAAAAAATATGATGAAGACATTTTCCCTCCTCTAAAGAGCTGAAATAATGTATCTGGTTTATAAACAAATCATTCTTCTTTCAAGAACAGCCCAGTAACTGTCTCAATAAGTGAAGGACATATATTAGAGAGGTATTACACTTGCTGTTGACATTTCATTTCCTGTCTTTTTTTTATGTGCCCATACTGCTGCAATAACCTCACTCTTACAATCCTGGTGATTGGGAAAAACATTTCTATGCATAAGGTTTCTGTGTGTACAAGTAGGGCTTAGAGTAGGTGGGTGTAGATGATGTGGTTGAGGGTTATAACTGGGAGTTGCCCAGCTTCAGCATTCTTGGTCTAAGAATGCTCACAGAAGCCATTTATTGAGTTTAATGCAGCACCAAGCAATATTACATTTGTAAGAATCGTATATTTGTTTGCACAAATAAGGTGGTATATTTTGATTGCTTTAATTTGACCAGAAATTTAATCCAGTAGAGGAGGCCAAAATTATATTCCTATCCATTTCATGGGTATGAAAGCCAAAGTGATGGAGCCACAACCAGCACCTAGCAATTCTGACTCAACATTCTGTTTTGCTCAATATGCAATATGGCTTTCCACTGGAAGCTACATTGGAGGGAACACCACTGACCAAATTCAAACCATGGTTTAGATAGCATCTCGTGGCCTAACACCATGAAGAAAGACTTGACATTTCTAACATGCTTATTCCTAAATTATATGAGTGGAAAACATTTTTGTATGATTAGCTACTTGCAAATTTATTGTTACTATCTTCATTATTAACATCATCATCTTCATCCACATTGCTAGAAATATTGTACTATTTTATAATTATTACAACAATATCACTTAGAGCATTTCAGATTTTCAAAAAAGCCTGTGAAATAAATAGAGTGGTACCTTGAGATATGAATTTAATTCATTCTGTAACCAAGCTCATAAGTCAGTCAACTCATATATCAAACTGCCGATACCCTGCGCCAACTGGACCCATGTGCCAACATGCCAACACACCAACTAGCAGCAGCTTCCTTAATCACAACTTGTATCTCGGAATTTTGCTCGGATCTTGAGCAAAAATATGGACTGAGTCGCAGCTCATATCTTAAAAAAAAAATTGTATGTTGATCTGTTCGTATCTCAAGGTACCACTGTATTATATTGTAGTGCTTATTTTACACAAGAGTACATGGAGTCTTAGATTCGGTAAATAGTTCAGCTGGTATGTGTCATAGCTTGATCTTGATCTCAAGTATTCTAACTTAAATTACATGCTGATTGAATACCTGCCTGGTAAGTTTCAACAATACTTTCCAGCAATCTCCAGGAAAATCTGTATCTCGTTTTGTGTGCCAGTATACATTGTCTCTCTTTCTGTTGTAGAATTTTTGGTCATCTACCTGTTTCTCCTATGAGAATATGAGCTATTTGAGACCAGAGACAATAACTTGTTTGATCTTTGTAAACACAGCACTGAAACTAATATTGGTCATATGTTTGTTGAATGAATAATGAATAGATCCTACAGATTGTAGAGGGCAACTTTTTCATTGGACCAAACACAGAAATTTCTTCTACATTGTTCATTTTGCCTTTACTTTAATCCATGACAAAATTGGGTTTGCTACTGTTTCAAAATGTATGTTAAACCCAAATTATTTTGTAATTTATCCATTAAAATCACATGCATGGCACTCTTTGAGATAATTAAAAATGGCCAGCATGGTCTAAGTTCTTTCTTATTTGAAATAAATAAGCATTATTCATTTAATTACTTCAGGGATGACATTGATACACAGAGTTTGGTTCATCATTCTCTGGTTTTGAAGAACTTTGTCAGTGTTCCATTTCAAATGGATTTCCTGCAATCTGCTTGTTACTCTCCTGAACACTTCTTAGAAACAAGGAGAAAAAAGTCAGAATTGGCCTGGAGCTCAGAGCCATCTTAACATTGGGAAAAGGCTCAGAGGAGTCTTCTAAAAGTGAGAAGGGTAGATTATTATATTGCATTATTAATATGCAATGGATATGCATTTATTCATGTGTGGTTGGCTCTACCTTTTCAACATTAAATTACTTTCTACCTTATGAAAACTTAGTTCCAAATGCTGTTCTGAAGTGCAAATTGTCCAGGGAGAAAAGATGGTTCTGTTAGGTTCAGAGACCAGCCCCAGGTAAAATAGTGAAGCAGATGAAGATTTTTCTTGGTATCCTTCCATCCTAAATGAAAAAGAAAAGAACAAACATAAAGAAAGTTCAACCTGCTAAGGGATCAGTGTCCTCATTTTATGCTGTTGCCCGTAGTTGCTATCGCAGACATACACCAACAATTGCACATGACCCTGTGCTCCTTTTTAGGGTAAGAATGAATTCAGGCATGTGGTGCAGTAACAAACAACTGCAGATCTCAGTGGCTTCATACATAAAACATTTACTTCTTGCTCACACAAACCTGTTATAAGTCCAACAACTCCACAAAGCAGCTCTCCTCCGAGGGGGACCTTAGCAACTCAGGCTGCTTATGTCCTTTTTTCTGCCATCTGAACACGCATGCTCCACAGTCACTCCAAAGGGCAAGAGGGGCTGCAGTCTTGCCTACCAGCTTTCGCTGCTTTGGCCTGGAAGGGAGATTTATCACTTTTATTCACAGTTTTTTGTTGTCTACTTTTTTATTTTATTTTATTTTATTTATTTATTGGCATGAACTAGCTACATGGCTACATCTAATCGCAAGGAGGCTAGGAAATGTGGGAGAAGTTTTAGTGAGCAGTAACTATGCCTCACTCTTGATCCCCAGCCTATCCTAAAACAGACTTGGGTAAGTCACACTAAAACTAATCCTATCATCCCTGGCTGGTTGGCTCAGTGGTAGAGCATTGGCCTGGCATGTCCTGGATTCGATTCCTGATCAGGGCACACAGGAGAAGCAACCATATGCTTCTTCACCCCTCTACCCTCTCTCTCTCTCTCTCTTTCTTTCTCTTCCTTTCCTGCAGCCATGGCTCAAATGGTTTGAGCAAGTTTGCCCCAGGCACTGAGGATGGCTCCATGGCCTTGCCTCAGGCACTAAAATGGCTCAGTTGCCGAGCAATGGAGTAGTAGCCGCAGATGGGCAGAACATTGATGGTAGGGGGCTTGCCAGGTGGATCCCAGTCGAAGTGCATGAGGGTGTCTGTCTCTCTGTCTCCTGTCTCTCAATAATAATAAAAATAAACCTAATCTTATCAAATAGAAACCATATGTAGCTATAGTGTTTAGTGGAGGCCACAGCAAGCATCAAACCAATTTAAAATTACTTCAATTGCTTTCATTAGCTAATGTGTTTCTCAACATCTTAAACAGATTATGATATTTCTCACCATTTCAGATTGAAATGTATTTGCCCCAAATCAATATGTTGAATCAATATATCCCAGGACCACAGAATGTGACTATATTTCAAGATAGGGCCAGTAAAGATGTGATAAGTTATGATAAGTAGAGTGGGACCTAAAGCAGTCTGACTTGTGTCCTTCAAGAAAGAGCACATTTGGACAAAGAGGAGATACGAATGTGCCTGCACAGAGGAAAGAACGTACGAGGACACAGCCATAAGGTAGACACCTGCAAGCCAAGGAAAAAGACCTCAGAAGAAACCAATCTCACGAACACCTTGACCTTGGACTTCTAGCCCTTCTAGCCTTCAGATTTATGATAAAGGACATTTCTATTGCTTAAGCCACCTAGTCTGTGTTATTTTTCTTTTTATGGCCACCATAGCAAATTAATATACTCACCTTCAGCATGATCACTGTATTAATCTATAATTACTAGTAAATTTAAACTCTCAGTTGGTAGTTGAAACACAAAATTTATTTTTTGATCCTTGTATCTGTCCCTTCACAGGTTGTCCTGAGCCTCTGTTCTATGTGATACTTACTCAAAACTGGACTTACAGAGTCTGCACTACTGTGGGACCCACCAGAAGCTTCTCTGGTGGAGGTAAGACAAGTACCAAAGTGGTTTCTGGCATTTCACTTTCCCTTCCATTACACTGGCCAAAGCAAGGCATCTGACCAGGCTCAGTTTCAAACAGGACAGGGAATGCAGTTCTTCCATTTTCAGGAAAGGAGAAGGAGGAAGACTAGAGTACAATATTACTGGACAGCACTATGATTACACTACCACACCCTATGAACGGGCAGGATAATGAAAAGTCTGCAGATTTGGAGGGTTATTAGAGGAGGTAATTTAACGGTCCATTGATGTTAGTCTTATTTGTTGTCAGCATGGTGTCATAGAAAGCCCTCTGGGTTAGGTATATTCTACTTGCTAACTTTACCCATACCATTTATCTTCTTTCTAGACAAGTTATTTAAAATCTCTGAGACTCAATTTTCTTTCTTGTTAAAAAATAGAAAAAACCATTATGATCACTAAAGACCTTTTTATTTTTAAAATTCTTAAATTTTAAGATTTTGTGTTCTTTATTCCATTTACAATTCAATTTTTCTTTCTTTACTTTCTTTTCCTCCTTCTTCTCTCATTCTTCCTTCTTTCCTTCCTACCTGCCTTCATTCCTTTCTTCTTTTTCTCCTCTTTCCTTCTCTTTGTCCTTCCCTCCTTCATTTTTATTTTTTATCTTATTTTTTATTAAGTGAGATGTGGGGAGGCACAGAGACAAACATCTGCATATGCCCTGACTGGGATCCACATGGCAGGCCCCTAAGGAGTGATGCTCTGCCCATCTGGGGCCTGCTGCTTTGTTGCTCAGCAACCAAGCCATTTTAGCACCTGAGGCAAGGCTCAGGCCCTGGGCCAATCTGCTCAAATGGCCCATGGCTGCAGGAGGATGGGGGAAGAGAGAGTGAAGGGGGAGGGGGAGGGGTGAAGAAGCATATGGTTGCTTCTCCTGTGTGCCCTGACCGGGAATCCAACCCAGGACCTCCACACACTGGACTGATGCTCCCTCACTGAGCCAACCAGCTGGGGCTTTATTCCTATTTTTTTTAATTATTCTAAAAATACATCCTGAAGACCTAACATACATCAGCCTCTGAGTGAATTACTCTGAAAGATGGGAAGCTGCCCAAGTTTCATTGTTCTTATTGCTCAAAAGAAGGAGGAAATATATACACACATGAATAATTCTATACCAGTCAGATGTCAAGGTGCCTTAAAATTAATTAGCACACTCTTCACCAGTGCTTCATACAATAACAAGTATCCATAATGAAAATGCCAATATCTGAAAACAAGATGAAAGTCCTCTTAAGGGAAATAAACAAAACATCCAAGCCATAAAGTCTCAGTCATGGGATGCCAAAAGGACCAGCCAACGGAAGCCAGAGCTTGGTTTGGAGGTTGCCAGGCAGTGACACTATGAGTCTGAGTGGGCTCAGATTGCAGAGAACCTGAGAGTGTCATCAAGAAAAAGATTGAGGACCTCTACCAGTTTTATGGAGACAAATAATATGATGAAAAAGATGGAATTAATTATGTAAATATTTGACAATAGCAAACATGAACAATAACAATGTTAAGAACAGTATTAAGAAGGGAAAAATAGAGTCTCTTGAAACAGAAATTTCTAGGGGACTTACACTGTATCATAGACTGCTATTGAGTGTGTGTGTGTGTGTGTGTGTGTGTATGTGTGTGTGTGTGTGCACGCGCCTGTGTATAAGAAACCTCCAGCATGCTAGTGATAGTTACTTTTATATGCCAACTTGGCTAACCTCTGATGCCCCACTGTCTTTCTCAGGCAGAAGTCTAGGTAGTGTTGTGAAGGTATTTTGTAGATGTCTTTAGCACTTATAATCAGTTGACTTTAAATAATGGAAATTACCCTGGATAATGTCTGTGGGTCTCATCCAATCCGCTGAATGCCTTAGGAGTAAAAAACTAATGGTTCCCTGAGAAGAAGGAACCCTGCCTCAAGATTGAAAAATAAGAGCCCTGGCCAGTTGGCTCAGTGGTAGAGCTTCAGCCTGGCATGCAGGATTCCTGGGTTTGATTCCCAGCCAGGTCACACAGGAGAAGTGCCCATCTGCTTCTCCACCCCTCCCCCTCTCCTTCCTCTCTGTCTCTCTCTTCTCCTCCTGCAGCCAGGGCTCCATTGGAGCAAAGTTGGCCCCGGGGGGTTGAGGATGGCTCTATGACCTCTGCCTCAGGCACTAGAATACTAGAATGGCTCTGGCTGCAACAGAGCAATGCCCCAGATGGACAGAGCATCGCCCCCTGGTGGGTGTGCCGGGTGGATCCCGGTCGGGCGCATGCGGGAGTCTATCTGACTGCCTCCCCATTTCCAACTTCAGAAAAATACAAAAAAAAAAAAAATTGCAAAGTAGAAATACTGCCTGAGTTTCCAACCTGTTGGCCTACCCTACAGACTTCAACTTGCCAGCCCTCATGATTGCATCAACTAATTACTTAAATTCTATCTATTATGGTTGTATGCATGTATGTGTGTATCTACAATCTATATATCTATTTCATACTGGTTACGTTCCTCTGTGGAACCTTAACTGAAACACGTGGAAAGAGAGAATCTTCCATCCACTGCCCTGAGAGCAAAGCTAATTGTATCCTTACATTTCCAGGTAAAATTTGTATACATGATTTAAATTATTTTTGTCAGTGACAAGGATCCCTTTCAAAACACCATTTTGCCCAGAAATTCCTCCTTTTCTGCACAACACTCTTTGCTGCATCAAATATTTTCTTTTGTTATTTTAAACTGCTACTGGAACCTTTAATTGTTTAAATTTTTAAAATCACACCCTCTGCATAACCCACCCCTCATCCCCATCCCCAGTCCCAGCCCAGTTCCTGCAGATGCACGCTTGCTGGTTTGAGTGGAAACAAACACTTGACTCAGACTCTGAGCTCCTGGAATGCGCCCTGGAGCTCTCTCTGAGCAGGGCGTGCGACACTGGCAGCACTGGAAAGGGCTCTCAGGCTCTTCATCGCAGCGGCTGCTGAGGCATCCCAGGCCCCCACACAGCAGAGCAACACCCATCCGTCTAGGTGTAACGCAGAACCACTTCCCCTGTTTCCCATGAGTGCCCTCATCTCACTCTGCACGAAATAAGTGATATGACTGACAACCAAGAAGCTCGCCCAATTCATTTCCACAGACACTTCAATTTGGACTACAGTATAATCATACCCCAGATCAGATTGAACAGCTTCTTGTCTCTCAAATAGTGAATATTCAGACACAAAAATGATCAATTTAGCATATGTTCTTTGTCTGTCTTCGCCTTTGTTTGCAAACTTCTCAGAGGCAAATGTGTTAAGGAAATTTGTAGCAAAGGGTGCCTAGATCAGGAGATTAGAACTGTCTTTCTTTTTAAAAATAGATTCTTCATCCCACATGTCATATCAAAGCATTGTGAAAAAGCAACGCACATGGCAATGCATAGTAAATTAAAACATTTTTTGTTGTTTCTGTTGGTCAAATCCTTATGC
Source organism: Saccopteryx leptura (assembly GCF_036850995.1). Classification (NCBI taxonomy): domain Eukaryota; kingdom Metazoa; phylum Chordata; class Mammalia; order Chiroptera; family Emballonuridae; genus Saccopteryx; species Saccopteryx leptura. The sequence continues at coordinate 28,823,666 of NC_089513.1, forward strand.
AAGTTATCCCTGCATATGTTTTCTAGAACCCTTCTTCTTTCCCATTAGTTAAGTTCTGATTCTGTCCTATTGTAAGAATGTAATTTGTGTGTTACAAAGTAGTGTAGTATCTGAAGGAGAGAATGGTCTTTTTCAACTAATGGCTCAATGGAGAAAGTTCTGTGGGGGTGGAATGTAGAAGACAGGAAGAGTTTGAGCTCCTCATTGCCTCCTTCAGAAGATCTGCCTTCAGATTCCTTATAGTACCAAGTTTAATCTCCTTGTTTGTCAAAGAGCAACAATAACATTAAATTCTTGGTTTGAAAAACTAGGAGGCAAGAAAGTCATATTTCTGTATGATTGGTTCTTGTCTTATTTAGATCTCTATCTGAGGATGTGAAAGTTCTTATGTCTGAAGAAGAATTTCAATGACAATCATATCTTTAAGGCATCCCCATAGAATAAACATAGAGGGCAGAGGTCAAAGAAAGCTTCAACAGAAGGTAACAGAGAATTTTGGAAAAAAAGTTATCAGTACTGAATTTGCCCATGCAGTTATATGCCTCTTAGCACAGAAGACATTTTCAGTAAATGCTGTGACATTATCCCACACCCTCATTTCTACCTCTTGAAATCCTGTCTATCTGTCAAGAGTCTGCTGAAGTCTCCTCTGAGCATTTCAGTGACTAACCCCTTTGGACAGGGTCATCCATTCGTTTTGCAAATATTTATTGAGGGCTTAATATTCAAGGCTGTCTTTTACAAGTCAAGACTGCATTCCATTCTAGCATAGTTTTTTTCTAATTGTTGCTTGTGTAACTTTTTGGTATACGTTCTTCATGGAGGGAGGAGGGCATGTTTTCTGAAACTCTGAAACTATACAGTAAGGATAATTATTCACACCTACAGTTTTAATTGTTTTCCAAATTCTAGGGCCACTTATGCTCCAGGAAAAACCAGAAATAGGCACCCTCCCCCACCCACCAATTGGCTTACCAGGAATCAACATTGTTTGGACTTTGGAACTTCAATTTTTTGTTTTGTTCTGTTTAATGACTTACTGAGGATGTATCCTGTTCCAGTCACAAGGCTAGAGCTGGACCTAGAGAAAGTGAAAATACCGACACATTTCTCACCAGCAGTGACTAATTAGGCAGACATAACTAAAGATGTGATTTTTAAAATTTAGGAGGTAATAAAAGAGCCAGGAAACTAATTTTCTGGTAGTATGAGAGGTAACAGAAATTGAGTCTGCTCAGAAAACACTGATTTTTTTTCCTGTTGAGCCATAATATAGCTGTGTCTTCATATTGCCAGATACCCCTGAAATACCCTGCTTTCTTGTCTGACTGTGGAGAGTCACACCGACTCTGTCTGTCTTTCTCTCTTTTGCTTCTTCCACATTCACTTTATCAATTTGGATCCTAAACTTGGTTTGTACTATTATCTAGTGCTACTTACCCAATTTACATATTTCCTAGTAGAATTGATCTTCTGTCTCACCTTCATATTCCAATGTGTCTGCCAGTTTTATGTCACATGTGTGTTGGGTGCTTTAATTTTTTTTAATCTATCAAGATTAAAAAAATCTATCATCCTATTGCCTCATGAGCATAAAATAGTAAGCTTTGGCCAGACATGTATTAAATACAGTATTTTTTTATATTATTATCTTATAAAGTAAAAGATGACCAGCATTTGAATCCTAGGCTGCTTATCTTTCTTGGCAATCCATCTTTATATATTAGGAGAAATATGTAAAAAAAAAGAAATGCTTAAGGCAATCATCTATTATTACTAGCTATAATATTAGCCTCCAAACTGAAGTTAAACTTTTATTTTCATGCATCAGGTAGGCCCTCAAGGGCATCATTTGTTTTTTCTAACTAAGTTAAAATTTGAAGCTTCCCAGTTAACTGAATGCCCTAGTCAAAGAAACCCCATCCCTTTGTTTCATCTGGCATCCAAAGGGGAAGAGTAACCTAATATGAAAGGTAGCCAGGATCCACTGTAGCACATTCACGTAACGACACAAAGAGGGAACAGAAGAATTATAGAAAAACACCCATGCAGAAGACATGAAAGAGATAAAAGGAGAAATTTGCTCTTGTCTTATTTTTTTATATTAAAATGTTTACTCTAATATGGTTATTTGGGGACACTTAAAGGTTACTTTAATTGTTGATGCATATCAATCTTTCTGTTGCAAAAGAAGGCTCCATATATAAGTACATTAGGAAGGAGGAGGGAATAGGAGAAGGAGGAGGAAAAGCAAATGATAAAGAAACATGTGCTTCATCCGAGGCTATATGATGTTTCCCTCAAGGTACTTCTTTGGTGGCGGCATGGCCACTGATGTCTCTCCTACTTCCTGTGGCACCCCAGGCCCTAAAATAGAACAAAGAACCAGAAAAACAGTTTGACTTTAGAGTAATGGACACACTATTTATACATGAAATCTCATCACCTTACAAGGTACCCTCTCTCAAGGCCTAGTTTACTTGATTTACTCAGAGGTCAGAAAATAATATATTATGTTTATCCTTGAAATTTTTTTAACTTTGGAAAATTTATACTCTGTTTTAGAGAACTTTCAAATGAAAATAGTTTAAAACATTTTGATACTTAAAAGAGTAAATCTTAGTTGTCTGAACAACGTACCCGACTGAAATCCTTTCAATATAAATAAATATTGGTTTAAATTATTGTAATAGATTTGTATTGTATAATATAAATGTTGCCTTGTATGATACTATTGTTAACAGTAATTAGTATCTTTCAGAGCATGTCTGGAATGCTAAAACCTCAGCCACCAGCCTATGGGGAAAAATACAACTGGAGCCAAGACCACAAAATACAGGAGATGAGGCATTAATTATCATGGCCTAGTCCAGGGGTCTCAAACTCACGGCCCGTGGGCTGCATGTGGCCCGCCAAACAATTTTGTGCGGCCCACAGACTAATCCACGAAGTTCAAAATATTTTGGATAAAATTAAGTAAGCCTAGGGGCCTACTTGTATTTTTCAATTCTCTAGCATCCTAGCTAGATATTGGCTTAGTTAACAGCAGTTGTGATGCAAACTATAGTTTCTGGTCGTTTTGTGACACTGAGTAAACTGCATGTACGATTGTGCTTGTTGTACTGATTTTTTTTTGTTTTCAACTGCAGTGAGAAAAGTGTTGCCTAACAGTTGCCTTTTGTAGACCTAGTGTGGCCCGCCGAATGGCTGTGATCTTGCTCTGCGGCCCACATGCTGAGTTGAGTTTGAGACCCCTGGCCTAGTCATTGAGATCTTACTCAGAGTAAGCTCGCCACATTTTGGGTAAATTACCTGATCATGTTCTGTCAAATTTACTTATGAACAAAAGATTGTGATTATTATAGTATCTAATTCATGGTTATTGTAAAGTGAAATAATATAAAAGTGTTTTTATTTCTATGTGCTTGCCACATAGGAAATAGTTAATAAACATTAGCAGTTTTGTCAGATTTGACCCTGAGGCATGCAACTAGCAGCATCCATTGTGATGTTCTAAGATGAGTCATTATCTCAAGCTTGATTCAGGCCACTGTCCATATCTGAGGGTGCCCAGCCTTGCCTGCTGGGGCACATGGCAGGAAGCTTCAGGCAGAGGCCATAATGACAATCAGGTGGATGGCAGCACTATGATTCCAGATGGTCCTTTGGCAAAGGGTTATATCCATGGCTGGAAGTCAAGGTGATGGGGTCCAACCCCCAGGGGATGGTAATAAAAGGCTGAATAGGAATCCAAAGTGAATATGATGATGCTTAGGGGAAGGCTGGGGCTTGATAAACAAACAGATGTTCAGGTTCACTCTGCACCAAGTACTGGGCCATTGACAGTTGAGGCAATCCCACTCCTCATTGTGTCTCCATGATGATGCCATAATGTTCTCCATTTTGGGGGCCAAGATTGGCCCAAAAAGTGAATTGGGTTAGAAATGCATTTTGAATTGTCTGCAGGTGAAATAGTTATGAAAAAAAGACATTTTAGAGCCCACAGTGATATAGTCCAAATATTATCTCATTCTCTCTCAGTTCAAAAATATCAAGGTTGAGGTTCAGAATATTATCCCCAAAGCATGGCATTTATAAGTGATGGAGCCAGGCATAGAACCTTATTCTTCTCTTCCAATGTGGTCAGTTGTTTCTCCTTTTTGTATTGATGCAGCCACAGCTGTGGTTTTATGTATGGTGATTCTTCCAATTGGAATGTAGAGTGGGTGATGTATTGGACTACTTGCATATAGCCAAGATTGCTGCACAATAGTCTCCATAAATGATTATTGATTACTTTATAGATTGCTTTATATAGTCTGATTACCTCATATAACTGTGCCCACTTGTGCATGTAATAATTATTGCTTATAGAGAATGGTGATATTTAAAAATGTAAAATGTAAAGATTAGAGTATAATTGTAGGGTAATAGAAGCAAAGTATACTTCTCCTGACAATGTTCTCTATATTTAGTGACATTGGTTAATAAAAGTATATAGGTTTCAAGTATACAATTCTATGATACATCTTCGGTATATTGCATTATGTGCCCACCACCCAAAGTCAGATCTCCTTCTATAACCATATGATTGAACCCCTCTCCCTTTATTTTGAACTCTGTAATTTATTCCATACTTTATGTTTCTAAATATATAAATTATTATATATGTCTCATTAAGTTCTGATGGCTTATGGACAGAAAATTGTCTTGTATTTACATTTTTAGTAGGAAACATAAATAATTAAATCCTAAAGGAGATAAAACAGTCATACCTTGAAGACTGTTTCAGATAAATCAATGTGTGATAGATCCATGGTATAAGCTTGTAAAAGGCAGAGTTCTTATTGCCAACAACAGAATTCACTTCCTCTAGCTTAGGTAGAAAAAGACTCTAGCTTCCAGAAACACACTGGGGCCCTTTATCTTGGCTGTGGGCAGGTAGTTACTGAATCAGGAAGCCTGGATCAATGCTGCTTCCTACTTCATCAAATCAGCTTTGATCCACTCTAGCAAAATAGGCTCTCTGTACAATTTTACTTCCCCCACATAATTCAATTATAAATCATTTTTGTGAAGGAGTACCTGGTTGGTAGAACCTAGCTACAAGGAAACCAGAAATACAGCTTGTTTTATTTTTTATTATTGTTCTGTAACTGAGAAGGTAGAATTTTTATCATTTGGAAACAAACTATTGAGTGTTATGTTGAATAGTCCCCAGTGTTGAACAGCTACTTCAGATGTCAAAAATAGACATGGACTTAAGGAATGTTTCATCATCATATGTACTATTTCATACTTAACAGAACATCCTCTCAAAGTTCATTTCAGTCCTCACAGATTGATCTAAATAGACTGTGTGTATTTAAAATCTGCATGGACTGTTTTATTTTTTATGGGGTTTTTTTTTTTTGGTATTTTTCTGAAGTGAGAAGTGGAGAGGCAGAAAGATAAACTCCACATGCACCCTACCGGGATCCACCCAGCATGCTCACCAGGGGGTGATGCTCCGCTGCAACTGGAGCCATTCTAGCGCCTGAAGCAGAGGCCATGGAGCCATCCTCAGTGCCCGGGCCAACTTTGCTCCAGTGGAGCCTTAGCTGCGGGAAGGGAAGAGAGAGACAGAGAGAAAGGAGAGGGGGAAAGGTAGAGAAGCAGATGGCCACTTCTGTGTGCCCTGGCCGGGACTCAAACCCAGGACTTCCATATGCCAGGCCAATGCTCTACTGCTGAGCTAGCCAGCCAGGGCTGCATGGAATGTTTTGATGAAAGAAAATCGGCTATTACAAAGTTCTTTGTCTCTGAAAGTGCCCCTGGAGAACCAGGAGTCTGGATGTGAGTGATCTACTTCTGAAACCATGTGCCTCCTGACAGTGTCACCGCCACATAATTCATGAACCAAATTCCAGAGTCCTGGTTTTGATTATAATTAAGGAAGTACATACGGTAAGCTAAAAGGGAACATGAAGGCAAAATCCTTTCTCATCTTTATTGTTTTAGTAATTGAGAATATTTCCGTATGTATGCACAAACCCAGACAGTAGCTCTTTCATTACTTTATTAATCTATCATTTACAAATTATTCACACAATGTGATACATTGCGACTATAATGCAATGAAGAAAATTGTGCTTTAAGACTTGATGTTCATAGAAGTTTAACTTCTATAATTTGATCAGTCAATTTTTATTTATTTCAGCCACAAGTCAAGTATTATATTTAGATCAATGACCATATTTAGACAAAATTATTTAGATCAATGGTTCTCAGGCTACCCAGAATATGAAGGTAAATTGGAGGATTACATCATGACATAATACTGGGACAAAAGTAAAACAAGGGTGAGGACAAAGAAATGTTAGTAATAAAGTAAAACATGAATTATATGATGATACCAATATTGATGGTAAACAGGCACAAATCTGACTCTCTATATTTTGTCAGTGTGAAGTGAAAAAGCATGTTGTTTAGAAAGTCTATAGTGATAGAAGTAGAGCTGACAGAAGTCCAGCATCTAAGAGGCTCAGCAGTATCACAGTGGCTAAGGAAAACTCCAATATAAAACAATGAAGTCTCCACACCCAGCTAAAGACTCCCGAGATTCCAGATTGCATAAATGGTATCTATCTGTGTGACTTCTCTATAGGCAGCAAGCAGACAACTCCTCAAGGGTAGAGTATAATTTAGGGTAAAAATTAGGAATGAGGTCTTCTCCGAAAGGCTGGAGCTGCTTGGAACAGAAGGAGGGGGCCAGCAGCAGCAAGATACAGCTGGTTTTTCTACTGCTCTGCATGCTGCCTGTCCTCCTTTTTTCTCTTTGCATTCCTTCTAAAACAAATTTAGAAATTCCAAAGTAGTGTCTGCAGGAAAGCTCTGCAAAATAGCAAGGTCAATCTTCACAACATTTCTCCTATAACTTGCCCTAAAAGGGAAAGGGGAAGAGGGATCGATCCTGATTCAAACTCTCCAAATGAAGATCCCACCACTTGCCTTCAGACGCCCCACCCAATGCCACCTGCCAAATGTGCAGGGCTGTTGTTTCCTCTTGACTCACTGGTTCTCATTTTAAGTCACACTCAGACTTCTGGACCAGCTCACATCTCTGTAAGTCTGCTTTTATCTAGTTCACACACTCAAGCTCTCCATCTCTGCCAGATTCCTAGAGCAGTAAACGTCTGTAGCTTTCAATTCAGCACTTAATGTATCAGCTATTCTTTGTTGTTGTTTCTTGTATTTTAATCCTCTTACTCTGCTTAACAACACTGCAAATGATAGAAAGCTGTTTGAGATAGCTAATCATGGAAAATACAGATTACGGTAGTCAGGAGTAATGGATGCAAGACACCATGCTAAAATTTGGCAGGAGCAAATGAAAAGTCTGTCCTTGGCCAATGACAGTTGTGTACCATGAATTATAGAGCCTGATTACCTCAGTTCTGTGTACTTTATCTAGAGCCATTAAAACATAAGAAAATGCTCAAATACCGTACTTAGAAGCAAAAATGGAGTTGCATATATAGAATAGGAGTAAACCTGTTAGAAACAAAGAACTATATCTTTCATTTATTAATGTATATGTGATCTACTCATTTAGAGTTATGATACCCAGACAGGTGCCTCACATTGTATTGGGAAGTAGAACTTGCAATGTGTTACCATTCTTCTAAAAGATCTCAGAAACTGCTCTTTATACCAAGGGCTGGTGTACAGTACAAAGAGGAGAAAATAGAGGCATGTCCAGAGTGCTGGCAAAAACAAAAACTCAGTATTAGTCACCAATAGGCAGATTATAGTGAATAAGGGGTCCGTACAACTGAGGTTTATTCCAGGGCACAAAGTGTCTAGAAAAAAGAAAGAGTATAGTAATTACAGTGGATAGAACGTCAGCCTGGGATGCAGAGGACCCAGGCTCAAAACCCTGAGGTCGCTGGCTTGGCTGAAGCCCTCCAGTCAAGGCATATATGAGAAAGCAATCAATGAACAACAAGGTGTCGCCACGAAGAACAGATGCTTCTCATCTCTCTCCCTTCCTATCTGACCCCATCTGTCTCTCTCACTTAAAAAAAATTAGTCTTTTAATAAAATATGACCAAGAAAAAAAAATAGAAAGAGATAAAGATGATTTTATTTATATACTTGAAGGATTCATGTAGGCAAGATTTACCCTGAAAACATACACACAGCAAAATGGGACTTGGTGGTAGAATGGTAAGGAGGCAGATTTTGATTGAATAGTAAGGAGAATTGTTCTAACAGTAAAAGCTGCCCAAAATCAAATATGCAGCTTTGGAAAAGAGGGTCCTCAAGTGAATGACCCACTTTCCAGTTGGAATTTTTTGACATCATGTCTGAGGTTCTTTACATATCTAATAATGATGAATATTTTGATTATACTTATAATTGTATACTTCCACATACTTATGAAGATTTTAATGTCTTTTAGGTACCCTATTAGGTAACTAATATTTAGTTAGGGCATTTTGTGTTTGTGGAAATGGGACACTGAGGTGACTGATGGGAAGATACCAACAGACCAAGTTCAAGGACATGGAGAAGGTAAGTTAAAGAAGGAGCATACTCTCAGGGGCAGGGGGATGTAGAGACTTCCTAAAAGTCCTAAGGTTTATCATAAGGACGCTGAGATGCTGTCATTACCACTAGGTTAAATGAGAAATTTATCAGATGCAAGAAATTCGCACTTCTTGTTTCCAAAGGTTTTTTAAAGCTCCACTCCCTACTCCTGAGCTGCTATAGAAACTCTGTAAGAGGAACCTGCTCGCCAAGTGCAGGGATTGAGATATAGCATCCTAGGGCAATTTGCCTGGGGTCTGATGCCGGCTTGGTGATTTTACAGAGACAATAAGCTGGAAGGTGTTACAATTGTAGAGGATGCAATCTTGTCTGACACAAGATCCTAGTCCCTGCAAGAGAGCAAACACTCAGATTTTTTTAAAACTTTCAAATACAGATGTCTAAGAATTAGACCAAGTCTCCAAACTGGCTAATTCTCCCAATCTGTTAGGAATCAGATCCTGCATTTACGTAGGCAGGAAAATGATTACAAATAAATAAATAAACACACACACACATTTACTTTAATGAAGACATGTTGATTTGTAACTTTCTCACATGTCTATTCCTTCCCTGGGGCTCTCTGATGTGGAGGGCAGTGCTCTTTATTATTCATCTTTGCAATGGACAATATTTGTGCCCTGAACATTGCAGACTCTGTGTTCCTATCAGGGTGAGCATGGAGGTCATCAAAACAAAATTACATAGTAACAGAAGTACCACACTGAAGACACCTAGAAATCCTGGGAAAATTAAGAGAATGTGGGACCACAATATGAATACTGAGAAACTAAACACCACCACCAACTTTCATTACTCCTATAATGCACCAAAGAGTGCAGGAACCCTGAGCTTTCAACAGAAGACTTGATTCTGATCTGATTCTGGATTATCTATAATAGGATTAAAATTATACTGACAGCCAAAGTCAGCTATAACAGGTGCAGAAGACAACAGAATTGAAACATCAAAGTGCTGAAGTTTACTCAAAAGATACCATAAATAAAATCCTAAAGTAAGCTAATAGATTGGGGGGAAAAAGATATATAAAAAGCAAATAATAATACATGAATATATCCACTGGGTAGAAGTTTACTACATACCCACTGTGACTGAATAACAAATATTTGATCAGCTTTGTTTGTAAATATTATAGAATCAATTCCTTTGGTACAAGATTAACTGAAAAAAATTTTTTTGCAAAAATAAACGACTGTGGCAATTTATTTATTGAGGATTTGAATGGTTAATATGAAAAGTTTGACAGAATGGTGCAGGAAAAGTAATTTTTGTGCACTATTGACTACTAATGGCTCCTACAGTCACATCAATACACTAAAAGCAAAGTTCACTTGTAAGCAGGCATGTCGTAACACCACTAATATATTTATAAATGCCGTCCTGTACTTCAGAGTGGAAAATCAGTAAAACTTCTAGATTTTTTAATAGGCTTAGGCACAGCTCAAAAATCCTTCAACAGTTGATATTGAAAATAGAAGTCGCTAAAAATTATTTCAACATTGCTAAACATTGTGGCCTCCACAGATTCAAAGGGATAAGAAATTGTTTTTGTAAAGAGCACTTTTAAAGAGTGATATTTTGAAGTTGTATAAGTGAGAAGAAAATTTGTCTGAGCTATTTTATTTTCCTACCATTCTTCTAGTGTTTATATTTCTTATATTCTTCACTATGTCAAGATCAAAAATGATTTATCATGAATCTTGTTGCACATGATTTTGCAATTTTTTCTCTTCGTGACATTTAGAGGTGGCAGTGTTGAAATTCTGCCTTTAATTCATCCTCACAAGATGTGAAAACTTCTCAAATAGGATGTTTTTCTTGAAACACTCTTGGCTTCCTCTGAATTATATCACTAAAAATAAAATATAGATCCTAATGCTTCTAAAGATTAGCATTGTGATATAATCTAATTTCTATTATCTCTCTTTATTAACATTTAAATTTTTATAAACATTTGCTGGCTCAAAATGGATATTATGTTCTTGTTAATGTTATCTATCTAATACACTCTTTCTTATTCATAACTGCTAATATTGTTTAACTCTTGAAAAGTTCTTAATCATTTTTGTGATCCACATTAACAGCTTTCAAAATCAGCATTATTTCAACATTTTGTTACTGTAATAAGTAAATATGCTTAAAATTGAACTGCATAAAGAAAATGCAGAGATTTCATTCTATGTTGTATCTAGAATGCTAACATAGATTTGAAAATAAATATTAATTAATATCAGATTTTGACCATCAACTCAAGGGCCGACCTGGGTTCATGTCCCTGTACTACTGCACTGAGTAGAGGTGGTAGGAGTGTGTGTGGCCACGTGGCCACTGAGCAGGCAGCTGATTAAAGTGCCTAAAATGACGTTAGTCTTTGGTTACTTTGTCATTCAAAGTCTGAGACTGAGGCTGAAATCAGGTATCATATTTTTATTTTCTGAATACTGAAACCAAATTTAAACTTCAGGGAACTTCTTTATAAGAAAGTATTCCTACATAAAATTAAGAAAAAAGAAAAGAATATAAAAATGGCCTATGTCTATAAACAATGCCTAAAGAGAAAACTTGGTTTACCAATAAACCTATGGAAAGCTGAGTAACCTTACCCGGAATCAAGTAATGAAAATTAAAATAAGAGATGCTTTTTCACACATATAACGTTGGAAAAAAGAAAAAACAAACAAACAGATATTAAATGTCAAGTATTGATGAAAAAATATATATCCAAATGGAAAACCACAAGTGATTTACTAATACATAATAAATCTGAAGATTATATACTTAGCAGCCAACAGTTTCATTTCTAGTCTGTATCTTAGAGAAACATTTGCATAGGGCTGAGTTGTATCCAAACAAGGAAATACTATATACTAATCAAAAAGAACAAATGGAATCTACTCTGCCAAGTTTGATTGAAAATAAAAATGAATAAAAAGAGCAAGCTGCAGAATAACTAAAACAATATATATGTCGTATGCCAAATGTATATTTTGTGGCTGCACATGCATACTAATCTAAATATATATAAAAAAATGCTCAAGAAGATTACCTCCCAGGAGGGAGCCAAATGTAGCTATTTTAAGTTATGACACAAAATAAATCTCTGGAAAGCAAATAATATACTGTTGACCTCTTTTTACAGAGAGGAAACTAAAGTACAGAGAAGTGAAAGCCCCACCCCATGACTGCACGTTATCTGGCTCCAGCACCTATGCTCTTTCTTCTTTTAACTTTTTAATTTATTGTGCTGACCTGGTTTGCCACACTACACAGGTTTCAATTGTACAACTCAATACAACACCATCGACACACTGCATCACACCCCCCAATGCTCTTAATACAACACACCGTGCCAAATGGTTAACAATGTTCTAGTACCTTCTGAAAAAGAAAACTATTTCCATTACTTGGTAGTGTGAGGTGCTATAAACCCATTTCTAACTGATTTAAAACACTCGACCAATAGTATCCCCATTGCCCCTGAAATTAAACAGAGGAGAGATAGCCAGATATTTAGCTCAGATGAAATAATACATTCATATAATGGAATTAACAATTTATTGTGAACCATAAAGTCTGAGGAACTTCTATGCAACCAGTCAACTCGGGGATCTGGTTGCTCTGGTAATCAATGTTTCTAGGTAGGAATTGAGCCTGATATTTCTCAGAAAATTTAGGTGACTTTTTGTCTTCTGAGAAAGATCAGTTAAGGATTTGGGAAAAGAATTATGACTTCATGAAATTTAAAATTTAATAATCAGCATCGATGCCTTACCTATTCAAAGTAATTGGCTACTGTCAAGTAGAAGCAAGCCAAGAGAGAGAGACAAGTATAGTGGAAGGATAACGTTGCTATTTCTGGGAGTCAGAACAGGAGTGCACAGCAGAGAAGTGGTCACAATCTAACCAGTATTCTTATTTGTAACTAATACTATGAGTGTGTTTGTGGCCCCGTCTGTGATAAATAATGTCATGCTTATAAATAAAATATAAATTAATAAATTTACACGAAGCATATATGTTACATGAATACTATGCATGATGTTCTAAAAAGAATTTTGGAAGCAAAATAAGTCCTTAAATTGTTAATTCCAAGAGGTGAGTTTATGTGATATTCCTAATGATGCTAGGACATCTATATGTTGCATTAACTAATGTTGCCCAATCATGTTTCCTGATGTTTGAATATTTGCTATAAAAAAAAGTTCTTTGAAAAGACACAATACTGTACTTTCACCACTGAAAAAGGGAATGAGCTTGTGGTAGGTAGCATAATGTTCCCTAAAGATGCCTGCATCCTAATCCTCCAAATTGTGAATATGTTACTTTATAAGGGAAACAGGACACTGCAGATGCAACTGAATTAAAGTTCTTGAGAAGATTATCCTGAATTATACAACTGGGCGCAATATAATCACAGGAGTCCTTAAACAAAAGAAGAGGGAGGCAGATGGTCAGAGAGAACAAGATTTGAAAATGCTACACTGCTGGCTTTGAAGATAATAAAAGGGACCACTAGCCAAAGAATGCAGGTGGCCTCTGGAAGATGAAAGATAGATGTTCTAGAGTCTCCAGAAAGAATGCAGTCCTGCTGACATCTTCATTTTAGCCCAGTGATACTTCTGACCTTCAAAGATAATAAAAACTTCCGACCTTGTAAGATAATAATTTATGCTACCTTAAGCTTGTAATTTTGTGGTAATTTGTTACGACAATAGGAAACTAATAAAGAGTTTATATGAAACTTGAAGATGCTTTTGATTCACTCTTCATATTGACATTGCTTAATTGAAATGAAATAAAATAAAAAATAAATTTCCACAGCTGCAATATTTGTCACAATGCAAAAATTAAGAATAAGGTACAGGGCCTGACCTGTGGTGGCGCAGTTGATAGTGCGTCGACCTGAAAATGCTGAGGTCACTGGTTCGAAACCCTGGGCTTGCCTGGTCAGGGCACATATGGGAGTTGATGCTTCCAGCTCCTTCCCCCTTCTCTCTCTCTGTCTCTCTCTCTCTCCCTCCCTCTCTCTCTCCTCTCTAAAAATGAATAAAGAAAAAAAAAGAATAAGGTACAGGGAAATGAACACTTAATATTTTTAAATTTTTATTCTAAAAGTGACGTTTACATACGTGTGTTATGGGTTTTTTTTGTTTTTTGTTTTTTTCCAGAGGCAGAGATAGACAGGGACAGACAGACAGGAATGGAAAGAGATGAGAAGCATCAATCATTAGTTTTTCATTGCGCGTTGCGACTTCTTAGTTGTTCATTGATTGCTTTCTCATATGTGCCTTGACTGTGGGCCTTCAGCAGAGCGAGCAACCCCCTGCTGGAGCCAGCGACCTTGGGTCCAAGCTGGTGAGCTTTTTGCTCAAGCCAGATGAGCCTGCGCTCAAGCTGGCGACCTCGGGGTCTCGAACCTGGGTCCTTCCGCATCCCAGTCCGATGCTCTATCCACTGCGCCACCACCTGGTCAGGCATGTTATGTTTTTAAATATTTTAAATTACTTGATTTGCATAAAGAGTTGTTTCTTTTAATGACTTCCATTATTAAGTGACAGTATCTGGTAGACATTTTTATGTGTTACTGAAATAGGTAATTTTGTCACAATATACTGGTTAATAATAATATAATTCAATGCACTTATTATATATTTTCCTTTTTCTAAACAGATAATTCCCTAATATTGTATATAATCCTGTCACAGAAAATAATTCCTTGTTTATTATTCTTGTGGCTCACAACAATTCTAAAATATGTAAATAAAGTTATATGAAAAATACAGAATATTTAATTCCAGGAATTCCTGAGGCTTCCTGGAAATTTTAAATTACTTTTCCTGAATCCTGAAGATAAGCATGCATTCATTAATTGGCAGCACAAGGTCACAGTATCCAGAGGGTGACTCCTCTTAGAAAGTACAAAACTGGCATATCCATTTTTGAGTCCATATATTCAAGGCTATGTACTCTAAAAACAATATTGTCTGTCAGACTTGTAAAATCATCTATTCAACATTGGCAGGAAACAAATTGAGTGCTATCAACAACAAAGACGAATTGCTGGAAAACTGTAATACAACAATGATTATAATCATACGGATTCCATTGTCTCTACAGTATAAGAACAATGGTTGAAACATTCCACAGTTATGATACCATTGGGTAGAATAAGGAATAATTGGAATAGATCTGAGAGAGCTAGCCATATTGAATGAGTCTCTATTCCTGAAGCTGATTTCACAGCATTATCATTTGAGTCTTCCCATATTATAAATGGGAGAGTGCAGACTTGAAGAGGCGACATTAATGACACAAATCCCCCAATTCCTATGTTATTTGGTACACTAAGTCATTATACACGATATCTAATGAGATACAAGCATAGTCTTTGAATAAAACATCTCTGGGGTTAGAATTGCTCATTGTGATCTACTTTTAACTATTTCTATGAAGTGAATGCAATGTAAACCCATCATTGGCAGACCAAAACCTAAAAAGGACCACTTTTTACATTATGTTTCTCATTTTTGTGGATAGAAAATCAGACTGATCAGACACATGGCCAGAGATTTCAGGGAAATGATTTAAGCTATTCAGACAAAACCTCATCTTCTGACACCGACTCTGCCAGGGGTGAGCTGATGCCCTTCCTGTTGCAATGAAATGTGGATGAGGCGTGAGTGTCCCTGAGCAGCTGGGGTGAGGACGAGGACCTCTGGGAATGGCTTCATGATAATTCCATCTCCAACGCAGAAATAACCTTCTACTCCAATGTCCTAATTAAGGCTTCTGAAATTGAGATAGTGAAGGAAAAAACAGAATCCATTCTCTTTATTTAGACATTCTGACAGAAAAGTGTGACAGAACATCTGTTGTATACTAGGTTTAAAACAAAATCACAACAACAGAAACACATTTTGTCTCTATGAGACCCCAGGTGCTCCGCACTCACCTGGCTGGAGCGGATGGGCTGGCTCCTTGCTCTGTCAACTTGGAGGCCTCTGTGTTCTGACTATTACCTCCACGTTCCCTTAGTCTCTCTAAATAAAGAAATAAATAAACAAATAAATAAATAAATAACAATAGCACTACCAATAAGGTAAATAGCATGCCCTTTAATTTGAATAATTAAACTTTAATCACAGAATATTTAAGCTGAAAGGATCTTTAGTGAATATCTCTTTCAATCACTTTCATTTCTCAAGTCACAAAATAAAATTAAAGTGATTTTGGCCTCACTGCATATTGCTTTTATTTATTATATATATGTGTATGTGCGTGTGTGTGCATAATGTATCGATTGACTTTAGAGAGAGGAAAGAAGAGAGGAGGGAGAAAGGGAGAGAAAAAGAGAGAGGGAGAGAGAAAAACATTGATCTGTCCCTGTATATGCCCTGACCAGGAATGAACCCTACAACCTCTGTACACCAGGGCAATGCTCTAGCCAACCAAGCTGTCCAGCCAGGGCTGTATATTACTTTAAATCCAGAGTCCATTCTACTTAATAATCAGCATTATATAGGCCCTTATTTTCTGTAATTTCTCTTTATTTTGTTAAATTTCAGAATGTTAAAAATCCAACATGGACTTACGTTCACATTCTAACTGTTACATTTTATTTAAAGCCACAATCAATCTTTAGAGGAGTAAACAACCCCAAATCTTCAGATGGGTATTTAATTGCATAAGGAAACAACAAATAGGAGGCTTTCATGAAGCCATAGTAGGTATTTGTTACAAATCATCAAAAAATATGTCAGGAGATACCTTTCATAAAATTAAGTTAATTACAATGATAAAATTTGCTGAGGTATTCTATAGAGAATACTCTCAAATCCATATATATTTAATATTTTGTATTCGCTCATGCCAAAGTTCACTCTTCAATTAGATAAAAGTTTGTGACCCAGAACTTTTATAACCTGAGCAATGCATATCTTCTTTATAACAGTAGTTACTCTCCTAACAGTACAATTATATGTGTTCCTATTTGTTTAGTGTCTCTCTAGAAGTTCCATATGGGTAGAATCTAGTCGGAAACTGTTCATTTATTTTTGAATAATTAATGCAATGTGATAAATCACAGGAGCAGAAGCTAATTTTTTCCTCAATAGAAAAACCTTTGATTTCTCTTTACAGTCATAGATCCAGGAGACATGTTGGGACTAATTTCAGCTTCTATTGCATGAAGATGTTGTGTTAATGAGGATAATTCTATTCATCATGAATTTTTTGAGTATCTATTATGTGCAAGGGTTTTAAAGAGCTCTACAACTTTTTCAATTGAACCATAAACTTGAAGGATATAATATAGAGCAGATTTGAAGGATGTGATAGGTTGAATTGTGTCCCTCAAAGAGATATGTTGTAATCCTAATCCCTAATACCTAGAAATGTGACCATATTGGAAATAAGGCCTTTGTAGATGTAATCAAGCTAAAATGAGATCATATTGGATTGAGGTGAGCCCTAATTCAACATAATTGATATCCTTATAAGAAGAAGAGAAGAAACAGATTCAAGCAAAGCAGAGAATGCCAAGTGAAGACAGAGGCAGGAATGGGAGTTATGCCTTAGAAGACAAGGCATATCAAGAATTACATGCAACCAGCACCAGAAGTTAGAAGAATATGGAATAGATTCCCCCACAGACCATCTAGTGAGAATCAATCCTGCTGATAGCTTGATTTCAAACATCTAGCCTCCAGAAATAG
This sequence comes from Saccopteryx leptura, assembly GCF_036850995.1. Classification (NCBI taxonomy): domain Eukaryota; kingdom Metazoa; phylum Chordata; class Mammalia; order Chiroptera; family Emballonuridae; genus Saccopteryx; species Saccopteryx leptura. Next base: position 28,840,972 of record NC_089513.1, read on the forward strand.
ACAATAAATTTCTGTTGTTTAAGCCACTAAGTTTTGGTATCTTGTTAACAACAACCCTAGGAAACTAATACAAAAAGTTAATGTGCTGTGTTGAAATTTATACTTGAGCAGTAGACAAATGGGAGCAGGCATTCCAGCTCTTCTACTCAATGACTGTATGACTGTATGATGGGGCAAGTTACTTAACCACCTCTACTAATTAATTTCTTCATTTATTAAGATAAGAATTGTTATACATACTCTAAAGTTATGAGAATGAGATGAATTTAACATATCTAATGCAATGTCTGGCAATGATATGTATTCAATAAATTGTTACCATTGTTACTCATTACCAAAAGCATTTAACAATGTTTAACTTCAATATTGTTTAACATCAGAGTCACAGTGTATATTATTCTATAGTGAGTACTAGTTCACACTGCATATAGTACTGGGATATGCACATCTCAGATACTAAATAAATACTTTTTTTATTGATGTAATGGTTTTGAAAGCAATTTGCAAAGATGAGCAGAAGGTGCCTACGCTGTCCTCTCTCTTCATATTTAAAAAAAAAAATGTAAGGAAAGGGATTGATCTGTCGGTGTCAATTTGCTTGAAATTCACAAAAACAAGCAGTCATTTAGGAAGAGCATGGAAAGGTCTCAATTGGGCCTGGACCAGGAAACATCTGACATAGAAGGTCCATTTTCGAAAGTGGTGTGCTCCCTCCTCATTGGCTATCCAATAAACCAGCCAGTGATTGAGTGGTGTGCCCCCTCCTCATTGGCTATCCAATAAACCAGCCAGTGATTGTTCTTTGAAGTATCTGTATCTGCCCATGACTTTTCAGACATGTCTTTCTGGGAATGGTAAAGTTAAATAAAATCGAACATTTGTTAGTAGTGCTTGCTTGTTAGCTCATTTCCCTCTTTGAAAATATCATTCAATATGCAATGGGGAAGATGCCAGTCCTATCTTGACTGATCACCTGTAAACTACTGGGAACAATTCCTGTTGGTGAATGAGAAACATAAACTAGTTTATCTTTATATCATATTTGTGGCAAATTAAAGTAAACACATAGAGTTTGCACACTAAAATGGTTCTACTGTGGAGCAATGTGGCTATAAAACAGCATGCTAACAAGCATGACATGATAAATGGAATACAATAAACTGCAATGATTTCCATTACTCCCCCCAGCCGATCTCAGGAGCCTCACCTACTGGGACACAATAATAATACTTCAGGGAGCCCAGTAAAGCACCTTGATGGCAATGATCCTCAGCTTTCCCAGGATAGCTGTTCAGCCAAGCCGAGATGAGAAACTCTGAGCCTCACAACACGTCATTTCCACACATCTCCTCCCACTATATTTAAATGCTGATCTTAACAACCACAAAATGTGCAGTATTGGCAAAGGATGGGAGCAGTGTTAGAACAAGGAGTGCCTTGACATGGCATGATGCAAAAGGAAGTACCTTCTTCAGACTTCCCAGGAACAAAGGGTCAAGAGTGAATGACTCATCCTTTTCCTACTTTTCAAGGCACTGTTTTAAATAAGAGTTGGAGAGCCATTATTTTGGAGACATTTTAAGTTTGAAAAGAGTTCCCAACACACATCAAAACCAATTTAATAAACTCCCTCTTTTGGATTCCATCAGTACTTTATCAGAACTTGTGACTTGGCAAATGTGAAATATATGGGAATAAATCCTCTCACAAAGTATTTCACTATAGATATTTTAATAATGTAGGTCAAGTTTCAAGTTCTGTGTATGTAGCAATATTGAAGTCTGTCACTTACACGATGCCATAATGAGTCCACCTTTCCCATTCCTTAGGCCTCTCATAATCTAAACTTTCCACATCATATTTTCCCTTTATCTTTAATATGTGTACTTGTCTGGTCAATTTCTTTATTTTTCTAAAATATTATCAATATTTTTTCAGTTGGATAATAAATTAACCATTTATTTTTAATTGTTTGCATTGACTTTATGTTCAAGTTTTGTTGGAAGGAAGAAAGAAAGGGAGGAAGGAAGGGAGGGAGGGAGAGAGGGAAGAGGAGGAAGGAAGGAAGGAAGGAAGGAAGGAAGGAAGGAAGGAAGGAAGGAAGGAAGGAAGGAAGGAAGGAAGGAAGGAAGGAAGGAAGGAAGGAGGGAGGGAGGGAAGGAAGGAAGAAGGAAGGAAGGAGGGAGGGAGGGAGGGAGAGAAGGGAGGGAGAGAGGGAAGGAGGAAGGAAGAAAGATGAAAGGAAGGGAGGAAAGGAGGGAGAAAGGAAGGGAGGAAGGGAAGGGAAAAGGAAGTAGGAAGGGAAAGAGAAAGGAGGAAAGAAAAGGGAAAGGAGGAAGGGAAAAGGAAGAGAAGAAGGAAAAAGAACAGCCCTTTTCCAGCAGACACCAGTCTGTCTAGGAGACTTTTAAGAAATACTAGAACAAATTGATGGCAGACACAGAAAATTAGTAGCAAACTAAATAAATATTCTGTTGATTTTCATTGTGATCAAATGGGGTGAAAGTTATTAAGTCATGTCAAAAATACTGTGACTTGGGTAAGTTTCCCTCTAGACAGTAATGGTTAATTTTACCCTTCCATCTAAAACAATATATAGACAGAATATACAAAACAGTGGTCCTCAAGATGCTGAGCACAACTTATGCAGGAGAGCAATCCCTGTATATATGTGGGAATCAAATGTGATAAGCCCCTTTGATTGTCCCTACTTACTGCTGGACGAGGTGTCCAGCCTGCAACGCAGGGAGTGAGAACCTGGAAGGAGCCCAGTGCACTGTTGTAGTTGAGGAGGTGGAGCTGGACATCCAGAGATACCATGTGGCTAGAATTTGCAAGGCAGAACATATGAGAGGAAAAACTACACAGAAAGACAACTAGGGAGTTCTACAGAGGGTACCACTTTGAGGATTCAGCTGAGTACTTACTGATCAGCACATGAATGTGAAGAAACTCCCTAAAGCTGGGGAAAAACTACTTCAAAAGATCAGAGGGAAGAACCTTTAGAGCTCACACAGAGCCAGAAATAGTTTGTGTATCCACCAGCTAGACTGAAATTCTTTATAACTCATGGGGTATCAGGTAGAGAAGAGCTTTGTCTCAGTAGTAAAAAAAAATTAACCCTAGACCAAATGCTGTTTCTGTCCTACCTAACAACCTTAAAAGCAAGATTTGGAAATGATTGAAATGTTTCAAAGTGACTTAACTGTACCCCAGAACAAAAGTAAATAACATTCATAAGAATATAGGAATACAAATATATTCAGCACACAAGTTAAAATCTACACTGTAGGGCATAGGATCAAAACTATCAAGCATGCAAAGAGGCAAGAAAATAAAATTCATAATATAAAGAAAAATCCATTAAGGAAAACTGACCCAGAAATTACACAGATGAGAGAATTAATAAGAGAAGAGAATAAAAACAGTTATAACTGTTTCTCAAATGTTCAAAAATGGGAGGAAATATTGAACATGGTAAGCAAGGACATTAAAGATATAAACACAACCTAAATGGAACTTGAGAGATGGAAATAAATTATGAAGTCCATAAGGACAAATGTATTAGATGGCATTAATGGCAGCTTTAAATTGCAGGAAAAAATAAATTTAAAGTTACTGAAATAAAAACTTGGCAAAATGAAGCAGAGAGAGAGAGAGGAAAAAAAGAGAGGGAGAGAGAGGAAGAGAAGCATGATTTTAAAAAATGAAGTGGGGATAAATGAGCAATACTTAGAATTTTTAAAGGAATTGGGAAGAAAAAACTACAGTACTTAGAAAAGTAATACCCATATATATTTCAAATTTGATGAAAACCAAAACCTGCAATTCAAAAATTTCAATTACCTCCAATCATCCAAAACTGAATAAAGCTAGAAAGTTACATCATAATTTATTTGCTCAAACTATTAATTTAAAAAAAAAACCTTAAAAGTAGTGGGGTGCGTAGAGTTAAGGACAATAAATTTCTTGTTGGAACCAATGTAAGAGAGAAGACAGCAGAACAGCATTTTTAAAATAGCAAAGGAAGAGTTAAAAACTCAACCTAGAAATCTTTATCCAGTGAAAATATTCTTCATAACTGAAAGAGAAATAAAGACTTGCAGTTACATGAAACTAAAAGAATTTACCAACATATCTGCAGTATAAGAAATGTTAAAGGAAATCCTATAAACAGAAGAAAAATCTATATCTACACAAAAAAAATTTTTAAAAAGACTGAATATTAGCTAAATAGAAACACTTGTCATTACTTAAATATTTAAAAAATATGCCAGACTATTTAAAGCAATAATAATAATAATAATAATAATAATAATAATAATAATAATATATTATAGGGTTAACATATGAAAAAGTCATATATATGACAAAACTAATTTATAGTCCACAAGACTAAAGAAAATTCTGGATGTTAGGAAGCTCCGTATTGTTTTCCATTATAGCTATACCAATATTCCCTGTTCTCTACATATTCTCCAATACTTATTTCTTTCCTTTTCATAACAGCCATTCTAACAGAGCTGATGCAGACGTGCATTTCTCTAACAATTAGTGATGTTGAACAAATCTTCATGTGCCTGTAAACCATTAGTATATCTTCCTTGGAAAAAATGTCTATTCAGATCTTCTGCCCATTTTTAAAATTGGATTATTTGTTCTTTTAAATGTTGAGTTATGAGAGTTTTTTGTATATTTTGCATATTAATCACTTATTGGAAGTATTATTTGCCAATATCTTTTCCTATATGGTTGATTCCTTTCTGGTTTGTTGATGGTTTCTTACACTGTGCAGAACGTCTTTGTATGATATAACCTCATCTATTTATTTTTGGTTTTGTTTCCCTTGCCACTGAGTCAAATCCACAAACACTGTGCTAAGAGTGATGCCCAGAATCTGAGCACTTATGTTTTCTTCCATGAATGTTATGGTTTCAGGTCTTACATTCAAATCTTTAATTCATTTTGAGTTAATTTTTATGTATAGTGTGAGATAATAGTATAGTTTCATTCTTTTGAATGTGGCTGTCCAGTTTCTCCTATGCCATTTATTGATGAGACTTTCCTTTCTCTGTTGTATGTTTTTGGCTCTTTTGTTGTAAATTAGTGTCCATATATGTGTGGTTTTATTTCTAGGTTCTCAATTCTGCTCAATTGGTCAGTGTATCTGTTTTTCTGACAATATCATATTGTTTTGATGATTATAGCTTTGTAGTATAGTTATGGAAACAACCTAAGTGTCCCTTGACCAATAAATGGATAAAGATGTTGTGTGTGTGCACGTGCAGACACATACACACACATACACACAGAGGAATACTACTTGTCCATAAAATAGATAAAATATTGCCATTTGCAACATCATAGATAAAACTTGAGGGTATTATGTTAAGTGAAATAAGTGAGATAGAAGAGTAGAAAAACTGTGGAATAAAAAAAGAAACAAACAAAACTAAAACAAAACAAACTCAAAGATATGAATGACAAGCTGGCAGTTACCAGAGGGGAAGGAATAGGAAGAGCAAAACTGATAAAGAGGGTCAAATGCATGGTGATGGGTAAAACTAGACCTTTGATGGTTTGCACATTATAGTGTACACAGATATTCAATTATAATGTACCTTGAAAGTTATAGACCAATGTTATATCAATAAAAACAAAAACAGCTCTTTCATACAAACCTGTTATACTCATTGCCTCATTTCTTTTAAATAGTGTTTGCTAAACAACCTGTATAAAGTATACACTTTATTTAACTCCTAGTAGCTGACTTCTACTTTCACAACTTTAGTGTAGTTTACCCATAAAAAGAAAAGATAATAATGTTTGACTTTTCTTAGTCAATAGAATCAAGTAAAATTGTAAATTTAAAAAGTTTAGAACTGTAAGGTCTTTTGAAAATAATTTAAAATGTTTGGGATGAGAGGCAATACAAACCCAGAGAAAATATTATCATATAGAGGCCAGTGTCAGGATTTGGTTGCCTTCAGTATTACGAAACAGAAAATCCTGAAACGTGAGACAAAATTTTCAAAAAGTTTTCAGTTCTTTTTTTTCTTTTTTTTTCTTCTTTTCCAAGTGAGAAGAGGAATGGAGATAGAGAGACATACTTTCATATGCATCCCGACTGGGACACACCAGGCAACTCCCATCTGGGGCCGATGCTCTGGCCATCTGGGACAATGCTTGCTACCAAGCTACTTTTAGCACCTGAGGCAGAGGCTCCATGGCGCCATTCTCAGCACCTGGGATGATGTTCTTGAGCCAATAGAGCCATGGCTGCTGGAGGGTGGAGGGCAGAGAGCAAGAGAGAAGGGGGAGATTTTGGGTTGTTCATTCCTAGGAAGTTTAAAATAGAGAAAACATTAATGTGATCCTCAATATCAAAGCAGATCAATCCTCAGGTGAGTAATGTAACAAATGAACTTCATGGTTCCTTTTAAAGTTGAGATTTCATAAGCTTTGCTGAGATTTTTCTATACTCACGGTGACTGTTGGAGCTAGATGCCAGCTCCATGATTTGTAAGGATAGAATGGCTTTGGAGCTCTTTAAATTACATCTCAACCAAAGTCTTAGCATTCCCATCAGTAATAAGAAGCCTACCTGATTTATTGCAACATATATAATCCCTCCTCCTGATTTAATCTATGTTCTCAGAGATGATTATTCACCATTTCCGGATACCTGATTTCATTATTGGAATATTGCTAGCGTTAGACATTGTTTTATTATTTTGATGCACATGAACCAGTGATTCCCTCTTCCTAAGAGTCAGTGTTCTTACCTACAAAGTGAGGGGTTTAGATTCCAATTTCAGTGCATCCAGTATGAACCTAGTCACCATCAAAGGCTAGTCAACTATTTAAATAAAACTACCATGGTTCATTTCTAAACCCCTGTTTAGGAATTCCTCTCAGTGTCAATTTATGAACAACATAGGAATGTAAGTCTCATTAGATTATAATCAAATCATGTTTTCAACTAAAAGTGCATTACCCAACTTGATCACTCATCTTATTCACCAGACTTAAAACTCTGAATGACTTTTAGCTATTTCCAAAAATTTAATCCAATTGTAAGAGATGAAGATTTACCACTATTGAGGTCTTTTTTAAAAAGTGATATAGGCTTTGAAGAAAATTACAAAAGAAGAGTTCAAATAGCATTCTGAGCTATAGCAGTATACCTAAAATAATTGTATACTTGCCTAAGGGAGAAAAGTTATTTGAAGGGGTAAGTTCTGATATGACAAAAAATGGTGACATAGCATATTTCATTCACAAAAATATTAAGTAACAATACATGTGAGAGCTGCAACATCATAAGCCTTACAAAAGCCTGAAAAGTCAGAGAAAGTTAAATTGAAAAGATAAAATCTGTTCTAGACTTTGAAAATTGGAGAGATTGTTAGCTTCTATTAGTATCTGAATGAAAAATATATATTTAACTTCAGCAGAAGGGAGAACTTGGCAATGCTAGTTAGATTTCACTCAGGGAAGAGTTGAATTCTGAGCAACTAGACAGAAGACAATTAAGCTTTTGTCTTGGTGGAGGACCGAAAGGTCAAGGTCAGGAGCCCCAGCCAGAGCAGACTGAAGCGGGTAGAGTACCAGAGGGATGGCAACACGTTTAATTCTCTTGGCTGTGAAGGCCAACGTTTTTGTAAAGAAGTAGAATCTCACTCACCACCAATCACCACTACCAAGGAAACCCACAAAAAAACATTGGTAAGAAATGGAAGCAGGGTCTACTCTCCCTATGAGGGAGGCAAAAGAGGACTCCAAGTACCCAGATATCTTGCTATCTTATGCAGCTATTTGGTCCTTAACCTCCATTTACCTATCCACATTTACAGATTGTTGTTTTCATTTTTCCTCGAAAAATGCAACAGAACAGGACTTTCAATTCTGACTCTTATAACCACACCAAAAGAATGGCTATTAAATGACAAGATTATCAGGACATTTAAAAACATAGAGATGAGTTCACAAAGGAGACTGGAGATGATGAAAATGATCTTTTTCTACTTAAAAGTGTCACTCAAGTGAAATCTACTTGCTCTTTCAATGCCTCAAAGACAGCAGGCAGGGAATGTCAGTAAATGGGTGTGTCACATATATTGCAAAGCTCTAACTGTTCTAAAGGTCATTTGCAATCCATGTGGCTTGGCATTTGCCTTCCACAACAGTAAAAGAAATAATTTAATTGACTCTTCCAAAGAAGCATAATCAGACTTAATGGGAATTTGTGCTGATCAAAATATTTGAGTCTAGGAGCTAGATAGCTGGAAGATAAATGATACAAAAGACATCTGTTAGTTGGTGACAGTAAAGTCGAGAAATACTTGAAAAGAAAATCGGAACTTAATATAAAAGAATTTGCACTTTGTAAGAATTCAGTTTAGCTCTCTGGTAGTTTTTATTCTTAGCTCATTTTCCCAGATTTTTAATCTGTAGAAAATAATTCAAAAACAAGTCAATAACAAAGCTTGACTCTGCAACAGGAGGTACAACAACAAATACTGCCCAACTGTCATTGTTTAAGCTGCAGTTTACTTATGAGCAATTGAATCTCATTATTTCAGCCAAATTATGTTATACTGTAGTGAGAAGCCAGAAAAAAATAATTTAAACTGTTTTTTCTTGCACTTCAGATTTTAGTGATATAGAAATACGTTGAGCTCTCAAAAAAGGAATGTCATTTTAGCCAAGAGGAATCGTCCAGAAATGGTAACCAGAAAGTTTTGTTGACCAAGCAATTATGGGGGAAAACATAGCGTTTTAGCCACATCTTTACCATTGAGTTAATTTAGAGAGTGACTGTTACCATTTAGAAAGTAAACGGAATATTTCTAAAAATTATGTGTGTTTGGCAGAAAAGTACAAGAAATGTTTTATCGTTCAGAAGATTTGCCTTGCTACATGACTAGCAATTATCATTAATAACAAACTACTATAAGTTTAGGGAGCTAATGTGTCAAATTACTTGCATTGGTTATCTATCCTGTTACAAAAAAAATGTGAAGTACTTCTACGATGAAAAGACTGAGAATCAAAAGGATAAATCATTTGCTTGAGATCACCAAATTGGTGAATGGGGTTACACTGATGGTTTAAGTAAGCTGCAATACTATACAAATTGGCTGAGAGTTAAAAAAAAAAAAAAAAGGAAGACTATATTTTCTCATGAACCTCAGCAATCCAGTGGCAGATGTACCTTCAGTTTGGCAAAGATAACATTGGGATATCATCTCTTTTCTCCATCTCTGTGGTCCTCATTCTCAGTCAAGATTCTAAAATGACAGCAAAGATAGTCACCAGCATCCTACACTGTTATATCTGTGGAGGTAGATATTACATACTCTCACAGATACAAAGAAGTAAAACTATAGTTTGTATATAATATGCTGCACAACTGTCCTTTGCTCAATTATATGTAATCTTTTTACTATTTTAAGGACAGAAGCTAAAGTCAAGCCTAGAATTTAAGACATTTTATAATCTGGATCTGATATATATATATATATATATTTTTAAACTAACATCTCCATACACTATTAGTACTAAAATTTAGAAAACTTAGCATTTAAAATCTTGCTAAATCTGTAAATTCTAGGCTTCATCTGCTTCAGATTCTGATTTATGACCCAGAAATCTGTATTTTCAATAAACATTTTTGTTACACAGTACAGGTTAGTTTCCACTATAATACCAAACCTTCATATCTTAGGGGCTTTGAACAATCAAAGTTGATTTTCTTCTTGACAAAATATACAACCTATGTCAGCTAGAGGCTCTTCTCTGGGATCAAGGCAGAAATGTCACCATTCACCTTAATTGAGGACAAGAGAATGTGTCAAACTGCTCACTAGCCCTTAAACTTTCCACCCAGAAGTGACCCCTTCTCTTCTGTTTGTACTTTTTTGGATAAAACAAGTATTTTTTTAAACTCAAGATGATAAAAAACGATTTGATAAATTATATTTATATAGATACTCTGAAGACACAGGTGTTATATTTATTTTTATTCTGAACTAGCTTTTCAATGAAAGCTTCAAAATCTGCCTTCAGTTTTCCTATATACATTTGAATATCCCTTACTGATGCTGAATTTGTCTTCCCTGTTTCTAGGTACAGCAGACATTCTAGCTATAGGTTTATCTGCTGGAACTAAGAAGTGAAAAAAGGCAATATTCTGCTCAATAATTTATTTGCTTTTATTGCATTTTTAATAATCAACTTGTTCAAAAATCATTCAATATATATAATATACAATATAATCTTATTTTCAAGGAAAAAAATCTTTGCAATCAAAACAGGGCACAAACAATATCAAGAAAGTTAACTTTAATGCTCAGCAGAGCACAGTTACCAATAGATTTATTTCCTAAATACTTCTTTATGAATTAGTTGTTTGAAAATATATTTTATATTTCCCCATTGGGACAATATTATAGCAACTAAGATTTCTGGGAGAATATTTGAATGCCTAATTAACTCATTAGGCTGTATGCTCAAAATGAAACAGTGTAAAATAAAACAGTATAAAATAAAATATACCACCTTTACAATGCTAGTAATTCAATAAAAAAATATGCTGAAATTCAAACCATTTGTTATGTATATTTTAAGCTAACACCAAGGACAACCCTTTTTAATTAGAGAAGAATGAAAAGGTAGATAAAGATTCTGCAGATATTTTAAAGGGGACTTAGGAGAATTTTCAAGGGTTCATGCGTTATCAGCAGTGGAATATAATTATTCCTAATTGCCATTTCAAATTGCATGATGACTTTTACCTTACCATAGGTTTATCACGAATACTACTTTAAAATTTTAAGCAATGATTAGCCCATTGTTGAAGACATGATGGCAATATGAGGGTGAGAATAAGAAAGCTCATGTGTTAGAAAAAAAGAAAGAGAGAATACACTGTGCTGACTGGGGAAGAGTTTTAACAGACAGAGGAGGAGGCAGTAAAACTGAAGTGAATGTGTTTATGTTGTGAAAAGCTGTCTGATGGGAGATACCTGAGCTATTACTGGTAAACTACAGAGAAAGAGAGAGAGAATGGGGTCTGTTCATGATCCATTTGAGAGAAAAATAAAGTCGGTTGAGGTATAGAAACATTTGAGTTAGACAACTTATCTAACAGGGCAGGGGAGAATAGAATCACTCGCTTGATCTTTGAAGTAATGAGAGTCTGAGTGGGACTTGAGCTTGTGAGATGACCAGAGTCCAGGTAGGGAGGTAAAGGAGGAAACAGAGAAATGAGCTGAGAAGGAGCATAAAATATATTTTCTTTAGTATTTAAGAATGACACAGTGTAACTGTCACTGCCCTGCTTGAGGTCAGAGTTCCCACAGTTCAGACCCTCATAAGAAGCCTAACGCAGAATATATTAATAGATCTGCTTCTCATTGTTGACCAGTGATGTCTGGCAACTTTCTGAGTACTTAAGTTTGCTGGACTTTATTGCAATAGGCTCCCACCTCCTTTTCCCTTCTGCTTTACCCCAACCCCCTCTTCAGTAGATCACCAGTTAGATTAGGACTAAGTCTATTAACAAAAACAGAGTCAAGAAAAACAAGATGAGCCGCAACTGAAGGAGGACAATGCTTTGATTGAAATGAATCTAGTTTATATTGCATGCCTACGTACAGATTAGATGTTGGACTACGACATTTCACATATAACATCTATTTCAGATAGATATAATTTCACTAGCATTTAACCAGTCCTTTTGTGATCAGATGCTCAGCAAAAGGAGCCAGAGAGCTAACTGGAATCAGTCTCAGGTTCAAATCACAGGAGACAGAAAACCAGAGCAGGATCATAACAGGTGGGAACCACTGTAGAGGTAAGCCTGAGTGCAAACTCCAGGGTTTCTGTGTCTGGATTTCTGCCTCTCCTACTTCTCCTTCCTACCTTGAATATGAAGGGGCCACTGCTATCAAAACTGGCTCTTAGAGCCTTCCTCACATTGGCATGTAAGGGAAACCAGCTTTAGGTGCCAGCAGTCTAAGAACACCAGACAATTTATTTTGAAGCAAAGTTTGGTGTAAGTAAATCCACTCATTTATATATTATTAAGTCATGTATTGACATGCATGCCACGGGCTAGGCAGGGCTTTCTTGTTACATGTCAATAGAAGCTATAAATGACACAGTGGAATTCAACAGTTTAGTATTTTCTGAATTGCCTGTATGTCCAGAAACACTGGTAGCTTAAGAAAAATAACAAGTCCAATTGACCAGTACAGGTCGACTATCCCTGAAATGATGTGATACACAGCACAGACCTAAACTCTAAAGCGAGAAGGGGAAGGCAGAGGCACACAAAGGAGTCAGTGCAGTAACTTGTTCATGAAAGTGTAAGAACACATCCACATTGATTAGAAGGAATGAGTCTAAATCTAGAATAAGCCTTCTTTCAAGAGATTGTCAACAGCGATTAACACATTCATAAAATGTAGTTTTATGCAATGGTGAGAAAGTCTAAACATTACTTTATACTTTTTAAACAAACACATATATAAACTGTATATCTGTATGATATATGAGTGACAGTCACATAAAATTTTAGACACTACAATATTCCATGAGACTCCCATCTTTTCTTATACACAGAAGCGTGTCTCTGTTCTCCTCTGTGACAGACAGTGGTATGGGAGAGCCTCAGAAAGACAGGCCCTGTTGTATTGTGACCCAACCAGTGGGCTCGGCCACCTGCCCCAATGGAAAACAAGCTCGTGAAATAAGTGCTGGTGCCAAAGGCAAGTGGCTTATTCCAATGCTGCAACCTGGGAGAACATGGACTCCCGTCTCAAAGACCATCTCCCCTTCCTGCTCAAGCCTGCCATTCTTATAGGGATAGGGAGTGGAGGGCTTTCTTTCTCCTATCCAATTATCTTGCCAGTGTTTTGTGTGTTTCAGCCCTGTCCATTCATCTTTTAGCCTTTGATGTGCTCAGTGTAAGAGACTCCACCCGAATTACCTTGGCGAGTGGGGAGACTCCCTGCGCTCCCTGTCTACAGTAACAGCATGAGAGTCCAGGTGTAGGATGGAAAAGCCACGCCTCAGTCTCCTTTGTCCAGAAATATCTCCTAATCTTCGGTCACTGAATTGTACCCTAAGACTTTCATTCTTTTTTTATATCAGAATCCACCATGGTCACTTGCCTTGGAAACAGCTATTTCTCGGAGGAGGAGTAATCTGCTGGAAGTCATTGCAGGCTGAGGGTTGGGTTATCAGAGACCCAGCCTTCTGCATGCCGAGTGCACAACCTTAGAATAAGGGTTAGAGTGAGGAAAGGCCAGTTTTGGATGAGGTTCTTCTGTGAGGTCGGCTTGTCTCCCACCAGGCTAACATTTGAAGGTGGTAGGCAAAGGATCAACTCATTAGTTCTCAACGTATGGCTCCCAGATCGGCAGTATCAACATTACTTCAGAACTTGGTAGAAATGCAAATTCTTAGGCCCCACCTCCTGACTGCTGCCTGGAAAACCTGAATATGGGGGGCCCAACCATGTGTTTCAACACGCCTTCACCTCCAGGTGATTCTAAATCATGCTCAAGTTTAGGAAACACTGAACCACCTGGCAGTTCCAGTGCAGGCTCACCCAATACATAGATTAACCTCAGAGTTAATGAGTTTCTGATGCTTTCCTGAAATTGACTTTCATGTCATGGAGGAAGGGCTAGAATAAAAGCCGGCCATGCTAGGAGTTGGGAGTGAGAAAGGGTAAGTGGCGGGGGAATGTGGGCAGTGTAAAGAAAGTCTAGAAATAAAGAATAGAAAAGTTTGAGGGACTGCAAGAAGTCGAATTCATTACCATTTTCTCTAGCTTGGTTCTAGTTTAAGTTTAATATTTTCCATGATCAAATGCACTGGTGACTAATGAATGGCAGCCCTGCATTAGGGCTGCACTGGGAGCCATTTTATCCTGGGTTTGGGTTTTTCTGTCTTTAAAAGAAGTAGAAGCAAGTTAAGCTGCTTCCTCATTTGTGAATTTTCTTCCGCCTCAACTTGCGTGTTTCTTTTCTTTCTTTTTGTAATCTTTCCAGGGGTTAGGCTCAACGGAGACAGCCCACAATAAAGAGAGCATTAGGTCACACAACAACGTATGAGGAAGGATGAGCTACAATTAAGCCAACATAATTGCATGCAAGCAACACCCTCCCAAGTAGCAAACAATAAATCTTTGGCTCAGAGTAATGAGGGACTTGGAGATGAGAACACTGGAACAGCTCACTCAAGCAGTCTTAAAACCCACAGTGAAAGAAAAATACACAACAAAAATTGCCATGGATTTCAAATTTGAAGAAATCAGCCTTTCTCCCCAAATGCATAACTTGTACTTTCTAAGGTGCAACATTATTGCCAAGTAATTAAAATCTCCTGGCTTGTTATTGAATGAACAGTGATCCTACTTTTATTACAAGAACCAATTGTTCAATTATTAGGGTAACAGGGAAGACCTTATAAGAATTACCCAAACTGAGAGATGACGTCAGAGTAATGGCCCTGTGAGAGATACTCTTGATCTCTCCCCTTGAAATTTCCACAAACTGAAAAGCTTTAAGTCAGCAAAGGAACCCAGGCTGGGCTTGCAGGTGTATCTGAAAGATCTACACACAACGCATCTCAAGGTGGGAAGGGAAAAAAAATAAACAGGCTGGAAGATAAGACGCATCACAGTGACTCTGGAGAGGGGAGAAAACCTCAGGGACTGGGTATCCTTCTGTTGGGAGGAGTGGAGAGATTGGGGGGAACTTGGTGTGATACTGAGCCAAATCAGCAGAGTATGGGGTCACCGCCAGTGTTCCCATGGTCGGCTTGCAGCTGCATTCTGACAGGTGCGGCTTTCTAGCCTCCCAGATCCCGCCTCCCTCCTGTTTCCATACAGAGAGTAGCAGAGACTTACCCCACAGCTGAAGAACACAGATGCTCTGTGTCTGGTCCCCTGCTCTCCTGGGACGCATGGAAAGAGCACCCAGTAGCCTGAAATTGCCATTGCTAAAGTCGTAAAGCCCTCACAAGTCCCACCCATCATCATGACTGCAGCCCCGCCTCAACCTTCACCACAGCCCCTTCTCAGCCAGTTCAGCATGGGGTTTTACAGAGCTACAATTTGTAATCCAGCACCACCTATGGGAAAAAGATAGAAAACATCTTGGAAATATTTTCTTCTAATTTTTTGTTTTTCTTTAGTTCTTTTTGTGGTTATTGTATCATTTGTGTTTGATTGTTGTGTTTTTGTTTTTTGCACTCTTTTTCATTAATTTTTAATTTAATATTAAAATTTATTTTTATATATTTTTTATTATTCTTTGCTTGATTTTTTTAACAATACCACTCTCATATGCCCTAAAGGCATAAAAGAAGAAATACTATGACTACCCAAGAAAGAAACACATTCAGAAAGAAAATGAAAAATCTCCAGAAAGCAATCTCAATCATATAGAAACCTTGGAGCTACACAATAGAGAATTAAAAACTGAAGTTCTGAAAATACTCAATGAGAAAACACCAATAGGCAACTTAATGAGCTCAGAAAACAAAATAAATACCTCACCAAGGAGATTGAAACTTTAAAAACTGAGATGAAGAACTCAATACATGAATTGAAAAATGACCCAGCAAGTTTAGCTAATAGAATAGGCCAGATAGAGGAGAGAATCAGTGACATTAAAGACAGGCAAATAGACATGATACAGAGGGAAGAAGAGAGAGACTCAATAATTTTAAAAAAATGAGAGAGCTCTATGAGAATTATCAGACTCCATCAGAAAGAATAATACAAGAATAATGAGTATATCAGAAGAAGAAGAGGAGAAGGGAATGGAGAGCCTATTCAAACAAATAATTGATGAGAATTTCCCAAGCCTATGGAAAGAGTTAGATCCTTGAATCCAAAATGCAAACAGAACAGCAAGTTACCTCAACCCAAACAGGCTTTCTCCAAGGCACATTGTAATAAAAATATCAAAAATAAATGACAAGGAAAGAATCCCCAAAGCAGCTAGGGTAAAGAGGAACTTAGCAAATAAAAGAAGGCCTATCAGGTTATATTCAGAATTTTCAGCAGAAACTTTACTAGCCAGAAGAGAGTGGAATCAAACATTCAAAGTCCTAAAAGAGAGGAATTACCAGCCAATAATACTATATCCATCAAAGTTGGCCTTCAAATATGAAGAAAAATATAAAAACTTTTCAAGAAATACAGAAACTTAGGAAATTTATCACCAGAAAACCACCATGGCAGGAAATACTCAAGGGGATTATTCCACTGGACACAAAGAAGAAAACAACACAAAACTACAAGTAAAAGCTCCAATGAGGTTACAATATAAACAAGGATAATCTTTGACAACAAAAACAAGGGGAGAGGATAAAGGTCTGACTTAGCAAAGGAGGATGGAGTGCAAAAGCATTCATAAGACAAAGGACTTTTGTGTATATGAGTGTTTTTTTCTCAACAACCTAATGATAACCAGCCATGAAAAAAACAAAACTGAAATACATAGCTTAAAAAAAGAAGAAATAGAGAAAAGGAACATGGAATAACACCAAACAAAAACAACTGACAGAAACACAAAAGAAAAGAACCAAAGGTGATACAGAGCTACCAGAAAACAAAAGATACAATGGCTATAGGAAATCCTCATATGTCAGTAATTGCCCTAAATGTAAATGGACTAACTCACCAATAAAGAGGCACAGAGTAGCAGATTGGATCAAAAAAGCGAAACCCAACCATATGTTGCCTTCAGGAGACACATCTATGCTGCAGGGACAAAAGTAGACTCAAAGTGAAAGGTTGGAAAATGATTTTTCAAGCAAATAATACCCAAAGAAAAGTAGGTGTAGCCATACTTATATCTGACAATACCAACTTCAAGACAACAAGAGACAAACATTTCATAATGATAAAAGGGACACTATATCAAGAAGATATAACACTTAATATATATGCATTGAGTCATGGAGCCAAATATACATATATGGCATCTACTAACAGATCTAAAAATAGAAACAGACAAAAATGCAATCATGCCCTGGCCGGTTGGCTCAGCGGTAGAGTGTCGGCCTAGCGTGAGGAGGACCCGGGTTCGATTCCCGGCCAGGGCACACAGGAGAAGCGCCCATTTGCTTCTCCACCCCTCCGCCGCACTTTCCTCTCTGTCTCTCTCTTCCCCTCCCACAGCCAAGGCTCCATTGGAGCAAAGATGGCCCGGGCGCTGGGGATGGCTCTGTGGCCTCTGCCCCAGGCGCTAGAGTGGCTCTGGTTGCAATATGGCGACGCCCAGGATGGGCAGAGCGTCGCCCCATGGTGGGCGTGCCGGGTGGATCCCGGTCGGGCGCATGCGGGAGTCTGTCTGACTGTCTCTCCCCGTTTCCAGCTTCAGAAAAATGGAAAAAAAAAAAAAAAAAAAAAAAAGCAATCATATTCAGTGATCTCACCAAACCATTAAAATGGTGAAAAACTGAAAGCTTTTCCTCTAAAATCAAGAACAAGACAAGGATACCCACTCACTCCAATCTTATTCAACATAGTACTATAAATCTTAGAGAAATCAGGAAGAGAAAGAAATAAAAGGCATCCATATTGGGAAAGGAGAAGTAAAAGTATCACTTTTTACAGATGACATGATCCTGTATATAGAAAACCCCAAAGACTCCACTGAAAAAGTATCAGAAACAATAAACAAATGCAGTAAAGTCTCGGGATATAAAATCAATATACAAAAGTCTACTACATTCTTATAAGCCAACAATGAAACTTCAGAAAATAAAGTAAAAAAAAAAATTTCTTATACTATTGCAACAATAACAACAGCAACAAAAAAATCTAGGAATAAACTTAATAAAGGATGTGTAGGGCCTATACACTGAAAACTACAAAGCATTATTAAAAGAAATTGAAAAATATACAAAAAAATGAAAAAATATCCTTTGCTAATGTGTTGGAAGAATCAACATAGTTAAAATGGCCATATTACCCAAAGCAATATACAATTTTAATGCAACACCTATTGAAAACCCAATGTTATTTTTTAAAGAAATAGAACAAAAAAAAAATCGCCAGATTTCTGTGGAACTACAAGAGATTCTGAATAGCCAAAGCAACCATGAGAAAAAAGAATGAAGCCAAAGGTATCACACTATCTGACTTCAAATTATACTGTAGAGCCATGATAATCAAAACAGTATTATACATATAACCCCCCCCAAAAAAAAAAACCAAAAAACAAACCAGTATTATATTGGCAGAAAAACAGACATACAGGTCAATGGAACAGAATCTAGATCCCAGAAATAAAACCACATATATATACACAAATCATCTTTGACAAAGGAGTCAAAAACACACAATGGAGAAAAGAAAGGCTCTTCAATAAATAGTGGTGGGAAAATTGGAAAGCCACATGCAAAAGAATTAAACTTGACTATAGTTTGTCCCCATGCACAAAAATTAATTCAAAATAGATCAAAGACCTAAATATAAGATCTGAAACAATAAATCACATAGAAGAAAATATAGGTACTAAACTCTTGAACCTTGGCTACAGAGAACATTTTATGAATTTGACTCCAAAGGCAAGGGAAGTAAAGATAACAATAAATGAATGGGATTATATCAAACTATAAAGCCTCTGCACAGCAAACAAAACTAACAACAAAATGAACAGCCAACCAAGTAGGAGTTGATATTCACAAACAACAGCTCCAATAAGGGGTTAATATCCAAAATATATAAAGAACTGACAAAGCTCAACAACAAACAAGCAAACAATCCAATTAAAAATGGGAGAGGACCTAAACAGACAATTCTGAGAAGACATAAAAATAGCCAACAAGTATATAGAAAGGTGCTCATCTTCACTAGCTATTAGGGAAATGCAAATGAGATACCACCTCACACCTATTAGACTGGCTATTATCAATAAGATAGATAATAAAAAGTGTTGGAGAGGCTGTGGAGAAAAAGGAACCCTTATTCACTGCTGGTAGGAATGGAATCTGGTATAGCTATTATGAAATAAAGTATGGTGGTTCCTCAAAAAGTTGAGAATAGAATCACCATATGAGCAATCCTTCTACTGGGTATCTACCCCCAGAACTCAAAAACATTGATACACAAAAACACATGCACCCCCCCATGTTCATATGTTCATTTCAGTATTATTCATGGTGGCCAACACATAGGAACAACCAAAGTGTCCCTTGATAGAGGATTGGATAAAAAAGATGTGGTAAATATATACAATGGAATACTACTCAGCCATAAGAAATGATGACATGTTGCCATTTATGACAGCATAGCTGGACCTTGAGAATATTATACTAAATAAAATAAGTAAATCAGAAAAAGCTAAGAACTATATGATTTCACACATAGTTGGTATATAAAACTGAGACTCATGGACATAGTTAAAAGTAAAATGGTGTAAGGCCAGTAGCCATGGCCACCATCGCAGCAGCCTGGCCCGTGCAGGTTCCCAGTTGATTTGGACAGATGGTAATGAAACAACGGATCCAAGAACTGGTGAGCCATTACATTATTTAATTCTAGCTCATACTCAGGGGGGTGAGAAAAACACATAGGGGGAAAACACTTCTCTTTCCATTCAGGGCCACTGTTTATCTGAATATTCCTAGAATCAAAGGTTTCTACCTCACCAGCCTTATTCACTTCTGTTCCTCATCTCCTTCTCTTTGCACAAACTCTGCACAAACTGGCTTCTCCTGCAGCACTCCACCATCTTGGCTGCTTCTCCATGCAATGCTGATAGCAGGAACCAAGAGAGAGAGAGAGAGCCCCAAGCCTGCCCCATTTAATAGTGTAAAAATCAAAACCTTTAAGCCAATATACAAATAAGGAAGTCTGATACAAAGTCACTTATCTGAGGCATAGAAGGGATTCCTCATAAGAGTGCACCAGCCCACATCATACAACAGTCAAGGGTGTGGAGAAAAGCTTAGTTTTGAAAAGATCTTAGTATTAAAAGGGTGGGAAAGACTTAGTCTTAAAACTAAACCTTAGGCTATAATGACTTTGCAGGCTTACAGCATGTCTCTCACACCCAATGCAAACTATAAGCGAGCAAACATATATATCATATTTATAAACTTATTTGACTGACAAATGGTTACCTAGGGGAGCAGGTGAGGGAAGGGGAGAAAAGAGGGACAAATATATGGTGACAGAAAATTATCTGACTTTGGGTGGTGGGCACATAGCACAGTCATCAGCTTAAAGGCTATAGAGACATTCACCAAAACTCTATGTACTCTTGTTGATCAATGTCATTCCACTAAATTTAATTTCAGAATAAATAATTAACAAAAAAAACCACCTCAACTTAAAGCTAATCAATACATTATTCAAAATAAATCACAATTCATTCTGTTTATTAATATTTTCACTCCAACAGCCAACTGAGTTTATACTTTTCTTCAAATGATTTTTAAAACTCTCCAGTCTCAAAAGAGTAGAGGCAGTGTTTTGTTGTTTTGTGTTATTTCTTTTTTAGAGGCAGGTTTTTTGGTTTAGATAGTTTTTCTTACTGCTGTTCATCCAGAACACTGACCTAGTCCCAGAGAGGAAATGTGACTGTGAGGGACTTGAAGGTTCATTGTAAAATGAATATGTTATTACTTTTTACCTCTTTCTGGTTCAAGAGCAGAGGAGCCATTAGAAAGGGGGTGGGCAGAGAGATAGGGGCTCCCTTTTCCTTTAGAAATTATTTTTCATTAATGAAAATAATTTCTAAAGGACTACATCTGACTACATCAGACTAAGAAGTTTTTGCTCAGCAAGAGAAACTGATAACAAAATAAACAGACAGCCAACTAAATGGGAAATGATATTTTCAAACAACAGCTCAGATAAGGGCCTAATATCCAAAATATACAAAGAACTCATAAAACTCAACAACAAACAAACAAACCATCCAATAAAAAAATGGGAAGAGAACATGAACAGACACTTCTCCCAGGAAGAAATACAAATGGCCAACAGATATATGAAAAGATGCTCATCTTCTTTAGTTATTAGAGAAATGCAAATCAAAACTGCAATGAGATACTACCTCACAACTGTTATATTAGCTATTATTAACAAGACAGGTAATAGCAAATGTTGGAGAGGCTGTGGAGAAAAAGGAACCCTCATACACTGTTGGTGGGAATGTAAAGTAGTACAACCATTATGGAAGAAAGTATGGTGGTTCCTCAAAAAACTGAAAATAGAACTACCTTATGACCCAGCAATCCCTCTATTGCAGGCGTCTCAAACTCAACTCAGCATGTGGGCCGCAGAGCAAGATCACAGCCATTCCGCGGGCCGCACTAGGTCTACAAAAGGCAACTGTTACGCAACACTTTTCTCACTGCAGTTGAAAACAAAAAAAAATCAGTACAACGAGCACAATCGTACATGCAGTTTACTCAGTGTCACAAAACGACCAGAAACTATAGTTTGCATCACAACTGCTGTTAACTAAGCTAATATCTAGCTAGGATGCTAGAGAAATGAAAAATACAAGTAGGCCCCTAGGCTTACTTAATTTTATCCAAAATATTTTGAACTTTGTGGATTAGTCTGCGGGCCACACAAAATTGTTCGGCGGGCTGCATGCGGTCCGCAGGCTGCGAGTTTGAGACCCCTGCTCTATTGGGTATATATCCCCAAAACTCAGAAACATTGATACGTAAAGACACATGCAGCCCCATGTTCATTGCAGCATTGTTCACAGTGGCCAGGACATGGAAACAACCAAAAAGCCCATCAATAGATGACTGGATAAAGAAGATGTGGCACATATACACTATGGAATACTACTCAGCCATAAGAAATGATGACATCGGATCATTTACAGCAAAATGGTGGGATCTTGATAACATGATACAAAGTGAAATAAGTAAATCAGAAAAAAACAGGAACTGCATTTTTCCATACATAGGTGGGACATAAAAGTGAAACTAAGAGACATTGATAAAAGTGTGGTGGTTACGGGGGGAGGGGGAAAGGGAGAGGGAAAGGGGGAGGGGGAGGGACACAAAGAAAACTAGATAGAGGGTGACGGAGGACAGTCTGACTTTGGGTGATGGGTATGCAACATAATTCAATGACAAGATAACCTGGACTTGTTATCTTTGAATATATGTATCCTGATTTATTGATGTCGCCCCATTAAAAAAAATAAAATTATTTAAATATTAAAAAAAATTATTTTTCAACTTGGGACTCTATAGCACAGGATTAAGTAACTTCAGCTGAGTCTATTTGTTCCTATATTACCCATATCATTAAAAAAACCTTTAGAATCAGTACGTTAGTGAACTAACAACTCACTAATCATTGAAACAATAGTAAATGAGTTTTTGCTAAATATGGCCTAGTAGTTACCCAAACAGGTCATGGTATCATTTCTTTTACCAAAGAATGCATATTCTGTTGGAGGTGTGGGTGAGGTTAAGATTAAGACACTTGCCAAATCAAAGTGCCTAATTATGAGCTACAGATTAGTGAATGATATGGAAGCTTATATAAAGATAAATTATACCAGAAGTAATATCTGAAGTATTAACCCTCAAGAGAGCACATAATCTTGTTAACTATCCTGTAATCCAGTCTCCACCTTGCTTTCTCCAATCTTTCTTATTTCTCCTTCTTAACTTCATATGCATAAAAGGAAGAAAAAGAAATCTTATTCTTGGGAACATTTGAGATCTTGCTCTCTGGCATATGTCTTTAGTTTGGCTCAAATAAACTCCTAAATATTTTTACAGGTTTGAACATTTCTTACATTGATAAACTTGACTTGAAATGAAATTCTTTGCAAAACAGCAAATATCCTGCATTCCATCTTTATTTTTTTGTATGTGCTTTTCCTGAAAACCTACAAAAATGAGCACCAAGTTTTCAATCTACTTGAAAATCAACTGGACCATAATCTCATTAGGGACTATAATTTATCGTATTAGCTTTTAACAGAATACACAGGACATCATCTAAAATTCAGTTCTTCTCAATCAAGAAACTGGGTAGTTTGTGTGTCTTGTGTGTTGGAGTGTATGTTGGCAGTTCTCTAATTCGTCTTTCACCTTATGTGTGATTGGTTTGAAAACCATAATTGGTTGTAAAGAGGAACTGAAAGTGACCCCCAAAGTGTGCCATTTTAGCACATGGATTATTTTGAGCTGAAGATAATCAAGACCTAGAAGATTTAGAAAAAACTTTAAAGTCTCCCTGACATACCTGAAATAATTTAGATAGAGGGCCTGACTCAGAGAGGGAGCTATTACCAGAGATAACTTTTATCCGAATGACCAATCTGCATGGCAAAACAAACATCTAAGTACCAAACATCTGCCCTTCTTATTGTTGAGTGAATTATCTTTCTTCCCTTTGAAGGCCCAGGCCTTTCCTTACTTAACTCAGAGTTATATAAACCTCAACTTCCTGACTTGGGTCTCATATTCTTATGGGGCTCCTGTGCATTCAAAATTTAAAAATTATTTTTTCTCCTGTTAATCTGTTTATGTCAACTGTTGGGCAGATAAAATATATTATGCTCGCTTTGTTAAAGATGGCTCTGCCCATGTGGAGGCCCGTTGCCCAGGTGATATTAATGTGTGTTGGAGGCGGGCTGTGGGCAGGCAGGATCCTTGTATCCTGGGGCTTGGTTTTAGGACTAAGCAAGCCTTTCCCACCCTTTTTGATGTGGGGTGGTGCACTCTCATGAGGAATCCCATCATGCCTCAGATCAGTGACTTTGTATTAGAGACTTCCCTATTTGTATATTGGATTAAAGGTTTTGATTTCTGCACTATAAAGTGGGACAGACTGGGAGCTTGCTCTCTCAGTTCCTGAGATTAGCATTAGAGAGGATAGCAGAGAAAGGCCACATGGAGGAGACCAGGAGCAGCCAAGATAGTGGAGTGTTGAAGGAGAAGCCAGTTTGTGCAGAGAGGAGATGGAGAACAGAGGTGAAGGAGACTGGTGAAGTTAGAAACCATTGATTCTAGGAAACTCGGATAGGTCAGTGGCTTTGTGAGTGCTGAATGAGTGGGTTTTGGAGCCCAGTGTGTGTTTTTACTTGCCCGCTGGGTGCAAGCTAGGATTAAAGATGATAGCCCACCAGCTTTTGGCTCCATTGTTCCTTTACCAACTGTCCGAATCCAATGCGAACCTGCATGAGCCAGGCTGCTATGATGGTGGCTGTGGTTACTGGCTTTACATCAACTTAAGCATTAGATCAGCCAAAGAACCTAGAATGATGGAAAGAAAATTTATCCTTCCCAACAGCTAATTGTATTTGAAAATTGGTACTCTGTAGGGAAACCTTTTTTTGTTCACTATAGGAGGAGGAGCAAGGTCATATGTCTTTTGGCTTCACTATAGTGACAAACACAATTCTAGACCCATTACCTAAGTGTAAAGCCAGTTGTTGTGGCCACCATAATAGCCACCTGGCCCATGCAGGTTTGCATTAGATTCGGACAGATGGTAATGAAACAACGGAGCCAAGAACTGGTGGGCCATTATCTTTAATCCTAGCTTGCACCCGGCGTGCAAGTAAAAACACACACTGGGCTCCAAAACCCACTCATTCAGTGCTCACAAAGCCACTGACTTATCTGAGTTTCCTAGAATCAATGGTTTCTAACCTCACCAGTCTCCTTCACCTCTGTTCTCCATCTCCTCTCTGCACAAACTGGCTTCTCCTTCAACATTCCGCCATCTTGGCTGCTCCTGATCTCCTCCATGTGGCCTTTCTCTGCTCTCCTCTCTAATGCTAATCGCAGGAACCGAGAGAGAGCAAGCTCCAGGTCTGCCCCACTTTACAGTGTAGAAACCAAAACCTTTAATCCAATATACAAACAAGGAAGTTTCTGATACAAAGTCACTTATCTGAGGCATAGTGGGATTCCTCATGAGAGTGCAACACCCTACATCAAAAAGGGTGGGAAGCCTGACCTGTGGTGGCGCAGTGGATAAAGCGTCGACCTGGAATGCTGAGGTCGCTGGTTCAAAACCTGCACTTGTCTGGTCATGGCATATATGGGAGTTGATGCTTCCTGCTCCTCCCTTCTCTCTCTCTCTCTCCTCTCTAAAATGAATCAATAAAAAAATAAAAAAATAGAAAAGGGTGGGAAAGGCTTAGTCCTAAAACCAAGCCTTAGGCTATAAGAATCCTGCCTGCTTACAGCCTGTCCCCCAACATTCAATACAAAGTATAAGCGAGCAAACATATATATCATATTTAAAAACTTATTTGTCCAACACTAAGTGTTTTACCTGCTAACCTATTGATCTGAATACACAGGGTCAGTATAAGTGCGCTTTTGGTGGAGACAAATGAGGCTAAAGCTGTGAGGACAAAGGACATCAGGAACCACTCTCATACCCCAGAAATGCAGCAAGCATGTCTTAGGAAAGCTCATGCTCACTAATTAAATACATTTCATTTACCTTTACATCTTTTTTGCTTAACTAAGAAGAAAATGTGTATCATTGTTTTAAAAAACCAAACAGAATAAAAACACAAAAGAGAAAAGAAACCATTTTGATTCAAATCTTGGCAAATATCCAACTTTCAATAGCTTGAAGATTTAATATTATTACATGCACAAAAAAATAAAGCCTAATGCTCATTCAAGCATATTTCAATCAAAACTCTCTCTGGGAACCTTCCTACTGACAATACAATTTCGTGCAAAATAAACAAGAAGATGCAAAAACTACAGTAAGCAGTTTAGGAAATTACATATCAAATATCTTCCTAAGAGCCTGGGGGTCTTACTGAGCAGAAGTTTTGCCTAACAGGTCTCATTGCATATGCAGATTTAAATAATTCACTTGTTTAAGAAATTTCTTATTCTCTATTTATTCAAGCACTTCAGCAGTGGATTGTCGCCAGTAGTCATGCCAAGAGTCAAAGGGAAAATAAGGTTATTTTTCTAGTTTTGAAGGAAGTGATGTGAAAATAAGTAGCAAGCATAGGATTTTGCAGTAAAGTCAGGTAACAATAATATATTCAGTCAAAATCTACTCTCCATATGTATAATTTCAAAAACTGAATATTTAGCCAAGTTTAGCTACTTAGCCCATTGGTCTCCAACTCTCCTATTATGTAAGTGAGTATTGATCCTAGAGAGAGAGAGAGAGAGAGTGAAAGAGAGAGAGAGAGAGATGCTGTCTGAGGTCACAAGACCAGTGAGTATAAACACTAGAATGAAACAACAGAACTTCTAAAGCTAGGTTCCTTCTTTCACTTCTCAAACCTACCGCATGCTGTATCCTGTATGTCTAAATAAATCTATACATATAAAATCTAAAATAAGTGTGTGTTTATCCTCCCAGACTTCCAAGTTATACAGACTTTGATTAAATTGAATAAATCTCTAGTTTTCTCAAGCACTTACGGATGTTCTCTGATGATTTAGCCAATAATAGAATAATAAAATAAAAAGAACAACAATAAACTAACCATATCTTCTCTAAAAGAGTAAATTAACATAATCAATGTCTATAATATAAGGTGTACTGAGGTAGCTATTCTGAGGCTTCAGTCTGAAAGTTCGAATAGTAATGATTTGATTACCAAAATTCTTAAACTTTCAAAAGATGCATTTTTATTTCAGCCCAATTTTTAAATTTTTTTTTTGATTAAGCATGTATTGGAGGGGATATAAAAACACTCTTTACTACCTCTTTTTCAGATAAAAGTGGTCCACAGAATCTAAAGCATTTGTTGATTTAAAAAGCCCATAATAGGGTGTGGACTTTGTTGATGTGTTCTTTGTGATTTCAAGACTCTAGGTCACAACTTTCAGTTTTTCCCTAGAAATCTCACAGGTGGTCCAAGATATCAACTTTCTTTATTTAAAAAATGACCGTGCCCAGGAACAGTGGGAAAGTCAAAGTGGAAGAAATTGTCCTGACTAGTAAAGTTCACATACTTGCTGGGATAAAATGGCCTTTTTATATGAAAAGTTAATTTCCAGTTCAAGGCCATTCATGACAAAAGAACAGTATAGAGAAAAAGATGAATTGATTGAATGTGGGAGACCCTTTTCTGAGCTCTGTTGATCAAGAAAGTTTCCCTGGGAAATGAGACTAGCATGAAAGAGACGTTGATGAGAAAATAAACTTTTCATTCATTAAAAAAACAGAGTCTGGGATTTATTTATTTATTAATAGTGTTTTTCTGTGATAAGAGCTGTAAGATTATGGTGTTCAACCTAGAAGAGTCTTAAGGTTGGCTCTCTATACATCTTCAGTTATTAAAATTTTTAGAATAAAAAATCAATTTATATATAATGGGTACAGTTATAAGAAAAGCAGTAGGTTATGGTTTACCGGCCAAGTGGACAGTTTGAACAAAGTAGCAGGGACTGGATGTCTGCATAGAATTATGGGAATGGAGAGGTGGCTGGTGGCTAGGATTCCATCAGGTGTGTTGAGAGGTGGAGTAGTAACAGAATTTGTACTCCAGTTTAAGAAATTAAGTTTGGGAATTCATTGACTAATGGAAATCACATGATGGCCAATATTCATTAGTTAATTCACCATTCTGCAACACATATTTATTGATCATTTCTCACAGGCATTGTTCTTGGGGAAAATAGCTGAGCTTTCTTGGAACATACATTCCATATAGAGAGAGGGTATGTTATACATATATGTAATTCATGATAAAATAAATTTTTCATAGCAGATGAAATGATGTTCTATGAGGAAAATTAAATAAGGGGAAGCAAAAAAGATAAAACGTGTGGCTACCATTGCTACTTGGAAATGCCTTTCTGAGAGGGTGATGTAGCTGTGATATCAATGATGATGTAGGTGGTCATGAAAGAAAAAAAAAGTAAATAACGTACCAAATAAGGTACCAAGCAAAGAGATATAAATAGAGATATAACACAACAGCTGAAATCTCATGACTTTCAGAAAACCTGAAAAACAAAACACAGTCTGCCTTTCCTGACCACTCTGTTAAGCCTACACCAGGGCCAACTGCCCTGCTTATAACCTTCATCCAATCAGTTTACCCACCATGGGGGTAGGGGGACAAAAATAAACCAACACACAGGGAACTCTGTTCCACAGAGAGTCTGTAGTTTTTACCTTCATAAACTTAACCTTTATCTTTCCTCGAAGAGACAATATTATAAGATTGCTCTCCCTCAGATATGAATAAATATTAAACTACACTATAATTAATTATCTCGCAGTCACTCCTTGCCAGTGCTAGGAAGAGATCACTCATGAAAATATCAGAAGGAAGAACATACAGGGCAGATGGAACAGAAAATCACAGTATGTAGATTTTTTTTTTTTAGTGCAAAGGGACTATGTGAGATTGGAGGATGCAGGAGAGAGTCTATAGGGAAGGGATGATGATCGACATTCATTATAAAAGCAACAAACTCTTCAACACCAAAATATGCAAACAGGTTGCTTAAGTCAAGCATAAAGTTATCATTCTGGTATTTTCACTGGAGTTAACGTGAGTACAGATCTTGTCTTCAGTCCTTAAGCTGGCAATGTTTAACCATTTCTGTTTAATTTATGGTTAAGTGTATCTTCCACATTGATTGATCTTAATCACAATGACAAAAAAAAATATTTTAATGGCCAAAATTCCTGTTTGTCACTTGAAATGAGAATTCATTATGGTACATCTTAAACTAATTGTCCATCAAGGCACAACTTGGTCAAGATGTTAAAATTAGTAATGGAGCTCTAAGTCTAGATTTCATGGCAATGAGTTAAGCAGTAATTCTCAGGTACTTAAAGTAATTAACTTTTTAAAAAACAGATAGGACCCTAGCAAGGTCTTTTTTTCTTTTTAATTTTTTAAAAAGATTTTATTTATTCATTTTAGGAGGAGAGAGAAAGAGAAAGAGAGAAGGGGGGAGGAGCAGGAAGCATCAACTCTCATACATGCCTTGACTGGGCAAGCCTGGGGCCTCAAACTGACAACCTCAGCATTCCAGGTCAATGCCCCATCCAGTGAGCCACCACAGGTCAGGCTAAAGTAATTAATTTTACTAAAAAAAATACCTTCAATTCAAACAAACCTGGCTTTGAATCTCAGTACCATAAATTACTAGTCACTTTAGGAAAGCTACTTAACATTTTTATGAGTTTCCATAACTTAAAAATGGGAGTAATACTACACTTCCTAGGATTATTGTAAAAATTAAGTATAATGATGAATGTGTGGAGAGATTGAGCATATGACGAGCACAAAATAATCAATAAATGTTATTGATTATTTGCTTAAAGTTAGAGGAGAGGCAACATACACTATTAGAAATCACACATTTGGACTTAAGCAATTAGATACAAACACTTAGCTTTTTTGGAGTCTCATATTGAATTTTAAAACATTTTGTGCATTTTTTGTTTTCTTCCCACAGCAATCTATGCTGATAAAAAATTTTTCTCCTTCAAATAATGGAATATATTGATCCTTCAAGAAAGGTCTCTGTGGTTTTAACCACCATCTAGAATTCTGCTCTGTATCACCTGGGATATCATGCTTGGATGTAAAGGAGAGCCCACCTTTCTCTCTTAATACAGTTGGTTATAGTATTAATGTAACATTGTGTTTGTGACATATACCCTTAATCTCCCAGATAAAGGTTAGAAACATTGTAATATTTCCTATCTCTTATTTTTTAAAATTTATTAGAGAGAGGGGGAGGAGAGAGAGAGAGAGAGAGAAACATCAATTTGTTGTTCCACTTATTTCTGTGTTCATTGGATGATTCTTGTATGTACCCTGATCTGGGATCAGCCCACAAACTTGGCGTGTCAGGATGATGCTCTAACCATGTCAGGGCCTGAAATACCCAGCTAGGACCCTGCCCATCACCTCTTATAACAGACTATTTCCTCGGTAAGTTTTCGAAGATAGATGGTCCTATGCACTTATATGAATTCTTGTGATCTGAGTCTGCATGACCTTTATTGATAAGTCCCTAAATCTAGAAAGGTACTCTACACATACAAACTTGGAATGGAAGAAAATTTACATTCATATCTGAGCTAAAGTATTTAGGAAAGTCATATAAAGAGTTTAATATGGAAGATGATGCACTCAAGGTTGTGTTTCTGTTACACACACACACACACACACACTTTCCTCTAAGACTGTATGTTTTAATTTTTTGTGTGCTTTTTGACATTTTTACTAGTTATAGTAGGGACCTTACCGAAGTTTATGATTAGAACAAGGTAACTTACTTTAACCAGGGTTACTCCTATGAGTTGATGTGATTTCCCACAGAGCAAAGAAAACAGATACTGGATCAAAATGTGAGCAGCCTTTTCTTAGTTACCTAAAAGAAACTTTTTTCTTTTCTTTTTTTTTTGTGCATATTTTGACGCCTTTTGTGAATGTTTATTACTTTCTATGGACCTTTATTACTTAACCCTATAAATGTAAACTTAGATTATAATCACTGACCGGGGTATCATCTTTCTTCTGTGGCATCTAATCTTGGAGGGGTGTTTGGAAGAGCAATCAGCCCCACAGGAGGTTTCTGAGAGCTTGATCAAAGGATCAGTTAAAAGGATGGCTTAGCCATCATATCTGTCTTTTGTTTCCTTTCAACAGGTTTGAGACGTTATATAGGAGCGTGTTTTCACAATATTAAAATGCAAGCAAATTCAATGTAACATTTATGCACTTGTTTTAAAAAATCAATTTTACTAAACTAAAAAAAAGGGATCAGTTGAGCCTGCCTCTTATACACCCCAATTTCACAGAATTACTTCTTTGTACTTTATAGTCTTTTACTATCTCTCACTGCACTTAGCATAGAATTGCAAATTCCTATTGATTGATTAAACCAATTTAGACTGGTTCACTTGCAGATGGCCCAAAGGGAAAAACACAAAAACAAACAAAACAGAAAAAAATTTAAGTTCTTTCACTTTCAGAGCCTTTGGATGTTTTGTAATGCAAGGAACAAAGCTTTCCTCAGTCAGTCATTTCTTTTTTCAAGATTTCATATAGGTTGCTATTGTTGTTGTTTTTTTCTCCACACAATTTGTAAACAGCTGAAAATAAACAGGCGATTTTCCTAGCAATATGTAGTCTCAGACTATCTTTGTACCTTTTCCCTCTGAGCTATTAATTATAGCATAATGGATGAAAATCTCAAACTCACACCACCTTCAGATGAGAGCTACTAGTTTCACAGTTTTAAGAAAGTAGCCAACTCGCTTTCCTTTAGAACTTTATGAATTGTGTACATAACCAATCCAATATTAACACCTCATCCATGGCTTTTGTGAACTAGGGAGGACTGAGGAGACAAAAACTGAAACAAATGTGTGACCGCTCAAACTCTGATTGACTCTATTCACAATGATCTCAACAGGAGAAGCCAACTTCATTTCTTTTTCTGCAAAAAAAGAGGAAATAGCAGTTGAAAATAAAAAACTACTGTGATGTTTCTACCCATGGTAATATTAATTCTCTCTTTCTAAACAATCAGAGCATAGAAAATGATCCCAAGTGAGCCACATGGTTCATTCAGTCTTGGAGTACAACTCTCCTGAGTGTCATACCCCTTTTTTGGGAAATGACTGTCACTCTTGACATCAACCTCAACACTCTGATGGCTGTTCTTATGGATATATTTCTTCATGATCCATGTTAGTGTCATTTTACACTGTTCAAATTTATTATATATTCACTATCTACTTTTAGCACTTTTGGGGATCATGATATTTATCTCTCTATTTTCTAATAATCACAGAGATCACCTTATAGTTTATTAATTTTAAACTTTATTTTAATCTCATAATAACTGAGGAGGACATTTATATTCCAAATCATGTACTTCATTATTATATGGACATGCTCTAACTTTAACTACTCAGTCTTCATTATTTAACAGAATTTTAAAAGGTCCACTCTAAGTCTTTGTTTTATTACAAATATTGATTGACTTACGACCTATGCAACTTATGACCATTTGACTTTATGACCACAGTCGCTAGCCACGACTGCTCCACATCTGGCAGCGCAAGTGTTGCTCAGCTGGGTGTATGACAGTGCAGACCAGCTTCTGGCAGCACTACCATCTCCCCGTGCACCATTTCAACTGTTATCCCAGACTTGGTACAGCAATTTGTGTTTTGTTTATTGGATATTTTTCATAAAAACCCTCCCAAGATGTCTACCAAGAGGAAATTGTCTTTGCAAATATTAAACCAGTTGTACTGGTAATGCAGTGTTTTACTTAAACCTGATGAATGTAAAAATAAGAAACAAAATGGTGTAGAGATGATACAAATGGCATAAAATGAACAAAGAAAATTATGATATATAACAATAATGAGAGAAAATTATGATAAAGTATGACTTAAAGATTTTTATAACATCATTTCACAGTACTGTACATATAGCCTACTCAACTTACGACCAAATTGTGTTACAACAGCTGTCAGAACCAA
This sequence comes from Saccopteryx leptura, assembly GCF_036850995.1. Taxonomy (NCBI): domain Eukaryota; kingdom Metazoa; phylum Chordata; class Mammalia; order Chiroptera; family Emballonuridae; genus Saccopteryx; species Saccopteryx leptura. Next base: position 28,873,466 of record NC_089513.1, read on the forward strand.
TCATGGTCGTAAGTCGAGCACTAGCTGTAATTGGTTTTAAATTATGCTTCTCAGTCCCTTTCTAGGGTTGAGGCAAAAAGAGAGGGAAAAAGGAGAAATGAGTCCCTTCTTCCTAATCTAACCAGATATTTCCACCATCACTATTTTATACATTAGGCTACATATTTGAAAAATAAAAATTAAATAACTACTAGTCAAAACTACAGAATTTTTCATCTTTCATTAAATAATACATTTATTTATTTGGTAGATACTGATAGATTGATTGGTTTTTCCTAGGTGCTATTTATATGCAAGAAAACAATGTATACTAGATGATTAACCCTCCCCTCCCAGTTTCTCCCTTGCCCATTCCAAAGCATATCCTAGAGAGTGTTGGTTTTTCTGTTCCCAACATTTTGTTTCACATACTTTTATAAAAGCATCTCTGTAGTACTGCGATAATTTATTTCCTTATTTTCTATCTTCTACATTACAACATGAGTTCATTGAATGCAAGAACTTTTGGCATTTTTTATTGTATACATAATATTTAGCACAGAAGAAGACTCTAATAGGTATGTAAATCAAGGTACCAACTGAATTTGATCTAATTTGAGCAGGAGACCTTAAGAAATGATGCAAATTTCACTCAAAATAGGTAATCAAGTGGAAGAAATACTTTCCTAATCACACAGATTGTATATTCTATTCACAAAAGAGTATGTGAAAGACAATTATTATATCTTTGAAAGGGTAGCCCTCTGCCACTGAGTTGAACTCAATTACCTGAGTAATGAATGAATTCTTTTTTTCCTCCTTTTATCACATGTTCATTAAACAGCTACTTTATATACAGGGTTTTGCTAGGCACTGTGGGGATACAGTGATGAACAAACTGTGGTGTATATTTCTAAGGTTCTCATAAGTAAGGAAATAAAACCTACATGAAAACAGAGTCAAATTGTAACTCAAGGCAGAATATAGGTGGAAAATTAGTTCTAAGAGAGTGTACTCTAGAAGAGTTCAGAGGAAGGCAGAATACTTGGGCACAAGGACTTTGATTATGGAGTGGAGGCTAAGGAATGCCTTTAGGAATGGGTAGGAATGAGAGAATCAAACATGTGTGCATGCACCTGCATGGAAGCCAGTTATGCAGAGGAACTAACAAACTCAGAATGATCAAGCAACCACCAAAATTAGCTGAGCAGCCAGCCAGGAGCAAAGGGTTCAGTTTCAATTGTTTAGTCTTGTAGTATAGTAGGCATTGCGTGGGTTACTCCTCCTCCAAATACTGTCATTGAAACACACACACACACACACAAATCCAGTGTCCATTGAGAATCCCTGGGTCCCTGCACTTCCCCAAATAATAACAAAGAAACATGAGCATTATGCTTTTGCAATAGGAAGGAAACAGAAAAAAAAAAATATATATATATATATATATGGAAGTCATTAAACTTTGATATAGGTTATCATGGGAAGATATAAAATCTATCCTTCTTCATTTGTTTGTTTCTTTAATGCTTACCTGCTTAGCTTGCAAGCAAGGAAATGAGACTTTTAAAATCTCTTCATATAACTCTAAGGCACTGCCACCAAAAATTGCATTTTCTCTCTTTTTGTTATGTTCTTTTTTGATAATGTAGAGGAGTTAAAAATAATTTTCCTCTACCCTCCTAAGTTTTTCTAGATGGATTAATAATCGAGTTAAAATGAGATAAACTAACAGGAAGAAAAGGCCACATTTATTATGTAGGTACATATAGAAGTTCCCTAAGATTATGGTTCTGAACATACACTGGGCAGTTGAAGCGAACAGGCCATTCTGGAATGGCAATCCCTTCTGCCTCCCTCAATATTTACAAGTGGGGGCATCTGAATTACTTAGGTAAACAAATAAAATGAGCAAATTTTGCATTTAAATGTTTCAGTTATCTTTTTCCCCCATCTAAAAAATATTGGTTGATCATTCAACATTAGATGTAAATGTTTAAAGTCTTAATGAGTAAGAGCTTTTGCAATTGAAATGCAGAGATCAAATCATCCTGGAAGAATAGGTGCTTCCATGTTGGCAGTAGAAACATGACTGAATTTGTGCTCAGTGTTTCTGGAAAGAGACTAAGTGGGCAATCGGCTCATCTTTCAGGTGGAAGAGTTAATGTTCCTAAGGCTCTGTCAGACCAGGTACATTTTTCTGAAGCAGAGCATTTTTACCTGCCTGGCTCTCCCCCTTAGAGACTCTGTATTAGTAGCTGGGTCTGCTTCCCAGAAAGGTACTGGTTTAGGTCTTTGATGCTCACTTGCCTATTAAAAAATAAATTAAACCTTTAGGACAAACAAATAAACAAAAACTCTTATAATAAAAATGGATTTTATGGGCTGCAATTTAGGAAGGTCAACTCTTTTGTCCTTCCAAATCCAAACCAACTCCTTTTTCTTTCTCCCTCTGAAAGTTTCCGTTTTCTCGTTCTACACAAATATTCTTTACATCTTCTTTCTTTAGCTTATAGTCTATCTCTCCAATAAGTGTGCTGGTAATATAGCAACCAACTCTCTGGAAAACAAACAAACAAACCTGATTTGTGTGTGTTTGTGGCATTGCCAATTTCCATGGTGTAAATGTTCTCATGGCTAATTTGACTTGCATGAGTATGTATGAGCAGGCTTCAGTCACCACTAATTCCCTCAATCTCTCTCTCTGTCTCTCTCTCTCTCTCTGTCTCTCTCTCTCTCTCTCTCTCACACACACACACACACACACACACACACATACACACACACACACACACACACACACACACACACATCAGAAAGATAAAAAGATGAATAGAGAAGAAAATCCTGCAACCAAAGAATATATTCAAGAATTTCTCTACTTATTGAAGTGTCGTTTTGGTCTCCTGGTATTTGAAGTTTAGGGCCAGCAATATTCTACCTCTTTTTCTGTACAATTGAGGAAAAAAATTCAGATCTCAGCTGGGTTCTTACATTTTATCCATCTAAGAAAAAGTGAGCCCTGGGGAAGAGAAAAAATCTGAGAGTTTATGTGTGTGTTTTCATTAGTTACTTTGAGATTCAGAACTTCTGTTCTATTGCCACTTAAAAATTTTTTCTTTTCTCTTTAAATCAGCAAGGAACTGGAGATGATGAGCCCAGGACTCGGTTTCAGCCCTGGGGCACAACATCATAAGATTTAAATAATGTCTTAGAGGTTTTCATACCTTTTTCCTCCAGGGAGTTCTAAGCATATTGAAATGTGCAAGTTTTGCTCTCAGTATTCATTTCCCATTGGCCTTCTTTGCTTTCAAGATTTTCTCCTCTCTTTTATTTATCTTCTTTCTTTTTATGCCTTCTTTTCTTTAAACCTTCTTTTCAATCACCCTTTCCTTTCGCTTTCCTTCTGTCCTCTTTCTAACTTTCTTTCTACCTCTGATTTTACTCTTTTAAAAACCTTTACCCAAACTTTTCTTAAGATAATGCCATCATGCAATAATTCCTCATGGTAATACACTGAAAGATTTTGGAGCAAAGGAAATGTCATTAACATCAGTAATGAGAATAGCCAAAATAGGAATGAAAGCCATGGAAGGAGAAGAAACATTCCGTCAAAACCTTAAGCAACCATTGTGGTCAAAGTCAATATAACCATGGTTGTCGTTAGTACCACTCACTATGTATTTCTGCTTCCTTGTCTTGGCACATGATAATGTTGCGTTTCCCTCTTACCTTAAGTTGGGTATGAGCATAGTGCATTTGCAAGCAGGGAAATGAGAGTGACAGCAGTACTTTTTCAACGAGTGTTTGTGAAAGCTCAGTCAGCCTGGGTCCCAGAGTGAGGATAAATCAGGACAAAACCTCCAGAAGACTTGTGGTGGAAATGTAAAATGAGAAAAAAATAAAATTTGTGTTAAGACTGAGACTTGGAGATTGGTTGTTACCCAGTACATAACATAGCCTACTTTGAAGAGTATAGTAACTAAAAGGAAAAAAACATAAACAAGCTATTAGTTTTCAGAGATCAGAGTGTAGAGGCTCAAAAGAAAATAAAAGAATTTGGTTAAAATATTGTCACTTCAAAGAAGATTTCCCCAAGAGTTTAAAAGATGGCTGAAACTAATCCTGTATTTTGGATGAATGCATAAAGAGCTAATTCCTGTTGTCCATGTTCATGACATATTTAAGGTTCAACAAATACTTCAGAGCATTTACAAATGTAATTGCAGCTAACCAAGAAGAAAATGTGCCATGTCAAATGTGTTCCCATCCATGATTTGAAAATTGCTGCTTGATCCAACCCAAGGCCAGTGCCAGGCTAAGATGTAAGTGAAGCCATTACATTCTCATGATATGGGATAGGCAATATTCCTTCACCATTTGCATGCTTTAGTCATTAAAAAAAATTATCTCTCAAATATCTTAGAATATACTTCTGAGTTTTATTTTTATTATAGTTAATAGAATATATTTGGAATAATATCAAATAGGAAATTTAAAAAAAAACTGGCACCTGCTCAAATTCTGCCAATAAATAGCAATACTATTTTAGGTAAACAAACCTGAGCCTCAGTTTTTCTCACCTGTAGAATGAGGGTTGGTTTGTAAGATCACATCCAGATCGAATATCCCTTGAAAGCATGCATAGAAGCTACAACATATAAGAAATACTAGTGCTTGTTTCCCAAAATGACTGTGGAGGGCTGGAAGAAGACAGTCTTCTACTATACCATCAGGGGCTGTCAAGAACTATGAATGGGATGTGATTTTTACCATTTGCCAGATAACAAGTTAGCCTGCCCCAGTTTCATGGATATGGGCAGAAGACATGACCCTCCTGAGCCAGAGACAAAAGGCTTTATTACAGCAATAGGAGTAGTGAGAATAGAAGTAGCAAGAACATCAACATTTCTTGTGCTAGTTTCTTAAGCCCAATCCCACAGGGTGACATAAAGAGGGCCAAATGACCCTGAACATGAACTGGGTGGCATTTTAAGAGAAAAACCCTTAGCTTAGGGAAGCCAAGTCTTTTATAATGGACATTAAGCAAGTCTGCCCTTAGTCCCAGAGGGAATCATTGTCTTTATTTCACTGGGCAGGGAGCACGACTGCCCTGTGTTCTGGAGGGAGACTCTATCTCTGTCTTCCATGGCAGAAAGTAAACTTGGTTTTCTATTCCCAGCCAGGGCACACAGGAGTTTATAAAAGAATAAGACTTTCACTTAGAAGCCTCAGCAGAAGAAACTTTAAATTATAATATTTAGACAGGAAATGAAATGCATCATTTATAATACTGTAGTTTGGCATTGTTCTAGCAATTTCATGATCAGATATGGTTTTGAAATCTCTCATAACAAAAGGGGGTGCAAAATTTGTTCCTCTCCAAGAAAGGAGAGGGGGAAGGGTGCAGAAGCAGATGGGCACTTCTCCTGTGTGACCTGGCTGGGAATCAAACCTGGGACAAAAGCCCTGACCAGTTGGCTGAGCAGTAGAGCATCGGCCTGGTATATGGAAGTCCTGTTTTCTATTCCTAGCCAGGGCACACAGGAGAAGCACCCATCTGCTTTTCTACCTTTTCGCTCTCCTTTCTCTCTGTCTCTCTCTTCCCCTCCTGCAGCCAAGGCTCCATTAGAGCAAAGTTGGCCCAGGCACTGAGGATGGCTTCATGGCCTCTGCCTCAGGTGCTAGAATGGCTCTGGTTACAAAGAAGCAACGGCCCAGAGGGGCAGAGCATCGCCCCCTGTTGGGCATGTCTGATGGAGCTCGGTTGGGTGCATGCAGGAGTCTGTCTGTCTCCCTCCCCTCTTCTCACTTTGGAAAAAAAAAAATGATAAGGTATGTTTACAAACATCAAATTAGGCAAGACCTATTTGTAAGCAGAATAGGTATTTTCCCACATGCTAGGCAGATAAGCCACTCTGATTAAATAAATGCCTGTCACTAGCCTGCCATTGTGTCTGAAAGTCCCACCATTAATACAAATATGTTTATATCTATAAATAAGATATATCTATATATAAGGGAGAGATGTTTGCTCAAAACAAATATCCTTAATAAGAAAAATGCTCTCAGTCAGTGTTTATTATCCACACATTTTCAATTAATATGAGATCTTTTCCACAGTGACAGCATCTATTTAAAAGAAACTTTTTATGAAATGAGACCGATAAGAGATCAGTTTTGAAGACAGCATAATAAAGAAAGAACGCTCTAATGGGGCAAATATAAAAATGGAGGAATGTATGGGGAAGGGAAGATGACAGTAAAAATTGCAGTCTAAGGATACAAGACATCAACAGAAAACTTTCAGGGCAAAAAAAAAACAAAAAACAAAAAACCACTCTCAAGATCAGATTGTGTCAAAATCTCAGTTTTGCATAATAATGCTGTTTTAGGACATAAGGAATTGTAAGCGATTGGAGCCGGGGACCAGAGCCCTTTCAGTGATGGAGTGTACCATTAAAGCACACTGGCTCCTTTTATTTCAGAACAACGTTGACCCAAGTCCAATGAGATCCATCAACATCTCATCTCTGCTGACTCATTTAGCCACAAAAAGAGGTTCACAAATCAATTCAAAAATGGAAAAACAGGAAAGGTGCACCAAATAACGAAGAATTGAAAAAGATATCATGGAAGACTTCTAGCACCCTTTAAAAAAATTTAAAGCAAACCAAGGAAAGAAAAAGAAAATTTAAAAAAAGAGAGAGAGAAAAACAGAGAAAAGGAAAACTGGTTTGGAACCATTGGCGGGTGGGGGGAGTCTCTGAGCCCGGGACCGGAGTACCAGGTGCGCAGTTAGTGAAAGACATAACCTTTCATCTCCGGGAATGATAGATGGGTGGTGGTGAAATTGTACAGTCTGGAAATGGTTTTCCCGACCACTGCCTGAGTCCCTGGCTTCTGCATCTCACAGCCACAGTCCAGATTTTATATCAGAGGCTGAAGGGAGGCGTGCGGGGCTCCGCTGTCAGCCCGTGTTGAAGCCGCACGGCAAAGGCTCTTTGAATGGACAGATCTTCCCTGGGGTTATGCCTAACTCAGTCGTTAGTCACTCACCCTTCCCGGCTTCTCTGCTTTAATTTGTTTATCTTGTTTGTTCATTAGTTTTGTCTAGATTTTATATTCATTATTCTGTATCGTATCTCTGACATTTCAGTTTAGAAGGTGATTGTTTACCATATACATTGATTCTCCCAGGCCCTCAAATATTCCACAATCGATGCTAACAAGATAGTAACTACGAATAGTCATTATTTGGCTATTTTGGGACACATTCACCATCTCATTTTAATGCATTCTTATGTTTCCTGTCTCCTGGGGACTCTCACATATTCCTTTTGAACCTTTACTCCTTAATGCTACCCAGACAGAGCCTTTGTACCTCTTTGGAATGAATAAATACAGACTATCTCTGGTGATTTAAATCTCTCTCATGTGCCTTTAAAAATGCACACTTTGCTTTTATCGACCCTATATTTTGCACTTTCGAGAGAAAACACTGCAACTGGCATAGGTTCTCTTATCAGCCAGTATTATAGATGAGGGGAGCAAGTAGGGACAGGCTTGTCTTCTAGGTTCCTAACAAGTCACAGACACAGAAGGAATGTATTATGGATGCTGTAGATCATTTGTCTGGCCTGTTTCCTATTGTAGTTTTTGTTGCTAGTTTATCTATTTACTGCACCTGGAGTTTCCCTGTGGCCTTTAATTGGGACCGAGCAGGTAACAGTTACTCCTGGGGCCTAAGAAATATGCACAGCCTGAGAGTTTGCTATGCCTCACGCAACCAACACCCCAGTGCCAAAGGAGAGAGCTCGGATCCCACTGCAACAACTGCCCTTTCTACTGTCCTTCTTTGTGCTTTTCTGGCTTTACTTGACAAATTTTTTTTTCACAATAGAGTTTCCACTTGTGTCATTGTCATGGCTCCACAGTTAAAGGAGTCTGTAGAAGCCCCTTGGGATGTTTAGATGTATTCCATATATTGGCAAAACCGATGCTGCAACTTTCATATTAAACTATGCTATACAATAGTATAGTATAGTATAGTATAGTATGATTAATATAATATAAATAATGTAATATAACCTGGTATGAAAACAGACAAGCTAACTTTAAATTATTTATTTATTAATTTTAGAGAGATTGGAAGAGAGAGAGACAGAAAAACGTCAGTTTGTTGTTCCACATATTTGTACATTCATTGATTGATTCTTGTATGTGCCCTGACCAGGGAAGAAACCTGCAACCTTGGTGTACCGGGATGACGCTCCAACCAACTGAGCAACCCGACCAGGGTCCAGACAAGCTAACTTTAGATAGCTATGGTTTCATGAGTAGACCTAAAACAGGTTCTGCTTCATGCTATTCTAAAAAACTATCTTACCTAATTATGTCAAAATGTCAAGACATACTGACAAACCAATAAATGCAAAATATGATGATTTTTGCAGGATTGTGTGAGCAGTCAAACACTTCTGGCCAAAGCCCAGACTATCCAGTACAAGGTCTGTTACACTGTGTTTCATTGCACTGTGCCCTGAGATTTGCTTTGGAAGACACAGAAGATGGAAGAAGAGGAGGGGAAAATGAGTCTTTCTCCTCAGCTGTATGTGAAGCCTGCACACTGGTAATTTAATTCTGAGCACAAATGAGCCACCTAGCCAGAGCCAAGCTTTTGTTTGCAATATTTTGTTATCATTTCTTCCACAACAACTAAATTATAAAAACACTTTCAAGAAAATGATAAACCCCAAAGTAGAATACAACTTAGTGTATTAGGAATCCAGATTAACTCAGTTAGATGTCTAGTCCAGGGAACAAAATATTCAACCTTTAAATAAATACACAATAAAAATAGCACACTCTTACTATAGGGTTACTGGACTGTAGCAGTCAATGAACTGAATAAAATTTTATGGCTTCTTAACATGCTGAGGTTTTTGCAGTGTCTTCCATCTTGTAGCTTAACAACATTTTGCAGTCTGCTATCAGTGAAACTAATAGTGCAGATGGAAATTTTATGAAAAATTGGAAATTTACATTGGTTTTATATTATGTCAGTGATATGAATAAAGATCATATTTTGGCATTAACAGCTAATGGTGAGAAAAGGAGTGGGGGCTGGTTACTCCAATTTGGCCCCGGAATTGATGTTTTTTAAAGAGTCGGCTGTAATTATGATATTTGAATGCCATTATCATTAAACTGATGAATTATTTAGAAAGAAGGTGAACAAGGCAAAAAGTTCCCCAGTGTGTTCGTGCATTTAGTTGTATTTTGCCAGTCGAGATGTTCCTTTCAGAGGGCGGTATTAATCACACGGATGCTGCAGATATGTGGTGTTATTATTTTTCTCAGCAAGGTCAAAGTTTTCTACTACAGAGCATTTTGGGGATAAGAATAGAGGAATGGGGGAACTATCAATTGCCAAATAATCAGTCATATTGCAAATGTTGATAGGAAATAGTGCCTACTCTTTGAAATAGATTGTTTGTATCTTCTACTTGTGTTGTCAGAATGACCTTTTTATCAACATACTGGCCTCCCATTTTGATTGACTTCAGGAAGGCTTTTTGATAAGAAAAAAAAATAACTTGGGGAAAAAAAGGCTCTTAGAATAATATCATGTGGATGAGCAAAATACTCAGTTTAAGATATAAATAACTTGGCCTGCAAACATTTTCCTTGAACCAAATGGCAAATTAATAATGAGAGACTTTTACTTTCTAATTCATTTCTCTTCCACTCCTTCTCCAGGAAGGCTGTTCTCAGTGATTGTATTTTTAGGAGTCTAAAAAGTAATTTTCGCTCTAGATGCATTTAAAAAATTATTTTACTTACCTGGCTCAGATTGACATTTCACTACCTTCAAACAGAAACATGCTTCTATGAGTTCTTCATGCCAGGTTTTGATTGTTATGCATTGCATATCAAGCTATATAATTTTGCATGGCCTACAACAGAGGTCCTCAAACTTTTTACACAGGGGGCCAGTTCACTGTCCCTCAGACAGTTGGAGGGCCGGACTATAAAAAAAACTATGAACAAATCCCTATGCACACTGCACATATCTTATTTTAAAGTAAAAAAAAGGGGGGGGGGAACAAATACAATATTTAAAATAAAGAACAAGTAAATTTAAATCTACAAACTGACCAATATTTCAATGGGAACTATGCTTCTCTCACTGACCACCAATGAAAGAGGTGCCCCTTCCAGAAGTGCGGCGAGGCCGATAAATGGCCTCAGGGGGCTGCAGGCGGCCGGCGGGCCGTAGTTTGGGGACCCCTGGCGTGCAAAATAGAAGAGACAGAATTTTTTATTTTTATGCTACAAAATAAAAGTTAATTTTCTTACACCATACCAATATCTGTGCATTTTCATAGATTTTTGGCATAAATACTTCTGTTTTAGGTCATTCTGAATGCTATTTTTTGGTCATGGACATCCATATTTTTCCAAAGAACTTGTAGAATTACATGATTCCAGTGATACGCCCTCTTCTGATACTTTTATTTTTGTCATATTTTTTCTGTTTGGGTTTTTATTTTATTTTTGTATTTTCCGAAGTTAGAAGCCTGGAGGCAGTCAGACAGACTCCTGCATGCGCCCAACCGGGATCTACCCGGCATGCCTACCAGGGGGTGATGCTCTGCCCATCTGGGGCGTTGCTCTGTTGAGCCCGAGCCATTCTAGTGCCTGAGGTGGAGGCCATGGAGTAGAGCCATCCTCAGTGCCCAGGGCCAACTTTGCTCATGGAGCCTTGGCTGCAGGAGGGGAAGAGAGAGACAGAGAGAAAGGAGAGGGGGAGGGGTGGAGAAGCAGATGGGTGCCTCTCCTGTGTGCCCTGACTGGGAATCGAACCCAGGACTTCCACATATCAGGCCTATGCTCTACTGCTGAGCAAACTGGCAGGGCACGGTTCGATTGTTTTTATTGAGGAATTTCCTTTGAGTCGGTCCCCAGAGGAGAATAAGCAAGTAGTTACATGCTGGAAGTAGACTTTGGGGTATGTGACATTAGGAAGCACTCTAAATTTAATTTGCTCTCATGTTTCCTCTGTTCAGTTCAATTCACCCAGAAAAGGTGCATAAATGCCCACTCCAACTTCTGAATAGTATAAAGAAAATAGTCTAAAATGGGTGAAGGATGTTAAAAGGTACAAATTTTTAGTAATAAAATTAATAAGTCATGGGGATGTAATGGACTATCTTTTTCTATTCTAAATTGAGGGAAAATGGAAAACACTCAACATCCACATAAATTTTCCATCAATATGGCAAGATTACAACAAGGAAATGTAAATCAAAACCACAATAAGAGATCACCTCTTACTGTTAGAATGCCTATTATCAAAAAGACAAGACGTAACAACTTTTGATGAGGATGTGGAGAAAAGGGAACCCTTATACACTCTTGCTGGGAATGTAAATTGGTGCAGCCAGCCACTATGGAAACAGTAAAAATGAAAACTAGAACTACCATATGATCCAGAAATTTCACTTCTAGGTATTCATTCAAAGGAAACAAAAACACTACTTTGAAAAGATATGTGCACCTTCCCCCCATGTTCACTGCAGCATTATCTTTGCAGCTTTTTTAAAGTAACCAAGACATAGAAACAATCTATATCTTCATCAGTGGATGAATGGATAAGAAAGAGTGTATGTGTATGTATTATTTAGCCATAAAAAATAATAAAATCTTGCCATTTGTGACAACATGGATGGACCATGACAACATCATGTTAAATAAATAAGTCATGCAGAAGAAGACAAATAGCATATGATCTCCTTTTATGTATAAAATCTAAAACAAAACCATAAACACTGGAAACAAACCAAAAACGTGATGAGCTCATCAATACAGAGAATAGACCGGTGGTTGCCCAGGGTGGGGGGATAAAATGGGTGAAGGATGTTAAAAGGTACAAATTTTTAATAATAAAATAAATAAGTCATGGGGATGTAATATACAGCATGGTGACTATAGTTAATAATGTACTGCATGTTTGAAAGTAGCTTGGAGAGGGAATCTTGAAAGTTTTTATCATAGGAAAAATGTTTTGTAACTTTGTACGGTGATGGATGTTAACTAAACTTATTGTAGTGACCATTTGCAATGTATACAAATATCAAATTATTGCATTGTACACCTGAATTTAATATAATATTGTCAGTTATGCCTCCATAAAATAAAACAAAACAAAAACACTATTGTTTTCTCACATTAATCTTTTTGCAAATTCACCTTCTTATATTTTAGACTTTAAATATTTATGGCTAAAATATTTTGGTACATTATCTTGAGCAAATATTCTATTATATAATTATTACCTGTTTGAAGAATTTTTAGAATTAAAAAAATATTCTTTACTAATATCCCTTTTGTTGTAGCAAGGTACTCTTTGGCCCTGGCCGGTTGGCTCAGTGGTAGAGCGTCGGCCTGGCGTGTAGAAGTCCCGGGTTCGATTCCCGGCCAGGGCACACAGGAGAAGCGCCCATCTGCTTCTCCACCCCTCCCCCTCTCCTTCCTCTCTGTCTCTCTCTTCCCCTCCCGCAGCCGAGGCTCCATTGGAGCAAAGATGGCCCCAGGCACTGGGGATGACTCCTCAGCCTCTGCCCAGGCGCTGGAGTGGCTCTGGTCGCAACAGAGCGATGCCCCGGAGAGGCAGAGCATCGCCCCCTGGTGGGCAGAGCGTCGCCCCCTGGTGGGCGTGCCAGGTGGATCCCGGTCGGGCGCATGCGGGAGTCTGTCTGGCTGTCTCTCCCCGTTTCCGACTTCAGAAAAATACAGGAAAAAAAAAAAAAGGTACCCTTTCATCTCTTTAGGCATGTGCTTTTTCTTTCCAGTGCTTCAAATATTTTATGTGATCACATACACACAGTTCCACACAAGAACACACATACACACTCATTACAAATGATTATCAAAGAAAGGCCAGGCCAATCAATGTATTAATTTATCTACTGTTATTTACATTGAATGAATGAGATTTTATTTTCTTCAATAGTATTTACATTTCATACTGTATAATTTATAATAAGGAGTAAGGATCGGCCACACATTTCATTCACATGTAAATTTTTACACACTGGAGCTTACACAAATTAACAAATGATTAGCCTTAACTAAAGAGTAAAAGTTGAATGTTTAAAAAGTGATATTTTCTTTCTTATAAGTAAACACAATTTCCTATAAGATCTTTAACTCTTTTGTTTCTTTTCTCTGTTGATTGTTCCACTAATAAATGCTTTTCAGAAATACCTGACCAGGCAGTGGCAAGTAAATGGAGCATCAGACTGGGATGCAGAGGACCCAGGTTTGAAACCCCAAGGTCACCGGCTTGAGTGCAAACTCATCTGGTTTGATCGTGGCTCACCAGTTGTTTGAGCCCAAGGTCGCTGGCTTGAGCAAGGGGTTACTTGGTCTGCTGTAGCCCCCTGGTCAAGGAGAAAGCAATCAATGAGAAACTAAGATACTGCAACAAGGAATTGATGCTTCTCATCTCTCTCCCTCCTGTCTGCCTGTTCCTATCTGTCTGTCCCTCTTTCTCTTTCTCTCTCTCTGTCACCAAAAAAAAAGAAAGAACAAAAAGAAATGTTTTAAGTCATTCAGTTTTGATTTCAGAGCAACCCAAATCTAGTTTGACCTGCATTTTCAATAAAAGCACAACCACATACTAAAATACAAATATTTCCCCATAGGATGCTAACTACTGTATTTAGTACTTGAGAACCATATATACATACCCTACATTTACATTCATCTGAATAATTAACATTATTCAGCCAATACATCAAGTTGGGAAACTCAAAGAACTTCCCAAGAAATAGTATTTTGATTCTGCTGACATTGTTAGTGCTTGTTTATTTGTTATTTGCTTACTTGTTTGCTATTCATGCCTATTAATATTTTAATTTTATTCGGTTCTAGCTTAGTGGATCATGTCACATCACCTTGTTTGTTTGTTTATTATTTATTTATTTATTTATTTTTCAAGTTGTAAGAATTGAGTGGTCTAACCTGAGAAGTATAAAAGAAGTCCACATTTTTATTTACCTTTCACACTATTAGATGTAAAGTAGGGAGGACAAAACCAATCAGGTCTTTCTTTCTGGAGCATTTCAGAGTCCGAGTTAGAAAAAAGTATTTCTTTGGGATTTCATCAATCAATATTTACAAGATTTCCATGAAATGGTTAGAACTGAGACGCCATGCTGAACAAGTCAAATGTGGCTGAAATTCACCCGGGGACGAGTGTTGCAGGTATTAAATTATCCATGGGCTCCAGTCAAGCAATTCAATACTCAATCTGCTCAAAGCCCAAGGAAATAAAAATCACATAAGGAATTTCGGTTTGAAAGAATATTTTCTTTTTAATTTCTGACGTACAATGGCAGGCCATCTGACATCATGTCACATCAGCTTAACTCCCTGGCTGCAACAGACCTGTTGTGCCTTATCAGTGGGGGAAATGTACAAAGAGATTCTTGTCCTCAATCAGATTTCTCTGGTATCAGTCTGGACAGCAAGCAGTCAATCCCAATTGAGCAGGCAGATGGAGACAGAGCAGATTAATAAGTGGATCCTCTTTATCTGAAGAGCTGGCAGGCATCATGGTTCGCCAGGCACCTGAGTTATATTTTTAAATAGGTCAGCACATTGAGCGTTTACAAAGGGGAAATGGAGTTAGCTGGAAGATTGGCACCAGTGGGGAACACAATGTGGGAGGTGGAGCTCGAGGTGTGCTTTGATGGAGTCTGTGATTTGGGACAGTGGAAGATAGAAAATAAAGAGTCGCTGTTGCTGTTTTACCACCTCATTTTAAAATAAAAAACAGAATGTACCATGGAAAGCACAGAAAATGCATGTGGGTAATGTCCCTTAACCTGGTCAGGAATACAGTTTTAGAAATTTCTGACATCATCACCGCCCCTCCACAACCATCATCAGGGCAAAAGACAGGGGTTTGTTTGTTTATTTCTTTGTTTGTTTTGCACCTTACAAAGCAGTGAATCTTCTGGAAGCTAGTAGGAAGTAGAAGAATTGGACCTAAACAGAGACAATGTATACACTCACATATAAGTAACAACCTATAATGATCCTCAAGATTTTCATATAACGCTGCCTTAAAAAAAAAAAATACCTTTTTTATTTTTATAGTAAAAAAAATGTGATCAATACCTTACATTTTGAATATTAACCTGTGTCAACCAGGAAGTTTTAGTCCCTAAAACAAACAGAGAAATCTTGGCACCATGTTTTCCACAGTATCAATTTCCAATGATGGAATTATAGTGAGGTCCACATTCAATTCTTAAACTGCAATAATAAGTACACGTAGAGTAGGCCATATCCAATTTTTTTTTTTTTTTTTTGTATTTTTCTGAAGCTGGAAACGGGGAGAGACAGTCAGACAGACTCCCGCATGCGCCCGACCGGGATCCACCCGGCACGCCCACCAGGGGGCAACGCTCTGCCCACCAGGGGGTGATGCGATGCTCCGCCCCTCTAGGGCGTCACTCTGTCGCAACCAGAGCCACTCTAGCGCCTGGGGCAGAGGCCAAGGAGCCATCCCCAGCGCCCGGGCCATCTTTGCTCCAATGGAGCCTTGCTGCGGGAGGGGAAGAGAGAGACAGAGAGGAAGGAGAGGGGGAGGGGTGGAAAAGCCACCTGTGTGCCCTAGCCAGGAATCGAACCCGGGACCCCTGCACGCCAGGCCGACGCTCTACCACTGAGCCAACCGGCCAGGGCCACTATATCCAAATTTCAACCCTGCCTTACTAAAGGTATCTAAGGAACAAAATAAGGACTCATGATTTAGCTACCAGTTTGTGTGTGAATGAGTACTGTATAATAAAAATAAATAAATAATACAGCTTTGTGAAATTTTACCATTTGTCTTTGACTCCTTTCTCTATCTTGGTGGTAGGGGAGAATTCTTGGGACTGTGCCATGTTACCCAGATTGAACAAGGCAAGATCGAGTGATTCACACTCACAAGACTTGCCTCAACACTTGATTTGACAGCTGGAAGTCAAACTCCATTTGCTTGTGTTGTTTCCAAGGGTAGATAAAAAAGACATTTGAAAAGAATAATTTGGGATCTCCAGGGAGAATAGTGTATTGATTGAGATGAAGTGTGCAAGGCTAAAGGAGCAAATTTCTTCTAAAATGAGAATCAGAAAAATTAAGTAGCAAGGGAGCAATGAAGTAACAATAAATGCTTAATTTGGGAAGCTTTTTAAAGTCTCCCAGAGTTCTTGGATCCTCTGATCTCAGTGCCTTAGATTTAGTTAGTGATTAAATGATTATCTGATATGACAGTGCAGTGTGGTGGGAGTTTCCTCTATTATTTCTGTGTGGGAACAACCATTTTCTTTCCTTGGAAGATAGAGAAATAAGTATTGGTATTATATATCTAAGTTATACTGGTATGGTCTTTCACGATAGAGAAATAAGTATTGGTATTATATATCTAAGTTATATTGGTATGGTCTTTCACGTCATTTGAGAAACCCAAGGAAACTGAGGAAGTGGAAACTATCTCGGCACTGACAGCTAAGGCAATCCTCTAACTCAGGAAGGAGAGAGGCCACTGGAAGACTGCAGTTGCTATGGAGCCGCCATCTTGGAGGAGGGAGATAGGATACAGGAGTGGGCAGCAGGCTTAGAGAGAAGCTTGACAAATTGGTCCTGGGGAAGCCTGAAAGATTCACTAGATTTGAGAGTGTCTCAAAAACATCTACAGCAAATTAGAAGTTTAAGCAGCTTTATTCTCTTTTATTTTTTTATTTTTACTGATGTTAGAGAGGCAGGGAGAGAGAAGGACAGAGACAGAAAAACATCAGTTTGTTGTTCTACTCATTTATGCATTTATTGGCTGATTCTCATATGTGCCCTAACCAGAGATCTCTATGAAGATGACATTCTAACCAGCTCAGCTACCCAACCAAGACCAAACAGCTTTATTGTTCTTGATTTCTCCTCATGCCCAACACAAGAAACTTTCCTGTGTTGTTGGCTCTTATAACCCATTCTTCCTTCTCTCAAACTCCATCTCATAAGCATACCTGTAAAAATTGTAGCCAAATGGATCTTCCAAGAAAAGAAAAATTGAGCAATATTAATCTTCTATAGACCAGTAAAGAATTGACTATATCTCTAGGAAAACAAACAAACAAACAAAACCCAAAAAACTCCTACTTTAACTTCTGGTGTGAATACAACTAGAGATACAAGCTAAAATAGACTTACAACTTTTAACAGAATATAATAAAAAGAAAATAAAATTTAGAAGTAATAAAATGAAATTGCCACTACTGTAACATACAATTTCACTTTCTGCAGTCTCTCTCTCTCTGTCAGTCTCTCTCTCTCTCTCTCTCTCTCTCTCTCTATGTATATATGTATATATATATATATTTAGTAGAGAGAGACAGACAGGAAGGGAGAGAGATGAGAAACATCAAATCATAGCTGCGGTACCGTAGTTGTTCATTGATTACTTTTCATATGTGTCTTGTCCTGGGGAGCTCCAGCTGAGCCAGTGACCTCTTACTCAAACCAGTGACCATAAGATCATATTGATGATCCCACACTCAAGCCAGTGACCTCGCACTACAGCTGCTGAGCCTGCACTCAAGCCAGCGAACTCAGGTTTCAAACCTGAGACCTCATCATCCCAGGCTGATGTTCTATTTACTGCTCCACCACTGGTCAGGTAAGACAAAGTATATTTTAACAATTTCTTATACTAGGTAAAAATATTTTTTACATGGTAACATAGACTTTAAATATATCAATCTTGACATATGCATTGTGGGTATATACCATAATTTTCTTAGGTATTTTTCTTTTTGTTGAATATAAAAATGTTTGCAATATTTTTCTTATTATAAATATACTTCTTGTAAACATTTTAATATATTATTCTTCTCTTCTCCTGTATTATATCTTTACACGCAATTACTATGTCAAAAAATATACAAGCAGATGTTAATATGTTTTGTGCCTCTTAAAAAGAAACAAGCATTGATCCTTTAAAATCCACTTGGTTTTCTTTTAGTTCCTCACCCCAGGCAGACTGGCTGGTTGCTCATAAAGGAAACAAAGGAGAACATTCTAGAATGGCTTTACAGAGAATTCTAACATCAACTAGCAGGATTTATTTTTTGTATTAATACCCTCGCTCTTGGACTTTAAAAAGTTTTGCTAGTGTTCTCTTCTTGTCTTGTCTTTAATCTTTTCCAAGTTCTAACTTCTCTTGGCTTTACTGATTTAGTTAATGTTAATGTTCTCAACTATTCCTCTAATAAACTCTTGCTCTGAACAATACTGACAAGTTTCTCTGCTCGTTCTATTCAGGATACATAGCAAAGCACCTAGCCCAGACCTTGGTCCTCTCTCCTCTAGCCACCTGCAGTGGGGCAAGACCATAGGCAAGTCCAATTGTTAGAGTACTTAAGTCTAACTTTAGAGTTGCCATTCTAGCTGCCTTATTTCCAGAAAATGTGTGAATGGCCCATAGTAAGTGTTCAGTTTATAAGAAAATATAGAAAATATTCTAAAAGAGAGAGAGAGAAAAGATAGAATAAAAATTAAAAAAAGGAAAATATTCTAAGGGAATTTTTATATCTACCATGTTTTGCTCAGCTGAAGGTGCTAAACCATCATCACCTATCATGAAAAAAAGCCTTCAAATTGCATTCATCTCTCATATTTCTTTCCCCATCCATTTACCTGGTCCTTCTTGTCACACTTACTCATAGTGTGAGTGGAATGCCTTGATTAGAGTAAAAACCTCTATCCCACAGGATACTTTTATGCCAAAAGGATTTGTGACTATTCATCAATTAACTATGTGTGTGTGTGTGTGTGTGTGTGTGTGTGTGTGTGTATGTGTGATACAGATATAGATATAATCACACAGAAGAATACTGATTATTTTTTTCTCAGCCTCTTAAGACCACTTTTCAATACTTTATCCAATGATAATGGCTCCTGCCTTTCTCTTACCTGAGGCAGAGGTTGTGACTTGTATGTGCCATGTATTCCCTTCAGTTATTAGCCTAGTACCAAGTATAATTAGTATCAGTTGGTTGATGGATTGACGTTAAATATTAGATATACCGCTAAGATTGTCTTTAGACTATTGTCACAAATGACCCTTAAATTGCACTTTCTACTTACAGATCCCCTAATTATTTTGCTACCATTCATAATCAGATGACCATCAAGTAGCAGCAGGTGTGTTTACAGGTGCTCTTATGAAAATTAAAGTTGCCAAAGAAAGTTGTCTTTGAGGGACAAGAGAGAAAGGCTCAGGATTAGAATCATCTCCCTTATACCGACACAGGCAGAAACCAAAGCGTGAGAGCAATCCTGAAGCCTCACCTCCGCTGTATTTTAATCAGACACTGTGGCGGCCTCACTTCCTCACTAACTACTGGCCTTCACCTTCTTCCCAGCAGAGCAGCCACTTCATTCTTTTTTCTTTCTTTTTCCCCTTGATAAATTATTCCATTTTACCCCAATTTGGTTGGCAGAATGGCCAACATTAAATGTTCATTTGTTTAACTAACAGAGTGTGGTCAGTTTATTCCCAAGGGAGGAGAAGAAGCCAAACAGGTCTAAAATGGCATCATTTAAGAACACAATCAATTTATTATCTTTTTCATAGAGTTCACATATGCACACATTAATCATCATGGCATGGCACTGGGCAGGAAGTTCCTACCTAAGCAAGTTCTACTCTACAATATATCTTTAGTGTTTAATGGCCTTTGCAACTCAGATTTTATTGTGTGCTCACTCATCTGTTGTTTTATGAGTCAGCCTGTGTCTTTGTGATGAACTGATTAAGCAACTGGTTTTAAAGTTAAATTCGTAAGCAAGTCAACACTTCATCCATATTTAGCGAAGAACTTTGGCCCATTGTGAGCTCATCACCGCTCTGCTATATACAGTGTCAAGGACAGGAGAATCTTCTGGAAAAACTAAAGGCTGCTTAATAAATTAAACAGTTGAAAAACTCCAGATGGTGACAGAAAATAGAATATTAAAGGAAGATCTTGGTGGCCATCTTCACATATGTGAAGGGTTACCCATGTTAAGGTAAAATTTAAAATAACTATAGACTGCTCCAGGAAAAAGATATTAGTCCTATGAAAAAGAATAATGATGACAAAATAAATAAGTTTTTCAGCATGTAACAGTGAAACAAATTAATTGAGGAAATACTGTGATTTTTGTAAGCAAATCATTGCAGAGGAATCTGGATGAATCAGGGGCCTTGAAGTAAATTTGCTGGGAGATTGGACTTGGTGACTTTCCCAGTTAGAATCCGTGACATAAGCATTATTTGACATCTAATAGTCTTAACCATGAACAAGCCACTCAGTCTGGCCAAATAACCATGTTAGTTGTTTTCTTCCTTCTTCCTTTATCTTTTCTCTCATTTATTCCCTCTCTTTCTTTCTATTTGTGTTTGCTAATTTTTTTTCTTAGTTCAACTTCAATGTTTGAATAATAGTTATTTATCTCTTATATGAAAGCATAGTCACAGATGGAGACGTTCCATAGATTCAGACCTAACTTGAGTACGAGAGGGTACCTTTATTCCCTTCTATGTTAAGTTACCCTCCCTGGTCAGTGTGATGGCACTGTTTATATTACCAAAATTCTGAACAGTTTACCTCATTTTTTCTAAATTAAAAATTGCTTCATTTTTTATTTTAGAAGGAAGTTTATACTTTTTGATGATGTATGTTTAATACACAGGATCAAAGAAAAATTTTAAAATATCAAAGACATTTCCAGTTCATCCTAAAACATACAATTTTAGCTTTAAAGCCCACATAGAGAAGATTGTAGAATCTCTTCAAAGCTTTTTTAAAAAATGTGTTGGCTTCCATGTTCATTGCAGCACTGTTCACAGTGGCCAAGACATGGAAACAACCAAAAAGCCCTTCAATAGAAGACTGGATAAAGAAGATGTGGCACATATACACTATGGAATACTACTCAGCCATAAGAAATGATGACATCAGATCATTTACAGCAAAATGGTGGGATCTTGATAACATTATACGGAGTGAAATAAGTAAATCAGAAAAAAACAAGAACTACATGATTCCATACATTGGTGGAATATAAAAATGAGACTAAGAGACATGGACAAGAGTGTGGTGGTTACCAGGGGTGGGGGGAGGGAGGACATGGGAGGGAGGGAGGGAGAGAGTTAGGGGGAGGGGGAGGGGCACAGAGAACTAGATAGAGGGAGGCGGAGGACAATCTGACTTTGGGTGAGGGGTATGCAACATAATTTAATGACAAAATAACCTAGACATGTTTTCTTTGAATATATGTACCCTGATTTATTAATGTCATCCCATTATCATTAATAAAAATTTATTAAAAATAAAATAAAATAAAATAAAATAAAAAGCAGGTTTGAGATGCCTAAAAAAAAAAAAAAAAAAAATGTGTTGGCTAAATGACATCCTCTATTTACTTTATTTAATCTAATTTGAGCTTCCTTCAATATGTAAAATAGTTTGTTTCTCATGAAGATTTCTCCTATATTTGTAGATTGCATTCACTTCTCCATTAAATTGGAACTCTCTCTCCTCCCCAGCACTGTTTTGTGTCAGCTTCTTGAAGGTTTATGCTGCTTTCTGCTGAATTCTTACTCAAAAGTATTTTTATACGAAATTGGGCTGAATTCTTTACATGCTAAAGCTTATACTGCCCTTCTCAGATTGATGTGCACCATCATCATCTATACTTTGATAGCTGAGGAAGAAGCTGAAGAAGAATTGGACCCATCATCATTAATAGGCCCTGAATCATGGCTAGAATTTGAAATCAGAAGTTCACACCGCAAATAATAAGAACAAGATTAACAGCAACTTCATCACTCACCAGTCACCTAGCAAGTTGCCCTCCAATATCATCTTTATTTGATAGCAGTATATTTCTTACCTCTGGGGATCACCGTGCAATAGATAAGATAATTGGCTGAACGGTGATGGATAGAACCACGCTGATTGCTTGTTTTCCAAGACTGAGGGTTCTCTGCATGTTAAATGCACTCTATGGTGCCAGACTTTAAGGCGGCTCTGTGACCCCAAACTTCTGATGTTCACATTCTTATATAATCGCCTTCCCTTTTTTTTTTTTTTTTTTGTATTTTTCTGAAGTTGGAAACCGGAAGGCAGGCAGACAGACTCCCGCATGCGCCCGACCACGATCCACCCAGCATGCCCACCAGGGGGCGATGCTCTGTCCATCTGGGGCATCGCTCTGTTGCAACCTGGGCCATTCTAGCACCTGAGGCAGAGGTCATGGAGCCATCCTCAGCACCTGGGCCAACTTTGCTCCAATGGAGCCTTGGATGCGGGAGGGGAAGAGAGAGACAGAGAGAAAGGAGAGAGGGAAGGGTGGAGAAGCAGATGGGAGCCTCTCCTGTGTGCCCTGGCCAGGAATCAAACCCGGGACTCCTGAACACCAGGCCGATGCTCTACCACTGAGCCAAATGGCCAGGGCCTTGCCTTCCCTTAAGTTTGGATGCAACCTGTGACTTTTTTTTAAACCAGCAGAACATGGCAAAGGCAAGGGACATGATTACATTATGCTATCTCTAGACTATCTTGTTAGTGGACTTGTTCTTGTTCTTCCATTAGCCTAAAGAAGCAAACTGCTATGCCATCAACAGCCTATGGAGAAGGCCATATGTCAGGGAGTTGGGGGTTCAGAATGGCCTCAGGTGACAGCTAGCAAGAAGCTGGGGCTTTCAGTCCTATCCAACTGATAAAGGAGATTGTTAGGCATGTACAGAACAGGAATTATGGGCCAGGCACAAAATGTCACCAGGGCAGAAAGTCCCATGTGCCTAGCAATAGGCAAAACTAGAGAAAACCACTATTAGAGGATAGGACCTCACCTTCAGGGTAACCTTTCTTCATGTAACCTTTCTTCTTCTAGTCATGTGACTTAGACCCCTTAAAGAAGGAACAAAGGGGATAGAGAACAACCTCATATGATTGTCACGCAAGCCTTTATACAACACTCCATAAGCTCTCAGGACAATGGAGTTCAAATAATCTTAGGAACAAAGCCTTGGGCCTGTTGACCACAGACACAGAGTTTTGGTCAAACAAGAGATAACATTTAGGCCTTACTTGGGTTTTAGCTCCAAACCCAGAAAAGCAGCAAGGTCAGATAAAGCAATGCCATGGTTCACATCAGGACCAGATGCAATGACTAATGACCTTCTGCCCTAATGTTGACCAATCAGTAAAGATCACAACCCTGAAAAAAACACACCTAGAAAGCTAATAAATATTCTATTGTGATCCTCCCCTGAGACCTTAAAATCTCACCTTTAGAAAATAGATAAAAATACTTAAGAAGAAGAACCCAGTGTTCTCTCTCTTTTTCTCATGCATATATGTGCACGTGCATTTGCTCCTTTCCCCCATTTTTTCCTTAGGCACAAACCCTTTGTTTTTTTCTCCTAATCTCCAATTGCCCTTCTTTTGCTTCTGTAACTCATTTCCTGAGTCCACACAGCCCATCTGGCTTACTTCTTCTACCTCTGTGATTTTCTAAAAAAAACTTCTTACATTAGAGTTCTTGGCTCTGAATTATTTCTTAATCAAACATAAGAATCGAAGTTTAACAGTCTCTGTGGGTAACACAACCACGAGAAAATGAATTCTGTCACTAACTTAGTTAGTTTGGAAATTCTCCAGTTGGGCCACCAGATGATAATGCAATCAGGCCAAAAGATACCTTGATTATAACTTTGTGAAACCAAAGCAAAGGACCCAGCTAATGTATGCCCAGACTTCTGACTCACAAAGACTGTGGGATAAATTTGTGCTATTTTAAAATGCTAAGTGTGTGGTAATTTTTTATACAGCATATAAAATTAATACACCCTCTTTGTAGGTAAGAAAAGTGAGGATGTTGACTATAATAAAGAATTTTTCCTAATAATTTTGATAAAAGAACCATAACTGAGAACTATGAGAATAATGACATGGATTTTTTTTAAAAAAACTTTAACTTAATAACATCTCAATGTAAGAAAATTTGGAAGAAGATCAGACGAAAGCCAGATCTACAGACACAGAATTTTATCTTCTTTTATACTCTTAAGAAAGATACTCTGGACAGCTGGAAATGTAGAAAAGGAGTCTGAGGATGATACAGAAATGTTGATGTAACTTTTGGCATTTTAAAGAAACTCTGGTTTCATTACAAGTCTTAAAAAAGCATCTATATTTATACCATGAATATTGACCTACTTTTCACATAGGTGTTTCCCTGAAATAAGAGAATGAATGAAAACAAAAGTTATTTATATTTAATGCACAGTAAAAACAAAAGGAAAGAAAAACACAGAATAAGTAAGTAAGTGAAAAAAAAGAAAGAAAGAAAAGGAGAAGGAAAGGGAGAAAATGAAGAGAAAGGAAAGAGAAAAATAAGTCATAGTAGAAGATAATTCTGAGTATAAATAGAACACAATTGTTTATAAACCACTATAGCAAATTAGTTATTTTGACTTTGTTATTATGTGAACACAGAATGATCCACATAAAAATAAATATTTAAAAAATGAAAATGACATTTTATATTATGAACATTATCACACATCTACATTATTATAAACCTTAAAAAAAAGTAAAAATAGGCCCTGGCCAGTTGGCTCAGTGGTAGAGCGTCGGCCTGGCGTGCAGAAGTCCCGGGTTCGATTCCTGGCCAGGGCACACAGGAGAAGCGCCCACCTGCTTCTCCACCCCTCCCCCTCTCCTTCCTCTCTGTCTCTCTCTTCCCCTCCCGCAGCTGAGGCTCCATTGGAGCAAGGATGGCCCGGGCGCTGGGGATGGCTCCGTGGCCTCTGCCCCAGGCGCTAGAGTGGCTCTGGTCGCGGCAGAGCGACGCCCCGGATGGGCAGAACATCGCCCCCTGGTGGGCGTGCCGAGTGGATCCTGGTCGGGTGCATGCGGGAGTCTGTCTGACTGCCTCCCGGTTTCCAGCTTCAGAAAAATACAAAAAAAAAAAAAGTAAAAATGAATGACTCATTCTCAGAGTTTTGAACATAATGTTCACAACTAATGGATCTTTCTCAAGTTTCAAGTTTCAGCTTATCTTCAACTGCTTATAAAGTTTGCACTACTAGCTACACTTTTTGAACATTGCCTTTTAAATTCAATATCCAAATCCTTCCTTGTCTTATTGAGGTAGGATAGAAGGAGGTTAGGAAAGAATCCCCTACAAGTGAAATAAGGAAGTAGGAGCTAACATCTTCTCACCAGAGCCTGGGCCTCCAGGCGTGATGAAAGGGAAAAGTAAATGGCAGGAACCCCCAGCAGTGGTTGCTGAAGTCACAACAAGGGCCCCTCCCAACCAGAAGGTGGACTCAGAATTTGGTGCCACAAAGCTTGGAGACAACCACCCACCCCTGCTTGGAAACACATAGAATCCCCAAAACTAACCAACTATGCATACAATTTACCCTCAGATTGGCCTGCAATGCATACTTTTTGCCTCTTGCACAGTGGCACCCAGGCCCTGGCCTCATTCTTTTTCTCTACCTGAATAAAACTTGCTTTATTATCACTTGTGTTTATCCTCAGAATCTTTCCTGGGTGAGTCAAGAAACTGGAGACTGCTTGACCTGTGAAAGATCCTGGATGGTTCAGGGGCAGGGCCAGCCCCTTGCTTGGAAGCAGTTCAGTAATGGTGATGCTGTAACTAGCTACTTCCAAGACAGGTACCTATAATCTTTGTTTATTAGCCATTGTAAGGCCAGCAGTCACAGCCACCATCATGGTGATTCACATGCAGGTTCCCATTGAATTTGGGCAGATGGTAAAGAAACAGTGGAGCTAGAGGATGGTGGGCCATTCCTTTATTAAAGTCTCCCACAGGCCTACAAGCAAGCACACAGAGAAAACACTTCCCTTTCACTCATTCAGAGCTCCCAAAGCCCTTACACATTCCCCAGTTCCACAACCAGGAGAATCTTCTCCGGTTTCTCCTAGAATCAAAGGCCCCACCAGTCTTAGCAGAGCTCCCAGAGCCCCTCAGCTCTGGTTCCCTATCTGCACACCTTCTCCTCTCTGCACAAACTGGCTTCTTCTTCAGCACTCTGCATTCTCTCTGCTCTCTCACTCTGCAAACATGGCTTCTTTTTCTGCCTCTTCTCTTTAATCTCTTTTCAAAAACTTTCTGGCTCAAAAATCTCTCCTCCAGCAAACATTAGCAAAACAATGGCCCTTCCCAAGCAGGAAGGTAATTTGCAATTTCACAGACCACATATACCTGGTGCTACCCAGCCCCATTTTCTAACAATAAAAGTGAGCAAATTAAAAAAAATATTTGTTACAAACTTATTTGCCCAACAGCCATAATTAACTCTACTCACTTAATACAGAAAACTCAATAAGAAGGATCCATTTAGAAAATGACTCGCTACACTAGTCCAATAGTTTACAAGGACTTCAGGGACACAATAAAAAAGAAACTTGGACAAAGATTAGGTGGTGATTTCTCAGGAAGAGTAGCATTCAGTCACTGATTCTGTAGCTTAATCCTCTTGTTCTGATTCTGTGGAAGGCTTGTACCCTGTGGTTCCCTTCCCAGGTATTCGGGACTCCTAATGCTTTTGTTGGATAATCAAGGTTTTCTATTTTGGTTTTCTATGTGCAAAATGTTCTGACTTCTATCCTTTCTCATCCTTGAACATTACTGGCAGGAAATCCTTACTTGTATTGGGCATCAGATGATCCTTACTGTCAAGTCAGTTCTCTTATTATTATACTGGTCTAGATTTTCATTTAACTGAATCTACTCAAACCAACCTGCCACTTACAATGTCCCATAGTTCACTCATTGTATGTAGGCTTTTGATAAAAAGATACTGAATTTGAACCTCAAAGGAATGAATGGGCAAATATTTTCAAATTTCAATGTCTAGCTTACTCCTTTCCTCTTCAGTTTCTTTGACCAACCTTGATAACCCAATCCTCAAAAATATTATTTAATCTGCAATTTTCAGAATCTATTTGTGGACTATTGTACTTCTCAAATACCACAATAAAAGCTATTGTTCTACTTATATTGTGCATAGGCATAGTTTGTGTATATCTATATATCTAACAGGTAAAAATAAGGTTTCAATTACTTTTGATTTTTCAGAGTCAAAGATGTGTTATTTTGTACACAGTATTTAATATATTAACAAACAAACAAACAAAAAGTACTTTGATGAAATAACTATTTGCTAATCACCAGTTAAAATACAGTTAAAAGTCAATAAAAAATCTAACACTTAGAACTAATCACTTCAAAGGGGTTTATTTGTTTTCTACTATTATTATGTGGGAAGGTATTATTGTAAACCCTCAAAATTTCCAATGCTAAATGTGGAAAATGACTCCCCAAGTAAAAGTACTGAAGAGAACATTTTAAGGAGATAGGACCAGGCCCCCAGGAGACCAATAAGGTTTTGTTGCCTCAACCTCATGATTCAGTGTTTATCAGTGAGATCATTTGAGTAACAAATGCAAGAGAACAGCTGCAAGTTTGCATGGGGTGGAGGTAAATTTAGTTGCAAAAAAAGCTAATTGCCTTAGTGTGTGCCAAACTTTGCAGGTGCTAACAAGAGCCTGCTCAAGGACCCCAGGGGAGCTGGAAGGGGAACCGGGAATACATTTGAACTCAGGTATTGACTCACATCCTAAAATCAGTCATAAAAAAAGACCTTGATGGAGGTTGAGGATAAAAAAGGTTAATCTATCAAATGTCAACCTGTATAGATAAAATAAACTTGATATAATTAATATGTCTTAATTCTTTCAGGAGACATGTAGATTGAGTCTATATCAAATGCTTTGACCACGGTAGATACCTAGAACAAGATAAAGAGTTTCTAAAATATCTACTCATGTCAAAAGAGTGATAAATATGTTGTCCACAATTTCTACACTATTTTGGGAAGAGATAGTTCTAAGATCAGAAATAAAGTTAAGGTGATTTCAGCTTTTTATTGTGACTTCAAATGCATAATACATGAGTGTATGTGTGCTTAAATTTTCTGGATAAGAATCAGGTTAAAAAGTTCTTAGTGCTAAATTCCACATACTTAACAATTAGTTAAATATCCTCTTATAATGTTCTGAAATGATACAGATAAAAAGCAAAGTGGTAAAGAAATCAACTAGTTTTCAACTAGACAGTTCAGTGCCATGGAAAAGACAGATTCATTTTAGACAAGATCGGGCGTGTTCAGGGTGTTATGGCCATAGACGCTTAAAAAAGATTCATTTTAAAAGTGATTAAGTTGTTGACAATATCTACCACCTGTTCCTCCTATTGGTTGTTGGATGATGGGACTATCTATATGGGACATCCCTAATTGTGCTATCTCAGGTTGACTAAAGGTAAGGCCTAATGATAAGACAGATTTCTAACTCTGGGATCTTCAAAAATTCACTTATCTATTATCCTTCTCAGATTTAGAACTGGACTATTTTCAAGTAATAACACACATAGGTGTTATTCTGTAACTTGTCTCCCATATACATAACCCACCACTATTTCCATCAACTCTTTATTCTTAATTTATTCTAAGATTTTCAGTCGGGTCTAGAGAGCAGTAATGAAGCTAACATTTTAAAAAGCCAACATTTGAACCTGATCTCTTACTACACAAAGCCTTAACTGATACTTCTGGAATGGGTAAAACACTTTCTAGAATTTTCCAAAAATTGTCCACTCCCTAAATCTATTACTATACTTCTTTCTCTACCTTTGGTCAAAAGCTGCTTCTTACAGGGAGTCTTCCAAGATTCCCTCACCCCTTCTTATTGTATAATGTTTTATTTACATATATTATCTTTTTTTTTTTTTTTTTTTTTTTTACAGAGACAGAGAATGAGTCAGAGAGAGGGATAGACAGGGACAGACAGACAGGAATGGAGAGAGATGAGAAGCATCAATCATTAGTTTTTCATTGATTGCTTTCTCATACGTGCCTTGACTGCAGGCCTTCAGCAGACCAAGTAACCCCTTGCTGGAGCCAGCGACCTTGGGTTCAAGCTGGTGGGCTTTTTTTTTGCTCAAACCAGATGAGCCTGCGCTCAAGCTGGCGACCTTGGGGTCTCGAACCTGGGTCCTCTGCATCCCGGTCTGACACTCTGTCCACTGCGCCACCACCTGGTCAGGCTACATATATTATCTTTTAAAATATCTTTTAATTTATTGATTTTAGAGAGAGAGAGAAAAGAAGAAGAAAAAGGAGGAGGAGGAGGAGGAGGAGGAGGAGGAGGAGGAGGAGGAGGAGGAGAAGGAGAAGGAGAAGGAGAAGGAGAAGGAGAAGAAGAAGAAGAAGAAGAAGAAGAAGAAGAAGAAGAAGAAGAAGAAGAAGAAGAAGAAGAAGAAGAAGAAGAAGAAGAAGAGAAAAGAAAAGAAAAGAAAAAGAAGAAGAAGAAGGAGAACATTGATCTATTCCTGTATGTGCTCTGACTGGGAATCAAACCAGCAATCTCTGGCCAGCACTGTTTCACTTACTCTTAAAGTAACTCACTTCAATTTTAGAGTTACCTGTGTTTTCCTATGCACTTCTGCCAGCTCTATAGAAAGCTTTTCACTTCTCAGCACAGAACCATGAGTTTTTAAGTGTCTGACCCACTGTATTCATGAAAGGCCATAGCACTTAGGCAACTTTTCTTTTTTCTAGTCTTCTATACTAATCCCTTCTCTCCCACATGTTTTCTTTTCTCCTAGGCCTGATGTTAGCAGCAGACATGTTTTCCTTAGGTTTTTCTCTCTGTGGCTTGTTTATTCAAGTACACAAACCATTTCACATTAGAAGTTTTATTGGTTATAGGAAGGCAGACTTAGGGAAGTGGAAATAAGAAATACATAGAACAAGCTTATTCTAATTTCTAAGGTTCTTTTAATCATGCCTGCTCCTCTTCCTGCTGGTTGTGTTGAATGGGTTTCTGCAATGGGATTTGATTCCAAAATGTGGGGATTACCAATTCTCCTGTCTAGTTCCTGATTTTCCTTGGGAGGAGCAAAATATATCTCTCCTTATTGAAAGCTTTATTTCCTCACCTTTGGTCCCAATGTTGCAATCAATGATGCTCCCTTTGTTTTCAATGATGAATTATATTTTCAGAAAACCTTCTTTGTCTACACAGCCTGTGCCGCAAACTGGGATATTTTCATTTGAGAGTTCCTTCCTTTGCCCCTGAGGGGTAAGCTCTTAAAGAGGGGACATTAGGTCTTTCTTGTGTCTCTATTTTATGTTTTATATTTTATCATTATATTATTACATGTGACAGGCTTACTGTATATGTATTTACTCAGTGATATGATTTGGACTTAATTAATATTCCTCAAAGATTAACATTGATATTCCTGGATTGTCTTCTGTCCTGTGGAAATACTTTGCCTTGGAATATGGCACATGGCTGATAAGTGGGGTGATGTGTTGGGACTCAGAAAATGAGCAAGAGCTCTCTGTGGGGCATGTGTGTGATGGGTTGGTGATGTGATTAAGAGAGAAGAGATGTTTGTTGGTGTTTAACTCACCGTAGAGAATTTAGTTAAGTTTAGGTTTGTTTTTGTATTATAAAGTTTCAGGACACCAAATAGACCATAAGCATTTATTAACCTGATTTTTAGGGAAGGAGTTTATGCCATTGGGTTGCTTACTGAAGAGTTGGAAATCAATCCTATATGCTAAGTTTAGCTCATGGC
The DNA here is from genome assembly GCF_036850995.1 of Saccopteryx leptura. Lineage (NCBI taxonomy): Eukaryota > Metazoa > Chordata > Mammalia > Chiroptera > Emballonuridae > Saccopteryx > Saccopteryx leptura. Next base: position 28,904,234 of record NC_089513.1, read on the forward strand.
AAGTACTCAGTATGCCTCTTGGTAGATAAAAACTAAAATATCTCGGGAAGAATTATAAACAGAAATACTTTTTTAAAATTCAGTTAGAGGAGGGGAGGCAGGGACAGACTCCCTCATGCTCCCTGACTGGGATTCACCTGACAAGCCCAATAGGGGGCAATGCTCTGCCCATCTGGGGCATTGCCCTGTTGCTCAGCAACCAAGCTCTCTTCTTAGGACCTGAGATGGAGGCCATTGAACCATCCTCAGTGCACAGGGCTAGCTTGCTCTAATCGAGCCATTGCTGCAATAGAAGATGAGAGAGAGAGAGAGAGGGAGAGAAGCAAGAGGGAGAGGGGAGAAGAGACAGATGAGTGCTTCTCCTGTGTGCCCTGACTGTGAATTGAACCCAGCACTTCCGCATGCTGGGCCAATACTCTACCACCGAGCCAACCAGCCAGGTCCGAAATATTAATATATATAGAATCTGATACCAAGCTCTAGTAAAAGATAAGGTAATATTCAGAAAAAAAGTGAGGTTAATGAGGGAAGGCATATTGAACTTGAGTCCAGATCTTCTATTGAGTCAATTTCCTATTCTTTCCTCACTGGAGATGAAGAACAGCTGGTTCCTGTCCTCCACTTAATATATCATCATATTTCAAACACAATTCTCAGAGCACCCTTTAGCCTCCTCTTTGCCAAGCTAAACAACATCGCTTTTATGAACATTTCTTATGGGACCTGTTTACCCTTGAATCATAGTACACATACTTGAAATATATTGCCTTCCGTGATCCACAGGTTAAGCTTGCTAACTGAAAGGGGGGGGGGGAGTATTGTGACAACAACTGTTATGCCTTAGTAATTATTCCATTATCAGGAAAAAATACCTGCACTGTAGACATACATCAAAGACAGTTTAACTTGAAGAATGTGCATTTAGTTTTCCTGTTCCAAACACATTTTCATAACACACTGAACAGATAATGAGAATTGTGGTTGACATGTCCATCAGAGTGGCCTTTCTAGCTCCTAGTAATAACCATGCATAAATGTACCATGTGATAATCATTTAGATCAACAACAGGATTAGGTCAATCTACTAACTTTAAGAAATTAAAGTTGTGTGTGCATGTGTGTGACAGAGACAGCGAGAAAGACAAAGAGAGGGACAGATAGGGACAGAAAGACAGGAAGGGATAGAGATGAGAAGCATCAATTCTTCGTTGCACTCCTTAATTGCTCATTGATTTCTTTTTCATATGTGCCTTGACTGGGGGGCTACAGCAGAGCAAGTGACCCCTTGCTCAAGCCAGTGACCCTGAGCTCATGCCAGCGACCTTGGGCTTCAAGCCAGAACATTTGGGCTCAAGTGAGCAACCCTGCACTAAGTTGATGAGCCAGTGCTCAAGCCAGATGAGTCTGCACTCAAGCTGGCAGCCTCAGGGTTTCCAACCTGTGTCCTCTGCATCCCAGTCCAACGCTCTATCTACTGTGCCACTGTCTAGTCAGGCAGAAATAGACTATTAGACTATTTTTTAAAGGAGTTTTAAGTTTGCAGAAATACTGAGCAGAGCCCTGGCTGGGTAGCTCAGGTGGTTACAGCATATCATCCCAATACACCAAGGTTGCGGGTTTGATCCTGGTCAGGGCACGTACAAGAATCAAACAATGAATGCATAAATAAGTGAGAAAACAAAGTGATGTTTTCTCTCTTTCCTTCCTCTCTCTCTCTAAAAGTCAATAAATTAATTAAAAAACAAGAAATATTGGGCAGAAAGTACAGAGAGACTTCCCATATGCCCCTTTCCCACCTTCGTCTGAATATACACTTTTCCCCAGTATTAACATCGTGTATTTAGTGTGGTACATTTGTTACAACTGATAAGCCCAAATGACTTTCTAATTTAGTTAGAAGCCATTTCCTACCACAAGGCTTGAATCTGAGGACTCCGAGGTAGTTCTTAAAGGGAGCATGATCTGATCCAAAGGCACGAAGTAGGTACATTTCCATCTGCCAAGTGGGTTGCTTAACTATTTTGATGAGATGCAGCGTTTCCTGATGCTGCTTCCCTCGGCAGTGGGAAAGCAGGTCATAGTCGGTTAAGAACAACTGACATGCACATGGGTGAAGAGAATGGTAACATGCATCACACCTATTTGTTATGCAGGCACACCAAAAATGTGTCCTATTGTGAAGAAGCCTGAATTCTAGATTTCTCCAGCATAATTCTATGACCTCAAGGTGCTAATCTAACTGTTCATTCTGACCATTAGGTGTAATAAAACAAAAGTATTATTTAACTTCCTGAAAGCAGCACTCTGAACTAGACACAATCTTGAAATAACTCAGAGCTCTGAAATACATGATTTTCAGTGTCTTTGAAGAACATTGCTGACTTAGTTTTCATCAACTCAATCAATAGACATCCAGCTGGCATTTTACCACCATATAGTCTTTTTTGGCTGAAAGTAACTATTTCCATAATTGAATCCAATAATTTATTCCTGCCCTAACTAAATCCAAAATTACACGCTAAAAAAATCAAAAACCAGAAAACAAGGTGGGAAGAAAAATAACATATTTTCCATTTGATCATTACACTCTATTTTGGTGGCTGTCAGAAACAATATCTAATTTACAGTACTTTATATTTAAGCATCTGGCAGTTTGATTAATTTGATTAATTAATTTTTTAGAATTCTATCAACTCTGCTGCACCATAACTTGTATTAAAAAAAAAACCACACGCAGTGAAAAATAGCTTTAAAAGAAATTAAAGATGTCATTATCAGAGGCTTGATATTATTAAGTTATCATCTGGAAAAGGCAAAATAAAGTAAAATTAGAAAACTATAAGAAAAAGGAAAAAAACAATTTTCAAGCTAAGTGTGCATTGCAAAAATATGTAGCAAGTACTTTGAGGTGTTTCAAAATTACACAGATTCTGAAAGACACGAGGTTATTGGCTTCTTTAAAGAGAGATTTGTTGGGAAATATGTTCTTATATTTTGGGGCTCGTCTTTAATTTCCAGTTAAAAAGGAGATTGCCTCGCACTTTGGATCCTGCCTTCTGCTTGGCATGCCAGTGGGCTGAGTCCAGCAGGACCCACATGGAGAAAGTCTGCCCAAGCAAGGGTTCATCTCCTCGTGTCAAGGATTTTCCTCTGGTGGGGGGAGGAAATCACTCTATTTGCTGCACTAGTTGCTACGCAGTCTGCTATCTGGACATCATAGCGCTGATATGTTGAAAACATCTCTCAACTGACAGCTTTCTGAAACAGGCTTCCCCAGCTATCCAGCTGACAAGCTCCTAGCCACCCCGCATTTCCCTGACCACTGCAATTTCACAAGCAGGGCCTAGTGAGAGAATCACCTGAACTCAGCAAAACCGTGGGATAAAGGAGAGTTCGTTAGCATTGTTGTCAGCACAGCTGGATGGGCTCCCATTGCTTTCCTTTGCAGATTTGGAGTCTGTGGATTCCAACAGCCAGCCATGGTGTTCCTGGGTTCTTGCTGGCGTGTGTCTGCATCTGACCCCTGCCTCTTTCTCAGGTGATTAAGCAAGCTGCCCATTTCTGGAAAAGTTCAGCAGCAAAAAAGAAAAGTTGCATGTGGCCTCTCATGATGTGGAATTGCAGAATTGACCTATGATTTCAAAACTGTGGCAGAAAAGTGTGCTGCAGGGCAAAATGTACACACTCAAGTCTTCCTGTGTGCCCACTTGCAGGTGTAAATGCTTGTTAGGTCTACATGGTCAGTTCAATACAGATTGCATACATTTGCATATTTTACTTTTAACCACATAGACTGTTGCATATTCTGAGGCAAGAATAATATTATCGTTTTAGAGATTTTATGTATTGAATGATTTCACATTTATTTTGAAATATCTTTCTATTGATGAATGCTTCCTGAACATCAAAATAGAAATGGGTAGACACACAAACTGAGGAAAAAAGAAGAAAGGTCAGAGACCAAACAGATTCTTGGCAAAGGGAAAGAGCCTCAGATTCCCTCCTGTTGGGAGAAAGGGGTTAAAGGGTGGGGCATGGAGTGGACTGATGGAGTGGTATGAACTTATACAAATTTTGAGATTAGTATTTGTCTTCTTTCTTCTCCCACCTCTCTTTTCTCTCATCATCCCCTTGTGCCCCATCTAAATTCCAAGTTTCCAACTGGTTTTTGTTTGTTTGTTTGTTAAATGAGAACAGGGGAGATAGACAGACTTCCACATGCACCTGGACCAGGATCCACCCAGAACCCTGTCTTGGGCCGATGCTGAATCAACCAAGCCATTTTTAGCACCCGAGGCTGAGAAGCTGGTATCAAACAAGTTATCCTCAGCACCTGGGTGTTTGAATTAGTTGAGCCACTGGCTGTGGGAGGGGAACAGGGAGAGAATGGGGAGAGAGATGGGAAGCGAAGCAGATGGTGGCTTCTCCTGTGTGCCCTGCCCAGGAATCAAACCCAGGATATCCAGATGCCAGGCCAATATTCTAGCCACTGAGCTGACCAGCCAGGGCTCCAATTGTTCTTTTCTTCTTTAATTTTATAGTTAGGCCAGATATGTTCTCTTTGGGCTGCAGACCAACTCAGTGTTTCACTCTCCCCCCCAGATCCACTGTCCTCGCCCTTTTGTTCTGACCCTTAGCTACATTATACTGTATGAGATCTTATTAACTAATAACCTGAAAAAGGGGACTAGCTAACTGTGACTTAGAATCTTAGATATCAGTGAGATGTTTATATCTAAATAAGAAATCAGTAGAGACTAAAATAATGGATGGTAAAATCAGTCTCTGGTGTTGTGGGGTAAGGAAAACATTGGTCAGAGATCACTGTGATGCTCATCAAATCAATGCACAGGTGTCTAAAATTATAAAGCAATGTGTACTGTTGTTCAACAAATTATAGGTACTATAATCGAGAGGCGCTCACTAAAATGGAAATAATTGGTTTTATATTTAATAAAAATAATCTACTTTATCTTATTAAAACGAGACATGGTATCCAAAATAAAGACAAAACAGCTTCATGAGAAGGAAAGAGGAGTTTACAGGCAGCCTGATGAGATGTGTGGGTGTTAGGGGATAGTTTAGCTATCCAAAGCTGACATAATGAAGTGAACCTTGACCACCCATCAACCGCTCCCTTGTGGTCTTAAATCATATGGGTCACTGTGCACATTTGGAGTAGTTCCAATGTGAATACATTCTAACTGTATTTGGAAAAAAATCTATGCGTCCTGAAATGTTTTACAGTCAAACAATTGCTCTTAGTATTTCCATCATGAGGCCACCTATGAGCTCTGGGACCTCGAAGCACAGGGTTGGCCATATCTTTCCTCAAATATTTAAGGAATCTTGTGCAGAGCTATAAGTCAGCACAGAAAATACTGTTCCTCTTGCTTTTGGGCTTAACTTGTAAAGATGTTTAGCATAGCTAGGATGTTTCTTCCACAGCTGGTTATATATTTTTCATTCAAACTATATTTGGGTTCAGTACTATGAAGCCAGTCTTTTTGAGTTTTCCTATCCTGTGACCACGTAAATTAAAGTCTCTTAAATATTATTCTTCATAAATGGAATGTTCAATAAAGGAAAGTGGTTAAGTTGCCTTGAACCATCAACTCATCTGTGGTTATTTGCACCCCCAGCCATTCCAACCAAGTCTCTTTTGGAATACTGGCCTTGTTGAACTGACTTCTTTACTACTTGGTCCGTAACACAGCTTATTTTATCAGTTGCAATAAACAAGGGTGGTTGAAGCCTGCATGATGGTGTTAAACTCTTTGGGTTAGCAAATGAAAACATCTGCTGACTGCCCACTGTGAATAGGGCAGTCTACTAGAAACTGAATGTATAAGCAAAGCAAAACACTGTTCCCGGTTCTAAAGTTGGATTAGAGGAGGGATATTCTAGGTAGAGTTAATGCACACATCGGATTCTAAATCATAATCAGAACTCTAACTAAACATCATCTTCTGAGAATTGATTCTCTCTTCTTATCGAGATTCAGACTTTCCCTCAGGTCCTAGTCACTGCTCTGCTGTTCAGTGCTCACCAGTCTCTCTCTCTCTCTCTTTCTATGCTCACCTCTCATGTCCAATTTGATGAAACATTCAGGAATTTTCCCAGGATTGGTATTTATTATTTTTCTACATGCCCCACTTCCCTACTTATATGATGAAATTTCTGAGATCATGGATCTAGAATTACACTTTCTGGTGTTACTCACTCTTGACACAAGACCCCTACCCAATTGATTGGTAATGCCAATTTTCAGACTTTAGGTCTCAATTTAAATGTCACCGTATCAATGAGGCCTTACAGGACAGCCTATCTAAAACATGGTTCAACATTGCCAAGAAGTTAGTCTACTCTTCAGCATCCCTTTTGTTGGTTTCATAGCAATTCTTTTGTAATCATTTATTTTACCTGCTTCTTTATTTTCTGTTTTCCCTATTAGACCAAAAAAAAAACAAAAAACAAAAAACCCCACCCATAAAAGAAGGACTTTGATGGTTTCATTCCTTATTGTACCACCGGAGTATAGCTCATTCTCTAACACATTCATTCATTCAAAAAATATTTATTGGGCCCTGGCTGGTTGGCTCAGTGGTAGAGCGTCGGCCTGGCGTGCGGAAGTCCCAGGTTCGATTCCCGGCCAGGGCACACAGGAGAGGCGCCCATCTGCTTCTCCACCCCTCCCCCTCTCCTTCCTCTCTGTCTCTCTCTTCCCCTCCCGCAGCCGAGGCTCCATTGGAGCAAAAGATGGCCCGGGCGCTGAGGATAGCTCCTTGGCCTCTGCCTCAGGTGCTAGAATGGCTCTGGTCATGACAGGGCGGTGCCCCGGATGGGCAGAGCATCGCCCCCTGGTAGGCATGCCGGGTGGATCCCGGTCGGGCGCATGCAGGAGTCTGTCTGACTGCCTCCCCATTTCCAGCTTCAGAAAAATTAAAAACAAACAAACAAACAAAAAATATTTATTGGAATTTTGTATTTCAAAGGTAAATAGAAAAATATTTTAAAATAAATATTATTAAATTATGTATTACTCATTCATCTAAATTCTCAAGATGATGGTGAAGAAAATGATAAAAATAAACCTTTGGGCAAATCTCATATATGTAATACATTAACTCTAAACAGATTTTGATTTCTATTTAAAAACAAAATTTTAAATTTAAACTAAATTTAAACATTGTGCTAGCAACAACTAGTATATTTAAAGTAGATAGAAAAGGATGAAGTTTGCAGTGAGTTTGGGCACAGAAGATGATGCTGACTATAGGTGACTGATGTAGTGAGTCCTATGGTACAAATTGATCCAGGCTGTACAGACTCTGGGCAGGTGAACGTGGCCTGGAGTCAAATTTGACAAATGAGAGAAGGTGATATTGGGAGTGGCTCTATTCAGATCATTGCCTTTATTTCAGATTGTGTAGTCTATTTCTTGATTGTCAACCATCTTGACATTGGAGATAATTATCCTTCTCTTACCCAATTCAGTTGACAGGCATAATTATTCCTAGTTCTGCTGCCAGTGGTTAAATAGCTACATATGTGAAGTTTTTGCCAAAATGGTATTATTATTAGATCCTAACTGGATAACCAATTTCTATAACTCATGTATTTGGCAAATACTTTTTAATTCTTTCTTCTTTCTTTCTTCCTGTCTTTCTTTCTTTCTTTTCATTTCTGTCTATAAAAAGCTAAGGTCAAAAGGAAATGATCTTAAAATTCTATTCAGAAAACACACCAACTTTCTTCCCTTCAGTACTTTGGTCATATCTCAGTATCTTCACAATGGTTTTGACAGTATTTTTGAACCAATCTGAAAAGATCAAAATAAAATCCTAAAGTTATATATATTTATATATGGCCATTTTTATTCCTTGTCTGTTATCAGCATGGCCTCAGGAAAAGCCAATGGTTTGATTCATTGATTACCATAATTATTATTAAAGTAATCAGTTAATCAGGACTAGATATCTATAGATCCTTAGGATATAGTAAAGTATAAGAAATTGTTAGAGAGTTCACAGAACTCAGAGGAATGGGAAAGGGGTGTTTACCTGGCCAATTGAAGGAATAGATAATCATAGGGCTGGAAGAAATATTAGAAATCATCTAATCAAATGCTCACTTTACAGTTATGTAAACAGAAACTCAGAAAATGTAGGTGACTTGTTCAAGGTTATTAAGTGTGCCAATAGCAGAGTCTGAGCCAGGGCCTTTGATTCCCCACCAGGTAACAATTTAGAAGGAATTAATTGACACCAACTGAACATAGAGCAGAAACTGGGACAGCACCTTGGGGAGTACAGAAATGCTTGGGAACTGCTGAATAGGAACCTGGAGAAAGGAATTACAATAACAGCCACCATTTATTGAGAAGCTATTATGTGCAAGGCACACTGCTTGTCATTTTATAAAATGATCTCTAATGTTCACAATAGCTCTGCAAGGTAGGTATGACTCATTTTATTTTCCAAATGAAGACATCAATTCAGCAAAGTTAATGAACTAGCCTAAGGTCACAGAGTTAGAAATAAGATTCACACTGAGCTATGCTGAACCAAAGCTCACAATTCTCTGCTGAGCCACATTTTTTCCGAAGAGATACTAAAGGGGTAGGGGCCATGTTTGCTCTGACCAGAGGGCTCATCTAATAGAAATGTGCAGGGGGTAAGCTCAAATGATCCCATGATTATGATAGACTCTTCATGCTGGACTAATGATTGAGGACTTTAACAGGGACTTGTTAACTAATACATATAGGCACACTTGATAATTGGTGCCACAGAAAAGGGCCTCTTGTAGAAAAGTCCATATAATCAATCAGTTGGATGATTGAGGAAGACATGGACACTAATAATAAGGGTTTGATTCCTTTTTTTTTTTCTTTTGCTCTTATTTCCTCATAACAGTAAGAACTATTCTGGCAAGAGGATTTGAAAAGTGATCTCAAGGTCTTGGCAACTTGGCTCAGTAGTAGAGTATTGGCAAGGCATGTGGACATCTGAGTTTGATTCCTTGTCAGGGCACACAGGAGAAGTACCCATCACCTTATCCACCCCTCCCCATCTCACTCTCTTTCTCTCTCTCTTCCCCTCCTGCAGCCATGGCTCAAATGAAACGAGTTAGACCCAGGTGCTGAGGATAGCTCCATGGCCTCTGCCTCAGGTGCTAAAATGATCTTGTTGCTGAGCGAAGCAGAGCAACATCCCAGATGGGCAGAGCATCACCTCCTAGTGGGCTTGCTGGGAGGATCCTGGTTGGGGCACATGCAGGAGTCTGTCTCTGCCTCCCCTATTTTCACAGCATAGAAAGAAAAAGAGAGAGGGGGGGAAGGAAGGAAGGAAGGAAGGAAGGAAGGAAGGAAGGAAGGAAGGAAGGAAGGAAGGAAGGAAGGAAGGAAGGAAGGAAAAGAAAAGTGATCCCAAGCCCTCAGTGGCATTTTCCTTGCACAGCCAGTATTGATTTTCAGTGTGTACTTACTGCTTGATCAACTCTTCTGATAGGTCACACACCCGTTTTGTTGGATGTACCCACAACACAGCAGAAGTTCCGATTTTGAAAAGCAATCCTTTGTATATCTAAAATAAATCTAAAAACATTTTTCAAAGATATAGGCCTATTGCATCCTGTGTGTTCCTCTGAGCAACTCACCATTCTACATCTTTGTTAGTAAACCTAATATTAGTGAACCTAATATTAGTGTTCTAGAAGATCCTGGAAATTTACATTTTGTTGAACTACAAATAAGGCTGTTCAGTATTTTGCTAGTGTTTATCTTTCCACCCTCCATCATCCCACCACTGATCAGTCATTCCTGACCACTCAGAGAGCTTGTTTTTTTCTGCTCTATCTGCATGAACTTTCTCTTCCCCCGAAATTGTCCTGCCTCCTGCAGTAACTTACCCTATTTACACTGCCACAGAATCTTGTCTTAAACATCTCAAATAAATTACATTTTATAACTTGTGGAATCATTGCATGTGTCTCCTCTAAATTGGAAATTTCTCATAGATGGAAATTTTGATTTTCAACAAAGTTTTGATTTTCAACCTCTAAAAGACTAGGCACTGGGGTGAACGCACAGTATGGTGTATGGAGATGTGTTGTAGAATTGGGCACCTGAAACCTGTATAATTATGTTAACCAGTGTCACCACAATAAAAATTCATTTAAAAGAAAAAGACTAGACACTACTTTATAAGTATTTTAAGAAGGAAATATTGAAGAAAGGAAAGGTCGAAGAATGGCAGAAAGAGGTAGAAGGAATATCTATGTGTGAGTGAATTAAACACACAATTAAGTGTGATTATTGTGGGATTTCTTGTTTCTCATTTTACAGTTGATTAAAGAATTAGGTTGGTTTATGTTACATTAACAAGGAGACTAGTTAGCTAAAATATTATCCCTGTGCTATTGACCAAGAAAAATATATACAAAAACATGTGGATTGTTGGGTACATCAGTCATATATAAATATTGAATAAGTAAACAAAAATCCAGATTCAAGTAAAATTATATCATTGTTTAGGCTGAAAGCATTATTATTCTTAGCAGTCATCCAGTGCCAGGCAAAGGGCTGGGAACATGTTACTTGAGGGAAGAGATAATGATGGCTTGCTTATTCTGTTTTTTTAACACAGTGTCTGGCTTATAACAACTTTTTAGTCAGAATCTGGGTAAAAGTTAAAATGATATTCCATACTTTATGCTTGTTGACAGAGGCTTGATTTTATTACTTATGGTCCTGTAACCTCTATAACTCCCAGTTTCTTCATCTGTGAAAAGGAACAAATATATGTCTATTCACTTTTAGTATTCAGAAGATTATCAGTGACAATAGATATTAAAAGTCTTGATATCAGTTGACTACTAAGAAGAAATACCTGAGAAATATTTATCTATAGAAACTATCTATTTAAAAAGTCCAGATGTATCAACTTGTGTCTGATTAGATGTAGTTATAGGAAAGGAATCATTAAAAAAATTACTGTCCCATTGCTTGTTTATTCATTTGGTTTAGCATTGATCTGAAGGAGCTAAAGGTATGTGTTTAATTATTGAACAAGTAAATGCCTTCATATTTTCTCAGAAAGGAAGGTCTTCTCTTTGTGTATATCTGATGTCTGTCACAGGAGAAACCAGGGAGAAAGTAAGACTAGTTATGTAAAACCAATCGCCACTTGAAAAGGGGTTGTAGAGGAATAAAGTCATTCTCCTTGCCTTCTTCCATTCCTCTAGGCCAGTGGTAGTCAACCTGGTCCCTACCGCCCACTAGTGGGCGTTCCAGCTTTCATGATGGGCGGTAGCGGAGCAACCGAAGTATAAATAAAAAGATAGATTTAACTATACTAAGTTGTTTTATAAAGATTTTTCTGCCAAACTTAGCAAAAATCCAACATAAAGTACTCGGTAAGTAATTATTATTATATGCTTTAACTTGCTGTAACTCTGCTTTATAAATTTTATAAAGTAAAGTTACTTCCCTACTTTATAAATCACCATTACTGTGGAACCGGTGGGCTGTTAGAAAATTTTACTACTAACAGAGATACAAAATTGGGCGGTAGGTATAAAAAGGTTGACTACCCCTACTCTAGGCAATGGTCTTGGTGATAGGCATATATTCTCTCAGTTATCCCCTGAAGGGGAATAGATGAGGAAACTAGGACTTAGTGAGCCCAGGTAATTTGTTTAAGGTGCCCCACATGCTAAGTATCAGAGTAGGTATTGAAACCAGTGTGTTGAACACGTGATGCAGTATCACAGCATTGCTGGTTATGCCAGATACCTTCAGTTTGCCTCTGTGACCTCTCTCCACTGTCTCCATCTCTCTCTCAGTCCTGCAAGGCTGATCTGTGATGGACCACATTAAGGAGCTTCCATGACCTCTGGTTTCTATTTGGATTTAACTGATAAAACCTGCAAGGGAGATGGGAGGGAAGGAGAAGGGAGAAGGTGGTGAGGTATTCATCACCTGACTCCTTCCCTTATCAGGTCTCCTTGGAATGTCTGTGTTCCTCAACATAAGACCACTGCTTTGGTGGTTTGTTTAACACAACACTGTGCTTCTGGACCCTGGTACTTCTTCCTCTTCTTGTCCTTCAGGCCTAGCGGTGGTAACAGCTCTCAGGTGCTAATCCCAGGATTCTGTCCTGCTTGTACTTCCTCCTGTATGAGCCCACACCTTTGTGTTAGGTCCTCTTGGAATTACCGTAATTTAAGTACACCATCTGTTTCCTACTGACACTGGCTGAAACAGTTATATCTGGACTGTCTCACTCATATACAAAAGTTGCAGAAAAATACCACTGCAAGCTGAATTTTCGGTCCAAAACTCACAGAGCCACCGTCTTGTTGATAAATCTATGTATTTGGAAATGAATCAAATATTTAAAATTGTTTGGGATTTAGAAACTCATAACAAAGAACAACTGCTCTCCTAGAACTGTGTTCCCCTGACAAGTGGCATGCGGCAACTTTTAATCATGAAAAATGCGTTTGCTGCAGAAACCTAACACTAACTCCTGGACATTTACTATGTAGAGAATGTTTCCAGTCAACAGAACATATTGGAACAGTGAGTAAAGTTTTAGAGGGAAGGCTGAGTTTGGGGAAGCTGGGCAAAATACAAATTGAGGATCATACATTTTGCGATGTCTGTCTCTGACTACAATAAACAAATGTATCCTTAGGGAGTTTACAATGAAGTAGAGAAATCATTTAAGCTACTGTTAAATGCTTGCGATAATTACTTGGTTTGTGATACAATCAATTTCTTAAAAAACTGAAAAACTTTTTTTTTTCAAACAACCTTTTTAGCACAAACTGTTTTTCTTGGTAAAAAGAAAAAAAAAGTAAGTGAATAAAGAGAAAGGGTTTTGGGATAAGCTGATTTTTTTTTTCTTGTTTGTTTATCTCTTCTTTTCTCTTTATTATAAGAGGCTTTAGATAAACGGGCAAGAGCATTAAGTGAAAATTATGAGAGCTTATCAGATAGACTGTTATTAGTTTCAGGGGAGTCCCAATTAAGCTTAAAAATAGGTGGGTTTAACGCAGAGATGGCTATTCTAATTCACTCATTAAGGAGTAAATATTTGGACTTTACCTTTGAGGATTTAGACAAATTCACATGTTGAGCTCCTTGAAAGTAAGGAAGTTTATTTTCTTAGATTCATGTCAAGAAAGTTAATCATGTTTTAATGCTTCTTAGAAATGGAACCCAAGGCTAATTGTCTAAGCCAGTGTTATATTTTTATTTAAAAATTTATTTGCTTTTCAAATTATCTTTAAAAGCTATGTACCCCCAAAGGGAAAAAATAGTAAATAAGTAAATTTGAATTGCTGTTGAAAATATATATGACAATTGCAACAGTATTGCCTTGTGAAGTCTGCATTTCAGCCTGTCTCATCACACCTGGTGCTAAATTCTCTGTTTTTAAATGCCATCCCCATTGTCAGTGGCTTTGGAGCCCTCCCTGCAACCTAAGCTCAATGGTTCTCAAACTTCAGTGACCATATAAAAATTGTAGAGAACTTATTATAAAGTGAAGTTTCCTGAACTCCTTTTCAGTGATTCTAATGCAATAAAGGCCTAGGAATGGGTATTTGAATCTCAGGTTCCCTGATGCAGATGTTTGGAGAGCCAGACCCTGAGCAACACTGAGTCAGTAGTCTCTAGTATGCTGTATTCATCTTGACCCCAGTCTCGGGTGGGTGCAGTGAGGTACTTCCAAGTCTCACTTCCTGCAAATGTAGCTTTATCCAGGTGCGCTCATTCTAAAAACTTGGATTCTACCTTGTTTTCAAGGATTGCAGAGTTACCAGGAGTAACCATGACTCCCAGTTCTGCAAACTGAGCAGTATATGATTTGCTGATTCCTGCCCAGAGCTCCGCCTTCCTCTTACCAGTTTGTCTTAGAATTTGAAGTTCTCACTGAGAACTTGGTAGCTGCTGAAGGACTCTGCTCATTCAAGTCTCTACAAATTCTCTCCTCTCAGTTCTTTCTAATCCAGCTTTGCCACTGCTTCATGTTGGGTCCTCTGTACTGATAGCAGACGAGTAGATTAGTTGCCCATCATGCATTAGAGTCAGATCATCTGAATTGGAACCTTGATTCTGTTCCTTGCTAGCTGGCTGACCTTGAATATATTACAGACACCTACAGACTCCATTTCTTCTGTATAAGATGGGAATGGAAACATCAATGACAACCTGTAGCACTGCTGTGAGAATTAAATGTGGTAACATACATAAAGCACTTAACACAGTTCCTGACACAAAGTAAGTACTAAATTAAGTGTTAGCTAATTCTGTTATCAAAGGGATCACCTTACTGGATCAAGCTGTCTATTATCATCTTGGGCTAGAATGGACTCTCTCCAGCTAGATCTGTTGTCATTTCCTGTCTTGTCTCAGCAGAAGAGCATACATACGCCTGGTTTGTCTCATTCCACTTCAGACAATTGTCCACATGAGGCCTCATTATTACTTCAGATCATTAATAATGTCTTCTTATTCTTCTACCTTTTGTGTTTGAACTGAAGAGGAAGCTAATAATTATTAACTTAATACACGAGTAAATGGATGAGATTTCCTAAAAAGCCAAACTGCTCTTTTAGGCGTGTTTTTTTTTTTTTTTTTAATTTTCATTGGTTGGTTTTCCAGAGTTATTGTGCTATCATGAATTATTTGACTAGTGTTATCAACTCCTTCAGCTTAAAAAGGAAAGTGAAGAAACTTGAGATGAAAACTATCAAGAAGAAAGAGCATTTCCAAGAAGAGGAACGGCGCAGTCTGCTGCAGACCCTCCGTCACTTAGACAAGAAGTATTTCTATGCATCTGGGTATGCATGAATCCTGAAAAGTGATGGCTCTTCAAAGTGAGTCTACGCAGGACCCGACATAGTGTCAGCTGATGTATAACAGCAGGTTAAGCTGTTGCTAACTTCTCTTCCTTAGAAAGCAGACAGTCTTTGTTCACCAGTGTGTGGATCCTTCAAAGTTAGAGGGAAGGGGGTGATGTCCCGACCCTGCCTCTTGACCTAACACAGCCACCACTTGCCGGCCCCTCTCCGGAGGTCTGATTCTGTGATCCAAGCTGTGGCTGAGATCACATTACAAATCCTCGGGATTGCTGAGAAGTGCTAATGTCCTCCCCATTCCATACTCCTGATGACTTGAAAGGCCATATTTGTCCCCATGGCTGAGGAGGCCGCTGTGCTATGGAGATATGGGTCTACCCTACTTCACAGCAGTCTGGGAGGTCTCCTGTGACAGGGAATAATGTTCCAGAAATCCGAACAGAAGGTAAGGCTTGCAGATTAGCAGAGCATTTGTGGTTCTCAAGGTCCTGGTCAGCCTGGGACATCTCTATGTAAATGAATGCTGGGGACATGATTCGGACAGCTTAATCCTGCATTGTAAGTAAGGCCAGGCCAACATAAGCTCCAGAAAGGCTTTCGTTCGGGACTGAAATAACATTTGACCATCTCAAGTTTTATTTCTCATTATCTCCCAGAGACCTGAAACACTTTGCTAGGAGAAAAAGAAAAAAATAGGAGGGAGGGGAAGAGAGGAAGAAAGACCAGTCTATATCCCCTCTGAAATCCTGTTCAGAGGATTTGCTGCACTGGCGTTCCAGCTTCAAATAAGACTGATTAAAATAAAATTACTCAGTCTCCTGACCCATAGCAAATTTCATGAGCTGCAATTTGTCTAGTAGTTGAGCTGTGAGTACCATCTGATTGGCTATAATTTAGGTTTATGGTTCCTTTTTTCCCCCTTCAAACAGAGCAGAATCCAGCAATCCTGAAATAAAGAACTAGAAGGAAAAAGGGAGACTTTGTATAAGCTAAGAAAACATGCAAAGGAACAAATTTAAATAAGATAACATTGTTTGCTTTTCAAAAAGCTCAAATTCTCAATGTCTCTGGAGCTTTGCAAGGGGAGCCTGACCTTGCATTTCAACTTGTTCAATCCAGTCTAAACTCCTGAGCTGTCTTCCCTGCTAGACTGCCTTTGTCTTTTCTTTTTTCCCCTGTGGTCTCTAATCTCCAGGTCTGTAAATCATGAGAGAGTTTTCAACTCTGAAAATGCTGAAGCCCGACAGTGCCAAGAGTCTCCAACCCATTTCCCAGGGAGAGTGGCCTTTTCTTTCCAGGTCCTGCCACTTCCGCCTCCTCCATGGTCCTCCGTGCTCTTGGTGACAAACTGGCTTCTTCTTCAAATGCCCAGGAAGGCACATCAGCAGCCCTCCCTGTCTGGGCAAAACTGTGGGCAACACCTATGAACTCCTTAATGTCTGGAATGATCGAACACATCTTTTCAATAACCAGAAAGGGAAATGTCTGCTAGTGGAAAGAGCAGTATTTAGGGAACAGATACCTGTTTAATTCTCACCTGACCAAGTAAAACCACAGAGGTTACATATAGAGAAAAGCTTCTTTGGCCTCAGCTCATCAGTCCTGCTATTCTGGGCTCTCAGATGGCTTAGAGAGAGGGGTGCCGGTTTGAGAGGTAGAGAGACCGTGTGAGATCCAGGAAGGTGCGTAGACTCCTCAGTGACGCATCACATACTGAACCGTGATGCTATGCACTTTTGGCAACAGAATTTCCTTATCTAGAAGATGTGGAGACATTCCAACTCTTTCTTTTTCTCCCTGAACCTCACTTCCTGGCAGTCTGGGAATAAAGAGCTGACTTGGGGGTAGCGGCTAAAGAGCCGATGGATATGGCACAAATTCTGTCACTAAGCTGATCTCCCCTGAATGCCAAGAGGGGCATTAGCAAGGCCTCTTTCCTTCCCAGTTAATGGCAGCTGTGTTATTTCTTCTGACATTTAAAGAGTTTTAAAGAAACAAATCCAGTTTTATTTAACTGACCTAGAAGAACCTGGCATTCAGTAGATGCTCAACTAAAGTCTGTGGAAAGATAAATGAGCAAGTGGAGCTGTTTCTTTGCAGACTGTGCTTTGCTGAGTGGGGAGGGCCCTTCCTAACCCTGCGAGCCCCTCACTGCCAGGGTGACAAAGCAGGGACACTGGGCTGCCCACGTCTGGGACTTTGCATAACCATCTGTTGTTAAGGAAAGATATTTTTAACTGCTCTGTCAGGACAATAGGTTCAGGAATTCCTTCTCTTCCCTTCTTTGCTCTCTAAATAAAAAAGAAACTACTTCTGTGGGAAGAAAAGAGGCTTGGGTTCAGACAAGGCTCAGTTTGAATTATTATTAAGTCTACAGGTTGTGTGTTAACTGGGACAAATTGCTTTGTATCTCTGAGGCTTAGTTTTCTTTTCTACAAAATGAGAATAATAAATTCTACCTTGCAAGAACATTAGGAGGATTAAATAAAATGAGGTATCTAAAACTCCTGCTACCTGGTAGAATCGTAATAAGTGATCGTAGTTATAATAAAAACATATGAAGAACATTTGGTGCTTTTCTGCAGAAATCCCTCTCTCTAATTTGCTTTTTCTTGCACATTGCTTAAGGCCACTCTAAAGAAGGGGAAAGTTTATTGAACCATCAGTGCTTATTTTAAAGTATGTAATCACAAGAGAGCCTAAAATGAGAATCCACCATTGTTCTGATGTTTTCAAGACTGCCATAGTGTCTCTTTATTTTGATATTCAGGAGAACACGAAAAACTGATTCCGACTTATGCACAAGTAGATAATGAAATCTCTGTTTCCATCTGTCTTCTTCAGGGAATATGGAAACCCAAATCCTGACCACCTCGGAGGATCTTAGGTTTACATGATCTTTTCTCAAGCTAATAATAAAAGACCTATACTGCTGTTCTTGTTCTGTAGTTGAGTAAACAGGTTCACAGGGACTGCAAGGTGTTCGAAGTCAGACTTTAACATGAAAAAAAGGAGCAAGCCCGAGATCCACATCTGACTATCACTTCATAGCATTTCTCTTTTATGACACTTCCCAATAGATAAGGACCAGAAGCAGGTGTCTTAAGAAACATATTAGTAAGTTAGGTTGGTTAGTGTCTCTCTAACTGCCTCTTCTATCCTCTAATTGAAGTACTTCAAATAGTTAATGATTCCATTACAAACAAACTATTTTCTAGAAAATTTTATTTTGTGTCACCTTAATACTTCCATATTTGAAAGCAGGCACTTTTTATATGACCAAGATGCAAAACTGTACTGCCTAGGTGATACCAGGTCCCGTTAATTAGATGCTAGATGAACAGTTTTCTCCATTGGTAGAATTCTTTAGCTAATGTGAATGGTGACTCCTGAACACCAAAAGGAAGCACATTGCTTTGGGCAGGAATAATCAGTTCAATTTTTAAAAACCCAGGAGAATTTTGGGTTTTTGGAAGACTGGACACCAGAGGGTGCTAAAGAGCTGCATAATTTACTTTTGGGTCTTTCTCCACCAAGTTTCTATGGTAGTGGAGTCAGCCCACCCTGAGAAAAGAGGCTGGGCATGTTTTCTCTGGCTCAAGGGCTTGTTGGAGTTGTATGCCCACCTGGAACCACAGGCCACATTAATGGACCTTGGTGTGGCCAGCCTCTTGTTGCTGCTGACTTGACAATTGGTTTGGTCAATCCCATTGATTGTGAGGAAGTCAACTGTTAAAAATAGAATCAATGGTGCTACCACCAGCTCACTGGCCATTTACAGGCACTCATAAATACTGGAAATGACTGCCCAGAGGCTGAGCTTCCAGGCCTCTTTTAGCTTTACTTGGAATTTGCTGTTTCTGGCTATATCAGCAGAAGAGCTGAAAACAGCCCAGGCTGCATGAGTCTCTCAAAAAAGGAATTATTAATAAAATGTCAACTTCTATACTTTAACCTTGGAAAACTTTCCTTAATTCATGGAATATAGGGTTTGGTGCTTTGGGTCTGCTCCGTGTTCCTGGAACTCCACGTCTGCTTCTCAGGAACAGACAACCCTGTTCCCTGTGAAATCAAGTCCACCTCCTCAAGTGAATATAACTACTGATGTCTTAACGCAATGCTTGCCTTAACATAGACTATAAAATAGTATCAAATGTTGAGCTCAGGGATCTTATAATGACTTAAACAGAAAAACTCGTAATGAGCAATGTAGACTATTTTATAAGTTGCAGGTTTGAGTGGTATATTGAATTAGCACATGGGTGGGACCTGAGTCTAATTTACATTGAGAATATGGAAAATATATGTGTAGATGCAAAATGTATTAGTCCTTGAGGGATAGGGGCAGTGACCCTCATGTTGTAGAAAATCTGTGTATTACTTTTGACCCCCCAAAACCTAACTACTTAGAGCTTACTGTTGATCAGAAGCTTTACTGATAAGATAAATGGTCAATTAACACACATTTTGTATATATATTATATACTGTATTCTTACAACAAAACAAGCTAGAGAAAGTAAAATGTTAAGAAAATCAAGAAAAAATTCACTTATAGTACTGTATGTATTTATTGAAAAAATATCCACCTATAAGTAGACCTATGCAGTTCAAACCCATGTTGTTCAAAGGTCAACTAATATGTATTTATATTTTATAAAAATAGTATATGACTGAGTATAATATGTGTGGTTTGAACACTAAGTAAAATATAATTCTGAGAAAACTTTGGTATCATAGTCTAATTTTTTTCTAATCACTTGTTATTCCAAATATAGAGTTCTACATTCATGACAGCATACACATTTCAATGATTTCATTCACTGAGTACACACTTCACTACTCATTCATTTATTCATTCACTCAGGTTTGAGTTCAACAAATATTCTGGGCACTCGCCATCTACTGGGCATAGGGTCAATATCTGCCTCAGGATACCACAATGAGTAGATGTGATTCCTGACCTCATGTTGACAGTATACCTGGGAAAACAATGAGACTGTTACAGAGACAGACTCTAAAATGGAGGTACATGTGAGATGTTATAGGAGAGATGGAAGACCATCGATCCCTGACATGTGATCTCAGACAAAACATCTTCTGGGAAGAGGTGGCACTTTGACTGAATTTTAAAGGCTGAGTTGAAGTGAACCAGGTAATAAAGGTAGCATGAAGATATCTGATGGGGAGGTCAATGTGTGAAGTGCCCCAAGGTGACAAGAGTTTGCTGCCTGTTGGGAATAACAAATCATTTAGGATGAAGAGATGAAGTGTCAAGAGACCAGCAGAGATGAGCCTGGAGAGACAGGCAGAGAGGATCGATTACAAAGAAATTTGTGTGTAATACTAAAGGCTTTGGATATTACGCTGTTGGAAATGAGGAGTCATTGAAGTATTTTAGGAAGGAGATTCCTAGGTTCAGAGGTGCATTTTAGAAAACTCAGACTGGATAGACTGATGAGAAGAGCATGAAGCAAGAGGCAGGAACACCAGTGAGGCAACTGCTTCAATAATTCAAGCAAAACTTCACAGACATCTGAATTCAAGTAATAGCAATGGTGATGAAGATGAGCAAAGGTTCCGTGAGACATGGAGCTTTCAATTGTTATTGATGAACTCTGGGGCATAAGCGAGCAGCAAGGAGTCAGCAATTAAACCCTGGATTCTGGGTCAGTCCATTATCTGGGTGACTGGCTGTGGAAATATGAAGCCACAGGCTTTTTGGAAGATTCACTTTTTGGATAAAGTCTTCTGGGCTTCACACTATTATGTCTTTGAACTCATATCTTAACTAAATTGCACCCCTGAACACCTAGCATACATTATTTTTTATTATTCTCTAATTGTGTATAAAGTGGGTCATGTCTCCCTATCAACAGCATAACCAAGAAGACTCCTCTACTTTGTGCTTACCTGCATAGCTGCTTTTATAACTGGAGCACCATAATCATATTCATTGTTTGTCTGATTTCAGCTTAGGGCTTGGATTCAGAATGTATGATTATTGGTTACAAAAGGCAACCTTTTAACCGTGGGATCCAAACCTGAAAGTAGCTTTTAAGGTCTTTCCTAATGGACTTCCAAGTAGACCCCTCCCTTTTTTTTTTTTTTTTCTCATACCATCCTGACTTTTTTTATGTGTCTCTATGAATTCCCACATTCTCCCATTCTTTGAATTTTAAAGAAAGGAGGAAAACTAAGTTACAATCAATACTGGCTTGGAGATCTTAATTTCAGTAAATAGTAAATACCATGTACTCACAAACCCAGATAAATTCATGGTTTGGGGGAAAAATTTTTAAAGTTTCTTTCTGTTGTTTTCTCACAAAAGCATTAGGAGAATTCTGCAGTGTATAAGTATTTCAGTTGTAAAAGTGGATATTCTGTGAAGCAATTATCATAATCAAAATAATGAATGTCTCCATCACTCTCAAAAGTTTCCTCAGGTTTCTGTGCACTTCCCTTCTGCCACTTCCCACCCCCTCTTCATCCATCGACAGACAACCACTGATGTACTTTCAGTCACTGTACATTATTTTTCAGTTTCTAGAATTTTATACAAATAGAATTATACAGAAGCTACTTTTTTTTTTCTTTTTGGTACGTTTATATCATTTCTAATTCTGTAGTTATTACAAATGAAGATCGTGTGAGCATCCATGTACCCATCTTTGTAGACACAAACTTTCTTCTTTTTATTTTTGAAAAATATCTGAGTGGAAAACATCTGGGTCACATGATAGGTGGATGTTTAATTTTTAAAGAAATTGCCAAAGTCGTTTTCAAAGTGAATGAATTATTTTACCTTCTCTCTGTAGTGGACAGGAGTTTTAGTTTCTCTACATATTTCACAACATTTTGTATGCTCAGTCTTTTTAACTTCTGCCATTTTAGTAAGTACACTGTGGTTTCAATTTGCATAAAATTCTACATGTTTTGATGTATTACAGATATTCTGTGATTTTCTTCTGAAATAATTATTAAAGGGAGCTTAAAAGTTCTATAGGTAAGATACTTTATTTTTGTTAAGTATTATAATTATTATATGATATCCTAAGATTATAATATATATTATTTACATAGGGACAATAATAATATTTATGTCAACTGATCTCAGGCAATCATTAATTTAAATATGATTAGATAGAACAGTGAAAAAATCAAATTAAATAACATGCAATTACCATATTTAATATTATCAGTACACAATCTATCTTATTTATTATGGGATGCTGAAGAGAAAGAATTGGGGGATGTGAGAAGAACCATAGATTACCAGTTGAGTCTGGTTCTCTAATATTTCTGCTTGGATGGCTAAGCTTGGAAATCCTCTCAAGAAGAATCTCTGTACACATTACCATCTCCTGAAGGAGTAGCTCTGTACACATGATGAGCTACTACTCTTAAAGCATGCTGAAGTTCTTAAGCTCCTACATACTATTCAGAATGATAAAAAAGTCAGAAAGTAATGGTTGTGTTAAATGAATGGTGACAGTAGTTGATATAAAGAGGATCACTTATTGAGTGCTGAAATGTCTAAAATTGAAAATACTAAACCTGTTAATTTAAAAAATTAAATCTGCACATTTTGCAGTATGTATTTTTTCCAATGGCCAGGACTAGCATGTATATGTAAGTAAAGCTAAGTATTTGAGGAGAGTAATTACTATCTAATAGAATCACCGACATAATTTTGATACCACCAGTTTAAGTAACTGTTTAGACAACTGGCCATTAAGGAATAATACAGAAATATTAAAAATGTCATTTTCAGGTCAATGGCAGTCTGGAAAGTAGAGATCTTGGTGGCTTGCAAAACGTATATTTTTTCTTCATAGAAACATAAGTTTATGAGACACTATATTCATATTTATGAGTACTTGAAAGATAATCATTATATCTATTGGGGAGAACTTGCCCAAGTAATATTGTGCTTCTGGGCCTCCGTTACCTCATTATTAAAGGGAAAATGCACTTCCATGTTCTCCACATAGCACTAAATCTTTGATAGTCCATGATTTTGTATATTTACATACCTTATTTTTTTGATAAGAGGTAAAAAAAATTGCATGGCTTAAAAAAAAACTACTTATTGTTACAATTGGAAACAGTGGCCAGGAAATAGAGTGCTCTAGAATAACCTCTATTAAGAAATCCTGGAATAATTGGGGCATTTTCTGCAGCATTGAAGCCAGATGGCCTTTCTTAGTTTTCTTGTTCAGACCATGTGTAAACGAAGTCTTTAAAACAAGCTGAAGGCAGCTTTCTTTCTTTCTGTTGGCCTTGCCAAGGCAGTCAGAGCGTTGGTGGGATATACTTGCCTGTGAACTCTATCTTCCCTTGGATCTGAGTGACAAGTGGATAAATTAGGGAACAACAGAATGTGAGGATTCTGATTGAACAAAAAGAAGTGACCCCCCCACAGATCCCTGAGGAGCCTGGTTCAATATGCAAAACTTTAAACCCACTTAGAAAATATAGTTTGGCTTTCCAATATATATATCAAAGAATTTTTTATTCAATAAAACAGTGAATTACTCCATTGAAATCTGGACTACCCGAGCTGGTGTTAATAGACACACACACACACACACACACACACACACACACACACACACACACACACGTGGGTGGAGCACAGAGCACATTCCTAGTAGCTGTGGCTGATGCCATGCTGTGAGAATACTACAGTTCCCAGAACCCTCCTAGGCATACCCAGGAAGGAAGCTCGCCTGCTATAAGGAAGTGACTTAGCGCCAACCATGCAGCTCCCTGATCTTTTCAGCCATTGGCTATGAAGGACATGCTGTAACACCCTATAGGCTGAACCCATGTATATAAGCTAGTTTACTTCCTGAATAAAGTGGATTTGCGTCATTGAACCTGGTCCCTGGAGTCGGGTCTTTGTGTCTCCGTCGTTCTCACCACCGGCAGGACTTGTCCACAACTGGTGCCCAATGTTGGGCAGGGACCTAACTGGTATCCAAGGGATGGGTGAGTGACCCTCTGCAATGGGAAACCTTCTCCCCCACTCTCGAGCCCCGCAGGCACGAGCCCTGCACACCCTATTGCAGAGTAGGCAAGTTAAAGTTTGTGAAAAGAATCTCTGTACTTACTGGGAGATTCTCTCTGGTCTCAATCCCTGGATTGAGGATGCGCCCTTCTGGGACCCAGATACTTGGGCCCGAGCTCTCCGAGGTACATGAAGGAAGGGACTTCCCTCTAGGCCTCACTCCTGCTTTATAGGCAATACACGCCTGCTTGACTGGTGCTCCTGCTGGGGACCTTCTGCCAGTCCCTAAGGTCCTACAGGCTACTCCTCTTTCAGAGGAACCCCTACCTCCATATTCACCTCCCCCTGTAGAGGCCACCGAGTTTGATGGACTTGCAGCCGAGCGTGCGGAAATGAAACTAGATACATTAGAAACCTTGCCATCAGCTCCGCCACCTGAAGAAGCAGAAGTCGCTACTTCTGCATTCCCTGCCAGGGCTCAATGCCCCACCCCAGCCTCTCAGATGCCATTTCCTACCCCAGCTTTAACTTCAACATGTGTTCTTGCTGCAGACCTATGGGCCAGCCTCTATGCCCCCATGTGTCTTTTTTCTTTCTGTCTGTCTGTCTTGTCTATTTTTCTGTATCTCTCACTCTCTCTCTCCCTTCCCCCTCTTTGAAAGGAAGGACCCAGCCACAGCACAGTGGAGGGGATCATACCCTCTTTTAATGCAAGGGAGAGGTTATGCTTGTGTTTTTCAGCCAATTTGGATCCCAGGAACCCCCCAACCTGCTTGACAGGGTTTCTTGGGCACCCACTAAGTGGTTCAGTCTTCACCCATCCAAAGCCACAGCCCTGGCCTTCTCCACACCAACTACACCTGAAGGGAGGAGGTCCTCAGCACTCCAGAAGAAGACCTCGTGGCTGGCGTGCACACCCCATCACCTGGGGGGATGTGGAGGCTTTGACGGGGTAGGCCCAGAGAATTGCCCCTGATGGGCCCCCAGGCCCTGGTGCTCTGTTCTTGCTTATGTGTGCTATAGTAACCGCTGACTCCCAGACGCAGGAGGCGGAAGCCCAGGGCTCAAGCCCAGCAGTGCGAGCTGGTGTTTTCAGTTCATCTTTGGAGGATGAGGAGAATTGGGCCAGAGTTGCGATTCGCAGACTCCAGAAGGTAAACGGCGGCAGCTGCGGTGGGAGGATGAACGGAAGCCAGGCTTGCATTGCCGAGTGGCTGCTGGAACAGCAGGGAGTGCCTGCTAATCTGCTGGTGGGTTTGCTGACATTTTGGGACATAGGGTGCATGCCATCATGCTCTCCAGAGCAGAGATGGAAATGCTGACTGCCATTGCCACGTGCTCCTCTTTGGGACAGTGTAAGACCTGCCAGGATGGGAGGAATAAGGGGGGGGGTCATTGATGCCCCATGTGCGTGGACTGATTTCCTGGACTACGACCCAAGTGAGCACTGGCTCCTTTGTTGGATGGACTTATGGATTTTGGACAATGTGAAATACCCTTATGGGGGTGGGGGTGGCTTTGCTGGAGGCCCTTCCCCTGCCCTGGGAAGCTTTTCCCATAACTAAAAAGAAGGCCGAGGACATTTTGCACTTTTGTCAAAATGCTCAGAGACTGGTGAAATGTACCTTTATGATTGTTGAAATTGTATGATTTGTCCTGCTGTTGTAATTTGTGTAATGTGCCTTGCAACCATATGAAGTACGCAGCCCACGACAAGCCATTCATTCTGTGTTTAGACGCTGGGGCCTTTGTGGAAAGGAGATGTGCATGGACTTACATTGATTTTTTACAATCAAAATGAAGCTCTGTTTAACAGCACCTAGAAGGTCTCTGTAACACAATGGAAGGGAAATGACATCCTGACCCCTAGGAGGAATCCCTTGTTTAAGACCCCTGTTCTATTTTCTAACTAGTCAAACATTACGGAAGCTTGATTCATTGTTTAATTATAGTTGTTTTAGTTCTACTAGGGTTCTGTTGCATAATGCATAGCATTCAGAAGCTACAACAGCAGCAAGCTGTCATTCATCAAGTCCAATTGGCCTTAATTAAAAGAGAAGGGGGAGATGTGGGTAGAGCACAGAGTACATTCCTAACAGCTGTGGCTGATGCAATACTGTGAGAATATTCCAGCTCCCAGAACCCTCCTGGGCATACCCAGGAAGGAAGCTTGCCCGCTATAAGGAAGTGACTTAGCACCAACCACACAGCTCCCTGATCTTTTCAGCCATTGGCTATGAAGGACACACTGTAACACCCTATAGGCTGAACCCATGTATATATAAGCTAGCTTACTTCCTGAATAAAGTGGATCTGCATCACTGAACCTGGTCCCTGGAGTTGGGTCTTTGTGTCTCCATCATCCTCACCCCTGGCAGGACTTGTCCACACACACACACACACACACACACACACACACACACAAAACCACTATTATGGTCAGAATAACTTTTCATAGTGGACCTCTTGATCCCAAAAAGAGACTTACTGAATATTCATCCTTTTATCTATTTCACAAGCATTACTATGTATTAGGCACTTTCCTGAGAACCTAGTACATTGTTAAGCAGAAATACATGTTAATTTTCCTCCTGAAGTGTAAGTGCAGGCAAGATAAAGATCAAATTTTTGCACAACTAAACAAAATTATCATTAAAAATGCTACAAATGGAAATGGAAGATACTATAAGAGTCCAACAGAGGGAACTAGCCTAGGGGTATAAAGCAGCATGAAATGATGTTTGCACTAGGCTCTGAAGACTAAACAAGATAAAGTGAAGCAAAAAGAGGATGATTCAAAGTAGATGGATCAGAATGTGCAAGTGTCCTATAGTCTTAAGAGATTTGATTTCATTAACTTCCAACCTAATGTATGTGGCTAACATTAGATGCTACCCAATACCCATTCATTCACTCATTCCACAGTATTTATTAGGTTCACTATATGTTATCTGGAGGCACTGTATGCTATGCTGGAAATGGGGTGACTAAAGAGAAAGACCAGGTCTGGAACCTCATGGAACTTTTAATTTAGGGGAAGAGATACATATTAAAATAACAGTAACAAAAATGTATTAATTATAAGAAATCCCAGAAAGCACATAACACAGTGTTTTGCCTTGGATGTGAGGCACAGTTGTGCGATAGGAACAGAAAAAGTAGCTTGATGATATATATTCTTTTTTCTTAAGTGAGAAGTGGGAAGGCAGAGAGACAGGTTTCTGTATGCGCCCCAACCAGTATCCATCCAACAAGCCCCCTATTGGGCAATGCTCAGCTACCCAGCTATTTTAGTGCCTGAGGCAAGGCCATGGAGCCATCCTCAGTGCACGGGTCAACTTGCTCCAACCAAGCATTGCTGCAGGAGGGGAAGAGAGAGAGAGAAAGACTGAAAAAAGATAAAGGGGGAAGGGTGGAGAAGCAGATGGTTGTTTCTTCTGTGTGTCCTGACTGGGAATTGAACCTGAGACATCAATATACCAGGCCAATGCTCTACCACTGAGCAAACTGGCCAGGGCCTCTTTAATGATATTTAAACTGAAGCTTTCAAGATAAAAGGAAGGACTGATTATTCCAAAAACAAGAGAAAAAGTTTTCCAGGAAGAGGAAGTTACTGACTCATAGTTGCTGAGACAGGAAATACCTTGGTGCCTAAGTGGAAGAGAAAAATGACCAGGTAGGTTGGAGCACTGCAGGCAAACAGACAGCCAAGAAAGCCAGTCTGAACTTTGTAGCATAGGTAAAGGGTTTGCTATCTATTTTAGCAGTATTAGGCAGCTATTACAACTATTTAGTATCCCCTAGAGGGATACTAAAACTATCCCTTTAAACTATTTTAAAGGGAAGAAGATATAATAAGATTTGCACTTTAAGAATATCTTATGACTGCTGTGTGCAGAATTGGCTAAAGGTAGGCAACTGTAAAAACAGATGCTCAATGTGGAATCTATTGAAGTTATCCACATGAAAGAAGATGGCAGCCCACAGTAGAGAGGTACAGCAGGATTGAATTTGATATATGTTTAGGAAAGATATAAATCTATTTTGATGCTATAACCTAGACCCTGTCATCTTGTTGCCAACACAAACAGATGACAGCATGCATCACACTCATTGAGTTCTCTTTGGCATAGTATTACATAGCAGAGTTATATGTCTACTGACCACTGCTCAGTGATCTTATATTTAGCGCTGGTCCAGATGTAAGATGAACATAGTTATATCAGCAAACCAAAGTTAAGTCATAACAGTGTATTTTCTGGACCAGAGCTCAATGCTTATCTAAAATGAGAAAGAGTTTTTATCAGTGGAGGTCAATAGCACAATAGCACATTTTAAAGAATTATTGTATCTGATGGTAGGAACCTTCCATAAAACAAGGAAAATACAGTTTAAATTTCAATAAAAGAAATTTAGGTCAGAGATAGAAGAGTATCCTGATGAGAAGTTAAAAAAAAAATTCAATACTTAAAGGAGGTATGCTAAGAAAGTTATTGAGCCATGAAATGGACTGTAAACCATGGAAACACCTACGGCTATGGCATGAGATTCTTAAGGTTGTTCATTGTAGTTTTTATTATCGGCAATTTCTGAAGTTATGCAATGAGCAACCCGACCAAATATCGCTGTTTTAATCTAGCTCTGCCCCTTGTCTGCTCTTAACTTTAGACCAATCAATCACCTGTTGGATATTCTTTCTATTTTCAAAGAGTTAGTACTGCATATATATGCTAATCCAGCTCTACAATTCTATGATTCCAAGCCAATATCTCTGAAGTTGACAATAGGGTATCTTCTTACAGTGTTGAAGCAGTATCTTCTGTCTATGTCTGCAGTAAATTTCTGTTCATTCACGAGTTCTTCTAAAGGTATCCAAACCATATTGGGAGGTTTAGTGAAGCTGAATATCTGAATTCTTTACATCAGTAGACCTCAGCATAGCCTCACTTTCTAATCCTGTGGTTCACTCAGGTATGCTTTGTCTCTCTGTGTCTCAGATTAGCAAGTATTTTTCATGATGAAGTCTCAGGAAATCTGCCAACAAAAAAAATGTGCAACCCTCTAGTCTTGAACTGAGTTTTCGATACAACTTGACGAGATTTGCTAGAGACCAAAATATATTTTCAGCTGTTACAGACAGCCCTTAAACATTTGCAGCTCGATGCAGTTGAATATTCACACTGTGTTTTTAATTAGGCTAATGTGTGCTTGCTCCAATGTATAATAAAAGACATAATCCATAATTATAACCCCTTTGCACTGCTCCCTGTCAGAGGGATTGGTTAAAAAAAAATTCTTGTTCTATCTTTCAATTTGTTAATGGGATTATGATGAGCAAAAAAGCCTGATTACCATGGCCGAGCAGGCATGCCTTAGCAAGGTGAAAGGATTAATACTACAGGTCATCAGTAATTTAAAGATGTCAATTGCCAGGCTCATTCATGGGTTTCTGAGAAACCAGACACTCTAGAAAATGTTTGCTAGTGGGAGGTGAGCACATCAGCCACCCTTAATGAGTGAATGGAGAAAAAGTGTCCTCACACAACTCTACAATTTAACACTACTGTATGCACCAGGAAAAGATAATACTATAATCATGAATCTATACCTTAGGGGAAAAATAAGAGTGAAAAGAGAAATTTATTTTTAGTGTATAGAGTTTAAAACATATGAACCCTATTCTGGGTCTTTGTCATAATTCTTAACATCTATTACCATGCTTTGTTATTGGTATAGTCACATATAAGTTTTTTTCCCCCCCCTAATTGGATATCATACTCTACAAAGGAAGGAATTTCAGCATGAAGCAGTGGACATTGCCCATGGTGGGTGCAGGTTATGATTTCATGGATAATCATGAGGAGATCAATTCCTAAGTTCCCATAGATGTACAGGCCAGGAAGTCATTTCAAGTCAGTCTTAGTGGACTTTAATGGCAGACTTATATTAAAAAAAAAAAAAGGTGCCTGACCTGTGGTGGCGCAGTGGATAAAGTGTCAACCTGGAAATGCTGAACCTGTTGCCGGTTTGAAACCCTGGGCTTGCCTGGTCAAGGCACATATGGGAGTTGATGCTTCCAGCTCCTCCCCCCCTTCTCTCTCTCTGTCTCTCCTCTCTCTCTCTCTCTCTCTCTCTGTCTCTCCCTCTCCTCTCTAAAATGAATTAAAAAAAGGTAAAAATTAGTGTTCAGTGAACTATAATACAAACTACTAAATCCTGTGTCTTTTGCCAAATGCATTTTTCTCTTCTGGATTTTTTGAATAAGGAGGTTTTTGTGGATGCTTACTTACTTCTTAAACTATCATACTATCATATGACATAGCTGTTTATACTAATACAATCATGTATTCTATTCCACTAGATGACATAATGATGTAAGAAAATCTTGGTTTGCACAGAATAAGCATTCGGAGTCTCAAAAACAGAATTAAAAAGTAAGTGTTATTCTCAGTCTATATCAAAATCAGTTCTTCAATTGGTTAGAGGCCAGAAATTTATAAACCTTTCCAAAACTTATTTTCTAAATTATCTCCTCTCTTTCTGAGTAAGTAAAAAAAAAAAATTTTTTTTCTTGAGGAGAACAAAAGAGGAGGGAAACAGGAGAGCTGGAAGACTCTATGCATACTATGGGAAAGAAAGCGTAGGCCAGTGTTTTTCAACTGATGGTCTGCAAACCTGTTCACCAGAAATATCATGTCGGTCTGCAAAAGTGTTAATCACCCTGATATTATATGAAGGTTATAGACCCAATTATCTTAACCAAATTTGCTTATGGGTGGAATAATTTCTGTCATGGAGGTCCCCCAAATAATTCTCCTATTTTCACTAGTTCCCAAGAGTATAAAGGTTGAAAACCACTGGCATGGTCTACATTGAAGATGAAAGCACACAGACAAACTAAATACTAAATCCTTTAAGTATAAGTTTCAAATAATTACTATTTAAGTAAATAAAAATCTAAAAATAATTATTTAAAAATAAAAGAGCAGTGATTTATATATCAAGTCAATAAACTAAGGAACTTATACTTTATTGCTTTTGACAGTCTGTAAGTAATAAAAATTCCTTATTCTAGGACTATTTTCCAGTTGTCTTTGAGATATCTTTGTTGTCTCAGAGGGAAATAAAAGTGAAAACTTGCCTGTTTTTTTTTTCTGAATTAATTTTGTCAATACCGTCTGTTCTCTTTATTACCCAATATAAGAACAATTAAGTCATTTTTAAAAAGAAAGTAACTTGAAAGATAACAATTTTAAGTTACTGCCTTTCTTAAAAAAAAAGATGTGGAACCTAATAAGGAAATATATTTTGTTACATTTGTTATTGATGCTATAAAACACAATTTTAACAGCCAGGAAATGCAGTGAAATTGATCGTATGTTAGAAATACATTAATTTGAGTTACCGTATTTTCCATATGTAATTTGAAATTATGTATAGACATAAAAATGTCTTATTTCATGGTATAAATCTAGGCATTACTATTTCATTACATTAAATTAAAACCATGTTTGTAAGAGGTTGACCCTAAAATTTCCGTGAATATCTGACACAATAACCTGGAGGAAATTCTCTTAGTTTGAACTTACCAGGGTCTATTATTTGGGATAATTTCCTCTATAGTCCCAGCTCTGGTCCACAGTTTGTTGCTTTTGACCTATTGTTTCTTGAAATAGTCATCGGAATAAAATAGTATCGTCCATAAAAATGACCACTTAGTAATAAAAAATAAAGAACTTTACTGAGGACAGAATAATCAAACACGAGATAGCAGTTTAACAACCCTTTTTAAAGGCTACTTTGTTTTCAGGAAGGATAGGCTACCTCCCAGACCCATCTCCATCACTCAGCATGTCAAAAAATGATGGCAAAGGAATGCGTTCTTGTGTGTCCAGGTTCCTCTTCCACAGCTAAATGAACTCAAAAGAAGACCAGAGTCAGAAGCATAAGTTTCAGATCACTTTCCAAAATAATGGCATCTCTTTGATCTAGTTATAATAAAACTATCAGCAAATTAACAAAATATTTTGATTCTAACCATATAGGGAACCCAAATTACCTAATTATTTGCCAAGTAAATATAGTGCTGTGTGTGTGTGGGAATGTGTGTGTGCGTGTGCACACATGCACGCACATGCAGCCCTGTGTCCTTGTGCTCCTCTAAGCCCAAATGTTTTAATTAGTTGCTAATCCCTCCTTTAGGCATAATTCAGGAAACAGGTCTAAGCTGATAGTGCATGGCTCTACTTTCCTCACCTTGGCTGCCCAAAGCAAGATTATCCTGGTATCTCACATTCTATCTCTGTCTATCTGAAACTTTCCTAGAGTTAAATGTGTAAGAGAGTAGAGTCTCTTTGGCTTCCAACCGACTGAAGGATGCTTCATATTTTACTGTCCCCTTTTCATGTGATGATGCAGTCTCCTGCTCAGGTTCATAACCTTGGAGGTCATCTTTCATCCTGAACACCCTTTGATTATAAATTTACATCCACAAATCTCCTTCTATCATCTCCAGAACATAGCAAGGCTGTGACCAAAGCTGTCTCAGAAAGATGCCAATTCAATAATTCATACCGTTATTATATCTCGGCTGGTCGCAGTAATTCATCCTAGTTGTAACACCAGTAACTCTCTCAGCCCTGTATTTTAGTAGCACTGAAGAAATCTCCCATCCATTGCCGGTGCTGTCGCTCTAACGTATCTCATCTATTTGTCTAATACAATTGAATTATGCATCCAAGTGTCTCCCGTACATTAATTATTTATATAGCTGTTAGCACCTCAATACCTAAATTTTTCAACAAAGAAGAATATAACCAATGGTTATGAGGATTGTAGGTGGGTACCATAACCTGAGAAGCAGCTTCGGGAAAGCTAAATGCCAACCATGTTTCTGTGAAAGGACCCATCTAGAGTACTATAAAGCAATCAGATACATAAAAATGAGTAAGTTTAAATCCCCCATATTAAAAGAATAATCCAAAATGAAAACTATAATAGCATAAAGGAGGGCAATCTGAAACTATTTGTTAAAGTTTTGAAAGCTCTCCATTAAGCTAAGAGGGAAAATAGAGTGGTAGGAAAATGAGTCTGTTGTTTATTGCACTATTCAATAGGTATTTATCAGGCACCTAGTATGTGCTAGATGTTATTCTGGAAATTGGAGACCTAGCACTAAGAGACAAAGTTCATGACACATTCACGGAAGTGATGAAGAAAGAGACTATTATATGATTGTGCTTTACTCAGGAAGATGACAGTACCTTGGTGGTAGTTTAAGAATACCATACTCACTTCCTAATAACCCTGATAGATGCTCTCTTTTGTTCTTGTGGGAGCTTCCTATTTACTTGTATCAAGAAAAATATGAGCAAACAATTGTTTGGTTATGTAAAATAAATGTAAGTTGTCTCATTGTGTGCAGGTATTAGAACAGAATCGGTCAACAAATGACTATGTAGAAAATTTTTGAAATTCAATATTAGTCGATGCTAAGTTTAAAATGTTAAAGAGCAATAGGAGAGAAAATAATCTACAGAAAGTAAATAAAAATTATTAAAAGTTTTCCTTTGGATAAAGGGTTATGGAGAACTCTGAAGAGAAGACTTAGATTTTTCCATTATGCCTCTAACCATCTTACTGACAGGACCAGATTCAGATGAAAAATAAAATAAAACTTTGAGGGTATAGTGTAGACAGCTATTTTAAGAAGTGTGACTGAATGTTAAAATAAATAAAGTAGAATCAAGTGAAGCAATATCTGTGAAAACAAAATTTTCTAGGATGGGAGAGAACTGAGCTTTCTGTTCTTTGACAGGGAAAAGTCAACTTGAAAAAAAAAATGATAAAACAAGTAGAAGATGGCATATTAAAAAAAAAGTCCTAAAGGATAGAGAACCACCAGATAAAGGTGAGGTTGAGTAGTAAACTTTAATGGAAATACAGAGAGGGTAGGTTGGATTGGGAGGGGAAATTGTTACAGTGTAGAAGAGAGCTTTGAAATTGAACCCTCTTCCATTCTGTCATCAGATAGCTTAAATATCTCATGAAAAAAATTCACACTATTTTTGTTGAGAGTATTGTGTGAATTTATATAAAGATACAGTAGACTTAAAAAGAAGAGAGATGGTTTGAAGTAAGCAGTGTGTATGCAAAACTTTCACATAAAATATTTTAGTTTCCAGCATCTTTGCTGACCCCACAATAAGAAACACATTTTCCGAAACATGACAATAACAATGATGGTTTACTGATGTCATCCAGCTGAAGTTTAAAAACATCTACCTGTCTTATGAAGGCACTTCATGACCATTTACCTTTGGCTATAGACCTTAAAACTATTTGATATGGTGTTTATGTACAGTAACAGAATCTAAATTCTAATATGAACTTAGAAATTGATGGTTACTTACTCTTTTTTTTTTTTCCTAAGTGAGAAGCAGGAGTGGGGGGTGGGGAATGGGGTGGGCTGACAGACAGACTTCCACATGCTCCCACCGGGACCCACCAGGCATGCCCACCAGGGGTCAGTGCTCTGCCCATCTGATGCGCTGCTCCGGGGCAGT
This sequence comes from Saccopteryx leptura, assembly GCF_036850995.1. Taxonomy (NCBI): domain Eukaryota; kingdom Metazoa; phylum Chordata; class Mammalia; order Chiroptera; family Emballonuridae; genus Saccopteryx; species Saccopteryx leptura. Next base: position 28,938,681 of record NC_089513.1, read on the forward strand.
TGGAGCCATTCTAGGGCCTGAGGCAAAGACCATGGAGCCATCCTTAGCACCTGGGCCAACTTTGCTCCCATGGAGCCTTGGCTGCAGGAGGGGAAGAGAGAGATAGAAAGGAAGGAGAAGGGGAAGGGTAGAGAAGCACATGGGCAATTCTCCTGTGTGCCCTGGCCTCGAATTGAACCTGAGACTTCCTCATCCTGGGTGGACGCTCTACTACTGAGTCAACCGGCCAGGGCTGTGATCGTCACTTACTCTTAATGGACACTTTCCACTTACTGTCCCAACTTCTAACCGTGTGCCACATACTCAGGAACTCTTCTTTCATTAGCCAGAAATTTTTTTTATATCTCTCAAGTCTTTTTAAAATTATTAGTACCTATTCAGTGACTCTAAAATATTAATTTTTCTTTGAAAAACAAAACACCATTTCTTATGACTTCTAAGAGGTAGTTTTTTATCCTTCCTTTTTAAAGTGTTTTCCTAGGGACAAACATGAGCAAAAAATCCCCTTGGTTCCTCATGACTGTTCACTGTCTGCTACTCACCCACTGGCTCCTCCCCTGACTCCCTATTCTTGGAACCCCATCTCTAATCATACCACTCTCATCACCTTTAACTATTATTGATTGATGTCCAAATGGTCCTCATGGTCAATGAAGTTTTTAATAACTTTCTTGAACCTATTTCTATTCTTCTATTTAACCTGTGAGAAGTCAATATTCACAAGTATACTCACTTACAAACTCTGGGCTTTGAATTTTATTCCAGTTGGTACTTCTATCCATTCCTACTTTAATGGTCCAAGATGAGGGCCACATTTGAGTTTTTTATTTTTTTTGTATTTTTCTGAAGCTGGAAACGGGGAGAGACAGACAGACTCCCGCATGCGCCCGACCAGGATCCACCCGGCACGCCCATCAGGGGCGATGCTCTGCCTACCAGGGGGCGATGCTCTGCCCCTCCAGAGCATCACTCTGTTGCAACCAGAGCCACACTAGTGCCTGGGGAAGAGGCCAAGGAGCCATCCCCAGCGCCCGGGCCATCTTTGCTCCAATGGAGCCTTGGCTGTGGGAGGGGAAGAGAGAGACAGAGAGGAAGGAGGGGGGGGGTGGAGAAGCAAATGGGCGCTTCTCCTATGTGCCCTGGCCGGGAATCGAACCCGGGTCCCCCGCACGCCAGGCCAACGCTCTACCGCTGAGCCAACCAGCCAGGGCTCTTGAGTTTGGTGTATATATTTATATCATATATAACTAATTTAGTTTATTTCACAAACTTTGTCCACAAGTGTATTCTTAGCACCCTTGATCATATTTTACCCCAAAACATTTTATAGATCCCAATTATGCATTAGAAAATATTATTTGTACCCCTTAACATGATACCTAAGGCCTTTACAATCTCATTTTGACTTTCCATATCAACTTCCTTGAAAACTCTTTTATTTTAGACATTAGATAGTTCACTTTATGCTCTCTAAGTAAACTATGGAACTTTCATGCCTCCATTCCTTAGCAAATTCTGTCTCTTATCAGAGGAAAACTTTTATTCATTTTTCTCTATTTCTCTATCCCAATTCTTTTGGGCCCAGCTGCAGTACTCCACACTTAATTCTCCTAAGATCTCTACTTGTAACGTATCCCAGTGTGTGCTGCCTCATGTTATGTTTTATTCTGAATATATAATCTAATTGTATATAAGATAAACTTATGAAGATGAATACAAAAAGTTGTTTCTAAGAAAAGTAATTTAATTTGAATGCCTATGATGTACATACCCTAAGGTGACCCCAACCACTCATCGTCTTGTGTAATTCCTCACTTTAAGTGCAAGTGATGCCTGAGACTTGCTTCTAACCAATAGGATATGGCAAAGGTGATTAAATATTTCTGCTATGTATGACTTGATTGCCTCATATAAGACTCCATGGTGACACTAGAGATAGAAAGTCTCATGCTTTCTTTAAAGAAGCTAAGAGCCAGCCCTGGCTGGTTGGCTCAGTGGTAGAGCATTGGCCTGGTGTGCAGAAGTCTCGGGTTCGATTCCCGGCCAGGGTACAAAGGAGAAGTGCCCACCTGCTTCTCCACCCCTCCCCCTCTCCTTCCTCTCTGTCTCTCTCTTCCCCTCCTGCAGCCAAGGCTCCATGGGAGCAAAGTTGGCCCGGGCACTGAGGATGGCTCCTTGGCCTCTGCCTCAGGTGCTAGAATGGCTCTGGTTGCAACAGAGCGATGCCCTAGATGGGCAGAGCATCACCCCCTGGTGGGCATGCCAGGTGGATCCCAGTCGGGTGCATGCAGGAGTCTGTCTGACTGCCTCCCTGTTTCCAACTTCAGAAAAATACAAAAAAAAAAAAAAAAGAAAAGAAAAGAAAAAAAAAAAGCTAAGAGCCATGTTATCAACAACCTTTGGAGAGAGCCATGTAGCAGGGAACTGCAGGAAGCCTCTGTGATTTGGAGGTCACCACCAACAAACAACCAGTAAGGAGCAGGGACCCTTAGTCACAATGCAACATAGAAATATATTTGGCCAACAACCTGAAGAAGGCTCAAAGAGGATCCGTCCCTCGTTGAGCCTCAGCTAAGAATCTAGTCTAGATGACACCAAGCTTGAAGCAAGTCTCTGAGCAGAGGATCCAACTACATTGGGCCAGGCACCCTGACATTCTAAACCTGTGAGCTTATTCTATTATCTTTGGGGTGATTTGTTATACAGCAATAGAAAACTAGTACAATATCTTAGAAAGGTTTATTAAAGTCAATTGTTTAGTTAAAAAAAAAAAAAAGAAAGCCACTGTGTAATACTTCTGTCAAATTTAGTGCAGGCTGTACAATAAATATTTGAGAGAAAAAAATGTAATTGTCAATAAGTATTTTCTCCTTTAGATTTTTACAAAAGTATGTTTAAGATGATGCTCTATTTTAAAGAACTTCAATACAGAAATCATAAATGATGCATTAGGGAACAGTTTATATCAGAAATATAGTGATAAATTACAATTGCCAGATATATACTCAAATTAAAGTGTTGGGCAATAGCAACAGAGTGAAGAATTATTTTATGTATCTCTCTTTTAAGTTAGAATTACAAATTCAAAAGTAATATCTTTAAAAAAATATTTCACACTTTATCTCTTTGAATTAGCAAAACAACCACTGGTATTGATTGTGTTGGATAAAAGAGAGTTTTGTCTACAAGAAAGAGAAGACTCTGCCTAATTAGTGACTATAGGATAAACATCACTATATTACCCCTTCCACAAGCATTCTTATAGAGGAGGAAAAAAATTCTGACTTGAGACTATCAGAGATGTTTTCACAGAAATGAAGGCCTTTGGTATGAGCAGTACGTGGGAAAGAGGAAATGGGTCAAGTTCCAGTGAGTTGTGATGGTGAAGGAGGATCCCAACCAAGAACATACAAGGATGTCATGTGCAATGGTAGATGGGACAAGGTGGGTCTCAGAGTGGTGAGACTCCAGTCTAAGAGAAGAAAGTCAGTAAGTAATCATCATCAAAAAATGGAATGCATTCTCTTTCTAGTCTCACAGCTCTTTCAGTTTGCAGGAAATAATATGTTCATTTGGAAAACATTACAAAATGATTAACTTCACTATATTTTTAGAAAAATCCAGTTTGTAGTGTTACCTATAAATACATTTAAAACATAATCCACCCCCCAATATAATTCAAATAAAAGAGAATCTCAAGACCTGAAGAAGGAGTTTACTAATATTATTCCAAGTGGGAAGAAAGTCAGAGGACTGCTCATAATGAATTATCCAACCTAGGTGTCTACAGTTGAAGAACGCTCAGCTAGCCAAGAACTCCATTAAAAAGTATGGTATATAACCTTTGGTTATTGAAATTTTTATTGCTGCTATATTATCCTTACACTGAATGGCCATTATCCCAGCTACTGCTTCTCATAGGTTTCTGTTAGCTGCTTTATCATGTTGCAGTTTGTACTACTTAAGCAGGCCATGATGATATATTACAGTCAGCTAAACTGTAGAACATTTTTAGATTTATTTTGACACCTAAAGCAACTTTTCATTAGGCTGGTAACAAGCCATATAGATGCCATGGTCCTCGCAAAAGCATCATTAGGATGTCGAAAAAGTGCTGACATAAATGTGGACATTCTCAAGAACTTGTTTAAGAAACTGATAGGGTGGAAGCTCTTAATTTTCTCATGTAGCAGTAGGGAGGGGGATGTCTATATGCAAAAGGCAAAGCAATGGTGTCCATTTTTCTTTACAAAAAAAAGTTCCCATTATGCATCTCTAAGAGTTCCACCCCCCCTCCCCTGACTGGCTTTTTATGAAAGTCCATAGTGTACTGGAACATTGTTTGAGTGATATCAAGTGCTTCCAACAGCTGCTTTGCCATTCTTGGAATGGCATAAACATTTCATGGGACACATAAAAGACTCAGGATGAGATAGGCAGAGGAACTCAGGGAAGTTTATTATTTAATAATGAAACATAGAAACAAAGCAAAGCCATGGATTTATTATAAATCCAAATGTAAATTTACTTCACCTTCCAGGTAAGAAAAAAATAAAGAAGGGTTCAATCCACATGGATGGCTATACCACCATTAGTTTCAAATGTAAAGTGATGCTCTACAAATCACTGTGAGCAGTTCCACTAGAATTTCGTAGATTTGATAACAAGTAGGACTACCAGCCTATGAGATGCATTGCTTTAATAAAATAAGATTCTCTCATAATTTAAGATTATTACAGACATATTTCTAAAAACCAGCAGCCAGATTAGATTAAGTATATCAGAAGACAGACATATTATCTTATCTGTCTGTATATGTGCATATATTCATATTACCTAACAGTAATCATAGCTGTCCATCCAAATTCGCCCTCAACCTCATAGGGATTAGCAGCCACGTTTCAATTCCATTTCTTTTGCTAAACTAATTTAGTCATTCATTAACATTATTGATGCCTTTTCAAACTTTGAGCCATTATTTATTTTTTCCTGATCATTTTTGCCTTCCATTTTACTAAGTTCTCTTACCTTTTTTAAAAAACTTGACCCAACAGTTTTGAGGCTAACTGTGGTAATTTTTTACTTAATAGAAGGTACCATAGCCACTTTACCTACTAATAATCCCCCCAATCCAGAATTTATGAAAATACTCATATCTAATTACCATTGATTGTTAATAGCATTAGTGATATCAACTAGCAACCAATATCATCCATACAAATACTGTACTATTTTGATTATATTGACCATGCCATGGTCTGTGTTTTGGCACATGCATAGACCCAACCACAGTGCTGTTGACCACATGTTATCTTTCTGTGTTTAAACACCAAGAATTTTATCTGTCATGTCATTTTATCTGTCATGATGACATATCTGGTATGCCAATGCATCTGTTTAGCTATATCATATGTGGATAAATCAACATAATAAAGAAGTTCAAGCTTCTTGCTAGGATCACATGAGGTAAGTTGAGTCATTATCTGGTGAATATTCTTTGATTTATTCATCTTTTTCTTCTTGCCCCAGATGACTAAGAATTGGCCAGAGAAAAAAGAAAAATTTTCTGGTACAGAACAAATGAAACACAAAAAAGATTTGAGGAATCACATCCAAGAAATATGGGAAAGTTGTGAGAGCCATTTAAAATGATCCTTCTAAGGCCCTAGCCAGTTAGCTCAGTGGTAGAGCATCGGCGTGGCATGCAGGAGTCCCGGGTTCGATTCCTGGCCAGGGCACACAGGAGAAGCGCCCATCTGCTTCTCCACCCCTCCCCCTCTCCTTCCTCTCTGTCTCTCTCTTCCCCTCCTACAGCCAAGGCTCCATTGGAGCAAAGTTGGCCCAGGCACTGAGGATAGCTCTGTGGCCTCTGCCTCAGGCACTAGAATGGCTCTGATTGCAGCTGAGCGACGCCCCAGATGGGCAGAGCATCGCCCCCTGGTGGGAATGCCGGTGGATCCCGGTTGACTGCCTCCCCGTTTTCCAGCTTGAGAAAAATACAAAAAAAAAAATAATAATAATAAAATAAAATTTAAAAAATAATAAAATGATCCTTCTATATGCAGTTTTTCCCTTCAATTTAATCTCATTCTTCATATTCATTATCACACATATACTCTGATTTCCTGTGTGTCTCTGGTTTCTATTACAGATACTTGCTCTAGTTAGAGCTTACAACCACCATTATGTTTGAGCTCCATGTATTAGTTCAACATAGTGTAAGTGTCAGGGCCAATAAAGTTCATGGGAAGCTCTATTTTAACAATACAAAGAGCACATTCTTTCACAGACTAACATACTACATATATTCATAGCATGCATTTTCTGGAGTAGCTTATTTACTGGGAAGACGGTGTACTTAAGGGAGACATACCAATAGATGTACTCTTGAAAAGGATGTTATTGGCCATGGAAACAATGTTACTCTTACATAAGTCTTAGTCACTACTAACCTGCCACCTTCAATACTTGTTCATGGTGGATATCAAGTCACTGAGTTAAATGTCAAAGCATCACATAAGCACATGCACATACTTACCACATCAGTTCCTGCTAGGGTCCAAAATTTAAAACTTAGTCTTTCTTTTTTCATCTTATTTATTAGTTATATTCTTCTATAGTGTTATAAAAAGTTGGAATATGCTCAGGATTCATCCTTGTTCTTTGCAATTGTTAAATAAAAATAATATTTCCTCTACAGAACAACTTTCAGAAGAGTGGGGTAAGTTTATTAGTTCACATGTTTTATCTTGCAAGTAGTGTAATATATATGAAAAACCAAAAAGGCAAAATTATAGGCTAAGTGTTCATATTTTTATATGCACACTCTCTTTAAAAATCCAGACTACATACCAATTCTAAATACTTTTAATTTTTTGTGAATTTTATTTTCTTTTCCCAATATTAGATGCTCATTTTAAAAAATACCTTTATAGAGGTGTTTTGTTTCTGAAATAAAAGAATAGGTAATTGATATTAATAAAAATGAGAACTTTCCAATGGAAAAATACTGGAAAAGTGGGTCAAATATAAAAATAAAATGATTTGACAGCCTCAGAAATATATATTAAAAAAATCAGTGAAAAGTTGTGAACTCAAAACCTGTGAGAAAAAAACCCAGAAAGATGAGGCCAGTTTTCAACAAGAATTAAGCTGACAGGAATAAAATCCCCAACTCAATTCATCTTAATCTGTCATCATATTTAGGTCATTTGGAATTGCTAGTTCCTGTCTAGCCATGGAAATTAAATGTAAATATTTTCTGGTGGAAATATTTTGATACTTCACCTCAAAGTATCAATAGAAAATGGCTAGTACTCAAAAAGAAATATTCAAAAAAACAAAAGAAAAGATAGCATTTATAAATCAAGAGAAGCAAGACTTGAGAAATAAACTCACAAAATATTCACAATGAAGTTAATGGTTATGGACTGTAAAATAAGTAGGCTTAAAATATCCAAGAGAAAAGAAAAAAATAATTGAAGAATGCCAAAAAGCTAAAATGTGAACCAAAAAGAAATTCTGTATGTAAAAAAAAAAAAAAGGACAGTTTTACCAGAGAACAGGACCCTACATACATACATATACATGTAAATGTTAATTCTAGAAATAAAAAAATGAAAAAAAAATCAATATATAAGCTTAATAACAGATTAATTACAAGGGAAAAAGGATTATTAGAAAATATTGCAGTTAAAGAAGATGAATAAAAAAATAAAAATATCATTAAAAGGCATATGAGCCTGACCAGACAGTGGTGCAGTGGATAGAACGTCGGACTGGGATGTGGAAGACCCAGGTTTGAAACCCCAAGGTCACCAGCTTGAGCGCAGCTCAACTGATTTGAACAAAGCTCAGCAGCTTGAGCCCAAGGTCTCTAGCTTGAGCAAGGGGTCACTCAGTCTGTTGTAGCTCTCTGTCAAGGCACATATGAGAAAGCAATCAATGAACAACTAAAGTGCCTCAATGAAAAATTGATGCTTCTCATCTCTCCCCCTTCCTGTCTGTCTGTCCCTATCTTTTCCTCTCCCTGTCTCTCTCTGTCTCTGTCACACACACAGAAAAAGGCATATGAAAGCTAGTGAAACACTTATCCCACTGTTTTCTGTCCTTTTGGCTTCTGATCTTTACTAACAATTAATTTTACAGAGGATTATTATAGATGATGAGTTGCTTTTCTCTTTCTGATTTAAAGATTCTCTTTTATTTTTCAACTATTTTATTATAATATTAAAATATACTAATTAAACTATTATAATACTATATTGTTAATATAGTATTATAATATAGTAATATAGTAATATAGTACTATATTATAGTAATATAGTAATATAGTAAGTATAATTTATTATACTTACTAAAATTAATATTTATAACATAATGTTACTTATTAATAGCATAACCTTTGAATTTATTCTTCTTGTAATTTGTTGAGTTTCTCAAGTGTGTAGATAAATGTTTTTCATTAAATATTGTGATTGTTGGCCATTATTTTTTAAAATATTCTTTCTTTCTCTTTCCATCTCCTCTCTCATTCTACAACTCCTATTATATATATGTTGGTTTGTTTAATTATGCCCTACATATGATTTTAGGTTCCTTTTTAAAAATTTTAAAAAGATTTTCTATTTTTAAATAATAAATGATTTTATAAAAGCACTTCACAGCAAAATTGAGTGAAAAGAACAGGTATTTCTCATACAAACCCTAGCCCCAAGCCCTGTTAATGGTGTTTTTCAGAGAATTGACGAATAGGACAAATAATATATTTAATCATTCTCTGGGGATGAGACTTCAGAAGTGGTCCAGTGCCATTCTGCCACTTTCCAAAGCTATTAGTTTGCTTATTTTCACCTTGATTATAAATTGTTGGCCTTCAGGCTACCACAGAGCTAGGGGAAAAAGATGTGAATTAGGCAATTTAAAGTGTTGTAAAGCAGACTATTATCAACAATACTCAGCCAGTTTTCTGTAATAAATGCTCCCCAGCTTTTAAAATTCTTTGGTTAATTTCTAGAGTTCTGAAAGAGTTGACTTTAAAACATTTTGTCAATGTTCACATTACTTTAATAAGATTTTTGGAGGTTTTTACTCATAAGATTCAGAGGTTCCTACTGGTGATACTCTTCCCAAGCCAATATCATTTTTAGTAGTAAAATATTAGAAATTTTTTATCCCTGAGATCCAAAACAAGTCAAGAATGTTCACTTTTACTACAAATATTTATCATTATATTGATGATCCTATCCAAAGCATAATGCAAATAATAATAATAATAATAATAATAATAATAAATGTACAGAATGGAAGAATATACATTAATACCCATGTATCGAGAGTTAACTCTAATCATTTATGGTTGTTATGTTCTATAAAGTCATCATGAATACTGAACTAGCAAAATACTGAACAGTTGCTCCAGAGGAAATAGGTCTCAGAGCCCCGGTCACATCATTTTCATTAACTGATTATTACAAAATCTTGTTTTACATGTATTTCTATTCAAAGCCATGTTACTTTCTATATATATGTATGAATACACACACACACAGAAGTGGGCAAATAAGGTTAATACTAATGAATAATACAATATAAATAAATAATAATAAAAAGAATAAACTCTTATGTTTTGCATACTCACAATGATAAACTAACTTTTGCCAACCCATGTAGACATATAAGCAAACCCGCGTTGTTCATGGGTCAACTGTACTTCTAAAGTTTTCCAATCCTTTGTAGGAATTCAGTAGACAATAAGCAATGATGGTTTTTGATTAATCAGAAAGAAAGATACCCAAGGTCAGCATCCAAGCTCACATTTAACCTTGGTCTATGAAATGCAAAGTATTTCCTTAGCAATCTGAGGCAATTCAAAGGTGACTGAGTAAAAATTCTGTTCTCAGGGGCTTGCAATGAAGTCACCAATGCCCGTCAATGAAAAGCAGGCATAATGATTTCTGCTACATTCTGAATTGCTAAGCTCTTTTTTTCTAGCCCCTTCTCTTTCCCTTCAACCCTTCATCTTCTTTAATTGTGATTATTTTTCACTCCAATTACACTGCAATCTCAAGTCCTCAAAGCTTGCTTTCTACTGTTTAGAATGAAAGAGTCTGCTTCCTTTACATGACTGGCTGTTAAGGTAATAAAACAGAAAGAATGTCCAAGGGAATTGCACATTTGCTTGTACATACAGAATAATTCTCTCAGACATTTTCCAAAGGAAAGCACTTAAAATGTACTATTTAAAAACCATCCTCTAATTCTTTCTTGTCTTTTAAATTTTCCCTGAATTTTTCCCGCCAAATACTTAAAAGTTTTGATCATCTCTTCTTATAAGATCTAAAAAAATAAAAGTATTTAAAATGGGCTGTTTATATTTCTATCTTAAACTTTCTTTTTTATGCTATTTTTTTGCATTGATCTGTATCTGTATTTCCCTTCCCCAACCCTATCCTAACTCTGCATATGTGATTGAAACCTTTGCATTGTTGGAATGAAAGCATTGTGAAGGCAAGGACAGTGCAGGTAGTTACCAATCACATGCATAGAATAAGTTAAAATGTATGTCATTTGTAAAGAACAATGTTCATTTGCTCTTTTTCCTCTGGCCACGTGGGCCTGAGGAGGTTAAGAAGAGTAATGAGGAGGAGGATAGAAATAAAACTAGGGTTGTGGGATCCCTTTAGGTCTTCTTAATTCTATGCCTCTGGTACTTTCCTCTATATATCCCCAAAAGAGAGTCTGGTTGTGACCAATAGCAGAAAGTGTCTCAAAAGTAGAAATTGGAATCAGTCATTTGCTGGATTTTATTCTAGACTCTTCCAGAAGTAACCTGTTGTTGAAAATCCAAATAACCACTTTGATATAAAGAGTTCTCATGTATTGAATTAGATGAATATCACTGTCTCCTTTGCTTATAGACTTATTGTGAGGATTCACATGAAATAGAATAAAAACATTTTGAAATACTTAAAGCATATGCAAGTTTAAAATGTTATCATTATCAGGGTAATTATTAATATTGTTCTTAATGTGCAAGTGTTAGTAGTAGTAGCACCTGATGCTCAATTATAAAGCAGTGGAATTGAACATAAGCAAAATCAGACATGACAACAAATGCTTCTTCAGTATCAGGGAGTACAGCTCCGACCCTCAAGGGAGACAGGAGGGTGCAGGGTTGTCAGTTAAACACAATGCCTTCCAAACTCCTGCAGGTGATCTGGTGATCATATGTAGAGCTCAGCGCAAGCTCGGAGGGGTGGAGTTTACATCTCTGAATGATGCCAAAGGAAACTTGTCTCTTGGCTGGTCATTTTGGTAAGAAAGTAGCAAGAGCGATTCACTTCTCACTCTCCCATGCAGAGGAAAGTAAATGTCTTCATTCCTATATTCTAAGTCAACTATAAATCTGTCTATTAGTCTTGTGTTTCAATGATTATTATTAATTAATAGCCTGTAAACCATAATCAGGTAGCTTTATTTTTAAATTTCTGGTCCTCATATGTTGGTAATGTTTTCTTGAACACAGTAAGTCTCCCAAGAAATTTATCAAAGGATTATTCTTGACCGTCTGTTTACCATTCTTGCATTAGAAATATGGTTTATTGAAGCAGGCTTTAGCGTGTTCAATTGTCACCCAACTTCAGGTACTCTAGTAGCTTTTATCTGGGTTTTAGAAGCAATAATTAGGTAGCCAACAATGAGGGTTTTTTTCTGAGACATTTTACTTGTATAACAGCGCTTGTATGTGTTTCAGAAGAAAGAAAACACAAATAAGAATGAGGGTACTGTCCCAAGAGCTCTTGGACAAGTGACTGACCAGATCCCAGTCCCAACTGCCATCTTTAAAGTCATTCTGGTATAATCAGCCACTAGAGAACTATTCTGTTCCATAACTTTGTCTCATTTAATCATAATACCTTTCCAATTTAACAACAACAAAAATGTTGCTCGATTGGCAAAAAATTAGAGCAAATGGAATTGAATGAGTTTTATTCATATTTCTCTTTCTTGGAAGTGGCACTAAATAAGCACTGACAAGTTCTTATTTTTAAATTACCTGTATTTTCAATCATGAAAACTTATTTTTTCTCTTTAAGTCAGTTAAGACACTAAAACAGAGATTACCATTTTCATCAGTCGGACCCCAGTTAGCTTGATTGGATTGGGAAGAGAGCTTATTCTCTTTTTCCTAAAAAAAATCATTAAAAACAGTATTTATTAGGGCAGAGTATGGGTTGTTTCTTAATATGACTGCATTCACTCATTTTATGGTATATTATGAATCATTTAAGTTAAGTATTGACGCACTTAATTTTCTGAAGATTGCCCTTTTCTCTGATTTCCTATTTACTTCCTCATGTTGGAAGGTACTTCTAAACATCTCTGAACCCCTGTGTTTCTGATAAATTTGTGTAAAAAAAAGTCTGCTTTATTTAACTACTGCAGAATTCATAAATGTTCATTTTCCCCTAGTAATTTACCTGCTATTTGATGGACTTGCTTGCTGCAAGATTGGTCCATTCTCCTATCATTTTCTATAGTGAGAGCTACCGTGTCTATTAACATTGAGGTTAATTCTATTAAAATGACAAAATCTGAGAAACACAAAATCCCCAGAATAAACACATATGATATTCCATGTGGAAATTTGATCCTTCTGTTAAACAAAGTATATTTCCAACATACTTTTGCTCAGAGTTCACTTTTGATTCGGAGTCCTGCCTCATGTTCGGAGGAACTAGTCCTTTTTCTCCACATCTGAAGCAGTAAAGCAGTGATGTCAAAAGGAAAGAAGAAATGAGGGGGGAAATGTCTCAAGGAGATCATTTAATTTTTAACCACAACAATCATTCTTTTCAAAATTACTTAGCTAAATGCCTTATTTAAATGAAATTTCTTTCTTAAAAAGTGCTTTAGATTCTAAAAGCATACACTGTATATAACATTCTTAGCAGAAAAATATACTCATTTGAAAGGAATTACAATTTCTAAAAAACCCAAACCTATATTAGAAGTATTAAAGAATCCTAATAGTTCAAAAATGATATAATTTACTATTGTAATATATTCCTTCATCTCAAATTTGTTATAACTTAAGTTCTTCATATGCCCCCGCAAAGGGACATGGGAACTACTCCTGAGTTTTAAGTGTAAGTAATCCACTAAAATTTTTAATCCATAATATTAGAAACTGTATACCAATAATTTCACCATCTCTTCAAATGACTATCACAGTACCTCACACACAGTAGTCACTTATTGTGGATTTGGTAAATGTAATTGAAAAGTTTTCTAATTGCAAGGTTATCTCAATATAGAGTCAATGACTCACTGTGACAGAAAAACTGAAATCAATTTAAAGATACAACACATCTTTAGATCAAATTCATACACATTTTAAAATAATTTTGATTCCCAATGAATAGAGGCTTTATTATCAATTATTTTCTAGGCACACTTAAATCCTAAATATCCAAGCCAGTTGTTTAGATATGTGAAACAAGCTTCTCTATTTTTTATTTGTTTGTTTGTTGAATTGTTTCTAACCATATTTTCTGAAGCATGCCTTCCATTTCAAAGGCAACAATCATTTATCAGGCTGACCAGGCAGTGGCACAGTGGATAGAGTGTCAGACTGGGATGTGGAGGACACAGGTTTGAGACCCAGAGGTCGCCAGCTTGAGCAAGGGATCATCTGGCTTGAGCAAAAAAAAAAGCTCACCAGCTTGGACCCAAGGTTGCTGGCTCCAGCAAGGGGTTACTTGGTTTGCTGAAGACCCGCTGTCAAGCACATATGAGAGAGCAATCAATGAACAACTAAGGTGTCCCAACAAAAAACTAATGATTGATGCTTCTCATCTCTCTCCGTTCCTGTCTGTCTGTCCCTATCTATCCCTCTCTCTGACTCTCTCTATCCCTGTTAAAAAAAAACAAAAGAAAAAAACAATCATTTATCATTATGAAAATTCTTTCTCTTGAAGTCCTTCCTAATATCCAACTCCCATATTTTGTATATAATGTGAATAGATAATCAAGATCATAAATGGAAAATGGATTCTTAGAAGAAAATACTTTATCTCTTAGGTGAACCTTTGAGATTCCCCTGGCATCTGGCTTTTGTGACTTTTTGGTTAAACAGAAATATATAAGCTTATCCTACTCTTAGACTGACTGCCTCCAAGAGGTAATATAATAAGTAATCTTGTGATAAATGGATTATTATTGTCTTTGACTTAATTGGCTATGAATTCAGTTCTTGGTCATCTACATATGTATTAGATGAGGGTGAAATGAAACAATTACCCTTCCAATTTCACTAGTAGTATTAAAAAACTGAAAATATCTTTTCCAACAATATTGTAATTTTATGTTTTGTTAGGAATTTCCATCCAATATTGACTGAAAAGATCAATAGACTATCTCAGCATGTTATGCGATGCATTTATTTACTGTTGCTGCTGATGCAATAAAATTAAATTACGGTACTTCATCAGCCCATACTATCCTATACTTAAATTACTTAGAATGTCATTTCCAACAATATCAGGTTGGTCCCATGAAAACTGTGAAGACAATACGCTAACAAGTGAGAGAGGTGGGAGTCAGCAGGAAAGGAGGAGAAATAGGAGCATAAGCAATATGTAGAGGAAACTCAAGGCCTCGATTCAATGTGTCTTAGTCCTGTTTGATTTCTTATATTTGTTACTGTCATTGGTATCAAGGTTTCTGCAATTATCAACAAAAAGACTACTGTTGAAACCAACGCTATAGATTGTCATGCAAATAATGCAGAATGTTTTCAGAAGGGCTTTTTGGAATATAAGGGGTATCACATTTTTTTTTTTTAAATTATGACTGAAGACCAGAGTTTTCTCCTTTGTTGTAGCAATTTAGTGGCACAGAAGAGTTCAGAAGATATCGATGCAGATTTATTCATTAATGGATTCAGGCATCAGGCTTCCAATTTAACAAATATTCATTTACTCTCTTTCAATCGCCTTATAGTGTGTTTGGTCTTGGGGATGAACATAATCTCATGGCTAGAAAAGTCATTATCAGTTACAATACAATAGCAGCCATAATGAACTTAATAGAGGAACATACTTTTTTTTCTGCCTAAGAGTCAGTATCATAAAGTAAGTGAGGCTTTGCTAAGTTTTGCAGAACGGGTAGGAATGTTTCAGGAAGAAAACGGCAGAAAGTGTATTCCATGGAGGAAAAATGCAGGTACAAAGATCGCACAAGTGTGTGTGCAAGAGGAAGAGAGAGATACAATGGGAACTACAAGTAGTTAGGGATTGTTGGAACCTGACTCACAGTAATATTGCTCATTGTTGTTTCTATGGGGGTGGTGCAGGGCAGAGAAAACAAGAGGAGGACTGAGCAGGTTCAGTGATAGCCCTTTGTCAGTGTATCTTTATAGCTACTGACCAGTCTCCTGTCTTAAATATAGGACTAAAACTTTTCCTCTTCATTTCTCATTAAGACCATAAGGTTAAGGTGGTGTAAAAAGAGAGCTTGAGTTTAATTTCTAAAAAGTAATCCACAGAATTATATATATATTCATTCTAGTTCTTCTCCCTTCCTTTTCCCACCCCTCCCTTTCCTTACCTCCTTCCTACCTCCATCCCTGCCTCCCTCCCTTCCCCTCTCACATCTCTCTCTCTCTTCATTTCTTTATTTATTTTTTAATTGTGTAGGTATGACTCAAATCTGGGACTCTTGCCTTTTATTTTACATATGTAAAAAGAGATAAGATGTGTTTATAAAATCCTAAGACAACATACCATCTTTCTATGGGGTGCTCAGAGCAAAGCAGAATT
Source organism: Saccopteryx leptura (assembly GCF_036850995.1). Taxonomy (NCBI): domain Eukaryota; kingdom Metazoa; phylum Chordata; class Mammalia; order Chiroptera; family Emballonuridae; genus Saccopteryx; species Saccopteryx leptura. The sequence goes on from NC_089513.1 coordinate 28,954,505, forward strand.
ATCTTTATAGTACAAATTAACAGATTAACTGTCCCCATGAAACTTCCAAAATATTTTTTCCCTTGGCTTTTGTCTAATACCTTAAATTCTGTTTTAATGTTCTAAGTCCCCAAATCACATTCTGATCTTATATCAGGTCTTTCTCACCACCACTCCTGCTCCTTGGCCTACAGTCATTTGCCTTTTGGGTACTCTGTGCGCTCCTTCTTACAGCCTTGCAAACCTGCTTGTGGCCTCATCCTCCACGAGTCTATCAGCCTGTGTGCACTCACAGCTACAACCACAACCTCTGCCTCTAGTCCAGTCTCCATCCAGCCTTGAGAGTAGAGTCCATGATTTTCACCACTCTTTAGCCAGTCACCTGCATGCTCTTGTCCTGTCACCTATCACACCAACCCTGTAGAACCTTCTTTGTTAGGCTTTAGAACCCCGGGGGAAATTTTTTGCTTATAAATCTTTTCTTTTTACTAACTGAATTTATTAGGATAACATTGGTTTGCAAAATTATAGTTTTCAAATGTGCAACTCAGTAAAATACCATCTGCACGACACATTGTGTGCAGCCAAGTCTCTTTTTGCCCCAAGCAACGTCTCTTTCAGTCCCCATACCCACCCCTTTTAGTCCCCAGCCCCCTTTCCCTCTGCCTATTGCCACACCGTGGCCTGTGTCTATGTGTCATGTATATTTTTTTGGCTAATCCCTTTAGTGAGTTGCAATCTTCAAACAACACTGCTTTAGTAAGTTGGTTTCTTCATTTCTTTTCCCAGAATTCTTTGCTGATAATCACCTGCAGTCTCCTCTACTTGCAAAGCTTTTTCTGACATGCGTACTTTGGTGTTTGCTGTTTTCCTCCTCAAGTGCTCTTCTACTCCCGTGTCTTCTCCTGTTAGCCTTTCATCTTGATTCATCCTATTTTGTCTGTATTAACAGCTCTTCTTTCCTTGAACTTATATTTCATATCTACCAGGTAACTTACCTAAATTTAACATTTTTATGTTTGAAAATCTTTTATTTATCATGCTCTCATACTTCTCTGAAAACAATAACAAATAGTATTTTATTAATTATTTAAAAATAATTTTATGTGACCATAAGTACTGTTAAAATGTCTTTTTTTGGGGGGGGGGATTGTATTGTTACTACATTTATCCATAGAATACAATAGGCCACATTCATATAAATACAGTGTTAAATACTGATGATTATTTTACATAGAAAAAGTAAAATTTATTGGAACTAATTCCTTCATGACATAAAATGCATCTAGTTATAGATATTAACTATTTCTAGAATAAGGCAGAATTCTCAATGATTTTTTTTGTTTTAATTATTAAAGACTAAGCATGATAAACTTTGTTCACATATATATGAAGAAGAAAATGAAAATATTTTTGTTATGTTTCTTTTAGTTCTTTGACCTCACTAAAAGCACACAGAATGTAGCACAAAAAATTATTTTTAATAAGATATATGCCAACATTTCAATCAGTCCTCCTTCAGTTTTGCTAAAAAAAAAAAAACAAAGCACTGGAAAAGAACTAATTTGTAAAAAAATTTTTTAGTCATAAGAGTTATTCACATTCTCAGCTCAGAAACCAACACCTTAAATTATTTCTTTGTTTGATGTCCTGGATGTAGGTTCTGATACCTGAAGGTGATATGCTTTAGTAAGTTTTTCTTTTTTAAAATTAGAGAATGATCATGGTGAGAAGGTAGGCAGAAAGAATAACCCAGGAGAAAAAGCAGTTTCAAGAGATATAACAGATGAATCGCTGAGGGCCTGGAAGATAATATCTCAAATACCCTCCAAGCCTTTAGACTCTTAGGAGAAATATAATCCCTGAAAAGTATGAGAATCCTGGCAGAAAGACTGTTGCACACATATACCCAGCTCCACCGCAATGATTCCCCTTACCACCTACATCATAATCATCTCATGTGTATCTTCACTAGAAGATACTTTCCTTAAGGACGGTGCCTGTATTTCCATCTATTTCCAGTTTGCAGAATGTGGCACAGAGAAAGTATTGAATGAACAGTTTTAGAATGAATATAATCAAAGATAGAATAAAAAACTATCAAGAAACTAGCTTACCTGCTTTGTGCCTATCTTAAGTAAAAATTGCTCTGGATGAAAGAACACAGAAAATATCTAACTTCATTATAAATTATTACTTCACTTGCTAAGAGCAGCAAGTGAGATTAAACCAAAGAGGAGGAAGACAAAGGAACCAAGAGAGGGGAAAGAGTGGAAAAAGGAAGATGAAAGACAAATGTGGCCAATTTTATAATTTGGCCTTACACACACCCTGTAGTGGGAGGGTGGTAAATGGCTGAGGGGTTATAAGCATCCCAGGGTAATGAAGTCAGAGGAAAAGGAAACCTGTAGTTTAGTATTTTCTGAGGTGATATAGAATGATAGAAAATATCAATTAAAAAGGTAAAAATGATGCATATGCACAAATTTAAGGCAGCTTTATATCTGAAACTGCAAATTTACTGCCATAAAATTTATCCTTTTCCCCACCTGAGTTTATTCTGCTCAAAGTGAGTTTATTCTCATACAGCTCCAGGCTGATCTATTGGGCTGATAAGGTCTTGGTTGGATTTCCATTGCAGGAGAATGAAGTGGAGGACCTTGCAAAATTAACATCCCTCTGTCACTCTGAAGATAAGTGCTTGGCTGACCCCAAAAGTGCAAAGCTGACTGCAAAGTTCACCTTCTTTCCATATCCCAATGTTGAAAGAAAGCTAAAATGGTGAATAATTCATCTGGCAGTGATAAGCAATGTGGCCTTATTGGTAAGGGCTTGGTGATGCTATCACCATCCATTCTCTGCATGGAACTCTATCAAGGGTGTTTTATTTGTCTATTCCACTCAGGAAGCAAAGAAAAGAAACTAATAGAGGTCAAAGTGCAAAGGTTTAATTGGAGTAACTTGGGTCATTTTTTTTTCAAGTCTGGTTTTATTTCATTTTGAATCTTGATTATATTTCAAATCCCAGTTTCTCTACACAGAATTTCTTTATTTCTATCATTTAATGAGTCAGTTAAAATACTGTAATTGATTGCAGACCAGGGAAATTCACCATCAGTGTCCTTCTAGACAGGCACATTGTATACTACATTTGAAATTTTGAAATTTCAGTTTCCTAAATTTCTTAAATCTCCCTTCATAGGAGTTTCTCTTTCCTCTTTCAGGAGTAGATGTATTCTTGTACCCATCACTAAGAAACTTTCAGTAATTTATCAGAAACTTAAAAACTGTGACTAATCTAAAACAGTGACCCCTAGCACAGAGCTTGATCAACTTCCCCATATTCAGACCAAAGGGAGTCAAGAAAGACTAGTCAAACACAAGGGACTAAATTTAGTTGTCAACATGCTAAATGTGGGATATCTTAGAAATAGATAATAAAGAGCTATCTTTTCCAAGAACATGTACATTTAATAGGAATCAAAGTTATAAGTTCAAGTTATAAAATTATAATATTTAAATGTCTGTATTTAACTAGGAACTTTTTTGTGTGTTTCAGAAACATTTTCTAGTGCACATCAAAATAATCAATATGTTTTACTATCAATTTATAAAGCTGAATATCCTGGCTTCATTCATTCATTCATTCATTCATACAACAGATATTTCTCTTGTGAGCCCAGTATGTGCAAAGCACTGAGTAGATACCATGAGAATAGATATAAATAAGACAGGTTCCTTTCCACAGGCCAGCGATAGAAGCAATTGATTAAAATAAAAAAAATGTTGTGCTAGAATACAAGATAATTGAGAAATACTGGGACATTTAGATCAGTTTAGATATGCAACAAAAATTTTAATAAAGATGTTACATATAACTGTGTGTTGGTGGTAATAGGTAGGTATAAATACATTCCAAACAAAAATAACATTATGTTTTAAGACAAAGATGAGGAATATATTATAAGAAATACAAGTATTTTATCTTTGTTGAAATGTCAACTAAAAAAATAGCCATAGACCAGGCTAGTCAGTTAGGTGGAGTATTTAAAATGATTGTATGCTGTGCACAGAATTGAATTTTATTCTGTAGGTGATGGGAAGCTATGAGAACAATGAGCAGAAATGTGGCCAATTCACTCACCTCATTCCTTTCCGGAAAATCTTGCTCTATTCATAGGCACTTCCATTCCATTCTACCTACAGAGTCTGCTTTCCTTCAGCAATTTTGTGCCCTCATCTCAAATTTTATCAAGCAAGCCGTAAGTATAAGATGTATACAAATTCATTCATTTTGTATTTGGATAAGGCCACCAGGAGGATGGGATGGAATACAAGTTGTAATTCCCTGAGTCCATAAAATAACCTTATGGAAATAAAAATAGTTTTTAGAGATATATAAAAATGAAGCAAAAAAAAATTAGGAAAAAAAGTCCCAAAGAGAACAGAAATGTACTGAAACTTAAGCCTGGCCATTTCACAATTCTGAAGAGCATAATTACAGCTAAAACTTTGCCTTGCTTTGTTTTCTCGTGAACAAAAATCCCTGTCCCACTTAATAGTTTTAATCAAATTTTAGAAATACTTAGAAACATTCACCAAGATTCTAAAAGGGTGATTTACAGCTATGCCATTTAGAATCCACACGATGCCCTTTAAATGCTTTTGCCTACTCCCTGACTTGTGCCTGCAAGTCCTTCCTGTCTACATGGGCTCATATTTAAAAGTTCTTATTTTACTTCTCTCACTCTTAAGTACCACTCACCCTGGTTTTAACAGTCTCCATATTTTCCCTGCCATTCTACCATTGTTTTTTCTCTCTGCCTTAGAGTCTCTTTAGTTTTTATTGTTTCCGTAACTATGAATCCGCATTTTCATAAAACTCATCAAGAATAGATCGTTTCAGGGGTATAGAATGCTAACTTAAACCTTAAAGTGTCCAGAAATATCCCAATTATTACAATCTCTTTTTCTTTTTGGGGGAGGTAGTATTTAAGAAAACTATTGGTCTGTGGCTTCTTAATAGAATGCTTCTATTGATAGAAACAAGGATGAGTTACAGAAAGAACAACTCAAAGTTACTTAAACGAAAAGAGGATTTATGGTCCTTTACACCTGGAAAGGCCAAGGGTAAGGCTGGTTTCTGAATTTATTTGGTTTAGACTTAAAGATGCCAAAAAGACAGTTTCTTCTGGTCTTTGTGCTCTGCCTTCTATAACGTCGGCTTCATTTTCACAGTGGCAAGATGACAGTAGCAGTCTCAATTTTGTATGATCTCACCAAGCTGTCTAGTGGAAGGACTGATTGGCATAGGAACACAATTAGACTTTTAGTTAGAGTCATAGACCTTGTCTCCTCATAGTACGTGAATCCAGGGTACTTTGCATCTGAAGCAAAATGTTTCAAGCTTGGCCATGTCCAGGGCTCTTACTTTAAAAGTGGATATATTGAACATGGCCTCTACCTTTAGGTGATTATCAACAGCAGATTCTGGTGAAGGGATGTGAGTAATGTGCTCTTGTCCACAGGCTGCATCTTCATAAGTAGTAGGGCTGTCCTTTTTGTAGTCATAGAGTCCTTACAGGAGATCCTTGCAAAGGTTTCTGTGTTAATGTTGGATGGACTGTGCCATTTTATGTTAAGTTATCTAAAGCCTAACTTTTATTATACAAATTTTAGCTGGAAAAAGAGAATTTGGCTCCTCTAATCGTTCTGGACTCCATCTGTCTAGACTTGGAATCATTTGGTTCAGTCTGTAGGCAGAAGAGTTGGCTGATTGCCTCATATTCACCATATTGGTAAGGGAGGTATATCCCAACCTACATACCATAAAAAGACAGAACACATGACTTCTGACACAGCACAAGTCAGAGTAACAGCAGTTTATTAGTCATCTATACTCTAAACTTGGAAAACCAGGACACTGCTGAGTCATAAAGGTTGCAATTGGGAGCAAAGTGAATCAGGGTTTTAGGAAGCTAGCTTTGCAGTAACAAGAGGATGAGGTAGTTCCCATGGGAGGGTGTAACTGCTTCATTGAATGATTTTGAGGAGTTGGTGTGGAGCAGCTGACCTGGCTAATAGAGGAATTAGTTTACTAGGAGCATTTTCTACTGAGTGGGGGGCATAACTGATTAGAACAGGGGACTCCTATTTAGGCCTTTGGGACAAAGTAAGGATCAAAGATGTCAAGGCAGCATTTGAAATTTTAGATCTTATAATACAAGAGATTCTCTGTTAGTAAAGATATGTTTTAATTTTTACTGCTTTCAAACAGTCACTATCAGGCTAAGTTTGTACCTTTGTTTCTAAAGCTGGCAAGTATTTCAAAATACTGCTTCTTTTTCCTGGGCTATTGTTATGCTTGTTATATACATGATCTGACTTCCAATATACAAAAGCCATGGTTCTAACATTGTTTCTACTATCAAATAGTAAATGTTTCAAATATCCCAGCTTGGAATAGTGAGGCTTTCTCATTCCTATACTATATATTCTCTGGTTAGTCTTTTCTATATTTCTTTTTCTTTCTTTTTTTCATTTTTTTTTATTAAGTGAGAGGTGGGGAGGCAGAGAGAAAAACTCTCGCATGCGCCCCGACCAGGATTCACCTGGCATGCTCCCTACAGGGTGATGCTTTGCCCATCTGGGCCCACTATTCCATTGCTTAGCAACTGAGCTATTTCAGCACCTGAGGTGAGGCCATGGAGCCATCCTCAGTGCCAGGGGCCAAATTGCTCAAACCATTTGAGCCACAGCTGCAGGAGGAAGAGAGAGAAAGAGAGAGAGAGAGAGAGAGAAGGGGGAAGGAGAGGGATGGAGAAGCAGATGGTCACTTATCCTATGTATCCTGACTGGGAATAGAACCTGGGACTTCCACATGCCAGGTTAATGCTCTACCTCTGAGCCAATTGGTCAGGGCCCTGTTCTACATTTTGAAGTTAGTAATTCACCATACTTTATTTCTGATACTTTTTTTTATTTAATGAGATCTTGGTTGCAAGGAACAGAAATCAACTCTAGGAAATTTATGTAGAATAGATATTATGAATTACTGAATAGCTTATAGAATTAAAGGGAATGCTGGAGAACCATGCTAACAAAAATAAGCAAGAACTAAAGAAGTCCAGACAGTAAAAATTGGTCTTGGTCTTGATAATGTTGGGATTCCCATGCCACCAATATGGCTATGAGCCCACTAATACTGGGACTTCTGCTAAACTCTCAACTCTGCTGTTGTCACCAGACTCCTGACTCTATTAAGAACATTTTTAATTACTAGAGATTTTAAAATTTAGTAAAGTTCAATTCATCAATTTAATTCTTGCATTAGAGTATTTATTTATTTATTTATTTATTTATTTATTTATTTATTTTTACTGCATTATTGTTACTGTCTGTTTAAGTATATCAGTGCTCCACCTGGAATTTATTTTTGTATAAGTTGTGAGGAAGGGGTATCTATGTTCCTTGTTTTCATATGTAGATATGTAGATATCCACTTGACCCTGTAATACCTGTGGAAATAAGCAAGCAAAGAGTATTTAGAAACAAACAAGTCAGCTGCCTCTCTTGCATTTGGCAGAGACTCAAGGGCAGGCAGAAGACTGGAAGGCTTCATAGTGGAAGAAGAAGAGGTGAGGCAAGCCCTGATTGGATGCTGTTGGCATGGAAAAACTGGAGGCAAACAGAATAGAAATGGGGCATCCTGTGTAATTGGTTAGCGGAGCATGTTTGGTTTTTCTCCAGTTGCTCATCAATTGGTAGCAGTGACCAAATTTAGGAAAGCTGTCAGCAATTGATCAAGTGCTGGCCATATTGGGTCCATTGATATAGAGATTGTGGTTTGACCTCTAGGAACTTTTCTGTGAAGATTGTAATTTGGCTTCTAGGCTAGTTGCTGTAAGTTGTGGGTGAGAACTCTATTTTTATATATAGTTTGGTCACTGTTTGGTTTGCATATTCAGTCTCTTGTGTTTAAAAATACCATCCATTTGTCTGCATTCCAATGGCACTTATAAAATAAATGGACAGTATACATGTGCTTCTGGAATCTTTACTGTGTTCCATTAGGCTATGGGATTCTCTTTGAGCTAATGCTAGATTATCTTAATTATTATAAATTCTTATTGAGTCTTGATATTTGGTAGCTGTCCATCCTTCACCTTTGCGCTCCCTCAAGATTGTCTCTTTTATTCTCAATCTTTTGCATTTTCATAAATTTATAAATTGTTTGTCAGTTTCTTTTTTTTTCTTTAATTATAATTTTATTTTTTTAATGGGGCGACATCAATAAATCAGGTTACATATATTCAAAGATCAACAAGTCCAGGTTATCTTGTCTTTCAATTATGTTGCATACCCATCACCCAAAGTCAGATTGTCCTCTGTCACCTTCTATCTAGTTTTCTTTGTGCCCCTCCCCCTCCCCCTTTCCCTCTCCCTTTCCCCCCTCCCCCCGTAACCACCACACTCTTATCAATGTCTCTTAGTTTCACTTTTATGTCCCACCTACGTATGGAATAATGCAGTTCCTGGCTTTTTCTGATTTACTTATTTCACTTCGTATAATGTTATCAAGATCCCACCATTTTGCTGTAAATGATCCGATGTCATCATTTCTTATGGCTGAGTAGTATTCCATAGTGTATATGTGCCACATCTTCTTTATCCAGTCTTCTATTGAAGGGCTTTTTGGTTGTTTCCATGTCCTGGCCACTGTGAACAATGCTGCAATGAACATGGGGCTGCATGTGTCTTTACGTATCAATGTTTCTGAGTTTTTGGGGTATATACCCAGTAGAGGGATTGCTGGGTCATAAGGTAGTTCTATTTTCAGTATTTTGAGGAACCACCATACTTTCTTCCATAATGGTTGTACTACTTTACATTCCCACCAACAGTGTATGAGGGTTCCTTTTTCTCCACAGCCTCTCCAACATTTGTTATTACCTGTCTTGTTAATAATAGCTAATCTAACAGGTGTGAGGTGGTATCTCATTGCAGTTTTGATTTGCATTTCTCTAATAACTAAAGAAGATGAGCATCTTTTCATATATCTGTTGGCCACTTGTACTTCCTCCTGGGAGAAGTGTCTGTTCATGTCCTCTTCCCATTTTTTTATTGGATTGTTTGTTTGTTTGTTGTTGAGTTTTATGAGTTCTTTGGATATTTTGGATATTAGGCCCTTATCTGAGCTGTTGTTTGAAAATATCATTTCCCATTTAGTTGGCTTTCTGTTTATTTTGTTATCAGTTTCTCTTGCTGAGCAAAAACTTCTTAGTCTGATGTAGTCCCATTCATTAATTTTTGCCTTCACTTCTCTTGCCATTGGAGTCAAATTCATAAAATGCTCTTTAAAACCCAGGTCCATGAGTTTAGTATCTATGTCTTCTATGTACTTTATTGTTTCAGGTCCTATGTTTAGATCTTTGATCCATTTTGAGTTAATTTTAGTACAGGGGGACAAACTGTAGTCCAGTTTCATTCTTTTGCATGTGGCTTTCCAGTTTTCCCAGCACTATTTATTGAAGAGGCTTTCTTTTCTCCATTATATGTTCTTGGCCCCTTTATCAAAAATTATTTGACTATATATATGTGGTTTTATTTCTGGACTTTCTATTCTGTTCCATTGGTCTGAGTGTCTATTTTTCTGCCAATACCATGCTGTTTTGATTGTCGTGGCCCTATAATAGAGTTTGAAGTCAGGTATTGTAATGCCCCCAGCTTCATTCTTTTTCTTTAGAATTGCTTTGGCTATTCGGGGTTTTTTATAGTTCCATATAAATCTGATGATTTTTTGCTCTATTTCTTTAAAAAATGTCATTGGAAGTTTGATGGGAATTGCATTAAATTTGTATATTGCTTTGGGTAATATAGCCATCTTGATTATATTTATTCTTCCTAACCAAGAACAAGGAATATTCTTCCATCTCATTATATCTTTCTCAATTTCTCGTAACAATGGTTTATAGTTTTCATTATATAAGTCCTTTACATTCTTTGTTATGTTTATTCCTAAGTATTTTATTTTTTTTGTTGCAATTGTGAAGGGGATTATTCTTTTGAGTTCATTCTCAATTGTTTCATTGTTGGCATATAGAAAGGCTATTGACTTCTGTATGTTAATTTTGTATCCTGCGACCTTACTGTATTGGCTTATTGTTTCTAGTAGTCTTTTTGTGGATTCTTTGGGGTTTTTGATGTATAGGATCATATCATCTGCAAAAAGTGATACCTTAACTTCTTCTTTTCCGATATGGATGCCTTTTATTCCTTTGTCTTGTCTGATTGCTCTGGCTAGAACCTCTAGTACCACATTAAATAAGAGTGGAGAGAGTAGACAACCCTGTCTTGTTCCTGATTTAAGGGGGAAAGCCTTCATTTTTGTGCCATTTAATATGATGTTAGCTGATGGTTTATCATATATGGCCTTTATCATGTTGAGATATTTTCCTTCTATACCCATTTTGTTGAGAGTCTTAAATATAAAATTGTGTTGTATTTTATCGAAAGTCTTTTCTGCGTCTATTGATAAGATCATGTGGTTTTTGTTCTTTGTTTTGTTGATATGGTGTATTATGTTAACCGTTTTACGTATGTTGAACCATCCTTGAGATTCTGGGATGAATCCCACTTGATCGTGATGTATTATTTTTTTAATATGTTGTTGTATTCCATTTGCTAGTATTTTGTTTAGTATTTTAGCATCTGTATTCATTAGAGATATTGGTCTGTAGTTTTCTTTTTTTGTGCCATCCTTGCCTGGTTTTGGTATGAGGGTTATGTTGGCCTCATAAAATGTGTTTGGAAGTATTGCTTCCTCTTCAATTTTTTGGAAGACTTTGAGTAGGATAGGAACCAAGTCTTCTTTGAATGTTTGATAAAATTCGCTGGTATAGCCATCAGGTCCTGGACTTTTATTTTTGGGGAGGTTTTTAATGGTTTTTTCTATTTCTTCTCTACTAATAGGTCTGTTTAGGCTTTCTGCTTCTTCTTGACTCAGTCTAGGAAGGTTGTATTGTTCTAGGAATTTATCCATTTCTTCTAGATTGTTGAATTTAGTGGCATAAAGTTTTTCATAGTATTCTACAATAATTCTTTATATATCTACGGTGTCCGTGGTGATTTCTCCTCTTTCATTTTGGATTTTGTTTATATGAATTCTTTCTCTTTTTTCCTTGGTAATTCTTGCCAAGGGTTTGTCAATTTTATTGATCTTTTCAAAGAACCAGCTCTTTGTTCTATTAATTTTTTCTATAGTTTTACTGTTCTCTATTTCATTTATTTCTGCTCTGATTTTTATTATCTCCTTTCTTCGGCTAGTTTTGGGTTGTTTTTGTTCTTCTTTTTCTAGTTCCTTAAGGTGTGAAGTTAAGTGGTTTACTTGGGCCGTCTCTTGTTTGTTCATATATGCCTGAAGTGATATGAACTTCCCTCTTATCACTGCTTTTGCTGCATCCCATAGATTCTGATATGTCGTATTGTCATTTTCATTAGTCTGTATATATCTTTTGATCTCTGCACTTATTTCTTCTTTGACCCATTCATTTTTTAAAAGTATGTTGTTTAGTTTCCACATTTTCCACATTTTTGTGGGATTTTTTTCCTCCTTTTTGCAGTTGAATTCTAGTTTCAAGGCTTTATGATCAGAAAATATGCTTGATACAACTTCGATTTTTCTGAATTTGCTGATGTTGTTTTTGTGGCCAAACATATGGTCAATTCTTGAGAATGATCCATGTACACTGGAGAAAAATGTATACTCAGTCACTTTGGGATGAAATGTCCTGTAGATGTCTATCATATCCAGGTGCTCTAGTGTTTTGTTTAAGGCCACTATATCTTTGTTGATTCTCTGTTTGGATGACCGATCTAGAGCCGTCAGCGGTGTATTGAGGTCTCCAAGTATGATTGTATTTTTGTCAGTTTTTGTTTTAAGGTCAATAAGTAGCTGTCTTATATATTTTGGTGCTCCTTGGTTTGGTGCATATATATTAAGAATTGTTATGTCTTCTTGATTCAGTGTCCCCTTAGCCATTATGAAATGGCCATTTTTGTCTCTGAGTACTTTTGTTGTCTTATAGTCAGCATTATCAGATATGAGTATTGCTACGCCTGCTTTTTTTTGGATGTTATTTGCTTGGAGTATTGTTTTCCAGCCTTTCATTTTGAGTTTGTTTTTATCCTTGTTACTTAGATGAGTTTCCTGTAGGCAGCATACAGTTGGGTTTTCTTTTTTAATCCATTCTGCTACTCTGTGTCTTTTTATTGGTGAGTTTAATCCGTTTACATTTAGTGTAATTATTGACACTTGTGAGTTCCCTATTGCCATTTTATAGATTGCTTTCTGTTAGTTTTGTGTCTTGTTTGATCCTTCTCTTTCATTTTTTTATCTTTTGTTTTAATTTGGTTGTATTCCATACATCTTTCCACTGTTGCTATCTTTTTTATCTCATGTGCTTCTGTGGTGGTTTTTTCAATGGTGGTTACCTTTAGGTAATGAAAGGGGTTCCTACCCTGTTCATTGTAGCGGACTATTTTGTGAGTACTTTTCACTCCATCGTCCTTTGCTACTGTTAATCTCCATCCTCTCACCCCCTTTCTTTTTGTTGTTGTCACAGTTTAAATTTGGTTTTATTGTGTTCTTCTTGGAGCTTTTACTTGTGGCTTTATTTTTTTTTTTGTTCTTTGTATCTGATTGGAGAACCCCCTTTAGTAATTCCTGGAGTGGGGGTTTTCTGATGATAAATTCCCTCATCTTTTCTGTATCTGTGAATGTTTTTATTTCTCCTTCATATTTGAAGGATAGCTTTGATGGGTATAGTATTCGTGGCTGAAAGTTCCTCTCTTTCAGGACTTTAAATATTGGGGTCCACTCTCTTCTAGCTTGTAGAGTTTCTGCTGAGAAATCTGATGATAATCTAATGGGCCTTCCTTTATATGTTGTATCTTCTTTTCCTTGGCTGCCTTGAGAATTTTTTCTTTGCCATTGGTTTGTGCCAATTTCATTATGATGTGCCTTGGAGTAGGTTTGTTGGGGTTAAGAAAACTCGGAGTTCTATTTGCTTCATGAATTTGAGGCTTTAGTTCTTTCCACAGGCTTGGGAAGTTCTCATCTATTATTTGTTTGAATATGTTCTCCATTCCATTTTCTCTCTCTTCTCCCTCTGATATACCTATTATTCTTATGTTATTCTTTCTGATGGAGTCAGATAATTCTTGTAGGGCTATCTCATTTTTTTTTAATTTTTGAGTCTCTTTCTTCCTCTCTCTGTTGTGCCTCAAGTTGCTTGTCTTCTATTTCACTAATCCTCTCTTCTATCTGGCCTGTTCTATTAGCCAAGCTTGTTACCTCGTTTTTCAGCTCGTGAATTGAGTTTTTCATCTCTGTTTGATTTGTTTTTATAGTTTCAATTTCCTTGGACATATATTCTTTGTGTTCATTGAGTTGTTTTCTGAGCTCCCTAAATTGCCTTTCTGTGTTTTCTTGTATATCTCTGAGTATTTTTAGGATTTCTATCTTGAATTCTCTGTCATTTAACTCCAAGGTTTCCAATATATTAAATTTTTTCTCCATAGATTTTTCCTCTTCTATCTGTGTTACCTCTCTTTCTTTTGTATCCATGATATTCGATTTTCTCTTCCTTAATGGCATCTGAGGTGGTTTTGTTGATAGTATTAATGAGATTTAATAAAAAATAAAAAGTTAAAAAAATAAAAAATATTAAAAAGTTGTTTTTTTTTTTAAAAAAATTAATAATGAAATAAAGAAAAATAAAATAAAATAAAAATTTTAAAAAAGGAAATTATTCCCCCCCTCCTTTTTTTCTCTCCTCTCCTCTCCCCTCTTTCTTGAGAAAATCTTGTGGTGAACTGTGAATTATATTGTATTTAATAGAACAAACAATGCCTGTAATGGAGGGCCTGAATTAGGGAAAAGTAATAAAGGGGCAAGAAAAAAATAAATAAATAAATAAATAAAAGGGGTGGGGGTATGGACGCACAAAAAGCAAATAATGAAAAAATTTGGATCAAGAATAAAATGATTTGCGTGTAGGTGTTGGTTGACTAAGAGTTATGATGAGAGGAGTAAGAGGGAAACAGGAAAATGGGGGGACAAATTAAAAAATTACTATTGTATTTAGTGGAACAAGAGCTTGATAAAATGGAGAGCCAGGGATGGGAGCACTGCTAGTGAGTTAAAAAGGTGAAGTAAAACCCCCCCAAAATGCCACAAACATAAGTTTGAGTCTCATATAAAATAATTTGTTTGTTATTGAGGTTTGAATGAGAGGAGATGTAAAGGAAAAAGGAAGAAACTAATATAGAGGGAGAAAAGAAGAGAGAGAGAGAAAAAAAAGAGGGAACCACTAAAAGAAGAAAAAAGAAAAAAGAGGAGAGAGAGAGAGAGAGAGAGAGAGTTAAGGGTTTTGGAGTGCAACCCTCATAGAGAGAAAGGAAGAGGAAAGAAAAGATAATGGGAGATGTAACACTTATGGGTAGTGTAGTTCAAGGAGAGGAGAGAGTACGACCGGTAGGGAGTTAAACGACCAAATTGGAGGAAGAAAAAAAAAAGAAAAAAGAAAAAAAAAAAATCAAGGATGAAGATAAGAGAAACAAACGAACAAATATAATAAAATGGGATAGGTTATAAAGTCTGCAGATTATTCTGATTTTGAGAGGTTATCTTCTTGCTTTTTCTTTTCCCTCCCTCTTCCTGGTTGGCGACTCTGTACCCCGGGTTCTGCCCCTTTGGCCTGCTCAGGTAGAGGTTTGCAGTTGATAAGTCTCTATGGCAATGTCATGTATTGTGCTTCAGTCTCGTTGGCAGTCCAGGCTCATTAGCGTTTATAGGCTCTGACAGTGAGAGAGTCCGTGTTCCAGGAGCCTCTCTCCTATTCTTTCCTTCCTCAACCAGCAGCCTGAGAATCCAGCTATGGGGTTTCTGCTGCCTCTGCCTGGATAGTAAGAGGCTCAAAGAGCGGGCAACTCCCACTCTTATTTCCACTCAGCACAGGGCTCTGGGTAAGGCTCAGTCAGTCAGAGCTGCTAACATAATCAGCCGGGGCTTTCGCCTACTCAAAGACCTCTGGCTCTGTCACTCTGTCCGGTAACACAGGCGGGTCTGCGCGCGCAGACCAGGATGTTAGACTGGAAGTCTCGCCCTCTGAGTGAAACCCCCCGCCTGCACTGAAAAGTTCCAATGTTGGAATTGGCTCTCGCTCATCCCCGTGTGCCGCTCTTTCAAGGCGCTGGGGCAGCCTGTGACTCTGCCCTCGGCCCACACAAAGGCCCCCGACTCTGCTCCTCCGTGGGACAACACGGGCTCCCACTCCGGAGGTGCTGGGAGGAGTCTCCTTCCCACTCTCCGTGCGCGCAGACCAGGATGTGAGGCTGGAGTCTCGCCCTCTGAGTGAAACCTCCCGCCCGCACTGAAAAGTTCCAGTGTTGGAATTAGCTCTCGCTTCCTCCCCGTGTGCGGCTCTCCCCGGGCGCTGGGGCAGTCCGGAGGCTTTCGGCCCACACAAAGGCCTCTGACTCTGCCTCTCTGTGGAGTAACACGGGCGCACCCTCCGGGGGCTTTGGAAGGAATCTCTCGCCCACTATGTGCCTACCAGGGATCAGGTAAAATGGCTGCCCCGCTTGTCTTTCTTTGTCTGGGTTTGGCGCGAGTGTTAGCTGTATTGCCCAGGTTGTCACAGGAACAGTTTTTCCTTGGCTTAGATCTCCGTGCCACAGCCTGGTTCGGCCATTTGTGCCACGGCCTGGATCTATTCACCCCCTTTGCCTGCCTTAGTTTCTATATTCTCAGTTTCCAGTGAAAATCGCCCTGTTTAGGTTAGTGAGGAAGGCGGAGCATTTCTTACTCCCTATTTCCTTCGGGGATTGGTTATATATTTAGCCAATTTTTCACTCGATCATACCTTTGGGTGTATTGCGAAACATCTGGAGGCTCCAAGGATAGGTTTTTCTGTTTCTGGTTGAAGATCTTGTTGAGGTTTGGGGGATATTTATCGGTATCGTTTCCTACTCCGCCATTACTCTGACGTCATCTCTGTTTGTCAGTTTCTATGGAAAGAATCTTCTAGAATTAAAGATAGTGTGGCTTTGATTATAGCTCAATTATGAGATATGATTTTTTTTTGCAATATTTAGTCTTCCAACCCAAGAACATGGTATAGCCATCCGTTTATTTGGGTCTTCTTTAATTTTCTTAGTAATGCTTTATTTTTCTTCCTAGGCATTTAATAAATTGTATCCATTGTAAATGCTATTTAAAAAATATCTCCTCTCCAAATTGTTTTCTTAATTTACTTATTAAGTCTAATAGTTTATCTGTAGAATATGTAAGCTTAAATATCTGCTTGCTTTTTGTTACTGAGAGAGGTATAGTAAAATCTCTAACTATATTCGTGTAGTATTTGTCATTTTTTCCTTTTTGTACTATCAATTTTCTGCTTTCAATATTTTGAAGTAGGCTTCTACTTCTGCTTAGGTTGTAGAAAACTTTAAAATATCATTTCTATCTTAATAATAAATAAAATCCAGATAAATGACACAATATTAATTTTCAAGCCCTTTAGAGTACTTAGGTAGCAAGGCAACCCAATAACATAATATTAAGAGAAAAAGGTCTCTCCCATGAGGGCTGGGATATGTGATCTGTTTTGCCTATGCAGAGCATAGAAAGAAAGACTCTTTGCAGGCCTCAAAACAAGCAGATAAGAATCAACTAAAAATTTAAAAAGAGCCCTGGCTGGTTGGCTCAGTGGTAGAGTGTCGGCCTGGCGTGCGGAAGTCCTGGGTTCGATTCCCGGCCGGGGCACACAGGAGAAGCGCCCATCTGCTTCTCCATCCTTCCCCTTCTCCTTCCTCTCTGTCTCTCTCTTCCCCTCCCGCAGCCAAGACTCCATTGGAGCAAAGATGGCCTGGGTGCTGGGGCCTCTGCCTCAGGCGCTAGAGTGGCTCTGGTCGCAACAGAGCGATGCCCTGGATAGGCAGAGCATCGCCCCCTGGTGGGCGTGCCGGGTGGATCCCAGTGGGGCACATGCGGGAGTCTGTCTGACTGCCTCCCCATTTCCAGCTTCGGAAAAATACAAAAAAAAAATTTAAAAAGACCTCTTAATGGTGCAATGTGAGTGAGGAAGTCGTTGCCAAGTATTGCTGGGGGCACATGACCAAAGGAAAGTTTGTATTTACTGGTAAGATCTTTCCCAGGGTCTGCCACCATAGGCTCAGGAGCAAGTTCAGGACAGAGCTGGAGACTGAGTCCACAGGTGGTGCAGGAGTTGATGCGGGCTGCAGCAGAGGGGAGAATCTTAAGTACCTACTTATTTTCTACCACGAAGTGAAAGCTTTAGGTCCATGAGTAAGGGACAGAAAAGCCACTTGCACAGAGAGCACTTGCAACAAAAGTGCCACTGGTAGACAGGTAATAGAAAACTCTCCTCCTTTGGGTCCAGGGCAAGAAGCTTTCTTGGACCAAATCTGCTAGTGAAGATAGGTGTACTAGTGCTGAGGACAGGGTGGGGAGCAGAGGGGCAGCAGCATAGAAGATTCATCAAATTCAAAGCAGTTTGGCTTCCAGGGAGGTTGGGCCAGTAGGCTGAAAAGGTCCCATCCCAAAACTGGTGCACAGGGCCTTTCTAAAGCCGAAGTTGACCAAGAAGATCCCTTGTCTGATGCAGCAAGCAAGCACCTAGGCTGCAGTGGTCCGATGGTGTATGCAGATATGCGGTTAACATTGCAGTTGCGTGATGGGAGGCATTTTCCCCAAGATCCCCTGGCATATTTGGAAACTGAGCATCCACAGAAAGATATTCATTCACTCCAGCATTGTTTCTTCCATCTTTTTTTTTTTTTTAATGTGGAAAGTTCCAGCTCTAGTGTGCTTTCTTTCTGAAGTGCTCTGCCTCATCTGCAGGAAGAAGACTGCCATTCTTTTGCAAGGTAGACCTCTCTCTCAGCTCTGTTCTCCTTGAGCTGTGACCGACATTTGCATCTCAAAGGCAGAAGTTGAACATCTTTTATCTCTGAATAACTTTCTTTAGTAACTGGCGCACTTCGGTGTTATCTGTCATCTATTTATCAAGGAATAAACTCAGGGCTATATAACTCTTGGCTATTTTCTGGATGTTAACCAGTTTCAATTTTACAAACCAGTAATACTACTTATTCTATTTTTAAATATCCCAGGTATTAACAGTTCTCATTTTTTAATCTCTCTCTTTGTATTTTCAAAGTATCTCCTGTTGACCACTGTGAATTCCCAGAGGTAGCTAGTTTGTTATTTTGGTTTCTCTAAGTCCTTGGTGACCTATCCAGATAGACAAAGTTTTCATGATTCTAATTGAAAATTATTTTGATGCACCCAACAGAAGACTTAAAGGGAATGTAAGAGATAGAGAAAGAAAGCGGGAGAATGCTGTCTGTTAAGGCATGCACTTTGGGAAAACAAAGTATAAAAAAGGGAGAGTACTAATGTTTTCTGGTTTCTGAAGTAAACATGAATCAATTCTTATAAAGGACATTTAGACAGAGGCATAAACTCAAGTAATCTCTCTTACAGAGGTAGTTAGGATTATAAAAGTACACAAGCTAGGCTAAAAAAAAATGGGAGGCTGACAAAGAAGAAAAGGGAGTTTTAAAGCCAGTAGGCATGGCCACCATCACAGCTGCCTGGCCTGTGCAGGTTCACATTGGATTTGGACAGTCAGTAAAGAAACAACGGAGCCAAAAGCTGATGGGTCATCATCTTTAATCCTAACTTGCACCCGCAGGCAAGTAAAAACACACACTGGGCTCCAAAACCCACTCATTCAGTGCTCACAAAGCTACTGACTTATCAGAGTTTCCTAGAATCAAAGTTTTCTACCTCACCAGACTTATTCACCTCTGTTCCCCATCTCCTTCCTTCTCTCTGCACAAACTCTGCACAAACTGGCTTTTCCTTCAGCACTCTGCCATCTTGGCTGCTTCTTCTGGCCTCTTCCATGTGGCCTTTCTCTACTCTCCTCTCTAATGCTAATCTTAGGAACTGAGAGAGAACAAGGTCCTGGTCTTTATAGTGCAGAAATCAAAACCTTTAATCCAATATACAAAATAGGAAAGTCTCTAATACAAAGTCACTTATCTGAGGCATGATGGATTGTACCACCACCCCACATCAAAAAGGGTGGGAAAGGCTTGGCCCTAAAACCAAGCCCCAGGCTACAAGGATCCTGCCTGCCCACAGCCCGCCCCCAACACACATTAATATCACCTGGGAGATGGGCTTCCATGTGGGCAGCACCATCTTTAACAAAGTGAGCACAATATATTTTATCTGCCCAACAGGAGTGTTGAGAGCCACAGGTCCTGGAAGGGCTGTGTCCTTTGAATCAGGCTAAAGAAGAGACCACTGCCATCAGTGTAATCTAGTTAGCATCAAAGCAGCAGCTCTGGCCAAGTGTTGTTGTGAGAAGGATCATTAGAAGGCCCTCCTTATGGAGCCAGCTAGACATGATCTGACTTACTCAGGAGCTTCCAGGAAAAGTAAAAATCTGACACTTTATTTCTTCAGGTACAAGTAGATATTTAGCATTGAACTTCCCAACTACATCAAATGTGGTTGATCAGTACTACCCCAGATGAAAACTACAAATAAAAAATAAAACTCACCAATTCTTTAAAAACCCATGGCACTCATTTTTCACATAAATCATTGATATCTAAGTTCAAATTTCATATTATGTGGAATTATTTAATCAGCTCAGTATCTAAACTTTATAAGAGAAAGTGATTCAAAAAAAAAATAGTCAATCACAAAATAATACTTTCCCAGAATAGAGTTATTCCTGGGGATGTGAAGGTAGGGATGAGTTTGAGAATGGTGCACATGTAACTGAAAATATGTGTGGTTTATGTGTATATGTTTCTCTCCCTTCTAGATTAAAACAGAATTTCTCTCAGGGTTCACCTGAAACCAATTCTAATTTGATTCATATAGAAAAGCATATGACATATTACTTAAAAAAACAAATCTTAGTAAAAAATGATATTCATTAGAAAGTATTTATAAATGCTATTTCATTCACAACTATACAAGCTTTTTAGTCTCAAGGGATAACTGAGATGAGTATGATAAAAAATTTGCACTGGTATTTAATTATTGTCCTGATCTTGCTTCCAATGCTGGAGTTGAGCCAATACTAGAGTCCACCCTTTTTAAGACAAATAAAACATTGAACAAAAGACTTTAAATGCCATAGGCAAGTGTACTATAGTTTGTATCACTGACCTTCCCCTTTGAGATAAAACATATACATGGTTGATTATTCCTCTAAGTTTGAATTCCTAATTCTTCATCTAGCTTTTGCCTTTCTCAGAAATTCTCCCTAAAAGATTTCTCCAGGATTGATTGGGTTTTGTTTCCCATAATCATAACTTTCCACCATCCTACTCTGTCTTTGTCCTTAACATCTGACACTATGATGATGATCTCTTAGTCTTTCCTTTTTAATTGGAGCTGTAAACCATTGCTCATTAAGTAAACCTAAAATATACTCTCTGTGGAGTTTTACAAATAGAACAATTTGCAAGTCCTTCCTCCAACTCCTCCCCTTCACACCAAGGATTTTTACATTATTCAGGTCTCTATTGCACACCACTATTTTAAATTTAAATTTTTTTTCCCTATTTTTGCGCCTGGCTTTGAAGATCTATAGTTCTTTTCATCATTCAAGGTCTTTGGGCCCCTTACATGTTCACAAAGCTACGCTTTCGGGATTAATATTAACCATCAAAACTTGCTGAATTCCATTGACAGTAGTCGTTGTGTAGTTAGCTTTGTTTGAATGCTTATTGACCACACTATCTTTTGGTTTTCAATGGCCTTACTATCTCTGTGACCAAAGAAGCTATTTGATTAAAGACCTAACTGTTCTTCAATGGTGAAATTTTATAGCTCTGAAAGAGCAGAGCCAGGATCTCCTGTTCACTTTTTTTAAAAGACCATAGAGTTTAGAGCAATACATTATCTGTAACAAAATGTGAGATTAAAAGCAATGCATTACATTCAAAATAGAATAATTAATTTAAAAAAATGACAATCAGGAAAATTTGGGGCCCTAAATGGATGTCTTAGTAGTGACATTTTAAAAGATAATTAGAGCCTGACCAGGTGGTGGCGCAGTGGATAGAGCATCGGTCTGGGATGCGGAAGACCCAGGTTCGAGACCCCAAGGTCGCCAGCTTGAGCGTGGGCTCATCTGGCTTAAGGAAAAAGCTCACCAGTTTAGACCCAAGGTCGCTGGCTCGAGCAAGGGGTTACTTGGTCCGCTGAAGGCCCATGGTCAAGGCACATATGAGAAAGCAATCAATGAACAACTAAGGTGTTGCAACAAAAAACTGATGATTGATGCTTCTCATCTCTCTCCATTCCTGTCTGTCTGTCCCTATCTATCCCTCTCTCTGACTCTCTGTCCCTGAAAGAAAGAAAAAAAAAAAGATAATTAGAGTCCCAAGTAGATGGGGAAAATAAGACAGGGCATTAATATTAGGCACTAATTCACTTCCTCATTCATTGACTCCCTTATGCATTCAACTTCATTTAAATATATTCTGAGAATTCACAGCCAAAGACACTTTATTAAGTGCTGTGGGGACTATCAATTTTTGAGGAAGAAGAAAGAAATCAATAAAAGCAAAAGAAAGAGAAAAGTAAAAACATGGGATGAAAATTAACATTTACTAAGTGAACTTACATTGCCTCATTTGTTAATATTTTTAATAAATGACTATGTGCTAGAAATACCTCTTTGTACTTTTAAACCATTAGGTCACTTAATAAAAATAACTCCATAAATTGCTATTATTATAACCATAGTAAGAAGGTGAAATTGAATGCCATAGAGGTTTCATAGAATGTGACTGTCTGAATTATAACCTTGACTTCCTAGTCTGAAGTCTATATGCCTTCAGACTTTCTACTAATCAGTAGGAAACTTCTCATGTCAAATAAATAATAAACAATTTATATGGTTTTTTGCACAGGCAATTGAGATTTATTCCTTTAAACTGGTTTTGCTACTGAGTCTTGCTGGTGGTTTGAAGGCATTTGATGTTTGGGGATTGTAATAGAAAGGTATAAGGGTCATGGGGAAAGTAAGACAGGAGGGGTCAAAGATAAATTTGGCCAGATCCCCAAATTTTGACCTGTATGACAAAATAGCCTCTTTTCATTCCCTTTGTTCTTTGAAACTGTTATTGGTGACTGACCTCCTCTCCAACCCATTATATACTCAACAAACACCAATGGCTAATAGAAGCCAGGAATGGTGCATATCTGCTTCTGCAGGAGATTTTGTATCACATTAATTCACAGGTAACTTTAGAATCAGAGTAAGCATCCAGGTTGTAGGCTCAGAATTAATATAAAAGCACACAGAGAAGAAATAAGAGTGGCTACAGTAAGGATGTTGCTCTTAACCTGCTTTGGGGAAAGTGCTACTGAACTCTGAAACCTGGCTCAAAAAAATAATTTTCAAATGAAGAGCAGGAGCAGGGTCCTTTGATTCTCACTTTGTGGATGTATTTCTTCATGTATGTGTGCCTGGGGCAGTGACATTGTACTTTTCTATGAGGAGCACAGGGGAAGACATTGGGCCTGAAGAAATTAATGTTGACTCAGACTTGGGTAAGGAAGAGAAAGGTATGCTAAGCAAAGTCACTGATGAAAAAAGAGATCCTCTAATAAGTGCTTCTGGGAGAATTATGTTCCCCTTTCTGTTTCTGTCACCCCCCACTCTGGTTCTGTACTTTCCCAAATAGGCCTCCTTCTTTAGTGCTATTATTTTACTTCTTTTTCTTCCCTTCTCCTTCCCCTAACTACCCTTGTTCATTTACTACCCTTTATTGACTGAAGGGTTCCCTTTTCATTCATCACAAAAAAAAAAGAGTACACTTAAAAAATGAGTTATCAGGGACAATCAGTTTTCCTAACCCGAGTATGTTTACTGATAATATATTATTGCACAAGCACGCACACATACAGCTTTTTGAGGGTCATGTGAGAACACAACAGTTAGGGGCCAGAAAGCAACTCCTTGCCCCAGTTAATTTAAATTTGTTGATCAGTTCTCCATGCCATATACACCTCCTTGTCTTCATGCCTGTGTTCATTTTGATCTTTTATTCTACACTGCCCTGCCAGATACTTAAGTGCATTGATAAAATGCCTCACCATCCTCAGAGGCCCATCTCCAAGATCAGTAAATATTTATTGAAAGAATTTATTGGATGGATAAGAATGCTTTCCTCTGAGATAAGGTCTCGTTTCCCTTTCCTACATACTTAAAGGTTTCACAATCTACACAGGAACCTCATGGAGAGGAGTAAAAAAGAATGGCTCCTGCATGTGATACTCATGGGGCTGGAACAGCTGTCACTTACTAATTACGCAAGTAATTTCACTGGGCTAGGTTGGCTGTACTATCCCCCCCCCCCATTAAGATAGACCTAGAGGGCATTATGCTAAGTGAAATAAGCCAGTCAGAGAAAGACAAATACCATATAATTTCATGTATATATGAAACCTAATGAACAAAATGAACTAAGAAGTAAACTAGAGACAGAATCATAGATACAGAGGACAGACTGACAGTTGTCATAAAAGAGAGGAGTTGCTGGGCTGGGTAAAAATAATGAAGGGATAAGGCAAAACAAAACAAAAGAAAACAAAACAAAAAATACTCATAGACTCAGACAACAGTATGGTGATTCCAGAGGAGAAGGGTAGGAGGAGACAGAAGAGGGTAAAGGAGTGAACAAATGGTGATGAAAGGAGACTTGACTTGGGCGTGTAAACACACAAAGGAATATGCAGATGATGTATTATAGAATTGTACACCTGAAACCCACATAATTTTATTAACCAATGTCACCCCAATAAATTTAATTAAAAAAAATGGATGGCTGCTCATTTTATTCCCCCATCACCACAAGCCCGGAAGGAACATCTGCCAATTAGAAAAGACATTGGATGATTATACAAGTGGTGGGCATTTGGGAATAATCTTCAGAACTTGGTGACAGATGAGTTAAGAAGGAGGAAAGAATAGAAGAGCAACAATTACTGGGGTGAGAATACAGAAAAGGAGTGCTAAGTTTGGAAATATTTTTAATCACAGTAGGGAGGGTAGATGATAGCCTTTCTTCCTACAGGGGTGTCTTGATAATGCCTTTCAGTAAAGACATATAGAACTGGATTAGTGGAATGGATGAAATTAATTCTGCTACCCTGATGATAAATTTTGTTTTTGTGTTTGTTCTCTTTTGCTTTCAGTCTTATTTAGACAGGAAGCCCACTGAACCGAGAAAGGCATCACCTGCCCACCGTACAGAGCTGAGTGCATTGTCATTGTTATATTAATCTCCTTTTTCTTCAGGATAATAACAATATAGATCATCCCTCGATTCTGGGATGGCAGATCTCATGTTCATTTATAACATTTTAGACATCCAATTCAGTTGGCATTTTCTTATTTAAACAGCTTTGCATTTGTAATAATAATAATAATAATGATAATAATAACAAAGATAGCTGTTATATTTCACATTTGAGACATAGGGTTCAAAATCCCAGGGCTAGTTTTCTCTTCTGTCTCTTTACTTTGTAGTATATGTATTATCATTACAGTTTGTTGAATGTGTATTTCTTCACTTTAAGTAATTGGTGGAATTTATTCTATTTTTTGAGGGGGCCTTTCTATTCTCCAACTTAAATTCTTAAATTCATTGTTACCTATGCCATACATTATGCACGCATGTTAATATATATAAATATTAGAAAATTTTCTTAAGTTTAGAGAGTGTTTACATACCTTTCAAATCTTTAGAGCATATCCAAATGATCTGACCATTTGAATTGGATTGAAAATTAACTCCAATAAAAGAGTTTTCTTGCCTGACCAGGTGGTGGTACAATGGATAGAGCATCGAACTAGGGTGCGGAGGACCCAGGTTTGAAACCCTGAGGTCACCAGCTTGAGCATGGGCTCATTTGGCTTGAGCAAGGCTCACCAGCTTGAGCCCAAGGTTGCTAGTTTGAGCAAAAGGTCACTTGATCTGCTGTAGTCCCCTGGTCAAGGCATATACGAGAAAACAATCAATGAACAACTAATGTGCCACAAAGAAGAATTGATGCTTCTCATCTCTCCCTTCCTGTCTGTCTCTCCCTATCTGTCTTTCTGTCTGTCTTTGTCACAAAAAACGTTTTCTTGTATCATTGTATATAAGTGTATTCTTGTGTAGAATAATTGCTCTATAATTTTTTTCTTTATTTGAATGATGGCTATCATTTTTATGAATTATCACATCACATAAGTTTTAAGTCATCAAACATTCTTAGCATATCTCTATTTATGAAGTCAAAACAATCAGTTTGTAAGTGAGAAGGCCTGTGAGTGATGATTTGATATCAGGTAGACAAATACAGCCTCTCATGCTATTTACTGAATTGATATCTGATTTCAGTCAAACATGGTGTTTGTAGATAAATAACCTGAAGTTTCTAGCTGAAAAAGAAGTCCAAAAGTATTTTCTTAAAAACTTTAGACCAGGGGTTGGGAACCTATGGCTTGCTAGCCAGATGTGGCTCTTTTGATGGCTGCATCTGGCTCGCAGACAAATCTTTAATAAAAAAATAATAACGTTAAAAATATAAAACATTCTCATGTATTACAATCCATTCATTTCCTACCACTCATGTTCATGGTTACAGGTGGCTGGAACCAATCACAGCTGTCCTCTGGGACAACACCAAATTTTTATTGGATAATGCATAACGTACACAGGTCATTGTGAGGTCAGGAAGTAAACTTCCCTCCTTTTAGTCAGCTAGCTAATTGCAGAAACCCTTTTGACGAAGAAGATGGATAAAAGAAAAAAAGATGAGGAGTATCGTACTTTTCAGCAGGAATGGACAGAGGAATTTGCCTTTGTGAAGAGAGTAGGTTCTGCAGTGTGTCTAATATGCAATGATAAAATTGCATCAATGAAATGGTCAAATACAAAGCAGCACTTCGACACACACCACACTACATTTGCATCAAAATATCCAGTGGGGGACAACAGGAAAAAAGCATGTCAATAGCTACTGTGCAGAGTGCAAGCTAGTCAGCAGCAACTCCGTGTTTGGACCCAATGAGGTGACTGGAATTCGGCTAGCTTTGCTGGTGCTTTAGCAATTGTGAGAAATGGAAAGCCATTCACAGATTGGGAGTATGCCAAAACATTCATGCTTGATGTTGCCAATGAACTTTTTGATGACTTTTTGGATAAAGACAAGATAATCAAACCAATAAAAGACATGCCTCTGTCGCGAAGAACTGTTCACGATCGTACCATCATGATGGCAAATCAAATTGAGGCAACACAAGTGAAGGACATAAATGCAGCACCATTCTTCTCCCTCACTTTGGATGAGACAACAGATGTAAGCCATTTATCCAGTTCAGCGTGATTGCAAGGTATGCTGTCAGTGACACACTACATGAGAAAAGTCTTGCTGTTTTGCCTATGAAAGAGACAACAAGAGGGGAGGATTTATTCAAGTCTTTCACTGAGTTCGTTAAAGAAAAAAATCTACTGATGGATATACTTATTTCGGTGTGTACTGATGGTGTTCCATGTATGGTGGGGTAAAACAGAGGATTTGTAGCACTTTTTTGTGAACATGAAAAGAGACCCATCCTAAGTTTTCACTGCATCCTACATCAGGAGGCGCTTTGTGCTCAGGTGTGTGGGGAGCAGCTTTAGTGAGGTGATGTTGCTGGTCATTCAGGTGGTCAACTTTATTGTTGCCCGAGCTTTAAATGATTGCCAATTTAAAACACTGCTGGATAAAGTTGGGAATAATTATCTTGGTCTGCTTCTGCACAGCAATGTGCATTGGTTTTTCAAGAGGGAAGATGCTCAGCCATTTCCCGGCTTGTCTGAGCAAAATCTGGACTTTTCTTGAAATGAAAAACATCGACCATCCTGAGTTAGCTAACACTGAGTGGCTCCTGAAGTTCTACTATCTCGTGGACATGACTGAACATCTGAACCAGCTCAATGTGAAAATGCAAGGCATTGGAAATACAGTCTTATCCCTTCAACAAGCAGTGTTTGCATTTGAAAACAAGCTGGAACTCTTCATCGCTGACATTGAAACAGGTCGTTTACTACACTTTGAAAAACTGGGAGTTTAAAGATGCATGCACAGCAAGTGACCCTGCTCAACATCTTGATCTCCAGCAGCTGGCGGGCTTCACATCTAATCTCCTGCAATCATTCAAAGTGCGCTTTGGAGGATTTTGTGAGCACACTTGTCTTTTTAAGTTCATCACCCATCCACACAAGTGTGCAGTGGACAGCGCCGACCTGAGTTACATCCCCGGTGTCTCCGTCAGAGATTTTGAGCTACAAGCTGCTGACCTGAAGGCCGCTAGACATGTGGGTGAATAAGTTCAAGTCACTGAATGAAGATTTGGAAAGACTTGCACAACAGCAAGCAGAGTTGGCAAGCAAACACAAGTGGGGAGAAATAAAAAAACTTCAACCCGTGGACCAGCTGATTGTCAAAACTTGGAACGCACTTCCCATCATATACCACACACTGCAGTGTGTGAGTATTGTTGTACTGACAATGTTTGGCTCTACGTATGCATGTGAGCAGTCTTTCTCACATCTAAAGAACATTAAGACCAACATAAGATCATGTTTAACAGATGGAAGGCTCAATGCCCACATGAAGCTTAACCTCACCACATATCAACCAGACTATAAAGCCATCAGCAAAACCATGAAGCACCAGAAGTCGCATTAATGGTAAGAAGAACTTTATTCATCATTGGTAAGCAACAGCATAACGATGTTATTAAAAAGAATTTAGAGACTTATTGTACTTAAAAAGTGTTGGTCTTACATAAAATGCACACATTTACTTGTATTTAGTGTTAAACATTTTGTATGGCTCTCACGGAATTACATTTTAAAATATGTGGCACTCATGGGTCTCTCAGCCATAATGGTTCCCCACCCCTGCTGTAGAGTATATGAGAACCATTGAGGAGGTAGCTATAGGTCATCTAAACAATGAGTTTTAAGAAAGAAAAAAAATGCTCATTAGTGTAAATTGTATGTGTCAAGATATGAATAACATTAATAAGATAATTGCATTTTTTTTATTTCTCAGTTGGCTAAGTAAGTAGTATTTACTATTAAAGCATCTTGAATACATTTAGATGAATAGTCTAAAGCAGCAGTTCTCAACCTGTGGGTCACGACCCCGGTGGGGGTCGAACGACCAAAACACAGGGGTCGCCTAAAGCCATTGGAAATACATATTTTATTTAAAAATGTATTGTATAATAAATATGTATTTTGCACGCCAGGCTGATGCTCTACCACTGAGCCAACCGGCCAGGGCCAAAAATGTATTGTATAATAAATATGTATTTTCCAATGGCTTTAGGCGACCCCTGTGTTTTGGTCATTTGACCCCTGCTGGGGTCGCAACCCACAGGTTGAGAACCGCTGGTCTAAAGTAAGTAAGCAGTTTGTACCTGTTTCTAACCCTAACAAACAACATAAATATGGGGAATTAAAGTAAAAGCATCTTTTCTGACCCTTATAAAAGTTGAGATGATTTGAGGCAAATCAGAAAAACTACCGTATATATCAGAGTAGAGATAAGATACAAAGTATTATGACTATGAAGAGGAAACTCGCTTTGCTTTCAAATTTTTTCAGTCTGAACTCTCACAGGTGAAAAACAATAGCTAACTCTCAGTTAATGTTCCTTAGTAAATATGTTCAACTTCCACTGCAACTCAATCGCTCACCAGAAAAGACACACTTGATGACTTGTCTGTCTCTGTATTGTAGTGAAGTTGCAGCTTTATAAAGTGATAACTGTCATTTGAGATTCTCACCAGGGAGAGTTAAAATAAATTAATCTTTGTCAATTTCAGTGTTTTTCCCTTGTTTTATTGTTATTATAAACCAGTCTGTGGAAGGGGAAAGTACAGTGGCACCACAGGTTAAATGAATTTCTTAGGCTGAGCTCATTCAAAGGGAGAAGGCACACATATCTCCACATAACACACAGATTAATCTACATTTACTGGGCACCTAGCTTATTTGGCAGCTAAGTGTTTGTGATTAGAATATTAAAAGCCATATATCTATTTCTCAAAAACATCAGGAGCCAGTTAACGTTTACATATATATAATATAGCCCCACACATACAGGTGGGGCAAAAATAGGTTAACAGATATAAGTACAAAAACACAGGTTATTCTTGTATTATTATTTATTAATTATTGTATTATTCTCCATACAAACATCTGAGAGAGAGAGAATAAAGTATACAGAACAGAGGTAAAGCTTTATAACTTTTCACGTACAGTAATTTTTGAAGAACACTAATGGAAATTATTGTCTCTACTATTTTGTCATGGTGCCTTGAATGCTCATGATTTCAGAAAGATGGCTTGTCAGAATGCCATCTTGGAAGACACCCGAGAGATTTTTACTTTAGTTTCCTCTTTCTTCAACTAGAGGAACTAAGCTACCTGTCAGACTTCATGGATCTGGCTAAATGTACTAGGTGACCTAGCAGTGGTCCCCAACTTTTTATGGGCCACGGACCGGTTTAATGTCAGAAAATATTTTCACAGACTGGCCTTTAGGGTGGGATGGATAAATGTATCACATGACCGAGACAAGCATCAAGAGTGACTCTTAGACAGATGTAACAGAGGGAATCTGGTCATTTTTTAAAAATAAAACATCATTCAGATTTAAATATAAATAAAACGGAAATAATGTAAGTTATTTATTCTTTCTTTGCGGACCAGTACCAAATGGCCCACAGGCTGGTACCGGTCCATGGCCTGAGGGTTGGGGACCACTGACCTAAAGTATAACTCCTGGTTCACAGACCAGCATTTCTTTTCTTGTACATTCTAGAGTCTTCTACTTTGGACTCTAGAATTGTGAAGACCTCAGGTGCCTACTTAAAAAGGGAGCACTTTTTGCCTGACCAGTGGATAAAGCATCGGATTGGGACGTGGAAAACCCAGGTTCAAAACCACGAGGTCGCCAGATTGAGCTCAGGCTCATCTGGTTTGAGCAAGGCTCACCAGCTTGATCCCAAGGTCACTGGCTTGAACAAGGGGTCAATCGGTCTGCTGTAGTCCCCTGGTCAAGGTACATATGAGAAAGCAATTGATGAACAACTAAGGTGCCACAACAAAGAATTGATGCTTCTCATCTCTCTCCCTTGTGTGTGTCTGTCTCTGTAACACACACAAAAAAGGGGCATATTTCTTTTTTTCTTTTCTTTTTTTTATCAAGTGAGAGTCCAGGAGGCAGAGAGACAGACAACTCCATGCACCCCGACCGGAGTCAACTCAGCAAACCCCCTACACAGCAATGCTCTGCCCATCTGGGGCTGCTGCACCATTGCTCAGCACCTGAGGCCAACTTGCTCAAACCAATTGAGCTGTGGCTGTGGGAGGGTGAGAGAGAGAGAAAGAGAGAGAGAGAAGAGGGAAGGTGGAGAAGCAGATGGTTGCTTCTCCTGTGTGCCCTGACCAGAAAACGAACTGGGGACTCCCACATGCCAGGCTGATGCTCTACCACTGAGCTAACTGACCAGAGCCTAGGGAGCACTTTTCAGTGTTATTCTTTAAAATTTCAGTGTAAAAGAAGTTTTCAATTATGACAACTGACTAGCAAACAAGTTCCTGAGGGAACAGGATGTAGAATTGACCTCTAGATGATAAGGATTCTAACCAGAAAAAGAGAATACTTATTTTTTTCTTTTATACTAGATGCAAGGTGAACGAACTGATTAGTAAAACCCTATGCTTTCAACATGGCACATAACTACGGTGTGTGTGTTAATTTGTATGCATGTGTGAATTTTCTGACCAATTCAGAAGAACAAAGCACTACACTTAATTCTTTTATGTATGTGCATATTATAGAAATCCATTTAGCCTTTAATGTTCCTTTGAGGACAGGTTTCATAATTGTTACAATATACTACATCCAACTATGCAAGAAAATCAGGCTGCTGGTTTGGGACAGAGCCATAAAGAATTGTCTAAAAGCTGTAAACTATCCTGTTGGTTTATTTTTCAAGGTACTCTACTCCTATTGGAATCATGATATTTTTGGATAAAAAGTAAAGTAAGGTACCTTTCCCCACTTTGATCAGAGTCCCTAAAGGCCATGCAAAGACTGCCTGAGTGGAATAAGCAGAAAAGTCAGTGAGGGACACATCTGGGATACTGCATTTGATGCATAAAAATCTAGTAAAAATTAGCAAATACTACAGGGTGTGAAGTAGAGGTTCTGACTTAACTCGGTTCAAGCTACCAACATGCATCAGGCAGAAACATGGGAAGAAGAAAGATTTCCAGAAGATCTCAATCCCTGCTATTTCAGGCTCCTCTGTGGAGTTAGTCAGAAGTCTCTACCTTCTGCATGACCAGGCGGTGGCGCAGTGGATAGAGTGTCAGACTGGGATGCAGAGGACCCAGGTTCGAGACCCCGAGGTCGCCAGCTTGAGCGCGGGTTCATCTGGTTTGAGCAAAAGCCCACCAGCTTGAACCCAAGGTCGCTGGGTCTAATAAGGGGTTGCTCAGTCTGCTGAAGGCCCGCGGTCAGGGCACATATGAGAGGGCGATCAATGAACAACTAAGGTGTTGCAATGAGCAATGAAAAACTAATGATTGATGCTTCTCATCTCTCTCCATTCCTATCTGTCTGTCCCTGTCT
The DNA here is from genome assembly GCF_036850995.1 of Saccopteryx leptura. Taxonomy (NCBI): domain Eukaryota; kingdom Metazoa; phylum Chordata; class Mammalia; order Chiroptera; family Emballonuridae; genus Saccopteryx; species Saccopteryx leptura. The sequence continues at coordinate 28,986,300 of NC_089513.1, forward strand.
ATCCCTCTCTCTGACTCACTCTCTGTCTCTGTAAAAATAAATAAATAAATAAAATTTAAAAAAAAAAGAAGTCTTCACCTTCTTGGTTCAAGCTAATCACTTAGTACCTCCATTCTGTGTTAAATAAACATGATGGGAACAACTCAACCCTATAGATGGCAGAATCATACCCCCATATTAAATAGTGTCTGTTCCTTTTAAAGCTGAGCCTTGGTTTTGGGAAATCCTCACAAGGACTTCCACGTGCTGTCTCCTGTCCAAGACCCAAAGGATGGCTGTCCATAGTGGAGTCCACCTTCATCAATACTGTACTTGACTCCTTCCCAAAGACCCAGATACTGAGTTCAGTTCCTATTCCTGCCACTTGCTGCCCAGGTAAGACACCTAACTTCTTTAAAACAGAGTCACTTTAAGGATTTAATAAGATAAAAGTAAAAGTGCTTAGCACAAAAAGCCTAATAAAGGGCAGAGGGCATCTTGTAACGGAGTGATTTCCCTGCACACAGCTGCTACCGCTCTTCCCTCCATATGGCTCCTTTTCTGCCCATTCCACTGGGAGGGATGACACACTTTTCTACTTTTTATCTTTTTTGCTATCTCAAGAATATGCCCAGGGGCCCTTTTCATGTAAATCCATTTACTGCAACTCCGTTAGGAGGAAGTATCTTGGGAGACATACATTATCAACAAATCTGGGGCCCTGTGATCTTAAGAGTTCTCAAGACTATTATTATTATTAGATCTATTACTTTCTGACACTTGTTTTTTTAAGTGTATGGCATTTTATCCCTAACTGCCATTACTCTTTTGTGATAACAGAGTCATTTTGTATATTGATATTCTTTTACATTGTTGAACATAATACACAGGAAATCCAGTCACAGTCAGGATAGTTATGTCTTGAAATACACTAAATGATTCCATGGATCTTCTTCCTCCTCCATCATTACAGAGGTCTCTGCAAGCATTTGTGCACTTGTGGCAACAAGTGCTCCCTAAGTTTAACGTGGAGATTCTATTTCAGTGGCACTCCAAACCACTACGCCTACCTCAAACCTTTCCCCTGCCTAATTGGAAAACATATTCCTCTGGACTTCACTGCATCCCTTCCCCACTTCAGACAAAAAGAACCTGGTCATCCTTCCAGGAGCCAATCAGAAACATGACTGGAGAAAGCAGTATCTCTGGAGTGTCACAGGCAATATACTGACTTTGCAACCTAAAGAAGGCTAGGAGTCAGGACTAATAATAGAGCCAGCCAAAAAAAAATATCGCAGTTAGACTGGAGCACCCTCTGGGCCTCTCTTCTGAATCAGTCTCCATGTAAATTTTGAGGTTCTGAGGCATTGACCAGGTAAGAGGAAAGCTAGGTTGGGTATGTGAGGGGTAATGGGCAGGGTGGCTTCCTGATGGCCCTTCAATTACCCTGAGTGGGTGGTTGACTGCTCTGCCCATCTGCAACTTCCTTTGTTACAAACAAAGAATCCAATCCAACTACTTACTTCCTCCAGTGTGCTGCAAGAACTGAGTGTGTTAGCTCCTCACTCGCCTTGATAACCTGCTTTTCACAAGGTTTCCTCTGCTCGGCAGAGCTCAGAGAATGATTTACCTTTCCTTCCTGGCAGCAATCAGCATGTTTCCCTGCAGCTCAGCCAAGGTGCAAACCTGCCACCTCCTGACTTTTGAACTGGAGGCCAGACTTTCATGGAGATCCTAGGGAGAGCTATGCACTTTGTGGGTCCCCAGGAAGATGACAGAGCCACGAGATAGCACCAATGATACAATCAGAGGTGTTAGCAAGGAGCCAAGAGTTCATGGCCCAGGGAGTCAATATAACACATTTGAAGTTTTCATCCTATGCAGACATTGGTATTATATTAATGGAAGACTGGAATGTTGTGGTTGGGAAAATAAAGCAGAAATTCAAAGATATGTTGAAGCTTATTCTCTTACAACTGATTAATTAGGATGGGAAGAACACTGAAATGCTTGAGTTCACATACTTGCAATTATTAACCTTAACTTCATGATATGCCAGGCAAGAAAATGAGGTATTATAAAAATTATAAGGAAAAAAAGTAATTTGAATCCAGTTTTAAACTTTAAAAACAATGCTCAGGGTATTGGTAATTCTGTATTTAATTTTGTGTTTAGTTGACTAATAATATCAATGTCGTTTCTTAATTCATGCTCTCCCTATGCTGTCAGAATAAATAATCCATAAAGACAAGGAAAGTGTCTGGTTTGTTCATGTCATGTGATTTAGGACTGGAGTTTGGGGACGGTAGCTAGAAAAAAGAAGAGCAGGAGGATGGGACAGGTGAGGAGCAGGTAGGCAATGCTCCTGGCTATCTAGGGCCCTTGGAGTTCCCTTGTGAGCAATTGCACACCTTGTTGGCTTTCTTCTGAACAGAAAAGAATACAACCTAATTTACTACTTCTTAGAGAGAGCAACCTAGAGCATTGAAGGCCTCAGTAAATTCGCATTCATGAATGTGAATGAATACACACATAAGTAATGTACTTTACTTATTATAGATGGAAGGATGATCACTGAGCTACCAGTCATCTGAGAAACTAGTCCTCAGCAACATTTTAAATCCCTCCACTTTTGGTAGATTATTGTCCAGATTCCTATTTCTGAGTGTTCCCCTTTCCTATTTGTTGTCAGTCTTCTTTCAGGTACTTAGTAGCTTTACCTGTTTCCTCTTATCTATTATCAAAGTCTGTCCATTTACAAAGCTCTGAAATCAGTCTCAGACATCTCCTGGGAATGGCAGTCACTTCGTTTCTTCTCACATGGTTATTTTTATAGTTTATCCTAGTATTTCCCTATGTGCCTTCCTTATGTCCCTATAGATTGTTCTTAAGAATTATGGGCCTGCAACCTCTATTCTTTGATAGAGCTTAAAGCATCCTATTAGTCAGGTAATGTATTAAAATCAGTAAAAATTGAGAAGACAGCTTAGTGCTGATTTTCTCCTTTGACTCTTTTGTGGAAAAAAGAAGATCCAGATGTCTAACTGATTTTTTACAAACCACTTTATTTTGTAACCCAAGCTACCCCTTACTTGTCTCAAGGATGGTGTTTCTGCACTAAAACAAAACAACAAGAAAAAAAGTCACCAAATGGTACCATTTACCATTTCCTCAAATAATATCTAATTCATCAGAGTGATCTCGCAAATCCAAAGTCAACATCAAAATCTATTTTGAATTTCTCTATTTCTCTTATCCTTTTAGGTCAAGCCACCAACATGTCTTGGATGAATTCTATAGTAAATTCTTCATTGTTTTCTCTGCATTTTCTCTGACTCCGACTATTGTCAGTCTCCAATCAAGAGATTTATATAACATGTATCCCTCATGTTGCTCATCTCCCACAGAGCCATGCTGGTCCAATCCACTCCAACACTGTATCCTCCCAGTTTTCCCATTCTTTACCATATTCTGGCCACTATGGTTTCCATCAGTTTTTAGAGCAAAAATAAGCTCTTTCCCACTCCAAGGCTTTTGTACACATTCATCTATTAGATGGGGACACCAGCTTTCTATTTCTGCATCTGACACCATTCTTCTTTCAGATCACAGGCTATTATTTTACCTCTTCAGACAAAATTTTCCTGTATCCACACCTCACACCTGCTCCTATACCTGCTTCATTTATTTTCTATCTCTTCACTGGTTTTTATCAGAGCATTTCTCACAAACTGTACTTATTTCACTTGCCTACTGTTTGCTTTTCTCACTGGACTGTAAGTTCAATAGACAATGTCTAACCATTCAACATGTTACCACCAATGCATAACATTGTGGACAGCACAGGTTAGTGTTCAGTAAACTTTTATTGAATGAAGAAATGGATGAATAGATGAATAAACTTAAAATATAAGCTATCTTTGGTGAATATTCATGCAGGTTTTCCTTAATCTGCACCCATCAATCTTTAGTCTCCTAAACCTAGATATTTTATTTTATAACCTGGTTCTAGAAGAATCCACACAATCTTCTATTAATTCAACTAAAATATTTCTTTTACAAAATGTAATGGTTTTTGTTCATTTTGTTCATATTTTTTAATATTTGTATTTATATGCATTTCTGTAATATTTTGTTTGTATTACTCTATACTATTTTTTCTTTTAGTTTTGAATACTTTTATATTGGCTTGACAAACAGGTAAAATATATATCTATACATATATATTTAATTATAAATCATTATATTTATATTATTTAAGAAGCATTCGAGTTTCCTCTTTCTCTTGGGTGACACATTGCTTAAAATTACACTTGTAGAGAAAGAACACAAAAAGAAGGGGAAAGGGACAATGGATTGCCTTTCCAACATGCTGCTTGTGCCATTTTAGAACACCAAACTCTATTTATTTCACAGAAGATGTAATAAGTATTGTAAGATTTCACCCCAAAGTAAAAGAAGTATTTGGACAAAACACAACTTGTGTTGCTTTTCATTGTCACTAACAAAGCAGACATAGTTAAGGCTACTCACTCTAACTGTGGAGAAAAAAAGAAAGAAAGAAAGAAAGAAAGAAAGAAAGAAAGAAAGAAAGAAAGAAAGAAAGAAAGAAAGAAAGAAAGAAGAAAGGAAGGAAAAAAGGAAGGAAGGAAGGAAGGAAGGAAGGAAGGAAGGAAGGAAGGAAGGAAGGAAGGAAGGAAGGAAGGAAGGGAGGAAGGAAGGAAGGGAGAAAGGGAGGAAAGAATAAAGAAAAAGGCTTGTTTTATGCCATTCCTTCTTGCTGCAAGGCAACCACTATATTCCCTTCTTGCACCTTTGCTTCCCCTAGGTCCTTATTTTATACTTTGATTCCATAGGATTTTGCTCTCAGAGATCACTGTGGTGAATTGCCATGCCTTAGCACCAGGAAGAGCTGGGTTAGAGCATCAGCTGTGTCACTAGAACCAACTGAGTGGTTTTAGAGAATTTCACCATCTATAAAATGCTATTGCTAATAGCTATCTTCTTGGATTGTCATGGCAGTTAAATGAGATATTGAATGAACAGTAAAGCATAGAGATAAAAATATACTAATCCTTAATATTTACCTGCTTTACTGATAAAAATAAATTTCAATAAAGGAAGAGGCTTTAATTGCCAAAATAATTGATAACAAGTCGAGCTATCAGGCACCACTTACTGGAGTGAGCGGTGAGATTCTTTATGTGACTTCTGCCTTCTCCGGCCCTTTTAAGACTTTCTTAGTTATTTCTCAATGCCCATCTCGATATATGATTTCAACCTAACTTCATACAAGCAATTAAATCAAAAGAGAGTTTGTTACTCAGCAGGTCATAGATAAAACATAGTTATTGGACTCAATTCTTACACAAGAGGTCACATGTTGGACTACAGGAGTTGACTGCCAGCCACAGATTTGTTTACTTATTCATTCATTCATTTGAAAACTCCTGCTGGGATGATAGAGGCTTTTCTCCCCAAAGCAGGGACCATATATGCAAATTTTTATGGCTGATGACTCCAATTTCTGCTCTTGCTTTCCTATATTCCTTTGAACAGGGATAGAACAAGAATGACAACGCAGGATGAGCCATGCTGCCGTTCATTTATAGTACCTAATTAAATGCCCTGTCCTTGTACTTTCTCTGTTATTCTTGGCCTCTGGGGACACTGGGTAGTATGAGGTTTTAAGTCACATTCTATTCACTAAGTGTAAGTCAGAGCCTGTAATAAGTTTGTCTCAAGCCTTTCACACCTCTCCTTTCCATAGAAGGTTCATTTACCTTTCTGAAACAGAACAGAGCTGTTTTTAGATTTCCCTGATTTCCACAGACAAGACACTCCTGGGAGCCCACTGTAGAAAGTGTTTGCTAAGGCACATTCTTAGCTGACTGGCTGATGGGGGAATAGGGAAAAGCAGCCCAAAAGCCCATGTCCTATATGTCCCATCCCAGCCTCAGAGTTATTAATTGTACATCACAGCATTCTCTTTTCTCTAAATACATGTCTAACTCCTTTATTAAAACTTCATACTAATTACTTCCCTCACATCCCTCGATGAGTTGATTCCATATGCAATGTATTAATTACTCTCTCAGAAAAGACTCTAACATAAATTCCTTTGGTGTCTATCCCTTATTGCTTCTTAAAATTATGTCCCCTCATTCTTTCACTTGATGATAACTTATTCTAGTTCCTTTCTCTGCTGCTCTGCCTTCATCTTCACACAGCAATCACATTGGTTAGAAAGATTTCCAATAAAGTATTACCAAAAGTGAGTCCATATTCTTGCATATAGTCCTCTATTCCAGCCAACCACAAGGTCTGCTGGTCATTTTCTAATAGGCTACTACTTCTTGTCTAGGTCTTTGAAGGCTGATAAACATGAGTGACTGAGACAAGCATAATTTAACACAATCACCTCCCGGTATTAATGAAAGAGTGGATGGCTTCAGTAATAAAAGAGGAAGGGAACATGAGAACAAAAGGAAGACTGATGAGAAAAGGAGATCTATTCCTGACAAGTAATGTCCCATATGTTTTACCCTTGAAAGGCAAGAAAGAGCCATTGAAAATCCTTGGAGGATCTATAGCACAGCACATGTTCTCTGTCTATGGTGAAAATGGTTGTCACCACAGACAAAATTAGAAAGGATTCACCTCTAGCTAAAAAACAGCAATCAAGCAATCAGCTTCTTTAAATTATTCATTTTTTTGTGTTTCAGAAAAAATACTTGATATTTGACTCAGGTTGAAATATACAGACTTTCTAATGACTAAGCTGGATGTTTACCTTCCTTGTACATAAATAATTATGGAAGACCAAGAGGCAAATGTGACATCGTTTTTGATATTTGGAAACTATGAACTATTTGGAAGACCACCATTCTGAAGACTTAATTGCCATTTTATTTAATGGTAATGCAGGTTGAACTATAAATACTACTTTTTGGAGCAACTGATATTGTTTGGTCAGCATGTGGCCAATAGTCCAGAGAGTAATCTGTCCATGGTAACATGGAGAGTAAGCCATACTTAACATTCTATTAGCTTAATTAAGCACTATGTAAAATTATCACAGCCCATCACTGCACATGACTAAAATGGACAGAGATATCATATAAATTTAAGCATCAAGGAAAATATGACATTTAAGAACTGAGTAAAGGCATTACAATAGGAATCAGAACACAAGGATTCTATCTCTGATTTAACTTATTCCCTCCAAGTTTCAATTTTATAATCTGAAAATAAAAATAGTGCCTGCTTTAATATTTTAAGGATTAGTTATTTGGTAATCATAATGCTTTAAAACTAGGAAAATTAGTAATTATTATCATCCATATTGGTCAAATTGGCCATTGTCTATTTGAAGATTAATCCTATATTAATGTTCTCTTTTCTCCTTTATTTTCAAAGTATAGGTGCAATTATTATAGTCCAGGCATCTATTATTTGATTCCTGATCTATTGTAGTTTAATCTGTTGTATCCTATTCTATTCTATTCTATTCTATTCTATTCTATTCTTTACATTTTGATATTTTCTTGATAAATAAACTAATTTCATTGGGTAACTGGTAACCTATAAATCAATCCTGAGAAGCCTAGAATTCTTTTGAAAATACCTTGGAGCTCACATTTAATTACATGGAAATAGTTCTTCTCTATCTATTCTGTGAAAAAACTAGACATTTAAAATACCTCCCCAAAGATCTGCATCTCAAAACATGAGCCTGCCTTGAAGGAGCCCTTTATAAGAACTTGGGTCTGGAAATGGGATCACCAGTGTTTTATTGATGTTATAGGCCCAAGGCAGTCTTCTAGAGAGATTTTCTGTGTTGTATTTCACTATTATAACTCCATCATGGTCAATTAGTGAGACAGACTCCTGGCTTTTAGGCTTGAAAATTAGGCTTCTTGATTATTTATGTTTCTAAGATGTTATTGAGTAATTCAACTTAGTAAAGAACTTTGATGTGTTCCATCATGATGACTGTAAATCCAGGTGTTAATACTCTCAGACGGCCCATCATCTCACTGGAGATACCTAATAAAGCAGCCATTAACCAACCGTATATGGTGATGTAAACTACACTGCAAGCTGAACTTCACATTATCAAGAGTACCACTGTGGAGGTGCAGGAGATTATCTAAGTAGGGACTAGCCATGATCATAAAGAAACCATGGAAACAAAGATGTTTCCTTTATTCAGTGAAAAAAAATGTGTATCCATAAGGCATCAGGCCAGAAAATTAGTATGAAGGAAAATTTTGATATGTTGTATTACAAATTAGAAGGATAAATTACTTTTACACTGCAGACACTGAGCAAATGTGGGCTGCAGCAGCTTCTAGTGATGCTGATTTGTCCCAGAGGGTATTTGGTTATGTCCTTTGGCAAATCTAACATCACAAAGAATTTAAAATCAGACTCAGGAAACAAAGGGCGCTTGGACTTCCACTTATAAATATACCCAGAGAAACCTTGACATTAGGGAAATTTGAGTCAAGAGTTATCACTTGGTTTTATGCTTTCAGGAGGATGGAAAAAAAATAAAGAACCCTGATATTCTAAACAAAATGGCAAGTAAAATATGGGAATGGTGAACAAAGGCTAGACTGTGACACTAGAAGTGTGGATTATATATAGTCTTACTTCTTCCTTCAGACTAATCAATTGTTAGAGACTTAACATTTCACTTCAGGTCTCAGTGTCTTCTTAGTTGAGGGAACTGGATTTATACAGCCAGGGATTGTGTGCAGTCATTGCCATATCCTGCACCAGGGTGAATACTAGTGATTTATTTATTTTTTTAAATGTTGAACCCAGATGTAGCATTACAGGCATCTACAGTGCTACAAGGAGCAGCTGCCTGCCCGGTGAGCAGAATTGGGATATGGAAGAAAACTCTAGGGCTGTAACATAATCACAGGACTGTATGATCTTTTCAGTTGTCAGTCTTTGTAGTTAGCAAAATTACTTAGTCTAAGACCCACATGAAAATTTATGGCATTCCCCAGTGTCACTGAGCCACTGTGTACTGAGAAGCCAGCCTTTGTATTGGCCCATTTTACATTAGCTCTGCCTCCCCCTCTCTTCTTCTTCTCCCTTTTAACCTCCTACTTTTAAATCATTTCTGTCACTGGACACAGGCTTATGAAATTTCTGACTCTGGAGATAAAAAAAAAAAGGAGTACCCATTTAATTTAGCCTGAGGAAGACGTTGTTGCACTCTTTTAAATAGCTTGAAATATTTGAATATCCCTGATCATTAGGAGGCTTTTCTACATTCTTTACCATCAAGAGTAACAGACCAACACTGGGCAAAATGCTGTTGGAAACAGAAAGAGCTGAGAGCATGGTCTCTGCCTCGCTGGAGTTTATAATCTTATGGAGGAGAGAAAAATACATACAAAACACCCCCAAGGAAACATAAAGTTCTATAACAATATACAATCTTTAAAATAGCATCCATCCTGCAAACTGTTGACAGATTAATCTTCCCCAAGCACTGCTTTTATCATGTCCTCTGCCTCTCAACAGCCTTCACAGCCTTATTTCTTATCACATTAAGTCCAAACTCCTCCGATGTTTTTCAGGACCTCCTTAATCTGACTTCACCTGCTTTATCCAAATTTATGTTCTAGTCTTTTCCCACCTGGCCAGAATGTCTCCAAACTTTTGATCATGATGTCTTTCCCAGCTTGACTGTAGAAAAGTATGGCCCCAAACCTACCTCACCTTTCAGATCCTTGAAATATTAGAATACCACCCCATAATTCAATGAATAAATAAAATACAAGTAACAAAAGATCAAATTTCCTCCTTCAAATTTTTTCTTTTTTAAAGAATTGTTATATATTGATTGTATAGAGAGAGAGAAAGGGAAAGAGAGGAGACTTACTGATTAGTTGTTTCATTCATTTATGCATTTATTGGTTGATTCTTGTATGTGCTCTGACTGGGGATTGAACCCACCACCTTGGCATATTGGGACAATCAATGCTCTAACCCAGTGGTCCCCAACCTTTTTTGGGCCACGGACCAGCCTTTAGGGTGGGATGAATAAATGCACAAAATAAAATTATGTGACTGGTGTAAAAACTGTGGTATTTTTAAATATAATTGTTGAACTTACAAGACAAGCGTCAAGAATGAGTCTTGGATGTAACAGAGGGAATTTGGTCATTTTTAAAAATAAAACATTGTTTAGACTTAAATATAAATAAAACAGAAATAATGTAAGTTATTTATTCTTTCTCTGCAGACCAGTACCACTTGGCCCACGGACCGGTATCGGTCTACAGCCCGGGGGTTGGGGACCACTGCTTTAACCAACTGAGCTACCTGGCCAGGGCTTGAAACTTTTTCTTGATGGAGCAGACCATATTGATTCATTTATTTGAATACCAATATGGTGTCCAAAGCCTTTAATTATGCATTTTTGAATACTGGGCTTTTCATTCATTACATGAGTGATTGTGAACTGTAATGTCTAACCTCCCTAAGCCTGATTGCCTGAACAATAAAGTTAGAATCCCTTGCAGAGTTACTACAATAGCTAATGAGAATATATTTAAAGAGTTGAGAATTAAGCTTGGCTAATTAGCACTAAGTAATATCTTTAAATCACTACAAAAATAAAAGAAGTAGAATTGTAAAAATGTCAAAACTGACTCAATCTACCATGCATGTATTTTGTGACATATGAGCAAGATTATATATTTCTTAGATGTAGGAAATAAATATTTTGGGGCTTCATGTTTCCTAGTATAGATATTTAATAAATATTTGACAATCAGTTAAAATTCAAGTTTTCAGATTCCAATTTGAGTAGCAACATCATGTAGTGAATAAGAGGCTATAATCTGGAGCAAGATTCCTGAGTTCCAATCTCTGTTCTTCCCCTTACTTACTATGAGGCCTTCAGGAAGTTATATACATTTTCTGTGCCGCAGTTTTCTTAACTTATAAGTAGGGACAATAAGGTTGCTATGAGAATTATGTGAGTAAAAATTTGGAGAGTTAAAATGTATAATATAGAATATTTATTCTTAGAATGATGATTAGCAAGTAGCAAGCACTATATCAGTATTCATTAAATACTATATAATTCTAAACATACATGACTTTCCTTGACCAGCATAGCAGTCCTTTATTCTCTTGGGACTCTTTTTTCCCATCACTAAAATATTAAAAATTATCAGAAAAAATATTAAAAATTATCAGTCTTCACTAGTATATAAATTTCCTTCAGTTAATAAATACTGACCACAAGGGAACTTGAGGAAGAGGAAGGCATCCCTATGGTTAGTCTACAAGGCTGTGTGAGACCCAAAACCTCATTTATCACCCTTCCAGATGGAGGGGGTTATTAGCATTTTCTTTTTGTTAGCTCTAGACATCAAATAGAATCTCTTGTGATTCAACCAATCTTGGGTAGCCACTCAATAAAGGTTGTCAACAGCCCCAACTTTGATATTCTCTACTATGGTTATTGAATTTTTCTCATTCATTCTTTCTACTAAGACTACTTCTCTAGCCATTAGTATTTAATTCACTTTTCTCCCCTCATAATTTCTTGATTATGGCTTCTGCACATTATCTTTTTCTTCATGAATCACTGCCTTTGTGCTTTGCTACTGTGTTGCCCTTCTCCTTGAGTCTCACACTCACACACTCAAAGAGTTGAATGTATAACCAGCCACCATAAGGTATCCTTGTGGGTAATGCTCTCATGGCTGCTATATAAGCCATAGGAGTTTCTTGTGGGTCAGTGATTCTTCACCTACATATCTATCAACTATGTATAGAGGGGCAGGATCCAGGTCAAAAAACATTCCAATTGTAATGAAGAGGGCCTTCTAAAGAGGTCTGTGGGCTTAGCAAACACTCAAAATAACTTTCCTTATGTGCAGCTAGCTTATCAAGTTCTAATGAGAGATGAGACATTGAGAACCTGAGAGAAAGAAGTCAGCTTTGATCTAGGCAAGGCTGCAGGGAATTGCCAAACATTTGAGGCAGTGAATTGACCTTCAGTATACATGGATTAGCTTATACTTGAAATTGGGTCCATACAGAAGAAAGTAGGCCATTCTAAGATACTACAGTGAAGTATTAAACTCTTAGGGCTAATAAGGATTCCAGGCACTGGGAGCATTAGAAAGGAGTTATAAACAACAATACAAGTCTGGCCACAAAGGCCATATGGCCCTTGCTCTCTCACTTTTCTTTTCTCCATCTCTTTTTCTCTATTTTTACTATCTTCTGAAACATTTTTTGCTATAGTCCTAAGAATTACTATTCACAATTTGTTCAGAACCAAATTTTATTTCCATACTAAAGTATCAAGATTTTGCCAGTTAATTTAGCTATTACAAACTTCCTTCCCAAATTGGAAGTATGGCCAGGTTGTTTGAGTGAAGGAACATCATTTCAGAAGAGGAAGTGCAATACATTATTCAAAAGCATTTGAGTTAGCTGGACCAAAGACACTCACAAGTCTGGGGTGAATAGTATCCTTCAGGAGACGAGTGTTTAAGACAGTCTCTTTACCTCCACGGTGAGTATTGGGAGCAGTAGGAACAATCATGTGGTTCATTGGGACCTGACCAGTTTCTGAACATGATTTTCCTAGCCAGGGGACATCAAGTCCATCCAGACTAGAATGCTGCTGTCTCACTGCAACTGTAAAGCTGCTCTCTGGGTTTGAAGTAGAATATGCCTGTCCATGGAGAAATAGGAAGGCAATGCAAACTATTTTACTTTTCAAAATATTACTTATTTGCATAATAATATACAGCGATGTGACTGCTTCCTTTGGCTCTGCCCCACACAGGCCATATGATCTTTGACAATTGACCCTGAACTCAAAGTCTCCAGGAAAGCCCAGAAAATGAACTACATCATTTCTGCAGTTCCTCTGGTTTCCAGAGTACAATAATTTCATCAGTCTGTAAACAAATAGGGTTGACATAATTCTCAAAAACTTTTAACCTTTAAAATGAATTTAAAGGATACTACTATATAAAGTGGTAGTACTTGGTTAAGGTCCTGCTGGGTTATACCACGTGCTCCAGTGGCTTGGTCAGTTTCATAAAAGACTGCAAGTGCTAGGCTTCCTATGGAATTCCTGGCCCAGAGTCAGGCCAACATATCAAACCTGTTTTCTGACTCTTGTGTATCTCTGTGTGTATAGACGTGGGTGTCTGTGCAAGAGTGTGTCTGTGCTTTGCTGATGAGGTCACTTGCTGCAGTGTAGGGAGAAAACATGTCCAGGAATCTTCAGTGAAAAACAACATATTCTGTTAAAGGGGGTAAAGGGAGACCACACAATTCTCATTGACCTTTTGTGGTAGGATGAGGAGCCCAGAAACACTTAGCCTGGCAGTTGTGTCTAACTTGGCTTTATTCAAGTCAACCATTAAAAAAAAAATGGGGGGGGGCGTGTCAAAACCAATGTGATATTCATTGTTTGCAGTTCTGATGGTGAGAGGATAAATTTTGAAAATACCCTAATAAAAATTGAAAGCAAATGGAATAACATCCAAGGAAAATGTTGGTCCTGTATTAAAACGACGTGTTTATACCAGCTCATTCTAAATGCACGGCTGGTTGCCCTGCAACAGCCTCTGTAACGCTGTAAAAGGCTCCCTTGTAGGCCGTGCAGCCTGTCTGCTTCACATCCCCTGCGGTACCTTAGCCCCTTTTTACTGTTTCTGTGTTTATCCCGAAGAAAAGTGCAGCATGAAGCAACATATTTACAGTGCCTACTGATTCAATTGGGAACTATAAGACGATACTACATGCCACAGTTTTGGCCTTACTTTTATGGCACAATAAATTTGGGGTTTGTTAATGGATCTGCTATAAAAGATTAAAATTCATTTATAAATATTGATTCATAGTCTATTATGTTAAGATTATCTACAGATTAAAACTGAAAACTATGTTAAAATAACATTAAAGCATTAGATTCAGATCTTTGCTGCCCAGCACAAATCATCTTCAGGCTTGAGAGCAAATGAAAGAACAGAGAAGCTATTATTTTGTTGGAGAGAGAAAAAAAGTAAACCTTCGCATCCTGGCCCAATATGTGTGCAGTGAAGGGTCCTCTGATGGATATTTCTTCTTGTTTGAGAAGAAGAAGTCTAAAAGAAACCCTTTAGACTTTTGCGGTTGAAAGGAATGATTGTTATTTGAACAAGAGTCCCAATTACAACTTAATGGGAATAACTAAAGACAACATCACTTGTTTTTAGGTTTATGTTCTGAGCATAAGTCACTCAGCTGACCTTCTTTAAAGAAACAGACATCTCACACAGTCTACCTGAAGGGCAATGTTTTCATTGCATTGACTTGACAATGCCATGGTCATGGTCACAGGCTTTTGACATTACGGAGCTCAGTCACCATTCACTGAACTGGCATGGATTTACTTTTTAGTCTTTTCTCTCATTTTTTAATGGTTAGCAAAAATATGTCAATCTTACATTTATTGGTTAATCACCAAGTTGAGGGTAACAATGCCTGGCATTTGTAAAACATTTTATACATTTAAGAGAGAGTTTACGTATGCTGTCTAGATGATCTATACATTGTTTATATGAAATGAGTACAGTGGATTTTGGCCCATCATCTAGATGAAGACAGAGAGGGTCAGAGAGGATGCAGAACCTGTATTGGGTCATCCCACCACTATTTGCATTTACTGTCCTAACCTCCCTACCCCTGTCCTTTCTCATTTTTGCAAATACACATTCAAAAGTCCATTCTTCATCAGAGACCCTAAAGATATCCTTTCCCCTAAAATTTAAAACCTCACTGGAGAATTTCATGTGATGGTTGCTAGCTGAATATTATCCTAAAAACAATTGATTATATCTAATGACATGACTACATGACTGTAGGACACTCAAGGATAGTTTGTATTTTTTGTGTGTGTATATGCACTTTAAATCTAGACTTTTTAAAATTCATATTGATTTAACCAGTCATACTGCCTTTCTCTTGGGTTTGGCTGTGTGTGTGTGTGTGTGTGTGTGTGTGTGTGTGTGTGTAAGCAGGGGAATAGTAATGCTACATTTTCTGTTCTTTAATATAATTTCATTTTAGATCATTTTGTTTACTCAAGTGATATGTGAATATGTTGTCCTTGTTTAAAACACTTATTTTAAAAAGCTATACCAAAAGCAACAGTTTCTTTTAACCAATCATCCTAAACTGGCCCTCTGAAGATGTATCGATTGCTGCTGTATCTTTCTACAGATATATCTATGTATATTGTGTGTTTGTTCATTTTATAATAAATATATTATGCTTTGTGTATTCTTGTAATGCTTTTGTTTGATTTTCAGTCAAAAGTATGTTCTGACAATCTGTAAATCTATCAATTTCTATATTTATTAATTGTCTCTATAGTCTACCATATTTTGAACGTACCACATTTTAAAGTCCTTTCCCTGCTAAATTAACACTTGTATTATTGCCAGGTTTTCCCTTATATAAACAATGCTGAACGAATATTCTCCTACATGACTCACTTGGCACATATGCCTATTTTTCAAGGGCAGAACCTGTTAAGTACTGATGTTAGATCATAGAGTATGCAGATTTTCTTATTTAAATAGCTATTACTCAATGTACCTCCCTTCAATGATTGTACCAATTTACATTTCCATCAGCTGTTGATGAGAGTTTGCTGTACCCTCACATAGTTGCCAATATGTGATTCTAGCAGACCTTCTGATCTAAGCACTTAAGAATAGTTGAAATAACAAATGTACAAAGCCTGAAGTACCAAAAGCCTACTATTATGTTGGTTCCCAAGGTTACAGAGATGCAACAGCAAAGTGGAGGCCCAGATCAGGAGAGCATGGAGGAGATGCTTTAAATAGTCTGGAGTGTGAGCCTAAGCTGAGGATGTTCATTTACGAGACAAGACTTAAGAACAAAAACATACAGCTGTCCTCAGATGTTTGAAAGACTCATGCAGTAGAGCTTCCAGAGTGCAGAACCAGAGCCAAAGTACAGAAAGGGGAAGGAAGAGGCATAATACATTCAAGCCAGTGAAGCCTCACACATTAGGCAGGACCCTTCACTTATATGGGCCAGGCATAGAAACAACCAATGCAATAATTTACATGATCATAACCCTTTGTAAATTTTGCAAAGATATTTTTACCTCAATAGATTAAGAGCACATTCTCTTTCACACGCTAACTTTTCTTCTGCCAATTTAGCCCTTTGTCAGGTGACTTTAGGGTAGCTGCGGGTGTTTTCTTTTCTTTAATTTAGGTACGAGGAAGTTAGTCTATAGATACATTTAATGTGAATTTAATGGTTATATTTATTTGGTTCACAGTTATTTCTGTGCATGGTCAAATTACACCTAGCTAGGTTCCACAAGCTAATACATATGTACAAAATGAATCTGTACAACTTGAATAAAAATGACCATAAGGCTATACTTCATATAAATAATAATCTATTAACAGGCTGTCATTTCCTTAACATTAAAGCTACTCAGCATTTAGCACAATCTTCTGCCTCCCTACCTGGCTCCAACACATACCTGTAGTCTCATTGTCCTCAGTGCTCTACACTCCACCCCATTCAAACTAGTTACCTTGTTGGTGTCAGGCCATGCCTTTATCTGAACTCCGTCCTAAGATGGCCTTCCTCATTTGCCTCTATATAGGTTCTTAATTTCTTAATGATCTGACACAAAATACAAACATTGATGAAGATAACATAAAACTCTAAAATGTTCTAAAGAGAGAAGGACATTTATCACAACTTGGTCAATATGTGTCCTCAATTCACAGAGAATTTTAGTTTGTCACTACATCTCTCACACACACACACACACACACACACACACACACACACACACTGAAGTACACTGATATCTTATAGCCTATATATAGAAAAGACTTGAGAGATGTTTACCCAAATTTTACAACAGGCTTAACAACTCATATAACATTAAAGACCACAGGTTATGATGCTGAATAAAATTAAACAAACTATCAATGATTAAAAACATATTTCCATCCAACATTGCTAAAGGAAAAACAATTATCTTCCTAGTCACTCCATTAAAAAATGATATTATAAAATTGTTGTCATATGGAGAGGTGATCAAAGGGCCAGCAGTAAAAAGTTTCAGGGATATAGTAGGTAAGTGCACTAGGCAGTTAATAATATATTTAATAAATACTAATATGGAATTTTTCTGGATTTTAATAGTTTTAAAAATGTGGAATGTGTTATGGTTCATTTACCATTTAAAATCAGTATTAACTTTCATGCTTGATTTTGAATTTATATTTATTAATCTTTCCTTTAACGAGGGCCACTAAGATATATAGGCCTCTAGCTCTATAAATCTTGGATATTTTCCTGGAGAAGTAGATAAATTTTGCTAATTTTTAAGGATGTGTGTTCTTCCTTTAGGAGTCACTGAAGCTTGCATATTTGATATAAACTAGAGGCTAGATTATTTTCAGCATGAAGTTTAATAGAAAAAATTATGAACCAGTTAAAAAACTAAATGCCCAGGATTCTTTTAAGCTGCTCTATATCTCCACTTCTCAACATGAGAAGAATATCTTTTTTTTTAAAACTATGTGGTTTTTTTTTTTACTTTTTAAATTGATTTTTAGAGAGACAGATACAAAAGGCAACCAATAAATGTACAACTAGGTGGAACAATAAATGCATGCTTCCCTCTCTCTCTTCCATCTTTCTGTCTCTTAAAATCAATAATAAAAAAAGAAAGAATATCTTAAGAAAACAGATTCATTAGACCCAATGACTTTTTTTTTACAAGATTAAGGAGAAGAAAAAGAAAAAGAGGAAGAAAGAAGAAGAGGAAGAGGAGAGAAATATGCTAATTATTTCTCTGAACAGTTTTTCAAGAATGAGATTGAAATTCCCATTCTGTAAAACGATACAGATACAGATTGCACATGTGACTATACAAAGAGAGGGCCAGAGTATGCACACACAGCAGCACAGCAGTCTACCATGAGCTTTCTTTTCCTCCACTTTAGATCTTACTCAGAATTCACAAGTTCAGAGCGAAGTAGCACCCTGTTCCCTCTGCATTCACTCTGGCATGCCTTTGGCAAAATGCTACTTAAGTTACTTCTCCTTATAGTAGGGGAGTTAAAAAAAAAAAAAAAGATTTTCCAAAGCACGTTTGAAAAGGCCCAAGGGCTCTTGAATATCAAATAGCTGATATTAAACAACATGAATGATTGAAGTGTAAATGAATAAAAAATTTTCAAAAACGATTTTTCCCCTTTACATTAAATTTCTTTAGAAAGCTAAGAGAAGAGAAAAAGAGCTAAATATCTGAAATATTTGATGAACAAAAACCGAACCATGCTTATTTATGCACGCAAGCTGTGTGTCTATACAGAGTTGGGCAAAAGTAGGTTTACAGCGGTGAATATACTAAACAGAGATTATTCTTGTATTATTACTTATTAATTATTGTATTGTTTTCCATATTAACAACTGTAGACCTACTCTTGCCCCACTCTGTACATCAAAGCACACAGCTCATGAATAAAGACAATGGGAAAAAATTTGATAGTGACAGTTTTGTGATAAATGTTAATAAAATGGAAAGTGCTTTGTTCTGTTGTTCTACTTTGCCACTGAAGAATGAGATATTTCAACCATATTTGGAACTACAGTAAGTCATGCTCTCTGGTTTGACTTTTCTCTCCACTAATAACACCAGCATCATCACCCTCTATTTGGCCAGCACCCTTAAAATCCTGCAGGTTAGCAGGAGGCTGTAACTGATTAGCAGGTGAACCACATGAATGCAACAAACACTCACTTCAAGCTTTTCTATCACAAAAGGGCAACTTTTTCTATGTGAACCTTATTGTAAGCATGCAGGTGTGCAAATATATATGCCCTCATGGTCCATACATATTACGTAAACATACAGAAGGCCATATTCATTAAATGATAAGTCCAGCTGAAGTTTAGGTTCATAAAATTTCACAAAGAATTTCAGAATTCTTAGCAGTTTTTTTTTTAACTAGCAATACACAGTAGTATCCTTTGAGCATTTTTTGCTTTTCTCCTCTTTAATCTTGTGCATTTATTTTAAGTCTGGCAGTGGATGGAAGAGAGACACATCTAATGCTTGAATCATGAAATATTATGGACAGTTTTTGCTCTTCAAAGTATATGTGTATATTCAAGTTTAGCTTTTGTCCAAAATGTCCTATGTTTTAATCACTTTGAGAATTGACTTGATCATAATTTCAAAGTTTCATTTATGTCTCAGATTTTCTTTAAGCTCCTCTTTTATTCTACAAACTAAACTGAATATTAATCTTCTTGTTCTCATGAGGGACAGCATGGGTCCATTTCAAAAATGTGTGTGGGTGCTTTTGGTTTTCACAATGACTGGCATTGAGGGGTGGTGCAAGGTGTCAGGGGATGATACTGTACACAAAAGAAGTAGTTCACATTCCATGTTACTTTCTGGTGGGCCACTAGACATCCATGTAGGTGTAAAAGCAATTTATTACTACCTGAGGCTAGAACAAAACCAAAAGCAATTTATTATTACCTGAGGCTAGAACACAACTCAGTGTTATGATGTAAACTCAAAATATTACTTTCCCAGTGGTAATATGCATGACAATGTCCAGAAATGCAACTATTGTGAAAATCAAGGGTAGATGTTACCTTGTTTTATTTAGAACTTTTCCAGAGATCTCACCATTTCAGTAAATCATTCACTGATGATGAAACTGCCTTTGGTATTGGAGCTGTCCAGAAAATATAATTTCTATCAGTCTACACTTGCAGCTGTCACCAATCAGGACATATGACTTCTATCTTGTGACTTCTAGGGTCAACATGCATGACCATTTATGTATTAAAATAATTCAATGAACTTTCTTTTTAAAAATGACTTTTATTTTCTCCTTTATATTTTTTTTAAATTATGGTGCATGTAGATTAAATTGTATATGACTTTATAACCATATTTAAAGAAACAATACACAGTATTTGTTATAAAAACAGGTCATTGAGTCTGATAGGGATGAAACTAACCAATCAAAAGGATGCCTGTCTTTGCCCATGGATGCTGATTCTCCTCAACAGTCCTTTCAAAGAATAACAAGTGTCTCTCTCACAGAGTAGGTATAAGAAGGATAAACGTCTTTCTCTTTCTTCCTTAATCTCATGCCATCAGATTAAAAAATCTTCTCCTTATTGTTGCCATTGACAAATTTGGAGAGTCATTTTGTTTCATTGCTGGAATATTTAGCTCCTACCTCATCCTCATTCTCACACTTCCATTTCATCCTGCATTGTCATTTCAACATCCACGTGGATGATGTCTCCAAAACCCTGTACTCTGGGTTCTTTGCAATTCCTCTTCTACCAGAATCTTGAATTTCATTTTACCTCTGCTGTCAGCATAGTTACACCTTGGACCTTACCAATGTACTAGACCAACACCATCTACAGCTTCCATTTTAAACCCATTCTTTGATGATTATTACATGCCCTTAGAAATAAGTCTGTGACCTTTCAAGGACCTAGTGTTAATTCTATCACCTTTCTAGTGTCAATTGCTTCTTCTCCATGTCTTCACTTCCTTCCTTTCTTATTTGAGATTCCATCTTTAGTATTATTTCCTAGTTTACTCTAATTCTTAAGATTCTTGACCCTCTTTCTCTTTTCATACTCACTTGGGAAAAATATGCTAAACTTGTTTAAATTTTATCCTTACCTACTCTGAACCCTAGAGCCCCCCCCAAATAAATAAATAAATAAATAAACAAACCTCCCACAACCAAAAAACAGATAACCATGCTGAATGACACTACTTGAAATTTGTGACCACCACCATCGCAAAGATCCTTGGTATTATCTGATAAAGCTAAAATATATCCCTTCCCTTGTGCCCAGAGGATGCTTTTGCCAGATATTCTATAGACTCTCTTCTTCACTTCTTTTTCTGGGAACTCAATTTCACCACATCAGTAAATTCCATCTGGACCTTTTTACTTGAATTAGTGCAACCAGGCTGTCAGGCAATCCCTAACCCAGTTTTAGCTTTCCCTTAACCTTACCATCATCTGCCATACTATATATTCTATTTACTTGTGTATTGTGAACACTTTTAATCACATTAAGAGGTAAGCTTGATGAGGGCAAAAAATTTCCCTAGAATAGCTCATAGCACTTCTACTTTTGTTTGTATGACTGTCAGATATAAAATTTATTCTTGCTTTCTAAGATGAAGAGATCAGTTTCCTTGCTCAAGCCATCTCAAATGCTCTGTGGCTACCTCAGTCTCAGGAAACATCTTTGACCAATTGGTGTCCAAGGACTCGATAAAAATTTCAAACATTTCATAAGTATTTTGTAATGCAATCTCCTCCCAATTCTTCCCATTCTTTCACCATAGTAATTTATAATCCATAATGCACAGACTTTTTTTTAACAAATTGAAGGGACAATATGATGTTGCTTTCCTGCTGCTGGAATATTTTTGGCATCCTGTAATCTGTAACAATGCCAATTAATTGTTTGGATTGTAATTTTTACCATCTTTTCAAACTTTCCCATCATTATATTTTGCATTACCATTGGGTTTAATATTTAAAGTCATTTAATACAATATTTTATATTATATTGGCTTATCTTCATCCATATTTCTATATCCATATTTCAGATGGGGAAATAATGTACCTGTCTAGGAAGGCATATAGACAGGCATGTGACGAACCAAGGTCATAGTGAGAGCAGTACTAGAGGAGTGGAAAAACATGTGGTTTTTGACAGGCAGTCATCCAGGATGGGAGAAATAAAGGATTGCAAGATGAAATGCCACATTTAACAAGATTGTATTCTGGGCAGTTCCTAGGAAGTCATGTTAGAATGAAACATAGAACATTTAGCACCAGAAAAGGCTTTTAAATCAAGAATCAAGAAGCAGGAGAGAATAAGATTAGGAAATGAAGCCAGAAATTATAAACTAGAGATTGAATACGGTACAGAATCAAATTTCAAGTAAAAAGAGAGTATGGTGGCCCTGGCCGGTTGGCTCAGTGGTAGAGCGTCGGCCTGGCGTGCAGAAGTCCTGGGTTCGATTCCAGGCCAGGGCACACAGGAGAAGCACCCATCTGCTTCTCCACCCCTCCCGCTCTCCTTCCTCTCTGTCTCTTTCTTCCCCTCTCGCAGCCGAGGCTCCATTGGAGCAAAGATGGCCCGGGCGCTGGGGATGGCTCCTTGGCCTCTGCCCCAGGCGCTAGAGTGGCTCTGATCGCAACAGAGCGACGCCCAGGAGGGGCAGAGCATTGCCCCCTGGTGGGCAGAGTGTCGCCCCCTGGTGGGCGTGCCGGGTGGATCCCGGTCGGGCGCATGCGGGAGTCTGTCTGACTGTCTCTCCCTGTTTCCAGCTTCAGAAAAATACAAAAAAAAAAAAAAAAGAGTATGGTAAGAATGAAAGGTTTAGGATGGATTTGAGACATGTTTTATAACAGTCACTATTGTGCTTCTTCTGTTGGTGGATAGCCAGATTTTATTAGGTGATAGAACAAAGTTGACACCAGGTGTTAATCTCAGTTCAGCAATCTCAGTTCTAGAGTTCTGGGTAAGCGAGAAATTCATGAGCCAAGACTCAAATTCTAAGAGAAAAGTTTATTTAGAAAGTCACATAGGTAAAAGAAATGGGCTCATAGGTAGGAGAAATGGGCTCAGGGAACAAGTTACAGCAAAAGTAGAGCCCTTGGAACTTAGGAGAGAGAAGGAGAGAGAAAAAAGAGGGAGAAGTTCAGGTGTTCTGGGGACAGGGTGTGAAGGGAAAAAGCCCTCAGGAAAAAAGGGTTGGGGAAAAGCTCAGACACTCTTCAGAGAGAGAGTTGCATGGGGTCCTAGGTCCTAAGTGCATTTCTCTGAGGTCTCAGAGAAGGATCTCAATAGATATTCATCAACTTTCAAGGTGTGCCCTCTTGTGGTCTCCACTGATTGGTCAGAGCCAGGGGGTAATTAGTCAATGCAGCTGGTCCTGATGTCAGCCAGTGTCACTCTATCTGTGTTCGCTTCTTCTTTATGCCTGGAGCTGAAACACAGCTGATGCCTAGATGTCATCTTCCAGGGGTTAATGCTTATAGGAGTGATCGTACATTACTAGGTACTCAGGGCTCTCAGCCCTGGTAACCCTTTGCACCTGGTCTATTCCTATACTGCTCACGGCTGTTCAACTGCCTACTACAATAGAATGATGTCTTTATTGGATTAGAATCATGCTGTGCACAAGTTGTTTTGAGAAGATAATCATTAATGAATGTATGAGAACTACCACATGCCTAGGACTAGAAAACACATTAAAGCTTTGATAAAGAAATGTAATGACAGGGTATTTCTTTATAAGAAGCTTATAATTTAGTTAGAAATAAAAGGCAAGCTTTCTACATGGCATAATCAGCAAATATACCACAATTTTTAAATTGCATAATAGGAAGTAAGCTAAACTGATTATCATAGGTGACAGGATCAAAATTATCTGGTATTCAGAAACTCTCCTGAGTAGAGACAAAGGAGATGGTTCAGATAATATGGTTTGTCTTACTCTTCAGAGTGGTGTCACCGAGGAAAGGGAAGAATAAAAAAGTCTTCACTGTGCAGATTATACTTGATATTCAAATTGCTTCATGAGATATGACTGGGTGGGACTGGACTTAGGGCTTCTAGGTGATAACTGTTTTTGGTAACCAATGATTGAGTTGTAGTTCAGAAGGTCTATGCAAAGCAAGGCAAGGGACACCAGAAACAAGGTATGGCACTATGGAATAGCACGATCCGGGTAAGCAAGTCAGAAAATATATGAATACACTGAACCAAGAGACTGGGACCCAGGCAGTGGTGGAATTCAGCCAGTTTGCACTGGTTTGGCAGATCCGATACCTATTTTTTTGTTGAGTTCAGTGAACCAGTTTTTAAAATGGCACTTGTAATCAAGGTTCTCTATAAGGTGGGCGCCTGGACAGCCGCCCAATGTGGAAATCACAAATTTACATTCCTTACTCTTCTTTAATGTTCATCTGCGCAACAGCATATTCTAAATGCATGTAGTAATATTCATTCCATCCATAGGTGAAAAAAAATTCCCAAGTAAGGACACCAATCAAGAAGCAACATGGAACTATCTTAACAGTTTTATTGTTTTTTGTCAGGTATTATTTAATATTTTTCACTAATATTTTGAAACTCTTATAATCTAGTTTTGTGTGCTTTTTTATTGTTATTTAAGTATTAAATGCATGAAATAATAAACTACCTTTCGGTATATAATTTTTTATGCTTAAAATGGTCATTAGGGTAGAGAACCAGTTGTTAAATTATTTGAATCCCACCACTGGACCAAGGCACAAGGCACCAAGGGAAAAGGAAGTCCCAAATAGGACTGGTCAAATATCATTTAATGATGGAACATGTGGCCCTGAGGTACTTGTGAGGTTTGTTAATTTGATTTTAAAAAGAAAGAAAAGGAAAGAAGGGGGGAAAAGGAATGAACACATTGTGCAAGGCACATAACAAAAGCAATAAAAACCCAAAGGTAAAGGTCAATGGAGAGTTAGAGGTATCAAGGAACACTCCTTGCAAGAAACACTAAAGGCTACAGGAGTAAGGCATGGAGGAGAAAGTAGTACAGTCTCCCAAGTAGAGAGCAGCTCCATGCATCTCAAATGAAAATATGAAAGAGTATTAAAACCACTATGGCCATGAACTGGTGAGAAGGCTTAGCTGATGAATGACAAAGATGACCACATTGCTGAGTCCTTTTCAGACAGATTGAGTACTTTCTTGCAGCATCTAGATGTCATTCTTCCTCAGTTCTTATCAGTCTGGCTGGGTAAGCACTGTGCTCAGGCTTGTGCATAAAAGCTCCTAAAGTAAACCCATACACAGTCATTAGAAAAATAAACCAGGTCCCCGGGGAAGCATTGTGATATAGAGTGTCTGAGCTTCTTCAATATCCTTATGTAATAAGGTGCCTTATAAATGTTATTAGCTGCAGGTTTTATGGCAAATTTTATGCCATTTTGATTATGATGCCGCTGGATGACAGCTAGTTTACGTTGCTTAAACATCCTCTGTATCTAATGTCGAAAGGAAGCTAATTAGCTATAACCATGAAAATGGCTGTGTCATGTGAAAAGGAAACTATGTCGAGTAAATTTCTTTACCCAAGGATTGAGAATGTTATACAATGATTACCTTCAATTTTAAAACATTTAGGCAAGCTAAAAGTCAGAGAAAGGAAATTTAAAAATGAGAATGTATCACTGTTGCTTTCTAAATACATTTTTATCTGTAGCTAGCATTCATGACCCAAATTCTTTAATGGTTTATGGCCCAATGAATCACATTCTCTCAGTCACCAATTCCATGTGGTTGTATGTTTATTAATGTTTTCTGACAGATCATCAGTCCATATTTCTTCAGAAAATCCTCAACAACCTATTCAGAACATTATTTAAGACTCATTATTTACTAAAATAAAACATGCAAAAGCACAAGTTGGGTAGTGGGAATATTTTATTAGTGCGTGTTGTATTCTAAGTCCCTCATCAACATAAAACACTGTAAAGAGTCTATAAATCTAATTAAGAGCATTAGAATAAGAAAAAGTCACAGAGTATTTAGTTAGAATAGACAAGCCTTATACAGAAGGAAACTCTTAGTTGCAGTTATAAATGGCAACTGAATAATCTCCTTACTTTTTAACACCTAAATGCAGAAATGACATAAAGTTTATTATAAAACAAGCATAAACATGAGAACCAGGTAGACGTGACTACATGTTTTGTAGTAGAGACAACATTTTTACCCAGAAAAGCAATATTAAAAGTTCAGAGGCAAGTATTGCAGATTTTCTCCTGCACTACTGATAGACAAAGAAACTGACTACATGAAGGTCAGATCATCAAGGGGGGGGGGGGTTCGGAGGTATAGAGGTGGGGTGAGGATTGCTTTCTAGACTACCCCTATCATACCAAATGTTGGCATTTGAAAAACCAGAGGTGGCAACCTGGTGATCTATAGCCTTGATAGGGCCCACAGATAAATATTTGTTAATCTTTAATAGCATATTAATATTTCTAAGCCAACATTTTAAATATCACATAAAAACGTCCATTTTCTGCCATTCATAATTATCTAACAACAACTGAGTCTGCGTTATTGTATGGTGATAAGTAGCTGTTGCCTAGAGTTGGCTTTCCTGTCTTCTCCAGCCTTCTGCCAACTTTCCCCTCTCTAGTCATCCCCAGTCTGGCTTCATACATGGCTTTAGGAACTGCCTGACCTTGGAGGGGCCCGTACTTCAAAAAAATGAGAGAATCCTTGACCTACATTTGAGAGTTGAGAGAACATTCACATAAATTCTCTCTGAACAGAGAATATGGTTTACTAGTGACTCTCTAACTTCTATATACAAGAAAGTAGTTGGACTTGGTCTACTTATTGAAACACTTGATTCACCTCTGACAAAAAGAATCCAAATTCAAGAAGTAAAGAAAAATATCTAACACCACTTTTTTAATGATATCCAAGAAACAATTGGGGCGGGGGAGAAACTAAGCCAATCAACTGAGTGTTTTATCTACATTGACACAGGGCAACCTAATTTGATTAACTTTTCCCAAACTTAGATGTTTAGTTTTCTTGAAATTGCTTGATGCTCATTCATTTATTCTGTGAAATCTAATGTTGTCAGTAGTGCAGCAAATTCAAAGATGAGGAAAGCAAGGTCTCAGACCACAAGGAACTTACTATACTGGCTGAAATAAAATCCATATGAATTGTTGTAACAGCAGTAGAAATATAGCACATGTCAAGTAATCCATCCAAATAAAGAAGTACATAGTATAGTATTCGGTAAGAGTGAGAAGATCTTACCACAATGCTTGGCACAAATTTGTATGGAATAAATGAACAGATGAATGCATGGGGAACTATTTTGAACCAGGTAAATCAGGTAATGCCATATGAAAGAAAAGGCTGAACAATGTACTGGTCTGTGGAGGACAGTAGAATTTTCATAGCTGGAGATAAGGTAAATAAGAATGCGTTCTAGATGGTGGCAGTGGCATGGAAGAGAATGTGAGAAATATTTTGTAAAGCCAGAAGCCAGGGCCAGGGCCACCATCAGAGCAGCCCGGCTCATGCAGGTTTGCATTGGATTCGGACAGTTGGTAAAGAAACAACGGAGCCACAAACTGGTGGGCCATAGTCTTTAATCCTAGCTTGCACCCGGCAGGCAAGTAAAAACACACACTGGGCTCCAAAACCCAATCACATTCAGTGCTCACAAAGCCACTGACTTATCCGAGTTTCCTAGAATCAAAGGTTTCTAGCTCACCAGCCTTATTCTCCTCAGTTCCCCATCTCCTTCCTTCTCCCTGCATAAACTGCACACAAACTGGCATCTCACTCAGCACTCCGCCATCTTGGCTGCTTTTCCTGGCCTACTCCACGTGGCCTCCTCCTGCTGCTGGCTCTACTCTCTCTGCTCTCTCATGCTAACCTCAGAACAAACTCTGTTCTGCCCCCATTTTATACTGTAGCTTCACAACCTCTAATCCAATATACAAAATAGGGAAGTCTCTAATACAAAGTCACTTCTCTGAGGCATGATTGGATTGTACCACCCCACATCAAAAAGGGTAGGAAAGGCTCAAAACCAAGCCCCAGGCTATAAGGATTCTGCCTGCCTTTAGCCCACCCCAACACACATTAATATCACCTGGGCGACGGCCTCCTCGTGTTATCTTTAACAAAGTGAGCATAATACATTTTATCTGCCCAACATATTTGAAGGACAATAAGTCAATAAATTTGGATAGATGAGAAAATCGGGAAAGTATAATGGGATAGTAGGACTAGGAGTGCAAAAGTTAGTAACAATTCAGGGGTATAATAGTTACATAATTCAAAACAAAGGCAAGCGGGGAGACCTGAAGATGGTAGCGGAGTAGGCAGATGCACAGACTCCCAGCTCACACCACCGAACTAGATTATAAACTAATATGTGAACAATCAGTGTGAAAAACCAAATCTGGACTACAAGAACAGCTTTCAAAAATCAAGGAGCAAAGAAGAAGCCACAACAAACCTGGTAGAGAGCACCTGAATCTCCCCTGCTTATAAGAACGGGGGGAAGGGGGGTGAGGCTGGGCTCTCAATTCCAAGGATAAAGAGCAGTAAATACTGCTCACAGCCACTTACCTGGTGACCAGGGAACAAGGTGTGTTGAAAGGGCCCGCTTGTCTTCCAAAAAGAAAGGAGAAAGAGAGAGACAGATGGTGAGGGGAAGAGGAATATAGGTAATGACATAAAAAGCTGACTCATTCAGTGCTGAAGGCGGCCATAACTGGGGGAGGGGCTGATCCTTCCACAAAGCAAAATACAAAAGTACTTCTAGGTCACAGAGATACAGACATCTCCCCAGCTCCAATCAGCACAACAAGACACAGCTGAAAACAAGAAGTGGGGAGGAGGGGCAGTAACTCAGGTCTTCTTGGAGATCTGAGATACACCTCCCCCTACTGAAGCTGAGAAAGCAACCTGCCCCCAGGGAGATTAACTGGCAGAAGAGGACTTCAGAGCCTCAGGTCACACCCACTGCATTTCTGGATACAGTTTCAAATAAGCCCCCTGCTGAGATCAGCAAACAAGACAATCACATGTTAAGAAAACAAACAAATCAAGACTTCAAAGCAGCCCAAATCCTAAAGTGGATTACAAATAATAGTTGATGCCAACCCAAGAAGACTTAGAAACAGCACAAGTAAAAAATGGAGGCAGACAACACCAAGCCTAGACTCAACCAGCTCTACAAAGAAAACTCCCAGACACCCAGGCACAATGAGAAGACAAAGAAGTGCAATCCAAATGAAACCACAAGAGAGACCTTCAGGAGATGAACTGAGTGATATGGAAATAATCAAACTTCCGGATGCAGAGTTTAAAATAATGATTGTAAGGATGCTTAGGGATCTTAGAACAACAATGGATGGTCATCATGAACACCTAAATAAAGAAATAGCAAGTATAAAAAAGGATATTGAAATATTAAAAAAGAATCAGTCGGAGATGACAAATACAATATCAGAAATGAAGACCACAATGGAAGGAATTAAAAACAGGATCGAATCAGCGAGTTGGAGGACAACTGGAATGAAGGCATGAAAGCAGAGAAGAAAAAAGAAAAGAGACTCAAAAAGTCTGAGGAAACTCTTAGAGAGCTCTGTGACAACATAAAGAGAAATAACATCCGCATCATAGGGGTTCCTGAAGAAGAAGAGAAAGAACAAGGGATAGAGGCTTTGTTCAATCATATCATAGCTGAAAACTTCCCTAAATTAATGCAGGAGAAACTCTCACAAATTCAAGAAGCACAGAGAACTCCACTAAAAAGAAACCCAAATGAACCTAAACCAAGACACATCATAATTAAAATACCAAAGCTAAGTGATAAAGAGAAAATATTAAAAGCTGTGAGAGAAAAAAGGCTATCACCTACAAAGGAGTCCCCATAAGGATGACATCAGACTTCTCAACAGAAACACCTGAAGCCAGAAGGGAATGGCAAGAAATATTCAAAGTAATGCAAAACAAGAACCTACAACCAAGACTACTTTATCCAGCAAGGCTATCATTTAAAATTGAAGGAGAAATAAAAAGTTTCCCAGACAAAAAAAAAAAAAAACTCAAGGAATTCATTACAACCAAACCAATGCTGCAGGAAATGTTAAGGGGCATGGTGTAAACAGATCAAAGTGGGAAAAGAATATAGCAAAAGAGTAATACAGTTTTAAAGAATAAAATGGCAATATACAACTACATGTCAATAATAACCCTAAATGTAAATGGATTAAATGATCCAATCAAAAGACATAAGGTAGCTGCATGGATAAGAAAACAGGACCCGTACATATGCTGTCTACAAGAGACACACTTTAAAACAAAAGATGCACATAGGTTGAAGGTAAAAGGATGGAAAATAACATTTCATGCAAATGGAAATAAAAAAAAAGCTGGAGTAACAATACTTATATCAGACAAAGTGGACTTTAAAACAAAGAATATAGTAAGAGATAAAGAAGGCCACTACATAATGATAAAGGGAGCAATCCAACAGGAAGATATAACTATTATAAATATCTACGCACCTAATATAGGAGCACCTAAATGTATAAAGCAGACTTTGATGGATATAAAGAGCGAGATCAGCAGCAACACTATAATAGTAGGGGATTTTAATACCCCACTAACATCACTAGATAGATCCTCAAGAAAGAAAATCAACAAAGAAACAGCAGACTTAAAGGACACACTAGATCACCTCGATTTAATAGATATCTACAGAAACTTTCACCCTACAGCAGCAGAATATACATTCTTTTCAAGTGCTCATGGTACATTCTCTAGGATAGACCACATGTTAGGGCACAAAAGTGGTCTCAACATATTTAAAAAGATTGAAATCATACCAAACACTTTCTCTGATCACAATGGCATGAAACTAGTAATCAACCACAACAGAAAAGCTCAAAAATTCTCAAACACATGGAAACTAAATAGCAGGTTGTTAAATAATGAATGGATTAAGAATGAGATCAAAGAAGAAATAAAAAAATTTCTAGAAATGAATGATAATGAGCATACAACAACTCAAAATTTATGGGACACAGCAAAAGCAGTACTGAGAGGGAAGTTCATAGCACTATAGGCACACTTTAAGAAGCTAGAAAAAGCTCAAATAAACAACTTAACCCTGCATCTAAAAGAACTAGAAAAAGAAGAGCAAGTAAAGCCTAAATGTAGTAGAAGGAAGGAAATAATAAAGATCAGAGCAGAAATAAATGACATAGAGACTAAAGAAACAATACAGAGGATCAATGAAACCAGGAGCTGGTTCTTTGAAAAGGTAAACAAGATTGATGAACCTTTAACTAGTCTCACCAAGAAAAAGAGAGAGAGGACTCAAATAAATAAAACTAAAAATGAGAGGGGAGAAATAACAACTGACACAACAGAAATACAAAGCATTGTAAGAAAATACTATGAAGAACTGTATGCCAAAAAACTAGACAACCTAGAAGAAATGGACAAATTCCTTGATACAATCCTCCAAAAATCAGTCTGGAAGAATCAGAAAACCTAAACAGACCGATTACACCAAATGAGATCTAAACAGTTATCAAAAAAACTCCCAACAAAGAAAAGTCCGGGGCCTGATGGCTTCACAAGTGAATTCTACCAAATATTCAAAGAAGAACTAACTCCTATCCTTCTCAAGCTATTTCAAAAAATTCAAGAGGAAGGAAGACTTCCAAGCTCCTTTTATGAGGCGAGCATAATTCTGATTCCAAAACCAGGCAAAGACAACACAAAGAAAGAAAACTATAGGCCAATATCCCTGATGAATATAGATGCTAAAATCCTCAACAAAATATTAGCAAACCGGATCCAACAATATATGGAAAAAATCATACACCATGATCAAGTGGGATCTATTCAGGGGAGGCAAGGCTGGTACAATATTCGCAAATCTATCAATGTTATTCATCATATAAATGAAAGGAAGGAGAAAAACCACATGATAATTTCAATAGATGCAGAAAAAGCATTTGATAAAATCCAGCA
Source organism: Saccopteryx leptura (assembly GCF_036850995.1). NCBI lineage: Eukaryota > Metazoa > Chordata > Mammalia > Chiroptera > Emballonuridae > Saccopteryx > Saccopteryx leptura. The sequence goes on from NC_089513.1 coordinate 29,017,992, forward strand.
CCCACTCATGATCAAAACTCTCAGCAAAGTGGGAATACAGGGAACATACCTCAACATGATAAAAGCCATCTATGAGAAACCCACAGCCAACATCATACTCAATGGGCAAAAATTAACAGCAATCCCCTTAAGATCAGGAACAAGGCAGGCGTGCCCCCTTTCACCACTCTTATTCAACATAGTCCTGTAAGTCCTAGCCACAGCAATCAGACAAGAAGAAGAAATAAAAGGCATTCAAGTTGGAAAAGAAGAGGTAAAGCTATCATTATTTGCAGATGATATGATATTGTATATAGAAAATCCTAAAGTCTCAGTCAAAAAACTACTGGACCTGATAAATGAATTCAGCAAGGTGGCAGGATATAAAATTAATACTCCAAAATCAGAGGCATTTTTATACACCAACAATGAACAATCAGAAAGAGAGATTAAGGAAACAATCCCCTTCACTATTGCAACCAAAAAAATAAAGTACCTAGGAGTACATTTAACCAAGGAGACTAAAGACTTGTACTCAGAAAATTATAAAACATTGATAAAAGAAATCAAGGAAGATACAAACAAGTGGAAGCATATATCATGCTCATGGTTAGGAAGAATAAACATCATTAAAATGTCTATATTACCCAAAGTAATTTATAAATTCAATGCAATACCAATTAAAATACCAGTAACATACTTTAAAGATATAGATCACATACTCCAAAAATTTATATGGAACCAAAAGAGAACACAAATAGCCTCAGCCATCTTAAAAAAGAAGAACAAAGGGGGAGGTATCACACTTCCTGATATCAAGCTATACTACAAGGCCATTGTAATCAAAACAGCCTGGTACTGGCATAAGAACAGGCATATAGATCAATGGAACAGAACAGAGAACCCAGAAATAAACCCACAGCTCTATGGACAACTGATATTTGACAAAGGAGGTAAGGAAATACAATGGAGTAAAGACAGCCTCTTCAACAAATGGTGTTGGGAAAATTGGACAGCAACCTGCAAAAAAATGAAACTAGACCACCAACTTACACCACTCACAAAAATAACTCAAAATGGATAAAAGACTTAAATGTAAGGCGTGAAACCATAAGCATCTTAGAAGAAAACATAGGCAGTAAGCTCTCCGACATCTCTCGCAGCGATACATTTGCTGATTTATCTCCACGGGCAAGGGAAATAAAAGACAGGATAAACAAATGGGACTATATCAAACTAAAAAGCTTTTGCACAGCCAAAGACAATAAGAACAAAATAAAAAGACAAACTACACAATGGGAAAACATATTTGACAGTATGTCTGATAAGGGGTTAATAACCAAAATTTATAAAGAACTTGTAAATCTCAACACCAGAAAGACAAACAATCCAATCAAAAAATGGGCAAAAGAAATGAATAGACACTTCTCCAAAAAGGATATACAGATGGCCAATAGGCATATGAAAAAATGCTCAACATCACTAATCATTAGAGAAATGCAAATTAAAACCACAATGACATATCACCTCACACCGGTTAGAATGGTGCTCATCAACAAAACAACACAGAATAAGTGCTGGCGAGGATGTGGAGAAAAGGGGAACCCTCCTGCATTGCTGGTGGAAATGCAGACTGGTGCAGCCACTGTGGAAAACAGTATGGAGATTCCTCAAAAAATTGAAAATCGAACTGCCTTTGACCCAGCCATCCTACTTTTAGGAATATACCCCAAGGACACCATAGAACAGTTCCAGAAGGAGAAATGCACCCCCATGTTTATAGCAGCATTGTTCACAATAGCAAAGATCTGGAAACAGCCCAAGTGGCCATCAGAGGACGAGTGGATTAAAAAGCTTTGGTACATATATACTATGGAATACTACTCAGCCATAAGAAATAATGACATCGGATCATTTACAATAACATGGATGGACCTTGATAACATTATAAGGAGTGAAATAAGTAAATCAGAAAAAAACTAAGAACTATATGAACCAATGCATAGATGGGACATAAAAATGAGACTCAGAGCCATGGACAAGAATGTGATGGTAACAGGGAATGGGGTGTAGGGGTGGGGAGGGGGCGAGGAAGGAGAGGGAGGGAGTGGGGGGAGGGTAGGGGCACAAAGAAAACCAGATAGAAGGTGAGGGAGGACGATTTGACTTTGAGTGAGGGGTATGCAGCATAATCAAAGATCAAAATAATCTGGAGATGTTCTCTGGGAACATATGTACCCTGATTTATCAATGTCACTGCATTAAAATTAATAAAAATAAGATTAAAAAAAAGCCACCTGTTTAAAAAAAAAACAAAACAAAGGCAAGCTTGAGAATACTGGAGATCAAGCTCTGTATCAAATTTCTATGAACCAATTTGGGCAGCAGAAGATGCCTACATCTGTTTTTGCCTCTTTTTCCTTTATTTCTCTTGTTCATGATATCATAGTGTTAAAACTCACAAAAAGCACTCTACACATGTACCAAGAAATCAACCCAAGAACATATATGGCTAGAATATACTTGTTTTACCCTTTCATTTTCCTTACTATGTCATCATTACATGTTTGATTTAAAAACTTGATTTAATTTCTAAGATTGTTTGCATTGACAGCTTCAGATGGTCATGCTTATCTACAGTATAAATAATAAAGTGGAGAAGTGCTATGTAGCCACAATTGATTAATGATCTAAAATTTTAAGTTTTTAACTATTTTATTGTCAGGTAGACATTTACACAAGATAATCATTGATTGCCTAAAGAGTAATTTCCCAAAATGTACGTTTAGTTTTTTTTCTTCCTTAGTGATTTTATTGTCCTATTCTAGGTAATTAAAAACAAACCTTCAAAAGGTTAACCACTTAAATCTGACTTTTCAAACAAAGCAGAAAACCTACTCAAAGAGGAACAGATATAGAGGTAGACAATTAGGATAGAAAATTTTAAATATCACATGCCACTTCTTATCTTTGTCAAAATCCAAATTAAAACAGAAAAGTTTAAGAACACACAATACATGATATTATAAAATTTAACCTGTACCTCCCTCAAAAAAATCATTCAGAAGAATAGCTTGGTTAGCTATTCTCAAACTTTCTGGTGAACTGTCCCTTTAACTATGATAACTGATAAAAGTTAGTTGTTTTATGGGGAATGGGTTATCTGTCCCTGGTTGCTGCCTCATCAGTGAAATGTTTAATAATTTTCTTTTGTTAGAATTGGGCCTCAGTGACTCCTGGACTACTTTTGGAGTTAAACAAATATATATCTCTAGAGTTCTGACCAACTGCCTCGTATCCCAGCAAAACAAACAAATGCCTCACGCACAACTTGCATAATCTTTCGACATTTGGCAAAAGAGTAAGAACTTCATAAAAACGTTGGGCCCCTGCAATGCCTACAGTGTCAGAGCAGAGTGCTCTAGTCTGCATTACTAATTGCTTTTTCTTTCTGAATGTCTTTTATTTTTTCATTAAATTATTCATTATGCCATTTAAAGCTATCTTCGCAGATAAAATGGGAGTATTTTCAAACAAGAGATTTAATGAACAAATTTATAAAAATATACACATATCTCTCTTTTTATTGTCCTAGTCTCCGCTATGTTTAATTATTTAGGGGGTAAGTTCCACTTTAAATAAATATCAAAATTGACCCAATGGGGAATACAATGTCTCCAAAAGAACAGAAATCTTGATTGCAACGTATCCATTAAAACGTCCCCACAAACGGTTCCTATCTAAATTATCTCAGGCTGCAGGTCTTCCCAGCCTTATTGATTTGAAAAATAACAAACAAGTATAAATGACATTTACAGCTCTTAATTGGTGTCATTAGCGGTTCTTATTATTCTGCAGGACAAGCACTAACCCTTTATTGAAAATTCAGTGATGCAGGTCTGCTTGGGACTCATCAGCCTTAAAGACAAGTAATAAAACAGCTGAGTGACTAACTTAGAGCCCTATTCATCAACAAAGGCCACAGGCAGCTGGGCCCTATTTTCCCTTGATTTGTTTTATGCAGTTATTTAGACCTTGGGACTACAAAAAGAAAAAGGCACAGCAATGGGAGGAATTTGAATTGATTTCTCATACCCTTGGGTCTTAGCACTCCCTGGGGCAAATTCTAGGGGTTTAATTTGTGTTGCCACTATGTGTTTACTCATTAACAGAATCAACTAGACACACAAAACATTGGGTAGGGAAAGATGGGGACTTCTCTATTTCCCTCATCTGAAGTTATCTTTCGCATACAGTAGAATTCCACTGAGGAGATAGTCATTCATTGATATGAAGGGGTTTTGCATTTTAACAGGACTCAGTGTCTAACCTTGGATTTTCCAGGTTCAGCCATCACCTTTGGGAAGATGTTTGAAGACACAGGGCCCTTTTGGCTCCTTGAAGTCATACGTGGCTTTCAGCCTGGCCACTAACTGATTCCTGATGATTGAAAGAGCCTGCACTTCTTTAGGCTTCTCATTCTTCTGAACCAGCTAAGAGAAACCCAAGTGAGTTTGTTAGGACCAGTCATCTCATCAGGCTTTGAGACCTCACTGACCTCCTTGTGCAACAATCTATGACTCTTGCATTCTTCCTCTTGTGATTGCCTTTTGATTTAATTTAGACTCACCACTTGTTCAGAGAGTTACTAATGTTCTACTTGAATAGAGATGATGAATATTTTTTTTATCTTATATTAACTGCAAGGTGATTGCATCTTGATTATCTGGGTAGCTGCTCTTGTTACATTAACAAAAAATTCAGAAAGGTAACAGAAAACGTGCATTCTTCAATCTTGTCACACTATCTCCATGAGATTGACTAAATAATTGAGTGTCAATAGCTGTGTGTGAAAATGTAACAGTCTGTGAATCAGTTTCCTTATAAATGAATTGCATAATCCATGTACAGCAGTTTATCTCTTTTAATTTTATATTATTTGCCATGGAAATCTCAGCTGAGAAGTAGTACCTGGTTTTCACCTACAGACTGCTTTTTACTGAGCTGCAGAAGCTGGACTGTATGAAGCAGAAAGGTTAAGAAGTGCATCCTGGGCAAGTGGCTCCATTAAAAGCTGGGCCCAGGTCCTGGCCAGTTAGCTCAGTTGGTTAGAGCATCAACCCAAAACACCAAGGTTACAGGTTCAATTCCCAGTCAAGGCACATATGGGAAGTAACCAATGAACATATAACCAAGTGGAACAACCAATGAATGCTTCTCTTTCCCTCCCCCTCCTCTCTCCACCCTTCCTCTCTGTGTCCCTCTAAAATTAATCAATTACAAAAAAAAAAGCTGGACCCGGCTTTTCTTCACACTCCTCCTCAATGCCTTCTCCTGCCATTACCCTAGTTCAAAGTGACTGATCAGCCTTGCTCTCAGATTTCATTGTGGCAGTCTGCAATAAACTCAGAATGACACACTCAAGTTAATAATCCAAGAATTTAAGAAAAAACACCCCCCACACACACAAAATTATAACTCCAGTTTCTATTATATGAGATTAGAAAAAGTGTCTATCAAGAGATCAGAAATAATGAGCTGGTTAAAAATTACCATTCAAAAACTGGCTATACAGCCTAACCAGGTGGTGGCACAGTGGACAGAGCATCGAACTGGGACATGGAGGACCCAGGTTCGAGACCCTGAGGTCGCCAGCTTGAGCACAGGCTCATCTGGTTTGAGCAAAGCTCACCAGCTTGGACCCAAGGTTGCTGGCTCGAGCAAGAGGTTACTTGGTCTGCTGTAGCCCCACAGTCAAGGCACATAGGAGAAAGCAATCAATGAACAACTAAGGTGTCGCAACAAAAAAAACTAATGATTGATGCTTCTCATCTCTCTCTGTTCCTGTCTGTCTGTCCCTATCTATCCCTCTCTCTTACTCTCTCTCTGTCTCTGTAAAAAAGAAAACAAAAAACCAAAAAAACCCAACAACAACAAACAAAAAAACTGGCTATACAAATATATATGTCTGCTCACTAACACACATTTTCTTACAAATATGAAAGTCCCCGCAGTGAGGTGTTTACATGCCATAAGAGAAGAGCTGGTGCCTTTACTTTCCCATTTGCCTGCCCAAACCAAGCATAGAGTGTGCATGTTCCACGCTGCAGCCAATGTTATGACTTGTCTATGAAAAACTTTGTAGGTGACAAATGCTAGCTGTTGTGTGCTTTCTGCTGTGGGTCTGTGAACACCCAGGATTCTGCACTTCTATTCTGGGGCTTAAGCTGCAGGAAGCAGCACCCTTTCATCAATAGGGCATTGTGAGCAGGAGTGGGTCTTTCTTCCTGTCTTGTGCAAACTATAGTCATGGCTCAGAAGACAATCTCAGTTGGTAATAACAATTCCAAATCCCCAAACCCAGCCCTTCTGGTCTTTCTTTCATGACACTAGAGGAAAGGAAGAGGATCTTACCTAACCTTGCATAGCACTGCCCAACAGTCATCTCCAGAGAGCTACAAAGCAGTCTTACAATGAACCTGTTTTAAGACAAGGTCAGCCAAACAGGGGCAGCAGAGGGAGAAGGAGGTGGGGGGCTGCCTCAGGCTCCAAGTCTTTGTTCCTGATCTACAATGACTATTTCCACGCTCTTGCTGTTCACTTGGCTGTTCCATTTCTCTGACTAATTTTTTTCTAGCTAGTTTTCATGTGTTTTTTTTTTCTTCAGGCCGGCTTCCTAATATTTGTGTACTTTTAAATAAATGTAAACAGAAAAATATAAGTTGATATAAAGGGAAAAACATTGGTCGCCCGAGTATATCAGCAGCAATTTTGCATTTTCTCCAGATATATCTAGCACTCCTTAAAGATTAGTTTTATTTTCAATTACCATCACTATAATTTCTATTTGTCAAGTACTTTCCATGGCCAGGTGCTGTGCTAAATGACTTGTATACATGATTTCCTATAAACTTCACTAAAACCTTCACTTAGTTAAAAAAAAAATGAAACAAATGAGATTCACCAAGGTAACATAATTTGCCCAATGCCATGCCAGTGGTGAATAACAGAGAATGGATTTTAAAGCCCGTGCTCAAATTCAAAACCATGATGTTAATCATCATTCTATATGGTTTCATCTAATTAGAAACATCAGTCCTTAAGAGGATTTATTTTAGACATTCTAAACACAGGTTCTTGGACCCATCGGAGTCTTTAGATACACTTCTAGGGACTATGAGTCCAATGTGAATGTTTGAATGTGGGATGGCACTCAGTTGATTCTCAAAAGGACTTTAACCCTCAAAATAGCTGTGGACCACTAAATTTGTTTCACTGCTATCAAGAGTGAATGTGCAGAGCAACACTGCAAGCCTGGATGCTCAGTGTTTAAGTGTATCTTTTCAAATGGAAGTTCTGGGAAGCTGTTGGAAAGCCTTCATGTTTAATCACATGCTGTGGGCTGTGAAACATAGAGGAGATGCAAACAGTGGAGATCAATGCTTCAGTTCACCATGTTGAGAGGGCAAGTAACTAGAGGAACACTTTTCACATCAGTTGATGAAAAGGTAGTTTGGACATAAAGGGCAGAGGTAGCCAGAAGTTGATGATGGAAGCAGGGATGTGGAGAGGTCTGGGGCACAGGTTCTCAACCTTAGATATACAGTAGTTTCCTAGAGGCACTTTAAAAATGTCAATGGTGGGCCACCATTCTAATGCAACAGAATCTGAATTTGGGGGATTGGGCTAAGGTATCTGTACTTTTGAATCAGAGAAGATTGAGGACTATTAGTCTGGTGGATTGCTCTTCCAAAATAGGAGTTACAGAATCTTTGGAGGAGAAAAGATTATAGATAAATTTCACTGTTGGAATCATCTCTTGATTTCTCACTATATCCCCAAACATAAGTACACAGACATATACACACTTATATATTTATATCCTCTAGGTTGTCTTCTGTCTACTCTTTTACCCTATCTTTTTAAAAATATTGCTAGGATATTTTCAAATAAATGCATTTATTTTTTAAGTGATAAGTGGCAAACAAGTTGATCTGCTAACTTTTCAGAGATGGTCACATGATGAAATTTCAGACATTCAAAAATATGGTGTTTATCAAGGTACTCCATAAAACCTACATTATCATATTGCATATAGATTTATATAAGGGTAACAATGGTTATGAGGAGTCATTTAATGAACTAACTAATTGACTATGACAGTTTGAAAGAGAAGATGGTGAGTTAGGTTTGAGTTATTTCAAGTTTAAAGTTCCCATGGGAGAGAAATGAAGATGGTAAATGGGGATTATATATTTTAAGAGAGACCTCGGGGGTGATGAAAATAACATTTGAGGCTTTGGGTTTCTGATTGGAAGAATTGATGGTCAGATATACCTGTCCTACTTGATGCAATTTTTGAAAAATAAATACAAGATTCTCAATGACTAGCCATTTAAGGTAGCTCACTATTTTATAATAAAACTATGTTATTGACAAACTCCACACTTGAACACTAAGCATTATATCTAGCAAAGCCCATAAACATCATCTGGTATCCAAGGTGATCCATGAATCTAGATCTACAAAGAATTTTCACACTTCCGTTCACCAGATTTTGTGAAGAGGGGATTCTGATTGAAGTTGTCCCATTCATACTGCAGGATAGTGGGTGGGACGCTGTGCATGCTGGATTCTGCGGGTCCTAAAAACATTCACAAACCTACTCAGTTGTGAAGAGAACTGGCTCAAAAGCTTTCAGATGCCAATGTGAGGATTTCCTTGATGATAAGAATTATTTAAACTGCTCAATGAAAGATATCAAATTGGCAACATTTATATCAGCAGCCCAGTGTTACTCTGTGAATCGCATGAGACCCTTCCCCAAATAGGTGCAGACCTGTAGGATTGCCATGAAAAACCAAGGGGGAGCAAGAGAAAGCTGTGAGAGCTTCATTGTTCAATCCAAACATTCAAGGGAAGCAGGCATTGTACTGGGATGCAGAGGACCTAGGTTCGAGACCCCAAGGTCGCCAGCTTGAGCACAGGCTCATCTGGTTTGCGCAAAGCTCACCAGCTTGGACCCAAGGTTGCTGGCTCAAGCAAGGGGTTACTTGGTTTGCTGTAGCCCCACAGTCAAGGCACATAGGAGAAAGCAATCAATGAACAACTAAGGTGTCACAACGAAAAACTAATGATTGATGCTTCTCATCTCTCTCCCTTCCTGTCTGTCTGTCCCTATCTATCCCTCTCTCTTACTCTCTCTCTGTCTCTGTAAAAAGAAAAAAATTAAAAGCTATGTCTTCAGAACAAAACCTATGTAAAGAGTGAAAAGAGGACAACGAGGAGAAGCAATATTTAGAGATTTAACTATTCTTTTGGTTTATGAACATTCTAACCTCAAAGGAAAAATGTCATTTACCCCAAAGTCATCTTAATTAATGATTCGGAAGAAAGTGTATTCAACCTCGATTCACAAAAACCTGAGTTTTATACATGGCTTCCTCACTGATTGACTTTGTAACCTTGGACTATTTACTTAATATTTCAAGACTTCAGTTTTCTCAACATAAAATGAGGAAATCAGTCTAAATGATCTCTAATATTCCTTCCAGCATTAACATCCTGCAAATGTATTTTGTTGAAGATAGGAAACCTCAGATGAGCATTTGGTTTAAAGTGTGACTGGTTTTACAATCAGATTTATTGTCTATGACCTATTCAGAATCCAATATCTACCTGAGGAATTCTCAACTCTAGTTTCACAGCTTTCAGAATTTTAACAGAGAGACTTTAGAGGTTTTTACACTGACCCTTTATTAATAGATTAGGGAACCATGCCCCAGGGAGAGGATGTGTGATAAGGCTATTTAGCTAGTAGGCTGAGCTGGACATAGAACTGGACTATTCTAATTAAAAATCTAATCCAAATTTTATATCTTTACTTCAAGTTTATTTTATTTCTGTTTCTAAATAAAATCTCATTCTTGAGTTTTAAAGGAAAGTGACAAGATTGAATGCAGAGGTAATGAAAGTTGGAAATTGCACAATGGTCAATCCTGATAGTTTTGTGCCTTCAAAATTACATAAACAAACTCCATGATTAATAAATTCAAAATTGGTCTAAGTATTTCAGGTTGCTTTAAAAGTAAACATTGATGAATCTTTCAGGCTATCAGTTACTTAGGTCACTCCAACTAAGACTCCTGAAAGCAGCGCTCAATTTTCTCTCCCATTTTATCATATACTCTGTGCCTGAAGGCTAGGTCACCAGGGATTGAGACTAGAAATCAGCTCTAGGACAAACTGCCTATGTCAACTGAAACAAATCACTTCATGTCTCTTCGAATGTTTTCTCCACATCAATAATACAGGGTGGTTGGGATATAAAGATTTTAATATTCCTTCAGCAATGAATTTCCAGGATTCCAGTAAAGGAGTAGATCAGATAGATAGATAGATAGATAGATAGACAGATAGATGATAGACCTGATAATAGAACTATTTTCTGAATTAAAGTAGGAAAAGCAAAAAGTCAAAGTGAGAGATGTTCAAGTTCACAGCTCAAGAGTATTTTTCTCCTCTTCTCTGGTATGCAGTAGGAAGTGGTTAAACTAGAAAAATTCAAGTTATAAATATTTAAACCACTTTTTTTTTTTACAGTGGGGAGCTTAGATGCAAAGGCGTTAAGCACTTTAAGAAATAGATTGAAAAGAAATGTCATTATCTTGATTTTCTGAATTGATTTGCTTAATAACAATACTTAGCATTTATATAGTGTTCTGTATTTTCAAATTGCTTTATAATCATTAATCAGTTAATTCATGCAACCTCTCTGTGAGGTCAAGATTATTATCCCAATTTTACAGACAAAGAAATTGAGATGTGGAGAAATTAAGTGACTTGCCCAAGGTCATTGAAGAAGTGAGTGACAGGCTCTGGATTAAAGCTTTGATACTGAGTCTACATGGGCTAAATGAATTATAGAATTGACAATCAACTGAATAATTAAAGAAGAAATAAACATTTTCTCCAAAATAGCTAGAAAATTGATATAACATTGGGCACTTACTCGGGTTGAATTATCTAAATGGTTGTTATTTTACATTTCACATATAGAAATAAATCACAGATATATTTCTTAAAAAAAATCTAATTTGATGCTTTGTTCTCCTTAATTGTAACCGTCCTCCCCAATCTTTTTGACATAATGATGCTTTGCAAAGCATTTCTCTCTTATTTGAGAAATCCTCAAAACAATCCCAACTAAAAGTTCTCTGTTTTAATCCAGATGTTTACTTGTGTCCTGCCCCAGAATGGGGGGAGAGGGCTGGTGCAAATCTGGATAGAAACCGAAGTTTTAACATTAAGACCAGGTTTCTTTTTATTACACTGCCAAGGTTAACAGGGTGACAAGATAAAAAATCTTTTGTGGCCCTGGCCGGTTGGCTCAGGGATAGAGAGTTGGCCTGGCGTGTGGAAGTCCCAGGTTCGATTCCCGGCCAGGGCACATAGGAGAAGTGCCCATTTGCTTCTCCACCCCTCCCCCTCTCCTTCCTCTCTGTCTCTCTCTTCCCCTCCGGCAGCCGAGGCTCCATTGGAGCAAAGATGGCCCGGGTGCTGGGGATGGCTCCTTGGCCTCTGCCCCAGGCGCTAGAGTGGCTCTGGTCGCGACAGAGCGACGCCCCGGAGGGGCCGAGCATCACCCCCTGGTGGGCAGAGCGTTGCCCCCTGGTGGGCGTGCCCGGTGGGTCCCGGTCGGGTGCATGCAGGAGTCTGTCTGACTGTCTCTCCCCGTTTCTAGCTTCAGAAAAAAAAAAAATCTTTTGTGGACCAGGTTGATTTTCATTTGGTTTTTAAAGGATAAGTTATATTCTGATAAGAGAAAACTAAGACCGAAGGAATACCCCACGTACGAAGGAATACATGAGAAAGAAATAGTCAGGTGGGTAGAAGTTTCAAGACAGAAATAAGGCTGGGTTTAAAAGACGTCACAAAAGCGAAGGAAAAAACAATGTATAATGCAATGAGGCAGGGACTCATTAAGCAGATCATAAGCCTGATTCAGAGAAACATTGGTGAATTTCAGGTAGGAGAGTGGAAAACCATAGACTGGTTTATATATTCCTCTCAGTTTTCACTGTTGTAATTGTTTCCCCAAAAACTATCTTTAAATTTTTATAATGAAAGCAATGCTTGAAAGAGAGATACTGGCAAGGTATTAGGATTTGCTACATTTTCAACTAGCTATGGAACCTGGGTCGAGTTGCTCTTGTTTGAGAATTAACTTCCTCATTAAACTGGGTAGAGTGGAGGCAAGACAAAAGGAGCCAATGTTACCTGAGCACCATATGGTATTGAGCCAGATCCTACCTATCTATCCTTTTACTTAATGAGAACACTGGGAAGTGGTTGTTACTTATATATTTAGGGATGAGGAAACAAATAATTGGAAATGTTAAATAATTTACTCAAAGAAGTGAGAGCTGGTTTTTGAATTCAGGTTTACACAGACTTTAAGGCCTAAGCTCTAGTGTATTTATGGGTCATTTGCATCTCTTAGGATAACACAAAATTAATATAAATTTGGAATAAAAAAATAATTTTGTTATCAAGTAAGCCATTAGTTTCCAAACACTGTTGCATATTAAAATAACCTTGGAAATTTTAAAATCTATTATTCCTGATTCTTACTAAAAACTTCTGATTTCATTGGTAGGAGTGTTATCTAGGCATTGGGATATTGTAAAACTTCCCATGTGATTGGGAACCACTGATATAAGCTAATGATATTAGCCTCATCTGAGACACATAACAGCTAACCAAACTTAATATGAGAAATGATAAAGATTTATTCTTGGTTGAGATTTTTGACAAAATTTAAAAATAGAATTAGAAATCAATCTGCTGATTTTTGTGATAATAAGAGTTTCAGATATATCAAGATTTTTCAAAAGAAGAAAAACTATTTTACCTGGCTTACACTAGTCACATTCTCTTCCTCATAGAAAATCTGTGCATGCACACATGCTAAAATAAGGGGACTTACGTGTGCTTCTTTGGTGCCCATCCTGGCATGTACTGGTCTTCTTGTTTCACTTGCCACTCTGACACTAAATAATACCATTCAAAGCAGTAATTCTTTCCTTCCATGACACTGTCTTTTCCACATATTGTGGCATTAACCTATAATTTCATACCATATTGTCTCGTTTCAGACTGACTTGTCTTTTATTGTCCCTTCTTGATAACATCTTTTTATTTTTGTGTATTTCTTGTGACATCACCTTATCTCTGAAAATAGTTTCTAAGTTGTTTAAAGATAGGCATATATGATGTTAAAAATTATTATTATTATTTTATTAAGTGAGAGGCAGGGAGGCAGTGAGACAGACTCCCACATACTCCACGACTGGGATTCAACTAGCAAGTCCTAACCTGGTGATGCTCTACCCATCTGGAGCTGCTGGTCCGTTGCTTAGCAACCAAGCCATTCCAGCACCTGAGGTGAGGTCGTGGAGCCATCATCAGTGCCCAAGGCCAACTCACTTGAACCATTCGAGCCATCGCTTTGGGAGAGAAGAGAGGGAGAGAAGGGGAAGGGGAAGGATAGAGAAGCAAATGTTCGCTTCTCCTATGTGCCCTGACCGGGAATCAAACCTGGGACTTCTGCACCCTGGGCCGATGCTCTACCACTGAGCCAACTGGACAGGGCCAAAAAATTGTTTGTATTCACACCTCCAGCCTTTTCCCCTCTCATCCCTGTTCTCATTCTTTGTCTGTACTCCTGGGCATCACACAAAATTAAACATCTTATAGGATCTGCATCTGTAGTTGGTGAAATATATGAGAAACATACATGTTTTCTGAAAAGAAATGAAATTCTCATATTGGCATCACTTTTCCAGTTGGTCTCAATGACAAAGATTTAAGCCAGCAGAGGCTTTGAAAGATTATCTGAATCTTTAGGTGCAAGAAAGTGGGAATATGTCAAAGTCCACAGCAATGCATTTTTTGTCTAAGGCTATGTTCACATAGCACATCAGTAACCTGATCTTGAACACAGTTTGTTCTTGATGTTACATGACAATGGGACTGGGTAAAAATTCTCACAAGGGCCCTACAACAAAAACTGGATGCCATAAAGCATAGAATTTGATCACCCTTAATTTAGCACAAAATTTCAAATGTTGTTTTGCTTTAAAATTCTTTTAAACTCAGCCACTGTGCTTAACTGGAAGGAGCTAGTGAAATTCAACAGCCAACATACACTTTGTCTAAGGGAATTTACCCTTTTCATTGAGAATTTTCTAGGTAACATCATGATTTAAAATGTTTTCTTTAAAATTTTTGGTAAAATACATTAAGTTTCTCCAACTTCTGCCCCCAAATGATAGATATTTGTATCATATAATGTGTTTTCAAATTATGATTTTTCTGGACACCAGAATCTGGAATGCCCTTCTCTCATCTTTCTGTTTATTAAAATCTTGCTCAGACTTTAAAACTCCTTTAAATACCCCTGTGAAGCTGTCTCTCACATTAGCAGCTCTTACTGATCTCTTCTTTTAATCTCTTATATCTGCACCACAACAATTGAACAATTAATTATTATATGATCTTTATGTGAGCTGTAATTTCTTCATTTCTACTCTTTGTGTGATTTAGCTTTATATGTCAGCACTGATTAGAAATTTCTGAATGGCAAGAGACTTATTTTCACAACATGCATTCTCTATAATTCTGTATTTGTAAAAGGTACACACAAATTCAAGTTTATTTGTTGATCTTTATTGACTTTGGTTTTGAGGAAGAGAGAACTGGAAAGAATTTTAAGAGAGAAGAGTTGGCCTACAGAACAAAGGGTAAATTTAATGAAATCTGGATTATTTACATACAAATTTACTTTATGAATTCTCCATGGCATTTAAAAAGCTTATCCTGTCTCTCTCTCTTTTGTTTTTTTCTAAGTCCCCTTCCTCCGTTGTGACTTGGTATGTGTTTTGGGAATGCAAATTATGTCTTTAACATTAGACCAAAGCAAAACATAATTAAAAAGGGAGATAAAAGATGCATCCTCTGATACATCTCAAGGCCAAATATGAATGATTTCTGAATGATCTGCTATTTTACTAAATTGTGTCACAGAGATAATCAAACGTTATGCTACCATATTTAATTTTGCATTAACCCCTGTATTTTGAGAAGGGTAATGTGACTTTGTCCAAAACAGTATTGATCTCCTTTAACATTTCAAATGGACTTTTTGGTTTGACAAACTTAAGACTTAGTCTGAAAGCTAAAGACCATGGGGATACTGCACAGAGCATAAGCAGAAATAAAAAGTGGAAAGCAGTAAAAAGCAAAGCACTGACTAGGATCAGTGGCTCTCAGGATGCCTTCGGAAGTTCTGAGAATTTGCAAGCAGTGAAAGTATTCATTGTAATAGCAGAAACGAAGGACTATTCTATGTAATTACCTGCATGGACTGGCATGCCTACCTTCATGATAAAACATTTTCCGAAATCGTGAAGCCTAATGAAAGTAAACACAGTATTTTGTTTAAAAGGAAAGTATACCAGAGAGTGGCACATCCATTCTAATCTTCACATATGGAAAAGACTACCATAACCAAGAGTAGGAAGACCCTTTCTTCAGCCTTTTAATATATTATAGATGGGAGCACATAAACCAATAAAATTAAACAAACCATCAAGGGAAAAAGAAATGCACACACTATTTGGAGGCAGACTATATCTTAGAAACCAATCAGTACAATCTCCTTACTTTGCAAGTAAAACAAACAAATGAACAAACAACACAACAAAAAACTGTGCCCTAAGGAGGTGAAGGAACTTACCCAGGTAACTCAATCAAGCCAACTTGGCTAAAAAGGGCAAAAATTGAAAATGGCTTATTGTTTTTCATACAACCTATCATTTCTTATCAAACTCACCATTTCTTTCACTCTATCATCATGAACAAAAGAAACTCTGATGGAATTAGTTAAGATTGGAGAATGTATTTTCAGAGAAAAACATCAATGTACTCTTTTAGAAAAACTTTGTATAGACATATACTGAATGGCTGGTTCAATATGCAGGATTATTTAGGAAAGAGAAATTGATTAGATAATGTGAAAATTAATAAAGGAGACCTCAATCTAGATTGGAGTCAAGCTTGACCAGGCAGTGGGCAGTGGATAGAGCGTCGGACTGGGATGGGAGGACACAGGTTCAAGACCCCAAGGTCACCAGCTTGAGCGCGGGCTCATCTGGTTTGAGCAAAGCTCACCACTTGAACCCAAGGTCGCTGGCTAAAGCAAGGGGTTACTCGGTCTGCTGAAGGCCCACGATTAAGGCACATATTAGAAAGCAATCAATGAACAACTAAGGTGTCGCAACGAAAAACTGATGATTGATGCTTCTTATCTCTCTCCATTCTATCCCTCTCTCTTACTCTACTGCAGCTGATCAAAATGTCAGTAGATTTCAAAAATGGTCATGTGTGCCAATTTTAGGTAAATAGTAGTTTCCTGGTTCTATAATCAAAGCCCTTGACTGCCCAAGAAGAGTTGTCAGACTGGAATGTAAAATGTTCAACACCCAACTTCCACCCAGTTTTG
This sequence comes from Saccopteryx leptura, assembly GCF_036850995.1. Taxonomy (NCBI): domain Eukaryota; kingdom Metazoa; phylum Chordata; class Mammalia; order Chiroptera; family Emballonuridae; genus Saccopteryx; species Saccopteryx leptura. The sequence goes on from NC_089513.1 coordinate 29,034,535, forward strand.
ATGTGAAACCTCAGGATGAATTAGCTCTCAAACCTGAAGATATTGACGCTGGAGCAAGTTATGTTTGGGAAACTTCCATTATCCTGAAATTCCAGTAATGAATTCTGTATTACTTTATGTCTCAGTGACTTGGAAAAGTTGAGTTACTATTAGTTTCATTTCATAATTCATTAGTTTGATTGAGTGTCACTAAGCTGAACATCTGGAGACAAATGAAAGGTACATAAATAACAATCACATATTTAGAAGATGGGAAAATAAAAATCTATTTTGGAAAATAGAATGATAATAAGCTGCTCCAGAAACTGTGTAAATGAAAAGAAGCCATCCATATTCCACTTTGTCATAAATCCCAGCTTAATAGCTCATAAGAAATATTTACAACATTCCAACTGGATTTGTTTCACCTTGGTAACCTCTTTGAGTGTGTAAATATCTTCTTGAAATGTATAATTTCTTATTGTGTATATAATTACATTATACTGTGTGTGTGTATATATATAATGTAAATCCACATACCCCTACGTTCCTCAAATTAGTGTTAGTGAAAGTTATTCTCCACTAACCCTAAAGCCAGAAGGAAGTATTTAAATCCACTGACTATTCCTTTGTTTTATTCACCATGGTCTCAACCAGAATTTATAATATTGTACACATTGGTAGATGAGATCATATTATTTTTTTCTTTCTTTTTTTAAAATAATTTTTTATTAATGTTAATGGGATGACATTAATAAATCAGGGTACATATATTCAAAGAAAACATGTCTAGGTTATCTTGTCATTAAATTATGTTGCATCATATTTTTTTCTTTAAAACCCCAAGTGATTACCAATTATGTTTCAAATCAAATCCCTACTCTTTATTGTCATCCTAAGACCTTAATTCATCTGGCCCTGCCTATTTTCTTATTTTAAGCAAATATCTTCTTTCTTCCTTCTTTAGCCCATTGGACTACACTTATTTATTTATTTATTTATTTACTTATTTATTTTTATTGAACATGACAAGAACATACTCTTATCTGAGGCCTTTCAAACTTGCTGCTCTTTGCTGGAAACCCCAGAGTCCCATCATTTTATACCTACCTCTTAGATGTCACTTTCTCAAAAGCATCTTTTATGAACTCCTAAATTAAAAGAACACCATTATTCTAGAAGCTCTCCTCTGCAATCACCCTAGGTTCTTATTTTCACAAGATTTACCTATTTTTTTCAGAAGCTAAAAACTTATTTTTTGCATATGTAGGTATTTTACTTTTATGCCTATATTCCCCAGTAGAATCTAAACTTTCTGAAACTAGGACTATTATTTTTCTTATTCTCCTCCATATCCCTAGTACATGGAAGAGTCCCTGACCTAAAGTAGGTACCAAATAAATATAAAACAAATGAATTAAGCCATTAAAATATAAGACTAAGAAGAAAATAAAGAGAACATATTCATATCTCAGAGTATTCTTAAACATCACAGTTAGTCTGGTTTCTATTTTTAGTTGAGGAAAAGTGGTAAGGGTTGAACTCTTTTCCGTACCACAGAACAAGTATCACAAGATCCAGAGAAATAAACAATAGGTGGGTAACAAATGGTTTCCCACTGAGACCTTCTTAACTTGTACAAGAGCTGAAAAAAACCCATTATTGGACTCTAGAAGGTGGATGCTGCATTCTTTATCTAACACTTTGTCCACATGATTTTGCTTAAATTGGTATGAGTTGGGGAAGAGACATCGAAGATTTCAACAATATCCCCAACTGTTTCTGATGTCCAAACATTGTAGGAATCAAAGAAGAAAAACTCCCATTTCTTGTACCTTAGGAGACACAATACTCAATCTGTCCTCTCTGATTCTCTGGTACAAGGCGATAACTTTATTCAAGTCTCATGGATATTTAGTTATTGGTGTGAATGAACTAGGATGGTTAGAGTGGCAGGTGCCTCAGTTAAACAGTATGTCTTGAATACCTTTTACATTCCTCATAATGTGTTGAGTTCTATGTAGGTTAAAAAAGAAAGGAAGACATTTCATGACATTGATTCTAGTTTAAGTAACTAAATGATATTGTGAGGAATCAGGCTTATAAAACACAATCAAATAACTGCACAGTCTAATTGAGTGCTGTACAAACCTAGCCCATCTTCCTTGTTATTTTTAGAATCATGACTCTGAACTGAATGAACTCTGAGTTAGGATGTTAGAGGGTCGAACCTACTTTAAAAGTTATATGCATGTGTGAGTTCTATGTGGTGTAAGAGGGTTTGGATTCCAACTGTGAATGTAGACAAGGTAAAGAAGGTTGAACTTGGCCAGAGCTAGAAATCAAGTTCCAAGTTTCACTCATTACAGATGATCTTCAGCAAATCTTTCTAGTCCTTTGGCATAAGTTTGTCTATCTCTCATCAAAAATACACCTGAATTTAATAATGTGGTGATCAAGAGAATCAGTCAGAATCAAAAATATTTCAGAACTAGAAATATAAACTAACAATTTGTGATGACAGATAATAAAATTAATGGGGCATGAAGTAGCTGTAAAAGGTTTGATATGCAGGTGAGACTGGAGTTAGTTTCAGAAAGGTTCTTAGCATTGGTGTGGATAAAAATGAGTGAAGAAATCAACCAAAGGAATGAAGAAGATAAATACGCTATTAATAGTAACAGAGTGATAAAATATTCCTTTTTAGAAACTTTATTAAACTATTTATTCGTGTACATATTAATATACATATTAATAGCTCCTTGTTTGCATTACTGGAATATCAAGGAAGGTGATGTGGACTCCAAGAGACTTGAAGATCAGGATTCTTTGCTGGTTTTTTTGTTAGTTTTATGATCTTGGCACATTAATTTCTCTGGATTTTATTATCATTATTTTATTTTGTGGTCTATTATATGGGGATTATAATAGCTACCTCACAGTTATTTAAAGATTTAAGTAAAATAAATAATATCGACCACACAGCTCAGTACTTGACATATTCAATAAATCTTACATGCTTCTTCTTAACCCTAAGGTGGGAAGGGGGTTCTATCTCATGCCCTAGGTCACTTATCAAAGTGTAGCTAATGAAGATGTCATTACTATATTAACTTAAGAAAATTGCATGGTGTGGAAGGACCTTTACCAGACTGTTCTTTGTCCCTGTTATTCACAGCTAGAATTCTTTTTCCCAGAATTTTATCTCATTACAGGTAATTTTAAGTGTTCAGTAAACACTACTGTGGTGCAGGCTATGTGTTCACAAAGGAGCAAAAGCTTCCTCATCTTGAAAAAAAAATCTCTACTAGGTGGAGAAACCATTGCAAATCAATGCATAGAAGAGGGAGACTGTAAGAGATTTAGTGTATGACTAAGTCTTTCAGTGAGTGGTCCAAACTAAAAGATAAAAAAGAGAAATTCATGAGGAATATAAGTCCAAAATGCTGTGTGAAGGGTCAACAGCAAATGTGTGTGTGTGTGTGTGTGTGTGTGTGTGAGAGAGAGAGAGAGAGAGAGAGAGAGAGAGAGAGAAAGAGAGAGAGAGAGAGAGAAAGAGAGAGAAAGAGAGAGAGAGAAAGAAAAGAGATGCACATTTAAGGTGATAGAAACAGCTGTAATGGGCTGGAAATGAACCTGTCCTAATTACAGGAAGTGGGTAGCTGAGCCTGCCTGTAGTTTAAGGAGGAGGAATATAGTAAAAGATAAATTGGAAAAGTCAAGTTAGAGTGAGATTTTAGAAGGCTGGTGAGTTTGGATTTAATTTACACGTGAACTAGAATAACTAGCCTCACTTTGCAGATGAAAGAAGGGGATGTAGGGTCAGGCAGTCTCCTTTCTCCAGTGGTGCTCTAATGATGAATTTCCAGCCATAACAGTGAAAAGCACAGAGCCCAGGACTATCAAGCTATCCCACACAGAAGCCCAGAAATAGCACCTACACTCACATATTTTTAAAATATGATTTGATTGTTCAGGTATTTTATTTAGAGACTTACATTTTTGTAAATAAATAAATAAATATGGATTCATTTGTAATTGCAACCCAATGCCCAGAAGAGAGAAATTCACTAATCAAGCCCATGTAATTCTTTCTGATAACTTATATCCTCAGGATAGTGAAAATCTGATAGATCAAAACAGCAGAATAGACATAGAGCCTTTACAAAACTCTGCAGGATGTTTCTGGTGTGAAAATCAGCAATTTTAAATTCTGGTGAGCAGCAAATATTGTTTGGGCAGACTTTTTAATATTTCTGGTGCTCAGAAACCTAATCTTTTCCCATTTGGGAGGGGTGACAGTGACCTTAAATCAACTATTTACAACCTGTTGGCAAGTGAAATCAAACTATATGCTTAGACAACCTTTTTTGCACATCTTCACGGAGGGAAAAAAATAATAAAGGGAGTTCTCTGCCTGGAATATAAACTATGCTGACAATTACACTTGGCCTGCCTAGACATTTCCTGTGCTAAACTTCATGAGGAGAGTAAAGCAAAGCTGCCTTGCACATGGAGAAAAATCAATTTTATAAGAGATATATCTTTATGTGTCATGATCCACTGTATGATTGTGGCCTTTGATGTCTATTTAGCTGGCAGCAAATTTACAGCCATAACTTTTAATTCCAAGCAATGAGTGCAGCAAAAATAACTTAAAAGTTAAATAGGAACCTTGTCCTCATTGGTTGACTGCAATCAACTGCCAGAGATGACCTTGAAACTGGACATTCCTCTCTGCTCAAGTTCCATTAGCAATATTTTTCAGAAAGTAAACCATTTAGTTGGTTGACAAAAAAAAAAAAAAAAAGAAAAAGAAAAAAAACCCGATAAAAATCTATTCTTGGCTACCCTCTAAATTGCATTCCACTATCTGTTCGCCAGCTGAGGGTGAAGAGCATTGTATATTAAAAGATTTTCATTGTGTAATAATGTGAATACCAGCAGCAGTAATTATAAAATCAATAATTCGTAATAAATATGTCCTCCTTATATAATTACTAAATGATTGTAAAACCAATATTATGCACTAGTTAGAATGGAAAAGGTTGCCGTTAAAGACTTTCTATATTACACATTATTGTTCAAATCTTAAACACCCTTGGTCAAATGAAGCAAAGCTTCATCCTCATCAGAATTAAACTTAATGCTATTTCTTTTCAAGCTACTAAAATATATTTGATTCATGGTGGAACCAATTATTAGATTAAAATATCTGTCTTCAACATGACTAAGTATGGTACCTCTATCGCCACTTTTGTTTAGTGTTGGATCCTGTTGTGATTGTTACCTCAATAAAGGTAAGCTTATGTAGCCACATTCATCTGCTTCAGGAATTCATCTAACTGTCATTTCTCATGTCTCATAAAGCCAACCCCATAGAGAAATTCTCATCAGGCTTTACATTTTAATTCACTGCACAAGGGAGCATGTTCCTATTGTGAGAGAAAGTCACCCAAGTTCCCTTTCTGGAGAGGCAGAGTGTGTATTTTTGGTTTTTGATTTCATTACTTTTGAATTGTTTATAACCCATGAAGTTGCTCAGAAGGGGTCATCACTTTTTGCTGCTGATCCAACTACATGCCAGGGCTGAGCACTTGCCAGAGACACCACTCATGTTAGAACACAATACCGTTGGTCTCAGAAGACTTGGAGTTTAGAACTCTAGCCAGTTAGCTCAGTCAGTAAAAGCATCATGTTAAAATGCCAAGGTTGAGAGTTTGATCCCCAGTCAGGGCACATCCGGGAAGCAAACAATAAATGCACAACTAAGTAGAACAACAAATGAATGCTTCCATCTGTCCTTCTCTCCTCTCTCCCCTCCCCTCTCTGTCTCTCTAAAATGAATCAATCAATTTAAAAAAGGCTTTGAGTTTAGTCCCCTGACCCTGACCATTCTTCTCTTAATTCCTCAGGAGTATTGGACATGTGTATTTTGTAAGTTCTGCCTGTATGTTCAGCTAGCTCTGTGCTTAAAAACAAGAGAGATAAAAAGAGAAGAAACAAAGGAGAAAATGTGGTCCTTAGCTTTATACACTTTATCTAATTGGGATCATAAGCATTTTGGAAATATTCTAGAAGAAACATTTTATGTCACACAGACTATGATATAGTAGTCTTGCATGTTATATTGATTATCTCACCTGATGAAAACCTTATATGTGACCCCATGGAAGAAAAACCTAATTGGGGTAGAATGGCTAATGTCAAAATCAAAATGGGTCCGATGCACCACAGCCTTGACAACTTAAATATCTATCAGGGACTCCATCTTTCTAAGGCCTATTTCTTCCACCACGCAGCCCTAACCTGATAGCTCCCATTCCTGACCTGCCCCAGGACAGAATGGTCATCCGGCCTGCCTAGTATTTCTCTCTTTTCACTTTACCTACTGTAGTAGTTAGAGTTCTCCAGAAACAGAGAACCAATAGTGTGTGTGTGTGTGTGTGTGTGTGTGTGTGTGTGTGTGTGTGTGTGTATGTGTGTGTGTTCATGTGCGGAGAGAGAGAGAGAGAGAGAGAGAGAGAGATTTCATTTAAGGAATTGGCTCACACTACTGTGGAGGTGGAGGTCTGGAAGTCCAAAATCAGAAGGGTAGGTAGATAGACTGGAGATTCAGAAAAGAGCAGATATTACAGTTCAAGTTCAAAGGCAGTTTGGAGGCAATATCTCCTCCTCCTCAAGAGACCTCAAGACAGCAACAAGAATAGTGTCTGTAATGGATTTCATTTTACAGAACTTAAACTATTTTGCATATGGGCATCATTTGGTTGTCAAAAGAGCCAAATAAAATCTTTTTACTGTTCAGTGCTGTGTTGTTGTTCTGCTCAAAATAAAGTTGTTTCTTAACTATACCTGTCTGCTATACTCTTTAGCAGCCAGGTACGCTTGGTCTCATACATGTGAAAAATAAATAAATAAAATATTTTTAGAAATGAGATCCTGAGACTCAGAGACAGAAACATTAAGTGAACATCTAGCCTTTATAATACAATAATTTTATTATCAGTGGATGTCCCTCTTTACTTGGGACAATCCCTCCCTCCTACCAACATCTTCTGTTTCTCTGTGCCCTGCAGGGAACTCTAAGATGCAAGGATGCTATTGTATTGATTCTTTAATGACCATGTCCTCCAGGGTGAGAACTGTAGGTTGATGGTGTCCCAGGCTCAACTACTACAGGTTTCTACAAACACTAAATATTGGCCAAAAAAAAGCCCATTTTCTGACTGAATAACAAAGTCATAAAATATGCAAAGCAATTTTGTTTCACACTTTTTATATTAATTAGATACAATATTAATTATGTTTTATTGCATCATGGTAATAAAAATTATCACAGTTTATACTGATGTGTTTTTTGTAATGGTAGGTACTCAGTTATTTGCTTCATATACATGAGCACATTTTATTTCAACATGGGCTGAAATTATTATTATCACCACTTTATGGAAGAGAAAACTGAAGCAAGAGACTCTGGAAATGTCTCCCGTATCCTACAGTTAGAGGTAGGTGGAAAGCTGGCTTTCACCACAGGTCTGTCTGAATGCAGAGCTCAAGCTCCTACCTTCTACCTTTGAAACCCCACTATGTTATCCATATAACCAAAGTGTAATGTACTGAATTGTGTTTCCTCCAAATCCATACATTGAAGCCCTTACCCCCAATGTGATTATATTTAGAGATAAAGCCCTTAAAGAGGTCATTCATGTTAAATAAGGCTGCTTGAGTGAGTCCTACTCTGATCTGGCTAGTGTACTCATAAGAAAAGGGAAAGACACCAGGGATATGGGCACACAAAGGAAAGGCCATGTGAGGATACAGCAAGAAGGTGGCTGTCTACACACCAAAGAGAGAGGCCTCAGGAGAAACCAAACCTGCCAACATCGTGATCATGGACTTTCAGTCTCCAGAACTCTGAGCAAATATACAGTGTGTCCGTAAAGTCATGGTGCGCTTTTGACCGGTCACAGGAAAGCAACAAAAGATGATAGAAATGTGAAATCTGCACCAAATAAAAGGAAAACTCTCCCAGTTTCATACCTATTTAGTGCAATTTGATGTGGGCTCACGCACAGATTTTTTAGGGCTCCTTAGGTAGCTATCCCGTATAGCCTCTACAGACTCGTCACTGACTGATGGCCTACCAGAACGGGGTATCTCCACCAAACTGCTGGTTTCCTTCAACTGCTTATCCCACGAGTAATGTTATTCCCATGTGATGGCGCGTCGTTATAAATGCGCTGATATTCACATTGCACTTTGGTCGTAGATTCGAATTTAGCAAGCACAGAATACACTGAACTTTCCTCTGTACCGTCCACATCTCAACTGGCAAGGTTGTGAGCTGCTCCGCTGTATACACGGTGTTATGTCATCATCTGCGCATGCGCACATGCTGCCACTCATCCTACAGAAACTGGGTTTTCCTTTTATTTGGTGCAGATTTCACATTTCTATCATCTTTTGTTGCTTTCCTGTGACCAGTCAAAAGTGTACCATGACTTCATGGACACACTGTATTTCTGTGTTTAAGCCATGCCATCTTGTTTTGTAAGGGCAGCCCTAACTAATACACACAATATCACAATATCAACACATTTTGGTCTGTATTGACCTCCACATATATTGCCATTGTTTTTTGGTAAAAAAAAAAAAAAGCTGCATTTTTAATATAACAATATTTTAATTAATATAAATTATCTTATTAGAAATAATTCAAGCATTATAAAACTGTGTATAGTGAAAGATAATTCCCCCATCCCTGTTCAGCGCCCGGAATCTATCCCCAGAATAACTGCTGTTCACTTTCCTGCTTACACTTTTGAAGTATACCCAAGTTGTATTGTGTTGTGTGTGTGTTTACTAAAGCAAGAAAATATTATTCATAATTTTTCCTCCTATGTTTTTTAATTTAACCATATGTCAGAAATAATTCAATAATTAACAGCTATGTTTTAAGGATATTTTAAAGTCTTAAGGAAAGTATAAAAATAAAACACTGTTGTAGCATACAAAGAAATAGAGCAAACATTGTCTTCATAGCTCCTCCCCCAATGCTACCTGATATCTCTCTTAATGATTTTCCCTGGTATTTATTCTCTAGTTTTTGTGCAATAATTTGTGCTGCCATGTCCTGATTTACACACTTTAGACAGTGCACCTATTGACTTACACTCATAGGAGAGAAAGCTTTAGCTTTTTAAACACATTTCCCCCTACCTGCCCTTACTTATTCCCATAATATGGATATTTAGTTACTGTACCAAATTTATAAAATAAGAACACTAAGTTTTTAAAAATGTTATAAGAATAAAGAGGGTTTTATTAATATACTTGTAGAAATATTGTTTGTTGAGAGGCCAAATATTTTACTCTGATAACTTTTCTTAGAACAACTTTTGTCATTACTGAAGTTACAATAGTAATTGAGTTTTTTTAAATTCTTTTTTAATTTATTCATTTTAGAAAGGAGAGAGAATGAGAGAGAGAGAGAGAGAGAGAGAGAGAGAAAGGGGGAGGAGCAGGAAGCATCAATTCCCATATGTGCCTTGACCAGATAAGTGCAGGGTTTCGAAACGGCGACCTCAGCATTCCAGGTCGATGCTTTATCCACTGCGCCACCATAGGTCAGGCGTAATTGAGGTTTTTTTTTAAAAAAATAATTTTCTTTGTGTTTACTCATATTTTTCATAAAACTGTCATATACCTACCAACAATTTGATCCCAGTGTCCAAACACATCACATAATCCACCAATTCACGACTCTTTTTTTCCTCCCTCCCTCTATTTCTCTGCTTTTCCTTCCCCTTTCCCTCCTTTTCTTTCTCCTTTTCTGTTTGTATGTACGTATATATGTATACATCTATCTATCCATCTATCTATCTTCCTGACCTGGAGACTATTTTTCCCATACCTGCTGTGATTGCCTAGGAATTGTTTCTTTTTAGGCCTCTGATTCAGCTGTCATTCTGAAACTTCTGTTTGCTGTTTACTCACTTTATAATTCCTGTGCCCTGTAGCTCATACCTTCTTTTTGAGTTTTACCCTCTTTTTTATTGTTGTTCATACTCAAAAACTTACCTAAGAGGGTTTAAGGAATATACATTTGTTGAGTCTTAGATATCTTAAAATATCCATGACTGGTTAGAATTAAAAGCAGCTTAAAAATAATTTTTATACAGGTCTTTGAAGACTTTCTTCCACTATCTTCTAGTTTTCAGGGTTGCTTTGAAAAATTCTGATATTATTCCAGTCTCATTTCTTATTATATAATAGTCTCAACCCTCATTTAATTGATTCTCTTCATCTCTGTTGTCTTATAATTTTTCAGTGCCATGCTTCATTGTATTAATTTCCAATCCTTGCTAAGAGAAATGTCATCAACCTTGTAACTATTGTATTGGAATATTTCCAAGAGTCTTCCCATTGACAAGCAGAGTTTAAAATAACCTTTCAGAAAGCATGTCCACAGCAGGCATAGTATGATGCTCATTTGAGATTTTCACGCATCAGTCGGGTTATCATCAGTATAGATTTTTATAGAGCATCTAAATATTGAAGGATGCTGGACAAATCAACTCTAGAGTCCCTTTCAATTCTCTCTTTTGCAACTCAGACTCAGCAATGCATTACATCGTAGTATAATGCTGTCTTGTTAAGACCTAATATATGTCTTGTTTTCTCACTAGATTGACTATTTTTTTTTGTGAATAAAGACTCTGACATATTGTTTTGTGTACTTTACCTGCTTAACACTTTACAGAGAACATAGATAATTTTCAATGAGTTTCCACTTATTTTCTCATCAGTACATTTATATAGTTTTTAACTCTGATCCTTCACTTGGATTTTATAGGAAGGGTAGAGGTGGGGGTGGAAGAAAGTAGAAGACTCACATAACAGATTTTTCATTGGTTTTGACCAGATAATTCCAGACTGGTTAATTAAGAGTACATTTCTGAAGAAGGCTGAAACTCCAATTAGGTCATGTATTAAGTCTAGATTGGGTATCATGGACTTTAACACAAGTGACACCATTTTGAGCTGTGGTTTTCTCTTTTACAGCTCCAAGTTATTGTACATGTCAGTTTTACCAAATATTCTGCTGCCAACTATTGTTGTATTCTTACTGTCTACTGTCTAACACTTAACTAATGCCATATATTTTAATGTTTTTATTATGACAGTGCTTAGCTTCTATTATCATTTTATTTATTAGTTAATTGAGTAACACTAACTGATTACAAACAAAACCTCTGCCCATGTAGACCAATTACGACACGTATGTTCTTCCAAACCACAAAGCAGTTAATTCTGACACTATCTTCCTGGGTATAGCATCAGATCCTACAAGTGGACAGTCCCACGAGACTACTCCCAATTCAGATGCTGGTTGCAAGTCCAGGTTATTAACTATATTTCTAACCAAACAGATACAAATTGGAGGTTCCCAGGACCCACTCCTGGTATTTGATTAATTTGCTAGAGCAGCTCACAGAACTCAGAGAAACATTTTACTCATTAGGTCACTACTTCATTATAAAAGACTGCAACTCAAAAACAGCCAGACAGAAGAGAAGCATAGGGCAAGGTGTGAGGCAAGGGCATGGAGTGCCCATGCCCTCTCTGGTGCCTCACTCGCCCAGCTCCGCCACATGCTCACCAACCCAGGAGCTGTCCAAAGCTTATCTTTTTAAATTTTTATAAGGATGTAACCTAATATACATATGGAGCCTAGCAGGTAGCTTCCTACAGACTGTTATTCTAAGTTCATAACTTTGTTTAGATTAATCTGTAAACCCAATTAAATCACTCTAAATGTTATAAGGTTTGTGTGACCATATCCTGTAATTTGCTAAGAGTTTAACAGAAGGGCTGAAACTTAATTAAACTTTCTTCCATATCTGTGCCCTCCCCTGCAGAACCAGGGGCTGATCTGGCTCAAACTGCACATGGCTGGCCAAGGTGTCCCAATGGACCCTCAAATGACCTCCTTATGACCTTTACTCATCATATCTTCATTATAATATTGAAAACTCTACTAGGTGTGAAGATTTTCCACCGTATTTGAACATGTGATGTGTATATAGGCATGTTTTCTAACTGCACATGTGCAGGAATGTCCCCATAGGCACGATTGATAAAAATCACTGGTTATGAGATGTTCAAATTACATAATCTACATCTGCAAATATAAGAGACACACAAGGCAAGGTGTGGAGGAAGACAAGTGAAGCTTCCAAGCCCTCTCTGAGTGTGTTGCTTCCCAACCCATTTACCTACCCCAACGATGAGAGAATGGGGCTGAAAGTTCTAGGTTTCTAATTAAGATTTGGTCATTCTTGCAACAAGCCTCCATCCTGAAGCTCTCTAGGGGCCCACCAAGAATTGCCTCATTAGAAAAAAAGATGCTACTATCACTCAGGACTTCCAAGAGATTTATGAGCTCCGTGTCAGGAACTAGGGACAAAAACTAAATGCATATTTCTTATTAAACCACACCCACTTATTTCACTTGAGAAATATAAGAAAAGACATGTGCTGGGTATTGAGGAATCTGCTTTTCCATGTTGAAGAAAGTGAATCTTATTGTATGCATGCTATAAACAAGACAGTATTTTTCTAATGGACAAAGTGCACTCAGTAAATTAAAAGGGCTGCCACTGTGCTTCCATAATTCTTTTTTTAGCCCTCAAAGTGAATAAAACGACAGAACAGTAAGTAAATAAACAAGCAAATAAAATTGACAATAAAATCTGTATCATCTCTCTGTGTCTATATGTGATACATCTCTCATAATATTTTTTTTCCCTTTAGAATACAAATGTCATTTCCACTTTGGTAGAATGATCTATATAGGAGTCTAACAAATGTGTTCTTTTTTAAGTGAAAGGAGTTTTATTTTAATTCATCAATAAGTAAATGAATAAATATGCTATGAAGGTGAGGTGTCAACAGATGGATGAACTGAAACGCACTACCACACAGTTTATCAATGTGTAAAAATGCATGCTTTCCCTTTGCACTTATTTGGAATTATTGTCATTCAGTCTTGCTGGACTCAAGTTAGCTCTTATTTGACTATTTAAAAACAAGGTACATCAACAATGTTAAAATGAAAAAAAATATTTCTATCTTTTCATCCTGAAAGCCAGTAAAAATTATAGCTTTCGCTGTATACATAAAATAAATGTGTTCATTAAAAATGGCTGCTTTAAATAGATAAGCATATCTTTGCTTTGTTCAAATATAAAAACCTAGTCAAAACTCCTCCTAGATTTACAACACATCATTCTTACTCTACACTCAAAAAATAAAAATAAATAAATAAAACTTTGATGAAACTTTTAGTTTTTTCACCTATCTAAAAGGCAAATTTACAAGGTTTTACCAGAGTATACCACTATCTATGGAAAAGAACTATTTTTATATTAAATCTGCAGATTGTCACTTTTTTACTGGCCTGGGAAAGACATGTTTGTCTTTTCTTACCCAAGTATTAAAGAACTTCTATAAAGTAAGCGAGTTTCTAATATTAGATATTCTAGAGAAGCAAAAAAAAATTAACCATTCTGTGAGCTAGAACATAAATGGTTTGTATATGTTAGGCTGCATTAAAATATACTTAAATGAAAATTGGAAAACTGAGCTTATGAGTTTTTCAGCAAAATGACAGGAACTATGGAAGGTGACTTATATGGGTTCCTTGGATGAATAAGTAAATTAAAAAGACAACATATGTTGGATGTGCTGCCACTTTTATTGTGCTTTCTTTTGTTATTACCCTATTTACTGTGAGTGTGTGTGCATGTGTATTTTTCTGAATGCATGTATTTCCCTGTTAGAATATTTGTTATGAGGGCTTAGTGTTTCACTAACTCTGGAGATTATAACTCAAAACCATGCATATTATTGGACTTTTCCATACTAAGACAAATCATGTCAAACATTTTTTTCTTAATTGACTTTACTTTGTATAATAGTTTAGAATAGTTAGATTTTCAGAAAAAATGATGATGATAATAGAATTTCCATACTCCACTTAGGAAGTTACTATGTGCAGTCAACACCTCAGGAGTAGGTAGCTTTGATGCACCTTTTAAGAGGAGAGTATCGGCCCTGGCTGGTTAGCTCAGTGGTAGAGCATCGGTCTGGCGTGCAGGAGTCCCGGGTTCAATTCTCGGCCAGGGAACACAGGAGAAGCGCCCATCTGCTTCTCCACCCCCCCTTCCTCTCTGTCTCTCTCTTCCCGTCCCGCAGCCAAGGCTCCATTGGAGAAAAGTTGGCCCGGGCACTGAGGATGGCTCTGTGGCCTCTGCCTCAGGCACTAGAATGGCTCTGGTTGCAACAGAGTGATGCCCCAGCTGGGTAGAGCACACCTGGTGGGCATGCCGGGTGGATCCCGGTCGGGAGCATGCGGGAGTCTGTCTGACTGCCTCCTTGTTTCCAACTGCAGAAAAATACAGTAAATAAATAAATAAATAAATATAAATAAATAAATAAATAAAATAAGAGGAGAGTATCTACATAAGTTATTTGGAATTCTTCTGCATAAGATATTTCCTTTTCTCTCCATTTGTTTATATATTCAATATATATTTATATATTTATATCAGTATGAATTCATGGGCATTTATTTTATACTTTGGATTATAAAAGCTAACACTATTTATTTTATTGATCAAATTGTTCCAGATTTAGCTATTGAAAGCTCATGATCATTTGACATACCCCATCTTTGTGGGCTTATTTTTTTTAGCACTTTCTGTTACTTTAGGATGTTTGAAACTCATCTTGTGTATTTTCTGCTTATCCTAACATCAGCCATTTCTCCATGAGCCCTGGTTCTATACTGAAGTGCTATTTCTAGTCTTCCTCAGAGCAAGAAAAGGTATGCATATACTAGCAATAAATACATATATCTATAAACATTTCTATATGTAATGATTAGTACTAACATTAGATTAAACATAAGTTAACAATGATATCTCTAGCTTTAATTCATTACTAAATTATTATTCTGCCCTCCTCCAGGTACTTATCTACAAATCTCTACTCCAATAGTGAGATACCAAGCTCCCAACACCCTTTCATCAACTTAAGTATTTAATTTTATATTGAATACTTACTATATATTGCAGAATAGTGGTACCAAAATTGTTAAATTGTTAACCCTTACCCAACTTTACCAACTAGTACAGAGCTTAAATTTTTTCTTTTTTTCTTTTTGGTTCTTTTATTTCTTGCCTTTAGCTTTACATGCTCTTCTCCTTTCTAAAGGACTTTATTGCCCTCATACACCTTTCAGTGAGATCACTTTATACATCTGTCATAGTTATATTGTTTTGTTACCTTCTGCATGTTATCCTGCTATTCCTGGCCTCATAAATGACTTTTTATAGTTTTTTAAGATTTTTAAATTTATTTATTCATTTTTTTTGTAGAGGAGAGAGAGAGAGATAGAAGGGGGGGCAGGAAGCATCAACTCCCATATGTACCTTGACCAGGCAAGCCTGGGCTTTCAAACCTCAGCTTTCCAGGTTGATACTTTACTGTACCACCACAGTCAGGCCATAAATGACTTTTTAAAAATAGCTATAAAATAAGTTCATTCTTGTGTTGTACAGTTCAATGGGTGTTGACAAATGCATCATGTCTTGTATCCACATTACAGCAGCAGATAGAATACTTTCTTGACTCCTTCTGTTGAGAACCCGGAGGGGTCCCTGGAGGTAAAGCCTTCAAAAATATGTCCCCCAGGACTGCATCCCTTATAAGTTTCTCACTTTCATACTAGTGTAACTTAGCCTCTAGCAATTTGTGAAAATTATTTCAGTGTTGCCATAAGTTTTTGGCTCAGGGGGACATTCCTGGGACTCTGTATTTACCTCTCTCTTTACATTTTTGGTTTTCCAGAGACTTCAGTTCTCTGGGTAGTTCTATCCAAGTAATTCATATTCAGTTTGCTCAGGTTTGCTTGTTTGTTTCAAGAATAAAAGTGATGACTTTAAAGCTATTTACATGGATGAGTTAAAATTGGAAGTCAACATGTAAAACAATTTTATGAAGAGAGGGAAATTTATCTGTTTTTATGAACAAATATTCTTACCTCACTGGCCATACCTCATCATAACTTTGAAAGTACCCATATAGTAACTGTAATAAAGCCTTGGCCTATAATTTTGGTCCAATGAACACTGTCTTATACTTAGTTTACCTTACATCCAGAATGTTATATAAAAACTTAAATTTAACAAGTCTAGAAATCTTTCTAGTTCTTATATAAACACTCAATAATCTATTGCAAATAAAAACAATTTAAATACAAAAAATAGCTTGACCTGTGGTGGCGCAGTGGATAAAGTGTCAACCTGGAATGCTGAGGTCACCAATTCAAAACCCTGAGCTTGCCTGGTCAAGGCACATATGGGAGTTAAGGCTTCTTTCTCTTCTCCCACCAACCTCCCTCTCTCTCATTCTCTCTTAAAATGAATAAAAAATAAAAATAAAAACAAAAATGAATATCTTTCAAAATCAATATAGTTAAATATTTTTCTGAACCATTTTCACAAGCTACATATTTTGGTAGTGGTCCTTATTTTTCAGATTATGTAATCATTTAATTACCTTCCCTGAAAATTTATACATTACATATTTTCATTATGCTTAGACTAATTCAGGCAAAACAATTTTATTTCAGAAATATGTTCTTACATTATCATTTTTGTTTGTTTGTTTCATATTATTTTACTTAATTTCTTTGGTTTTCTCCTTGAGGACACTTATTTATAAAATTAAATTGAATATTTACCTTTTTCTCTGATCTAAAGAACTTATGTCTAGAATTGCTGAGTTGTATGAGATTCCTTTAGATATCCTCTATTGTACATCTCAAAGAAAAAGGGATTTCCTTCCAACTACAACACCCAAAACTAGCCATCTATTACTTAAATACCTACAGTGGAAGATTCTTTGATGATGGAGTAGTTTGTAAATCTTTTTTGTAGCCCCCTTTAAAAGAAAAAATAGGTCCATGAGGATAATAAAACAAAAACCCATGGGTATCTTCAAAAATATTAGATGGCAAAGTAGTCTCATCAACCCCCAAAAAGTACACAAAAACATTACATCAGCTTTCTGACAACAGTAAGTTTCTAATCATGTCCTCCAATATTATTTTTCTTATAGTGACTGTTTCAAACTAGTCACACTTGAGCACAAACTGCTTGTTTCTTTAATTAGTTCTTGAATACAAAAAGAAAAAGAAAAGAAAAAAAAGTAGCATACAGAGATTTCATAATTAAGAAACTACCACCTATATTTCTTAAATACATAGTATGTATTTAAAGTGAAATTTTAAAAATCAATAATTATTATTTGCAAAAAATGAGATGAAACTTAGTAGAGCAGTGAGGCCATCATAAACACTAACTGCATAGCTCTTAAATTTACTGTGTATGTGTTCTCCTCTCTCAGAGTAGAAAATATATTTGATATAAAATACTTGTTTTTATTTCAAATTAATGGCAAGGGTTAGAGAATGAAACACATAGAAATAAAAAAAAATATCAGAAATTTTTTTTTCCTCCTTGTAATGTCAACCACTCTCCTAATCCAGATCTCAATGCCCTTTGGCTACCAATTCAAATTCTACCCTTTTTGAAGTATTTTTTTATATTATTCCATAAACATTGCCTTTTAAGGTTGGTTTAGGTATCACCTAATTCTTGTCGTGATTCCAAATGCTATAAACTGATCTTAGTGGTTCTATGTATGCACATCTGGCTCCCCAGTGAGAATATGAGCCCTTTGAGAGCAAGATCACCTAGTGATCGTTACCTGGTTAAGCACATATGCCAAAATTAAAGGCCCCAAACTCCTAGCCCACCAATTTCTGCATCTTTCTTCCTGATCTATGTCACCAACACTTAATTACAGTATAACTTACAGATGTCTCTAAAGTTTGTCCCATATTTTTTTTACCCAGAAAACTTTCACCCTCTTTGTTTGGCTTACATAAGTCTGATCCATAAGTTTATCTCATATCTCCCTTATTCCATGAAACTTTACTTTATTCCATAAGATTCACTGCTATTGCACTCATCGGCTATATAAAAACCGATTGTATTTTGTGTTTTATGTTTTAAGTTATCTCTAGTGTTTCTTTTTGCTTAGTCCCTGACATCTTCATGAAATTTTTCCCATCTCCAAAAAAAGCTGTCTGATACAAAGATTATTTCTTTGATTTGTATCCCTCAAATGTTTAATACTGAGGGATATATAAATACATAACTCATTACTGATAAATTTAATTTCCTTAGCACCAAACATTTCATCCACTAATGGTGAGATGACCAGTCACCTCAGGCTTGAAGACACTGTGCAGAGAGCTCAGTGTTAAGGACACAAAAATAAATACAATTAAAAAAGGGGAGAATGGCAATGAGTCAGGAACCATCTCAAAGGAATGAAGAAAATAGGCAGAAGTAGAGGTGACATATTTCTTCTTTTCCAAAGGCACTGGAAAACATTCAGCTTAATTGAGGAAAATGGCTTGATTTTGAAGAGAAATAGCAAATTAAAGGTAAAAAGAGATGAAATAAGAACCTAGATGTAAACCAGTAAAGGACAAATTGAATTAACCAAAAAGAAATTAGAAACTGATGTAGCATTCTGAGAATTCCAGTTAAGAATTGATTCTTGAATTACCTTGTCTTTCTTCAAAACATTTTCTTAGCATTTATTATGGACAAAGAACTATTCTAACCTGTGGAGATTCAAAGATATATAAATCATGATTTTTGTCTTCAAAGGGCTTACAACTTCCCAGTGAAGTGTCACTAGCACCCTTGTCACTAACTTTCTTTCAAATCTTGAATTAGACACTTTGCCTCTCGGGTGCCCATGGGCTTCTTTAGTACAATGATTAGGTTGAATTTGATGAGCTTTCTTTGTCTAACACTCCACAAGTGGATGAAACAGATGGCCCAGTCATTTTCTTTCTTAAGATATTTCCGCCCCTCTATGCCCTCAAACATTTGCTCTCATAGACAAAGCTTTTAATACTAAATTGAGTCTGCTAACAGGAGCAGATTTTGACATTTGCTACCCCTACTGCCAAAGAATAAGGAAGCCTGTGGGACATGAGGGACATATCATTCTAAGGGCATGGGAAAATAAAAAATTAGCTAATGCTTAGTGTGAGGCAAGAAAACCCATAGGTGAACCATGGAGGAGGAGATGCCAGTGTTTCAGAAGCTGCCAAGAACAAACCTGTAGTTATCTCAGTAGCAAGAGCAAAGCTTGGGAGGGTAAGCTTATTGGAAGGAGAAGTCCACCTGTTGGAGAGTAGATCAATGTGCACCTGCAGCACGTGCAAGAAGAAAAGTGCTGTGAGGGAAGCAGGATACACGTGTTAGATTTCACACTGACAGTTAGTTATAGTTTCTACCTAAACAGTACACTACAAACAGGATTTCTCTCACACCTCCCCAAAACTATTATTTTTGGCTCTCATTTCTATAGGTTCTACTGGAAATTTTTCAGTTCTAACTTACACATGAACTCTTTTCCCAAGCTGCAGGGGTCAGGTTCAGTTGTGTAGAAATAGCTGGAGAAAAAATTATTTCCTACAATTCCAATATTTTATTTTATACTCCACCTTTCCCCAACCCACTGACGTCCATAAATTTCTTAAAGAAATGCAACCAAAGTCCCATTTATGATAATTGTATTATTTTGCTTTTATGATGAAAAGTACAAAAGATATAATTTTTGAAAGGTAAGAAATGACCTTACATGACTACTGTTTGCATTTTTTTTCTTTTTGGTTATTAACTAATACTTAAAAGTTTTATGTTATTCTTGGGTTTTAATCTGACATCCCAACCAGTCAATATGTATCTCAAGGGCATGCAGCAGGCCTTCTTTCTGTCTGTATCTGCCATAGCACATTGTATTGTCTGGGGCACATAGTAGATATTTAAATACCTTTCAAAAGATTGTTGGCTTGATTGTCTCAGGTGAAAAAAACAAAGCAGTCGAGAGCTTACTACGCTAAGGACTTTTATGTTTGATTGACTGCCACAAAATGGACTGGGCAGATTTTAATGATGTCAAGTCATTGATAAAGGTTTACAAGGGTCTGGGTTAACCTTTTTCATTCTTTTAAAAGGGCAGATTACCTCACAGGCCACAGTGCAAATGTCAATGACTCACTGCAGGGAGTTGGGTCCAGCTGGTGCATAGCTTAATCATTAGCTCTAGAGAGTGCTAATGAAATATTGATCCCAATGTAACACACTATGAGAGAGTGTGTAAGTTAATATCTGCCCCCTAATATGTGCAGGTATATTAAGATTATTGGGCTGTGAAATCTACCGAGATGGAAGTTCATGGCTTTCTTCAGTCTCAGAAAAATCACTGATTCAATGATGCATTCAACCACATCAATAAACCAAAAAACAAACATATAAATAAAAGGTAGAAGTTTTGGGATGGCCCATATGACAGAAGTGGTTGGGATCAGCCAATATCTGTAAGAAGAGGGGTCACAAATACAGTGGCCTAACTGGTATTTTAAAAGCTCATGGAGTCTGATCTGCACATAGAAATTCATTAATTGTATTTAGTGAAAGAGTCAGAGATGAGAGAAGAAGAGAGAACATTCTAATAACTTTCCGTTTATAATTCTAGTTCCTTCCTGAGGACTTGCACTTTTCCCCCCTGACCTAGGAAATGTATCCCCTGAATAATAGTCTTCACCATCTTTTGGCTTGTCTTATCTTGAGTCTATCTCTTTAACTTGCTTCTAATAGATTCCTGTTTGATACAAATGAAGCAAAGTAAATGCTGAATGGGCAGAGTAGGGTTGGTTTAGTTAATGGTGCAGACTCAATCACCACAGAGTGAAAACTGTGAAAACATAATATTGATGGTGAAGTATTTAGGTTAATACTACCTGCATCTACAGGAACTCTGGACAGAGGGACACACTTAGTGAGATTTTGGGAAGCTAGAATCAAAACAGCAGGAACACAGACTATGTTGACTACTCTCGGATATCTTCAGTAAGTAAAGGCATCTAAGAAATAAGCTCCAGTAAACTGGAATTTTCCACTTAGGTGAAAATACAGGAAACCTAGGTAGCTAGATTATATTTGTAAGTGCCAGAAAGAATTCATCTAACTATTAGTATTATTTTATTTCTTCCCTTTCTATAGGTCACACTTATATGCTTTTCAAGAAATGGTGGTACGCTGGCTCACAGCATGGGGATATTTGATTTAGGAAGAAGTATAAGGAAACCACATCTACCAACTCTTCCATGAGTAGCTCTTGCTGCACCTTCCTTCCCTCTTCTCCACTTGCCATTGAAAACTATAGTCTATGACTAAACTCTATGTAAGAAGGGAGCAAAATTTTAAAAAAGATTATATACTGTTTGATAACTCCGCCCCAGGTCTTTATTTCCCTATGAAGTCCTGATTATAATGAGACTAGCATAGGAAAAAAAGAATGGGTAGTCTTCATAATAACTGCAAATAAACTGAAATAAAGTAGTTATTAACTGATTAACAGACCATTAACATGACCTAATCATCAGGGTTCATAAATTATTCTGACCAGCAAACAACTCTGGAGTTAGTTTTCAGCAAATAGTGTCTTCAAAATATTAAATTAATAAGTAGCCAAATGAATATAATTGATTTATCACCAGCAAACTGTAAATTAGAGAAAACAGAGCACCAAAATTAACTTAAAACCAATACGGTAGGAAGTTTCAACCCCTTGTACAGAATAATTTGAGTTCAACATTAAGGTTTCCAGTAAAATTTTGACATAAACTGCTAAGTCAATGCCATCCTCCACTGGGGCATTTTGCCAATCTTCCTTTCAGGTCAAGAACAATTCTCTGGGCAGATAAAACCTTACACAGCTGAACAAGGAAGTAATTGCCATGACAACTAAATAAGACAACCTAATGATGTCTTTGGACATACATGGTCCTGTCAGTCACCCTTCTATGAGTCTACAATAGAGTACAGGCATCTAGATATATTGCTGTCCTTGAAGATTCTTTTTCTTTGCCTTTTTTTTTTTAAACTAAAGAAGTGGTTTGTAAAGCACATATACAGGAGTGTGTGTTATCCTTTCTCTACTTCTGTATTTTTGGTGTTGGGGAGATAAAATTTATTAATTAATGTCCTTTCTTTCAGGATAGTCTGAAATTACAACTGTCCGAATTCTTCTTCCCTGGTAAATTGTATCTCAGTAATAAACAGAATGCAAAAGAGGTGGTAAAGAAATGGTTGGATAAATGACATCCAGAGACAAATCTCCATATGCATTATAGAAGAGTGCCTTACTCTTTTAACTTTTCACCAAAGTATAGAAATACCAGAGAGTAGTGTAACAGGAGTATACAACAGATAGGGGCCTCTAGTTAGAAACATCCTGCCCCAATTATGGTAATTCTAGAGTACTGTGCTTTAGCAGGTAAATTTGGTTAAATTTTTCATGCTGTTTCACTACTTAGCATCGAATTAAGTTGATTCTAGGAAGATAAACCATGTTTACCCGTGGCATTTTGTACTTCTAGCAAACTGTTCAGTGCCCTAGTTTGAGAAACATGACTGTGGTGGTTAAGTGGCCAGACTTTTAGTCCAAACAGCCTAATTGAGAAGGTTCCAGTTAGAAAATATATGATCTCAAGCAAGTTTCTTACTCACACTAATGTTTGATTTCATCTTACCTAAATTTCAGATAATACCTTCTGTATAAGGTAGTAAGAAAGTGAAATGAGGTGCTACATGCAAAGCACATAGCACAATGCTTAGACCATAACTGACACTTTTTTTTTTCGATTTTTTTATTTTTATTTTATTTATTCATTTTAGAGAGGAGAGAGAGAGGGAGAGAGAGAGAGAGAGAGAGAGAGAGAGAAGAGAGAGACAGGGGGGAGGAGCAGGAAGCATCAACTCCCATATGTGCCTTGACCAGGCAAGCCCAGGGTTTCGAACCGGCGACCTCAGCATTTCCAGGTCGACGCTTTATCCACTGCGCCACCACAGGTCAGGCCCATAACTGACACTTGATGATTAGTAAATACCATCAATATCATTCATAGTTAATGGTCCTTTAGGGTATCTTTCTAATATGTGGGCACCTATTTTCATTAAGGATCACTTTCAGATGATACATTTTTTTTTAACATAAACAACCTCAAGGTTCTCTAGACAGTCTCCAAAGTGCTTGATCCATTCACTATGTTCATTGCAATGTGACACTTACTGTGTAAGTCTTTTATATAAATATTGATGCTATTGGGCTATAATTTCACATGGTTGGTATATAGAAGCCATATAGTAAGATCATCAACCTTTTAGCAGGGTATAAGTATCTTACTGAAGAAGATGGATGTTCCAATGTCAATCATCTAAAAAGGAAAAGGCAAGACCTCAAAATGTAAACAAAAACTCAAACATGCAAATTTGATAGACAAGAAAGAAACTCTAACATCTCGGTTTTAAGCTCTTTAGTTTTGGATTTAAAAGATTAAAACAGGCATGAAGACGTTATTTGGCGACAGAGCCAATTGACTCTTACTTGGATAATGGCCATGAGTAGGCACAATGGCCTCCTGAAAGCTTTCCCTTGGTTGATTTGCATGTTACTTCTAGATCTAATTATTTTTGATAAATTGACAGTTATATTTTCCACCCATGTTAACTATGAAGGAGTAAGAGGGTCTATGATTGGATTGCTTGGGAAACCTTGACACTGACTCAGTGGGGACAGAGGTATTCAGTGGGGGATCCAGGGGAAAAAGATCTCTTCATGGAGCAATACTCCATTGGTGGATCCTGTTACTTTGTGATATTAACAGACTCAGCATGTTTTCTTACAAACTCACCTGTTAACCTCTCATCTTCAGAGAGTTACTTGGTCAACCCTAGGGCTATCTTGCTGGAATATGTGTTTACAAAACCTACGTAGCTCAATTGAGGAAGGTAAAACCTTTTCTATCTCGGAAGCTCTTAAGATATGGTCCAGGTGACCCAGAATCTTAAAGTGAGAAAAACATAATTAGCACTTTTCAGCTTCAAAGAAGATTATAAACACTGTCTAATTAAACTTCCCAACACCTCCTTTGTGGGGATATAGTTATTTCCCTTTTCTGGATGGGTTAAAATATCTATTTAAGGGAGGAGAATACAGCTGTTTCTCACCTGCAGGGCAGCAGTGAAATCTTTTTCCACTCAGCAGGAGTATAGGCTCAAAGTTAAGTTTAATCAAACATTTAATCAGAAAAGCAACGTGCCTTACTTTGTGCTCTTTGGTTTCAGAAATAAAAAACATCACTTTCTCCTGTCCTTAGACAGTCTAACAAGGTTGAACAGAGATGACATTAAAACATTATATAAATATAATGCAAATAAGAATATAATTAGGTGTGAAATGTACCCTTCTAGACTGCCTTTCTGTTCTCCATTTTGTGCACTTTTATCAAATAAGACCTTTCTAGAATGCAAATCCAATCATATTAGTCTTCTGCTTATAGTCCTTCCATAATTTTGTATGATTTGAAGGATAAATTCCAAACACACAGGGTAAAATTTACTAACATTCATAATCTTGGTTACTATCTACCTGTTTGGTTCTTCTTCTATGCCTGCCTGCATTTGCACAGAAAGCCCTGATCTTAGAAAATTGCTTCCTACTGTACACATGTATGTGGTTAGTTTTGTTTTTTATTATTATTATTTTTTTGGTAACCTCCATACCTGTTCTTGTCATACCCTCTTTGCCTGGAATGTTTCTCTAATTTCTCCATCAATTTCTCTTTGCAAAATCAGCTCAAAGGTCATGTATTCCTGGGCAGCTTTCAACCCTGCCTTCCCTCCACCTCTACCTCTTCTGAGTCTCCATAGCATTTTATATGTAATAAAATAAAATAAAATGGTTATGACACTTTCACATTCTACTATGATTATTTGTCTCTCCATAATTAGACTATAAATAAGGAGCAGTGATTGAGTTTCATATAATTCTGTGTCCCCAGAGTCTGGCATGGTCCCTGGCAAATTATAGTCATTACTGAATGATTGAATGGTTATCTGAATTCATATCCTGCCATACCATCCTTCTCCCATACACTGTGCATTTAGTGACTGTCCTGTCATCTCTGGACCTCTGTATATACTGTTCTCTTGGCCAGGAATACTCTTTACTTTTCATGTCTGTCTCTTGACTATTACCTATCCTATTATCAGGACTCAGCTTTTCAGTTTAAGGGGTATGTCACTCTAAACAACATCTTTTGACTGGATCTTGAATATTTCTTATGTTTTTCCATAAAAAGAATACACACCCACACCATAAAACTTTTCACTTATTGAAATTTGGGTGTGTACAACTTAGTCCATAATAAATGATTTACACTTGGTGGGGAAAAAAAACACACAAACAACTAATGGAATGGATGAAAAACAGATTCTCATGGGCTTAAATAATCTGAGAAGTTTCCATAGAACAGATGTATATTAAATCAGTATTTGAGTGAGAAAAGACATGTGGAATGCAGAGAGGGAAGAGAGAGTTCCATCTAGAAGATAACATCAGCAGAGACCGGTATAATAATTAGTGTTATTGCTGCAGGTGCCCAGGAGAAAACAGCCTTATCTTTTGAAGGGGATTTATTCTGTGGAGTTGTGCAAGAAAATATGGAGATAGTTATGGTGAGGATAGTAGGAGAAATGAAGGACAGCACACTCTATTAATTCATTCATGTTAATTCCCTAATCACCATGCATAAATAAAACAAAGGTTTATTTCTGACTCATATCAGAATCCGATGTGGATCAGCAGTAGGGAAGGGAGTCTTTGTTCCACTCAGACATCCTAGAACCCAGTTTCCTTATATTTGGTGGCTTCACCATGTACTAGGGCCATAATATCTTCTTGATCAAGTCCACACTTGATCTTTTCTGCCTTTGGTTGCAGATAAGTGAAGAGAGAGAGCATGGAGAAAGGCAAAGGATGTTCTCAGGGCTAGTATACCTGTGTTGCTAAGACAAAAAAAAAATGGAAATTAAGGAACTTTTAGGATTTTTACTATCATAAACATAGGAATTTTATTTTATTCATTAGGATATAGGGAACAATTATTATATTCCAATGGGAGACTAGCAATTTAAGGGTATTCAAAAAAAATTAACTTATTGCCAAATTCTGGAGAACAAATTAAAAGATGAGGAAAACTAGAATCAAGGAAATTATATAAAATTTCTGCAAGTTTAATTAAAAAATTTACAACATTAACACCAACACTGTATGAGTTAATAGGAAATAGAAAAGGTGTCAATTCATGGGCAGTGTCTCTGTCAGATTATTTTAGAAAACTCTGTCTTAGTTTTCCAGGGAAAGGTACATTTAATTGAAATATCCAAATTTTAACTGGAGCCCCCAAAATTTAATATTGGATTACATTATAGCAATATCTGACACATTGGGAGTTTGACACAAAAATTATTTAATTTATACACATATGTACAAATATACATATATTTGTATGCACACATATATGTAAGTATAGATTACCTGCAAAAACGCACATATGTAAATATATTATATATGTTTATATTACATGAAAATTTTCTTTCAAAGTCATCCCATGGGAGTAGTGATACAAATACTGCATATACCTATATCACAAATAATAGCTAAATGTTTGTTTCACCAAGTTCTTACAGTTGATGAATGGTTGGGTGAGGATGAAAACTTGGGTTGATGACCCACTCAATGCATGCCCTATCCACTGGTCCGCTGGATCACTATTATCAAGGTATCTTTGCAGGAGTGTGAGCAGTTCTCACTTTTAGAAAGAATGCTTAGATCTGATTGTTAGCATGCTACAACTTTGATTTTAGAATCACAATTATAGTTCTCTGTGCAAGTTTTAAAATGTGTTGCTCTGTAAAATATAAGGCTCTGTGGTTTTCCTGAAAGTGAGCATGGCAAAATGATTTAAAACACAGGTCTGACTGATAGTAACGAAGACCTAGGTTTGCACTCTGGTTTTCTCCCTGAGTAATGTGACATTACTGTGTGACATTAGGGAAAGCAGATAAGCTTCCTGGATCTCAATTTCCTCATCTGTATAATGCTTATGATAATAGCACATGCCTGATAGAATAGGAATAGTTTTCAAAGGATACAATATCAATAAAGTCCTCTTTGGAACAATGTCAAGCATAAAATAAGTGCACAATAAATTAAAATTTTAGAATTACTATTAAAGACAGTTGTGTTAACTTGTGAATATTTTTAAAAAATGCCTTTGACACTCATTTGCCTTATTCATGTGGAACTCAGGTATGGCGGAACCTCGCACTCTGTTCTGCAGGGTGCCTACACAGTTACTCTGGGGCAGAAATTCTCAAGCTGTGGTCCCTCACAGGCAACAGCAGAAGTTTGGGAATTGGCTAGACATACAAATTTTCAGACTCCTCATAAATTAGAAACTGTGGGCAAAAAAGTTCCACAATCTGTGTTTTCACAGTCTCCCAGGAGTTTCTGAGGAACAACAAAGTTGGAATACCTCTGCTCTATTGCAAAGGAGACCTGTGAGGATAATTCTTATGGTCTCTAATATGTATGGTTTCTGACAACCTGAACGCCCTCAATGAAGTGTCTATGAACACTGAGCACTATGCTGGCCACAATCACTTATGGATCAGAAGCCTTTAGATAACTTAAACCCAGTCCTATAAGACCCAAAATATATTGAATGACAGAGAAAGTTCTTGCTGCTTTTTAAATGGTTGGTCAGATAGATGTCACAAGGTCGAGGACTGGAGAGTTGTGCCTCTGTCTTATTTGTTCTGTTAAACCACATGAGAAAAGGAAGAAAGGAAAACCTGGAGGTTCTAACATCAGAAGAAGATAGCTCATGTGAATGTTCTCTTGTTACTGACACCTCTTTTATCTCTCTCTCATCTATCTATCTATCTATAATATATTTGCTCCGGTGGAGCCTTGGCAGCGGGCGGGAGGAGAGAAATGAAGAGGAAGGAGAGAGGGAGGAGTGGAGAGGTAGATGGGCACTTCTCCTGTGTGCTCTGGCCAGGAATCGAACCCGGGAATCCTGCACACCAGGCCAATGACTCCAACGGGTCTACTATATCATGCTTTTTACTTAAAAAAAAAAAAAAAAAAAATTTACATTTCTTTTGAATGCTGATGAGCAGGAGACACCAAATCTTTTTCACCTGCAAACTACTACCCTCTTTATTAGATCTAGCTAATAACACTGTTCTGTCTTTTTTCCAAACAGCTCCAGATATATGGAAAAGATTTATATAGGCAGATGGGGATCCTCAAACCCCTCAGCGAGATCTTCTGAGAATGGCTTTTAAGATACCTAGAGGCAGAAAAAGCCCAATAGAGATCAGGGGAACTACCAGCTTTTAGGATACACCCTTAAAGGCTCCAACGCCCCAAAGGGGTCTCATAGGATGCCATCTGGGTCCTGCTTCAATAGTGGAAAGGAAGGTCATTGAGCTAAAGCCTGCCAGGCTTACACGCCTCTGCTGCGAGGAAACAGGGACACTGGAAGGGGGGCTTCCCCCTCGCTCCTCTAAGGGAGGGTTCAGTCTCTTCCAGTCCTGCTCCAGCCACCTATGACCTAACCTTGCCCAGAAAGCTGGGGTTTGCCACTGAAGGCTGAAGGTGCCCAGGGCCTTCGGCCCCATCTACAACACTGTGGACGAGCCTAGGGTATTTCTTCCAAGAAGCAGGTAAACTGATCTCATTCGCACAAGGGCTACTTAACTATGTTTTGCCTGAATAGTCAGGTTTTTTATTCTTCCCTCAAAGATCTCTGTTGTGGGTGTTGATAGTCCTATTTTCTGCTGCTTTGCTTAATATATAGTGTTTCCTTTATCCCTCCTACCTCAATGCCCCACTCATATTTCAGGCTGGGACCTACTCCTAATTTAGAGCTCTCTTTCCTCCTTTAGCCAACTTGTATTATGAATTTACCTTTGCCACCCAGCTTAGTGTATCCCAAGGTTCTCTTTACCAGGCCACAGTCACAGAGCTCCAGGAAAAAGCTACCTGGTCTCAACTCTCCAGGCAGAGGAGAACAGAAGCTTCATATCCACGCATGCTGCAAATGGCTTTTTCCAGTCTACCTGAATCATTACCAGCTAGAAGCAGCGGTCATTGGGACTTGGACATGAGCTGCAAAATATAGAATGGTGACAACAATTCCAGTGCCATGCGGACTTTTCCTGTGTGGAACTTTCCTGGACTCCTGCTCCCTGTGACAGCTCCTAACAGACTGAACTGTGGTTGGGTTGCATTTTTCAGGGATTTGGCATGGTGATGGGGCCATCTTGGACTTGGGGAACATGTTAAGGACACTACTCTTTTAGGGATTCTCGCTGTATTGGCCAAGAGTTTGCTTAAAGGCTTTTAATCACTGTAAAAAAAATAGAGGACTGGATGAAGAAGATGGGGCACATATACACCATGGTATACTATTCAGCTAGGAGAAATGGTGACATTGGATCACTTATAGAGGAATGGTGGAGTCTTGGTAGCATTGTGCGGGGTGAAATAAGCAAATCAGAAAAAAACAGGAACTGCAGGATTCCATACATTGGTGGGACATAAAAGCGAGACTAAGAGGCATGGACAGGAGTGTGGTGGCTATGGGGAGGTGGGGGGAGGGAAGGAGGGATAGGGGGAGGGAGAGGGGTACAGAGAGAACTGGATGGAGGGTGGCGGAGGATGATCTCGCTTCGGGTGATGGGTATGCAACAGAACTAAATGACAAGATAACCTGGAAATGTTTTCTTTGAAGGTATGTACCCTGATTTATTGATGTCACCCCATTAAAATAAAAATTTATTTAAAAAAAAAAAATATATATATATATTTTTCCCCTTAGCCCTTGGAAAACTCCATGCTTTACTCTCCCGAAAGAAGCTCTTAAACCCTTGTCAATTCTGCAGTGGTTTTAGAAACTGCATTTGGACTAGTAGGTGACCCTGTGAACAAACAGAAGGAGTTGAACGCTCAAATCCAACTTTGTTCTTAATGGGCTGCAGCCACTTTGGAAGCTAGTTTTCTTAGATCAAGAGGACTTTGCTTGGATCTGTTTCCATTTTGTTTGTTTATTTATTTTGTTCTTTAGATTCCACATATAAGTAAAATCATATGGTACTTGTCTTTCTCTGAGTTACTTATTTCATTGAGCATAATACTCTCTGAGAGGATTCTTAAGACCTAGGTTCCTCTAATCACTTGCCAGTAATTATTTATGTAAATCAATTGACTGGTTAATTTATATTTTTGTTTTAACAAACTGTCCTTGTAGCTTTTTGACATAATAAAATACAGTTTGAAAAAAAAAGAGAAAAGAGTAGCTCTCTTGTGTAAGTGTTCATTTTCTTGTACCAGGAATGTAAAATAATCCTATGCATAAAGTCTATATCTCTTACTAACATTATTTAGATTCTACTCTTTGAGGAATATTAAACTTGGTATCCTGTGCACTGAGGAGCATTTTGACTCTTATCAGGACAGATTACATTTTGAATGTCATCAAATTAGCTGAATGAACCTGGACCTGTTTAAGCCACTTGGAATAATATGAGGTAATCTCAAATATATGGTACTTAATCCTCAAATCTCTACTGAGGTGGAAAAGAGGGCTGAGTTTCAGAATTGGCTATATTGGACTGCTTCAGGGCAGTATTCTCAAATACCTTAATGGCTAATTAGCTACTATTATGGCAATAGTTATCAATACCCAAGGGAGAAAAATGCCCAGAAGTAGACACAAAGGACATGATAACTAGCTGGGTTTTTTGCTACCAAACATCTAGGTGGTGTCTTGAGAACTGGACTAGACCACATTAAACCACAAAAATCTTGCATAAAAGTAGCATAGCTGACTTATCTGTCTCTCTTAAGAGCCAGTGTTTCTTATGCTTAATTATAAATTAGATTTTCTTACTGAGGAGTTAGGGGGAGAGTCTTGTAAAGAACATTTTCCAGGACTTTAAGTTCATAAAAAACAATTTAGAAGATGTGAGGCTGGTTTAAAGAATATGCAATTTACCTAGGGCCCCAGGGTGGACTAGATTATAACCCTTTAGATTTTAGGATTACAATAGCAAAGAAAGAAAAACCAAAGCAACAGCACTAAGGGGGAAAGTAATAGGAAAGAACACTTGCCCCAATGCCAGAGCAAAACTGATCTAACTCAACCTGCTCTCAGACAGGGCAGCCCCTTCCAGCTTCGCTGCTCCTTCTGAAGTCCTTGCCCTTCTCCACCACCTGTGATCCTTGATGGCAAAGATTCTTTGAGGGAAGGAGTCTTGCGCTCCATCTCGTGGCCAGAGGGTATCTCTAATGCTACTATGTTTATTTTGCCAAAGGCCAACAATTTAAAAATGCAGTTGTATTTAATGAGTCTTTTTGCCATCATAGCCAATATATAGAAAAGCTTTCCTAGAAATTATTAGAAACAACAAATAGAGATGTCAAAGATGTCTGTATCCCCCTCTTCCATTTGAGATCTCTAACACTCATTGGTGATAGAATATATTCACCTGAATCTTTTCCTATGCCTTTGTCTTGTTTTTTAAAGATTTTTATTTCTTAAGCTTATATTTCTTTAATTTTAAGAAGTACTAATTTTATTTAATTAAAATAAAGTAAAATTTTCTGAATCCAGTCCAAAGAGACCAGACTAGATTAAGTATGACTGAAGACCTGGCCTGTGATTCAGTAAATTTTTTTTGTAATGATCACAATTTGGTACATTTTATTTACTTTTTTTTTAAAATGCCCATGGAGAACATGGTAATATGATGTTATGGAAGTTGTTTATTCAGATTGGAGGTAAAGGGGAAAATATTAGCGGATTTTCTGTGATACAAGACTTACACTTAATAGTTCACTGCAACAAGATAATGCCTTGTCTATTTAGTTTGTATTTATTTCTTATGATAATAGTAATATTCAGGTTATTTACCATTCATGTTGCTAATATCTTCCATATAAGATTAGGAGAGCCAAATAGAGGTCATCCATTCTAATACCTTCATTCAAAATTAAACCTTCTGTTTGGTGTTCTGTTACAGAACTAAATAGAAAATTCAAATTAACTCAATTTTACATGAAATTACCAAGGGTTCAAGGACATGTCAAGAAGAAAATTTTAATTCTTCCCTAGCAATAAATACTAATATAAAATAATCTTTTTTTTTTCCAACCATGTCCACATAGAGACACACATACAAACAACTGATCTCATAACCATTAATTTGACTTCAACTTAGTAAATATTATCCTATTTTTACTCCTCCATGTAAACATTCCTCAGTTGAAGAAAATATATAGATGTCTTCTTCTCTCTCTTCTTACTCATGGTGCACGCTGGCTCATTTTATTAGCATGGTTAAAGTTTATCTCCAGGCTTAAACAAACAAAAGAAAACTTGAACTTTTTCAAATCTGTGCACTGTTCTATTTTTTCCTCCAAAAATAAGTCCATATCTTCTCAACAGATCCCTGATAGGCACTGTGCTTTTCACCCTTAAATCAATTTAGCCTTAAGCTCAATTTTCCTCAGTTGAATGCTCATCTTGATAAACTCCTTAGGGCTTGGTCCCTAGAGATTTTGTTAAACCTAATTTTATTAAAACTTAGGATATGAAAACCATGTTTGCATAATTATCTATATTAAATATTTCTACCTGTTTCTTAAGAGACTTCATTGGTAATCTCCCATTTCTTAAAAACTATACCATACTTTTTAATATTTTAGATTTTCTTTCAAATGCGTAAAGTCTATAAAAAGAAAACAAGGCATATTCTTAAATGGAAATTAACCAAACTCTATATGTAATGCATTATGTTGGACAGAAAACTAAGGTTGTTATTTTTGTTATATTGGGTAAAATATGAGCTTTTGTCTCTTTTTTTAGTAATTTGAACTAATGATACTTGTTCTATTCTATCACAGAGAGTCATGAATAATCAAGAATATGGTTTTATTTGAAAATACTCCAAAAGTTCCAAAATATTACATGTATAAAATATGATATTGTCCTTCTAATAGCAAGCAGTCACATCAGCACAAATATGTTCAGGGCCTTTTTTTCAAAAAGAGCACATGAATAGGCTATTACTTCAAAGATATCATATACCTATCACTGTACTGAATACTTTGGGATAATCCTAGTTTTCACTAATAATGAGTAAGCTGATTTGTGGCTCAATACCTGTACCCAACCAACTTGAAATAGGAGATTCAGAAACTAAATTTTCAAGTCAAAGGCACATGGGCTACCTTCTCATCAACATCATCTCAAAGTCAAACTTTTTAGAGTGTGGACATTTGCACTCCTCTGGAAAACTAAGTGACTCTTTGACCCAATGCAGATATTGAAATTTCATTGAGGAGGAGCAGAAAAGTATAATTTCCCATCACAATGGCAACTTGCCCTACTCATGAATGAGGTCCTTTCCTGTTGCTGAGTTTCATCTAAAGGATAGGTCCACATGAGTGGGTCTGGAGAACTGAGCATAAAGCTTCTCCAGTGCTCATCAAAGGATGTCTGATACATTCTCCTTTATGTAGAAAAGACTGAAATACAGGAACCTCGAAGCAGTAGTGTTTTCTCTCTGTACAAACTTGAAACTATTGCTGGTCCTTGATATAAATTATAAAGTAATCAGAGAAGAAATATCCAAACCACTAAAGCCAGTAAGAGTTGATCAGAGAATGATTGAAAATATATTGTATCTAAAGAAACAATGCTTAGAGTAGAATTAGGTAGCTGGAAATAAAAGCACAAAAAATAAGGAGAACGAAAAAAGCAGTATTTAACAACAGTGTAAAGGGGAACCAAATATGCCATTATTCTGATAGGTTCTGCCTTTTGTATGTGAATACAGATGTGGGAAAAAGTAGGTTTACAGTTGTAATACAAGTGATACAAAATTAATAATAATACAGAAATAAACTCTGCGTTTCATGTACTCACAACAGTATATCCACTTTTGCTAACGCCTGTATGAGAATCTGATATCATTGCCTATATAAATCATATTCAGTCTGTCTTTTCCTGGTCTCACCAGGCTGTGGTTACAATGTGATAACACTAATAGTATCACTTTTCAATGATTCTCCATGATACCTTGACTTCCTGAAAAGTACCACTCCAGGTAGCTTTGGGAGCCTACCACATGACTCACCTGTGCTCATAAACTACCTGTCAGCTACCACTGAGTTATTCTGTCTTCAAGGCAACAACATCATTGCTGACAGTGCGTCCCTGTACCACGTGACTGCCAGGTAAACTACCGCAACTCCCACTATGCCCTAACATGATGACTGGGGGCCATCTTTCTGCTTTGAGCTCCATGAGTATGGAATAACAGCAATTGTACTGGTTACTGCCACATCGCCTGGATACAACTGTCTTTGCCAAGCACAGCGTTTTCTTCCTAGGAGCCACTGCCAATGTCCTAGATCTCAGTGGGTCATTGGAGGACTCTGCTCTGTGTCACAGTCACAACTTTCAATATGTACTTATGTCCAAAATAATTGTTTAATGAAATATGTATGGATCTTCCTCCAGAGTGCATGGCTAATCACCCTTTCCAAATCTGTCTAATATCTTTAGAAAGGTTCAAATGGTATCTCCCCATTAGGTATTGTTTCTATTCAGAAAGTTTTCTTAAGCTTTACTTAAGTCTAGAAAAGTTCACTTTGAATTCAAGCATTTCTTTATTACAAAGTTACAGCACAATATTGTGGAAGCAGCACAAACTTTGGAGTCAAATCAGCTCTTGGTTCAAATTCTAGCTCTACACTAATTACCTAATTATTGAACAAATCACTTGACCTCTTTCAGCCTCATGTTTTTGTTTTCATCTTTAAAATTGGTATAATATGTACCTTAAAAAGTTATTTAACAAGATAATATCTATTTAGGAGTTATTACAGTGCCCGATTAATGAGAAAAACTAAAAAATTGGTAACTCATTATCATTAATAAGAGCTGTATTTTTCTGCAGCATCCTAGAAACTTGTTTCTATGTCAAAGCAGAACTCTCTGGGACATTCTGACTATGAAGAAAAGGAATAAGACAAATGGACTTGTAGTGATGTATCAATGACCTAATGTGGTGCTCTGTGAAACAGGAAATAATTGAAGTTGGAAAGAGAACCCTTTGCCCCCAAAATGAGTATTAGTGGTGAAATCTGTAGCTCTGACCTTTCTGACAGGACTAGCTTTAATAATTTTACTGAGGTGATCCAATAGAAAATTTACTTGCGTGAATTTGGTCAAAGAAATCCTACTATCCCTCCCCATCCCAATATACTAGACAGCATGGAAATGGGCCGCTTTATTATGAACTAATTGCTATTCACTTTTTATCAGCTAATGAATCGATTTGCACAGCACTTTTTAATATTCAGGAACTGTTATATGAATTTGTTGAAACAAAGAGGGTCATTACCAAGTTCTATTATCCATCCTGCTGGCTCTCTCCTGGGTTTTAACTATTTCAGCCATGAGTACATATTGGACAGGAAGGCAGGTCACTGAGGTCCTGCCAGTTTGAATCCTGTGTGCTTGGTCTTCCCAAATGTCTGTCAGTCATAAGACCTTCCTTTCCTCAAAGACCCAGCAGTGATAGTAGATAATAGCTTCATCTCTCTCTTCAGCCTTAATACCCTCAATTAACTACCACTGCGCCCCACTAGTGCACATTGTAGAAACAAAGAGTCCCTGGGGTTTGGAGAAATTCTGAAGGCAGAGAATAAGGGCATAATGAAAACAGGTAAAATGAGACCATCAAACTGGTCAAGTGATTCTGTAAGGCTGCCTGAAGCACTCCCAGTATACAATAGTTTTGTGACTGCCCAGAGAAGAAGTTTGAAGCTCTGACCCTATTTGTTGTCTCAGAAACCAAAGCCATTAACAGTCACTGACTGGGAGGAAGTGGTCAAGGTGAATTTTGACATACTATTTTGGAAAAATAGCGATTTAGGTCCTTTACCCATATATATTTTTTAAATTGGGTTATTTAGTTTTTGGCAATTGAACTGTATTGATTTTGGATATTAACCCCTTATGAGATATGTGATCTGTAAATATTTTTGCACATTTTATAGCATGCATTTTCTTGATGGTTGTCCTTGCTGTGCTGAAGCTCTTTAACTTGGTGTAGTTCCAATTGTTTCTTTTGTTTTCATTGCTTTCTCTTTAGTGTCAAATTCAAAAATATTATTGCCAAGCACAATATCAAGGGGTTTCTTCTTTAGGTTTTTTCCAAGGACTTTTATGGTTTCACGTCTTACATTCAAGTTTTTAATATATTTTTAGTTTATTTTTGTGTGTGATATGAGATATGAGATCAATCTTTTTGCATATGGAGATCCAGTTTTCCCTGCATCATTTATTTAAAAGACAATTCTTTCCTCATTATATATTCTTGGCTCTTTTGTTAAAAGTTAATTGAACAGGCATGCATGGCTATATTTCTGGGCTCTCTGTTTCATTGATCTATGTGTTTATTTTAATGCCAATTCCATACTGTTTTTATTACTATGACTTTGTAATGTAGTTTGAAACCAGAACGTGTAATGCCTCCAGCCTTGTTCCTCTTTCTCAGAATTGCTTTGCTTATTTAGGCTCTTTTGAGGTTCCATACACATTTTAGAATTTATTTTTCTATTTCTGTGAAAAATGCCATTGGAATATTGATAATGACTGCATTGAACAAGTAGATCATTTTGTGTCTATGGACATATTGACAATATTAATTATTCTAATCCATGAACACAAAATATCTTTTTATTGTATTGTGTCTTCTTCAATTTCTTTCATGGTGTCTTATCATTTTGAGTGTACAGGTCTTACAATTACCTAGAAAATAGTAAGGGCTCAAATATTGGTTTGATAAATGTATTCTACTCGCTCTTTTAAATAAACTATTTAGACAACTCATCTTTTCTCTATGCCAAATCCCGGGTTTATAATCCCTGACTCTTTATTGGAATGGTAATAGAAATCCTATTTTTACATTTGCTTTCAAAATGTATTCCTAATTTTGGAATCAAGTCATTTTTTTCCTCTTGATTTCTATTTGGAGTTAAAAGCTTGCTGAACCCATCATCTTAATATTTTTAACCCCTCTCTTAATTATTTGTTTATACAGTACTTGTACTTTTGCCCTAGCTCTGATTCTCTCAGAGATATTTCTATTTCTTTTTCTTATATTTGGTACAATAGCCTATCACTAAGTAATTCTTGCCTTTGAACATAGATCTCTCGCTTTTCTCCCCATAATACATAATTCTAAACACAATCTCTCTCTCTCTCTCTCTCTCTTTCTCTCTCTCTCTCTCTTTCTTTCTTTTTCAGTTGTTTAAAAGACCACAGTTAGTGGCAAGTCGGCTTAAGCAAATTTTTGAATTGTTTTTCCTGGAGCCCATGCTGATCTGTACCCCACTGGGTAGAGTAGGGAAAGGCAGATTCTGAATGCTGATCTTTGTAACAATCCCAAGAAACTCAGCTTGTTTTATTTCTATCTTTTAAAAAGTAATAAGCTACTTTGAAGCATGTTGGGTATGAAAAAGCACAGACTTTACTTTTGTGGGCCATGTACAAATTTCAGATTTTATTTTGAAATAGGGAGCCAGTGCAAAACATTAAGCAAGGAAATGCATTGTTTTTTCTTCCTTTTTTACAGGACAATACTGAACTCGAGTCCAAAGCAGTTTGTGGCTAAATAAAAAGCAGTCTGATGGCAAGATGAAAGTAAGAAACCAATGACAAGACATTCAGTGGATGTCATTACATGTAGGGGGAAAGTTTGAAACTACTCATTAATGATCCAGGAATACTTCAACTTGGATGTTAAAGCAGGGAATGGAAGCAGGCACCATACTAGGAGAGGCATTCAAGACCAAGTTATTTAAACTTTATTCCATAAGCACTGGTTAATTAATACAGATTGTTTTTTAATACAGATTTTTTTTTTTAAGGAAAAAATTGGAATCAGGGTAAGACATGATTTGAGCAGTGCTTCAGGAAGAAAATTACAACTACAGAGTTCAGGATGACAGAGCAATGGGGAGATGTTTGCAAAGAGAGCAAGGAAATGGATAGACTATATATGAGAGAAGCCACTGTAACAGGGTAAGGGAAATGTAATGAAGTCATTAACCAGAATGAGTGATGGTATGAATTAAATGAATAAAACCATTTATTATGAATTTACTACATGTAAGACTAAATGACAAGTGCTTTTCATATATACTGCTCACAAATATTAGGGGATATTTTATTGCTTCCTATTCATTTTAAATATTCCCTAATTTTTGTAAGCAGTATATTTTCTTATCTATTCCTCTCAACACCAATGTGATATAACCATTATTAGTATTTTTTAAATTAGAAAGTGAGATTACAATGGTTTAGTGACTTGTTTAAAGCTCCATAGATTAAAAAAATAAAGTCAAACTAGGACTCAAAACCAAACCTTTTCCATACCTATGCTTCCAACCTCTTTGTTTCAATACCTCTCAAGAAGCAGATTTTTTTATTTTTTTTATTTTTCCGAAGTTGGAAACGGGGAGGCAGTCAGACAGACTCCCGCATGCGCCCGACCGGGATCCACCCGGTATGCCCACCAGGGGGCGATGCTCTGCCCATCTGGGGCATTGCTCTGTTGCAACCAGAGCCATTCTAGCACCTGAGGCAGAGGCCATAGCCATCCTCAGTGCCTGGGCCAACTTTGCTCCAATGGAGCCTTGGCTGTGGGAGGGGAAGAGAGAGAGAAGAAGGAGAGGGGGAGGGGTGGAGAAGCAGATGGGCACTTCTCCTGTGTGCCCTGGCCAGGAATCAAACCCAGGACTCCTGCATGCCAGGCCGACGCTCTATCACTGAGCCAACCGGCCAGGGCTAAGAAGCAGATTTTTTTAGAAGTGGTATCTCATCATAAGAAAAAGAGATAAGATGTGAAGAAAAGGAGCCAACCTTAACCTAGCACTTGACATGGGGAATGCCTTTGTTTAAGAGATAAAGTGAAGAAAAGGAAATACTAGAAAAGGATGAGGAAGGTGCTGTGTCATGAATGAGTGGGGATGAGAGGAATTCAAGGGGGTAGAAACAGTGGCAAGTAATGAGGAGAGGAGAGGCGATGAGAAAATGATGCTAATGTTGATTGTTAAAAAGTTATTTCTCCTCCAAAAAGATATGTATTTCCCCATGTATAGGATGCACCTTAATTTTGGGGACCGAAATTTGGGAAAAAAACTATTACATAAAGTTATTGAACTTATGTTTTATTCATCATAAAATTCATACAACTCCTCATCACTGTGCAAACTCCCATCCATTAGCTTGTCCTCATCTATGTCTGATGACAAAGCACAAAAACAAGTGTGAAAAAGTCGGAAATGCAAGTAAAAAAACCCTACAACCACTGTATAAGATGCACCCAGTTTTTAGACCCCAAATTTTCTGGAAAAGGGTGCATCTTATACATGGGAGAATATGGTAGCTATCTGGCTAAGATAGCAAAGTTGATTAAAAATGTGCTTGCCTCCTTTCATGACCACCTCAAAATTACAACTAAAGTACAGAATAAACATCATTAAGAACTGCCTGAAGTCTAGCTGAACAGAAGTTCTATAACTAAGGATATAGAGAAGAAGCCACATACGGACTGGAAGGAGGGGTGGAGATGTTGAATGGGCTGGTCCTTCACTCACATATGTTAAAAATCAAGAGGGGCAGCTTGGCTGTAGAGGTCTCAACTGATCAGTGAGGGGTCCCAGTCCCACACCAGGCTTCCTAGTCCAGGATTCCAGTTCTGGGAGAGAAGTCCCCAAAGCTGCTGGCTGTGAAAACCAGCAGGGATTACCACTGAGACGGAGAACTGCCAGAGTCCCAGGCATTCTTCTTAAAGGACCTATGCACAGACTTACTCAACCTGAATTGTTCTGCCTTCCAGCACTGGATCAGCAGTTTGAAAGGTGCCAAGGACATATGAGGAGGAATTGAATGGTCTGGCTTCAGAACTTGGGCTGGAGGGCAGCTTTCTCCCAGACAGAAGTGCTGAGAGAAGCCATTGTTCCTTTGCTGAGACCTCTTCCTGATGGCACAGGCAGGCATTCTATCTGAGTCTTCATCAACCTGGTGAATACCATTCACCCCACTCTAGTGATTCTGAGACCCTGCCTCACCTAACTTTCAGCCCCAGTGAAGCCTTTTCCAGTGGTTTTCATACAAATTGCCTATTTTGGCTCATACTGCAGACTTTACTAAAATCTCTCAAAGTTTCACAAACCCCAAAAAAGCAGCATCTGGCTTTGGTATGCCCCAAACCTATTTCTAAGTAGCCCAAGCCAGGCTGTAACTAGAGCCAGCCTTCATTCT
The DNA here is from genome assembly GCF_036850995.1 of Saccopteryx leptura. NCBI lineage: Eukaryota > Metazoa > Chordata > Mammalia > Chiroptera > Emballonuridae > Saccopteryx > Saccopteryx leptura. The sequence continues at coordinate 29,074,997 of NC_089513.1, forward strand.
CGGCTAAGCCTCTCCCAGGCACCTCTGAACTCAGCACAAGTAGCAACCATCTGCAGATCACTTTATAGCTTATACCAAGGGTCCCTACACATGGCACAAGCAGCAGCTGACCTTGGCCCACACCAGAGCCTCTCCCAAGAGGCCCTAGAACCAACACGTCTAATGGACAGCTTCAGACCACACCAGAGCACCACCCAACCATCTCCATAAATGACAGACCCAAAGAACAGCCTGGCCAGGCATCAGAGCCCTGCTAAAGCAAATTCTGCTCCCTAAGGTGAGCCACTGTATAACATCAGCTTCTCCTGGTAATCATAGCCCATTCTCACAAACAATCAGCCTGAGGGTCAGTCCCTTCCACTGACACACCAATAGCAGTCAAGGCTCAACTGCAACATCAGGGCACACACAACCCACACAAAAAACACACTTGGAGCACCTGGCTTGGGTAAATAGGGGGACTGTGCCTTCAGGACAGCTATTACATGAGGCCACTCTACCAAGACTGGGAGATGGAGCAGCTCTACCTAATACATAGAAACAAACACAGGGAGGCAACCAAAATAAGGAGACAAAGAAACACATCCCAGATGAAAGAACAGAATACAACTCTAGAAAAAGAACTAAACAAAATGAAAATAAACAATCTCCCAGATACAGAGTTTAAATCACTCGTTTTAAGGATGCTCAATAATACCAGTGAGAACTTCAACAAAGAGATAGAAGACATAAAAATAGAGATGGAAAATTAAAAAAAAAAAAAGAACCAGTCAAAAAAGAAGACTACCTCAATGCCCTACTCATATTTCATGCTGGGACCTACTCCTAATTTAGAGCTCTCTCTCCCCCTTTTGCCAACTTCTATTGTGAATTTACCTTTGCCACCCAGCTTAGTGTATCCCAAGGTTCTCTTTACCATGCCACAGTTGCAGAGCTCCAGGGAAAAGCACCCTGGTCTCATCTCGCCAGGCAGAGGAGAACAGAAGCTCTATCTTCACACATGCTGCAGATGGCTTTTCCAGTCTACCTGAATCATTACCAGCTAGAGGCAGCAGTATTAGGACTTGGCCATGAGCTACAAAGTATAGAATTATGACAACAATTCCAGTGCCATGTGGACTTTTCCTGGATGTGGACTTTTCCTGGACTCCTGCTCCTTGTGATAGCTCCTAATGGACTAAACTGGGGTTGGTTTGCATTCGCAGGGGTTTAGAATGGTGTTGGTGCCAACTTGGACTTGGTGAACATGTTAAGGACACTACTCTTTTATGGATTCTTGTTTTATTGGCCAAGAGCTTGTTTAAAGGCTTTAATCACTGTAAAAAAATATATAGAAGACTGGATAAAGAAGATGTGGCATATATACACTATGGTATACTACTCAGCCATAAGAAATGATGACATCGGATCATTTACAACAAAATGGTGGGATCTTGATAACATTATACAGAGTGAAATAAGTAAATCAGAAAAAAACAAGAACTGCATGATTCCATACATTAGTGGGACATAAAAATGAGACTAAGAGACATGGACAAGAGTGTGGTGGTTATGGGAGGGAGGGAAGGAAGGAGAGGGAAAGGGGGAGGGGGAGGAGCACGAAAAAACTAGATAGAAGGTGAAGGAGGACAATCTGACTTTGGGTGATGGGTATGCAACATAATTGAATGGCAAGATAACCTGGAAAGGTTTTCTTTGACTATATGTACCCTGATTTATTGATGTCACCCCATTAAAATTAATAAAAATTTATTTATTAAAAAAAAGACTAAAGTAACTGAAATGAAGAATACATTAGAAGGAATCAATAGTAGGTTACAGGAAGCAGAGAATTGAATCAGCTATTTGGAAGGTAAGATGGCAGAAAACACCCAATTAAAACAACACACAAAAAAAAACAAAACAAAACCAAAATGAGGATGGTTTAAGGGGCCTGTAGGACAAGGGGCATGGCTTCATATGAATTATACAGAAATAAGAAAGAAAAGTGGAAAACTACAGAATGCAATGAAAAGATTCAGAAGATAACTTGAGAAGCAGACAAGGTCACCAGAGGAGAGGAGTGCAGTCTCCCCATAAGGACACTACTTTGAAAGAATTCCTATTTAATTTATAACATAGACAATCTTCTTCCAGGTTCATAGCCATCCAGTTCAAGGTACTGCTTCTTAGGGGGCACGACACAGAATTATCAAGGGCAGCACAGTTCTTGTTAGTAACCTCATGGAATTCAAAAACTCTCCAAAACATTGCTGTCCCCCTTCCTACCACCTGATGGAACTGGGCTGAGGCCTAACAGCCACATGGCCTTTCATAAACATTCTTCCATTTTAGTTTAGAAAATCTACCTTGCTCTTTGACTTGTGATTACTTTGACCAATGGATTTTTTTTTTTTTAACAGAATTGAAATGTTCAAAATTCCTACCATGAAGAATTCTATTTTTCAGCCAAACTCTCTCTCTCTCTCTCCTTTTTTCCCAGGCAGGACACATAAAATTTAATTTCCTGACCTCTTCTGCTGATGTATAGCAGTCATTTTTCCACAACATTAGACTAGGTAATCTATTCTTAGGGGAACCTCGTCGAGCCTGACTGATATTCTGCATTTTTCTTTCTTTTCCCTATTTTATATTTATTTTTTGTTCTTTCTTCCCCTTTATATTTTCTGCGGTGGAAATATGGTAATAATAAAATATCTGGAGAAAGATAGAATGTATTTACCAATCCATGATGCTAAGATGAAGCAAGAGGGAGAAAGGTCATGTTTTCCATTCCTGAAAATAAAGTAAAATAATAAATTTGCATCTTGAGAAAAACCCATGAACTCAGCTAGTGATATCTTAGCTGTAGGTTGTTTTGATACTGATTTCATATCAGAAGATGAATTTTAGTGTCAGTGAAAAGTACCCAGTACAACGACAGCTGTGGAGCCCAATATCTTCTATTAATGCAAGGAAGTCACAGGAAACCATTCAGTTTTTTGCTCTCCTGTGAGAATTAGTAATATTTTTTTTCAGGGGAATGTGGGCATGCCGCCTTGTTTCCTTGGCAAAACCGAGCATAGGACCCAGCTTGGAGTGGACACACTTTTGATTCGATTATTGTGTATGATAATGTTAGGTCCTCCTTGTTTTCATTTCTCTTTATCCTGTGGCCCATCAGAGAAAGAAACACAATCAACATGTTCTCATTTTCTCTCTCCACAAACAAGACACTGGACAGCTGTCAGATTGGAATAACTGACTCACAATCAATTTGTATCTGATTCAAATAACTGATCCGGGAATACAATGACCAAGCCCATTCCCATTGCCGGGAGGTATAGGCCAGATCTGGCCAGAGGGTGGTGAGCAATAAACTGGTGCACTTGGTTGTTACTGAGACTCTGTTGTGTAATGATACAATAAGCAGCATTAAGCATTTACTGAGAATTTTCTGTGACCGTGCCATTTTACCAAATTCCAAGGTATGAGGGAGTTTAGTTTAGTTGGAGATCTACTTATAAAAGATACACAAGTTGCCTGACCTGTGGTGGCGCAGTGGGTAAAGCGTCGACCTGGAATGCTGAGGCTTGAATCCTTAGGCTTGCCTGGTCAAGGCACATATGGAAGTTGATGCTTCCTGTTCCTCCCCCTCCTCTCTCTTTCTTCTCTCTCTCTCTCTCTCTCTCTCTCACTTGCTTCTCTCCCTGAAATGAATAAAGTCTTAAAAAAATGTTTTTTTTTTTAAAAAAGATACAGAAGTCATAGCTTCTCAGCATCAAGTAGGTGATATGACAAGTAAAAGGTATAAGAGGACAGAGGAGAAAGAGCCCAGCATGTCCCCGGAGGTGTTAGGAAGTCCTTAGCACCTTGAAGAATGGGTAAGGATGAGCTACTTGGGGTATGGGAGAGGCATGACTAGATTAATGAAGTGGCATTAAGTGAAAGAAAAAAGAACAGCAAATACAGAGGAGACAATGAAGTCATGTGAGCAATCTTACTGGGCACAACACCAAAATCCTGCATGACTAACTGCCCTCACCTATCCCCACTTCATGTATTTCCACATTTAGTTAGGATATATCTCAGAAATGCATCAATCATCCCTTATAACGAAAGTGATGTTTTAACTTGCGGTCATCTGAACCCAAGATCCACCCTATTGAATTTCACTCAATTATTTATTTTATTTGGCCCTGTTAAGCAAAAGTAGATACCCCTCAATTTTCAGCATTCAAGTAGTTGTTCTTAAATATTATTTTCAGACTTTACAGCTGTTGTCTGTTGGTAGGGTTGTCTGACCAGGCTGTTCCAGCACTGTCTAATGTTGGAACACTTCTCCTCACTGCTGTCGCCTTGTATCTGAAAGTTTTGAATTTCATTTTAACTTTCTTATTCTCTTCCTGTGTTATTTGTTTCTCTCCATTAATACTTTTTAGACCAGCTTTAAAAAATATTCTTCTAGCTGTTTCTCGTTCTCAAGTGAAGCATATTATACTTCAATGAACTTAGCTGAACTTGTCTCTCGCTGTTCAGGCAAATAACTGCATTAATGGAGATATTTCCTCACTTTTCATACTCCATTTCAACTATGTAAGATGAAGTCCACTGAGGGCTTTTACTATGTCTCAGGTATTTACACTTATTTTTGAATTATTAAACAAGGTTATGAGATGATTACAGTCTCTATTTTACAATGAGAAAACTGAAGCTCAAAAAAAGTAAATTAACTCCATGAAGATCCTAGAATAAAAAAGTCACTCTGAAAACAGATTTTTTTTCCCCACTATTACCATACTTTTCCCTGGTCTTTTAGAAATGTATCTGCTTCTGTGGCCACTTTCTAAAAGAAACTGTATTTCCCAATCATGTTAACGTGAGTTTTAATATCAGTTTCAAACATGGGCTTCTAATTACCAGCAGTGAATTTGCACGTACCTTTTCAGCAAGGTGTTACATTTGGCCTCACTTTTCAATCTATTTATCTAGTGCGAACAAGATCTATTTTCCCCATTACCATGTTCATGACTGACACATTTCTGAGTAGCCCCAGATTATAAACATTCAGCAGAGGGAGAGGAGAGAAAGAGAGAGAACCGTTTACTATGTGCATGGTTAAGGCATTATTTCTTCTGATTAGATGTTGATTATCTACCTTAATTTTTAATTAAATAAAGCCCTAGGTGTGGGCCTGTGGCAAGCATATGCAGAGACAGAGAGAGTGAACCCTGCCAGAGTTTTCACAACTCAGCGTGGTCATGGGAATAATAGACTACACTGATATTATCTTTCCTACTGGCCCAAATGAGGGGCATTTTTTAAAAGCACAGCCTGCCGGCCTCGGGCCATGTAGAGTCCCTGGATATGTTTGTGTAAAACAGTGTAGGGAAGAAGAGGACTATGGGGAAGACTAAATAACTGAATGGCAATAATTTGCCACATTCTTTTCTCTGATGGTTCCTCGAACTAGTGCAATTCAGGCTGTGAGCACCTGCAAGAAAATGGCCCGTCAGGCACTTGCCATTAAAATATGGTTGGAGAGCCATTCCTTCATGGAAGTATCACCCTTTTATTTTCTTCAGGGTTTGCAGCCTGAAGCCAATCAACTCGAAGCCCAGTTGAAGAAGGAAACTTTACAATCACAAGCTGTGGGAAACTTGGTTGGTTAAATGGGATCCAATTTGTTTTGGGTAGGAAAAAAGGATAAAAGAAATAAAGGGGGGGTTGTAGAACTTGGAGCAGTGGGGATTAACAGAAGCGGAGCTGACTGCATGCAGCATGTTTGCAGTAATAAACAACAGTGTTATTAGCGAATATAAAGCCCGTGATAAACAATGCCATGATGTTCCATTCACCCTAATAGGCAGGAGCAGATAATTGGGACAAATAAAGTGCTAAAACAGTCTGTAACCACCTTGTGGAGCATCTATCCAAATGAGTGAATCTTCCCGCATGCTGCAAGACGCAGCGGTAGCCTGGGACACCAGCTTTTGTGTTTCACTAAAAGAATATGCTCCCGTGGCTAATGGAAAACGACAGAAGCTAAAGACGATTGCTGGGATTGTCAGATCTCCTTTTTTTTTTTTTTTTTTAAGTGGTAACGACTAGATGAGGAGACAATTCCATACATTCATCAAAGCCAGGAGAGAGCTCTTTGGAATACATTGCCAACCAAAGTCCCAAACACTTCCAATGATGGGGACTTTTAAATCTAAACTCAAGCTCAGTTGTTTCATGTGGCAATTTCTCCTTTTCCAGGCCTCCCTGGACAAACTGTGTTGTCCCAGCAAATAAGCTTTCTTTGAACAAACCTTTCTTTCTTTCATCCCATTTCTTCATTTGGTCAGCTTAATTTATCCAGTAGTAAGAGTTTGGCATCACTGAGATGTGTTCTTTCTATGGCAGTAAAAACAGGTAATTGTCATATAGTCATTTCTTTTTTTCAGACTCAGTTTTTCTACTTGTCTCTTTAGAGATTATACTGGTTTACATCTGGCTGAAGTAATAAAAAATGCTCAAGTGCCACTGACATTGAAAAATACAGAAATTATTTAGGCCCATGAAGCAGGCAAAAGACTAATTGGAATTGCTCTATAAATGAATTTATTTATCCATTCAACTACTCAATAAATCTCTACATATTGAGTGCCTACAATATAGCGGGCACTGTTTCTTTTTCTCTATTTCCCACTAATATTTAAACTCTGTACCCATTTTCTGCAGCAGCAACCATAATTAGATTATTGTATCTCAAAGAAAATCATTTATTGAATGAAATAGTTCTCAGCTCAAACTCACCATGTCCAAAAATGCAACCTTGAACTACATATACTGAAATGGCATAATATGAAACAATAGAAAGGCTAAGAGAAGATTAGGGGTAAAAACCTATTCTAGTTTCATAGATCTCTAGTTTCTTGATTCTTCGAAAAGATATTGAGTAAAACAAACAAAAATGCAGAAGCTGAAAGCTTTAAGATAGCAAATGTGGAATCCATTGGCATAGAACAAGATAGTTCAAATGGGGAACTAGAATATCCAAAATGTTTAGAAACTATTCAAGCCACTGGTAGATCAAATGATGTGCCCAGAAGGAATGATGTTAGTTGCCCAATTATTTCCATGGGACAAATATTTCTTTCCCTAAAACCAATTAAATGACATCAAGCATTATCTTTAAAAATATAAACACTGAAGTATTTATTCAGCACATGATTGTTATTGTTAATAATACACACTGTTAAAGAAGGGGAGGGTCCTGACCTGTGGTGGTGCAGTGGATAAAGCATCGACCTGGAATGCTGAGGTCGCTGGTTCAAAACCCTGGGCTTGCCCAGTCCAGGCAAATACAGGAACCAACTACTATGAGTAGATGCTTCCTGCTTCTCCCCACTCTCTATATCCTCTGTTTTCCACCTGGCATGCCAATGCCCTACCACTGAGCCAACCGACTTATGGATGTCTCAGGTTCAATTCCTGGCCAGGGCACATAGGAGAAGCACCCGTCTGCTTCTCCACCCTTCCTCCTCTTCTTTCTCTCTGTCTCTCCCCCTCCCGCAGCCAAGGCTCCATTGGAAAAAAGTTGGCCCAGGAGCTGAGGATGGTTTCATGGCCTCTGCTTCAGGCACTAGACTGGCACCAGTTGCAATGGAGCAATGGCCCAGATGGGCAGAACATTGCCCCCTAGTGGGCATGCCAGGTGGGTACTGGTTGGGCGGGAGCATGTGGGAGTCTGTCTCTCTGCCTCTCCGCTTCTTACTTCAGAAAAATACCCAAAAAAACCCAAAAACTAGAAGAGAAAAGAGAACAACAATGGAGTAGGAAAAAAGCACTTGAAAAAATGGCTGACAAATTTGGTGAAATTCAGAAACTTCCAGGTCTAAGAATCATAATAATCTTGTGGTAGAATTACAAATAAACTCACACTTATGCAAATCAAAGATTTCTGAAATTCAAAAAAAAAAATCTTTAAATCAGCCGTAGAAAACAATCAATTGGGTAAAGGAAACCAATGATGTAAATGATGGTTGCCCTCTCATTAGTAGCAATGGAGACCAAAATGCTATAAAGTAACTTCAAAATTCTGAGGAAGGGGAAGGGGAAAACTGTCAATCCAGAATTATATGTAGAGAGAAAGTGTCCTTCTAAAATGAAGGTGAAATGAAGACAGTTTCAAACAAAAGTGAAACTATCATTAAAAATATAAACGTGAAATTAGAAAAATTTTAAATAAGCAAAAATTAAGACAATTCATTATCAGCTGCTGTGCACATACACACAGAATAATGCTTTTTCTTAAAGAGGGAGAAAAAAATGCATGGGATGGAAATATAAATGTACAGGAAGCAATGATAATCACTGGAAATGACAAATACGTAGTAAACATAGAACATTTTTCTATTATTTTTCTAAATTATTTAAAAGAATATGACTATTGGAAGCAAAAAGTATAGCACTAAAACTAAAACTATATTTCAAATTGATCTCAATATTTACTATCATCATATTTGTCATTGTTAGGTGAACATATTAAAATAAACCATTTGATTTAATAGTAATAATAATAACAAAACTAATTTTAGATTTACTGTTTTCTTAAATGCTAGTTTTACTTGATGAGTAAATCAGGCAAGTAAATGGTAGATGACTTGTATATATAATTCAACAAGATATTGATCACCTCCAGGACCCATATGACATCATTTTAGACAAATACAAAGAGGTGAATTAGAATTACTTTGAAACTGAATTATAACTGGCTGACTGCATGCTGATTATAGTGGTAATTTTAACTTGGTAGAGTCTCTTAATATGTTTAAAATCTTTATGCTCAGTCCTGGCCTTTTGTGTGCTTAAATTAATGCACTTAAAAAGGCCAGTTCACAGATAGCTGAAAGCTGAAAATCAGTAGAAAGCATTGTATATTGTATAATATAATCCAATTCAAATCTGCTGGTGGAATTTGATTGGATATATTTAATGAAAATAAATGTAAGTCTTTATGGTCAAATCCCTTCCCTGTAAGTCTTTATGGTCAAATCCCTTCCCTATCCATTCTTTGCATTATTCTGCAACTGTAAAGTTTTAGAAAGGACTTTACTATTTTAATGCTAGGAAATCATATATGAGGAGACAATACAACATATGGTGATTTTAAAATATGGTGTTTAGATGATATAAAAATGATCACTTAATTCTTATTTAACTACTTAACTCTTTTTGTTATTGGTCAATTGGCAGAATACTCTATATACTTTTTAAATACTTGTTGGAAGAGGTCATTGAGAGCACATGACTGTAGGTTGACCCAAGAACTGGACCTGGGTAAAGAATGCTCCTCACCCATCACCTTCCTCCTTGGAATGTACATTCCACCCAACAGCTGGGGCCATTTTTAAGGATTCAGATTGATGAGAGCAATGTGCTATTGAGACCATATGGATGATAGGCCTCCCAAGATTATAATAAACTCCTAAGATTAAGGCCTCTATATAAACCCCTCAGACTCTGGCAGGTAGGGACTAGTTTCATATTCCATGCAGGAAGCTCCTGAGTTTGCAAACCAAGGACACTACCCACTAGGCAAGTACTTATAAATACTGAAAAGGTGGGGGCATTTCAGCATTACGTTCTATGAGAAGTCTTTAGAGGAGGCGGGGTGCTGATAATGGAGATTCGAAGTTTAATGAGCACACAATGGTGTTCTGAAATTATTTGAAGAACTATAATGTAGATGAAATGTAGCTTCTACAGGCATAGCTAGGATCGATGAGTCAGAGTCATAGGAATATGATTTCGGCTCAATAAGAGGAAAAAAATATTTAATAATTAATGTCTAAAATGGAATCAGCTTCCTTAAAAGAGAATAATATTTTAAGTCTCTTCAGGTTTTTACAAATTCTGAATGTAGTTTTTCAATGATGTTGAAGAGAAACTTAAAACTCAATATGGTAGAGGTGGGAGAATAGGGACATAACTTGGCACAGAATACTTATAAAATATCTCCCAATCTTGTGATCTTTTTATTAGAAGTTTTATAGTTTTCTCCCAAAGAGCTCATTAGCAGTTTGAGAAGAGACGTAGAAGCTTAAAATTGTTTCATAACTTGTATAAGAGAAATCCAAAGATGGAGTAATAAATAGCAAATAAGGGAATATACTAATATAAGAGCAAAGTTGAATTTGATACCTTTTAATAATCAAATAAATATGGCTGTGACTTGGACTCTACAAAGAAAACTGTTGAACTGTTGAACTAATATATCTGATTTGTCTTTGCAATACAGATCAATTTTTTCCCCCCCATATCAAGTTAATACACTGGAAAGTAAATAATGACTCTCATATTGGACCTCAATTCTCCAAGTAGTCCTTCTATGTTGGTGGAGTTTTCTGTATACTTGATTGGTGAGAATATTTATTATTATATATATGTACTATATATATACACACATATATACTATATATATACACAAACATATATAAATTAATCTATATCTTTCTATACATACTTTATATATCTAAATTTATATACATATTTATTTATCTATAGATCTAAATTTAGATACATAGATACATATAAATATATAGACTGTGTCCATTATTGCTGATGGCTTAATAATTTAGGCTTCTCGATGGGCTGTTAAAAAACTTAGATGTTCTTACCTGCCTTAAGCCAGATATCCTGATTTAGGGACTGGATATTTAACTTTTCCTTCCATATTTACCCTTTATTGTAAAACCAGCCCTGATCACCTGTTCTGGTCATTATGTAATGATAACTTTAGAGTTTAAAAGCACAGTCAAGCTAATGTTAACGTAACCTACTCACTTCTATTATAAGAATAGTGAATGTCAAAGAAGAGAAGTTCATTAAGCTAGGATTGAAATTTTTCTGTTTCACATCCTTCTAAATTTCTCTTTCCTGTATTAACTGCTAGGCTAATACCTCTGGACTTTGGTCAGAGATCATTGTTGTGCACAGTAGGGAACAAGGGTCTTGAGGGGCTGTGCAACATCCCTTCAGTCTGTTCTCCTTAAGGCATCTTTGCTGAGACAACTTTAATGTCAGAATACTTGAAATCTTGCAGTGGCTAGTCCATTCAAAACCAGAGGCAATCTTAGACAGAGGAAGATCTGGTGACTGTTATGTGACTGTCTCTTACCATCTTTTATGTATTATAGCCTTCTGGAGAGCAAGGACTGTTCATCTATATGGTCCTTCATAAAAGTTGGTCTTTTATCATCTGAGCAAAGGATCTCTAGTATGACACTGAAGAAAATTATACACTGAAGAATTTGCTGGATCCCCACAACTCTGTATAGTCAAGATTAGGTTTCATTCTCATTTTAGAAAGAAGTAAAACAAGGTAGGCTGACTTGTTCAAAACTAATAGAATAAAAAAACCCAGCAAAACTAGAGCTGGAATTAAGGTTCACACGACTGGTTCTATGCAATTTCTGCTACTCTGCTTTGGGACTTAGCTAATACCTTACAACCATCTATGAAGACCAAAATGATAAAGCAACTTCTCAAGTCTATTCAACTTTATCTGTCTACTGGTTAAGTCTTTATTACTATACTAGAAAATTAATTTTCCTGAGTTATCTATGTGAATTACTAAATTCAGCAGAATTATCAATGAATGTACTAAAAAGGTAGTTTGTTTGATCTTTTACCTTAAATGAAGTTACATTCAAATGTAGATTGCATTCAACACGGAAAAGAAAATCACCCAGATAACACTAACTATTCATCAAGTTACCATAAAATATGGAGTGGATTCTGCAATTACTAATGTAACTCCATTAATCTACATGATAATTCTCAGCAATGCTAACTCTTATTGGCCATTTGTAGGTTGATACTGTTATTTGGTACTAACAGATGTTAAATTAGTTTACAAAAACACCTAGGAACAACTGTAGCAGCAGATTGCTTGTAAGTAATAGGCAAGATTATAAAATTCAGATAACATGAAATGCAATAGGTTTATACTGAGACAATGAAAAAGTACATATAAATATTAGAGACAAGGTGTTGAATGGACTGAATTAAGATAAAGCCAAAACAAATGGGTTCAATATAAGTTAATAACACTACTAATAAAGATAGTTCAGCAGGTACCTTCTGACCAGGGAACTTCCAGACATCTCTCATCCATTTATGAGATGGTTGCTATTATATATTTCTTTGAAATTCATGATAGTGTTTCCTACCTACAAATGCTTGTGCCAGACAAAGAATATTAGTAATTCATGGAAAATGGTGAATAATATTTATCTGGAAATTAGGAGTTTGTAAAAAGTTCCATACAGGTATTCCTTCAAACTCAATGAATAAACTGTTTAACACAGTCAATGAAACTGGCATATTTCAATCATATTCTAATGGAACACTAGTGCCACCTTCACACAAGCGATACTTCAATATAATGAGGCTAGATTTGATTCCATTTATTTCCCTGCAGAGATCGTGTTATGCAATAAGAACAACAACAATAATACAACAGATGCTTATAGACAAAAACAAAACAAAAAAGAAAGAAGCACTTCTACCCTCCAGAAGCTGTTGCTGTCCACATTAGCTGAGATAAAATTGAAATTTCTCAAGTATAATTACAGATTATTTGAGATAAACATTGATAAGAGGGAGGACAGTTTTGAGAGATGACATTACTGGTTTTTCACTGTAAATATATGCCAGGCTCTTTGATGAAAAATGTATGTTCTTGTTGAAAACTGTTAATTAATAAGGTTATATATATATATTTGGAGAAGAGGAGAGAATGTCCTTTTGGTAAGAAATTTAAAAATGTGTACAGAGTAGGTTTTAAACAGCATTTTAATTCTGTTCAGTAAAATCATTTATTACTCCTGCTACAAAAGAGCCAGCCCTGTTGATTCTCAATGCTTTTTAATGCATTGTGACTAGCATTACAATGACTGACGCAACAATGAGTGGAGGAAAAAGTTCTCTCTCCCTCTCCCTCTCTCTCCCCAATCAATATGCTGGAAGAAAATGTCACAGACTCCATTGAAGGTAATAGGTTTAGATCACCATTACACTTTCTATTCAATGAGCTGAGGCTGTTTGCGCCATTTCTGTTGGAAAATTCACCTGTTTGAAAAGATTCATTTTATTCAATGCAGAGGAACGAAACAGCAGAGCAGTGAGCCTGCTACACCTCCCGCTGGTGCCCTTCCTTCTGTGTTGCAGATACATTTCAGTCCCAGCAATGCAACCAGATCTAATTGAAATATATGGAAACCTCAGAAACAGGGCCCTTGAAGGAAGGTAGTAAATAAAGAAGGCATAATGTTCTCTTTGTTACCTTCCTCCTGCTTTTCAGCACTCGTTTCTCTTCTTCCACCTTGTGTGTGGTGCCCTCCAATTCTTTCCTTCCAGCCTTCTCCGAAATCTCTGTTACAATGCTCTGTGCTAGCCTACTCTTTGCAAGAAGACCTGGCCTGAGGTCATCCATTCCTTCTTATACTTGTCCTGGGGCCAGGATCCCTTGTTCTGCTAGGTGCTTAAAATGATATCACACCTAGATTCCTATGTTCAAACAGATACTGAGATAATAACTGTCCTTTCCAGATACTCCTGCACATTATAAGATTATCTTTTCCTTAATGAGTACCTCCTCCAAGAGGCTTAGAAGAAGGAAACTACGTAGTTATTCCATCCTTCTGTAAGCGTGACTCAAAAAGGTTTGGTGCAGAACTGTGGTTGTTTCTCTCATCTAATAATAAGTGTTGACAAGGGATATACTGGGTGGGTGGGTGAGGGGTGGTCTCCAGCCAACTCAAACTGAATCAGCCCCTTTGCTTCCATTTTTCAAATTTCTTTCAATACTTATGTAAAATGAAATACAAATGTAGCTTCAAATCCTCCTTCCAAATTGTTGTCCCTAAATTGGATCTAAAGTAATCCTAGAACCAATGCTGTGTATGTTTAGATGTTTTGATTCCAGAACCTGAAAACACACAGTTGTCTGAGTTGGTTATGGCCTTCTTTTTTTTTTACTCATTAAGCATGGTGGTTAACACCTTAAGTCAGTCATCACTTAAGTTTTGGGTCTTAGCATGGTGATTTTGTGTGTGTGTGTGTGCGCGTGTGTGTGTGTGTGTGTGTGTGTGTGTGTGTGTGACTGAGAGAGGGACAGATAGGGAAAGACAGAAAGGGAGAGAGATGAGAAGCATCAATTCTTTATTGTGGCACCTTAGTTCTTCATTGATTGCTTTCTCATATGTGCTTTGACCAGGGGGCTACAGCAGAGCGAGTGACCCCTTGCTCAAGCCAGCAACCTTGGGTTCAAATTGGTGAGCCTTAGTCAAACCAGATGAACCCGCATTCAAGCCTGCGACCTCAGGGTTTCAAACCTGGGTCCTCTGCGTCCCAGTCTGACAATCCATCCACTGCGCCACCACCTGGTCAGGCCAAGCATGGTGACTTATTAAAAACATGGCAATAGCAAGTTTACATTACAATTTAGTTTCCTCATCTATCAAATCTCTAGATACTTTATAGTGTTTAGGGACAATATGCTTCTTACTTCAGTGTTGCTGTAGAGTTGGAAATAAAAAAGATGTATGCAAAGCACTGAAAGTATTTAGCAAATATCTCACCTAGTATATACCTATTTTTAAAAATTTTAATACTATTTTGAATGAAATAATAAAAATGATCAAGCCACTGCGATGTTCATATGAATGTATTTGTCAAAGATCTCTTATATGATGAACAATACTCACTTTGGAATTTAGAGCACCAAAAGAGTGGGGGTGGTATAAGGGAAATGGAGACACACTCAACAAGATTCCAATCTCTCCCAAGATTAACATGGATATAACATATAAAGAACACATAGCAACCAATCAAATGATGCATAAAACTTAGTTATTTATAAACCCTTTGAGCCTGACCAGGCGGTGGCGCAGTGGATAGAGCGTTGGACTGGGATGCGGAATGACCAGGTTCGAGACCCTGAAGTCGCCAGCTTGAGCACGGGATCATCTGGTTTGAGCAAAAGCTCACCAGCTTGGACCCAAGGTCGCTGGTTCGAGCAAGGGGTTACTCAGTCTGCTGAAGGTCCGCAGTCAAGGCACATATGAGAAAGCAATCAGTGAACAACTAAGGTATCACAATGAAAAACTGATGATTGATGCTTCTCATCTCTCTCCCTTTCTGTCTGTCTGTCCTTCTCTCTGACTCTGTCTCTGTAAAACAAAACAAAACAAAAACCCTTTGATATTATCATTCGATGAGTGATGTTTATGCTGAGTAAGAGATCATTAAAAGTTCAGATTCCAAAGCTCTGGATGTCCTGAGGTCCTCAAATCATTTAGCCAAGCAAAGAGAATTATCATGTTAATGAGGGCAAAAAATTGGATTCCTCAGTTTACAGAGTATACCAAACTGAACAAAATTGTCAGCATAACATTTAAATTACTTTTTTGATAAGCTTGGCTATTTACAAATCATCAGACAATTACATCTTCCAAAAACTATTTAGCATCAATTCACCCTGCCTTTACAACAGTGTACTTGACTAATTCCAGACAAATTGAAAAAAATTACCTTGCAGATTGCGAGAAACTGACCAAAAACAATCCCTGGGGTTTTAAATTATATATCACTAAGCAAAAGAGTTCCAGATATTAATCCTTTAGAACAGAGAAAGACAATGAACTCCACCTAAGACAAAACTCCATCTTAGAATCCCCTATTAAACTATTTTCACAATCATTTGTACATAACATTCAATACCATGATGTGAAGTAATGTCCTAATATGCTCCTGGTTCCACAATTCCTAATTATTAACTGTAATCTTCTTAGTAGATGAGAAATTAGTGATGCCAATGTTTAGGAAATCCAACTCTAGCCCCTAAGAATCACATCAATTTCCAACAATACAGGGAAACCTTTAAAGTTGATTCTCTTCCACAGACACTCTCTGAGTCCTTAGGATTCTAATCCTTGAAATATCTAATGAGCTCACTCCTAAAACCTGCTCAGAGGAAAAGATCTGCGAAGGAGGAATTTTCCTCCTGAAATCACAGGGCTTGGACAATACCATCTAAGGAAGTCCTGAGGTCAGAGGTTAGCACCGGCTTCCAAGGATCAGACTTGATAAATGCTGTTTCAGTAAAACCAGATCTCACTGGGTGAAGAATATCATGTATTCAAATACAGGGCACTCCTTTTATTCAAAATATGTCTCAGTCACCTAGATAATTAGTTGGCATTTAATCAGACAAGTCTTTTTAAAAATTTTTTATTTATGTTAACTTTAGCATTTCTTAATGAGGAAAATAAGCTGTTCACTTAAAAGCAAATAGCACGTAGTATAAACTCAAATATCACTAGTAACAACCTCCATGATTGATTTTTTTGTCTAGTCTCTCTCCTTGCATCCTCCATTTGCCTTTGGAAATGATGGCCTTGCCTAAGTGAAGACGGAGGTGGCTGCAGCGACAAGTTGTAATAAGCAAATCGCCCTGATTCAGTACACTGCCTTCCAGGTAACCTTGTCCTTGAGCACGCACGTCCTTGTGAGCTGGACTAATCTGGTGTGGTGTTGTGTGTAAAACATTGAGGTGATGAATCCTTCTTGATCAAAGAGATGGGAATGTCAAAAGTCTTGATAGATATAATGCCCACCAAATATGGTTTAAAAGCCAATCCAAAAAAAAAAAAGAAAAAAAAGAAAGAAATTCACAAGGTATCAAAAGCAGAGAGATACAGCTGTAAGATAACAAAAGGCGCCTACCACATTAATTCCCTGGGTCCTAGTCTGCTCCCAAAGAAAAGAGGGGCTTCTGTGGAGCAGGCAGTCTGGCTAAATGACACAGAACACTTTCACCCCACTGTAAATCAGGGTCCTGTGGGGACCTGAGAAAGGTGAAGAGACTGCCATTGCTCCCGTTCATCCTTTCTATCGGGGGGATGACATTATAGGACAGTGATTAAGTAAAGAGGAATTAACAGTCTGGTAGCCAAAAATCCTCCACTGAGGACAGTTTTGGCTAAAAGTAATTAATTTGATTTACAGCATCTACTGGTCCGAGAATACACTTGAGCCTCCTGTCTCTCTGTAATTGTTAGTGAGAGAGAGAGGGAGAGAACAGAGATAGGCTTTAACCCTTTGTTATTTATAGCACAGTTGTTATCTTTATCTTAGTACTAGTCATTTTATCTACTATATGGTCCTAGATTTAATTTTATTCAAAAGTCATAATAGTCTCTTACCTGAAGCGCGTACAACTAATCATTAATTTAGCTATAGGGCATGAATGCTAAAGAAAAAAAGATACCAATTAAATTTCAATTGGTTATTTTTTAAAGCTGCAAACAGCAGATTCCTACTTCAATTTAATTAACTGAGAGAAGGAGTTAAAGAAATGAAAAAGTTATACTTCCATATTTTGTACTTATATTTTTTCAAAGAAATTTCTAAGTAGGAATTGAACATCCAAAACCAATAAGGAAAGAAATAGTACTGACTACATAGGGCCATTACCATTGCCATTATTATAAATTTGTGTTACATTTTGTCACAAATGCAAACAATGGTCTGTCTTCTGTGAGAGCATGCTCTGTTTTCTTTCTTGTTCATTGTGAAGCCACCTGGAAAGACAGAGGTTTGTGCTTCCCATGCAGCCTGAAAATTTGTCAAACTATCCCAGAGAGAATCTCAAAAATGCCATTTTTCAGTGCATGAAAGAGAGGTTATTTTTTGTAGAGGAAAGAATATTCTCCTATTGATAGAGAGTGAAGCACAAGAAAGGGGAAAGAAACGAAAAGCAGAACATTGTTTTCCTTTGAAGCCATACAACCCATTTTCTCCCTTTCTTTCTTTCTTTTTCTCTTTCTTTCTCTCTCTCTCTCTCTCTCTCTCTCTCTCTTTCTTTCTTTCTTTTTTTCTTTCTTTCTTTTTTCACTTCTGTGTACCTGCCAGGCCAAAGCCAGCTTTATGTTTAGGCAGCATTCAGAACAACCAAATAATATGATAGGAAGGTTTCTTTGACTTAAAACAGTACTATAATTTCTATCATTACTGCTGTCTTTTCATAAACTCTAAATGCACAAGTCCTACTGGAAATGTAGAATAGTAATAAATTTAATATCAATGGGTTTATTTGATATTGAAAGTAATAGGGATCTGGGGAAATAGTAGTTTTTGTTGCTCAGGGGATTAATTAGATCAATATCTGTATAGTGTGTTGCAGAACAGAGCATGGCATGCAGATACTTGGATTTAAAGATAAGAACACCAGCAGCAATAGAGTAGAGTTAGTCTGTCTATTATCTATCTATCTATCTATCTATCTATCTATCTATCTATCTATCTATCTATCTATCATCATCATCTACCTATTTATCCACCTACCTATCACATACCTACCTATCTCCCTGAAGAAAAAAGAAACTTTGTCTGCAGTGCCAGGCACTGAGTATATGCAGAATACATGGTGACTGAATTGATGTATTTAGAGATAAATACTTTTAAAAATGTAGACCCACTCTCAATAACTTTGTACCTTCTTTCACATTTGTCAGGATTTCAGTTTAGAAACAGAACTCAAAGTTCTGTTTTGTGTTTGCAGTGCCCACAGCCTATGATAGTGTTTCTTTCTCAAATCTTCCAGATAGGTAGCATTAGAAGATGAGGACCCTACCCCATTTCCACTGTGGAGCTGTGACTGGGCTAATTACCTAAGCTTTCAAAGTTTATTTACCTTGCCCAGTTAATTCCAGAGAATTTTGAGCTCCTTTAAGGCTAGTTTTCACTCTAGACAGTGGGAAGACATCAGTGAACAAAACAAAGCTCCCACTAGTCCAGGAAGAGAGGTGACAAATAGATGCATATCTAAATATATATCTAGAGAAGAAGGCTCTGGAGAAAAGAAAGGCTAGGGACAGGGACTGGCTGCTAAGGTGGGGCCTGCAGTTTCCTTTAGAGAAGTTAACAAAGGTCTTCCTGAGAATGTCTGGTCTGAGAGAGAACTGAAGGACTTGAGGAAATCCCATGTGGGTGAGTCCTAGAAGCACCAAGGTCTGAGTTGGAACATGCCTGGTATATCTCTGGTGCACTAAGGAGACAGTGTATCCAGAGCAGAGGGAGGGAGGGAAGGGTAGAGTTGCAGGAGGTGAAAGAAGAAGCCAGGTTCCCAACCAATTGGGGTTTGTAGCCATTGTAAGAACTCCGCAATTCCTGGCTTTAGTAGATACATTATGGGAGAGTTTTGAGCTGAAGAGGAACTTAATTGTATTCACTTCGGATGTGAATGTGGTTAATAATCATATCTATATCCTGGACTGTTAATGAAAATAATATGAGATGAGTGCCTGAAAAGCAAGCACATAAAAGTTTCCAGCAGGCTCCATAAACACCTGCTAAGTCTAAAAATACAATTTTAAATCCTATTGCATGGGCTCACTCACTTTGTTGGTGTTCTTTATTTTATTTTTTGTTTTTTCCTGTGTGTGTTTGCTCCCTCCTTGAGAACAGGGCCTTTGTCCCTTTCTTTTTTATCAAAGGACCTAGATTCGCATGTAGTGGCTGACTTAAGATTTTTGTGAATTGATTGGTTGGTGTAAGTATTAATCAAAATGTCTAACTGTAAGGGTCAGCTCCCAGTGCAGGCCAGGCTTATTGTCTGTGGAAAGGAATATACAAGAAAGGCTGGAGAGAATCTCCTTGTGAAGAATGAGAGCAGTCCACCCCTAGGAATCACTCACTTATACCTAAAAGTTTTTTCTTCCCAACTTTGCTTACAGTACCTGGCAAAGAACTGGGTTTAATGTTAAACAACATGGTTTTAAGATTGCTTAATGAAACTGTGACTGAAAAGAAGTAAGCCAATAGGACATATTGATATTTTTAAAAAACTTAGTGGCAATGATGCCCCTCTTCCATTTTCCCATTTCAGAACCAGAGTCCTTAGTTTGAAGTTACACTTTCTGAATCCAGTCAGAATATGTGCAGACTGCCCATCGTCTGCTCAGAAGGGCCAACAGGATGCAGCCGGTGTGTAAGTAGGGTCCCTGACTGGGGCTATGGGTGACAGTGAATAAGAACACTGAATCCTAGACAGGGGATGCAGGGGCAAGACTGACCTTTGCTACTTGGGGCCACAGGACCCAGGCTGAGCTTTATTGCCCAGTTTCTTTGACTAGGAACATGGGTACAGGTATAGCCTGCCTAAAAATTTTCACAGGGCCGTGCTGATAACCAAGCACAAAAATATGTATAAAGTCACTTCTTAAATTGTCTGAGGAAGTCCAGGTGCCCCACCCCAAAATGAAGCAGAAACGGGCATTTATAATCAAGCAAACAAATGTTCAGGTAGTAAATGCTATAGTAATTTTTTTAAGGAGTGGTTAATAGGCACTGTCATAATCCACAAGAAAGCCTCTTGAAGTAGCAGAGCTTTCGGAGTGGCAGTTTTCCAATTTCACTTTATAATTCAACATCAGGCTTTAGGTGAAGCCACTCTTGAGCTTCATTTAACTTGCTCACTTTGTCTTTTTTCCTGTTGTTTTTTTTTAATGTCTTTAACTTTTAAGAATTCCAGGTGCGTATTATATTCTATTTTTAAAATTAATATAACCAAGAAGGTCATATTTGTTTCTTTGCTTATTTCTCATATTTCTTCTTTGTTTTTCAGACGTTCTCAAGTTTTCTTTATTTTTCACCCCTTCAGTCTGGGTTCTCTAGACCCTGCAGATTCAAGAACGTACCACGTATCACACTTGCCCTTAGGACGTCTGCCAGGAGTCCTGGTTTCTACAAGCAGCTTCCTACCTTGGGCAGTCATTTTGCACTTCATGCTTCCCTCATTAACGTGCTAGAAATGTAGCTGATTGCCTCTGTGGCCCCTTAATTAAAGACAATTAAAAGTTGCTGGGTTACCATGGGGATGACTGATTACCCAGCGGAGTTCTCTTTTGAGGAGATGAACCCTCCATGGTCCCCTTGCAGGAAAAACAAGGACACAGCGCTCCGGTCCTTTCCTATATTCCCGTAACGCTAGGAAGTTGCCTCACTTTTGATTAAGGTTGGAATCCCGGGTCCCTTTTCAAATGGGGTCGTACCACAGAACAATTCCTCCAGCCTCTCTTCATTTCCCTTTCGCAAGCCCCTTCTTGAAGCTGCTATCACAGAAGGGTGGAGATAGAAAGGTGCTTAAAAAGCTAGTTAAACTAGCTAAGCAAATCAGCCAATTCGATATCATAAGTCTGTTGCACGTCTGAGATTTAGGGAGGGAATCTTCTGGTATGTCCCCTGTCCTTTTGCTTCCAAACAGGTTTTAGAAGCTCTCCAGCAGAGTAATGCTCGCTGTCCCTGATTCTTCGCAGCACTCCTGAGTTGACAAAGGCAGGCGGATGACTTCTGGATCGCTCTTTCTGCCGGCCCCCCTCCTAGTTATTTTTGTCTGGACCGCTCCTTAGCTTTGATAACTGGCCACAGTAAGTAGAAGATGGAGAAGCAGAAAAGTTAATTCTTTCATTTAATCTGATTCTTAAGAATACCAATAACTGACCCTATTTTTCCTCCTAGTTTCCATATTATTTCTAATTTGGCTTTTGTGAACTTTTTAATACGATATCTGGTCAGAATGTCTTTCAAGTTTTCTATGAAAGAGAACCTTCCTTATAAAATGTCACCTTTATCTCATGAATCAGTAATACATATACACAATACCCGTATTTCTATTTAACAAACCTGTTCATTCAATGTCATCTGGTGGCCTGCGTTTCCTGCCCCCTACAGCCGGATCTGTCCAATGATTGGCTTCTCCACCCCTTCATCTGGTTCTCCCCCACTCCTAGCATATGGAATCCGCTAAAGAAGAATCATGCCATACCCAGACAAATCCCAAAAGATTTTACTTTCTTTAAGTTCCTCAAAAGATATTTACCTACTTTTGTCTCAAAAGGTGAGTAGAGACCGTGTGGGCCCTTCTGTCCACCTAAGAAAACTCACACTTCTTTATCACTTACCAGGGCATCCGAGACTTTGGCCCTTACTATTTTCAGTGAATTCTATCCTCAGGAGTTCTGGGTCAGTTCTTATTATGATTGTGGATGTCTAGACCATTAATTGAAGAAAGTGTCTCCTCTGTTCTAATATTTGTCTTCCACTCCTGTTGCACTGGTCCCCACGTTAAGGACAGAAATAAATCCTTTTCATTTGGCAAATTGAACCATAGAGTAAAGCACTTTTAATAAATCTCACCCTCTGCAGTGCTTATCTTTCCTTTTTGATTAGGACTTTAGAATTTCTACTTAATTCTAGTCATCCCTACCATTTAAAATGCCTGGTTTAAATGGGTGGGAATGGTTACCCACAAATGTATTCATCCCAAGGGAAATAACAGAAAGAGGTATTCAACTTATTCCTTGTCTTTTTCTTCCCATTCTTTCTGCTACTGGGTAAGTTATTCACAAAAACACATTGCATTTAGATTCTAAAATTTATTATTATTATTATTATTATTATTAAAGTGAGTTTCCCAAATGGTACCCATAGGTAACACCCCAGAAATTCTTGATTGATTTGCTACCTTAAAAATAAAATAATCTTACTAATTTTTAAAACCAATGAGTAGAAACTAATTTCAGGAGTCTGCTGTGTGCATGTTATATCCAGGGCAGGGCACTTAGTACTTTTCACAGATAATGGCAGCATAATAGGTGTGAAAGGCTGACAATTTGGTCTTGGTAGGTAGCGAGGAAAGGGTCACTGATGAGGCCACCTGTCCTTTGTTCACGTGCAGCACAGCCATGTTTCAAGTAGTCCTGGGGTAAGGTTCTCTCGCACTGTGCTCTCAGCAGGATGCTAGCCTGACCTGTAGAGACCACCTCGGAGAGCGTGTGTAGTTCACTTTCCAGGACCGGCTCCGTCCTTGATCTCCATGCTGTGACTGACATCAAGGTGACCAATTAGCGGGCCCCATGATGGTGTTTTCTGTGATGTTGTAAGGGCACCGAGGTCACAGCAATTCAAGCCGAGCTAAATCCCAGGAGGCTGCACAAAGCCGTGTCTCTGAAGTCTGACTTCAACACAGCATCCTACAAATGAAGGTATGCCTCCTTTTTTGAACTTGACCAGGAACCTGCTTGCTGAGCAGGGGGACTGAAATGCAGCTGCTGCAGCGGTTTTGAATAGTAAAGACATTTGCTGATTGCCAAAACTAAGCTTTACCCTGTGACAAGGTAAACCGGGTCACTCTCAAGGGGAGATGAAGGCAAGGCAACTAGAAAAGAAGAGACAGCTTTCAGAGTTTTAGGGCCTAGGGGACTAAACTCTACAGTAAGTGAGTAAGCAACTATCAACATTTTCTTGTACACTTTCTTTCTCCATGAAACAATTTGCCAATATTTATTTTACATCGGTCTTGAAACCTTATTTTGTGTCCCTTTAAAATCTGCAAAAAGTTGACCATTCTAACAACCTTGTGAGTTAAGGAAATTATTTGCCTCCAAGTATTTGATGAAGCTTTTAAGACTTTTAGGAGGCCCTAGTCTTGTTTTTCTCACTCATTTGTATTCTTTACTCCAGTTAGTAGGCAACAGGGATAGTCTAGAATTGCCAGGATGGGGAGTTGTGTGATTCCATGATTGGGAGGCCCGGGTACCAGCAGGGAAGCCCGGGGGAACCAGATAGGAGGCAGCTCTGATGAGCATCGCCTGGCATGTGGAAGACCAGAGACCACCAATGTGCACTAGTTACAGAGCAGCCCAAAGATGAAGTTTTAACATGTAGCTAGGTCAGCTCTATAATCTATTTTATCCTACTGGGATATAGCTGTGGTAGGATTGGAGGATTTAGCAAATAAAAATATAGGCCATCAGTTCATTTTGCATTTCAGATAAACAACAACAAAAAATTTAGTATAAATACGTCCCAAATATTGCATAAGACATATTTTTACTAATATTAATATATCGATATGTTTGTTTTTTATCTGAAATTCAAATTTAGCTTGGTGTCCTATATTTTAGGCTTCCACTAGGATAGGGACAGCAGCAACAGTGGAAGGGTTCTAACAATAGCTGGTGAGAGTGTCAGTCTGTAGTGGAGAGTAGGCAGAGACACTGATCGGATGAGTAACCCTGAAATGTCCAGCCCTTCCTCACATCACACAAAATTTTATTTTTCTCTTACTCTGTTTCCTTCTCAGTAAACAGTATATAGAAAAATTCAACCAAACCATTATTGACACAGACTCAGTGTGTGGCCAGAGCTGGTTTCAGCATCCTTCTATTTCCTGTATGCTTCAGTTTTTTCTCTCCCGTCCGAAGCCCTCATAGTTCCTTCTGGTTCCCTTGCATAGTACCCCAACAAGCTTTGCATATTCCTGTTCCCATCACCACGCACAAACAATTTTAAAATGTGTTCAGTGTCCCCTCTCTTCTCAAATGTCTTATCAAGTGGCTGAAGCAAACTCTGTAGACTAAGTAATGTTACATCCTAATGGATGGTAAAAGTTTAAATTGCCAACATGCATGAATAAGAGTCTTCAGGGGTTTATCTTGAAACAGTGGCTAAAGTGTGAATCTCTAGTAGCAGGTGAGAGGATGTTTTCCAATTAGGGAGCCTTTCATTATTCAAGTTAGGCTATATTGTAAACTGCTTGAAAGTAAGAATGGCTTTATTCTTTCTCTGGGAATAGAAAAATCTTTGAACTCTGGAGTTCCATTTAGACTAACATTCAGTCAGTAGCCCCTGTGCTCCTGGAGAGCTAATGTAGCCATAACCACTGTGTTCCTTCAACTTGCTGCATGAGCTCTGGTCTCACAGTAGCTCAAATCCTGAGGCTGCCTTCCTTAATAGAACTTTTACTTGTTTTGATGACAGTATTCCAAATAGCTACCTTCTACTTCAAAAAAAAAAAGAATGGAAAGAGGAAAGAAAGAAGGAAGGAAGGAAGGAAGGAAGGAAGGAAGGAAGGAAGGAAGGAAGGAAGGAAGGAAGGAAGAAAAAGGGAGAGAGGGAGGAAGGATGGAAGGAAGGATAGAAAGGAAGGAAGGAAAGATAGAAAAGGACAGAAAAGCAATACTCACTGGTCTGTACCCCAAATCCTAAAGGGACATATACACACATACAAGCACACACTCACACACATGAATCTAGTTATAATATAAAAGTAGCTCCATGATTTTCAGATGAGAAAGGCTACAAAATGTGCAAATGCCAAGTGTCATTATAATCACAGAGCTCATCTTGCTAAAGAAGCTCATAATTTCTCAGACATTTACCACAGCTATTTCTACTCCCATGGAGATGAGTTATAATCAGATGCAACCACGGGCCATTGTCTCTGAGCCAAACTCAAAGGCACTCTCCATTAAAAAATACCAACATTATTCATTTGTCTTTATTTTGTGTAGTGATTATATCTGGGTCGTGAGACACCAGACTGAAACATCACACTACTCTGTGAGGCTGGGCTGCTGCTGCATATTAATCTAACAGCATGTTGCTGCTTTGATTGGCATTTGTGTGAGGAAAGGAATGATAACCATTTATAATTGAAAACTTCTCTCTTATCCCTCTTGGCTATTTACTCTTTCTCTCCATTTCTTTCTGTCTAGTCTTCTCTTCCTGTAATGTCCTTCCCTATCTTATTCTCCCTCTCCTCTCAATACCTTCTTCCCTCCTAGTCTGCTCTGTCTTCTCTCTTCACCCCTTCTTTCTAGGTGCTAGCGCCATTGGGAATACCGGGGGACCATTCTTTAATTAACAACTAAATTGCTGGTGTGAGTTTCTGGTGCTCTGGTTTATTTTAGTCTGGGTTGTTTTTGGTAGGATTTCAAACTGTATTTACAAAAAGGAAGAAAGTGAGCCCATTAATCTCTTTTGCTTTCTCATTTCACCTTTCTCTATTTCCTCAAAGTTGTTTTTTTTTTTTCCTTCGAGAGACTTTGAAAATAGACTTTGGTACCAATAAAATTAACTTGATAAAATGGTGTCAACTGGAATCCCAAGATGTGCAAAGTCAAATTACCATCCCTTTTCTTATAATGTGGCCACTCTGGCATCTGTCGTACAGGTGCCAGACAAGACAAGAACCAAAACCACTGACAAGACAAGTGGGGAACTTTGCACAGGACAGTCCTCTGAGGAACAGACTTTTACCCCAGTCAGTCCTTGCCCTCATGTTTCTGTGGTGCCATATGTTGCTCTCACCCTTGTCACCAGATTGCTCTAACTTATGCAAAGTCTTCTTTCCTATGCTAACAATTCTCCCTTGCAGTTGGATCATTTCCATCAGTATCAAGACATATTACAATCTTAAAAGATAACAAACAACAATAATGACAACAGTGACAAAATTATCCTCATATCCCACTCTAGTTACTGTCCCATTTCTCTGCTCCCTTCAGAGCAACCCATTGCCTCTAGTGCCACCTTTATGTCCTTATGCATCTACTTTTATGCTTCTCTGATGAAGAGTCCTCCCTAACATACCTGGAACTGTTCCTGAAAAGGTTGCCAGTGAGCACCATGTTGCTAAATCCAAAGATCAATGCTTATGTCATTGTTCATCTGTAGAAATGTGACCTAGGATGGACAACTGGAGACAGGTGACATAAGGAACAGATACTCTGCCTGGGAAAGAAGGCTTGCCTCAACAATAATGTATCAGCACTGAAGGCATGAGGTGAGTTGATGACTTAAATCTGGCCCCTGGTCCAGCCCGCATTGACTGAACCTGAGACCAGGGCTTTAGGACTATGAAACTGGAAGAATCAGAAGTTAAAAGAACCACTTATATAAAATTTTCCATGGGGCAGAGGGAATGCAATTGTGGAACAGGGGCATTAGCAATAGTTTTTTTAATAAATCATGGCATCAAGGATGCCATCATTATACTGGTGGTGGTTGTACATGGTCACAGAAATGCTAGTGGGATTGAGTTGGGGGATATTGGTAATCTGTCCAGAATAACATTCTGATTATTTTATTTATGTTTTTCAATATAGTACAAATGATCTATCTTCTTATCCAAAGTTGATTTAATAACATAAAATAAAAGTCATTTCTTGCAAAATCAGTTATTGGCACATGGAGAATGCTGCTTTTAGGGCTGTTGGGGTGTAAGGTGTATTTGCCCCACAGGGGTTGTCTTAGGCTACCCAATTCAGGGGTCCTGTCCCTGTACTTTGCTTCTTCTCCACCAGGCTATTTCAAGTTGTCAGAGTTCCCATGGTTTCTAATCCACTATCAGCTGAGAAAACAAAAACAAGTGTACTAAAATTGTGTCTGAAATAAGGCCAAGGAGGGTCTGAGTGATGACCATGAGAATGACAAAGGAAACTGAACGTTTAAGACCTCTAAATTTCCCAGCTTGCCTAGCCTGGAGCATACTCTCTTACTCCATTATGTCATATGTAGTTTCATGCCTGGGTTTTCCTGTCCCACTCAGGATTATATAACTAACTAGAGATCCAGTATTTAGATTCCATCTCAACTATTAATTTCCCCTGAGTCCTACAACCCAGATTAATCTCCCATCCTCTCAGGCACGATTGCTTTAAATGTCTACAATGTATTGGCACTTAGTATAGACCTCCTTATATCTTTATCTTTTGCTAAATTTATGCAATCACCACAAGTAATTTATGGGCTTCTTGAGGCCAGAGACTAGTTTTGTTTTGTTTTACTTTATTTGTTTTAAG
The DNA here is from genome assembly GCF_036850995.1 of Saccopteryx leptura. Classification (NCBI taxonomy): domain Eukaryota; kingdom Metazoa; phylum Chordata; class Mammalia; order Chiroptera; family Emballonuridae; genus Saccopteryx; species Saccopteryx leptura. Next base: position 29,102,677 of record NC_089513.1, read on the forward strand.
TATTTATATCTATCTTTTTCCAAAAAAAATTAAATAACTAGTAAAATTGCTCACAATTCTGCAAAATAAATGCATAAAGAAGTTAAAAATTAGAAAGGCATAAAACCATGGTAGAGAATAAGTTAATTCAAGAATGAGATTAGGCCCTGGTCAGTTGGTTCAGTGGATAGAGTGTCAGCCCAGTGTGCAGACGTCTCGGGTTTGATCCCTGGTGAGGGCAGACAAGAGAAGCGACCATCTGCTTCTTTCTCCCTTCCTCTTCCCCTTCTCTCTTTCTTGCTCTCACAGCTAGTGGCTTGGTTGGTCTAAACATTGGCCTTAAGCGTTAAAAATAGCTAGGCTGATTCTGGTATTGGCTCAAGACAGGTTGCTTGGTGGATCCCAGTCAGGGCACATGTGGGCATTTGCCTCTCTATCTTCCCTCCTCTCACTTACAAAAAAAAGAATGAGATTAATATATTTTCTATAAAGTTTTCTGTAATGCTTTAGATTGGTTGTTGTGTATCTTTTCTTTCTTAGAGACAACCCCAAAATGGATTCATGATCAGGTACTTAATTTACAGAAAATGTAATAACACAGATAAACAAACAACCGAATAAACAACAAGTCCAGTGTTCAAGGGAATCCTCATTTTCAGGAAAAGTGTCTCCAGGGTTATTCATAAACCTAAGGCAGAAGTGTCTATTCATGTCTTCTTCCCATTTTTTTATTGGATTGTTTGTTTGTTTGTTGTTGAGTTTTATGAGTTCTTTGTAAATACAAATGGCCAACAGATATATGAAAAAATGCTCAGCTTCATTAGTTATTAGGGAAATGCAAATCAAAACTACAATGAGATACCACCTCACCCCTGTTAGATTAGCTATGATCAACAAGACGGGTAATAGCAAATGTTGGAGAGGCTGTGGAGAAAAAGGAACCCTCATTCACTGTTGGTGGGACTGTAAAGTAGTACAACCATTATGGAGGAAAGTATGGTGGTTCCTCAAAAAACTGCAAATAGAACTACCTTATGACCCAGCAATCCCTCTACTGGGTATATACCCCAAAACCTCAGAAACATTGATATGTGAAGACACATGTAGCCCCATGTTCATTGCAGCACTGTTCACAGTGGCCAAGACATGGAAACAACCAAAAAGCCCTTCAATAGAAGACTGGATAAAGAAGATGTGGCACATATACACTATGGAATACTACTCAGCCATAAGAAACGATGACATCAGATCATTTACAGCAAAATGGTGGGATCTTGATAACATTATAAGGAGTGAAATAAGTAAATCAGAAAAAAACAAGAACTACATGATTCCATACATTGGTGGAACATAAAAATGAGACTAAGAGACATGGACAAGAGTGTGGTGGTTACCAGGGGTGGGGGGAGGGGGGACAGGGGGAGGGTTGGGGGGAGGGGGAGGGGCACAGAGAACTAGATGGAGGGTGGCGAAGGACAATCTGACTTTGGGCGAGGGGTATGCAGCATAGTTTAATGGCAGGATAACCTGGACATGTTTTCTTTGAATATATGTACCCTGATTTATTAATGTCATCCCATTACCATTAATAAAAATTTATTTAAAAAAAAAAAAAAACCTAAGGCTGTGTCCAATAGTGAACAAAGTTTTTAATTTGATGTCATAGACACATTAAATATCAGCAACAGAATTTCATCTGGCTCTTTCGTATAATGTCCCTCAGCTCAGACTGCACATGATCAAGGATTAGGTTTTCTGCATTGGTACACTCACATTGATTCGACCACTGATATAAACTATATTCAAAGGAAAAAACAAGCTGCCTTATGCCCCCGGAAGAAGCCAGCGCAAATTGAACACACACGTACATACACTCTGTGAATGTTCATTTTAGATTAGTTTGTGCTTTTATTTGGCTCTGGGAGTAAATGGGACATTTCTAATGAGTGCTCATCATTTTGGCAGCCAGACTATGCACAGATGATATGAGCCACTAACCACGAGGGACAATGTTTGCCCAGATGTGACTCTATCTTATGCTACAAAGCATTGTAAATGTCAAACCCCTGGTTGGTATGCAGTTCTCCATTTACCATACACAAAGCCTGCTGGAGAACAAAAGGTGCCAGATATGGGTGTGTAAATCATTATAATGGGACCAACAGATCAGCAACATCACCCCTTAGAAATAGGATGGCCCGAGGTCACGCTTCTCAGATCACTAGCCCCTTTTCAAAATGTCCTTTTTTGTTTGTTCTGTTTTTCAAGAGACACCATGGGCTTTTTGTAATTAAAGTTGTATTGATTTTGTATTTTTAAAAAAGGATTATAAAAAGACTAGCACAGACCAGAACAAAGGCAGATAATGGATGGTAAACAGGAAAGATAACAGTCCAGAAATATGCTCATAATAATTCTCATATACCTGTTCCCTAAAGTTGATTCAGAGACCACTTTGATTCAAATGCCATCCTCTGTACCAACAGTTTTCAAGAGTTATCCTAGCCAGTGACTTACATTGACCATGGCGATTATGATTATAGGCTTTCTATCTGAAAAGTATTTAATTTATTTTAAGTAAAATGTTTATCTCAGGATCAGCAGCATAGCAGTTGAGGCCTGGGACATGATAATCAAAGGACTCTTTAGAACTTCAGGAAACTTCTTTACTCCAGAGCTACTGCCACCCACAGATTGGTCAGGCTGATATATCCTCAAGTGGCATATTAAGGTCACAATTAATTTTTCCACAATAGTAACAAAGGTTGTTGGGAACACTAAAGAGGAAAACCTGAACACTGCTGCAGCTCTGTTTCAGTGTCCAGTACAACTCTTCTGTGCTTTTTGGGTATTAATTATAAGGTGCAATACAAATTTCCAGTGTCTCAAATCTGTCAGTAGAAGGTCATCAGAATAGGTGTACCAGAAATGTTCTCATCTCCAACACCCCAAAATAGCTCCTAAGTTACATCTACAGTTCTCACAAGAGTATTTCATTGGTCTGCTCAGGTGGCCACTGCAGTGTGACATCTGTTGTGTTCTTTCTGTCATTTTTAGTCTAGCTCACCGAGGTTATGTTGTATGTCTGAGAAATATATAAAGGGGCCTTATTCCTGCCATGTCACAGCTAACCATGACAGTGCCCTTTCTGAGATGGTAGGGTTACCTCCTGCCACTTCCAAATTGTCACTAAATTGTACAGTTCCTCATCTGTGTTATTTTCCAGGAGAATGAGGAGACTGTCCCTCTCTGTCACACTTTATCAACATTTCTCATCTTGACCACCACAGGATTGCTGTTTCTTCATGTGACATCGATAACATTATTGGCTATACGTAGGCAATAGGTCACAGAGCTGACCTGAGTTCAGAGGTCACGCTGCCCTCCCTCTCTGTTCTCCCTTGTCCCTGGACACATTCTTGCACTCCTCAGGGGACCATGTTTGAGTGAAAACCTAAAGCCTTTCAGAAATCAATTCAGATAAACGAATTGTTGTTATCTGATTCCAGTTTGTGTAGGAGATTGAAACTAAAGAGAAAATGAGATGTTAGATTAGCAATGGTTTCCATATAGCTGCTTGTCATGTAGCAGCTAGCATGAATAATGGGGATTTGACTAAGACAATCAGATGGATATTTGCAATAGCTAAAAGAAAGTGATTGATGTGAAACTTGTGAAAATTACAAAGGGAGAACTTTGACACTTAAAGTTAAGAAACCTGTGATCTAGTTACAGCTCTGCTACTAACTAGTTGTGGGACCCTGGGAAACATAATTTAATTTTCTGGGCCAAGTTTCCTCTTTCTATTAAATGTAGGAAAATACAATCTCTAAGTCACTTCCAGTTTTCTGCTTCTAAGAGATTGAATTTCTATGCTAATTCTTTGATATCAAGCAGGGATCTGTTTTCTGGATGTATCTTTGAAAACTTACTAGATCCTAAGGGGGAAGTCCATAAGCAATCATTAAACCAACATTTAAGGGAAATCTGCTTTAAGCAAGTCCTTAAGCAAAATGCCATAGAAAATCCAAAGACTTTTAGACAGGGAGCCATGAATGTCTATGAAGTCAAGGTGTGACTCCTGGCATCAAGTTAGTGGAGTGCAAGCCATCTGTGCTGTGGCATGATGTGGCAAGAGAGGTTCTGGGATTTGAAATGAGACATGATAAGATTCTGGATAGAGGAAAGAGAATGAGAAAATGCACTTGCGGGGAAGTATCAGGAGAACGAGTTGGTGGTATGTTAACTAGGGCTGAGTTTTCAGGAAATGAAAGTGCCCTTGGTTGTGGCAGACATTTGGAGATAGTCCCATCCCACCTAACATGCCTTCAGAGGTTTCTGCTCTTACTATGGAAAGTGAACAACTGTATTCTTGAGATAAAGATTTCCCTGTGAAGACAGAATGTTGATTCCTTATTAACCTTTAAAATCTGAGGTAAAGCTGAGAAAATCTGACTTAAAAAACTAAAGAAATGACATCACCACACTCTTTTAAAACCAGCTATGAATGTCTTTAGTTTCAGAAGCTCACAGAGTGTCAGTGGGTGGGGGGCTTTTCTCGGCTGGGAAGAGATAAAGAAGCAAACATGAATACAAACTCTACATTTAGTTTGTGCCTTGAAGCCATTGGCATTAATTAAGATTCTATGGCTTCCGAACAATTATGACATAATTAAAGCAAGATTCTTTCTACAGTAAAACAATAAGAAATGACTTTTAGAAAACATGGGAACCATTAAAACAGCACATCAGTATCAAAATGAGCAATATTTACTAGTATTAGCACTATTAAAATGCCTTTTGAAGACAAACTTGGGCAATTATTACTCAGAAAAACTCACATTTGGAGATATAGAGCAGTGATAATTAAATCCCACACTCTATATATCTCTCTTTTTTGTGTTTGACAGAACAGAGTCTTTAAGAGAATCTATTTTAATGGCATTGAATTAGCAAGAAATTCAAACAGAGAAAGGGCACTTAGCAGGAGGTTGGGATTCGAGGAGACACAACTTGCATTATTATTATTATTATTACTGTTATTGTCCTTACTCCTTTGAGGTGCTAAAGCTCCATTTGTGGGACTGGTTTATGTCCATAAATAAGTTCAGCCACTGGTTCCTAAACTTACTCTATTGGATGTAACACATCCTTAATTAAAATGGACAGTGTGCAGCTAAGTTGGACGATTACGCAGGTCTCATAGATGGAGCACTTGAGAATTGGGTCATTGGTTTGAATCAAATGGTGAGCCAGTGTTCAACTGTTCAAAAGCATCATGCAGAATAAAGTCAGGGCTTTTAGTGAATTGTGAAGTTTTGAATGTTGGGTAAGCAAAAACATAGCTCTGATTAAAGTCAGCGTTACCAGAGGCCAAATGTGGCTTATATGTCTGTTGGAATGGAGGTTAATTAAAGTGAGAATCAGAAGACAGACAATAAAAATTCAACTACTTCCCCTCAGTTGGACCAAAGGATTAAATCATGTTTGCCTTAAAGAGAGATTTACTTAGCCCCCACCCACTGTTTCTAGTATTTTTTAAAGACCACAAGGCTGCATCTGAAAGAGAAAATGAATAAATTTCCTCCAAAAATATTAATGTTCTAAAACACATAAGATATGAGCAGGAAGGATGAGATAAAACCAATGGCACTTCTTTAAAAATCAGGTGAAAGAGATGAGATAAGGTAACATACAAACTACCCACAATGCCCAGTTATAAAGTTTTGTCTTACGGTCAAATTGTTTTGATTAAAAAAATAAATAAATAGCCCTGGCCGGTTAGCTCAGGGGTAGAGCATCGGCCTGGCGTTCAGGGGTCCCGGGTTCGATTCCTGGCCAGCGCACACAGGAGAAGCGCCCATCTGCTTCTCCACCCCCCCCCTCCTTTCTCTCTGTTTCTCTCTTCCCCTCCTGCAGCCAGGGCTCCATTGGAGCAAAATGGCTCCTTGGCCTCTGCCCCAGGTGCTAGAGTGGCTCTGGTCTCAACAGAGCGACACCCCGGAGGGGCAGAGCATTGCCCCCTGGTGGACAGAGCGTCGCCCCTGGTGGGCGTGCCGGGTGGATCCCGGTCGGGCGCATGCGGGAGTCTGTCTGACTGTCTCTCCCCGTTTCCAGCTTTGGAAAAATACAAAAAAATAATAAATAAATAAATAAATAAATGAAACACAAGAAAACTGCCCCATAAGTCCAAAAACCTTTTAAGAGGAAAGAAACCAGGCAAAGGAGGTGTTGTATTGCATCCTCAGGGCTCAGTAGGTGGGGCTGGGAAGGAAGCCTTGCAGGCGGGTGAGGGGTTGGGGTGCCCTTACTGAAAAGCTAGGTGATGAATTTGGTATGACTATAAGGAATTAGAAAAAAAATTCACATGTGACATCATAAATTTCTATTCTTAGCATGCCATGCATGCATGGATTTCTTCTTAGGTCATGTCAAAGATAAACAAAACTAGACACTAGTTAAAGGGGTAAGGGAAGATTTTAATCATCCTAAGCTAGTGTGGTAGGCAGAAAAGTCTAGTGCAACCTGTGCTCAACTTCCATTTGTATAGAAGTAACTGGGCAATTTCAAGAAAGAGTGAGAGAATAGAGGGGTCTAAGCTGGCTCAGCAGAGTCAGGGAAGTGAAACATTACAAAAAAGTAGGAGGAGAGGTTGGTCCATGTAAAACCTGTATGGGTTTGCTAACTGGCAATGATCAGAGTTAGGGTCCTACTTTCCACAGAGGCTGGTAAATGGGCCTTGTTAGAGAAGAAACAAACAGTATGTTCTTTGAAGAACATTGAGTTTTCTCAGGCAGGCACTTTAAAGGGTGCTGGGGTCAACCTAGGGATTCAGCCTTGGGCTGTTGGCAACTACGTTAGTGTGTGTTTAAGTCTTTAAATGTCAAGGCTTGGGCTTAGTTGAGAAGAGGGCTCCAAGGAGCATGGTTAGAGTTTGGTCAAGGAAAGGCTCTTTGTCACCCATCAATTCCTAAGAGGCAGAAGCATACTCATAGCGTTATTACTGTACAGTTCATAGGTCAGTCATTGGAATACTTGCAGGAACCAGGGCTCTTCTTTGTTCAGGCTGCATCAAATCTGGCTCTATATAAATAGAACCATTTTTATTTTATTTTTTTATTATTATTATTTTTTGTATTTTTTTGTATTTTTCTGAAGTTGGAAATGGGGAGGCAGTCAGACAGACTTCTGCATGCGCCCAACCGGGATTCACCTAGCATGCCCACCAGGGGGCAATGCTCTGCCCATCTGGGGCATCGCTCTGTTGCAACCAGGGCCATTCTAGTGCCTGAGGCAGAGGCCACAGAGCCATCCCCAGCACCCGGGCCAACTTTGCTCCAGTGGAGCCTTGGCTGTGGGAGGGGAAGAGAGAGACAGAGAGGAAGGAAAGGGGGAGGGGTGGAGAAGCAGACAGGCACCTCTCCTGTGTGCCCTGGCCAGGAATCAAACCCGGGACTCCTGCAAGCCAGGCCGACGCTCTACCACTGAGCCAACTGGCCAGGGCCTAGAACCATTTTTAAACAGAAGCACTGGCCCTAGTCTGATGGCTCAGTAGATAAGGCATTGACCTGGAATGCCAGAGATCACAGGTTTGACCCCTGGTCAGGACATGTACAAGAAGCAATCAATGAGTATACAACTAAATGAAACAATGAATTGATGTTCTCTCTCTCTCTCTCTCTCTCTCTCTCTCTTCCCCTCTTTCTCTCTCTCCCTCTTCTTCTCCCTCCCTTCCTCTCACTCTGAAATCAATGGAAAGACTTACAAATCAAAAAACAGAAGCATTACTGCTGCTGTAAAATGAAAAAAAAGCCTATTCCTTGACCTGAAGTTATTCATAGCTTATTTTGTGTAAAAAGACAACCAGCTAAAAGAGATGGTAGACAATGAAGCTAGGACTAGAAGCCCTTGACCATTCATTTGGGATCCCCATCACCTAGCATTACTACATCTCTTCCTATTATCTTATTTGCTTTAACTTGTGTCTTTTCCATATCCTGAAATCCCTTATTTCGTACATTTCATGGGGGAGGTTAACGCTTCATTTGTGGTAGGGATCTTTTATAATTTCATTATGATACTGAACAATATTGGGCACACAATATTTACAGCTGATAGAGTGTCACTGACTAAATACTTTTGCAGAATAATTACAAACAAAGAATATCAATAACATCCTGATATTCTATGCTGAAGTAACCTCCCAAATTAGGATAATGATATATCCTACACTCACCCAAGGTTTCCAGCAAGTCCTGCTGTCCCAGGATAGCTGACCTCCAGAACGTAGCTCAACCTTGCACTATCTTCATGGTCACTGAGGCAGGGGAGAGAATTATGCATAAGAGTCTCACACAAACAAATATATATTACTGACATGTCTGCTTGTGTTTCATGAGTCCAGGCCAGTCACAGGGAGATGACAAGACCAGGGTTTAGGGAGGGGCTAATCCCTCCAAGGAGAAGCCAAAAGATTGATAAGCAGCTCTAGTATTTATACTTATAACAACTAGTATCAGAGCCCAAGCAACAGAAAAAGTGCAGTATTTTATCTAGAGCACTAAAAGCCTGAAAAGCTGATGAAAATATGACAGAGAAAGAATTCAGAGGCAAAAATAGATATCATCTGATTTCAGTAAACACAGTTGAGAAATAATATTTTTACCACAAATGGTTCATTTATATTTCAGAAAGCAAAATCAAATGAATTACTGCATTGAAAGTGAATAAAAAATGGGAGAAGGCATATCAAGGATATGAATAAAAAAAACTAATAAACATGTTAACAAATGAAATAACTGTGACATTTGATAAAAGCAAGGTGGTTGCAAATTAAATTCATGAAATGAAAAAGAAAGCTTTATGTGGAAAAGCAAAGTTTAAAAAAATGGCTAATTAGATGGCAACATGGACTTGGGATGAGCAGCATCTGACAAGGAAAGATAAGCAAACACCTTGAATTATTGAGTGTATACAAATCAGCATGTCTCCACTCATTCCTGTCAAGGTTACCAGGAGCCAGACAAAGAGATGAATGACACACACCTTCATTATTTAGGCCAATTCTCCACTCTGGCTTGAGGTGATTGGGTTGCCCAGATAAACCATTTAATGTTTATCCCCAAGCAATGGGTCAGATAGCAATTTAGTCTCTAAAGGAACTTTGAAAGAGAGAGAGAGAAAGAGAGAGAGAGAGAGAGAGAGAGAGAGAAAGAGACCATGAAATTGCCAGCTCCGTTATCCAAACATCTGAATTCTGAGTCAGATTGAACCTTCACCATTAGCTTATTTGAACTCTGGCTCACCCTTTGTCTATTTTAAATGTTAAAGACATTTCCATATATGTAAATTTGGTCTGTCAGAATATCTAAACCTGAGGTAGGATTGCCTTTGGAAAGCAGTGAACACCATTCTATTAGATTATTTTGACACAATATAGTATCCCTGGAATAATAGTTTAGATATAGATTATCATTAATAATAGAAGTACATATCCCCAGGAAACAAACTTGACAAAGTGATTAATATAAACATACAGAATATTTTTATGGCCAAGTCAGTCTTGAATGATGTTACTTAATAGGTCAAAACTGTAAAATAAAAACTAATGAAACTTTAATATATAACAAAACAGACTTCTGGCATCATTTAGACTAATCACCCCAGTGTTCCTCCAGCTTCCTCCTTTTAAGCACATATATTGGTTCCTTTGTAGAAAGAAAGCTTGCCAAATAATTTTTGACTCTCTTGATAAAATTATGTCCTTTGGAATTTTTATCTCCCTCCACTTACAGCCATAACGATTTATTGTGTTTGGATACTAATCATCACTTCCTCTGAATTTAAGGGTGTTTGGGAATAGTCTATTTTAGAGAATGTCTCCTTCTCAACTGAGTGGAAAAACCTGGTAGATAAGAACTATGTTTGTGCCTCGCTCTGACACAGTGCCTAACACAGTGCCTCCTACATCATATGCACTCCATAAAAGCTTGCTGTAGTACATTGGAAGTTGAGCCTATCGTGCACAAAGCCTCCTGTTATTCTCATGCCACATACATACCAGCTTCCACCTACTTTCTCCCCCGCAATGTGTTATTTTTTTCCTTCTAAGGACATATCAAGTACCTGTTTTGGACTCATTCCCCAAAGAGAGCCCATAGAGATAAAAATAAAGAAATTTGAGTCCCTGCTCTGCAAGTTGAGCAGAGGAGGTTTCCACATTTAAAAAGTGACAAAACAGGGAAGACAAAATTTAAAAAGCACCAAAATATGTTGCTCATATTGTATCACAAATTGTTCAAGGAAGAAATCCATGTGAACTGAACAAGAAACTAGAATTCTTGCCAGTTAAAGCCCCAGTTAGAAACTTTGATCTCAGCCACAAGTTCAGAGTCAAATGTCAATGTCTAGCCATACCCAGGTATGTCACAAATAACATCCTCAATAGCATTCAGGTATAAAGGGAGAGGAGTACTAAATTAAAGATCATATTGAGAGAAGGAAGCAGAGAAGACTTCCTTCAGGTGCTATTCCATACCACATGGTAAATAACTAGTTTAAAATAACTAGTTTTGCCAGTAATTCAGTATCTAAAATTGTGTATGCATACATACATGAGTTTAAGAGATTTCTCTATTGCCAGGAAGACTAGTGAAGGAAATCTTTTAGAAACAGTCTAAGTCACAAACCATATCAGTTCAACCTCCCTTTTCCATAATGTGACCTAGTTAACTTTAAATGGTATAAGATCTAACCTTGCACAACCCATCACCCCATAGCTCTGAAAAAAAAACATTTACACCCTTTCTGTGACAACTTTTTCTTTTAACACTGTGTTTTTGTTGTTGTTGTTTGGTTTATAAACAAACAAAAATTTATTTCTCAGTGTTCTGAAGGCAGGAAATCCAAGACCAAGTTGCCAGCAAGGTCAAGGTCTGGTGAAGACCCTCTTCCTGTTTGCAGAATGCTGACTGCTCATTGAAGACTCACATGGGGAGAGCAAAGAGCTAACGCTGCACTTTGAGGCAGTATTACCATAGTTTAGAGAATACATTTTTAATGATTAGAATAATAAACATTGTTCTTCAGTCCCAGATTTTCTAAAAATGGGCATGTGTTTATATCACAATTTCTTTTTAGAATTAGACAAAGAAAAATGTTTGCGCTTATACTAAAATATCATATATTTATAAACTAGTTCTGCGTTTCAGGTGGAAGAGATACATGATGCAATTGTGTTAAGATAATTAAGATAAAACTAGGTTACCAAAAAACAAAAGTGTATTTTAAGTAAAATGAATGTCTCCCTCTTACAAATTTTTATCATGCTTTGCACCATTGTCACTGGTACCTCTTAGAAGACCCTTTCTCTGAATGTCTATCCTCCCTGCCTTGCTTGTAAGGTACTTTAGGGTGGGGACTGTGGACTCCCTATTACACAATGCAATGCCATCTCTATGGAAGTACTGGGTCAGTCCTTGCTGAGTCTGAGGGAACTAGGTAGACCTTGGCCTGGACTGATCAAGTCTTTGATCTAATTTGGCTTTCCTTCAAACACAGACAAGCAGAATGAAGGAAGCTGAAAGCATTGCTTTGAGTTAAAGAATGCCTAGAGCAGAGAAGACAAATTTAAAAATTAAATTATCACCACCACTCCAGCCTTTCCTTCTTCTCTTGTTAGGAATCTTGGCTTAAAGAGGAAGAGTTCCATGGAATTTTTACTGTGCGGAAGGGCTTGACCATATTTTTTTCTGCTTCTGGTTTGTATGCTCGAGTAGAATAATGAAACTAGATTCTCACTGAAATGCACTTGGGTTTTGCGTTTGTTTTTTTCTAGGCAGGTTTGCTAATATGTTTTCAGGTGGCTCTTAATACCGGTCTGTGGCAGTTGGCTGCAGTCTCACTTGGCTCCTGGGGCTCATTTACTCTGTGGTCTTTACTTTAGCAGGATCAGTTGCCATTGGCTTCAGTTGGCAACCTGGTAGCTCAGACATGAGATCTGTGGGATCCCGTGGAAGAACCCCAGGGTGTGCCTGATGTGAGGTGCAAATGCTCCTGGATCCCATTGACTGTGTGTTCAGTAGGCTCAGACCATCGGTCTCTGAGATGCCTCACTCTTTTAGCCAAACTTACCAAAGCTGCAGGGATGAAGGCAATAAAAGGCCACAGTAGCTGCAAGGGAGTGAATGAATGTCCTTTTTCCTGTTAGCCCGCTCTTGTAGCTTGCTGCCCCTTGCCATTTTAAAGTTGCAGGCTTATGGCTGAGTAGTATTCCATAGTGTATATGTGCCACATCTTCTTTATCCAGTCATCCATTGATGGGCTTTTTGGTAGTTTCCATGTCCTGGCCACTGTGAACAATGCTGCAATGAACATCGGGCTACATGTGTCTTTACGTATCAATGTTTCTGAGTTTTGGGGGTATATACCCAGTAGAGGGATTGCTGGGTCATAAGGTAATTCTATTTTCAGTTTTTTGAGGAACCACCATACTTTCTTCCATAATGGTTGTACTACTTTACATTCCCACCAACAGTGAATGAGGGTTCCTTTTTCTCCACAGCCTCTCCAACATCTGCTATTACCTGTCTTGTTAATAATAGCTAATCTAACAGGTGTGAGGTGGTATCTCATTGCAGTTTTGATTTGCATTTCTCTAATAACTTGAGTATCCTGATTTATTGATGTCACCCCATTAAAAAAATAAAATTATTAAAATAAAAAAAGGGCCCTGGCCGGTTGGCTCAGCGGTAGAGCGTCGGCCTCGCGTGCGGGGGAACCGGGTTCGATTCCTGGCCAGGGCACATAGAAGAAGTGCCCATTTGCTTCTCCGCTTCTCCACCCCCCCCCTTCCTCTCTGTCTCTCTCTTCCCCTCCCGCAGCCAAGGCTCCATTGGAGCAAAGATGGCCCGGGCGCTGGGGATGGCTCCTTGGCCTCTGCCCCAGGCGCTAGAGTGGCTCTGGTCGCGGCAGAGCGACCCCCCGGAGGGGCAGAACATAGCCCCCTGGTGGGCAGAGTGTCACCCCTGGTGGGCGTGCCGGGTGGATCCCCGTCGGGCGCATGCGGGAGTCTGACTGTCTCTCCCCGTTTCCAGCTTCAGAAAAATACAAAAAAAAAAAGAAAAAGAAAAAAAAAGAAAAATAAAAAAAGAAAAACTAAAAAATAAATAAATAAAGTTGCAGGCTTCTCTGTAGCTTCCGTTAAAGGTGCCATGCCTCCAGCCAGCTCCATGACCAAATCTCATCCTTTAGCCACGACTTGGGGGATTTTATTTTTTTCTTAATATTAAATCCCTATTGAATAAAGCCTACTTTATTTTGGATAATGTATTTGTATAAATTTTAATCAATCAGGTACTGTATGTAAAAAAAAAAAAAATGGAAACAAACAAAACCAAGTAAAAAAAAGCACCTAATTTTTTCCTATTAGATCTAACAGTTTACCAGCACTGGAACACATTTCTGGCCCCAGCCTGCCTGTGTTTGTTTTTAATACAACTGTGCCTTGTCACATAATATAACCGCTTTTTATTTTCAATGATATTAACTGTCTGCAGGGAGAAAGAGGCAGAAGACCTCTCCAGGACCTGAAAGTCTTATAAATAAATGAGTTTTTTAACCTCTGTTGTAATACAGATATCTTTTCAATATAATATTAAGACCCTTTGTGACAGGATCTGTCATTTTAAATACAAAAACCACTACGCCCATGGAATAAAAATACTTACTTGGCAGATGAAAAATATGTAGGTTCCACTTTTACTTCCTGTGGCTGATAGTATATAATACTTTGTTGTTCTCCCCTGCCATAATTGCAGAGAATAAATGAGAAGGTAAGATATGGCCAAACCACAATTAGGTGGGTGCCAGCCGACAGATGGTAAATCTCAATGCCAGAAGCTTCTGGTATGTATCATCTCCTTAGTCCTCAGTCATCTCCATCAGTGAGCATAAAATAACTGAAAGCCTCTGGAAATACTGAGGAGTTCCAGGAAGTTCCACATAAACATGACAAACACAATGAATATCAGTAGGCTAATGACTTAGCTCACTTCTTAGTCTTTCAGAACACTTCTAGTTAGGAGCAGAATTGTTCCTACAAAACCCGGAAAACTCTTGACAAAGGTTATACTCTTCAACCAACTGCAGCCTTTGCTGGGTCATGGAATTGTCAACATTGGGTAATTTGGCCAATATTAAGAACTTGACATCTTTTGGACAGCTATTATATTCAAAGCCCTGAGCAAGATACTATAAAATAAAAAGCTATCTCTGGTTTGAAGATGCTTATGACAACAAAATTTACATAAAAATGAATACCCACAGAAATTTAAATATATTTCAAACTTTGGAGCAATTCAGAATAAGATATTATATATGTGTTACACAGTACCCAATAGATTAGAGTGTGTGTTGTGAGTTTGGAAATATAAAAAAGGGTTGTGTTTTTTTTATTGACTTGTGAAGATCTAATAATAATAATAACAAAGAAAATAGTTAAGTGACAAGACTTGGAGAATATATATAAAATAACCATTTAATTTTTTTTTTTTTTTTTTGTATTTTTCTGAAGCTAGAAACCGGGAGAGACGGTCAGACAGACTCCCGCATGCACCCGACCAGGATCCACCTGGCACGCCCACCAGGGGGCGACGCTCTGCCCACCAGAGGGCGATGCTCTGCCCTCCGGGGCCTCGCTCTGCCGCGACCAGAGCCACTCTAGCGCCTGGGGCAGAGGCCAAGGAGCCATCCCCAGCGCCCGGGCTATCTTTGCTCCAATGGAGCCTTGGCTGCGGGAGGGGAAGAGAGAGACAGAGAGGAAGGAGAGGGGGAGGGGTGGAGAAGCAGATGGGTGCTTCTCCTGTGTGCCCTGGCCGGGAATCAAACCTGGGACTTCTGCACGCCAGGCCGACGCTCTACCGCTGAGCCAACTGGCCAGGGCCAAAATAACCATTTCAGTTGGGCCACTGGGGATACCTAACCATAGGAAAAAATGATGGTGCGCACTAGTACAGTGAGTAGCTTGATAACAAAAGAAGTTACAGATGACACTATGTTTTTCACTAAAACTAAAGTGTACATAAATTCAATATCTTTTAAATCACTATTATCTATGATTTCCATGAAGAGTAAATAGGGCTGATTTGAGCACCATTGGTTTAATTATGATGGGAAAACAGAGGCTAAAGTAATTTAAGAGACTTTCTAATGCAGATGTGGTATATACTTGTTACAGAAGACACAACTTCTGATTTCTTTCTGCTGTTTTTTTTTACACCTACTATTCAATGTTATTCTAGCTCAATAACAATATATAATAAAAATATGAGAAGGTAAAGGAAGAATAAGAACAAAAACTTTCCTGGAGATACAAAATAAGGTCAGAGAGATTCCAGGGCAGAACACAGGATAAAGGAACCGAGCAGATTGTATCTGTTAGTTTTTTTGTTTTATTTTTTTCTTTTTATTTTGGGTTTTAAGACTTGTACTGCTGGCATTAGCCCTTTTAATTCAGTGTGATGAGATCCTGTCTTTGGTCAACTCTCTTTTATTACCTTGCAAAGGAATAAACGAGGAGTAGCTCTTGGTCATGGCTGCTGAGGGATCACACCTGCAATGTGACTAACAAGGTGGTAATTCAGCTCTTTTGGCCAGGAACACAAGCCAGAGCTGGTAAGTCAACCACTGCTGCATTTTAACCATTCAGACTTCTGCATTCATGTGCAAGTAGTCCTCTGCTTACTACTTACTATTGAGTCTGATTTCAATTTCTATATGACTATCAAACAAAATCAAAAGCAGGAGGCACATAGCCCAGCTTGGATGTAATTCTCACTTCTGGCCTTTCTTCATGTTGATCAACTTCTCAGAAGGCCTGAGTCCTTTAGTGAAGTGAAGTCCCCTGTTATCTAGAGCCTGTGGTATATGTATGCTGGATATACATTCACAATCAGGTCATGTTTCTAATCCTGACACCACCACCTACCTAAGTGATGGTCTAGGGAAAATAATTTAACACCTCTGGGTATTAATTTTCTCACCAGTTAAATGGGACTATTTCAATGCTCTCCTTCTAGGGGCACTTAAGGATGTCAAGGATGTGATATAGGCACAGCAATAAGAACAGTGCTTTGGATATTATAGGCCTAATTTTCTACTGTTATTATTTGGTTGGAGACTTGGAAGAACCTATTGCAACAAGAAAAGAATAGGACTGGAGTAAAGAAGCCCAGGATCTTCTAAGTCTCAATATCCTCATTCATGACCAAAACAGGAACAATATTTATTTTTCTAGTTAATTAGTCAGGGTAGACAAGGCAAAAAAAAAAAAAAAAGTGTTAAGCTCTGAACCTCAGGGTTTAACACAATACAAGTTCATTTCTTGCTCCTTAAGCCTTAAGATTTTAGTGCAGGTGTTTGGTGAAAGGCTTTTCTTGCTATGTTTCATGGACCAAGATCCCTCCATTTATGATTTTGTCTTTCTTTTAGACTTCCATGATCTCTCAGTTTTGCCAGTAGTTTTGCCAAGGAAACATACAGATAGATTTGTTAGGGAAGTTTGTAGTACAGATTGTGCACAAAGAGAACCAAAAAGACAAGGATTCAAACACTTCTCCATCTGGCAGGGGAGATACTCAGCCCAACTTCCATATTAGCCCCTATGGCTCTGGGTTCTTAGGACCATGGTAAAAATAGGAAGGGGAAGAGATAAACTTGGGAAAGCTTTATGTTAGCTTTTTCTCTAGAACCTGTCATGCTGGACTAAGCTATTCCTGAAGAAAGAACAAGTATCAAGCACCTCCAAAAAGTATTCTTTATTTTAAAGAAATATTTAGTTAAATTACTAGAGTTAGAAGGAACCATAAACCAGTTATACTGCTACAGCCACCATGACAGATGAGAATTCAGGTTTGTTCTCTCATTTTGCATCAGTTCTCATTTCTAGATGGTCTTATCCCATGGATATCATGATAGTGGCTCAGAGCTACTGCACACCCTGTATAAGCCAGAGTTACCCAAAATACTTGACAAACACTAGTCCATTGAATGCTTAGTACAACACTCTAGGTGATACTACTACATTTAGACCCCTTTTACCAAAATTATAACCCAGAGAGATGTATTAATGTGTCCAGAACTACAGACAACATAGAGGTCAAGCTGGGAATTAGGTGGCTCAGAACTGACATCCATGTTCTTAATTCCTCCACAACATACTGTCTCAAGGCAATATCAGCTGTTTACCCTAGTTAAGATCTTAGGATATAGACAGAAAAAAAGCGTTTCTCTACTTATTGCTCCCTTAAACTATTTGGAAATCTATATTAAGTACAAGTAAATAGAGTCTTTAAGGTGACAGTCCTGTTGAATCCCTCTACTAGCCCTTCTCCCCCCAATCTTCTGTCCTCGAGGTCAAACTGCACAAGTCTTCCAACCATGTTTCAAGTAAGATCAGGCATTTGCCATATTGTCGCCATCTAGTTGTCAATGCCTCTTAAAAGGCTGCACCAAAAATTGAAAGAAAAAAAAATTCTCTAGAAGTGGTTTGACTACACTATAATGACTTAGGACTCCAGTCTTCACAGATCTGTTCATTCAATCTCTGTCTCTTCGGCTACCGAGTATATTCCTTTCCAGAAACCAGGCGACAGTGGATCTGAAGGGATTTGTTTTATAGTCAGAACTTTCTGGAGGCATCGTTCTTCATCCTTTCCTCTGCTGGCCCTCTCTCACCCACTGCTGTTTCATTTTACTGAAGAAACATATTCGATTTTAAATTTTAATTTTGGAAATAAGGCCTTCCATGCTAGGCTATATTTTACACCTCATGCTTATATAAGTGCCTAAATGATTCTTTTTACTGCAATGACCTTTCCAAGCTTTTAAATTTATTAAAACAGGTTTAAATAACCTTTTTTAAAAATTATTGTACTCAAATATAATATTAAGCCCGAGCTTATTTTCTATAGCTAAAATTGAAAATATGTTTTAAACCAGTTAAATTTGTCCTTTAAAAAACAGCAACAACAACAACAAAAAATACAAGAACAAGACAATCAGCCAATTTTCCATTATTCCAGACCTTATATTGAACTGGCATTTTAAATCAAGCGTCTTGAAATGTCATCATAGAGAGAGACTAGAACCTCTGGTCTGTGACACCCTGGCTTACTCCTTTGTTACCCAGATGGGAAGGAAAAGGAGAGTTTGAAATGCAGTAACCTGTTATACTTACTCATCTGTGACACAAACCCTGGAAGATAAAGCTAAATGGAGCTCTGTTGAAAGTTGTACAATCATTTCTACCTTTTCACTGGTTGATTTAATTGGATTAGTTCCAGAGTTGACTTCCAGCCTGGGAAAACCAAATTCCTCTACTTATATAAGGAAAAAAAGCAAAGCAAAAAAAAACAAAACAAAACACCTCACAAAAAAACAAACAAACCAGAGAACAGAAAATACCAGGAAGTCCGGAACCGCAGAAGAATAAACAGAATGAGTTTTGTTGCCTGTCCCTACTTATATCTTATAATCTTCCCTCATTTCATTCCCTATTTGGCATCATCGCACCCAGGTATACTCTATTTATATCTTAATGATGAAACCTTCCCATGAATTATATCTTCGTTTTAGAATGGAGAGTGATATCTCATGTAAGCCATTATCACACACTCATATGCCTGATTGCCCCATAGTTGTCAATGCCTCTTAAAATGTTGTACCCACACCTATCAGAAAGAATTTGATTCAACTCAAATAGCATGCATTTATTGTTTACATAGGTTCATTCATTAAATCTCTGTTATTTAAGTAAAAAATTCTATTCTATCTTAAGCAGCTGCCTGACATTGAATTTGTTGCTTATTTATAAGTTGGAAACTTTCTGGAAACATCTCTCTTCATCTTCTTCCCCTTCCCTCCATGCTGTTACTAGAAAGATTAGGTGTTCAGCCCAATACACAGGCTTCACTTACTCTTCTATGTCCACTACACACCAAGCAGACCTGGGTACACACTGGGCATTGAATGTAAACCTTACATCCCAATCTCTCAGGAACTTTATCTCCACAAATTAGAATGATTGGAAGTTCTGCCAATCTTATCTTCCATTTTAATCCCATGGACCCCTAGCCTCCCAACTTTTGAAATCATATTATTTGATTTTTAAAATCCTGCCTTTCATTTGATTAAAACTCTCCTTGACACAGGCAATATCAGTGATGAATTCCTGACCACCACTGCTCACCAATACTGGAATGCCACATGCGACGTGATTTGTTTTATAGACATTATCTCAAGTCATCGGCAGGCAGTTCCACTCACACCACTTTCCCACCCACCAGAAGAAAAAGTGCATGCAACAATGCCAAAGTGTTTGCACATCACTTCCAGAGTTTCCATAACACAAGCTCCCATTTTCATTTGTGGTAATGAGAACAGCTCACAACAACAGTTCTTGCCACTTCCCTCCTTATTGTTCTTGTTTGGAAATGGGCTATAAAACTTTACCACCTCATCATTATAGATCACTTTAAAAATAAAATAAAATAAAATCTAATTTACATTTTGTTCCAACTGGTTTTCTTGACTGACAGTTGTCCACAGCTCAGTGGCTGCTCTGTTCAGTGTACTTTAATTTTGAGCTTTCAAGTATTTCGGAAGCCCATTCAGAAGTAAATTCTCAGAGAAAATTGAGCTCTGTCATGGATGGATTAGTACTATAATAGTTGGTCACATATCTTGCATGAAACCTTTCAGAAGCAAGGCAAATGAGAAGGAAATGAAATTCATTTCATACTTCTTCAAGCACGCTAAGAGACTTTCTCTCCAAGTAATCTGTGAAGTAGCACTGGTTTATTGGAGGTTCGCATAACTACCATTACATTATACCTTGTCACAATCTCATGTATTGGGTGACTGCTTTTTCTGAACGGATGGTACCTGCAAAGTGCTCTCTGAAGGCACTGAACAGTGAGTGTCATTTCTTTGATCAAAATGTAGAGGTCTACGGAATAACATAAATAAAAGTACTTGAGCAATATTGAAACATTATAGGTCAAAGGTGAATAAAATCTGAAATGCAGATATATAGAAGGCATCATATTTGCTTTATGATATATTGATAAACGAAAAGACCAAAAGGGAGGGTGATTAGTGAAGGGAACAGAGAGAGAAAGAGGCAGAGAAAGGGGGAGAATTTGGCTATTTTGTCAATTGCAATAATGTTAGCATTTTACTGGAAACATATCATTTAGCATGCTATCAACATTGTGTTAGTTAGCAAAGATGTATTATGTAAAATATTAGTAGGAAGAATAATAAGCTGCATGTGAATTTTATTTTAATTAATTGTTTCATGCTTTTCAGCAATGTCATTTCTTTAAGAACAACAAAATTATAAAGAAAGTGGAAAAGGTCAGTTGCTAGTTTTGTGTGTGTGTGTGTGTGTGTGTGTGTGTGTGTGTGTGTGTGTTTTAATAAACAATCACAAAAGAAAAACAATGGTATGATTGATTTTTTTGCCTTGCCAGAATTGATTATTTCTTTAGGTACCATGCAACTTGCTGCCTCACTGTAGGTGAAATGAAAAACTAAAACTAAACTAAAAAGTTTGACTTGGCAGCTCCTGAGGGACACAACTCAATCTATAGAAAGCCAGGACCAGAGATGCAATTTTTTTCAAATTCTGTCCCAGCCTGGTCTTAGAGATGAACTGCAGTGAAGCCCAGGGCAATCCTGAGTTGAATAAATGAATATAAGCAGGATTTGTTTGGCCACAAATTCAAGAATCTGGATGTGTCTTTCCATTAGAAAGGGCGGCAACATCTGTGTTGGTGGTGTGGGAGGGAATGAGTGACACCTCCATCTAAAAAGTGGTACTGAATCGTCATTGGTAGTCACTGTGTTCACTCACCACTGTATGATTTGGGTTCTAAAGGCTGTCGAGGACTAGAAAAGTGCAGGAGACTGGACTATGCAGGTACGGAAAGAAGAAGGGTTTTGAAAAAAAAGGGAAAAGATATTTAAAACATTTTGTCATTCCCATTTTGATGTAGACCTACCTTGTGATATCTAGGTAACAAAATTGAAATAAAATCTACCTAATTCCATTTTACCAGCTTTTGCCCCATGTGAAATCCTTTGGAGAGTAATAGCGTTTAATGAAGGTTCAGAAGGATAAGACTTGGTGGATTCGCACATCTGAGTCTCCCTTACTGAGTCTCCTGGAATCTCTGTTGCAGTCTTTGCTTTCTTTCTGAGTTTTTATTTCTTTCAAACAGAGCCCTTTCCAAGAAATGAAGCCCACTGCCTAACATCATCCTTTCTTCTAATCTGGGATGTCTGACCAAGTATCTGCTTAAAAGCATTGTTACTATTCCAGATTAAAAGAATATGGATGGATCAGGTAATATTGATGACACAAGCAAACAAATAAATCTCTGAGTTATTTAAAGAAAAAGTTCCCAGAAGCAGAACATTTGAGGTCCTGGTTAAATAGAATTGTTAGTCCTGATCCCACATAATCTGACTCTGTGGTGTATTCCTCGGTGTTCGAGCTTTTAGGTTACATGTTTCTAGGAAGCCATTGGTGATTCTGAGACAAAGACTCTGTAGCCCTTTTCTTGTGTGACAGTCTACCATGATTAATGGTAAGAGACAGAAATTTAGAATTCTAATCTATGAACTTTACAATGCTCAAGCTGCCATGATGTTTCCTAGGATTGTGTAATAGAAGTGCATGAAAAAGCTTTGAAATATATAGTCAGCATGTATCTGTTGAGTGAATGCTAAGTAAATTAATATCAGTAAGGAGCTATTACTACTGATGGTACCTATTATTGCTATTGTTTTTATAAACTATGCACTGCGATGTAAAAATATTTAGGGTTTAATAATGTGTTTTATGTGTCTGTGTGTCTGAAAATAATGAAATAAAAAATGTTGGCTAAATTACTTTTTCTACTTATTCTCCCACATGTCTAAAGCACTTGGATAGCGGGTAGATGTGATTCATCAAAAATCATTTGAAATAGCACGCCAAGAATGGAAGCTAATCCTGTCATAGGTTGAGCACATTTTAAAGAAACAAACAAAAAAACAAACAAGAAGTCATTAAAAGAAAAGACATTTCTTTGAGCTTAATTTATTTGACCCTTTATGTTTAAAAACCCTGGTGAAACACAACAGTTAGGCTTCTCATCTATTAGATGTTAGTGAGCTCATAGCTTTCAGTTGTGACCTATCAGGGGGCCAATATATTTAACAGTTAAGTGTGCAGTGCAATGGTAGACATTTATATGACTTTTGCCCCTTTCCAGGCAGGAAGTTGCTGTCATATGCCTCTTACAGAACGTGAAGTTAACCCTTAAAATGCTAAGTCCATTCTGGCTGAAATGTTGCAAAAATCTATTCACAGTACAGGCTTTCACTGAAAAATATTTTATTCATTTTGGGGAATATAAGCATGGGGTAGTTTTTAAAAACACATTAGAATGTACTAGTATCCACTGAAAAAAAAAGTTATCTTTTTGCAAATACTTGTGAATTTGTGCAAGTGTTCTTTCCCGCTAAGAAATGTCACTGCAGCTGAATTTTAAATCAAGCGTTCATATTTCTTTGGGGACTTTTAGATCAGCAAAAGAAATGGAATATTTACAATTTGGTGCATAATTCATTTTCTGTGTGTAACTTCATTTTTTGCCTCCTTTTTTTTTAGGTTGAATTGTGCTGAATTTTTGACAAAAATGGATATCATAAATTATTAAGAATCATTCCAGGAGCCAGAGTAAGTAGATTATTATTAGCATCATTATCATTGTGGCTAATAAAAGAATTTAGCAGGAAAGGGAAAAAATAATAGGATCTAAGATTGCTGACAAAGGTAGCTTAATGTTTTAGAGCTTGCATATTTATCAGAATTCTTGTGGGACAGGATTTTCTTGAATCACCACTCTGATCTGTGTCTTTTCCTGCTGCAAAACCCAAACCCAGCATACACTTCAGAGCTGTCAGCCTGCTCTCCTTCTCCCAGAAAGGCCTATCTCCTTCAGAGAGCTGGCAGGGTGATAACATCTTTTAGCAGGTAGGTGTGAAATCAAGGCAGGTGTTCATAACAAGTCCTATTCAGTGGGGATCAGAATCCACCGGTGTGACACTGGGCTCCCATAAGCCCTCAGGTTCTTCAGTTAGGTATGCTGACATGTGAGCCAAATAGGATCAAATATTTTAGCAGCTGGCTTTGTCTTCATATCCTTATTTGTTGTCTTGCTGAGCGAGGTATCTTGCTCCAAAACCTCCCCAGCACCAACATATGTACCCACTTGAAGTCCAATCATTAGTCATTCATTCCTTTTGGTGGAAGTGTTGGCCTCTATAAATAATGTTAATTCCTTTGTCATGGAGCAACCACTGAGTAACTTCATCCCATGACCAATGATGTAGTTGCTAGCTGTGGTCTGGAACTTGGGACGTCTAGTTTTTCTCTCTGCTGCTATTTGATGTAAGGAAGATCCCCTCATGAGTGGCAGAGAGGGAGAGCAGTACTTCCAAACGTGACTCCCTACACCCTTTTTTCCTTTACAGATACCATACAATGTTGTATAAGTGTAGAAATCCTCAATGAAAGAAACAGACATTGCTTCTACTTCCCATCCCTTTTCCCCCTCAGCTACTACCACTAGCAAGCCCCCTTTCCCTTCCCCTGCCACTGCCCCTTCTTCATCAGTTGGTACTCATTTTCCCACTCTCCCTAGCAAACCACCTCCCCACTCCACTTCCCATGTCCCTACCTCCTCAACCTGTGTCAATTTTCCTATCCTCCCTACCAAACCGGCTGCATCCTCCACTTCCCATGCCCCTGCCTCCTCAGCTTTTGCTGCCAGCAGACCACCTCCTCCTTCCACATTCCATTCACTATCCCGTTCAACTACTGGTCTCAGAAAACAAAAATGGATATCATAAATTATTAAGAATCATTCCAGGAGCCAGAGTAAGTAGATTATTATTAGCATCCTCCCCCTGCCACGTCCCAACCCCCATCACCCTTAACTACTGCCCCAAGCAAAGCCTCTCCCCATTCCACTTCCCATCCCTCTTTCTCCTCAATCCGTTCCCAGTTTGTCATTCTCCCCAACAAACCACTTCCCCCGTCCACTTACCATCACCTTCCCTCCTCAGCTGGTGCCCCCAGCAAACCACCTCCTCCTTCCACATCCCATTCTCCAACGGGTTCAACTACTGTTCTCAGAAAACACCCTCCCCCTGCCACTTCCCATCCCCCATCACCCTTAACTACTGCCCCAAGCAAAGCACCTCCCCCTTCCACCTCCCATCCCTCTTTCTCCTCAGCTATTGCTCCCAGGAGATCCCCTCCCGCTTCCACTTCCCATCCCCCTTCCTCCTCAATCCGTTCCCAGTATGTCTTTCTCCCTAGCAAACCACCTCTTCCCTCCACTTTCAATTACCTTCCCTCCTCAGCTAAGAAAAAACAAAACAAAACAGACATTGAACCTAAAGGAAATTAAAATAATTGAGAAAGATAATTTGAAAATGTCTACTGATGGTCAAGCATACCCAAGATTTGGAGATGGACAAGAACTTTTTAATGTATTTCTTTGCAATGGAATGCATGCCATTCTCCAGCAGATGTTTCAGGAGTTCAAATGAAACTATAGGTGATTTATCTTTGATTGTTATTGTTTAAAAGGCTATTTATAACTATGTAGGGAAAGAATGTGGAATACATTTATACAATCCATTTTTTTTTTTTGTTTATAAGTGAGAAGAGAAGAGATAGAAAGACTCCCACATGCACCCCAACCAGGATCCACCCAGTAACCCCTGTCTGGGGCCGCTGCACTGCCCCTCTGGGGCCATGCTCAAAACTGAGCTATTTTTCAATGCCTGAGGTAAAGGTTGCATGGAGCCAACCTCAGCACTTAGGCCTGATGCACTCAAACCAATCAACCCATGGCTGTGGGATAGGAGGATAGAAAAAGAGAGAAAAGGGGAAGGGAGGAGGGGGAAGAAGCAGATGGTCATTTCTCTTGTTTGCTCTGACTGGGAATTGAACCATACACAGAGCCAAGGCTCTATCACTGATCCAACTGGCCAGGGCCTACTTTTTTTTACTATCATAAATTCCGTACATTTTTAAGTATCACTTTGGTGGGCCCATCAGACATAAAAAGCAGAACTTCTAGTGGCTCATGTGCATTTTGAGTCCTTTCATAGCTGTACAAGGTCTAGAACAAATTTGTGAAATAATAGTAAAATCAAATTTAGAACCAAGGCACCATTTTCTCTTTAATCTCTCAGTATGAACACTAGGTATTTTCATTTTTTCAGTTACATAAGAAAAGATCCAGGTGGAAATACTTTAAAGGCCAGTGCATGGAAGATGAGTAGAAAATTTTTGTGACTGAACTTAGAGAGGAGAGAGAAACTGGAGACAAATGACAGTATTTTGTGGTTCTGAGGGTTGCGAATTATAGTGTAATCCAGTGTTACTCAAAGTATGGTCCTTAGACCACTGTATCAGAAGCATCTGGAAGCTTTTCAAAGTGCACATTTCCAGCTTCATCCCAGATATACTTAAACCAATATCTGGAGGTGAAGTCCAGAAATTTGTGTTTTAGCAAGCCACCCAGTTTGTTCTGATGCATTCCATACTCATTTCAGAACCACTGAATTTTAATATGTGTCTCTAATAGTATAAAGATTTTAGGACTAAAAAAGAATTGCCTCACAGTCTATTAGGGAGGCAGACAAGGGCAGAGGTCTACAGCTGTAGGTCTCCAGACTTCCCATCCATTCTCCTCCCTACAACTTAACCTAACAAACTTAGGCAGTTGTCTATGAGGCTCAATGGATTTAATGAGCATAGAATCTGCTTTTTTTTTTCCAGATTGATTTCTTAATCTTACATATGGAAAGAAAGGGGTGCGATGGTGGAAAGCAAAAAGAATTGGTCAAGAGAAGATGTTGTTATTTAGTTCCTAGTATATTCTCATAGTCAGCCTCTTTCTGTGAATGTTTTTATTTTGTTTTTCATTTATACACATAAGGCAAAAATGTATAAAGAACAATAGGTAACAATTCTTGAGAAAAGATACTAAAAAGATAAAATAGCAGGATAGAAAAAGGGGTAAAAAATAAACATGATTACATGACAAAATAAAAATTAAAAATAAACAAGATGCATTAAGAGATAATGTAAGACAATAAAAATAAAGAGCAAAATAATTGAGATTTTCATAGTACAATAAAAATATAGTACAATAAAAAAGCAGAATTTTTAACTTGTATTAATTAAGCAATATCACACATTTAAAATTGAAAAATATTATTTTTCTTTTATAGCAACAATATAAAAAAACAAGAGTTAACAACTATGGGCAAATAGGTATTATAGCTTATTGTTAACAACATGGTTTGATATTAGACAAGTTAGTGTACTAATTTTATCTTCATACATGCTCTGATAATACGAGAGTTCCTCGCAATGACTCTAAGATCACATAATCAATTACTTAATTGATAATGTAGCAATAATTGTGGAGCATGTTCTAGAGGAGCGTTTCTTGATTTAAAAGAAATAACATGGCAAACAGCACAATGTTAGACACCTAGTAAATATCAAATTAAAAAAAAAGTAGTCTTTTCTTCTTCCACATTCCTCTTTCCTTCCCTTTCTCTTCACTTCTCCCCTTCCTTCTTCTTCCCAAACAACCCAATTCTAAAGCCATTAGGTGGGACAGAAGAAGCTTCATTCAGGGGTTGAGAAGACCCATTGATGGCTAGAGGGAATGCCAGAACTCAAACAGAGGAAGTTGTATATGTAGTAAGGAGGAAAGTCCTCTGTGGGGAGTCAGCACCCTAGTGAAGAGAAAAGGATGTTTTCATTTGGTAGAGTCCAAGCAGGTAAAAAGGTCAACCAGAGCAAGAAATACCCCAGAATTAGTGTTACAGCCCAAGCATGGTGATGAGAAAACCTACGGTGAGGAAGTCCAAGCAGGAGTCAAGGTGAGACAGTCTGACTAGAGCTGTTAAAGTCCATGCAAAATGATCTGTGGGTAACTCCACGTAGGTGTCAGAGCTTTAATTAGATGAAGTAGGCATGAGCATGGAGGTGGGAGCATGGCAGTAGTGAAAAGATATATTCATGATAATGCAAAACAGAGTTCTCACAGTCACAAAACTATTTTTATTTAGATGAACAAGAGTTTTGGTATACTTGTTAGTGAAAAAGGTTTACAAACTAGTTTCTATAATATGATGTAATATTACAGGAACATAAAGTATTCACTGAATCCTTTTAGAAGAATGTACCAAAATATCAATATTAGTTAACATAGTGTGGTAAGATTAGTGATCTTATTATAGTTCTTCTTCCTTTTTGTAATTTTTCTTTTTCCTACAATATTCATGGTTAATATCTGTAATTTTTATGTTTATTCAGTCACTTATCGATTATCTACCATATTTCAGAAAGGCTTTTTATCTTTTTTAAATGTGAGGAATGTAATAACTAGATATTATGAGTTCTAATGGAAGGGAAGCCTGAGTAATTACTTTTAACAGTGTATGCTAGACTGATTTAACACTCTTGCCAACAGATTTTGATAGCTAAAACAAGCCCAAGTGTAAAACTTTTCATTGATAGGTAGAGGCCTCTGTGGATAAGTGGTCAGATAGACCCTGACCAAGATGGATATTTAAACCAATCTTAGAGTTCATACTACACAAAAGAGAAATGATAGTAATGAAAATAAAATGTACATTCTGGTTGATCTAAGGAAAATAACTGTAATAATACCAAAATAGTAACTATGCTTGACACCTCCAGACTTTAAGAACTTTTCAGTAAATATGTAATAACTTTGAAAGTTAAATCCACTTTTCTAGAAATGGGTAGGTTGGCATGCACAGGCTATAACAGGTAGAATCATCTTCAGTTATGTCTATAGGACATAAAGTAAAGTGGAGATTTGGGAGTTATTAGAGTTGAATTTGATCTATGGAGATAACCAATCCAAATAATAAGTCCTTTGGGTGAGTTATTCATACTGAATTATCTGGTTTGACTGTCTACATGTAAATATAGATCAAAATAATAGGATAATTGTCAAACTTGTTCTTCACCTTGTGGTGTATGTCTCTAGACATAATTGGCACTCTGGGAGATTCTAGCTAAAACCTGAGTAAACAGTAACCATAACTAATGAAGAGTGTGCTGAGCCTAGTAGAAAATGCAACTTGTTATGGCTATCCCCAGGAATTCGGTTTTTGGAACCAGATATTCAGAATTGTTAAGGCAATACTTAATGATATATCATGAAAAAGTTGCCTAATTCTTCTGTTCCTCAAAATCAAATATGGACATGTCAACTTTAATTCTAATTTATAGATTGAAGGGATAATAAAATAGGATTTTAGAATGCACTAAAATATGGATGCTATAGTAAGGTTAGTTAAAACACAACTTTAGCATTAGTTAAAATTTTAATTTTTACTAGATAATTGCTCTTCGGAAGCTTGACTGACAAAAAGGAGCTTATGAAAAAAGTAATACATGAATACAAAAATTATGTCCTCAAAAATGACATTTATCAGTGTTCAGATCTCATTATATATTCTCAGCAAAACAAAAAATGAGGTAGACTGTGTAAATGATAAGGCAAAGCAAGATTTTTTATTATAGAAAATTTAGAATATTCAGAGCGAGTGTTTCCAAGGCAACTATCTATGTGTTACCCTGTAAATAAGGATGAGAAAAAGTTTGTAAGTATCATTATTTGAGAGATCCTATTTGATAGATATGATAATACAAATATTTACATATGCTCCCCGCCATTTCAACACAGTAATCTGAGTTCACACACAATAGCTGCTCTAGGTGGAGTTTTCATGAGAGATGGAAGAGAAACAGCCACTAAATGATCAGTAAATCAGTGTGCCAACCAACCAGTTAAGTAAAATACATTTCCTAGGCACCTACTGTTGATAGTCCTACCCTACTATGCTACTAGCTGTGAGAGGGTACAACACGTTTTTAAAAATCCCTAGGATTCAAGGGATATAATGACTAAGTAGAGAACTGAGCATATGCAATGGGAACAATAGCTACACCAGGGGGAAATGTTTGCAAAGTGTAGAGGGAAGAGGGAGTGCTATGGGGTAGCCAGTGGTGCCCCGCCTCCCATGTAATCTCTACATTGGCAGTGTCAGGATTGATCACCTACGAGCATGTACACTGCAAATTCCTGGGGCCTGTCCCAGATACTAACTCTTACACTCTGAGACTGAGTCCTAGTATTGTGTATCTTAAAAGGCTCTTCAGGTACAGATTCTAAATCATGCAAGGATTTAAATAAAACGGAGATCACTGAGCATGTAGAGTTATAAAAAAGGAGGTCAAATTTGACCTGAAGTTTGAAGGATAGATATCAGGATCTGGGATCCTGGAAAGGAAAAGAAAGCTTCCCAGTGAAGCAGTACATGTAAGAAACAATAGCACTCACTCCCATCCCTGTGGGGTAAGTCATCTGTTACATTCTGTGCATGTTTCATATGTGTCTGTCATGTAGTACACCAAAATTTAAAAAGGCAAAGACCTACTTTTAATTATTCTCTAATTTCAGTGTTTCATGAATAGTGAGTGCTCTAAAAAAAGAAAGCAAACAAACAAAAAAACACAAAAGGAAAAGATGAAAGTTGATCAGAAAGAGGAGAAACAACGAAGAAGAAAAAAATTATGCGTTCTGTAATAAGGTGAAAAGCAAATTGAATTTAGAGCCAAAAAAATAATATATTTAAATAATATGTTTGAATTTTATCATATTACTTATTGCATTTCATTATTCTAAGTTTTGGTTTCCTCATCTACATATAGCGATGACAAAGTTCATCTCAAAGATGCAGGTGCAAAGTAAGCTATTTTATGTAATCTGATAGTGTCCGGCATTGTGCCTAGTCTGTGATGTTGGTCAATAAATATTTATTAAGACTGAAATAGTAATTTTTCCATCAATTAAGAGCATGGTGTTCCTCACATTTTCTCCTTTTACCTCTTCCTTTATTCCTCTAGTTTTTGCAATTGTTCCTTGCCCTTTTACAGCCTTTCTCATGCTTGTCATTTATACTTTCATCTCTAGATTTCTATTTAATCAATTTTATGTCTTCTTACTTAAATTGCTAATATTTATAGAACCCTCAATAAGTGCCAATGATAGGGTTAAATATTTTTGCATGGATGGTATTGATTAAAAATCACAACAGTATAGGGATTTTAATTATTCCTATTTTTTGGACAAAATCCCAACTTTTTGAAAGATTCAAATAAGATTTCCAGCAACACATGGTTATTTAATGCTAGTTGAAGTTTGAGTCCAGGCAGTTTGAGCTCCACAACAAAGACATGACCACTACACTAGGCTGGTTCTGCAATCCCACAGTCTTCCCACTATACTCCCCTTTCTAGTAAGAAAAACAAAACAAAACAAATAAAAAAGGTTATAAAACTGACAGTAAGCTATTTAAACTATCTACAACTATATCCCATTTAATTTTAGCGATGCCATTTGATTTCTGTTGCTTTACACCTGAGATGTTTATGCAGGAACCTGTTAACTCTTTGAATTGATGGCTTACAGTGTATCTACGTGGCCAATGTTGTCCTCACGTAGAAGACAGGGGTGTGTTCTGCATTTCCTAAATGTGGTTGAGAGCCACTTAATAGTTTCTGGCTCACCTTTCCTTATTTTGTTTGTTTGTTTAATCAAGAGAGATAGTAAAATATAATCACATTTATATAAACTCTGTTTCAAAGGAAAAAGAAATGAGCAATATGGTTTAATATATCCATTCACAAAGAATGCATTTTTAAAAATGAAGCATTTTGTGCTTAAATGGTAAGTTTCAGTGTTCTGGAAAATTCAGTTATTTGTAACTCAGCCTGCCCAAACAAAGCTCAATAAATAATTTGTGCACATCCCTTTTGTGTGGGGCTATTGCCTCAATTATCTGTACAATCACTTCATTTTGCAACTTCACTTTGCCTGTGTAGGGCACTGCCCTGGTTGGTAATTGTGTGGCCTATTGTTTGCAGCACATGTATAATTATTATGCTGTGAACATCAATTTGTCCTATTGTGCCGAATGGTGCTACTTCCCCAGGGACATGATGATAGCTGTGATTCTCACTAGGGGGTGGGATGTTGCTCAGGGCTAGAGCTCTGCCCAGTAATTCCCTCTTTACAAGTAAGACTATACATAGTACATCCTAGAAGTCCTTCATTATAGCATTTGTTTTCTGCTTGTTAACATCATTTCACGCTGGATGGGCACTAGTGTAATTTTCCATTTTGTTTCATCAAATTAAGGGAAGAAAGGAGACTGTCTTGCAAGTCTTTTATTTTATAGACAGTTGGTCATTTCATTAACACTTTTCATATTCTTGTTTGTCATGATGACTGACGATAGTAAAAAGATTTTCTCTCCATTAACTTATGAGAGAATAGCACTTTTATTTATTTATTTATTTTGGGGCTGAAAAGTATTGATCGACCAAAGAGGACATTTATTAAAATGTAACCAGCGTCTTGGCACTTGCAAGTGGCACACACTTTAACCGATTAAATAGTCATGAAGAAAGAAATCAATACATCTTGGATTCCTCTACTCTGGTCTCTGCCAACAAAGTGGCCTCACAAATTAAGAAAGAAATAAACAAATGTGTTTATGCTGAATGTTTAAAGCACTTTGCACTTTCATCAGGAAGTAAAAGGACATTGCTAATATTGTTCGGTAGGTGGTTTGGATGTGGTTATTTTCCTACAAACCTGGTGATAAATAAGAAATTTACTACTGAAGTTTCCAAACACCACAGGAGTAAAGTAAGTCCCTGGAAATAGGCGGCAGTGGTCGGCTGTCCTATGAAATGAAAGGCGAAGGTCACTGGAAGTTCATTGGAGAAACTGCTTTATTAACTTTTTGTTTTGTTAATCCCACTGTGCCTAGTCAAAATGTGTCAAGTCTGATGAACTGGAAGTGATGATTTCCCACCAAATTTTAGATTCTTAGCACAGAATTCCTAAGTATCATTCATTTCTACAAATTTTCAGTGATGCAGATCATCAATTAACAAAGCAGCTCAGGTTAATTTTTGTGAATGTGGATTCTTTTGAACCTTGTGATTATTTTGATTTATTTATTTTAGGTCTGTTAAAAACCCACCAATGCTTTACCCTTATTCTTGGCAAACTTCACCTTCTCAGTTTGAATTTATCATTCTAATTTAGGCTATTGTGATGGTCAGTGTCCCTGCCAGGCTTGGGTCACTTAAGCATAAGGAGTGCTGCCAATTATCAACAGAAAGACAGAACCCCAACATTAGTTGCAAAACTCCAATGCAGGAGCTCACTCACAATTCACTGTTTCTCAAAGCTTTCTTGACATTATTATATTATTTTGTCATTTTTTATATAGAAATGCTTTCCTCCATAGCACAACTATGCTTTTTTGGTTTTTGTTAAAAAATAAAAACTTTATATCCAAATTTATATACACAAATGTAAAGAGCACTTGATCTGGCATTATTTATTTGTGTAATTTTTTTTATTTTTTTGTGAGAGAGACACACACAGAGAGGGACAGACAGACAGGAAGGGAAAGAGATGAGAGTCATCAATTCTTCATTGCCGCATCTTAGTTGTTCATTAATTGCTTTCTCTCATGTGCCTTTAGCAGGGGTCTCCAGCAGAGTAATTGACCCCTTGCTCAAGCCAGTGACCTTGGAATCCAGCCAACAGCCTTGGATTCAAGTCAGCGACCTTTGGACTCAAACAGGTGACCGTAGGGTTTTGTCTATGATCCTATGATGAAACCAGCAACCCTGCGCTCAAGCTGGTAACCTCAGGGTTTTGAACCTGGGTTCTCAGCATCCCAGTCTGATGCTCTATCCACTGCACCACTTCCTGGTCAAGCTTATTTGTATAATTTTTAATCTGAGGAAATTATTAAGATTTTTTGTTGTGGTGGGGAATATTAGAAAGATATATATTTAAAACATCCCATTCCAGGAAAACTGGATGGAAGTGAAGCCTTATTATACCATATTTCCCCTTATATAATACACTCCCATGTATAAGATGCATCTTTATTTTGGGGCCGAAAATTTTAAAAAATGTATTACATAAACTTATTGAACTCAAGTTTTATTCATCATAAAATTCATACAACTCCTATCACTGTCAAAACTCCCATCTGTTAGCTATCCTCATCTGTGTCTGATGATGATTTACTATCTTTATATATTGCCTCGTCCTCAGTTCCATCTATGGCATTTGAAATGCCACAGTTCTACCACTACTGTATAAGAAGCATCCAGTTTTTAGACCCCAAATTTTTCAAAAAAGGTGCGTCTTACACATGGGGGAATACAGTACCTGGATAATATACATGCCAAGTGCCTACAGAATTGGCAGCAACTATTCCTCTGAGACAGAGTGAACTGTATTAGGCAGAAATAGATTATATTTATATTTATATTGGCAGATTAAATAAACATGATATATTTTAATTTGGCCATATTCACTTCGCCTTTTCAAAAAAAGAGACCTTAATTGTCATTTTAACATATTTAGTCAGAAGGTAGTTTATGAGTGTTAAACTTCTTGATCTTGGCCTATGGGGAGACTTAAATCCAGTGTTGTATCTTAGTCATTATCATTATTTTTCTCTTTCAGTTACGTATGCAAAAGGACTTTCGGGGCTAGAGGTATCAACAGAGTATACTCTTCCTGTGAACATGTTCTACATGCCTCCTTTACTTCCCAAAATGCTTTCCTGATAGTTAAACCATGCAGAAACACCATTTCTCTTATATACCCCTACATCTTTTCTGTACATCCACTTCCTTCCTTCATCATTAAGTCCTTAGGACATCAGATTCCAGTCAGCATCAAGGTGTTTTAAGAACAATGCCTCAGGTCTGTTGACCATAGAAAGAGGGTTTTGGTCAAGGACAAGCTAAAGATAACATCTTGACTTCAGTTGTATTTCAGCCCCTAGCCCATGAGTACAGAAGGAGTCTACCAAATACACCTTTAAGAAACCAGGAAACAATGCCATGGCTGACATCAAGAGCTGATAAAATAGCCTGAACAGGAGATGGTGCAGTGGCTAGAGCATCAGACTGGGATATGAAGGACCCAGGTTTGAAACCCTGAGGTCACTGTCTTGAGTGTGGGCTAACCAGCTTGAACGCGAGGTTGCTGGCTTGAACGTGGGATAAAAGACACAACCCCATGGTTGCTGGCTTGAGCCCAAAGGTCACTTGCTTGAAGCCTAAGGTCACTGGCTTGAGCCCAAGGTTGCTGGCTTGAGCAACGGGTCACTCACTCTGCTGGAGCTCCCCAGTCAAGGCACATATGAGAAAGCAATCAATGAACAACTAAGGAGCTACAACAAATAATTGATTCTTCTCTTCTCTCTCCTTTCCTGTCACTATCTGTCTGTCACTATCTGTCCCTCTCTCTGACTCTCTCTCTGTCAAAAAAGAAAAAAAAAACCTGATAAAATAACTAACTATTGGCCCCAACCAATCAGCAAAGACCACCATCCCAAATCCTTTAGCCATCATGACTAATGATTCTTTCCCTATATAACCCACTTCCTGGAAGCAATCTGGAAGTTAGGTCTTTGAGCAGTAGCTTACTCTTTGCCAAAAATAACCTGCACTGTACTTTTACCAGTTAGTTATTTTCCTATTGGATTCATTCTTTTTTTGCTTCATGTTTTTAAACCTTGGTTCTCCAGCTAGACCATAAGCTCTTTTAGGGCCAAGTACTATATAATAAATGTTGATTTTATTTTATCCCTTAAAACACTTACTACATTTCTAGGCATATAGTATATATTCTATATGTTTTTGCATTTAATTTTGGTTTAATATTTTCATATTTAAGGGTTGATTCTTCATTTAAATTTGTATTCAAGAAAGGCCATTTATTTTAGTCATTTATGCAATGGCAACCTCTCACTTTGGTTATCCTCTAACCTTGGAATTATAAGCTTTTTTGTATTTCCATCCTCCTGGTTAATAATGATATTATTATCAAGATTGGCCTTAGAGATGTGGCTAACTCACAGATACCAAATTGTGATATGAAGAAAACTGTGTCTGTTCTACAACAGATGAGTCAGCTTTATTCCAAAAAAATAATTTCTTTATATGAAATAGTAACACTTGCAATATATAAACAGGGATGAGGGGTGTCTATCTTATGGGTGAAGAAACAAGATGGAAGGTGCTCACAGGCACATCGCATATTGCTACATTAGTTCAAAATCTCTTCACATACAAGAGACCTGTCAACTTCAGCTTTGTTTTTGGTGGGAAGGGGAATGAATACAAGTATATCACTGAATTCACTGAATAGCCAAAATAATCTTGAAAATAAATTACAATTGTTAGTTTCTGAAGGAAAGTTGAACTGACAAAGGAGGAAAAAATACAATTTCCATATGCTTTGGACACATTTGCATGAATGTGAGCTTATTCCCTCACATTTAGTAACATTTAGTATTATATTTTCTACAGTCGCTCAAGCAAGATGTACATACAGCAACCCACACAAAAATGTGCAGAAGGCAGAGAACAGCAGTCTAGGTTTGACTGAGTCTAGGCCAGCGGTTCTCAATCTGTGGGTCGCAACCCCGGTGGCGATCGAATGACCAAAACACAGGGGTCGCCTAAAGCCATCGGAAATACATATTTTATTTAAAAATGTATTGTATAATACATATGTATTTTCCAATCATATTTTTCCAAATATATTTTCCAAATATATATGTACTTCACTTAATCATCCCTGCAGTAGATGAAAAAAAAAAAGGATTCTATGGAAAGTAACCTCACAAGGTGATCTGATCATAAATTCCTAGCAGGGCAGGTCATGGTAGGTTGTTATACCCAGGCATATACCATTTTAGAAAAAGGTTGGTCTTTGAGTTAAGCAAGCCTTGTTCATTGTTTCTGTGAATGTAGGCTACTATGCTTTTGAAATAAGCACAACCACCCTTAAGAGAGCACATAATCTTGTTGGCTGTGCTGTGATCTAATCCCTGCCTTGCCTTTTTCCACCTCCATGTAACCTTCCATACTTTCCCTCCATAATTTCAAATGCATAAAAGAAGCTGCAATACTGTTATTCCAAGGAGCATTGGCAATCTTGCTCCCTAGCAAATGTCTTTAGTTTGACTCAGATAAACTCTTATAAGAATTCTCTCCAGGTTTCAATGTTCTTATGTTGACACCTCCCAAGGTAGTTCTAGAAGAATAATAATCACATCTAAAAGTACACAAGTCTCTTTGGTTTATTTAGTGCAGTCAAAGTATTGAATAACTCTAGTTATTTTACATAAAATTCTGTGTCAATGAATTTCATAGTGTTTTAGAAATTCAGAATTATATTACTATTTACTCAATGGCAGAAAAGACTGTTGAAAAGACACAACTTATTTCAAGTATATTAAGTCAATAGGTCAAGAAAGGTCCTGTAAACTGGACTCGGTTTAGTTCTTGTGCTAGTGTTCTTTCCCTGTAAAGATGAAGGCTTACCATATTTAGGGCTGGAAAGTTACCTTGTTCACATATTTAATCCTACACATGTGTGCTTTATTTAGACACTGTCACCAATGGAGTGATGACTAAAGAGCAACTAAATGATTATTTAAGTTTTGCTGTAATTTTATTTGGATATAGCTACTTACCCAACATACTCCAATTAAGCATTATTTTTATGTTGTCTTACACATTTTGTTCTGGTTGTTGAAGGGGTAACAAAAAAGTGTTGGACATTGTTTCTGCACAAAATAAGACTACATTGTCTTGATGGCAGTAAGTCATATAAATGAAATATAGACTATTGTGCCATACCAGCTTAAGGAAAAATCCTGCTAGAAGGATGTAATGGTCTTCCAGAAACACCTTCGTCATGACCTCACACTACCCTTGCTTATGTTTCATTTTTCATTTTATTTTCCTTTTCCCAATAATTCAATTTTTTTAAGACTAGGATGTGTAACACTAGTACTACACAATATGGCTTCCAGTACAAGATTCATAGTCATTCCAGTGGTATGTGCATAAGGCTTTAAATGTCATTGAATCATATAATGAGAAATTTATTCCTGTTTCAATTCTCTTTCAATAGTGCTGATTATGTAAAGACAAAAGTCTCATTTGGGGGTTAGGAGGTCACTATACCTGAGCTAATACCCTTTTTTAACAAAATTAGAGTAGACTTCAGATTCAGAGCCTTAGGCAGAAATAGGTAAGAACTTCAGCTTTGAAATATTTGTTTCATTTTTGTAGGCTTTATCTTCATTCTTGTTTTAATAACTTACATTCAGGAGGAAATGTATATAGTCAATGTATTCAAGGATGGGAAGTTACCTGATTAAAGGGATTTATATTAATGATATTGTTTGTTTGTTTGTTAACAGAAAATAAACAGTTGTGTCACTGGCAGCTGAAATTTGGAAAATGTCATGCCCACCAAAATTCCTGCAGTTCAAATCATACCTGCACTGGAGGCCTCCTTCGATAATGTGGATACTCAGTTGGTTCCGTACTTCTAGTATTCTTCTTGGCCTTTTTTATTTGTCCCCATAATAGTGCCAGCAAACGAGGCAGTTGCTCATTAGGTACATATTGGTTGACTGTGGTAGATTCTAATCTAGGTAGTCAATGTGACAAGGATTTAGATGGAGGAAGACTAGAAAATAGAGAGCAGAGCATTTCTTTCTTTCCTTCCTTCCTTCCTTCCTTCCTTCCTTCCTTCCTTCCTTCCTTCCTTCCTTCCTTCCTTCCTTCCTTCCTTCCTTCCTTCTTTCCTTCTTTCTTTTTCTTTTTTCTTTCTTTTCTTTTAATTTATCCATGGATTTGAGAGAGAGGGGAAGAGGAAAAAAGATAGAGGAGAAAAAGAGAGAGATCAACTCGTTGTTTTACATAGCTGTTTCATTTATTTGTACACTCACAGATTTCTTCTTGTATGCACCCTGACTCAGGCTAAACCCGCTACCTTGGCTGTGGCTCAAAGCTTTGTCTACTGAGCTACCTGACCAGGGTTGAAAGTTGAGCATTTCTGATCTGTGAAGTGGGACTATCAAAGGCTCAGATACCAGCATGCTTACATTTGAGTTCTGAGTGTAGTGCAACAGCCATGAATAACTTCATGTTCCATGTTCTTAAAAGAACATCAGGAAATAAATCTCAATGTATGACAAACAACTCTGAACAATCCGCTTGGTGTGTGGTGCTTCACTTTGGGACCTGCCTTTAACCCCATCACACATTTTCCGCCCATTCATGAGCCAACCACAGATGTGACCATTGACTGTAGGGCCTCATTTGACCACCACTTAGATTTTAATATAATCGTAACCCATCTGCTGAAGCAGTCTTTTCTGCCTCTCTTTTTCTAGTCAGCCTCCAGATTCACAGAAACATCATGCCTTGATATTAAATCCAAATTGTAATAGGTTCTGAAGTTTTATATATGAGTTTTAAAGTATACCTAGAAAAGTCTGGAAATTGTCCATGCTGTGGCCTAATGCTCAGAGCAGCAAGTAAAGAGAATGCAGTGAGTCCCTCTGGTAAGAGTTAGCAGCACCACGATCGGTCCAATTTTCAACATAATGTGAATGTCTTAAGAAAACAAGTGCTAAAAGGGGAAACCATAACACCAATAAAAGCTCCATGCTTGGAGGATGTGTTTAACAGTTCTAACATGTATAACATTAAAATTTTATCAACAAATCAGGGAAAGGACATCTTGTATACAGAAATCAATTTACCTAGCATTTATCTGCAAGACTTGCTTGTAATTTAGTTTGCCTCAAAGAATACACTGCTTTTAAACCTAATTCTATTCCTTTTTAGTATATAGAAAGAGAAATGAATGAGAACATTTTTGCTCAAAGTATAAGTAAAAAAAAGAAGCTAAATATTACAGACAGAAATAAGTACTTTGGTGAAGTGAAATGAAAATTTGTGGAACCAGCTTTCCCGAGTGTTTGGACCTCTGTTTAAAAATTTCTCCATGTAGATATATATACTGATCTGCTCCTTTGATGAACCAATCTATTTATCAAAGGAAATGAAGGTAGCCACAGGCTAAGACAAGTTTAGAAAAACCAAATGCAGTGACTACGACTATGACCCATTAGACCCTAGTGAATACAATTATAGTGGACCCCAACAAGCTGTATCTGGGGAGACATAATGTAAAATAAATGAAATAATCACAAGGTTGCAAGTCACATAATCTGAGTTTGAGTGTCAGTGTTAATGTTTATTGGCTAGCTTTGACTAGGTTACCTCTAAATAAACTTGTTTTATTACCTATAAAATATAGATAACTTGTTGTATATACCCATGAAGTTATTGTGACACTGAAATCAGATAACCATTGAAAGCTCCTGGCATAGTGTCTAGACCATACTGGACACTTAATAATTGCCCGTTGCCTTACTGACCTTGCTCAAGTAGGGAGGAACTTCAGACCAGATAAAACCCAACAGCTGATGAGACCCATGTTATTATTGTGTTCTTACAGCAGTGAGCTAGTGTCTGGCTCTTTCACCATTAGAATAATTTTACCCAAAGAACAGTAACCCCCATCAAGGAGGTGCAAGACCTATATGTAACACATCTGAACATAGCACATCCATGTGAAGTGGTTCAACCAGCCTTCCTGGTGCGTCCTCTGCTTTGTCATAACTTCCTCTGTAGTCCAATCACACAGCCCCACAGAGCAGTAGAGGCTTC
Source organism: Saccopteryx leptura (assembly GCF_036850995.1). Lineage (NCBI taxonomy): Eukaryota > Metazoa > Chordata > Mammalia > Chiroptera > Emballonuridae > Saccopteryx > Saccopteryx leptura. The sequence continues at coordinate 29,142,491 of NC_089513.1, forward strand.
TAGTTCTGCCTTTTCATTTTACAGAGGAGACTATCAAAGCTGTGATAGAAAGGCAAGTAGCATACTCACCTAAAGTGTCACAACAGGGAAGTGAAAGATCAATAATAAGCCCACAGTTTACTGACAACCTATTATTTATATGATGACTGCGTAGCCTTTGGGGTGAAGAAAGAGTCTCAATACTCAACCAACTTGGGATTTTGCAGGAGAATCAAGATGCAAAGAGTTAGGGACCATAAGTATGTGAACTAAGGAAAACAAATCAAAGGAGGGGTCAGTCCAGGATATCTTTAGAGGAAGAGAATCCAGAGGCTGGCCTGGATCACTGGAATAGACAGGGGCATTCAAGTGTTGAGTTGACACTTTGCTTGAATAAAGCAAATGCTTTCAGTATTCCCTTCAGTATTCCTCATTAGAGAAGCTATCCAAATGCAGTGAGAGAGTGCATGTGATAGAGCCACAGCCTGAGTGTAAATTCTAATTTTGTTATTAATTCTGTGACCTTTGGAAAATCATTTAACAGTCTGTATTTCAGTATCCTAACAGTAAAACCGCAGTGATAAAAGTAGCTGCTGTGTCTTATGTTTGCTTTATTAAATGAGCGAATGTATATGAAATGCTCAAAACAGAATCATTGATAAAGTAAAAACTAAATAAACAATGACTTTTAGATGCTATAACTTGCTGTGTGAGGTAGGTATAATATTATCATTCTGGTTTTATTAATAAAGATCCTGATTGGAAGTTTATTATTACATTCTTGGTCAGTTGTCACATATTGACTGTATGGATTAGGAATAGAAAAGGAACAACTTCTTGCAGGAAAACATTTGAAATACCAAAAGAAAGAGGATAAGACATCTCTAGGTATGTTGAAGTTATAGTATGTACAGATAAATCAAGTTACTAACTCATTGGATTTAAATTTAAGCCACTTACTGTACATATTGAAAGTGTTGGCCTCTAGGTGTATAAAGGGAGGTAAAGCTGGAAGGGGGTTCAGAACACACACATATCTGCTCTATTACTGTTCTGTGGGTGAAACTTGGCTAATGGGAAGCCAGCCAGGAGGGAAAGCCAGGGTGGAGAGCCAGCCAGGGCCCTTCAGTCACTGCCTAGTCTGTGCCTGGCTCTGAACTCAGGAATTTGAATTTGGAAGCACAGCTGGAAAGGCTTTGAAAAATGTGTTTTTATCTACATTTTTTTTTCTTTTAGGAATGCCAGAAATCAGAAACCAGTAAGAAGGTATCCTTTCAGCTAAATACCATTTTGGTCATCCTCAAAAATGATTGAATTCAGAGACAGAGCAGGTTTTGTTTTTGTTTTGTTGTCTCTCCGTTTAATTCTATCCAAGATAATACATTTTCTGCGGTCTTTCTATAGATTGCTTTGTCATTTCATAAATTCATGTTTTCAAATTTGGTTTCATGTGATATAAACTTGTTATCAATGATGTTTCTACCACAAATTTTTATGGTTTACACCAAATTAAACAAAAGTAAACAGAGTGTTTCCTGAAGGACTTCTGTGGTATAATTAATAAATACATTTAGTCTTTGTCCCTGATTCCTGGTGCAGAGCTTCAAAAGCCCTTGAAATTCCCTGAGTGATAGGAGTGTCTCATTATGCTAATGAGGTGACTCTTGGTGCCCCTAGATAGTGCCCATATAAGACCGGGCTGGTTGCCAGAAAAACTAACCAGATGATTAGAAGGTTAGAACTTTCAGCCTTACGCCCAGACCTACGGGGAAAGGTGATGGGCTAGGGACTGAGTTCAACCAACAATAGCCAATGGCTTAATAAATCATGCCTACATAATGTAGACTTGATAAAAACTCTTGAACAAGGAGGTTTGGGGAGCATCTGGGTTGGTGAATATTTTAGTGTCTTGAGGGTGGTGCATCTAGAGAGGGCATGAAAGTTCTGTGTCCTCTCCGCTTACCTTGTCTGATTTATTGCTTCTGTTTGGTTATGTATAAGTTGTATCTTTTATAATAAAACTTTAAGTTAAGAATAGCACTTTCTACCCTGGCTGGGTAGCTCAGCTGGTTAAAGCGTTTTCCCAAAACACCAAGTTTGCGATTTCGATCCCCGGTCAGTGCACATACAAAAAATAAAATAAATAAATAAAAATCAATGAATGTACAACTAAGTAGAACAAATCAATCTTTTGTTGTTTCTCTCTCACTCCATTCCTTTCTCTCTCTAAAATAAAAAATATAAACTTAAAAATTAAAAATAAAAAGTAATAGCACATTCCTGAGTTCTCTGGGTTGTTCTAAAGACTGATTAAACCTATTAGGGTATCATGGGAACCCCCAAATTTGTAGTTGTTGGGCAGAAGTCCAAGTAACCTAGGGACACCCAAGACTTGTGGTTGGTGTCTGAAGCGAGGGATGTCTCCTGGGACTGAGCCCCTAATCTGTGGGGGCTACTCTAACTCTAGGAATTTTCTGTCAGAATTGAGTTTAATTGTAGGACACCTAGGTGGTATACAAGAATTAATTCTTCTTGAAAAAGTTGTAGCTTCTAAAGTATCCTAACATGTTAAAGTGAATTCAAGATTTTCAAGAAAAACACTCATTTTCCCAAAATTATTGTTTTACTCTAAGATCCTTTACTTGGGGAGAACTCCATGGGGTCTTAAAGTGTTTGGGACACCTTTCAGAAAATCATTTTACAAAAACTGCTTTAATATATTTAACACTATATTCTGCACCTACCTCTGTGCATGGCACTGTAAGTAGAGTGAGAGGGATAAAACATTCAAGTCTAAATGGGTCTTCTACTGTTCTGTTTACCATCTCAGCATCCAAGCCCCTCTGCTTGCTCCTATTTTTAGTTTTAACATGGGGTCCTGGTTTTTCTCTAGGAACCAACTTCAAAATCCCTGGACTGACAAATTTATAATGAACTTTAAACAGAATCAATGGTTTCTAAGTAGGTGTAAGAGGATTTTTGGAGCCAAATTGGGTGGGGGGGGGGTGAGAAGTGACTGATTTTGAAAGGAGCCTCATCAACTTCCACACATATAAAGCCAACAGACACCAGTCAGTTACCGTAAAAGAAAAAATCAGCGTGGGGAGTGCATAGGTCCAACTCCAAAAGGAAACTATTCATCTTCAATCGGTTGCTGCCATCCAGCCATCCACACCCAATACTGGCACTCCTCCCAATCTTTCAAGGGAAGCAGAAATCTGGATCTACTCACTTTTCTTTTTCTTTTCTTTCTTTTTTTTTTTTTTTGGCAACTATTTTAGTTTAAAAAAATACTTGTGGGCAAGACAAAAAATACATCTGTTATCTGAATTTGGGCCACCATCTGTGGTTTGCAAAGATCTCTTGAAATGCAAGGCTAATCAAGATCTGGCCCCTGACTACCTCTTCATCCATATTGCTAATACGCCCAACTACTTACACTCTTGGTCATACTGAATTACATATACCTTCTTCTAATATATACATATATTTTCTTTCTTTGCCTGTTGTATTCTCAAATACCTACTAACCTATTATCTTTTTTAAAGTGAATTTGCTCAAGCATCATTTATTTTTTGAGCTTTTCCTAACACATTTCTCTCCTGACTCCATGTTAGGCTTTGCCACTTCCATTTTGGACACCAATAATGAACTGTGCACAAATATCAAGAACAATGCCTGATACACAACTGGAATGTGATCATTTTTGTATGAAAGAATACCTTTTAAAAATGAACATTCTGGCTCTAAGTAATGAGTCTACCACTGTCTGTCATTTAAATCTGAACTCCTTAGAATGCCACGTGATGTCCTCATGTGCGGCATATCAACAAGAAGAGAAATTTTTTGGAGTCTGTCCCTAATTAGCTATGTAAACTTGTATAAAAGTCTTAATGCTTTGTATTTATAAGTAATCAGTTTTTGTCTATGAAATAATGGTAATAACAGTGTTATTATTTTAAATAGTAACACAAACACACAATTCTAAATATAGGTAATTGCATATAGATTAAATCAGAAACATGAACAAAGAAAAAAATGTCAAAATCATTTCTTAGGTTCTGGCCATGTAGCTCAAGTGGTTAGAACATCATCGTGATAGGCCAAGGTTGTGGGTTTGGTCCGCAGTCAGGGCACATGTAAGAATCAACTAATGAATGCAAAAATAAGTAGAACAACAAATTGGTCTCTATCCCTCCTTCTCTTTCTCTTAAAAATCAATACATTAAAAAAAACAATTTTTAAACCAAAACTATTCCTTGTAGTTAATACCTTAAATTGATTTTGCTGAAATTTTTCTTAGTCTTATTTCTGTTGCTCAGACTTTAAAAAATTTTAAAGTTTTTTAAAATTTTCAGAGTCATGTGCCTTTAACGTGAACACAATCCCTTGACCATATCTCACACATCTGTAGAAAGTTTATTCTTTACTAGATTGCCCTCAGCACTATTCCCCATGTATTTCTGGGGGTCTTTGAGGAACACTTACACATCCTCTAAATCTGACTTGACTGGCAGATAGATCTTCTTCATTAGCAAGTATTTTCCTGCATATCACTCCTTTACTCCTTAATGATTATATTTATAATCCTCTCTTACTTGTTTTCTCCATTCTGTTTATCTGTCTCACTTCTACTCAAATCTGAATCTGGACTCTGTGAATATCCCAGGGCAGAATTAAGACCATGTTGTCAAAAGCAAGAAAGTTCAAGATAGTATCACTGAAGACCTGAGAATAACAGAAGGAAATTTAGAAGGCAGGTAATCAAACCTACTATTGACTACTAGATACAACTATTGCAGAATCATGGGCCATACTCCTCCCAAAGAAATTCCCTACCAGCCACCCCCTGCTTTACTTAGATGTTTCCAAGTCTGGCAAGTAGGTAAACTTTCTCCTAATGTGTGTAACTATGCTTCCATCCCCAGAGTACACACTTCCCTGTCCCATTTCTCTGGGACCAATTAAAAGGAGAAATACACTTTGTTCTAGTTTTCACTCAATCCTAGTCTCAGTCTCTCAAAGGAAAGGCAAATCTTTTACATTTAAAAAGTTATTTCTTGTCTCGAAATACTTCAATTCAAAAGAGAATTTCTGCCTGACCTGTGGTGGCTCAGTGGATAGAGTGTCAACCTGAAACACTGAGGTCACCATTTCAAAACCCTGGACTTGCCTGGTCAAGGCACAAACAGGAAGCAACAACTATGAGTTGATGCTTCCCTCTTCTACCCTCCCCCCCCAAAAAAAGTAAAATAAAAGAGAGAGAGAGAGAGAGAGAAATTCCTTCTTCCTTGTATAAATGAAAGACTCATTTATGTAGCTTACCATGCATCATCTTCCTAAACAGTGGTGTAACAAATTCACAAATGGTTCCAAGCCTTTATTTAGAGAAACTAAAAAGTTGTTGCTGTTTTAAATGGCAGTTTTATCTCCCCTCTATCTGACCATTCCTTGCTTCTTTAGAGCACAAACTTTGTAAAACATCAGGGTTCATGTTCAATTATAGAATCCCATTGAAATCCTATGAACTATGTTTAATAGGAAGAGACAAATAACTAGAAATCTGAATCAGAAGGGATAAAAAGTATAGACGTGTCATCCTAATATTTATTACTACATGAAAATAAGATTTCTAATCTCATTAGAAGTAAGAAAGTTGAAAATACTGTCTTGTTTTATTTTAAAATTATTTTCAAGATTCTCTGCAATGGTTTCCAGTATTATTCCTGAAGTTGCTCTCCAAGGAGACTACAATTCAAATATACCACCAATAATTTCCCAACTTTATAGCTGCCATCAGCATAGTATTATTCCAACAATCCACTTGCAAATTAACAATAAGGTACTGACTGGAGCTGAATTCTCAAATGTTCCAGAAACTTTATCTTAGACTACACTTGATGTATCAAACTATTTAAAAGTAATTGGCATAAGCAGTGAACCATCCATCCACGGGCTCATGAATAGCATAAATGTGCAGGTGAGTTTTGTCCAAGGCAATAACTGTAGGCCAAATGCTGCTCTGTAGTTTCTAGTTACAATTTATAATTATTTCTGGAGGTTCAAATTTGGTTAACTTCTTATTTCTAGACAATGGGATAAATGGCTATAAAAATGATGTTATAAAGACACTGGGAATAATAGGTATATATATATATATATATACATATATATATGTATGTAATTCATGTAAAACTAATAGAAACATGATGAGCAGCTACAAATAATCATAAGACGATGTGACATTATTACTGTATGATATAATTTTATCATATTGTTCATTTGTATGTCTTATCTTTGACAATAAATACTAAACATTATGCAATTTAAAATCAGTAGCACAGCTGTCACTTGTATACTAAAATATAGGACTTGCAGTAGAATTAAAGAAACACCTGCTTCTTCTCACATCATTTCTACAAGATGGTTATATAATCTTTACCATTAAAATACAAATACTACAGTCAACACTAGATCACACAAAAAACTTGCAAGGTGGTACAGCACTTCATGGACGTCTATAGAACTTCATGGAAGTGTATAGAACTTCATGGAAGTACACAGAACTTCATGGAAGTGTATAGAAAGAACTTCAGGGAAGTCTACAGCCATCACATTTCTCTTTTTAAATAAAGATGTTTCTATTATAAAAATATTTCACGTATTTCTTAATCTGGGAAAATTTAAAAATGCAGAAAGAAGAGAATTCAAAAATAAATGTTTAAAAATTGGCACATTTCATTAAAATTTTTGTGCTTGATTGTTTACAGTTGAAAGTGCTATATAAATTGCTCTTATATTTGCTAATATAAGAGCAATTTATATCAAGGAATTTGGATGATAAATAAAATCAATGATTATTAGTCTATTCTAATAATCATAACAATCATCTTGAGGAGGGAAAAATATTTTTTTATTTCTTTGAAACTTTTCTATTCAAACAACTACATTTCTGATTCTGGGACAGTATTATAAAGAAGTTGAACTTGAAGGACCAAGCTTTTCCCTATAGAAACCACCTTACAATCTAAAGTATAATTAAAGTACATTTTTAAATTGAGAATCACAAAAATTACAAACAGAGGTACACAACTTTATACCTGGGCAACTCTGATTGTGAGCCTGTAATCTTGTTTGATTTTCTGTCAACTTAGTAATTTTTGAGTAAAGTTTAAAACCCTTTCCATTCTTACCCTTTAATTTTGTTACAATTCTTTTCTACTCTTTTATAATTTTGAACTGCGAAGTTGTCATGAATTGATGAAGTATTAATTAAAGTTTCTTTATTCTATTATCTTCCAAATTTTAGTGTTAGAGAGGAGAAGAATGGGGAAAACAATTTTTGGGATAGTATTTATTTTCTTCTATATGGTTATTGGTACAAATGTTTTTATACTTCTGTAACTATAACCATTTTCAGAATCTATGAAGGAGTTTTTACTTGTGACTGAATTCTTGGGCCATGCTAGAACTTTATTGATCTGAATCTAGATACTCAGCCTCTTTCTCTGATTGAGGAAAATTGCATTCACTAAACAACAACAACCAAAAGGCCCTGGTCAGTTAGCTCAATAGGTTAGAGCAGTGGTTCTCAGGGTACACTGGAGCACCCTAGAAGATTTCCAAGTGTGCCCTATGGTATTCCAGAGAAATATATGCCTGTTGGGGACCAAAAAACCTATAGGGTTTTTGGAGTTTAGATTTTTGGGGGGCAGAGGTGTGAAGAATTGGTTGTAAGCTGATAGTCTGCCCAACCCCCACCTCACCTGCCTGATAAGGTTGCAAAAGGCTGTTAAGCTGTGGTGCTGGATTGTTTACACTACCTCCCGTGTTCCCCAGAAAGATTGGAGGCAAGTTTCTTCTATCCTTTGTTTGGTGTAAAGTTAAGATGATATGTATGGTGGGGGTTTTCTGCACTCAACACAATTAAGAGTAAAAAGAGAGAAATTCTTCAATGTATTAACGAGGAAATGAGAGTTTGCCTTTCAAATATATGCTCAAACATTGAAAAAACTACTAGGACACATCAAATTCATGTTTCTTATAAACACAAGAATGAAAAAAACTTAACACATTTGCACTGGGACCTGCCATATTTACTAAATCTTACTAAGAATATATCTCTCTATATAAAAATATAACTTTTTTGTCATTTTTAAAAATTCTTAACCCCTCTTTTTTACAAATTCTAAAAAGCATAACTCAAAAAATTTAACTTAAAAATGTTTTTTAATGTCAGAATAAATTTAATTTTGTCATATTTATTTCATTTAATTACCATAAAAGCACACTTGGACTTTATATATTTTTCTTTAATATTTGACTTAATTATTATAACATATTTCTCAGAAATTTGTATATAGTGTGCCTACAATTATTTGTAGGATTTTAAATGTGCCTCAACTTCAAAAAGTTTGAGAACCACTGGGTTAGAGCATCATACCAATAAGCCACGTTTGAGGGTTTGATACTTGGTCAGGCTACACAGAAGAATCAAATCAATGTTTCTCTCTCTCTTTTACTCTCTCTCCCCTCCTCTCTCTCTAAAATCAATTTTAAAAAAATATTAAAAAAACAAAAACAGGTTTTTCCATTCTTTATATAGTTTCTCAAATGTTCCTTTTATAAGTAACTTTCATCTTGTGTCCATATCTATTTAGGTCTTTATTTTATTGTACATTTTGAGGTATTCAAGTTAATCTTGTCCATGAATTATATTCTTCTTTTCTGTGAATATTTTTATTTTTTCACAAGTGACTGACAAGTTTACTTTAAATTCATCCTTAAGTTGCCTTTGCCTCTTTTTTCTATTTTTATGTTACCGTATTTTTTCATTTCAGAAGTTATTTCCTTACACATTCTGCTTATGTTTCATGAAGGCCAAATAATCTTACAACTTTTTATTACAAATTTTCAGAATTTTCTCATTTTTTTCTGACTCCTGCAATAGATCACTTTTAGGGGTCTGCTCTAGTTAACAACTGTATATTAAAGACAACCCAAAACTGAATGAATCAAACAAAAACTGTTCATCATCATTCATACATCTGGGTATATCGGCAAACCTAGATTGGGATCAACTGGGATAGATTGAACAGAGAGGCTCTCAGCTCTAATTATTCTTTATTTATTTATATACTTTATTTATGATCATTTGGCAAGCTCTGACATTTTTCTCATGGTTATAATAGATAATGCAAGGGAGTTAACATGCTCATTCTACTGACTAAATAAGGGATGGGGAAATATACTTTGGTTCAGACCAAAATCAAGGGGTGGGAAAACATAGTCTGCCTTTTTGTAAGAAACTCTACAGTCATATGGCAAAGGGCATGTATAAAAGTAGAGGTGAAAATTTTCGTCAATAATACAATCTTCCAATGGTCTGTCTTTTCTTAAAAGTTCATATGTGATTCCTCTTTCTTTATAGTAAAGTATATCTTTTATTACTCTTCTCCTGGCTTTTAAACTCATTTTTTAAGTAAAATGCAGTATAAAACTATTCAATGGCTACCAACTGATAGGTTGCATGAATTTGCCTTAGTTATAGTCTGCCCATTTGTGTGATGGTATTATGCCCTTCTTGTATCTATTGGAAGATTTTAGTTTGCAGGCTGCATCTCATAACCCAATACCTAGTGTCTAGTAGGCACATATGTAATGTGGTTTTATGGCAATAAATTGTGATAATCCCCATCCTTCTATTACCTGGCCCTCTGTCTTTTCGGATAGATGGAGTTCATGAGATACTATAGTACCCAGAATAATCTACTGCCAGGGCTCTCCCTGTTTTTATCCTGCTAAACTATGTATAGAAACAACATCTTCCAGAATGTAATATACCTCTATCATATCTCTGTGCTTTTTGGCCATCACATTACTACCTGCTCTTTTGTATTCCATAACTTACAGTAATCTTCATGACCTTAAATCTGGAGATGTATTTTTAGATGTGACACCAAAAAGCATAAGCAACAAAAGAAAAATAGATAAATTGGACTTTATCAGTTGAACTTCATCAAAGTAAAAAATTTTTGTTCATCAAAGTATGTTATCAAGGAAAGGAAAAGACAACCTACATAATAAGATAAAATAGTTACAAATCATATATCTAATAAGGATTAAATGTTCATAATATATAAAGAACTCTTATAATATGACAACCACCACCACAACAAAAAAACTAACAAACTCATTAAAAATAAATAAGTGACTTGAATAAATATTTATCTAAATAAGACATACAAATTGCTTATAAACACATATAAAAAGATGCTCAAGACCAGTATTCATCAGGAAAATGTATACTAAAAACAATAAGATACTATTTTACACCTAATAAATGGTTATAATAATATGTGTGTATGTGTGTGTCTGTGTCTGTGTGTTAGTGCCTGACCAGGCAATAGTGCAGTGGATAGAGCATTGGACTGGGATGCGGAGGACCCAGATCCTCACTGAGGTGAGTGCAGACTCATCAGCATGCGGTTTCTAGCTTGAGCATGGGATCATAGACATGGCCCCATGGACACTTGCTTGAGCCTAAAGGTCACTGGCTTGAAGCTCAAGGTCACTGGCTTAAGTAAGGGATCATTCAGTCTGCTGTAGCCCTATGGTCAAGGCACATATGAGAAAGCAATCATTGAACAACTAAGGTGCCACACTGAAGAATTGATGCTTCTCATCTCTCTCCTTTCCTGTCTGTCTGTCCCTATATGTCCCTCTCTCTGACTCTCTGTCTCTGTCAAAAAAAAATATATTGGCAAGGATATAGAAATATTGAAATTCCTGTGCATTGCTAGTGGGAATGTAAAATAGTGCCACCACTGTATTAAGAGTTTGTAGTTCCTGAAAGAGGAAGTCACAGAATTCTGATATGATTCAACAATTCCACTCTCAAATAGATACTTGTACATCTATGCTCATTTCAGCACTGTTCACAGTAACCAAAAGGTAGAAACAACCTATGTGTTCACAAATAGATGAGTAGATAAACAAAGCATGGTATATAATTACAATTAAATATGATTCATCCAAAAAGAAATAAACTTCTGGTACATGCTGCAACGTGGATGAACTTTGAAAATAGTGTTACGGTATGTGAAAGAAACCAGATACAAAGAATAAATATATGACTCCAATTCTATGAAATATCTGGAATAGGCATAGTCACAGATACAGAAATTAGATTAGTGAATACCAGGGCTTGGGGGCGGGGATGGAGAGAGGGAGGCTGTTGCTTAATGGATAGAGTTTTTGTATAGGGTGATGAAAAAGTTTTAGAAATAGATATTGGCAATGCTGCATAACATTGTTGATGTAATGAATGATACTGAATTGTGCATTTAAGAAGAGTTAAAATGAAAATTTTTGTTGCATATGTTTTATCACAATTTATAAAATAAGAGATAAGCAAAACAGGATAGCCTCCAAAATCTGCATAGGCTTAGACTTAAAAACTAATCATACATTTTTCTAAATCTGTCTCTTCATTTTAAGTGTGGTGACAAGAGAAATTCTCTTCCTTTCACTCTGCTTCCATCCTTTTATGCATACATTTATGTGAAATTAATTATTAGAATTCATTGTAATAGTTTGCTCCTTTATTTCACAGACTAGATATGCCTTGATTATAAGAACCTTACAAAGTGGTTGGTTCTTGGAAAATCTTGCCTTTGATATACGTAAATTAATGACTGTCCAGTTGTTAAGTAAATAAATATGATGTGTGGTGATTAAGATAGTTCTCCATAAAGAAAGTGGGTAGAACTATATAGATTGCTGGTATCTACCATTACTGTGTCTGATAACCATGTGTTTTATAAAACTCCTTGCCTAACTTTTGCAAGTTAAGTTATATTCAGTAATTTGCAATAGTATATAATATGTATATTCTAGACGAGAGCAATAAAGATACTGATATATAAAGATTCTTAACCTGATAATACTAATAATGCTCTATATTAGTATATTTTATAATTCTTTTTACATGTTTAATCTAATTCAGTCCCACAAATAACTCCATTAGATTAGTAGATTATGAATTATTATATCCATCCAAAAGAGCGACCTAAAGTCAAGATCAATTTAGTGATTTATAAAATTCATTTAGTGAATTAATATCAGAGGTAGGGTAAGAACTCATGTAGCTGCCATTAAGCTAACTTGCTGAGAGTTTCTATCTTTAACAGGGGTGATCGAGTGTTGATGGCGAGAATGTCGCCGTGAGAGGGAAGATGGCGCTGTGCATGGCTACCCTCTCCCTAAGACACTGTTGTGTGACTGGCATGTGCAGCCATCAGGAAAGAGACCAATCAAGAGATAGCCACGGCACACAGCATGTCTGGAGCATACACACAGCATGCTTCTCTCTGCAGCTAGCATCAATTACAGTGAAAAATGAGCAATTAATTGGTGTTTCCTGAGCAGTCTAATTCTCTTCTTTGAGATCTATGGCATATCTATAGGAAGAGGGGGAAATAAGGAGGGGTGGTAACCCCTCAATGTAACCCCCATTGAGGAAATCGAGGGAGGCCTATGTAAAATGGCTTCCAGGATTTGGGTTTAAGGTAAGGCAATCTGTCAAATCACTTAAAGCGAAGTATGAGGTCATGAATTGCAGGATGGAGGTTTATGAACCACATCTTCATCACACTGTCTCATCACTAAACAAAAAGCAAAGGCAGTGATTTAATTATAATACCTTCAGAACCCAGTCATCTGTTTTCAAGCCCCAAAGCCAGCCTCCAGAGTCCTCTGGCACATACCTGGTAGCATTCCATATTGTCTCTAATGATTCACAATGGCAGGACTGTCTACTCTTTTTCAATGTCACTGGTTTTTGACTCCTTTCAGTCCTTGTTTATACTGCTCCTACTCTTCTCTCTGTCCCAGCAACAATCTCTCTCCTCTGTGTTTTATCATCTTCCTTTTTCCTTCCTCTGTATAGCTCTGTACTTTCCTTTAACAGAGCTTCGTCTCATCGCCAAACCATGCAGAGCTCCCTTTCCTGCAGTTATGAAGCTGCCCATCTTGCTTCCATTGCATGTTGTAGCTTTCGCTCTGGTTGGTCATGTGATATCTTACTGTGATCTCTTTTCACCTTCACATAGCAATATGGTTGCATTTACACGGAACTATTCACCAATGAATATGGCTCTCTCCACGTGGTCAGGGGCACCCAGAACAAGTAAAAAGAAAAAAACATTCTATGTATTGTCTACATCATGCCTTACTTTGAAATCATTTCCAACCTGATGCTTATAGGACCCCAGGTTAAATTATTATACACTTCTCTGAAGTGTTACATGCTATAAGCTAATTATTTCACTATCTACATCAAATTAGGCGAAGTATTATCGAATCCTGGGCCCATATAAAGGAAATAACTGAAAGATGAGGACAGGAGATCTGAGTTAATGACAATGAACTGCTCCTCTGTCTTCAGAGAAGTAGGAGAGATATATGGTCAAGAACAGGCACCTGATCCAAGAGACTTTTCCTTGGCTCAGCTTTCTCAAAATGCAGTGAAATAAGTTACAGCAAAAAAATGCGGTCTCTGTAGATCTTGGCTTTAGAATCCATAAAGAGACAGAACCAAGATGGCTAGATCATGGGCTGTATGCTGTGCTCTCAGGAGTGCTTGCATTCCTCCAGGACCTCAGGGTGCCTGCAGTGAGCAGAGGGAGGGAGAATGGGTGCAGGTGTCTGGCTAAAGGCCAAGTGGCACTGCAATGTCACCTAGAGCAGGTTTTACATATCCCAGTCCCCAGTATGTTCTACTTTGAGAAGCACTGCTATTTACAAAAGTTTGTAAACCTAAGGCAAAACTGTTCATGGGGCCTAGCCCTACTATATGAACTGAAATAAATAGATTTATATAAAAATATTAATGTATACATTTATTTTTTTCAAAAGGCATTGTCTCTTTTGTCTGCAGTATTCCAGTGTATTAAACCTGTGGGTGACTGGCCGCCTTTACTTAACTTCTCTCCCTGGCCTATGGTTCCAGTTTATTATAAAGGAGAAAGATAAACCAATTCCAATCCATCTATCCCAATCCTATTCACAGCCAAGCAATAACAATTATCTCTGTCTTTACATTTTCTCCCATCTCTTGCTATTTCTTATACAGTAATGAATTGTAACAGCTACTTCTTGCTGACTTCTCTCCCATATAATTAATGTCCTAAGATATTCTATTTACTGGTGAAGCAGTTTGAATCAAGAAGTGATTACTTTTAGAGTAAACAGAGCTGCTAAACCCTCTCCACAAACAAAGCTGACAGCGGTTTTATTTTTAAAATAATCAAATTGAAATCCCCAAAAGCTTCAAGTTTGGGACTTCTTATTTATTATCTGTATGTAGGTATTTTTTTTGTGTGAAAGGTATATTAATTTTTAGCGCAGAAGATAGGAAAGTACATAGTTGGAAAGGAATGGCCTTTAAAACAAAACAAAACAGAAAAATGATAACAATGTCTTCAGCCCGGGCTCCCTCATTTGGCCTAAACCTTAAGCCTTCATATCAGGTGGAAACAACAGAGAAGAGAAGCTGCTCGTTTGAGAGCATAGATTTAATTCTTGAAAACATTAAAATTAGATATAAGACTTTCTAAGTTGAGGACAATGGTTCTCTAGAATCGAAATCCTAATAATGACTGAAGTGAAAGGAAGAAATAGAAAGCTGTTGCAAAGATGGTAAGTGTGGGTTTTGCACTTGCAATTTCTGCCATGGATTCTTCAGTTTTACAACACTGAAAAAGGTCACAGTGAGGACTTGTGACTTCCCTGTGCACTGAAAGAATTATTAGCCACAGTATTTGCCACAGTTGTCAACTGATTAACGTGTATGAACTAACTGACGTTGACTGGACTGACGACCTTGACATCTTCAAGTCTCTAGCCCATACTATATGTACTATAGGACCACAATCCCGGTGGCTCTCCTCCCCCACAGCTCCCTCTGCCCCCGCAGCTCCAACGCTTCTCTCCGAGTACACTGTACATTTAATATCACAGGTTTTTACCTCCTACTATTCCTTCAGATTTATTCCTGGGTATTTATGCTTTTTAGGAATCTCTTAACAGAGTCAATGTAATTCTCCAAACTGAAAACATGCAAAAAAAAAACAACACCCTAATTTTGGATTTCTTCCTTTCTCATCCACTCCTTATTCAATAGCTAATTCGTGTTGATTGTTGAACACATTTGGTTCCCATTTCCGATCTCTCTGTCCACATTCATCTTTTCATTACCTCAAATGTGGATATAAAAATGACCTCCTAAATGGCCTCGATGTCACTCTGCATTGCCCTCATCACTTCATGCAATGCCTCACTGCAAAATTAATCTTAAGTCTTTTCCAATCAAGCATCAGAACTAGTGACATTCAGAAAACGGAGAGATCATGGCAGGTAGAGCTGTCAAAAAGGCAATGCTGAGGAGAGGGGCGTTAAAGTATGAACCGAGAGGATGTCGGTGATCAGAGCAGAAGGTGGAAACCATTCTTGAAAAAAGGAAGAGCATCGAGGAAGCCATAAATGGCGAGCTTCAATCTCACACTTTGGAGTGTTTCCAAGTCTCCTGTCTGCCCAGACTTAACACAAATTCAACTCATTTACAACTCCCTGACAGACATGCTCTTTTGCAAGGACAGAGAAATGGTTTGACAGCTTGGCTTTTTTGAATGCCATCATTGCCCCCGTAGATGACCTTGTCATATTTGCATATTGTTTCACAGGGAATCTGAACTTATTTTCTAAACTATATTCTCAGCACCAGTTATACTGGTCTAGTCATACTCACCGAAACATAATTCTACCATTTTAATCATGCTGTTTCTTTAACAGAAAGTCTCCCTTTTCCAAATTCTACTCTTTACCTTTATGAAATGTTACCCCGGGCTGAAATCTTCTTTCACTTTGCTGTACTTGTACTGTTTCCAATGCTTACCAGGCTTCCTGCATCATGTTGTTGTTTTACACCATGTAAGTTTTAAAAAATTATAAGAACTCTTTTATTTCTTTTCTCCTTTGTGCTACTTGAAACAGAAGCTTTTTTAGTCTTTATCTTGTGTGTTGCTGAAAACAAAAAGTAAAAAGTTCTCAAAGTTTGTTCTTAAAACAAAAGGGGAATCATTAAATTTATCAGGATAGACTGTGACTGCATATTAATGACAATTAAAGAATTCTGGTATTTCAATTGTCCTGACTGCTAGCCACAGATAGGCATTTTGCTACCAGGAACTTCACTGTTTCTAATAAATTTGAATTAATTTAAAATTTTTAAGACTCTGGTTTAACTGGAGGCCTAGATTTTTGTTTTTTTTTTCTGAAGCTGGAAACGGGGATAGTCAGACAGACTCCCGCATGCGCACGACCGGGATCCACCCGGCACGCCCACCAGGGGCGACGCTCTGCCCACCAGGGGGCGATGCTCTGCCCCTCTGGGGCGTCGCTCTGCCGCGACCAGAGCCACTCTAGTGCCTGGGGCAGAGGCCAAGGAGCCATCCCCAGCGCCCGGGCCATCTTTGCTCCAGTGGAGCCTTGGCTGCGGGAGGGGAAGAGAGAGACAGAGAGGAAGGAGGGGGAGGTGGAGAAGCAAATAGGCGCTTCTCCTATGTGCCCTGGCCGGGAATCGAACCCCGGTCCCCCGCACGCCAGGCTGATGCTCTACCGCTGAGCCAACCAGCCAGGGCCTGGAGGCCTAGATTTTAATTAAAGAAAAAAAAAGAGTGACAAAATCACCAAGAATATACAACGGGGAAAGAATAGTCTCTCCTTAAAGCACTCTTAAAACTGTGACTCAGTACAGACATTATAAAAAACAGTCTATTGAGGGCCTCAAAAAGAAATAAGAATAGAACTACCCTATGATCCAGGAGTCTCACTTCTGGGTATATATCCAAAGGAAATGAAATAAGAATACCTAACAGATATTTACACTTTCGTGTTCACTGCAGCATTATTCATAAAGTGAAGATATGGAAATAACCTATGTTCCCTCCAACAAATAAATGAGTAAATTGTGGTATATATGCACAATAGAATATCATCCAAAATAAAATTATGGAAAACTTGTTCTACAGGTCAAATTTATAGCTTTTATAAAAGTAGTACCAACCAGTCACTGACTGATCCACACATGTAGTTGCTCCTCCAAATCTTAGGAAGTGGCAGAAAGCAGGATGAAAAAAAGCTATGATCTAGACCAGGGGTCCCCAAACATTTTACACAGGGGGCCAGTTCACTGTCCCTCAGACCGTTGGAGGGCCGGACTATAAAAAAACTACGAACAAATCCCTATGCACACTGCACATATCTTACTTTAAAGTAAAAAAACAAAAGGGGAACAAATACAATATTTAAAATAAAGAACAAGTAAATTTAAATCAACAAACTGACCAGTATTTCAGTGGGAACTATGCTCCTCTCACTGACCATCAATGAAAGAGGTGCCCTTCCGGAAGTGCGGCGGGGGTGGGAAAAATGGCCTCAGGGGGCCACATGTGGCCCACGGGCTGTAGTTTGGGGACCCCTGGTCTAGACTTTGGGTAATATCTACAAGTGAGAATAGCAGTTATCAGTGATGGTTGTGACTCAATTGATATTATAAGTAGGAATGAGAAGATCTAGAAAGGTGGAGATAAGATGTCATCAAGATAAGACAAAAAACGGACCATAACTTTTTCTTAGGCTAAGTATTTTTTAGTCTTGAGAATGGAATTATTTCCCTGGTTATAGTGTTTCCTAAATAGTTGGTCAAAGGCAGTATATAATCACTTGTGAGTATTCAGAAGACAAGACATAAGCTTGGCCGTAACTGTGTGTGTGTGTGTGTCTGTCTGTATAGTCAGCATTGAATCAGGTTAGTTTGATCCCAGAAACTAGAATGCATCAGGTAGTTTTGGTCTTCTTTGTCTCTGATTGCATAGCTGACTGATAAATTCCATAGAACTAGTGTTCATTTGTACTTACATAATGATTAGTTATTTAGAAACATAAAACCATGAAATATTACCTTCACCTGCTTTTCCTCTATGTCAGCAATTTTCAACCTTTTTTAAATCTCATAGCACATATAAATTAATTATTAAAATTCTACAGCACACCAAAAAAAAAAAAATAGTTTTTGCTGATCCAACAAAAACATTGGTATAATTTTTATTGATTTACTACTATTACTACCTACTACTACTAATAATAATAACAGTAATTTCCTACCCTTTTTGCTCCAAAATGACTTTTTTAAAAAATCAGGTGCCTATACTGACTTCTGGTACCAAGAATTAATCAGACACAACCTTATTATGCAATGTGACCCATAATATGCAGATCTACTATATAATCTATATGTTTAGGACTCAGAAAGGGCATTCACACTGGGAAGCTATTGTTGTGTTGGCTCTTGTCATATTTTTGTTTGACAGTCTAAGGAAAAAGACATCAGTGCTCCTGACTAAATAGTCAGATATAGCATGTTTTAACAATTCTTGCAGCACCCAGGTGAAAATAGCTGCTCTATGTGTACTCATTCAATGTCCATACAAATAGTACCTCCATACACACACAGTGTACAGCTGGCCTCATATCCTGGAAGAGCAAGAAGTCACTCTAATATAAGCTCTTTATGTGCAACATTGAAAGCATAAAGAGTGTAAAATATTTCCCTCACCTGAAGTACATGAAATTCTATTATTAAGATTTTATTTTTCAAATAAGTGTTGACATGTCTAAGATAAAATTTAAATACCTATGAATTCCAACTAAATTTAGTTGAGCTCTATGTTAAGCTGTTTTGCTAATCTTCACATATATATATAAAGAAATAGCATCATCTCTATATTCTATCTCTATATGACTATAGCTCAAATCAGTAAATGATGTCACAAAAAGAAGTACATGGTGCTAAGAAATAAGATGAGAACTTATTAAGAGGTTTTAGCACATACGCTGAATTTAGAAGTGTTAATATTTGGGAATGAGTAAGGGTAGAAATGTGAGCATTGAAGGAACAATATTACATATAAAAGCATGTGCCCAGGAGGTAACTGATGTGTCCAGGTGATATACTTAGAGTTGTTAATGAGACATTTTGTAAGAGAAGATTGAAGAACTTTCCTTGAGCCAACTTTTTGAGGACTTTGGGCTTTTTTCCTTGAACCCTGGAACATTATTCCATAATTGGATTAGAAAATGAATCAGATCTTATCTTTGGACCAGGAGCTCCAGGGACACAGGAAAGAATGTGCCCGCAATATTAGAACTTCAAGACTTGCTCATTAATTCTCTAATGTATAAGATATAGTTCATCGCATGACAGGTAAGGACTAGGTCCTATGAGTGGAATGAGAGGTAATTTTGGAAAGGAAGGCACTGCCTACACTGATCAAATCCAAAAATGGTGCAGCATGCAGCTTCAGGAGAAGTCTAGGGAAAGAAGGCCTCCATGAGAGGTGACACTGGCAGGGAGGCTAGTGGGACTCTGCTTATAGTGCTACCATTTTGCTTGGGCTCAACGCAGTACATGTAGGCTAACAGAGCATTTGGAAAAGTTTTGGGTACACTGTTAGTGCTCTCAGAAGCAATGTTCATTAAATTATATTGAAAAGCAAAAATCAAGTCACAACAAAATAAAACTTGTTATTTCATTAGGAGGTTCAAGCATTCTTTTATTATTATTTTTTTTTTTTTTGACTCTGCGGGTAACTGAGATCAAGGGGACTTATGTAGCACTAAGTATTCCATGAAGAAGGAATTTCTGTATTTTCATCTTTAAGTTGAATTCACATGCAGAGACTGAAGTCACAGTGCTAAAATCTTTTCTAAACAGGGTCCACTTTCCAGTTTTATCATTTGGATTAAGTGTAGCTAGTAAAAGAGTTGAAAGAACTTCACTTGTATGCCACATGGAAATACCTATTTAGTGAATACACTAACTTTCTTAGATAAACAGACTTGTAAGATCATTGAAGTATACAAAGAGAACACATTAATCATCCTCCCCAAAGATCCTCATATGTGGATTATGTATCTCCTAGATTATATACACATAATACTAGCAAGAGAGAAAAACAAATATTAGACCCATTCACTTTTGCAAACTAACCACACTTTTGCTTATATTAGATGCTTTCTCTTAATTATGGCAACAAATAGACAAAACTATTTATTTTACCATAAATGTGCTTTTTTTTCTTAACTTTTAACTTTCTTTTCTCTAATTTAACAGAATAAGACATGTCCCTTTTAGAAAAATTGGACAACACAAAATGACAATAGTCAGGAGAAACAAAGAAAATCACATACAGTCACATCAGCCAGAGAAAACTAAACATATTTTGGAAATATTTCCACAGATCTATTTGAATTTCTCACCTTCACTAAAATAATTCTTGGTCAATATTTTATGCATTTACTAAATATTTATTGTGCACATTTTATGTGTCAAACATTATACAAAGATGAATAATCCATCCACTTTATTCTAAGATATTACCATGTGGATGAAGAAAATGAGGTAAGAAACAAATTATGACACGTGGTCGTAGTAAGTGCTATAATATAAATATGCCCTTTGCCAGAACACTGTGCAGAGCATGCAGGTGCCGTGTAGAGATAGGATGCAGAATCTTAGATATGATGACATGAGTGATTAATACCAATTCACAAATATCAGTTATATTTTTAAAAGTAAACTCCGATTTTGACTCAGAATCACAATATTTCACTAAATTCTTTATGCCAGGCTTGACTGTATATAATTCCTTGATGTTTCTAGAAATGAACTTCATTCTCAGAATGCTGTAGGATATTCAAAAGGATATTCTGCAGGCTCTGGACATCATGTACCCTTTGCAGTTATACAATCATGAAAGGGATTGCTTTACTTACATATAACCAGACATTAAAGAACAATTTAATGCTTGGTTGTAATATTCTCACTTCTTGAAGGATAGGTTTATAGAGAAATTTTAAAAGGACTTCTACAAAAAACCAAACAGTTTTGGAGAACTCAGAAACAAGGTTTTCCTAGGAGGAATGGCATTTTCAAGAGAAGTTGCCTAACCTGAAGAGAGGGCTTGGCAATAGGTCGGGGCTTGTCCTGTGACTAGCGGGAGAGACAGGAACATTCACTTTCCCCAGGGTTCCTTCAGCCTCCTGGATCAGCAGACCAGTAATAATTCCATATCACCTACTGCTAACTGGAGAAGATCTGATTAGAGATTGGATCGGGCTAATGAAGACCCTTTCCATCTCCCAGCCTCAGCAGTTCTGCAGGTCACATTGATTTCTTTATGAGCATGTCAAGCAAAAAGATATGCGCTGCATAGGGAAAAGGCAGGCTCACTCTGAGAGACTTGCATCTGAGGTCAGAGAGCAAGGCTTGCTTTCCAGGGCAAGATTAATAGATAAGGGCAAAGTGCTAAACAGTCAGCCAAATCCACAGCCATGAGTCTCACGTAAAGAAAAGTGAAATCAAAGGCCAAGGGAACTTGCACTCGGCCAAGTTAAGGGTAAGCGGTGTTTCAGGACAAGGCAATCTAAATGTAATTTGGAGACACAGGCACAGACACTGAACTCATGGCTGCCAAACGTTTCCCCACAAGTCCTGCTTGTAAAACAGAGGGAATGATGCCCGTGCACAAATAAACTCAACACACAATGCACAAATCAACTCGTAAACACAGAGTGCTTGTAGGAGCGATAAAGCCCTTTGTAGCAAAGGTACTGTCTAGGGATAAGAACCGGAAAACCAATAAAGGAGGGAGAAATTTATAGAAAACATAGAAAGCACTTAATAGTTAGTCATGTCTTGTCAAGCTACTGAAGTCAGCTTCAGTGATAAATTGAATTTTCCTAACAGTATGAAAAATCTCTTCCACAGTATGGATCCATTATATATTTCCAATCTGATTTTCCATAATTTCCTCTACCATATGGTGTCCTCATACTCCTTCTACAATGTCTAATCAATGCTCACCTGAAACAATTTCTCTCCAGGTTCCAATTCTTTTAGATCCATCCCAATTCCTCCACCTTCGATGAAGCTTTCTTTAATATCAGTCAATAAAGGCTCTCTTTCATGAGTGCCTTTGATATTTATTGTTTGAACAAGTTACTTGGTGATTATTATATTAACACATATCTTGCTCAACACAATTCTATGCCCTTTGGTTGTCAGACCTCAGTCTCAAGTAAGCTCTCATAAAAATCTAAGACACAGAAACAGTGCATTAAACAGAACAAAATGTGATTTATTGGCAACTTATCAAGGTCTTTTTATTTTGTGCTATAATATTCAAATAAATTATATTCAGAGGTAAATATCTATGAAATTTTATTTTAAAAGTTATTTCAGAGGTTGCTGTATGTTTTAATTTCATTTTAATTATCATGGATGGAAAATAGAATTATAAATCTAAACACTAGGTATAATTTTAAAGGATTTCCCGGCTGGCCTATTTTCTTGTTAACTTGGAACCAGTGATGTACTTAGTATAACTACTTGCTCAAAATGTGTGTTCAGTAAACATCCAGCATAGCCTGATTCTTTCTTCAACCCTTCCTTACATTTTGTGTACAGGGGTCAGTTTGCAAACCAGCAGATAATGCTTGTGCTTATTTGCTATTTCCTTGGATTTAGCCACTAGGTTTTATTTGGAACCCTGATTAGTGTGAGGTATAAAAACAGAAACAAAACAAAACATAAAAGAAACTTTCTTTCTGTCTAATATCCTCATGAATTTGCAAGATCTCCCGGTTTTATATGGTTTGTGGAACTACATCTTCCTGCCAACTCCAAAAAGCAATTTTCAAAAGCTCATTTTCTCTATGTTTAGCACAAGGAACATGATGCCAGTCTCAATTCTGTCACTGGGTTGTTGTGTGGATCCAATAGACCAATATAACACCAACTGTATTATAAACTATAAAGTAGTTTACATATTTTAGTATTTACTATGGTGTAAAGAGGAAATGGCTTCTAATATGCTTTTGTTTTATAATTTAATTGGTTCACATGAGCTTCATGTGTGTTTTGTAAGTAAGGAAAAAGTGAATGAGAGAAGGATGTTATATTACTTGAGGCAGGTGTTTAACTTAGCCCTTGGAAGTTCTACTTCCACTGAAGAAAGTCTTCAAAGAGCTGAACAGGCTACTATTGCTGAAATTCTCCCTGCTCTCTGTTCTTTAAAGGAGCTAATATTAATTCAACCTTCAAGGATGAATGACCAAAATCTTTAGGATCTACTTCTTTGTTAGATGGGCATATAAACACAATAATGAGGATGAAAGGGACTACTCAACTTAAGACAAGGCAGAATTTGGGGTATTATTGAGATAAATGGCTGAACAAGGTTCTGTTACACCGAGATTAAATCACAACACCCTGCACAATTATCTTTTCAATGTGTGGCTTGAA
Source organism: Saccopteryx leptura (assembly GCF_036850995.1). NCBI lineage: Eukaryota > Metazoa > Chordata > Mammalia > Chiroptera > Emballonuridae > Saccopteryx > Saccopteryx leptura. Next base: position 29,165,895 of record NC_089513.1, read on the forward strand.
ATAAAATTATTCAATTTTTATAAAGAAATAAAATGGTATAACAAATGCACTGACATGATGTTTTCTTATCCAAATATTGGTCATATTTTCCTGGGAATCAGTACACACTCTGGAAAAGAGATTATCATTGGTGTTGGAAGTTGAAATATTTAGCAACATAAATTTAGGCAATATTTTTTCTTATTCCTCTGCTTATATAAAACCAATCTATATCCTTCAAAGGATCACTACAGGTTTCTCTTTTCCTAATAAAAGTTGCCTTTCTCTCTCTATTCCCTTTGTCTCATGTCTCCCTTTCTCTTTTCTTTTTCACATTATAACCCTAATTTTCTATGCCACAATTCACATTATTTACACATTACATTATTTTGTGCAATTTATGGTACTGTCTTTTTAAAACTTTTATAATTATGGTACCATAGTTTAATAAAATATTTTACATCCTTTTTCTCTCCATGTTATGTTTATGAGATTTAATCATGTTTTATATATAGCTCTATTTAATTCACTTTAACTTAGTATTCTGTTGTTTTAATTTACATAATTTATCTGTTCTACATTTGTTTCTGTGTTTCATCTATGTTGAAAAATATAACCAGCATTCATTTATTTCCACCCCTGTAAATTATTCCATTTAGAAATGCCCAATAATTTACTTATTTATCATACAGATGATGGGTACTTTTGTTGTTTCCAGGTTTTTAAATTTAATTTTTATTATTACAAATCAGGATGCAATAACCACAGATGTACACATCTCATGTATTGAATAGTCTATACCCATTTTTTTCAGATTAATAATGAGAACAAAACTTTGTCTAAATTGCCATATTTTAGTAATTATAATATGCATATTTTTCATATTTAACATCTCTGCAATTGGAACACATCTTAAAATTGATGGCATCTTACAATCACTCTAAGCCAAGAGGGCATTTGTGATGGGAAATATGCTACTTAGGCATTAATTTAGTTGTTATTCTTGGTGGCACGACAAGATAACTACAATTTCTCAAAGTTTTAGTCAACAAATCATTTAGGATCATTTGAGGAAAGAATATGGGTCCTAGTAGTTTTCTGAAAATTTTCAGTTGATATCATTTGGTAATATCAACAAAGCACCAACATTAAAACATAAAGAGGAGCTCAGGTCTCTACAGCTTGGGTGACATTTCCGGAAATCATTGTAAAGCACTCATAAAGAAAAAAAAAAATGGCCAGCATTGTTGATGATGCTGAGTATGATATTGTACGAAAAACATGGACAACGGTGACTCTAAATGGAAAAGTAATCCAGAAAACTTGGCTCTGAATGGGAAACTATTTCGGTAATACCATAAATAATTTATTTCACTTATATTTTTCTTTAAATGTACGCACAAAATATATGTGTATAGATATATAGAGATAAACATGCATACATGTAAGTATAAGAGTTCTTTAAATAATCTTTAACGAAAGTTTGTGTGCATGTTTGAGATTAGAAAATACTTAGGTATATTTAATTGGCAGACATATAATTATATGTCCTATACTTCATAAAATAGGGTATATTATTTTAAATGTTGATATCTGGTATTAGTCTTCCTTGTTCTTCAAAATTGTCTTGGGTATTCAAAGACCTTAGTTCTAACACAGAAATTTTATCATAAATTTACAAACTTGTTGAAATTTTTTTTTGCAAGTCCATCAACATGTAATTGTGGGAGAAATTCAATCTTACAATATATGTTTTCTTCAATAAGTCTTTATAATTTTCTCTATAAAGCCCTGGCATATTTTCAGATATGATTAATTATACTTGTTAGATTTTTTTTTTCATTTTAAAAGGTATAATTTTAAAATTATAATAAAATTACATGAATGAAATTGATTTTTCTCTACTGAGTCAGAAACAAGCAGACTTGATGAACTCTCTTATTAATTCTAAGCACATGTTTATTGATTGTCTTGCACTTTCTGTATAAACAATGATAATGATACTTTTCTAGCTACCTTTCTGATCCTTTTAGACTTTATTTACTTTCCTTATATGACTGCCAATGCCAGGCCTGCAGTACAACATTGAAATGAAGTGGTGATAGTAAACATTCTTTTGGCTTTTGAAATTAAAGGTAGGATAATTTTAGCTTTTCACCACTAAATTTAATATTTGTTTTACATTTTTTGGTAGATACTGTAGATTTCTATGCGGAGACAATTAAGTTGTACAGGAACTAAAATGATTGACTAGCACTTTTCTGTCCCAAACTGTAATCATTAGCCACATGTGGCTAGTTAAAAGTTGTGAACCCTGAGGAGGGGTAAACATACTAAGAAGGGCTCCTGGTGGCTAACTAGGCTCAAGTTTTTTTGTGTTTTTTTTTAAGCACAGCCTAGCAGGCATTTCTTCATAGGGGTCTCTCACACGAACTGCAACATGGAGAAGCCTCTGCATTGGACCACCTGCCTCTGCACTGGACTGACTTCCTGCACTGCGTTTCTGCCATCTGAGCCAGCCCTTACTTAAAAATGAGTTCCTGGAATTCTATTTCAACAAATAGGACTGAGGCTTCCCCGTCATATCATTGATGTGCCGCTTCAGCAATCAAAGTGGCTCTATTCTGACCAATCAGGACAGTGCTTTTTAGACTCATCAACCTGTGAGGTTTCATAGTTCTTATTTGCATGAGAACTGATGAATCAGGAACCAGAGGCGAGGCCTTCTGTCCATATAAACCAGCTCACCTCTGGCTCTGGGAGTCAACTATCCTTTTATACTGAAGAACAGTAACTGCATTTCCCTGACTGAGTTGAAACACTGAAGTGGTCTTACCAGAGCAGAGCTGAACAGACCAGTGCAGCACAAAGCAGGCTGACACGGAGCAGAGCAGACCATAAAGGAGCAGAGTTGTTTTGCAGAAAGGGTCCTCCTCACAGCCAATTGAACTGTTTTGCACTGAATAAAGTTTGGCACCAATGACCACTGACCACTCCCTGACAATACATTCTATGAGAAAAAGGTTTGCTGTAAGATAACAACTGATTTGAAATCAGTTGTTAAATAGTATCAAATACTTTCTTGTGTTTAAATAATTATACAGTTTTTTCCCTTTGGTGAATTTCATTAATAGATTTTTAAATTGTAAAACATATTTATATTCCTGGGATATACTCAAATTGACATTGAGTAGGCTTGAACACACTGCAAAATTCCATTTACTACTGTAAGAGAGGTTGTTTATTATGGTGGTTAAATAAGATATTCTCTAAAGTTCTATTAACTATTGGGTTCCAATACTGGACTTATCATTTACTAGCTAATTGACTTTCAATCAGGTAGTTAGCCTCTCTGTACTTTAGTTTCCTCACATACAAAATGATAAAAAAAAAACAATCCATCTTTCATAAGAGTAATATAAGATTCATGTGACACAATAGTGTATATCCGAGAAGGGTAATATGCATATAGTAATTACCATTTCATTATTTTTTAAGTAAAACTAAATCATACTTTATTTGGTATTTTAGTTAAATATGTCTATTAATAATTTCTAAAACATTATTATCCTTTTCTGGTTTGAATGAGATATCATATTAAATGTTAAAATGATTTGAAAAGTATTCACTCTTTTAAACAACTGTCCAGAGGTATGATTGGTATACAACAAACTGCACATATTTAAATGGTACAATTTGATAAGGTGTGAAATATGTATACACAAGGGAGAACATCATTACAGTCAAGAAACATCACTCCCCATGTCGCTTTTTGTCCCTGTGTAACTCTTTTCTCCTGTGCCCGGGATAGAACCCGGGATCACTGTTCCTTAGGTAAGACTTGATCTGCTCTCTGTCACTGCAGATTAGTTTGAATTTTTAAAAAATTTATATGACTTCAATCACACAATATGTATTCTTTTTCATCTGGCTTCTTCCACTCAGTTCAGTTCTGAGTTTCATCAATGATGCCTGCATCAACAGGTCCTTCTTTCTTTATTCTTGAGGGGTGTTTCATTATATAAATATACCACCATTTGTTTAACCGTTCACCTTCTGAGGAACATATAAATCATTTAAACTTTTTGGCTATTATAAATAAAAATAATATGAATATTCATATACAAGTTTTTGTGTGGGCATACACTTTCGGCATTCTCATGGGTAGACACCTAGGAGTGAGAGGTCTTGGTCATATAATTGATGCATTCTTAACCCTTTAGAAAACTGCCAAAATGTTTTCTAAGTATAATAGTTAAACCATTTCATCACCCCACAAGTAGTACATGAGAGTTATAGTTTCACGTGATGAACCTTTTGCTAATATTAGACTTTCTGATAGGTTTACAGTGGTTTCTCATTGTGGTATTTTTTTTTTCCTGTATTTTTCTGAAGCCGGAAATGAGGAGAGACAGTCAGACAGACTCCCGCATGCGCCCGACAAGGATCCACCTGGCACGCCCACCAGGGGCGATGCTCTGCCCACCAGGGGGCGATGCTCTGCCCCTCCGGGGCGTCGCTCTGTTGAGACCAGAGCCACTCTAGCTCCTGGGGCAGAGGCCAAGGAGCCATCCCCAGCGCCCGGGCCATCTTTGCTCCAATGGAGCCTCGGCTGCGGGAGGGGAAGAGAGAGAGACAGAGAGGAAGGAGAGGGGGAGGGGTGGAGAAGCAGATGGGCACCTCTCCTGTGTGCCCTGGCTGGGAATCGAACCCGGGACTTCTGCACACGAGGCCGACACTCTACCACTGAGCCAACCGGCCAGGGCCTCTCATTGTGGTTTTAAATTAAACTTCTCTAACATTTATTTCTCATTCATACATCTTCTTTGATAAACTATGTGTTTAAATCATTTGCCCATATTTTTACTTGATTATTTCCATTCTTATTATTGAATTCTGAGATTTCTTTGTTTATTCTAATTAACAGTCTTGTACTAGAGATAAGTTTTGCATTTATTTTCCTAAAAGAAAATTGGGCTTGTATTTTTATTCACTTAGCAGTATGTGTCAAAGTGGCAAAGTTTTTAATTTTGATTAAATCCAATTTATCTTTTTTTTTCTTCTTTTCCTAGTGAGAGTAGCAAAGACAGAGACAGAGACTCTTGCATGCACCCCGAATGGTATCCACTTGGCAACCCCCATCTGGGGCTGATGTTCTGCCCATCTGAGGACATAATTGCAACTGAGCTTTTTTTTAGTTCCTAAGGCAGAGGCTTTATGGAGCTATCCTCAGTGCCTGGGGCCAATGTGCTGGAACCAACTTAGCTATAGCTGAGGGAGGGGAAGAAAGAGAGAGAAAGAGGGAGAAAGAACAAAGAGAGGGAGGGGTGGAGAAGCAGATGATCACTTCTTTTGTGTGTCTTGATTGGGAATCGAACCTAGGATATCCACATGCCAAGCTGATGCTCTACAACTGAGCCAACCAGCCAGGGCTAAATTTTTTTAAATTTTGTTGCCTTGGTATTGAATCTAAAAAATTTTTGCCTAATCTTATAAAAGTGTTCTCTTATGTTCTAAATGTATCAAAGCTTTTGGTTTTTTATTTAATTCTATTCCTAAGTCTGAGTTAGTTTTTGTATATGCTGCAAGATATGGATCAATATTAATGTCTTTGCATAAAGTATCCATTTTTTCCAGTACTACTTGTTGAAAAGACTATACTTTCTCCACAATATTGCCTTTGTGCCTTTGATGGCCATCGGTTCTTCATGTATTTTGAATCTACTTTTAGATTTTATTTTGTTCACTAAATCTATGTGTCTCTCTCTTCACCAATACCACACTGTCTTGATAATTTTAGAATAATAAGTCTTGAATGTGGGTATTTTTAGCCCTCTGAATGTATTCTTTTTTTTTTTTTTTTCCTTGTACTTTTTCTGAAGCTGGAAACGGGGAGAGACAGTCAGACAGACTCCCGCATGCGCCCGACCGGGATCCACCTGGCACGCCCACCAGGGGCGAGGCTCTGCCCACCAGGGGGCGATGCTCTGCCCCTCCCAGGCGTCGCTCTGCCCCTCTGGGGCGTCGCTCTGCCACGACCAGAGCCACTCTAGCGCCTGAGGCAGAGGCCAAGGAGCCATCCCCAGCGCCCGGGCCATCTTTGCTCCAATGGAGCCTTGGCTGCGGGAGAGGAAGAGAGAGAGAGGAAGGAGGGGGTGAGGGTGGAGAAGCAAATGGGCGCTTCTCCTATGTGCCCTGGCCAGGAATCGAACCCGGGTCCCCCGCACGCCAGGCCGACGTTCTACCGCTGAGCCAACCGGCCAGGGCCTGAATGTATTCTTTTTGAAAGTAATTTTGGCTATTCAAATCCTTTACATTTCTATGGAATTTTAGATTTAAGTGGTCAATTATTACAAAAATTCTGCTCATATTTTTATTTGGATTGTGTTGAATCTATACAGTAATTGATTTTGCAACAAAATGACTTTTCTCAATAAACAAAGCATGTTCTTTTTATATGTGCTCTTTAATTTTGCTCTGCAACATTTTGTTGTTTTCAGCATGAGGGTGTTGATATACATCTTATATTAGATTTAACCCCAAGTATTTTACATTTTTTTGACAATAGAGTAAATGGTAAATTTAAATTCCTCAAATTTTTGTTGCCAGTATATAAAAATAAAATTGTTTTTTGAACATAATTATTCTGCATGGCAGCCTTATTAAACTTACATATTTGCTTTAGCAGTAGATTTCAATAGACTTTTAATAAATTTACATTTTATCAGCAAATAAAACATTTTATTATTTTAAGTTTAGTTTTATTTTCCTTTTAATCTGCATGTATTTATTTTATATATTCATGCACGCATAATCAAATATATTGTTGTACTATTATTTTGAACAAAATGTTATCTGTTAGAGCAATGAAAAATAAGAAATGCATTTGAATGAGATGATGGATATTAACTAAACTTACACATTTTACTACATATTTAAGTTAAATCATTATGCTTACTCCTTAAAGTTATACAGTGCTGTATGTTAACTCTATTCCAATTAAATTGGGAAAAAAATAAGAAAACTAAGTTTTTATTGTACTTTCACTTTTTCTTTGATTCTTTTTTTTAATTTATATAGATCTAAGTGTCTGACCTTTATTATTTTTCTTTTCTCTAAAAACCTTCTTTTAACATTATCTGCAAGGCAGGTCTGCTGACAACAAATTCCTTCAATATTTGTTTGCTAAGATTGTCTTTCTTTCATATATTTGTAGAATAATTTTACTGCCTACAGAATTCCAGGTTGCTAGTTTTTTTTCCTCTCAACACTAAATATTTCACTGCATTTTCTTCTTGCTTGCATTGTTTCTGAGGTATATTAAATGTAAGTATTTATTTATTTATTTATTTATTTATTTATTTATTTTTACTTTATGGTTTTATTATTTTCCCTTTGGCTTCCTTCAGAAATTTTTCTTTATCTTTGAAATTCTGTGGTTTGAAATGTATATATCTCAGTGTACTTTTCTTGGCATATATTCTGATTGATGTTCTATAAGATTCCTGCTTCTGTGGTTTGGTGTCTGATATTAGTTTGGACAAATTCTCAGTCATTATTGTTTCAAACGTGTCTTCTGTTCCTTTCTCTTTCTTGTCCTGGTATTCCCATTTCATGTATGTTACAACTTTACAACTTTTATATTTTCCCACAGTCCCTGGATATTCTGTTCTTTTTTTTTTTTTTTTTTTTTTTTTTTTTAGTTTTTCTTTCCTCTTTGTTTTTCAGTTTTTGAGAATTCTATTAATATATCCTCTAGCACAGACAACTTTCTCAGCCATGTTCCATCTACTAACAAGCTCATCAATGGCATTCTTCATTACTATCATGGTTTTTTTTTTAACTCTAGTATTTATTTTTGGTTGTTTCTTAAGATATTCAACTCTCTGCTTATATTATCATGTGTTTTTGCATATTGTCTCTTTATCCAGTAGAGCCCTTAGCATAATAATCATAGTAGTTTTAAATTGCTGGTCTGATAATTCCAATATCCCTGCTATGTCTGGTTCTGATGTTTGCTCTGTCTCTTCAAATTTTTTATTTGCTTTTCTTATGCCTTGTAAATATTTACTAATAGCCAGACATGATATTCTAGGTAAAATGAACTACTGTAAAATAATTCTTTGGTAATGTTGTGGTGAGATGTAGGAGGCGAAACATTCTATAGTCCTATGATTAGACTCAGTTTTTTATTGAATCTATTTCTCTGAACTGTAAAATTCACAAGTGCTTCTCAATTATTTTTGGCCCCTCTTAGGTGAGGCAGGATGGCTAGGCTGGATTAAGTTGGGTACTTCCCTTTTCTCAGGTTAGCTAGGCTCTAATAAAATCTCAGCAGGTAGGCTTTTACATTAAAGTAAGCAGACTTTAGCCATGCCTTTGTAGGTCTGTCTGTCTCTTTAGATTTACCAGTAATTTCTGTTTTCTGATAGACCCAAGAAAAGTAATTGACTTCAGTTTGTACACTATTTTCCTACTGTATGGATAAGAGTGACAATTCTGAGCTCTTTGTATGTCAGAGCTGAAACAAACACAATTCTTTTATTTTTTATTACAACATTCGATTTTTAGTTTTTAATGCATTTTGGTATCTATCTAGCTGAATGTTTTATCTGAATCATCCAACAACAATTCTGAAATCATTCTCCTTTAGTTTTCTCCTTATAGATGTTAGAAAATGTAATATTTTAAACTAGTCTTAGTGACTAAGAATGAGAAAACCTTTGTAAGAAATTTGAATAAAAATAAAGCCTAGGGAAATAGAAGGCTTTTTTATCATTTCTTTTTGAATTCTCAGAATGTGGAGACAATAATTAGAGGGAACTAAGTATCTTGTGATTATAGAATTCAAGCCTTCACTAAGGATGGTGGAACAGAGAAGTCGAAGCAGGAAGTTTTCTTGGTGAGGCAAAACCATTTTCTGGTTTAAGCTTTCTATTCAGCTTTCTTTGTTCAAAAGAGACAGAACCATATTTAGATGGCACACATTCACTAAGTTTTATTTTGTTTTGTCTGATTATATATAGGTTTTCTGATCTTTCTGTGTTGTTTATATTTTCAACTACAGAAGTACATACTTATAAATAGCATATACAGAACTCTTGTGGTTTATAGCATTTAAACATTATTTCTAGATACTCTCCTATAAAGAATGTGGGGAAATACTCTTCTTACAAAGTTACTATCATCTCTTAACCCTGATCTCAAATCTAGTTTTGCTGACAGCCGTTATGTCACTCAAGAATACCCCCACAAACATCTTAAGTATCCCAGGATATGGCACTGTATCTATTGCAAACTATGGGTTTAGATCTTCTTTGATGTCTTTTGATAACATTTTAAAATTTTCTCCATGAATGTTTTGTATATCTTTTGTTTTATATGTAAATAGGCCATGTCTGTTGCTCTTCTGAATGCTTAATTCTAAATGTATGAATTCTTTAAAATGTTATATTATCATTTCCTAAATGTTTTTATTACTTTTATCAAATATTTATATTTTATTTTAGTTTTTATGCCAACAATCACATTCTCTGCTAATAATTTTCTCTCCTCCTCATCTTCCTCCACCTGCTCCTCCCTCCATTCCTTACTCTCTCTCTTAAAATTACATCACCAATACAACATTGAAAAGATGTAGTGGTATAACAGTATCCATTTCTTGAATTTAAAGAGAATTCTTTTAGTGATTCACTAGAAAGTATGATATTCATGGTAAATTTCTAGTATACGTTATTTATCAGGTTATAAAATCTTTTTCCTAGGTAAATCACAACTGGGTAATACATATTATCTTGTGCTTTAAAAAAAAAAACTTTGTTGAAAAAGTCATGCTATTCTTCTCCTTTATTAATGTGGTAAAGTACCATAATACATTATTGTTTTTAACCCTACTATTATGCATTAGTTTTACTGTTTTATATGATCAATATTTTTATAATTTTTCCAAATATAACCATTTTTTTTGGTTATCATTCATACTTACAACTTGAAATTTTCTTTAAGTGTCATTTTTCTTTTTTCTAAAGTACTGGTTTTATAAATTCCTCACTAGCTTTCTATTATTAATAATTTCAGTTTCTGTTTGTCAGAAAAATAGTACTTAGGCTTCATTCTTGCTAGGTAGTTTACCTGTCTCTATATTTCTATGTTGGCATCAAATTCTCTCAGTCCATTTAAGATATAATTTCACTTATAATTCCTTTGTTGGCTTTAAAATTAGCTGATAATCTGGTTCTTCTTCTTTATACATATTTGGCTTATTCTTTCTAGCTGCTTTAGATCTTATATTTTCCTTGGCCATTCTGAGCATAATTATGATAGACATATAGAGAATCTGATTCCTGGACTGGGACTTCATGTATTCCACCAATTCTTAGACACTTTCATTTGTGATATTTTTGAATATTACCTCAGAACTTCTATTTCCATTTATTTTCTCTTCCAAAACTTTGATTAAGCCTGACCTGTGGTGGCGCAGAGGATCAAGCATCGACCTAGAATGCTGAGGTCGCAGGTTCAAAAAAACCCTGGGCTTGCCCGGTCAAGGCACATATCAGAGTTGATGCTTCCTGCTCCTCCCTCCTTCTCTCTCTCTCTCTCTGTCTCTCTCTCTCTCTGTCTCTCTTCTCTAAAATGAATAAATAAATAAAAATAATTAAAAAAAACTTTGATTAGACATTGCAGCCTCTTTCATCCTATTCTCTGTGTCTCTGAACCTCATACTGTCTGTCCTCTTGTCTGTCTGCTCTATTCAGGATAATCAATTCCAGTTTACTCTTCCTCTTTCCATTTCTGTCTTTATCTGTGTCTAATTTGCAACTGAGATCCCTTCACCTACTTTTAAAAGTTAAATTATTATTTTTATAATTTCCTAGTTTTTTTTAATCCTTCAAGTTTGGCTGGTCACTATGGGCAGTCTCTTGGCAAACTTTTATTTATTTTTTTCATATTTTTTAAATTAATTTTAATGGGGTGACATTAATAAATCAAGGCACATATGTTCAAAGAAAACATCTCCAGGTTATCTTGTCATTCAATTATGTTGCATACCCATCATCCAAAGTCAAATTGTCCTCCGTCACCTGCTATCCAGTTTTCTTTGTGCCCCTCTCCTCCCCCCTCTTTCCCTCTCTTCCCTCCCCCCATCGTAACCACCAACATTCTTGTCCAAACTCTTATTTCTAAATATATTTTTTTAAAATATATTTCTGACAATAACTTCATAAGTAATTAGGGAGCTACATATACAGTTTATTGCTTTCCTGATTCTCATGCCTAGTAATTTATACTTATTTATTTATTTAGTCAATAAATATTTAAACCTTATGTGTGGAATTATGTAAATAATCTTATTGCTCAAAGCATTACAAATAAATTAATAAAAGTAGGAAATGGAGGGCACCTATATGGCTGTGTTTAATGCTTGGCCAATCCTGTGCTCACATTCTAGGTGACACTATCACTATTAGAGGAGAAATGTGACAGAGCTCCCAAATACCAGCTGTCACTACTGTATTCTATTTGAAGAGTTTATGCATTATCCAGACAGTAAATATATTCTGATAGGGTGTATATTGAGCAGTTTTTATATATTAGAAATATAAGAATTATTAAGAATATGCCCAGGAGGAAAGTTAAGGAATGAGTAAAATATGTACTCAAAGTGAAGGAATGTTGGACAGTAATCAGGAGATGCCATTTTAGTTTGGATGTATCTTTAATTGCTTTGAAAATGGACAAACATTAAGGTTCTCTGATTTTGGTTTCTTTGTTAAATAATATGATTGTGTTTAGATAATTAAGCTCTTTGTCAGATATAACCACAGTAAGGCAGTAGTGAAGGCCGTAAAAACAGATTTCATGCAGGAACTATTGCAGTAAACAAAGAGAGACCTCAGTTTAGAGCTGGGTTTAATTTCAAATACAGCAGACAAGTGGGCATATTTAGTCAATGAGAAGAATAAAGGGGAGGTCAGTAGACAGAAAATGACTAAGAGGAAAGATGAAGTGGAGGGGATTTTTGCTCAACTGACTTAGACAGATTCTTGCTAAAACTGTGAGAGGCCCCCAGGCCTAGTAAAAAAAGAGCTCCAAGGAGCCTGGCTAGAATTTGTCAAGGAGAGAGTCTTGGTCATCCTCTATACCTAACAATGGTCCGTTCCATGAAAAGTAGGCAATAGGCCAGAATTTATTTTGATTGGATACAGGAAATCTCAGGGATACAGAGCAAGGAGGGAGAGGTCAGGGCTTGGTATTGGAGTTGCCCTCTAGAACTGGAGAGTCTCAGGCTGCAGGTGTTGCCAGGGAGACAAAGGGGGAGAGGCACATGTGATAAGGTGTGTGCTGGTTTAAGTCTAGGCTAGAGTCTGAATGAGAGATTCTTGACTGAGTCCTGACATTTCCTTAAAAAGTACAAAGAAACAGAGAAGGGATGGTCAATACAGGAAATCATAAACTCACAGAACTGTGGAGCTGAGATGTAGGATTGATGGCCAGATTATTTATCTTGATGGGTTAACTGAAGCTCAAAAAGGTTATATAACTGGTCCAAATTTACCAGGCTAAGTAAGATTGGGACATTAAATAGGCTACCACGCAGGGCTGATCAGCTCACTTTTACAACCTATTCTAATTTTCAAAAGAATGCTAATGCCCAAGGAGAAGAGGATATCTCAAGAACTAATATACAATTTACAATTCATACATTTCACATAATCTCAAGAAATCAATGATGAATTACGATTCCTCTGCAGGTCCACCTGATCTGTGTTTTGCACTGCTGATGCAATAAGATTAAAAAAATAAACTTCAGAGAAATAGTATTTCATATCTGCTCTTTTGTATCTTGCAATATCCTTTCTGGTCAAGTACTCTATCTCAGGAGCAGGTATCGATTTTTTCCCAGCTATAGTACAATGCTTCACACTACCCACCACATTCTAACAGTTTCTAGCTTGTAATTATAAAACGTTAAAGACACAGTAAGTCATACACAGTAGTTTTCCATACTTTTTTAGTATATTAAAAAGCTAGCCGCTGCTTTGCAATAAAGTAACATTAATGGCAATAATGAGCTTCAGGAGAGAAGCATCACCCTTGCTTGCTTAAACTATTTAATGCTTTTCCACCGAGAAGAAGGGAGTGGAGAAAACAGTTGGCTGTTGCTCACCACTCAAGTCATTAAAACTTATTGTTTTTCCGCACAGAGTTCCGTGTTCCTGAGGTTCCCAAAGGTGGGATTCCAAGTCAGAAATGCAGTCTACTCAGGAATAACCCTGGGTACCAGGTCAGATGATGTTTTCTAGTCTTGGATCTGCCACTAAATGAATAGTGTTGTTACTCTGCCCTTAACTTTGGGGAGAAAAGGGGACCCTTTTTTTTTCTCTGTGTGACATGGGAAAAAATATGAATACTTTTGAAAGAATGTGGAATTTGATATGTTTCCTTTCTCTTGGACATGCTTTCCAAAGGTTTATTTTTATTGCATGGAGGCATATTTTACAAATAACATTAAAAAATAAATATTTTTCCTATTTCTGTGTCTGAGTAAGACAAACAGAAATTTTTCATCTTCGGTAAGGCACAGTTTGCTGTTTAAGAGTTGTGAATATCATGATTCAGAAATTACAAAAGTGGATCTTACCCAGCTAAAAAGTCAGAACATGACCCCTCCATGGAAGACAAGTAAAGGTTATTATTATTATTCTTTTTAATTACATCTTCATTCTGTTGAGAATATCAGGAACTAAATCCCAAACATGATTTCACTTAATAATGGTGTTCATTTGTATGCCAGGGAACCCACATTTCCAATTTTGTGGGAAAAACACCACTCACAAACTATAGCAGACTAAGAGAAAAATGAACATGTAATTCCATAAGAGCAAGATAAATTTTCTCTAGGTCATAAGCAGACCTATATAAAAAGTGGAAAAATTCATTTAACCGTCCAGATATTTATATTTAGTCTACATGTCAACATATCTCAGGAAATCAGTAACATGGAGGGGTGTGTGTGTGTAAAACTTTCTGTCATTGTAACTGTTCTGTATCTGTGCTCTATGGCATAGCAGCCACTTGCCACATGTGACTATAGAGCACTTGAATGTGGCTACTATGGAACTGAACTTTTCATTTTATTAGTTGATTTATATTGAAATTGCTTCATGTGACTCATGGCAAACATATTGTACAGGGAACATCTAGATGTTTGTAATCTTTATTAGAACTTTGAGAAACTTATTGTGAATAATTCTACCTAATGACTGATTAGACAATTGTTACTTTCTTTCCTGCTCTCTTTAAATTTCAAATTCAGGAGACAAACAACTATTAGAATGCACTCCTCTCTGATATTAGTTCCATCATCTAATCTGATTATGGGAAATTAATCCCTTTGAAAGTAGCTGCTTTTATTTACTTAATAATTATAACTTTTATTACTTTCAGTGTAAAATGGTTAATACAACTCATAATAAAAATAAAAGTTGGCAAAAGACTCTTTCGGTTCGCACATAATCTTGTCATGAACTGTTTGTGATTTGCAATGGGAAAATCATCCATGACTTGTACAGACACATGAACTACCTGCTTTGCCACATCGAATACCTTTCAAAGCTGGCCTCTGTCCAGGATGCAATTCATCACTGTTATCCCAGGTCACCACGTGTTCCCCTGTGTCATTTCACACGGGAACACGACATGACATAATGTAATTAAAGGAACGCAATGTGGTGGCTCTCATTAGAAAGAAAGGACGCATTTTCCAGATCAGCTCATAGGTCTCCACTCCAGCTGCCACGGAGAGGCTCGGGAGCGTCTGCTATGAGTGCTGCCTGATCTCCTGCGTGCAAATGCACAAGGTCTCTACATTTCTGCCCATTTCCATTAAAAGCCAAGTCAAGCACTGTCAGAGAGTGTTACAGACCTCCTCCCTCAAACTGTGATCTTGTCAGATCTCATAAACCAAACAAGGTAGGGGCTGGGTGCCTACTTGGATAAGAGACCTATTAGGGTAATATTAGGGCATTCTGGGTTGAGCTCAGAAAACTATTCTACCTTCCCAGTCTAAATGGGATCACCTTATGACTACTTCGTCCCAACTCTGCAGCCTGGACTTGGACCGTGCTCAGGTAGCATACATTGCATTCTCCTTTCCAAAGTTGGGGAGAATCTTGACTTGCTTTCCTGGCTCTGTTCCAGTTCAGCTAATTGCTTCCTCTCACTTTAAATTCTCCCCGCAGTGTCTATTGAAGGCTGTCTTCCTCATTTATGATTCTAAAATGTTGTGCCATGTTGCTGTGTGCTGGTAAGCAGCTGTTGCTCTCCATTCCAGCTGTGGTAGAGTTTGTGTGTAGTGGCCAGAGTGAATTGTACACATGCCATTCCCAACTGAGTAGAAAGAAGTCATAAAGTCCTGGAGCTCATTCCAGTGATGCATGCCATTTCAGTGAAAAATTATTCTATATAATCATATAGATGCAAATGCAGATATATACGCCCACAGTCTAGACTTGTTAACTCACTACCATCTGTCTAAGACAAATTCTCTGAAGGAAACCAGAGTGGTGAGGCAAAGCGTGGGTTGCAAGTTGTGAAAATGAAACCCTTAATATCATGATTTTTATTTTTATTTTTTGCTTTAGCAAGAAGACTCCAATTTAGATCAGTCATTGAAAAAACTTACCCATGACGGTATACAGAATTTTGTTTGAACATTATTTCTTTAGTTTTTTTTTTTTTATTTTAAAAAGAAAATACTATTTTGCCACCCATAAAAATAATTTGTAAAAGGCCAAAGTATGTAGATTATACATGTGTGGCTTAGACATATGAAGACCTGGGCAATCATTTAAAATGACTCTATTTTGAAAAAAAGATTTTTCTTAATTCCCTTCACATCTTTTATTCCCCATTTCCATAATTATGAGATCTTTCCATCACCAGTTTTCCATATGACACTTCTTATAACCTCCACTTCCTTGTTTACTCACAGCATTGCTTGCCCCTAAACAACTTGTTTCTTTACATACTTTTCCTATTTTAAAACCTTTATTTTCTCATTAATAAATAATCTACTTTGAGAGAAAACAGCCTTCTTAAAATAATTTCCACTACAATGAGAATGATTATGTTCGTTGTCCTATACTGTAGTCCTTGAATCTAGTCCAACACATCCAACCATGATTTTTTGGATTCTTATTGGAGTTTCTCTACTGCCCCTTATTATTTCAAACTCTCACTAACCTAATCTCCACTAAACTTTCAAATCCTGATGCACAATCCACACTACAATTCTCTTTCAGGCAGTTTAAACTTAGGCTTCCACATCGAGGTTGGATTGATTGACTCCTCTGATTCTCCTCTCACTGTAGAAACTTCTCCTCAACACTAGCCACCTGAGTAAGTGCTGTGGACAAGCCACTCCTGACAGCCTCCTGTGAACTGGAGGAACGCACCAGAGGGAGGAACACAGAGATTCACTAGGACATAGTTATTGTCTTTAACTCTCTCATGTTTATTATATTTGGAAGAAGTGTTTTGGATTAAAAGGCCAAGAACTGGCCCTGGCCGGTTGTCTCAGTGGTAGAGCCTAGCGTGCAGAAGTCCCGGGTTCGATTCCCGGCCAGGGCACACAGGAGAAGTGCCCATCTGCTTCTCCACCCCTCCCCCTCTCCTTCCTCTCTGTCTCTCTCTTCCCCTCCTGCACCCGAGGCTCCATTGGAGCAAAGATGGCTCGGGCGCTGGGGATGGCTCCTTGGCCTCTGCCCCAGGTGCTAGAGTGGCTCTGGTCGCAGCAGAGCGACGCCCCGGAGGGGCAGAGCATCGCCCCCTGGTGGGCAGAGCGTCGCCCCCTGGTGGGCATGCTGGGTGGATCCTGGTCGGGCACATGTGGGAGTCTGTCTGACTGTCTCTCCCCGTTTCTAGCTTCGGAAAAATAGAAAAAAAAATAAAATAAAAGGCCAAGAACTTTCCTTTCTAACGCCCAAATTTTACTTATTTCTTGTGTCTTTGGATAAGGCAATCAATTCCTTTAAATGAAGAAATTGTACTAGAATTAGAGACTTTAAAATTTGGAATTACTAGAGGTTATATGATAGAAATACTTACTCCACCCAGAAAGTTGCGGAGCCATTCCCAAGACAGATTCTCATCTAGAGGAGAGTGTTTATGAGCACTCAGAAACTTGATGTTTTCAATATTCTTGACTTTCAAGACAATCAATTTCTTCTTGGACAGATTTCCAGGCTAAGTAGGAAGCTAGCTAATATTTATGAATCATCTGTTATAATTGTTAGGTTATTTGCTTAGGCTATTTCACTTTACCTCATCATATTCTGCTATAATAGATGTTATTTGCAGATGGTAAAACAGAGGCAGAGGTTTTAAATAATTTGTCCATGGGACTACAGAAGAGTGGACAGAGTGTTTGAATCATAGTCTATGAGTCCGAATTCCCTCCTCATTCAGGTATGCCATGCCGGCTCTTGGGATTTCCCTCCCTCTGAAGATATGAGATCCATAAGAAACTCTGCACCTGTTTGAATTGATGCTTATTTGACAGTGTCAGTTATAAACTACATGATCATACAATTCCAGGGCTGCAAAGCCATTTCAGTGCCATTGGATTCACCTTCCTTAAGTAATCTGCATGGAACCAAGAATAATGGTTTCCTTTTTATAAGAGATTTCTTGTTCATCAGGCTATATGATCAACACAAAATGAAAAGTTTGTCGCTATCATGCTCCTTGAAACTGAGATAAAACCTTCTGTAGAATGCTTTTGATATGTTTTCCTTTCTAAAAATAGAGACTCATTAGAGACAGAAATAACAAGTGCTAAAGAAGAAATAGTTCTAAGGTTGGGGTTTCCATTTCACTACAGGGATATGTGGATACGAGTAGGATCATATTGGGGGGGGGGGTTTGCTTGTTCTGTTTTGCACTGATATAAAATCAGGTAGCCATCTATTATGACTTTAGCATTCAGTTAAACTGAAATAGAGATACGAGATCCAAAACTCACTTCACTTTTGGTAGGCTACAGCAAATTCTCCAAACTTTTCACACAATGTGTTTTGTCTGTTCTAAGTTGTACCTAGGTTTTGATGGTCACTTCAGGAGTTAGGTGACTCCCACCCTTACTTCTAGTGGAAGACATCTTAGAGTGCTCACAGTGACAGTGACTATTTGTCAGGCTAGTTGACCAGCTCAGGAGAATCACTTTTCCTTCTGCTGATCGATCTTGCTGATTCTTCAAGGCTTAGTTCTTCTATACTTTCTTTCCTGATCACATCTGTACAGATTAGTACTTCTTACTTTCAAAATCCGATTTAGATTTCCATAAACATTTAATTTCATTGTTTTAGTTCTGTACTGTCTTGTTTTCTTTTCAGTATTTGTGTGGTGAGCACTTACTACCATGATAAACACATAGAATGTACTCAGTAAAGTGTTGCTAAATAAAAGCCACACATTTCACTTATATATTTGTTATCTCTGAATGAAAACCAAAGAAAGATCTAAAATGAGGAGACCCATTTAAACAGACTGATTCAGAGGTTCTAAACACAATCCCCCTTGTTTTGTGCCATGTGAGAAGACGGTACATTTAGTGAAATCTAGAAAAGCATTGCGCTGGTCTGTAAGGTCTTGGGTGAGCATCTACCGATAACCACCTGCTCAGGGAGAGAACTGATTCTCCAGTATCCGAGTGGTATATTTTTTCCTGGAGCAGGTTGTCTATTTATTCACTTTCCAACAGGCTCCTCTGTTCACATGTCCACTTGATCTACATTAATTATTTTAACCGACATCCTTGTTAAGTGAAATTGTTTTTCCTAGCCAGACTATAAATAGCCTCCACCTTATTCATCATTTATCTCTTTGGAGATCACACTGGCTGCATTTATAAAGAAAGTCATGACTTGGCCAAGATACAGAGAGCAGCCCTCTCTCAGGACAAAAGGAATTTCACAGTTATTGGAAAGACACAGCTTATTTTTTTCTTGACAACACACCCAGGATAGGGCATTGGCTTTATTTTAAGTGTGAAAGATTGCTTTTTGTAGTGTTCCTTCTCTGCTGTCTGAGGAAGAGGCGAAGGAGAAACACTAGTAATAAAGGTAAAAGCAACAGGATTAACTAAAATTAATAAAGCCTCGCCGTCTGTCACCTCTTCTCATCCAGATACACATACAAAGAAGGTATTTCAAGTTAAAATCAATTTTAAAAGAGAGGAACAAAAAGGGAATAAGCTTACTCTGTGCAAAGGGTTAAATTTGGTTAAATTCTCAATCTTTTTCGCAGTATTAAATGTTCATTTACAGTTTTTCCTGCATGATCATTTTAAAGTCTAATCAGCTCAAAGTCTAGACTCTGTTAGAGGTGCATCGTCTCTAGACTAGGTTTGGCTATGGCTACTCTTGATCCATATATCTACAAATAAAAAAATATGTCACATTATATGGGCATCATATTGACTATTCAGAGGCTGACCCGCAAAAAAAATCAATGATGTTGTCACTTTGTCTTGTTAAAACAATCCTGCTGTCAAGTTGGCTATTTCACTGATCTTAATTAACAATTGAATTCCATGGGTCAATCTACAGTCTACTTGGCTATGTGGCAATTAGCTGTTATGACCATTGAGAAGATGCATGATCCATTTAACAAAATAAAAAAAAAAAAAAGCCCAAACACTCTATTTTGTCCAAAAAGGCTTTACAGACACCCATGTATTATTCCAGCTTCTCTTCTGAATAGTGGTTCTTTTCATTTTCTTTTGGAGGGGGTTGTTTTCTTTTTCAATAGCTTTAACACTTTGTTTTTATTCTTCGCATAGATAGTGTTGATAGAAAATTAATTAAATCATTTCTAACCTTATTTATTTTTTTTGCTGTTTTTTGTTCTTCTTTCATTATTTTATTTATTCATTTTTAGAGAGGAGAGAGAGAGGGAGAGAGAGAGACAGAAAGGAGAGAGAAGGGGGGAGGAGCTGGAAGCATCAACTCCCATATGTGCCTTGACCAGGCAAGCCCAGGGTTTCAAACTGGCGACCTCAGCATTTCCAGGCCGAAACTTTATCCACTGTGCTACAACAGGTCAGGCCATTTCTAACCTTATTTAAATATAAGGTATGAGTTTTTAAAAATTGAGAGTTGCTAGAATTACTAATTGCTAGCTAGCACTCCCTACCCTTTGATATCACTCCACTTCTCATTTTCCCAACACTTCTTAGGTCTTCGCATTGGTTTGTCAGTTATTTTTACCTCCCTCTTATCTATCACATTTAAAATTTCAAAGTGAAACAGATCCTAGAATTTTCTCAATTATATAAGGTGAGATTAACTATAATTTTACAGGTTTATTTCAAAGAAATGAAAGTTTCCATATTAGTCAAAATTCTTTCAGTAACAAGCTACTGATTCTGCTCAAACTAGGTTATATATATATATTTTTAAATGTTTGTATTGGTCTGTAACAAACCACCCCCAAAACTCCGTGGCTTAAAGTAATAGTCATTTATTTTCTTTCAAGAATTGGTGGTCAGCCTGGTCTTGAGTTCTTATTATGGGTCAGGTTGTTTCTGTTCCATATATTTAAATTATGAAGCCAAGGCTTAAAAGGCAAATAGTACTTTTCTTGGTACTAAAAGAGACATCAGAGGGCAAGCCCAACAGTGCAAGCGCATTTTAAGCCTCTGTTTACATCACATTTATTAATATCTTTTTGACAAAGTATTATAAGTCATGGGGAAGAACTCATCAAAGTAGAGGGGAGACATATATACCTCTCACAAGGTGGTAGAAAGGAAAGGAGTACTTTTGAACAGTGATCTATCTAATCTTCTGCAACAGGAGGTATACTGGTTTGTGTATCTGAGCAGTCCAAGGGCAGCAAATTAGAGTGTGTGTTTAGCCAGGTCCAGACAAGATCATTGCCTTTGTTTTTGTTGTTGTTGTTGTTGTTTTTATTTTGTCTATGCTCACTCTCTCTATCTTCCATCTCTGATCTCTCAGCATGCTCATTTTATAGTCAGGCAGGTTTCCCAATGTGACTAAAAACACAGTGTCTGGTAATTTGAGGCTTATATTTTTGTCTATTGTTATCCAAATGGAAAAAAGACTTTTCCTTCTCTAGAATCCATACATCAAGCCTCTAAGAAGGTTTTGATTAGTGTAACTGATTAGTAAAATATGTCTATTCCTGCCAACCACCAAAATCCGGGGAACAGTGTATGTGTTGGATAAACCTAGATCAACCCATGTATTGAGAAAGTGGGGCTGAGATTGTGTACTGAGATTCACAATCTCAATAAAATCATATGAACTTGAGGCAAGATTGTACCACAAAGTAAACTGGCTGGTGTTGTAAACAACAGAAGTGATTAACACTGAGTGGGCTAAAATGAAAAAAAACATCCCTTACAGTAATACTATACAATTAATATGCATACATATTATATACAACAGTATTTATAAAATTACACAAAAATAAACAGATATAGAATGGAATTTATTAGAATTTTTCCATTTAAGGCAGTTCAGACTAATCTGCTGAGTTTTAGAAAAAGAGACCATTCCCTGAATTTCTGAGTGCAAAGGTATCATTGCATTTAAGGCTCAATAAAAAGTAATTGTTTGGGAGAGACAAGATGGCGCTGGAGTAGGTGGACGTACCAATATCTACCTCCCAGAACCAAAGTGGACTACAAACTAATTTTATGAACTATCATCTAGAAAAACCAACTTTGGACTAAACTAAGAGGACTCTTCAATCAAGGAACGCTGAAGAAGCCACACAGAGACTGGTAGGAAAAGCAGAAACGGGGAAACGCAGAGAGGGCTGCCCAGCTCCCCGGAGCGAACGGCTGCAGGGAGAGACTCGCATGGCGGAAAGTGAGTTTAGCAGAGGGGGAAGGGTCCTGAGCCCCAGGAACAAAGCCCCAGCCTGCAGCCCCAGAGCCGAGAAGAGGCGTAAGGACAGTATTTAGCTGGAAACAAGTTGGGATACTGTTTTTCAGAAAGAGTCTGACTTCTCAGACCCAGGATCCTTCTTAAAGGGACTGCGCAGAACATCTCTCTCATAACCACCCACCCGGGGCTCCTGGGGATGGGGGGGAGAGAGGAGAGGACCAGAGTAACAGGAAGAGAGTGTAATCTAGGAGGCACAGGGAGAAGCATTTTGGGAGATAGCCACCCTAACCCCTGGGACGAGTCACTCCCCAAAGCTGAAGTGAATATTTCCCCCGGAAACAGCAATACCAGCAAAGGGAAGCAGGAGAGCAGCCAAACAAGCTCCCCCGCGGCATTCAGAGCAGAGTCGCATAGAAGGAGGGAGATTTGGGTCTACAGTAGTGAGTCTTAGGGTCTGAGCTGCAACGCCCCCACCCACGCAGCTGAGGGCGCGCCGGAGGGGGGCGGCAGCAGGAGACAAAACCGCGGTTCTGCTGTCAGGGGCGGAAGCCAGCTGGCCACCACTCGGCTCAGGTGTGAGCTCAATCTTGCCTGGCTGGGGAGAAGGGGGTGTGCAAAAGCGGTCAAGCTCAGCTGCCGGCAGCCTGTAATCCAGCTTGCG
The DNA here is from genome assembly GCF_036850995.1 of Saccopteryx leptura. Taxonomy (NCBI): domain Eukaryota; kingdom Metazoa; phylum Chordata; class Mammalia; order Chiroptera; family Emballonuridae; genus Saccopteryx; species Saccopteryx leptura. The sequence continues at coordinate 29,188,455 of NC_089513.1, forward strand.
GGGGCAAAAGGGCGGGAACCCCAGAATGGGTGGAGACCAGCCCCTGAGCAAGGGCAGAGGAGCACAGCCTTGCCCTGCCCGTGCAACCCAGGCTTGTGGTCTAACTTGGTAGCCAGCTCCTCCTGTGGGGTTGGAGCCAAAAGCCCAGAAGAGGTGGAGTTCCACTACTGAGCTGAGCTTGGGAACGCAGTCCTGCCTGGTGGAAGAGCCAAGGCTAGCAGCCGTTCCTTGAGTGGGCTCCTCCTGCAAGGGCAGAGCGAAAGCCCGGAAACAGGCGGAGACCTGCAGCTGAGCAAAGGTGCTCGCCAGTGCCCTCAGGACCGAGCATAACGTCACACACAGGGGTGGGGCAAAGGCCAAGGCCACCAATGCTTGTGCACCCGAGCACGTATCACAGCCACTCCCGTGAAGAGAAAATGCGGAGGCAGAGAAATACAACACAAATAAACCAAAAGAAATCCCCAGAAAAGGACCTAAGTGAATCAGATATAACCAAATTACCAGATGCAGAGTTTAAAATAACGATTGTTAGGATGCTCAAAGATATCAGAACAACCATAGATGGCCATTATGAAAACCTAAATAAAGAGATAACAAATATAAAAAAGGACATTGAAATAATAAAAAAGAATCAGTCAGAAATGACAAATACAATATCTGAAATAAAGAATACAATGAAAGGAATTAAAAGCAGGATGGATGAAGCAGAGAATCGAATCAGTGAGTTAGAGGACACAATAAATAAAGGCACCAAAGCAGAGCTGAAAAAAGAAAAGAGACTCAAAAAGTCTGAGGAAACTCTAAGAGAGCTCTGTGACAACATGAAGAGAAATAACATCCGCATCATAGGGGTTCCTGAAGAAGAAGAGAAAGAACAAGGGATAGAGACTTTGTTCAAACATATTATAGCAGAAAACTTCCCCCAATTAAGGCAGGAAAACATTACACGTGTTCAGGAAGCACAGAGAACTCCATTAAAGAGAAACCCAAAGAAACCAACACCAAGACACATCATAATTAAAATACCAAAGCTAAATGATAAAGAGAAAATATTAAAAGCTGCTAGAGAAAAAAAGACTATCACCTACAAAGGAGCCTCCATAAGGATGACTTCTGACTTCTCAACAGAAACACTTGAGGCCAGAAGGGAATGGCAAGAAATATTCAAAGTAATGCAGAACAAGAACCTACAACCAAGACTACTTTATCCAGCCAGGCTATCATTTAAAATTGAAGGAGAAATAAAAAGCTTTACAGACAAAAAAAAAAAACTCAAGGAATTCACTGCAACCAAACCAAGGCTGCAAGAAATGCCAAGGGACCTGTTGTAAACAGATCAAAGGAAAAAAAGAATATAGCAAAAGAGGAATACAGTTTCAAAGAAAAAAAATGGCAATAAATAATTACATATCAGTAATAACCTTAAATGTTAATGGATTAAATGATCTGATCAAGAGACATAGGGTAGCTGTGTGGATAAGAAAACAGGACCCATACATAAGCTGTCTACAAGAGACACACCTTAAATCAAAAGATGCACACAGACTGAAGATAAAAGGATGGAAAAAAATATTTCACGCAAATGGAAATGAAAAAAAAGCTGGGGTAGCAATACTTATATCAGACAAAATGGACTTTAAAACCAAGACCATAGTTAGAGATAAAGAAGTTCACTACATAATGATAAAGGGAGAAATCCAAAAGGAAGATATAACCACTATAAATATCTACTCACCTAATATAGGAGCACCTAAATATATAAAGCAGACTTTGATGGACTTAAAGGGTGAGATCAACAGCAATACTATAATAGTAGGGGATTTCAATACCCCATTAACATCATTAGATAGATCCTCAAGAAAGAAAATTAACAAAGAAACAGCAGACTTAAAGGGCATATTAGATCAACTCGATTTAATAGATATCTTCAGAACCTTTCACCCTAAAACAGCAGAATATACATTCTTTTCAAGTGCTCATGGTACATTCTCTAGAATAGACCACATGTTAGGGCACAAAAGTAGTCTCAACAAATTTAAGAAGATTGAAATCATATCAAGCACTTTCTCTGATCACAATGGCATTAAACTAGAAATCAACCACAATAGAAAAATTGAAAAACATTCAAACACTTGGAAACTAAATAGCACGTTATTAAATAACGTATGGGTTAACATTGAGATCAAAGAAGAAATTAAAAAATTCCTAGAAACAAACGATAATGAGCATACATCAACTCAAAATTTATGGGACACAGCAAAAGCAGTCCTGAGAGGGAAGTTTATAGCATTACAGGCATACCTCAAGAAGCTAGAAAAAGCTCAAATAAACAACTTAACCCTGCATCTAAAAGAACTACAAAAAGAACAGCAAGTAAAGCCCAGAGCTAGTAGAAGGAAGGAAATAATAAAGATCAGAGAAGAAATAAATGACACAGAGCCTAAAGAAATAATACAGAGGATCAATGAAACCAGGAGCTGGTTCTTTGAAAAGGTAAACAAGATCAATGAACCTTTAACGAGACTCACCAAGAAAAAAAAGAGAGAGGAATCAAATAAATAAAATTAGAAACGAGAGTGGAGAAATAACAACTGACACAACAGAAATACAAAATATTGTAAGAAAATACTATGAAGAACTGTATGCCAAAAAACTAGACAACCTAGATGAAATGGACAAATTCTTTGAATCATATAATCTTCCAAAAATCAATCTGGAAGAATCAGAAAACCTAAACAGACCAATTACAACAAATGAGATTCAAACAGCTATCAAAAAACTCCCAAAAAAGAAAAGTCCTGGGCCTGATGGCTTCACAAGTGAATTCTACAAAATATTCAAAGAAGAACTAACTCCTATCCTTCTCAAGCTATTTCAAAAAATTCAAGAGGAAGGAAGACTTCCAAACTCCTTTTATGAGGCGAGCATAATTCTGATTCCAAAACCAGGCAAAGACAACACAAAAAAAGAAAATTATAGGCCAATATCCCTGATGAACTTAGATGCAAAAATCCTCAACAAAATATTAGCAAACCGGATCCAGCAATATATGAAAAAAATCATACACCATGATCAAGTGGGATTTATTTTTGGGAGGCAAGGCTGGTACAATATTCGCAAATCAATCAATGTGATTCATCACATAAACAAAAGAAAGGAGAAAAACCACATGATAATTTCAATAGATGCAGAAAAAGCATTTGATAAAATCCAGCACCCAATCATGATCAAAACATTCAGCAAAGTGGGAATACAGGGAACATACCTCAACATGATAAAGGCCATCTATGCCAAACCCACAGCCAACATCATACTCAATGGGCAAAAATTAAAAGCAATCCCCTTAAGATCAGGAACAAGGCAGGGGTGCCCCCTTTCACCTCTCTTATTCAATATAGTTCTGGAAGTCCTAGCCACAGCAATCAGACAAGAAAAAAAATAAATAAAAGGCATCCGAACTGGAAAAGAAGAAGTAAAACTATCATTATTTGCAGATGATATGATATTGAATATAGAAAACCCTAAAGTCTCAGTCAAAAAACTACTATACCTGATAAATGCATTCGGCAATGTGGCAGGATATAAAATCAATACTCAGAAATCAGAGGCATTTTTATACACTAATAATGAACTGTCAGAAAGAGAAATCAAGGAATCAATCCCCTTTACCATTGTAACCAAAAAAATAAAGTACCTTGGAATAAATCTAACCAAGGAGATTGAAGACCTGTACTCGGAAAATTATAAAACATTGATAAAAGAAATCAGGGAAGATACGAATAAGTGGAGGCATATACCATGCTCATGGTTAGGAAGAATAAACATCATTAAAATGTCTATATTACCCAAAGCAATTTATAAATTCAATGCAATACCGATTAAAATACCGATGACTTACTTCAACGATATAGACCACATATTCCAAAAATTTATATGGAACCAAAAGAGAACACGAATAGCCTCAACAATCTTGAAAAGGAAGAATCAAGTGGGAGGCATCACACTTCCGGATATCAAGTTATATTATAAGGCCATTGTACTCAAAACAGCATACTACTGGCATATGAACAGGCACATAGATCAATGGAACAGAACAGAGAACCCAGAAATAAACCCACAGTTCTATGGACAACTGATATTTGACAAAGGAGGTAAGGAAATACAATGGAGTAAAGACAGCCTCTTCAACAAATGGTGTTGGGAAATTGGACAGCTACCTGCTAAAAAATGAAACTAGACCACCAACTTACACCACTCACAAAAATCAACTCAAAATGGATGAAAGACTTAAATTATGTAAGCCGTGAAACCATAAGCATCTTAGAAGAAAACAAAGGCAGTAAGCTCTCTGACATCTGTCGCAGCAATATATTTGCTGATTTGTCTCCCCAGGCAAGTGAAATAAAAGACAGGATAAACAAATGGAACTTTATCAAACTAAAAAGCTTCTGTACAGCTAAAGACAATAAGAACAGAATAAAAAGACAAACTACACAATGGGAGAACATATTTGACATTGCGTCTGATAAGGGGTTAATAATCAAAATTTATAAAGAACTTGTAAAACTTAATACCAGGAAAACAAACAATCCAATCCAAAAATGGGCAAAAGAAATGAATAGACACTTCTCCAAAGAGGACACACAGATGGCCAATAGGCATATGAAAAAATGTTCAACATCACTAATGATTAGAGAAATGCAAATTAAAACCACAATGAGGTATCACCTCACACCAGTCAGAATGGCGCTCATCAATAAAACACAGAATAAATGCTGGCAGGGATGTGGAGAAAAGGGAACCCTCCTGCACTGCTGGTGGGAATGCAGACTGGTGCAGCCACTGTGGAAAACTGTATGGAGATTCCTCAAGAAATTAAAAATCGAACTGCCTTTTGACCCAGCTATACCACTGTTAGGAATATACCCCAAGAACACCATAGCATTGTTTGAAAAGAAGAAATGCACCCCCATGTTTATGGCAGCATTGTTCACAATAGCAAAGATCTGGAAACAGCCCAAGTGTCCATCAGAGGACGAGTGGATTAAAAAGCTTTGGTATATATATATACTATGGAATACTACTCAGCCATTAGAAATGATGACATAGGATCTTTTACAACAACATGGATGGGCCTTGATAACATTATACTGAGCAAAAGAAGTAAATCAGAAAAAACTAAGAACTACATGATTCCATACATAGGTGGGACATAAAGATGAGACTCAGAGACATGGACAACAGTGTTGGGGGTACAGGGTGGGGGGAGGAGAGGGAGGGGGTTGGAGGAGGAGAGGGGCACAAAGAGCATGGCTTTTCAGCATTTGCCATATTCCCCCTTTAATCTATAGACAGACAGCAAATATTTACTTATGGTGTTTCCACTATAAAGATTGCTGTCTTAGGGACAAATGCTGATGAACTATTTCAGCAGTTCCTCCTTCTTCAAAGACTTATATGTCAACATAGAGCTCCATGTTTCATAGGACATACTCAAGCTCACTCCATGCTCCCTGGAGCTTTAACACAAGGGAATGCCCCCCCCCCTTTTTTTTTTTTTGGTTGTATTTTTTCTTTTATTTATTTATTTTTTGTATTTTTCTGAGGATGGAAATGGGGATGCAGTCAGACTCCCGTGTGCACCTGACCAGGATCCACTTGGCATGCCTACCAGGGGGGAATGCTCTACTCATCTGGGGTGTTGCTCTGCTACAACCAGAGCCATTCTAGTGACTGGGGCGGAGGCCATTGGGCCATCCTTAGTGCCCGGGGTGGCTTTGCTCCGGTGGAGCCTTGGCTGTGGGAGGGGAAGTGAGAGACAGAGAGGAGAGAGAGGGGCAGGGGTGGAGAGGTAGATGGGCGCTTCTCCTGTGTGCTCTGGCCAGGAATCAAACCCGGGAATCCTGCACACCAGGCCAATGACTCCTACGGGTCTACCATATCATGCTCTTTACTTAAAAAAAAAAAAAATTACATTTCTTTTGAAGGATGATGAACAGGAGACACAAAATCTTTTTCTCCTGCAAACTACTAGCTTCTTTATTAGATCCAGCTAATAACACTGTTTTGTCTTTTTCCAAATAGCTCCAGATATATGGAAAAGATTTATATAGGTGGATGGGGATCCTCAAACCCCTCAGCGAGATCTTCTGAGCATGGCTTTTAAGATACCTAGAGGCAGAAAAAGCCCAATAGAGATCAGGGGAACTACCAGCTTTTAGGATACACCCTTAAAGGCTCCAACGCCCCAAAGGGGTCTCATAGGATGCCATCTGGGTCCTACTTCAATAGTGGAAAGGAAGGTCATTGAGCTAAAGCCTGCCAGGCTTACATGTTTCTGCGTGAGGAAACAGGGACACTGGAAGGTAGGATTTCCCCTCGCTCCTCTAAGGGAGGGTTCAGTCTCTTCCAGCCCTGCTCCAGCCACCTATGACCTAACCTTGCCCAGAAAGCTGGGGTTTGCCACTGAAGGCTGAAGGTGCCCAGGGCCGTCAGCCCCATCTATGACACTGTGGACAAGCCTAGGGTATTTCTTCCAAGAAGCAGGTAAACTGATCTCATTTGCACAAGGGCCACTTATCTATGTTTTTCCTGAATAGTCAGGTTTTTTATTCTTCCCTCGAAGATCTCTGTTGTGAGTGTTGATAGTCCTATTTTCTGCTGCTTTGCTTAATATATAGTGTTTCATTTATCCCTCCTACCTCAATGTCCCACTCATATTTCAGACTGGGACCTACTCCTAATTTAGAGCTCTCTTTCTCCCTTTTGCCAACTTGTATTATGAATTTACCTTTGCCACCCAGCTTAGTGTATCCCAAGGTTCTCTTTACCATGCCACAGTCGCAGAGCTCCAGGGAAAAGCAACCTGGTCTCAACTCTCCAGGCAGAGGAGAACAGAAGCTCCATATCCATGCATGCTGCAAATGGCTTTTCCAGTCTACCTGAATCATTACTAGCTAGAAGCAGCGGTCATTGGGACTTGAACATGAGCTGCAAAGTATAGAATGGTGACAACAATTCCAGTGCCATGCGGACTTTTCCTGTGTGGACTTTTCCTGGACTCCTGCTCCCTGTGACAGCTCCTAACAGACTGAACGGTGGTTGGGTTGCATTTTTCAGGGATTTGGCATGGTGATGGGATCAATTTGGACTTGGTGAACATGTTAAGGACACTACTCTGTTATGGATTCTTGCTGTATTGGCCAAGAGTTTGCTTAAAGGCTTTTAATCACTGTAAAAAAAAATAGAAGACTGGATAAAGAAGATGGGGCACATATACACCATGGTATACTATTCAGCTAGAAGAAACGATGACATCGGATCACTTACAGCAGAATGGTAGAACCTTGATAACATTATGCGGAGTGAAATAAGCAAATCAGAAAAAAACAAGAACTGCAGGAGCCCATACATTGGTGGGACATAAAAGCGAGACTAAGAGACATGGACAGGAGTGTGGTGGTTAAGGGGGTTGGAGGGAGGGAAGGGGGGAGGGGGGAGGGGGAGGGGTACAAAGAAAACTGGATAGAGGGTGACGGAGGACGATCTCTCTTTGGGTGATGGGTATGCAACAGAACTAAATGACAAGATAACCTGGAAATGTTTTCTTTGAATATATGTACCCTGATTTATTGATGTCACCCCATTAAAATAAAAATTTATTTATAAAAAAAGTAATTGTTTGTTTTACTTTTACATGTTTTTTAAAAATAGTATCTATAGTTCATTTAAATGCTTATAATGAGATTTTGATAAAAATTCCTGAGTTACCAGGAAACTTAGATCATAAAATATAACACTCAATTTAAAATAAAGAAATAGAGGCATCAAGATAAATGATTTTGTCAAAACCAAAGCTAGATATTGACAGGACCCAGCCAGGTTAGACTATGTAAATTAAAATAAACAAGCAAAATGACTAATTTAAAATTATATTTATACAGACTCATTATTTAAATACATCATATTAACAAAGAAATGGGTAGTCTCTTCATTCCTTAATTTATAGAAACAAATCATTCCTTTTTTAGACCACATTCTGATTACAGAAGACTGAAAGTTCTAATCACACCAATTTTCTACAATTCAGAGATTGGCAATGATGTTGAAGTGCATAACCTGATGACCATACTCAGAGTTGTAAGCAATTGTGTATCTCTCAGGCTCTCCAAAGTTCATTACAAATAGCCAAAGCCATGCACTTAGCTGACTTATCTTGCAAAACCCTGAACTTGACAAAGGTAACTTCAATCTTTAATTTCCTGATTTTGCTTCTGTAGGATATTTTGGGATAATAAATGAATAAAAGATATGCAAAATAGAGGGTCAGAGATAAGAAGAGTGAAGTTAAGTCAGGGAAGTGGTACATGTGTTTATGAGTATAAAAATTACATTGGAAACCAATACAATGACATATCTTTCTTGTCTGGAAGGGCAGATGTAACACCACATGTGTTGTGTACATATGCCCACCTGACAACTTTTAGAGGAGATGAAGAAAAACAAAGACTTCCAGTTCCATTAGAGTGTTAGCTGAATTGTGTTCTATTCTTTCTTACTTTGGCCAGAGCCAATTTAAGCAGATCTTCATTTTCTTCTCATGCTCCATTTCCACCAAATGTCTTTTCAGTTCAGATAAACCTCTCTCAGCCAGACTTTACTTCTGTCTTGCACTGGCATAATTACAGAAAATTGCACTGTTTGCTCAATTTTTGCAAATTGAGCTAATGCAAAACTATGTAAATTATTTACCAAAAAGGAGCAAAATCAAACAAGTAAATGGGTTTGTGCTGCACATTAAGGGAGCAGAGTGGCACAGTCGGCATCTTGGTTACAAAGCCAGTGTGATGAAGTCAGCCCTGGGCTATGCAGTGGGACCACCCTAGCCTGGCTCCAGTGAGCATTAGAAGTGGGGTCCCTCCCCCCACTCTCCAAAACCCTAATCCAGTTTTTGCAGCTCCTGAGTTTGCTGAAGAATTTGGAGAGGTCACTATTTTCCAGTCTGATTAAGGCAATGCTTTCTTCCTCCTACTGCTTCTCTTCTTCCTCAGTCTTTTCCTTTCCTTTCTTTGTCCTTTTTATCCTTTCCTTCCTTCTCTCTCTCTCCTTCTTCATAAAGAAGCTCACATTCTGGAATAATTAATTAAATAAAAAATGCATCTTTTTATTTCATATTTTGTTTTGATTTTCTTTGCCCACTAACCGCCCCCCCCCACCAGGTCCTTTACTCCCTATGTCCTTTGCTTTCCTGAGATTTTGTTTGAATTTTTTTTTCTCTCCTCAAACACTTTTAGACAATCTTAGTGATTGTCAACTTTCACCTCCAAGAAGACAACTAACACATCTTAGAGCTTATTACAATTTGACTAATTTTCTGCATTCATTCCCCCTCTCAATCTGTCTACTGAGTTGAATATCACCCTCTGAATGTCAAATCATCTACAAAACTTCAAATAAAATTGTTCTTCCCAGAATTTTTCTGTATTACACCTTTTCCCCTACAGAAGCACCAGTCTCTTGGTTACATGAGCTTATAATCATAGAATCATATTTTTCTTCTCTTTTGTCAAGTTAAATCAATGCCATTCAAAAGTCCTTTTCCTTTAAAATGTCTTTTTTTATTATTGTTCATATTCAATATTATTTGATTCCCTTGCTGTGCTCTTACTTCAGACTCTCAGTATCCCTTGTCTGCTGTTGACTTTGACCCTCCCTGTGTTGTACTCACTGTCTGTTTCACCCATTACTTTGAAGGGATAATTTTCTACCATGAAACTCCACCCACCCATTTAGTCAGTGCTGATGATGCAAGAGGTCAAGGTGGCTATAGTTGATAGAAAGTTTAGAATGAAATTTGGGGACTCCTTTAAGCAATGCAAGGAAAATACATCATGAATTATGGGCTGACCTCATATTTAGCTCCATTTTATCTTTCCTTGTTTTACTTTCTTGTTTAAAGTTTGTCCATTCTTCTTTTATTTTAATTTTCATTTAATCATAATGTATGACTCTTTGAAAGTTGTTATAAATCCAGTTGCTCCAGTTATCTAATGTGTTGTAACAGATCATGACAAACATTGCAGCATTAACAAAAATCAGTCATTTATCATCATCTTTAATAACTTGGGGGAGGTGTCTAACTGGGATTAGTTAAGCAGTTCCTATTCAGGATTTCTTATGCAGTTATAGTCAGACACTGGCTGAGGTTGAAGTTATCTCAAAGTCATCCTTACTCCTTATTTACTTTCTGAGCTGGGAAGATACAGATGACTGGCAGAGGAACAGGTAGAGATTCCTCAGACATCTCTCTTTATTTTCAGGGATCTCTCCAGCATGGCATGTCACAGGACCTGGACCTATTAAAGCAGGGATCGGGAACCTTTTTGGCTGAGAGAGCCATGAATGCCACATATTTTAAAATGTAATTCCATAAGAGCCATATAATGATCCATGTAGGTTAAGTATTATCCAATAAAAATTTGGTGTTGTCCCGGAGGACAGCTGTGATCGGCTCCAGCCACCCGCAACCATGAACATGAGCGGTAGGAAATGAATGGATTGTAATATGTGAGAATGTTTTATATTTTTAATGTTATTAATTTTTTTATTAAAGATTTGTCTGCGAGCCAGATGTAGCCATAAAAAGAGCCACATCTGGCTCGTGAGCCATAGGTTCCCAACCCCTGTATTAAAGAGTGGTTGAGGATGCAAAAGTGCCTATCTTGATAGAGCCAGATAGAATTTGTATCACCTGGTCTGACCTAAATTAGTAAGTCAAATAGCATTAGTTGTACACTATCCTATTAACTGAGGCAGCCACAAACACTGACTCAGGTTCAAGGCAAAGAGATGTAGACTCTATCGCTTTTTTTTTCCTGTTGTTGCATAACAATCTACCACAAAATAATCATCTTAAAACAATAACCATTTATTATTTTCCAGTTTCTGTAAGTCAGAAGTCCAGGCATGGCATGAATGGTTCTCTACACAAGGTCTCAAAAGACTGAAATCAAGATGTCAGCCAGAAAAAGAAAAAGAGAAAAAAGAAAAAAAGATGTCACCTAGGTCTGTGGTCTCATGTGGACGTAAGAGTCCTCTTCCACATTTGTTCCTGTCATTGGCAGAATTTAGTTCCTTGCAATTATGGGACTGATTTCTTATTTTTTATTCTACCTGTTAGCTAGGGGCCACTCTCACATCCTAGAGGTCACTCTCAGGGCCTTACCACATGGACCCCTCTACAGGCCCTCTCACATTATGACTTATTTCTACCTGGACCTCACCTTTTGATGGGGTAGTGGTAAAGTTCTTGAAGATCACGTGCAATATAAGATGTTATCGCATTCATTGTTGGAAGATGCAATTGGTCATACTGAATTAAAGTATAAGTAAAAACATTAAGAACATAATTTATATTGCCACCTATTAACCCAGACTGCTAAAGACTAATTTCCCTATAGCATAACACTTACCCTGTGACACACTTCCAATCAACAGACAACCATTCCCACTTTTGTGATATGTTATGTTGTGTCCTATGATAAAATTTTTTGTGGACAAAAAATTTTTAGAACACTTTTTAAAGTTTCTACACCACAGTACATGTAACATATGTATTATAAATCTTCAATAAATAGTGTATACATCATTATCAGCACAGTCTACAGAACCCTTTTATTCAAAGTCCCATCACCATCAACATTTTTTGCACTTCTATTGGATGCATTATGGAAGGCATCATTCTATAGTACTGCCACTGCTCCTTATGTACAGGATAATAATATAATCTGCTATCTAAACATGGCCCTTTTGCGAGCCAAAGTTGCTATTAACTGTTCTAGGTGTTAACTGTTCTAGATATCCCAGGATAAAGAACATTCTTCATGCTGGGTCATAGCCCATTGCCAGCCTCATTTCTCTGTACTTAACAGCACATTTGCATTCTCCTGCTACACATAACTTTTTGGACATAGTGCCTTCTTTCCTCTCTGTGTTCCTGTATATTGGTCACTTTTACTGTGCTCCCATCCCATCAGGAAACTTTTCAAGTCTTCCAGTGAAAAATATCACCCTTTTCAATGAAACTTCATAACATCTCCCCAAGGCAAACCCTGTTCTAGCTTATGTTATAGCTAGCTATATCCATGCCTCCTCTTAGCTCAATATTGTGAAATGCATGAATGTTGGCTTAATGTTTTATTTTGTTTGAACTGACAGGCATGAAACCACATCATATCCTAACTACAGACAGATAAGTATTTCCTCCATATTGAAATATTAGTGTACAAGTAATTTTTACTCAAATATGACCAGTTAACAATGGTTTGAAAGACTTACAGATCACCTTTTTCTAGTGCTGTTTGTCAAGGAAGATTTCAAATAAGACATTGCCAAAATCTTTCAAGGAGAAGGGAGAGCCTCACAAGTGATATGCTGAGTTCAAATATGTGCAAATGTTCAAAGAAAAATTAATAGTGCATTTGTTTGTATTAGTGCAACATGAAGCTATTGATATTATTAACATTATGACTATTAACATAAGATTTTGTAAAAATATATTGATATTAGTATAATGTTGCTTTTCAGAAAAGGAATAGGGAGATTAGAAGTGACTAACTACAGCCTGTAGAAGTGGGTTGGGAAGGAGAGGGTAGGCTTCCATTATACAGCACTTTTATTTCTTATTCCTCCTTGTCTTAGTCATACTACCTTCCATAAAAACATTAGTTTATTCTTTTTGTTTGTTTTTGAATTTTAAAAGGTGAAAAGGGACTGACAGATACTCTATGATCAGGGTAAATTATAAAAAAACTAGGAAGCAAGAATATTTATGTGTATCTATTTTTGTACAGTCCAAAATATACTGGCCTGACTAATCACTGGTTAATTCACACATGGCTCACAAGTCTATCTTCAGAGAGTTGGGTGTATCTCTCATTCTGGAGGAAGAGCCCAGCTTTTAGAAAGAATAATAAAAATGAAAAGATCTGACTTGTAGATATGAGAGGATGCAAGGAAGTGAGAGAAGCTAGAATAAGAGACAAAAGAATTACCTACATAATTAATTTAACTTGAAGGCAGTAAAGATAGTATAGTGGTGGGAAGCCTAGACATCTGAGGAGAACAAATGCACACATGAGCAAAGCAGGAGCAAGCCTTGAAGCAAAAGAAGTTTACATTTATAAAGACACTAGGGGTTTAGCTTGAGGGTATGAATGACCTGATTATTGGAGAGCAGGGAAAGGTAATTTGTCAGTAGTGTTCTGAGTTCAGTGCAACTAAAATCTATGAGAAAATTTTGTTCCTTCGGTCTTCAAACAAGGGACATTAAGCAACAATTTGAATGGTATCTTTCCTATCTCTATTTATAGGCAAAAGAAAAGATGAAAAAAGAACATATATGCTCAGTTACTATCTTGGTCTTCAGGTAAAGTCAAGAGGTAATTGTCAAAGTGTCAACCTATACAGACAAGTCTATAATAAGAATAAATGTAGCAACTAGAAAATCTATTTAATCTTTAAAATTTTTATGTTTCTTTTATCAAGTTGTCTAGATTCTGCTCCTAATCCAGCAGTAGGCCATCCTAAATACTGAATAATCAATTTAATGGGGAGGTCTGGCATTCTTGGTGTGCAAAGTTTTTCAAACTCTAAAAGCTGAGTCCTCTTCACACATCTCTTATTACCCATACCTTTCTACTACTAGTTATACCAACTATAAGAAGATAACTCACAATATCACATTCAGGTGAGATATCTCTAACCTTCAGATGAGATTAGACATCTGCTCACCTGACATTTTCTTAAATATTCCCAAGATACTTTAATGTTGATATGGTTAAAACTAAACTTGACAGAACCGTCTTACACGTTTCTTATCTTTGCAAATGGCACCACCATATGTCTAATTTATACAATGTTGAAACTAGAAATCACTCTGACACTAATGCTGCATGTTTGATTACATGTCTTATTCATATCACTGTCTAGCTATTATTTTATCCTATCTATTTCTCTTCCTATCTAGTTCTACAACTTTTGTTTCCCTCAAGGACTTTTATATTAGCCACTTTTCTGGTCTATCTTTATCTCTTATCTCCTCCACTTATAATATTTCTTTTCCATATTTGAGCCAATGTTATTTTCAAAATGCAAATTTGAATCATATCCTTTTTCATTTTAAAATTATTCATATCTCATTGTTCTTAAACTCTACTTCATATTTCTTAACTTGGCCTCTAAGAGCTGATCTGATATGATCCCTACCTACCCCGTCAAGTTTGTCTACCTCATTTTTTCTCTTTCAGTCACTCTAGTTCAGTCACTTCTCTTTGTTCCTTTCAGACTCCATGATCAAAACTTCTCTTGTATCTCAGTATCATGGCATTTACTCTGCCTTAAACATGAAAAGGTTTTCTCTATCATCAGTCATGAATCTCACTGCTCAATAGTCATTTCTTCAGGAAGAGGTACCTAACTTCTCTTACTGTGTCTATAACTCATGGAACCATGTACTTCAACTTTAGAACACTATCACTGTCACAGGTTTACAATGGTTTGTGTGGCTGATGTCTATCCCTTTTATTAGAATGTGTTCTATAAGATCAAAGGTACATTTGCTTTTGTTCATTATTGTATTCCCAGTAACTTGGACTGTACTGGGCACATACTATGCATTTAATGAAGACTTGTTAGATGGGTACATGTATCAATCAATGAATCAAAAGGCATAAGATAGCCCAGATGAATATAAATATCATATCATTTAATCTTCAGCAGGAATGTGGTAAAGAGTTGACTTAATATGAATAATAATAATATAAAAAATTAATTCTTCAGTCTATTTTTTTAGTGAACTTCAATGAAGCGCATTTATTCAGTGAGAATCTTTCTGATGGTGGAGGTTGGTATGCAGTCAAGGCCCTTGGACTGTTTTACAGTTGTATTATGAAAAGTTAAAGTGAGAAAGTAATAAAACAAAGAAATTCAGCAGGCCAAAGCCAGTTGGCAGTAATGAGGGAAGAAGTGATTGCCAACAACTGCACTTCTCAGTGAGACAAGACTGTGATCAAAACGATTGAAATCTCAGGGATTATGCATCAAGTCATTACACTTGCTAGCCAGCAATCAAAGTTTCATCCAATGTACCAGAAAACCACTGGCAGGAAACCAGAGCCAATTTGTATATAGTTATAAAGTGTCTTAGTTGTTATCAACTTTAGGAGTGTCATATTTCATCTGCCTATTGTCCTAGAAAGGTTGTTCAACACAAGCTCAAAGCAAAAGATTCAGCCATCTGTCATAAAATACGTAAATCAGACATAGATTAGAGATTCCATAACACAGACACCATTAAGCTCTCTTAAGTCCCATTTTTGTGTTAGGCACCAAACTATGTTCTAATGTGTGTGTGTATATGTGTGTGTTTAGAGGAAACATTAAAGTCTTTGTCTTCAAAAACCTTTTAGTCTAGAATTCAATAGTCTCAACTTTCCTCTGTAACATAAAGTTGTGAATAAATTTACAAAGAATTTATTGTGCCCCGTGCCACTCTTGTATGTATTTTCATGTATATTACTTAATTGGACCTCCATAACAAATCCATGCTGTGGATTTCTAGTACTATCTTTTTTGCGAAGATTAAAAGACTGAGGCATAGGGAGGTTACAAAACTTGTCTTAGATAGGGATTGAACACAGGCTGTGCTATTGTAAAACCTCTGTTAATCACTGTAGGGTTTAGCTTCTAACCTCTTTGCCAACTGTAAATATAGGTTGTACTTTATATTTGAATGAACACATGGGAGATATAATCTTAAAGCAGCAGTGTCTCAATGTATAAATTGAATGACATGACCAGAGAAAAGACTAAATATTTGAGCCATATAATTTTCTTTATATTTCCATAAACACAAGTAAAATAGATGCAAACAACTTAGCTAGTCATAATATTTTTTCCAGTACTGGAACCTTAGGTGGAATTATTCTCACAGTTACCTCACTTGGCCTTTGAGTTGGCAATCACACATGTAGTTTGAGTGTGTCTCCAAAGAAAAAATCAAACTACAGCATAGTTGATAAGCCATAGTCAGGTATTCCAGGTTAATTCTTCTTGAACTGGTTTTTACAGTTTGGAAGAAAAAGGCAGCATGTGCCTACATCCTGGTCATCATCACATAGATAGGATGGGAGTAAACTAAATGTAAGCCATTATTAAATAACCCATGATAATGAAGCAATACAGAGCTAGAATAAGAGTAATGATAAAATTAGCCCAGATCATTATGTTGTAATTCCAGGGTAACATAGTTATGGCATCAAAGACTGGATCAGCTAATTGCCACTACCTCTGAAAGTGGGGTCTCCCATGAGGAATTAGAAGAGACTAGAAAAAGCAAGCTTATTAAATCCTCCTCCTTATCATCATCATCATCACCACTATCATCCTGCTTTATATAATTTATTATTATTTGCTAACATGTATTCCCCTAGAAAAATTAAGTAAACTATAATTTATGTGATATCCATGGGACCTGAATGTTCACACACTAAATCTTCATGCCTAGAGAAGTCTGTTTACTTCTATTGGTCCCTTCATTAATGGGTGCATCACCTTAGAAGTCTTAAATGCCTTACAAAATAATAAGGATGAAAAGGAATAGTAAGAGTGAACAGACAAAATTGTTACTTAGCTGCTGAAAGTATCAATTTAAATATTTTTTGTCTGTTTCCCCCTCCTTCCACCCTAGCTGCCGCATTACCTTAATGGTACATAACCCACAATGCATTTTTCTCTGAGAAACAGAAGTAATACCTATGATTGATACTGATATCTCTATAATGAGGATTTAAGTCAGCATGTGTCCTTGCCTGCAATGTTTGCATTTTATACATAATTTTTCAGTTTCAGTGAAAAAATTGTATAGACTGTTAAAGGAACATCAGCCATCTTTAAGGAGATAGATTGGTATTATGTGTATATATGGGGAAGGGGTAGAGAGAAAGAGCCCAGTGTCCCTGACACTTCCAGTGGCTAGCTGGAACTATGGAGGGGGACCAGCATAGATAGAAAAAGTGGCTCTCATTTGATACACTTGTACCTAAGACTCCAAATGGCACCCACAACATCCTTTCAATACTATGGGTTCCCTTGACATTAGAGGAAATATCACCAATACCAGTCTGCCAGATGGGCATCTGTGGACAGGGCATCTGCTGTGTGCTTTAGTGGCACATGTTGGTGATGAGAAAGGATTAACATTTTTCATTAGTGTATGCCACAGACAGTTGAACTCCATTACAATGTCTGCAGGAAGAATCGGGTCCATTCCATTATCACAGTGACAAAGAGAAAGGATGGCTTGTGATTTCCGAAAGGTCACAGTGAACTGGTGTTTGGCTGTAAGCACTCAAGGTATGATGATAACCATGGGAGATAAGGGTTTAAAAGATGAAGTTTACAGTCAGACAAAAATTAACATTTAAAAATAAACCTTTATCTAGGAGAATATTCCTATTTCTCTCTATTTCTGTCACCTAAAAATTGCTGGTTGTTAGTATATTTATATATAAATATGTTCTTTCTCCTTCAAAAATTCATATCTGCTCTCTGATTATTCCCATACTGAAGTGATAGAAGGAGATGCCTGTTGCTATGGGAGTGATTGTTTCATCACAATGGAAGGTAATTATTTCATTGTGTTATTTAAAAAGAGAAATGAATCGGGAAGGAGAAAGCAAGTGGTTTATCTGTGTTTCTGGCTATAGGTAGCTAATTATTAGTGATTCCTTTGGCAATCATGAGAAAAACATTAATCGTAAAGGAGCTCCCAGGGTACAAAAGTGACTGGGATCTGACATGTAATTGCACTACAGTCCACATTTGACAGTGATAAGTTTAAAATAGTGACTAAAACTAACTATATGATTTAGAATATTCTGAAGGACTAATAATAAGAATCAGACAACTGGTTGCCCCCTCCTGAAAGCCTAATTAAGGAAAATCTCATTTACATCTGTTTATCTCCTTCCCACCCACAACTTTTTTCCATATATAGTTTCTGTTATGCAAAAAAAGGAAAGGAAATGATCATATGAATTTATTATTCATAAATAACTTTCAGTATATGGGTTATAGGAAATAAGGGTTCAGAATTACAGAGACAATGTTTTTCCTTTCTTCATTCCCTGCCTCCCCATCCCTTCCTTTTTTTCACTGTTTAAAATTTGATATTCAGGAAATACTACCTGAATTGAATCTAGTGCTAGGTATTCCAGACTCTGCAGCTTAAAGATGACCCATTTACATTCATGTACGCTTTAGCTTCTGCACAACTAAAATCAACAAAAACATCTTAGCACTGTTGGTTGCAGTCAAATCAAATCTTATATTGAACATTCTATCCTAAATCTAACACTCAGGATCAACCTTTATGCTACCAGGTTCATCTTATTTTACCATGATCAAGAGTGTCACACTGGACACTAGGACCTGAGAGTCACAAAACTATTCCATTTCTTTGACTGTTGCCCCATGCACACATTAATTCTTTTTCTCTCTCTTTTTTTTTTTTTTCTTGTATTTTTCTGAAGCTGGAAACGGGGAGAGACAGTCAGACAGACTCCCGCATGCGCCCGACCGGGATCCACCCGGCACGCCCACCAGGGGGCGACACTCTGCCCACCAGGGGGCGATGCTCTGTCCCTCCGGGGCGTCGCTCTGCTGCGACCAGAGCCACTCTAGCTCCTGGGGCAGAGGCCAAGGAGCCATCCCCAGCACCGGGCCATCTTTGCTCCAGTGGAGCCTCGCTGTGGGAGGGGAAGAGAGAGACAGAGAGGAAGGAGAGGGGGAAGGGTGGAGAAGCAGATGGGCGCCTCTCCTGTGTGCCCTGGCCAGGAATCAAACCCGGGACTTCTACATGCCAGGCCGACGCTCTACCACTGAGCCAACTGGCCAGGGCCCACACATTAATTCTTGACCTTACATTCTTTTTATCTACTCCTATAACCAGATAACAAACCAGATGATCTATATTACTTTTGCTCAAATAATTGCCCAATCACATGATATTTCTTAGCATTTATTGTTCTGGACAAGTACTTACTGTGGACAATTTGCCCCTCTCTAGTTTTTTACTTCCTTGGATTTTGCATTCCATTCTCTCCTTCTGCCTTTCTAACCGTCTCTTTATGGATGCATTATTTTATTCTAATCATACTCAAAATGTATTTCAGATTTTAATTCCTTCCATGACCCTTTTCTCTTCTCACTGTAGACATTTTTACCTAGGAAGTGACATTTATATATTGTACATCCATGATTGATTTCTATTATGATGCATTTGCTCATATCATGTAGCTATTCAAATCAATGTCTGAAGTTCAGATCTCTCAACTAAACTGATTTTGTGTTAGTCATCACTATCTGAAGTCCCATAGGCAGTTTCTATGCACTTAACTCCAATAAAAATGAATTGTATAAAGAATTGACCATGTACAAAACTTCCTTGGCTTAGGAATTTCCTGTTTTAGTCCAAGACCAAATTATATAAAATTTCCAATATCCAATAATTTTAGAATCTGTGGATTCTACCTCAGAAATATTTCTAAAATCCTTTTCTTTTCTCAAATCTCACAGCAAACTTTTAATTCAGATTCTCATCATTTCTCATACTGGTTTGTTTTCTAACCAAAATTTTTGTCTCTAGCTTCTTTTCCTCTTAACCACCAATAGCTCTTCACAAAACTATGTGTTTCTTCTTTCTCAAACACAAATATAGCAATTCTTTTAATCCTTCACAAACTATCTGAAACTTGATCAGTTTAGGCAATATAGCATTATGTACTAAAAAGCCTTAAATTTTGCCCTAATAATTACACTTTTAGGAAAATCCCATAAGAAAGAATTGGACAAGTTAACAATTACAGAGAAAAATGTCAGCTAAATCATTGTTAAAAAAATCAAATATTAATCCCAAATTAAGACTGGTAAACACTGTATGCCAGATCTATATAATAGAATATACTACTGACCACAAAAATCTGTTTCTATTTATGTTTTTTTTTCCACAAATAGCACTCAAAATATATCCTTAATATATAATCTAATTATAGAAAATTTAGCTCTGGCCAAGATGAAGAAAAAGGAACATATTTACTCTCTTACCTGAAACAACTTAAAATTCAGACAAAGATTAAAGTTATGACATCTAGATATTGGATATCAGGTTAAATATAATAAAGCATTAATCTATGAAAAACAGAAAACGAATAAACTGAGCCCTACAACTGCCTTGGTTCATGACCTGAATACATTTTCCAAGTTTGTGCATAAGAAAGTGAACCAAGTTAGAACCTTGGATACTTCTTGAGTATTTAACACAAATCTGGGAACGTAGGGAGCCTAAACCAGATAGATTTTATAGGAGAGTATACTAGAGAGAAGAGAGATGCACAGAGAAAACTCTGGAGTTCTGCAGAATGTCCTTTATTATGTTTATAGCTGACTACAGAATGAATGCCTCATACATATGAAGAAACTAATGAAAACTGAAGAGAGAAATATTTAAAAGTATTTAAATACACAATTCTCTGAACTTTCATAAGTCTGAAAATAGTTCCTATCACAACCAGCCTCAGTAGAAAGCTTCATCATTCATGAGAAAAAAAGTGGCAAAATGACCAGGGATTTGATACAACAGTGAGGAAAATATAAGTCCGAGAACAAATGTTGCTCTTGTTCCACCATTAAAGCTTAAAAGTGAGGCCATAAAGAGTCAATTAAATTGTTTAAAACCAGTGATAAAGAGAAAATCTTAAAAGCAACCAGAAGAAAATGGCACATTATATAACAAAAAGTAAAAATAAAACAGTAAACTTCTCTTTAGAAGCAACTTAAGTCAGAAAAACAGCAGAACAACATTTCAAGAGTGTTGAATAAAAACCTGTCAGCCTAAACTTCTATACCCAGTAAAAATATCTTTCAAAAGTGAGCGTGAATTAGAGACTATTTCAGACATGCAAAAGTTGAGAGAATTTATTATCAGCAGACCTGCACTTCAAAAAATTTTGAAGAAATGTTCTTGGACTCAGGAAAAATAATACTAGAAAGAAATCTGGATGTACCAAAAATATAGATGAGCACTAAAAATGGTAACTATCTGAATAAATATTAAAAGAAAAAAATTGATCATGTAAAACTAAAATAATAAAATAAGGATTGTATAATCTATGACAGATATAGAAATGAAATGTATAAGAATAAGAATCCAAAGGCTAGAAAGAAAGAAATGGCTATATAAGTTCCTTATAGTCTCTATATAAAGAGGTATAACATTACTTAAATAAGATAGACCTTAATAAGTTAAAGATATGCACTATAAATCCTAAAGCAACCACAAAAATAACCACCCGAATTATAGCTAATCAGATAACAAAAATATAAAATAGAACCCTAAAAATTTCTCAATCCAAAAGAAGACAGAAAAAAAGAAGAAAAAAATAGACTATAACAAACATATAGCAAGTGGATTGGTTTAAATAAAACCATATTAGTAATCATATTAAACATTATAATTAAAGGGCTAAGATTACAATATTGAATAAACTCAACTCCATGATACCTAAAAAAAAATCCACTTTAAATAAAAGAACCCAAATGCCTTAAATTAAAAAGCTAGAAAAAATATATCATGCTGAGTACAAAAAGGAAGCTGGAGAGGCTATATCATTATTTTATATAAAAATTATATTATAAATATTATAATTTTATATGTTTATAATTATATTATATTTATATAATTATGTAATTATGATTTTAATTTATGTTTATTTTATATTAAAGCGTTTGTTTTCTCTTCCTTTGACATTGTATTCTGCTAAATTTTTTAGTACCAAAAAGAAGGATGCTTCTATCAGTATATATGTTTTAGACTTCCCTAGCCAACTGTAACAATTGCATAATCCAATTTCTTTTAATGAACCTCTTTATTATACATAAATTATATATATGATATGTATATCATATATATATCTCCTATTGGTTCAACCGTGACTGATACAGATATGTACTAAAATTTTAGTGGTGGTTTTCTCTGGATAATTGAATTTTTAGTTTTACTTTTCCTATTTTGAATAAAAATAGGAAAAAATGTTTCCTTTTAAAATGAAGAAATGAACGCTGCCTTCTATTACTCTTCAAAATATTTCATTTTCTAATATCCTCTACTTTTTACCTTCAAATTGTGTGTCTGCTATTGTTCTTTTCATACTGCAATGCATTTACTTGCACTTTTTTTCCTCCTACTATTTTGCTTGCTCTCATGCAAGGATGCACCTAACCCAAACATGGGTGAATCAGATAACATTTTATTTAATAGAAATTTTCATAAAAAACCATTGGTTTCCCTTCTGACCTCTGACCTGTTGCCTTGAGCTAGCCATAACTCATCATACATGCCTTGCAGACAGAGACATGAGCCATTTCCTGAGCACTAATTTTGATTGCGGGTCTTAGTGTCCAATTTCACATGATGTCCTATCTGTTTATTTTCACACATGATCCTTCTAGAGAAAACATGTCTCCACAGCAGATAAAGTTCTTCTGTGAAAACCTTGTGAAAAGCTGTGAGAAATAAAGTGAGAGGTACATTGGGCAAATTGAATTTAATTTTTTTCATCAACCTGCTATACCCAGGTTAGTTATGAACCAAACTAATGCAGACACTCCATCACCTTTCTGGAGGCACTATGGGTCAGCTCTTCCATATCAAGATACTAATTATTTACTTGGACAAAAGAATTTAGCGGCAGGGACAACTTAGAGCAAATGTTGTAGACAGTCAATCTAATTATTATAATGTAAAATGAGGAAGCTTGATATCATAGCAATGCTTTGATGCATGGAGTTACTGGCTATCTCTCTAAGTGTAGCAATTGCTTATTCATGACCAACTTTCTTTTGAAATGTTCATTGCTTGGAGTAGATTGCAAAGCTACTTTGAAACAATTAAATTCACATTCATACTCAGATGTGTTTGCACACATACCTATATGTCACACGATATTTTCCAATATAAATTACTATATATGAAGGTCTATGCTTACTTTAGATTAGTCAATTGGTTTTTTATATCTAGGTAAAAAATATCTTCCTTTCTGCCTACAGATATCCAGAGGGTATTAAGCATGGGATTAACCTGAGTTAATTAAGAATAAAATTACTTGGGGAACTAAAAAAAAAAAAAAAGCTTTGTCTCCTCTTCATATCTGTATATGGGACCTAAGCATGAGCATAGGCCACTCAGATTATAAACTGTAGCTCCTGTCCCTTTGTTCCTGTTGCAAACTTAGGAAGCACTCAGTCTCTCCTTTCTAGGTTAAAGCCCTGAATCATGTTAATCATGGGGGAGAGTTGGTTTTTACAAAGATTAATGGGATAGTTCAGAGCTTAAATAAATAAATTAAATAACACAACAATCCATATGGCAGAGAAAAAAAATACAACATGATATTTTCTAGTGATTTTAATGGGAAAATACCTGGAAAGACAGGATTGATGGCATGAGTTTCATTCACACAGTCCATGCACAAAAGATGGGTTCATTACTTTCAATAAAAATAAGATTATAAAAAGAGAAGAGTTATTAATATAGGTCAGAAAGATATAGGTAAGCTCAGATATGAACTGGCCTTGTCCATCTGGCTCAGCAGTAGAGCATCAGCCCGGTATGTGGAAATCCTGGGTTTGATTCCCAGTCAGGATACACAGGAGAAGTAACCATCTGCTTCTCTATCCTTCTCCCCCCTCTTCTCCTCCCATAGCCATGGCTCAAATGGTTCAAGCAAAGTTGGCCCCAGGCACTGAAGATGGCTACATAGCCTCAACCTCAGGTGCTAAATAGTTCAGTTACTGAACAACAGAGCAGCGGTCCCAGATGGTCAGAGCATCGTCCGGTAGGGGCTTGCTGGATGGATCCCGGTTGGGGCGCATGTGGGAGTCTGTCACCCCCCGTCTGCCTCTCACTTAATAATAATAAAAAAATTCATGAACTGGAGTGTGAGAGTATTTGAAGCATAAAGACATAAGCAAAAAATAAAGCAGGAATAGACATGGTATTGTGAGAGTGTACCATAGGCCACCATGAAGATAAAGGAAGGGGAAGTTGTATTTTTCATAACAATCTTAGGTTGATGTTACAAAGTATGATTACAGAGCATTAGTTCCTGGTTTCTTATTCCATCTAAGACTTAAAGATCAGACAATTGATTATGTTTTATTTCACAATTTTTTTTCTCCTAGATTCTGGAAGATGAGTTTTAGAAAATTCCCATTGGGCCTTACTAGAACCTAAGTTTTTTGTTTGTTTGTTTGTGTGTGTGACAGAGACAGACAGAGATAGGGAAAGATAGGGAGAGACAGACAGGAAGGGAGACATCAATTCTTCATTGTGGCACCCTAGCCATTCATTGACTGCTCCCTCACATGTGCCCCAACTGGGGGGCTACAGTAGACCGAGTGACCCCTTGCTGAAGCCAGTGACCTTGGGCTCAAACTGGTGAACCTTGCTCAAACCAGATGAGCCCACACTCAAGCCAGCGACCTCGGAGCCTTGAACTTGGGTCTTCTGTATCCCAGTCTGATGCTCCATCCACTGTGCCACTGCCTGGTCAGCCTAGAACCTAAGTTTTATACATACCCTGTACCCAATGCCAATGCTGATACTGACATGAGGCAGGATGTATTCAAGCCCTTTTAGAATTATTAAAACCTATCATTATGATATGATTGTATTTTCTCTTGATATATCTTCCCTAATCCTGAGTGTCTGTTTGCTTGTGTTTGTACTTCTCTGTTTCCCCATTTATGTGTTTCTGCTACTTTGGGGTAACATCTCTCTTCTCAATATACAACTTTTCTGTACTTGCCTTCCCCAGCCAGCAGTTAGTAAATCTAGGTGAAATGAGCTGTTATGATTTTTTCCTGTTTGTATCTCAAAATATCATTAGTCTTTTTCCTACCCATTCCTACTATGGCACCCAAGAATACAACCTATTCTCCAGCTTTGGCTCCTTCCTCTTTTCTAAGTAACCTAAGACAGTAATAAAATGTTATTAATTTAATCCCAAAAAGCAAAGAGGAAATGCTTTTGAAATAGATTTGCCTTTATCTTTTGCATAAGTTAGGAGGAGACCAACCAAGATGGTGAAAAAGTTCAACATCAAGTCAAGTAGGAATAATACAAGGAAATTCCATATCTCCCAAAAAAAGTTATTGGCTTCAAGAATGAAAATAAAAGAAGCATATTTGTCTCAATCCAAATACAGACACCAGAAAGACAAACTAGGACTATACAATGAAGTAGCTTGCAGGATAATACACTGAAAAAAATGTAATCATGCATAAATCATGAGCAAAGTAGAAGCCACAAATTCTGTATTTGGCAAGCCTTCGATTCCTTTGCATAATTCTTTCATTTTCATCTTGCTGCTTCCATTTTCCTCTCATAGAAATAGCTACATAAAACAAAGACATAAACTGTGTGCAATTAAAATGGGAAAATAGCTGAAAGGAATGTATTGATAATTATGTTAAAATCTATACCGTAAGGATTCTTGCATTGGTAGGCTTCTAATTTGTCATCTGTTGACATCAGCAACTTCGTTCTCCCCCAAATCTAAAGCTTTGTTTTAGGCACTTCTTTCGTAGTGAGCAAACTTAATGTTCCATTGAGTTGACAAAGTATAACTATATCCTATAGAAAGAGACCATTGAGTAAACCTCTAGCAGTCATATGGACTTTCATGAGGCCAGAACAGTCAGTGAGAGGTAGAGGTAGGGGAGGCAGTCTCCCTAGACAAAACCAGATGCTAAAATGGTGCTCTTACCTCCAAGGTTGGCAGTGTTTGACTGGAAAAAGAAGGAAGAATATTTAGAGCTATTTCCTGTGTATGGATTACACTTTTCTCTATATAACCATGAGGAAAGTGAGTTTGGGGAGGGAGAGTACATTGTCTTTACACACAGGAAAACGTTGGTTATTTATACTTGTTATATCCTCCAATATCTTTTCTCTCAATTATCATTGCCTGGTTCATGAAGCTTAGATATGCATGATCTCTCTTTTCTGTCATAATCTATTTAAAAAAGTAAAGCTCTAACTCTCATTTCCACTGAGGTTTAAATTTTGCATTATAACTTAAGATAAAAACCTTGCTCTAATGTTAAAAATATTAAGGTGAGAAGCAATATGGTGTAGTGCTAATGAGCAGAGCTATGCTATGGAGTTCTTCCTGAAAGCAGATCAGTGATCATCCAGGTTATGCTACCTGTTTTCTATCTAAAAATCTCTATTTGTACAAATGTAATAATAATAAAACTAAATTAGATAATAAATACAATTATTTAGTAAATGTCTGTTATTAACTACCATTTATTAAAATTTTATTAATAAAAATAAAAAACAAGAAAATAGAAGGAAAAGAAAAAAATCAGGAAGGAGTGGTAAGCTCTAGTAAGTCAAGGCACATAGTAATTTTTTTTAGCTCTTCATGTAGTCCACACATTGTATTCCAGGGGTCCCCAAACTTTTTACACAGGGGGCCAGTTCACTGTCCCTCAGACCGTTGGAGGGCGGACTATAAAAAAAAAACTATGAACAAATCCCTATGCACACTGCACATATCTTATTTTAAAGTAAAAAAACAAAACGGGAACAAATACAATATTTAAAATAAAGAACAAGTAAATTTAAATCAAAAAACTGACCAGTATTTCAATGGGAACTATGCTCCTCTCACTGACCACCAATGAAAGAGGTGCCCCTTCCGGAAGTGCAGCGGGGGCCGGATAAATGGCCTCAGGGGGCCGCATGCGGCCCGCGGGCCGTAGTTTGGGGACCCCTGTTGTATTCAATTTATTTATTTATTTATTTATTTATTTATTTATTTATTTATTTGAGAGAGAGAGAGAGAGATTGATTTGTTGTTCCACCTATTTATGCATTTATTGGTTGATTCTTGTTTGTGCCCTGATTGGGGATGGAACTGTAATCTTTGAGTATTGCAATGACACTCTAACCAACTGAGATACTTGGCCACAGTATGTATTCAATGCTTTTAAAACTCATTACTGTTCTTTGAGGTGGATAGTTTATATCTATTTAAAAGATGGAAATGCTAGTATGGGCCGGGTATCTCAGTTGGTTGGAGTGTCATCCCTATATGCCAAGATTGCAGTCTTAATCTCCAGTCAGGGCATATCCAAAAATCACACAATGAATGCATAAATAACTGAGGCAACAAATCGATGTTTCTCTCTTTCTCTCTCCACTCCTTTTTCTCTATCCTCTTTCTCTAAAATAAATAAATCTTTAAAACAATAGAAATAGCAGATGGGAATACTGGGACCCAGTTTGTCAAGGTTTACACATCTAATAAATAACAAAATTTTGAACAAAACAATGAAAACTGAAGTTTAATTATTATACTGTTTTAAAAAAAAGATTTCAAGTTCTTCTTAAATATTAATTAAATTTAAAAAAGCTGGTTAGAGCATCATCCCAATATGCCAATGTTGCAGGTTTGATCCCTGGCCAGGACACAGACAAGAATCAACCAATGAATACATAAGTAAACAAAAAAACAAATTGATGTTTCTCTCTCCCTCCCTTCATCTCTAAAATTAAAAAATAAAAATAAAAAAAAATTAAATAAATAAAGCAAAAATGTTTAAGTAATTTCTTTGTTATCACCCATGCTTTCCCACCCCTCCCTCTAGTGGGATGTAGAGGAAAAACTTTTGGATAAGCAATGGTGACATTTGGTCTTTGTCACTAACACATTGAGAGGTCTGTCTGTAACATGTAAAAAGTGCACTGAAAACACAAAACACCACTTAGATGAAATATATAGCAAACAGACTTCACAGGGATTGCTGGGGAAATTGTCATATTAATGGTATCCTATCTTTTTTTTTTTTCAGAGATAGAGAGTCAGAGAGAGGGAGAGATAGGGATAGACAGACAGGAACAGAGAGAGATGAGAAGCATCAATCATTAGTTTTTTGTTGCGACACTTTAGTTGTTCATTGATTGCTTTCTCTTATGTGCCTTGACCGTGCGGCTACTGCAGACTGAGTAACCCCTTGCTCAAGCCAGCGATCTTGGATCCAAGATGGTGAGCTTTGCTCAAACCAGATGAGCTCACACTCAAACTGGCAACCTCGGGGTCTCGAACCTGGGTCCTCCGCATCCCAGTCCAATGCTGTATCCACTGCGCCACCGCCCAGTCAGGCTAATGGTATCCTATCTTACTTATACTGCATAAGTCCACTGACTGAATGTTACACAGGCTTGAGAAAATACAGTTAAGAATTCTGTTATATCGCAAAGTTTTCAAATAGTACATTCCTTAGGTACCTACTCTTCCCTCTCCACCTTAACTGCTTTCTGACTTTTTCCATTCCTGTGTTTTTCAGTTAGGTGAAACTTTTCTTTTGCCTTTGCATTTTGCAATACTGCCACATTTTCTCCAAAATTTGAAATACCCAGGAGAGTATGGGCACCAGAGGAGACAAAAAATCTAGTCTAAGAAGCCTGCATATAATTATTGTTAAAGTTCATTAGAGTGGCAATGGAGAGAAATAGAGCATTCATAATTTGGTTAAGGAGGAACTTCAACATCAGAGCGACTGACTGCTACAGTGCAGAGCAGTGTCACGGCGACACGGTTCGCTCTGCTCTGGAGTGACTTGTGCACCAAATCAACAAGCTACATTGTGTCATACGCTGCAGTTAAAGGCAGCGTGTTTCCCTTCATTAATGCAGGGGAGGTGGCTCTATTTTTTATGTATTAGCTCCTATTTATTAAGCACCGAAATATCTGTCTCTCCATAGAGTTAGGATTTATTAATCATACCTCACAAACAAAAAATCCTGAGGTTCTAAGTAGTGAAGTGATCTGACCATATAACCACCAACAAAATTAGGATTCAAAACAACATATAAACAAATCAAAATTGAAGCATTTTTTGAAGCATTTTTTCTAACCCCATGTTTCTTCGGCATGAAAACAGTGTTCTCTATCTCCACATATGTTAAGAAAAATAAAAAATTAACTATATGCTGTGGGAATCGATCAGTTTCCGTAATTCAGCACTGGCATTTTCAAAAAGAAAATAAAACGAAGGCAGCTTATACAGAAGAAATATTTGCATATTTTAAACAACTTGAGTCTTTACGTATAGGTTACCTTTTTTTATGGTCACTTCCAAAGTGATGCCCTCTCCACTGCGTCACAATATTTATTCCCCAGTACATCCGCTCAGCGAATGTCTATTCTATCACACATAAAAACGTGAATTTACCTGGTGAAAGACTTCTGCAAGCATTCTGCCCTTCTCCTTCTCCTTCCCTCTCTGCTCTCATATTTAACTCTTTCTTTCCCAAAAATATCCAGAAATGCTGTTTCAAATCTCTCCTATGACTTTGAAAATCACACATCTATTGAAAACCCAGGACTGTTTAACCAACCCTTGCTTTACACCAGGAACAGATTTGGGAGAAAAGAGCGTTCCATCAAAAGAACTTGTTAGCTTCTTTTTTCCCCTTCCTCCAGGAGGCTTGTGCAGCTATGACGCTCTGGAGCCCTGGGATGCATGCAGTCTTGATTGGTGAAGGGTCCCATTGGATTTAGTAGAGAGAAGAGCAGAGTTAAGTGCCCCCTTTACTGTAATGGAATTATCTTATGAGCCATCAAAATTGAACTTCTAAAGGAAGTAACTTTTAGAGGAGGCAAAGAACCTGGAAAGTTGTGTAGCATTTTTATTGGAAAAACTCTGTGTTAGTACTGAAATAATTTCCTACAATCAAATGGAAGATATTTTTAAAGAATGTTTATGTGAGGAGTTTTATTGTGCTAGCAAAATAGTTTCTCTTTTATGGCTTATCGCAGTAGAACAAGGCAAATCCTGCCTAGCAAAACACCTCCACATGCCAAATGACAAGGTCTAAGGAGCTTTCAGGAAACCAAAAATCTGATCACTGCTGAGGGCATTTTAATACATTAAGGTCTAAAATATTTAAGCCTTGCTTTTATACTACTGATTCTCTACTAGAATAAGAGCTCAGAAAGAATTTTGTTGATTCTTTTTTTAATCAGCCCTTGTTAGTACCCAAAGACTCTTTGCTAACCAATACTACCCAATAAATCTTTATAAATATTTCTGTATCTTAATATAACTGTAGAAGAACACATAAGCACAAACATATTTGCCTTCTAGAATTGTGTGGATCAATAGTGCATAAATCAATAATACTGTTTTAAAACCTAAAGCAATGGAGTATCCAGAAATTGGTCCAGTCAGGACTGTCTTCAAAAAGATTAAGGATAGTCCACCGAACTATTTGCTCCCTCCCACTGGGAAGTCCACTGCCAGACAGCTAAAGGGCAAGGGTGGAGAAGTCCATTGCTGCTGGCCACCAGGTAGGAGGGTAAGTTGCAGTCTTGCCTAATTAGCATCAGAGAGGTAGGTTCAGATGGTGGAGAAGATATGTTTTATCCCAGAAGATACCTTCTAAGTAATTACAGCATCATAGTTCTTTTATCTTCTGCTCAGACCCGATCCTGGGCCTATACTGTTGCTCCTTGGTGAGAATGAGGTCAGGTTGGAAGGAAATGGTACCTAACCTATTAAAATCAACTGCCCTAGCCTGACCAGGTGGTGGCGCAGTGGATAGAGCGTCAGACTGGGATGGGAAGACCCAGTTTTGAGACCTCGAGGTTGCCAGCTTGAGTACGGGCTCATCTGTTTTGAGCAAAAGCTCACCAGCTTGGACCTAAGGTTGCTGGCTTGTGCAAGGGGTTACTCGGTCTGCTGAAGGCTGTGGTCAAGGCACATGTGAGAAGGCAATCAATGAACAACTAAGGTGTCGCAATGCGCAACAAAAAACTAATAATTGATGCTTCTCATCTCTCCGTTCCTGTCTGTCTGTCCCTGTCTATCCCTCTCTCTGACCCTCTCTCTGTCTCTGTAAAATAATAATAATAATAATAATAATAATAATAATAATAATATTAACTGCCCTGTCATTCAAGGGGTAGCCATAAAGTCTGAATGTAAGTTTTTGTATGAGTCCGGTGTGCAAAATGTTTGATCCAAACTTTATGAATAACAATAGAACCTTTAGAAAGTAGACAGCTTTTTCCATGATCTGGACTGATTTATATCATGACCAAGAGACTAAATTGTACAAAAATTGTCTCACATCTGAGATGTAACACACATGCCTCAAACCCGGGGCAGAGCTCACAGGATTGGTTCCCACATGGCATATATACCCAGTGAGGGTGATGATATACATAGGAGGAAATGAAAGAAAACAAATAGAAATATTCACACTAACATGGAGAAAAAAACCTGAAGCCAAATATCCATACCAACCAAGTCAGAATCTGCCTAACTCAGCTCTGTTATCTGTATTTGTGTGATTGATACACTTTGTGTGCATTGTGCGGTTAGCTTTATCCACAGTAGCTAGATTCAGGTTTAAAATAATGGCAGTATTTAAGGACAAAAAAATACACACTGATTATTGCATTCCCCTTCATAAAGGTTACTTACTGAGTGGAGCGGCACGTAGACCTGTAGACCCATTTTATGTGGCAAACCTTAATTATTCTACTCCCTCACAAGATACCACTAGTATTTAAAGCATATTATTTTAGAATAAAGGTTTCACTTTGCCTAAGCATTAAGACTTAAAAAAAACATTTAACTTTGACATTTCATTTATAGGCATTTTAATTATCTGGATGGTTTCCTTTAAATGCTAGATGTAGGCAGAGAAAATTTGTACTTATATAGAAGAAAGTGCTTCCAGGACTTCCTAATTTTCATGTGTTATGAATTTTAATGCCTTATGCAGGTCAGGTTTTCATAGCTATGAAGAGGGAATACATTGACCTTAAACTATTGTACAGTTGAAATAGTATTTTTAGTCTCTGTTTGTTATGGGCAGACAGGAAGTATATTTTGTTTATGTTTTCTTTTCCAAAAGTTCTCACAGCAGAAATAAGAGAGCCCCAGGCATCAAAGAAAGGTCTTACATTTTTGCTATTTGCTCTTTATTTATTTATTTATTTTTAATTTTGAGATGATGGGGTAGCAACAAAACCGACTGTATCTACATGGCTTAAAATCAGTGGGCCATTACCTAGCAGGGTAAGATGGTTTGGCTGGTAGCAGGCCCTCCCTATGGATAGATCCAGTCGTCCACAACAGTGCAAGGCAGATAAATATAATTGTCTATCAGAGCCCTCTATCTTTTAGTGTCTGTGCCCTACCCTGATAAGACACTTCCATTCCAGGCATCCTGAGTCCAAGTTGCTCCTCAGTATGTAGAAATTTTACTGGGCTGCTCTACCCAGCTCTTTCTTTTAAGTACTAACCCTACCTATATATTTCTTGTAGCTTCTTCTACTGTATCAAGACTCAATCATCCTCTCTACTATCTCTATCCAGAGTCTTGATTGGTAATGTGACCAACAGATTTAGAATAAGCTATTAGTAGTAGATGCTATCTCAACTTCTTTGTGCATTACTGCAGATATGGATAAGTGAATGTGTGGATGGATAAAAAGGAAGATGCCAAAACACTGTTCAATTTGTCATCACTTTCAGATAATATCTGCCCTTTAATTTTTGGCTACCTGGAGGCACAGTAGTTTGGCTAAAATAAATGAGTTACCAGTGGTATATGTTGAAGCTGGTAGCAAGTAGATGTGGGGTATCATTTGTGCAGGTGATCATATATTCTTAAAATAAAGGCATGACCTGGCTACAATTATGTGGAAAATGTGGTAATTTGTTTATCAAAGCAACGTAAGCCAAATGTGTGATTTGCATGAATAACTTAAATAATAGGGCAATTATTATTATTTTTAGAGGGTATCAATAATTTGTATTTTATTTTCTAAACTCCCATATATCCTATACTATATAATTCAATTTCTGATTAACAGCTGTGATTTAGTTTTCTTCAATTTCTGATTAACAGCTGTGATTTAGTTTTCTCCAATAGTTTGTGCATGTAAATATTGTCTCTTCCACACAATCTCTTAAACAGCATCTTTTGAACTCCATACAAGTTTCTGGCATAGGATTCAGAATGTGATAAGCCATCAATCAATACCCAAACCAAATACTCTTGGCTTTCTCTTGTGTTGTAAAGGCCCTGCCGGAAAGGTAGACCAATGCCTATAATTCTAACATGGTCCTATAACTGTAAATTTGCATCATTTCAGGGAATACATTTAAGTGAACTCTTCTGCATCTTAAAATAAAATTGTGTCAATTATTCCTGTACCCTAATCTACAAACTTCCATAAAATGAAATACTTTCAAGGTCATAAAAATCTAGGAAAGCTCTGTCCTCCACCTCCTGAACTTCCTCCCTGGTCCTGGAATGGCCATCTGTTGCTCTGGCAGATTTACAGTTCATTCACACTGTGAGTGATAGGAGGAGAAGTGAGCAGAGCTAATCAGAGCTAAGTAGTTAACGAGCAGAGGGCTAACGAGCTGGTGAGTTAACGAGCTAAGCAGAGAGCTAATGAGCTGCTGTTTCCCACTACATGCAAGCAAATGTATCTTTCAGGTGATTGTTTACCTTTAGCATTCTTAGCAGATGTCCATAAATGACATAACTAAGTCTTTGACAGTTCCCTGGACATCTCAATTTAAGACAAAATCAGACATACTTTCAGTCTTTGGTTTCAGATCGTTCCTTGCCCCTGTTCTGACCTTGAAATAAAGTCACCTTATTTATTGACTCAGGCCAATGGCTACTCCATCAGGTTGTTTTGCATAAATAGTACAGTCATTTACATAAAATTAACAAATATGATCTACTGGGCACCTATTCTATACTAATTAATGGGTATAGTACTAATGATGTAGGAAAATAACAAAATTTAAAAGTTAGTGTCTATCCCTCAAGAGTAGGCCATCTAATTAAAAGAAGGCCAGCAGGACAGTTAAAGAAATAGAGCAAATAGAGTATTAGGTATAAGTAATTAGAGTACTGGGAATTCAGAGAGCAGGATTCCATTGTGTGGTGGAGTGTAGAGTTGGTCTGAATGGTCAGGAGAGGTTACACTTTATTTGTCTTAAGTCTCAGCCTTGGGACTTAAGACTGACATCATGAATATAGTGATAAATTCTAGAGATGATATTGTTAAAAAAAGAAGAGGAAGAAGAGAAGGAGCCTGACCAGGCAGTGGTACAATGGATAGAGAGTTGGACTGGGATGCACAGGGCCCAGGGTCAAAACTCTGAGGTTGCTGGCTTGAGCACAGGTTCATCCAGCTTGAATGCAGGCTCACCAGTTTGAGCACAGGGTCACCGACTTGAGCATGGGATAAAAGCCATGAACCCATGGTCACTGGCTTGAGCTCGAAGGTCGCTGGCTTGAGCAAAAGGTCACTCGCTCTGCTGTAGCCCCCACCTCACCCCCCATCAAGGCATATATGAGAAAGCAATCAATGAACTACTAAGGTGCTCCAACAAAGAATTGATGCTTCTCATTTATTTCTTTTCCTGTCAGTCTCTCTCTATCTATCTCTCTGACTCTTCTGTAAAAAAAATAAAAAATAAAAAAATAAATAGTAAAGACATGGCCTGAGACGAAATTGGTTAATTATGCTACAATTACCCCAAATCCAGTTTTTATTCAATTAGTTGTGAAGTGTTCCTTGCTGTCACTTGTGTTTGAGTCAAGTCGGCAGATCTGTAGCTCACAGGAGGCTCTGGGACAACAGACCACTTTAGGTGGGTCTCTCAGTGAGTCACCCTGCCATGAGTGTAAAAAATATCACATTTCACTGGAAAATCAGCTGATCTAGGCTAATGGGCTGCAGGCTAAGTCTCTTAGCCACTCTGGAGATCAATGGGCTATCCCAGGCAGGTCTGCCTCATGGCATTGGCAGAGGTAAAAGGAGCAAGCAGAAACTGGGGCCTCTTAAGCCCTGGGCTTTAACCTGGCATACTGTCACTCTGTTTTAGTCTATCGACCAAAGAAAGTCATCGTTCTTTGGTGTATTTTGACTTCCCAGTGAGATGAAATTAGTAATCTCGCAAACTCTTCCTTAGTCACATGCTTGTCAATGAGAGGCTGGAAGCCACGTGGCTGCTTTTTTCTGAGAATAACATCATGCCCCCATAACCAATGCCACAGGACGACTTCAGCAACATGGATGATAGCAAAGATCAGCACAATGCCAGCCATCGGAACCACAAGTCCAAATACCTCTCCACACTGCATCTTGATATCAGAGTCACCAGTGAAACCACAATGAGTCTAACACTAAATAGAACAATGCTTTTAGTCACACAGAGGAAAGACAACAAGATTGGCTTCACTAGTGTGCATCAGTCCTTCATGGCTACCAGGTGCCCTCAACTGCTGACGTAGGGCAACTGGCCTACATGTACTACTCTGGTGCTGCAGCAGGACTTGCCGTCTCTCCCATGGACTTTGAAATACTGAAAGCTGGGGATGTGCCTGAGATCATCAGTGCACATAATTGAGAAAAACAAGAAAGACTTATGGAGTGTGAAACATGGAAAGTTATTTCCACACAAGGTGAAAGCCCAGAATGGTTTGTGTGGACTCTATCTCTTGGTAGGAAGAGTTCTAGGTTCAAGACCTGTTCCTACGTGGCCTAGCAGGGATCCAAAAACTGCATGCATGAGACCTCCTTTCCCAGCACTTATCACCCGAGTCAGTAGTTTCAACTAAAAATGATTATGGCTGCCCAGGATTACATTTGACAATGCCTAAAGACATTTTTAATTGAGACAAATGAGGGGAAGTCTACCGCCTCCACCTACAACCAAGAATTATCTGACCCCAAATATCAATAATGCTAAAGCTAGGAGACTCTAATCTAAATCTACTCCTTGCCAAAGGACCACTTTTCTGTGTCTCACATAACTCAAATCTAGCAACCATTTCTTTGTTTCTTTTAGACATTGTTGCTCCACTTTATTTGCTACTTTCCCCACATTCTTCAAATTTGTCACTGCATTCAATTTTTAATCATTTATTTATTTTAAAAAATATTTTTGTGTGCTCAAAGACTACGGGCTTTGTATTTAAAGTGATCAAGGAGGAAATGAGATGTTGGATGTACTTGTCCTAGATCTGGACATACCACATTAGCATACACAAAATCAAAATAACAAGAGTTAGTTACCACTGCAAATTGGCAATACAGAAACAGTCACGAGATGCTATTTTTCTGTATAATGAATGACTAATGATGTACTACTTTTAGATATATCGGTTACAAATTATTGCAAGACACTCTTATATAGACTTTCGGTTTCTAATTTTTTTATTCATTTATTCATTTAAAAAGAAGTGCTAATTGAGCCCTATTAGGTGGCAATGGCAGCACCAAAAATAAAAGTGTTGAACCGTGAACGTGAGGGCTCTGGTGGACCTAAACTTAAATGAGGTGGCAGGTTATAAACACACGAAAAAAGGAATAGAGAAAAATGATTGTTTTAGTAAGTGCTTGGTCAAAAAACAAAGCAGAATGAGAAGGGGGAAGTGAAAATGAGGTAAAGGAGAGTTTTTTTTGTCTGTTTTTGTTTGTTTGTTTATTTTTTAAGAAAAAGTGGTCAGAGAAGGCCTCACTGAGGAGGTGACATTTGAGCAAAGATCCGAGTGGGGAAAAAAAAATGAAGGCTTAAAAACAAGTCTAGAGAAAATAATTCCAGGTAAAAAACCCTCAAGGATAAAGGTTCAGACAAAATAACAAAGCAGGTTTGAACTGTTTACCAATAATAGCAAGAAGGCCAAAGAGTAAGCAAGGGTCACCATGGAGGACTCTGTAGGCCAAAGAAGAAGTTTATAGGCCATTCAAAAAGTAATAGTTATTAAAAACATTTTAGACAGAGTAGTGTCATTAAGAAATTTACAATTTAGTATATTTATTCTAAGTGATCTGTGTTAAAATGTATTAAAATCTAAAGATACTGAGATAAAGGACAATAGGGAAAGAGAATAGAGAAACAGATGGTGAAGTTAGAGGTGGGTTCTCAAAATGTTTTCTTTTGTTTTTTTTCTCCCCAAACAGGTTAACTTTCAAAAGGTTAGTCCATCACATAAGTTGTTGGGGTGAGAGTGTGGAGTGAGAGAGTAGTCAAGAGAGGGTAGGGTCAGAAACAAAGCAGGTTCTAGACAGGGTGTCGTCATTAATGATGACAAAATCTAAATCTAGGTATAAACATGGAAGTGCAAGGTAAACACGGGGTAGAAGAAAGTAAAGAAGTCAAGGAGTTGATAAAAAAAAAAAAGTATCCAATATAAATACTGAAATGCCAAGAACGATGGCTAAAGAAGTAATGGAGGAGCCAGGTGGACAGATTGATTGATGGGGTGTGATGGAGTGGTAATCTGTAAGATCTGTAGAAGACAGTCATGAGAAAGACTTATAATAAAGTATGGTGCTTAAGATCACACAACCCGTAAGTGACGCTACCAGGAAGGACCCAATACCAGGCCACAAGCACTGTCCAAAGAAAACACTAGAATGATATAGAGCAGTGATTTTCAACCTTTTTTGAGCCACAGCACATTTTTTACATTTACAAAATCCTGGGGCACACCATTACCAAAATGACACTCTAACACAATACATATTATACATATAGTTAATAATATAGTTTCTAAATGTATTTATACTCACTTAGTATGAAATCTGGGCCTGTTTTGATGAACACAAAAGGGATATCCTGGCAGGAATGGTAGAAAGACACACACGAAGCTCTTCCTCAACAGTTCTCAATCTCTCTGTGTTTAGTTTTTATCGCAGTCAAGGTTGAGAAGCTCAGCTCACATAGATATGTGGTTGAAAATGGGAGCAATGTCGAAATAGCTTTGTTGGCCAGAATGGGGAACTCCTTGGCAACAGATAACCAAAAACTCTCCAAAGGAAGATAGCAAACTTTAGCTTTAAAGTTAGATAACATTGTGATGCATTGTATATCACCCTCTGCGGGGGCCTCTTTTAAAAAGAAAAGAGTCAAATATCTATATACACCATCAGGATAGACATAACCAGCTGAGGCTGAGGCTTCATCTAGTGGTAGCAACATTTACCTCCAGTCCTGACCAGGATTAGAAATCGGGGCCATGGGGAGGAGTAGCAGCTTCAACTACTCGCCGCAGCCACACAATGATAAGTGTGCGGCAGCCCGAGCGAGGACCTTCTTGGGTGTGGATGAGAGGCGGCCTACTATTGGTTCATCGATAGTGGTCGGGATGAATCCTAGAAGGTGATTGGTCAGTGAGGTTCCCTGTGCCTCCACTCTTCCTGTCGCTGATAGCTGGAGGGATTGTGAGGGGAATGTTTATGTTCGGATGGAGGCGGCTGGTGGCAGGCCAGATAAATAGCCTCCATGGGCCGTATCCGGCATGCGGGCCATAGTTTGGGGACCCATGTTTAATTTCCCCACGGCACACCTGACCATGTCTCACGGCACACTGGTTGAAAAACACTGTTATAGAGGGTCAAAAAGAGATAGGAAATGGGGTTAAGAGTTGCATGAAATAATCAAAGAGATCAAACAAATCATACATGAGCTTTTGTGATGATGGAAAACCTGGAGATCTTACACTTCAGGTGGTATTGAAGGGACATATGTGAGAACTGTCAGACTCAGTACTATTGGTCAGAGAAGGCCTCAGTGGAAGAGGAGGAATTTCTTATACTTGTGAGCTCCCTCAGGATTAAACCCTATTGCAGGTTTCAGGGATGCCATGGGCTATGGGTATCTTAGCTGGACCAGGGCAATCTGCAGTTCTTAGGTAATTTTTATAACTTAAAGCTAGATCACCATTCTAATCCATCCTGTTGTCATTTTCCCTCCAATGCACATATCCTTTCATATGATCCCATTTATTTAAAAAAAATAGTGTTTCCTTATTCATTGTCTACAGAATAAAATTTAAGTCCTTAAGGATGGCATTAATGTGCTCCATTAACTAGCTCCAGTCAACCTGTCTACCCTTTTTCCTGACACTCTTTTTTCATAATTCTTTAATGACAGTCAAATCAAATGAATTATAGGTATTCATATATTGCTATGACTTTTTTTTTTCTGAAGTCTGTTTCACTTATTATGTCCTTCAGATACCTCTATAATCAAGAACCTTTTTCTTCTTTGGCTTCTGGGAAGAATTAAGCAACCCTCCCTTCCTCTAAATTCCCCACAGTTCTGTGTGTGTAGGGTTCTGCTCACTCTATATTCCTTTTCCTGGACTTTAAGTTGCTTAAAGATAGACTGTCTGCTTTAAAACTGTTACTTATGAAAAGCTCAGCTTGGCACTTTGGATGTAGTTGTTTAACTAAAACTTGTCAAATGACTAGTCAGGGAAATCATCACAGAGGAAGGAGGATTTAGAGTAAAATTAAAAGATGGGACAGATTTGGATAAGTGTGAGAAATAGGGAAGTGCAATTATGGGGGTAGGAAACAGAAGCTCAGGTTTGTGAAAGTGGTATGCTCACAGAGTAGCCAGGGAGACCACTGTTGGAAAGATAGTGTTGGGTCAGATTGCGTGGGATACTTAATCCTTCTCTGAGTATTATATTTTTATTCTCTTATACTTTCCACTTTATTATATTTCAAAATAGACAATCATAATTGCCAAATGAAAGATGAAGCTGAACACCTTCAAGAAGGCAAATAGCTGTCAAACAAGATGGTATCAAAGAGCACTGATTCCAAAATCTTACATGCATGAAGATTATATAAGGCTCATACTGATCTACAGCTAGTGAATATGACATTGTTAGAGGTGAAAATCGTGACTGCAGTCTGCTGGTGAAAGGGCAGATAGGATCATGACTTCAACATAAGAGTTGGCATGTAGGTATACATCAGCTAGAATTATGTGGATATGAGTCTACAGAGCTTAGACTGAATGTGCAATTGACGTTCATAGACTAAATGTTTCTTTTACCCCCAATCTCATGTATTAAATTTGAATGTCCATTGTGATGATATGTGGAAATGGGGCTTTTGAAAGTTGATTAGGTCAAGAGGGTGGATCCTTCATGAAATGGATCAGTGCCCTTATAAAATAGAACCCAGAGAGCTTTCCTTGTCCTTCTGCCATGTGAGTTTATAGTAGTAAAAAGATGACTGTCTATGTAGTAAGTGGGCCTTCAACAGAGACACTGAATCAGCTTTCAGAGCTATAAAAGATAAATGTTAGCTGTTTAAGTCACCCTGTCTATGATATTTTGTTATAGCACTCAAAATGAATGAAGACAGCCATGGCCAGTTGGCTCAGTGATAGAGCGTCAGCCTGACGTGCAGGGGTCCCGGGTTCAATTCCCGGCCAGGGCACATAGGAGAAGAGCCCATCTGCTTCTCCACCCCTCCCCCTCTCCTTCCTCTCTGTCTCTCTCTTCTCCTCCTGCAGCCGAGGTTCCATTGAAGCAGAGATGGCTTGGGCGCTGGGGATGGCTCCTTGGCCTCTGCCCCAGGTGCTAGAGTGGCTCTGGTTGCAACAGAGCGATGCCCCAGAGGGACAGAGCATCGCCCCCTGGTGGGCAGAGCGTCGCCCCTGGTGGGCGTGCCGGGTGGATCCCGGTCGGGCGCATGCGGGAGTCTGTCTGACTGTCTCTCCCCATTTCCAGCTTCAGAAAAATACAAAAAAAAAAAATGAATGAAGACATCACTGACTCACAAAGAATGAAGGCCAGCTATTATCTAAATTATAACATTCTGGAAAACTAATAAATACCCAT
The DNA here is from genome assembly GCF_036850995.1 of Saccopteryx leptura. Classification (NCBI taxonomy): domain Eukaryota; kingdom Metazoa; phylum Chordata; class Mammalia; order Chiroptera; family Emballonuridae; genus Saccopteryx; species Saccopteryx leptura. The sequence goes on from NC_089513.1 coordinate 29,229,274, forward strand.
TTAATCTGCACTGTATTAATTTATTCGTTCCAAAAATATGTTTTGAGGATTTTCATGTGTCAAGCAGTTAGGAGCACTAAAGATATAGTAGTAACAGAGAAAGAGAGAAGGCTTTGTGCTCATGAAGCTTATTTTTTGGACAAATGGGTCTGATCTCATGAAATGAACCCCATCAATAAACCTAAAGGCCATTATTAAAAGTCATCAGGAATAGAGATTAATCTCTAGCAAAAGAAAACAGATTTGTGTTTAGACTTCACTGTGGGGAACTGGAACACTGTCTCAAAGAACCCAATCAGAGTGATCCTTAGACTAACTGTGCATGTATAGCTTTAGAGGGAGAGAGAATGTAGTAGTAATGTGAGTATTCAGGCCCCAAGCTGACCCTAGGCAGTCAATTAATTCTATATCCCACCTCCTGCTGGGAATGGATCTCCCATTCTGACAAGAATCTATAGGAATGAAAATGAGCAGACATGAAGGTCCATGGACCCCAATTTTCTGTGTGATAATGGGTGGAATGGTCACACAGATGGAGGTCTCACACATGGATTTCAGTCATAACTAGATCTCATTTTAATTGCTTATTAATTGTCAGATACGGAGAAATTTACATAGACCCCCCCCATCCAAACTTCAATTCTCTTTTGCACAGTAAACCTGCTTCATAGACAGTGTGTGATTGTATATGCCTATGAGAGAGAATGACATTAGATGATGTATTGAAAATTTATGTTACCTAACACACAGGAACACTAGAAATCAGGAGATATTATTAATACATGTTAATAGTGACAATTAAAAACAATATTAACACAATCTGTATAACAGGGTTGCTTTGAAGCAGTGGGCAATCAGGAAGATGGGAAAGAGATGTGAGGGGAGGAAAAAGGAAGAAGAATGGTAGCTTCCAGACACACACAAACTCGTTGTTCTCACTGGGAAAGTGAAGGTATATAAACCCTGTGTCATGTCACAAAATTTCATTCACAGAAATGCATAAAAATAGAATCTCCCAGGAGAGTTGTAACCTGGATATTGACTCACACATAATCAATTAAGCCAACTGAGTTTCAATTTTCTTATCTGTAATATAAAGGTAATGTTCAAGTTTTTCCCACAAGATTGTCTGGTGCATCAATAAAATGAGTGTTAAAGTACCTGCCAGAACTTAATACATGATAAGTGTTCAAAAATATTCATTCATCCAAACCTGTTTGGAGTTCGAGTTAACAAAAAAATTAAGAGGAGCATCAATTCTTGACATAAAGTAACTGGTGGTGGTTAATTCCATGTGTCAGCTTGGCTGGGTCACAGTGCCTGGATGATACATCGAACATTTTTCCGGATGTTTCAGTGAAAGTGTTTTTTGGATGAGATGAGCATTTAATGAATGAACAGATTATCCCAAAATAATAACTGAGTGAGCCAAATCTTTAAAATCCTTAAATTCCTTAAAATACACACACACACACACACACACACACACACATTCTGTTTCTCTAGAGATCCCTGAATAATACAGTAACTGAACATTTTCCTATCAGGATTGAACTTTGAATGTTACAGTCAGAGAGACTGACAACCCCTAGCAGTCTTTCCTAGTGGGATACATAGGCATCAAGTGTAGTCCTGGGAGGCAGCAATGTGTCAAAAGACTGAAAAAATCAGATACCAGCCAGTACTGGGATAATGATACCTCTTTGCAATGGGAATTCCTTGAAGAGGTGTTGGCATCTGCAGGATCCTGCTATAAGAACAAAGCTGTATATGGTTTGAAATATGCTGAATAATATTTATTTATTCATTTCATAGTTAAATTTACTTTTTTTTTTTTTGTATTTTTCTGAAGCTGGAAACAGGGAGAGACAGTCAGACAGACTCCCGCATGCGCCCGACCGGGATCCACCCGGCACGCCCACCAGGGGCGATGCTCTGCCCCTCTGGGGCATCGCTCTGCTGAGACCAGAGCCACTCTAGCGCCTGGGGCAGAGGCCAAGGAGCCATCCCCAGCACCTGGGCCATCTTTGCTCCAATGGAGCCTCAGCTGCGGGAGGGGAAGAGAGAGACAGAGAGGAAGGAGAGGGGGAGGAGTGGAGAAGCAAATGGGCGCTTCTCCCGTGTGCCCTGGCCTGGAATCGAACCCGAGACTTCTGCACGCCAGGCCGACGCTCTACCGCTGAGCCAACCGGCCAGGGCCTACTTTTTCTTGATTAAAGCTCATAGTTACCCCCAAAAAAACTATTTCAAATATATTTTAATTGAAATGCCCTAATTGGGTGAATCTTGGTTGCTCTTTAAAGTTTATTAGATTCCAATTGTTTAAAAAATCCTACAATAATGTTTATAGACTGAGTGTTTGTGTCCCTTTAATATATATGTGTTAAAGCCTTACCCTTCAGTGTGATGATATTTGGAAATGAAACCTTTGAAGGTCATTAGGGTTATAGGAGATCATAGGATAGGGCCTTCACGATGAGATTACTGTCCTTCTAATACAGGGATCGGGAACCTTTTTGGCTTAAAATATGAGAGCCATAAACGCCACATATTTTAAAATGTAATTCCATGAGAGCCATACAACGACCTGTGTACATTATGCATTATCCAATAAAAATTTGGTGTTGTCCCGGAGGACAGATATGATTGGCTCCAGCCACCCACAACCATGAACATGAGCGGTAGGAAATGAATGGATTGCAATACATGAGAATGTTTTATATTCTTAATGTTATTATTTTTTTATTAAAGATTTGTCTGTGAGCCAGATGCAGCCATCAAAAGAGCCACATCTGGCTCATGAGCCATAGGTTCCCGACCCCTGTTCTAATATGAGACAGCCCTCTCTCCCCCCCCTCCCTCTCTCTACCATCTGAGAATGCAGTGATAACATGGTCCTCCGCAAAACACGAAGAGGGCTTTCATCAGAGCTCTACCATGCTGTCACCCTGTTCTTGGACTTCTAGCTTAGAGAAAATATGTTGTTTAAGTCCCTTTGTCTATGATATTTTGATATGGCAGTCTGAAGGGACTAAGACAAATATACACATTATCATTAAAAATGACATTTTAAACTAGAGTAACAAAAATTCTTATAGATTCACTTTTTTATTCTTTTATAGTGTAGTGCAGTATTTGTCTATATGCATGGATATTTTTAACATAGCCGCTGATCATAAAAATGCCTACCTTTTGAAGTCATTATCCTTGTGCTAGCACTGGTTAAATCAAGTAAGTGCACGCCTTACAACTGCACCAGCTCACTTTAAGCAGAAGTTTATGAACATGTGGAATCCAAAAGATATATGGTAACCTACAAATTTAATCTATCTTAACCCACTAAAATTTTATGATCACAGATAATATGATGAATAAAAAAACACATATATGCCTCGGACAGTATCATAAGCTAACATTTGCATAAATGGTATATGCTGGCTCCATTTACATAAATGGTTTAAATAAATTGTGACTATTACTATCATTGGATGTATTAATAATGTGTCTTGTGGCAATTTTAATGGAGTCTTTTTATAATCGGTGGCCCTCAAATTAAGGCTCTTATTACTCCTCTTTCAAAATATGTTTAAGTGTCTCTACCTTTAAAATAGGACACAACTGACAACAAGTTTCAAAATGCTTTTTAAAGTATATATTATTAGATATTCCCTTAACATGACATAGGCATAGAATAGGAAAATGTAACAGCTTAGCATTTCATAGCTATTAGGTGAATAATAATATTATCCCGGGAAAGGCTTTCTGAACCAACTAGCTGGGGAACCTTCCCTGAGAAGTCACTACTACCATGTCCAGCCAAGACTATGCTGCCAGGGTTATGCTGCAATTAGGCATGAGCTGGTCTCTCATTAAGTTTGCCTAAGGTTACATTTTTTGGTCAGACTGCTTGCTGTACCCTTAGCTTTGACCCAAGGCCATCAATTCCTTGCCACTCCATATTTGCATAATGAGTGAAATACCCATCAGCAATAAGCTTGAGAATGTGAAACAGAAAGGGAGCATTCATTCTTGTAGATATTACATCTCACGTTAAAAGTGCTAGATAGAGATTGGTGTCTGTAAGAGGATCCAGGGAGAAAGGGGTTTGATACTGACATACTCATCTGATTTAAAGAACTGGAACAGAGGATCTCTGGGTGGGTGCATAAGAGAACATGTCAGTGTATGTGGAAGAAAGAGAAGGAGTTAGAGAGAAACTTTTTATTTAATTTATTTTTATGTTTCTGGATAGTAAGACAACAGAAAATCACGAAAGTATTTATTTCATCAGTTATGTCTTCCAAGAAAGATATCACAGTCTTTCTATACGATCCATATATTATATTACTCTCCAACTGACCACATGCATTTTGACAACTGCTAAAAATCACTAAAACACTTGAATATAAATAGTCATGCTTTCTAACTTTACTATGAAGCTATCTAGCATTGTGGGACAGATAGAAACTCAAACTAGAGATTTTTTGCCACTTCATCCGACTAGATCCAGACAAGTATGGAACTTTTTCTCTTATACCTCTAACTTTTTCATATGTTTCTTATTGCTACCTTTAAAATAATTAATGGAGAATACCCTCTGAACACTCGGTATTGCCAAATACATATGAAGCCACGTAAAAGGAGAAGCCAAAGGAAATATGGCCCCTGCAGGTAGAAAAGGATATATATATATATTATATATATATGAAATAAGTCAGGGGCAAAACAAAGTACAATAAAGCACAATTCATCTCTGCCTTATGCAGCAGAGAATTTTAGAGAGTTATGCTTGAAGAAGCTGATAATTATACAGCACAGCCTATACCTGTAAGAGAGAGTAGGGAAATAAATGCAGGTTCAATGTGGTTTCATTTATTCCAAAATTGAGTGTAGTGATAATAATAGTTTCTTGCATCTCTATAGTGTTTTAGAGCTTTTAAAAGCTTTCCTGCACATCATTCTACTTGATTATTTCAACCAAACTGTACTACAGGTATAACAGGTACTTTTAAATGTTTTTTTTGTTTTTTTTTTTTTTCGGGAGAAACAGAGAGAGACAGAGGGAGAGAGATGAGAAGCATCAACCCATAGTTGCAGCACTTTAGTTGTTCATTGACCGATTTCTCATATGTGCCCTGACCAGGGGTCAGGGGCGGGGGCGGCTCCAGCTGAGCCAATGAGCTCCCTTGCTCAAGTCAGCAACACTGGGCTCAAGCCAGCAAATTTGGCCTTCAAGCAAGACACCTTTGGGCTCAAGCCAGAGACCATGGGGTCCTGTTTTTGGTCCCACACTCAAGCCAGAGACCGTGCACTCAAGTTGGTGAACCTGCACTCAAGCCAGTGACCTCAGGATTTTGAATCTGGGTCCTCAACATACCAGGTCCTGATGTTCTATCTACTGTGCCACTGCCTAGTCAAGCAACTTTTTTTTTTTTACAGGTGAAGGCATTGATTTTCAGGACAGTTTGGTGATCTCTCTAAGACCTATGACAAGCTAGAGGCTAGAACTAGACTAAAAGTCCTCAGAGAGCTAGATCCTATTACTGTTCTGTGTAATCAGATTGGAAGTGACCAAATCTATATGACTGGTACATACTATTTCAATTATAGAAAGAGGTAAGTTTTGATGGTTTGTATCCAAGTACAAAGTTTACTTATGAGATCAGTTAAGTTGTTTACTAGGTTAAATAATTATAGGGTTGTAGAAATATATTTGAGAATCGCTTGATGCTTAATTATTCCATGTTTTATACCCATACATAATAAATAATTATCACATGGTGAACATGAATCTATATACATATAACCTATTAGTTTGTAAAAGCTGGTATTTTTCCTCCTATATATGCTGTTCTTTTTCCAGCTTCCATTGAATACCTTAGTTTGAAGGTTTTAGAATAACTGCTGAGGCTGTATTCCGACGTGAAGGACCAGTTGGCAGCACTTGCCAAAACAACTGTTCAGAGCACATCCAGGTTTTTAAGAGTCACTCTTCTGGGAAGTGACTCAGGCTGTGCTTCTCAGCGGGAGGTTGCCCCACTGAAAACTCTTTGAAAAACCTCCGGCATTCAGTTGTCGGGCACTTGTCCCTTGAAGTTGTTGTTATTATTTTCAATTTTAGCAACATCATCTGTTAGTGTTTCATAAAGTCAAACAAAGATTTACATCGAGATGCTCCTATCTCCAATTCAACCCACCTAAGGAAGCTTCAAGTCATTCCCAAGACTTTGAAACTGCTTAGGAGGAGAAGACAAAGGAATATATGGGTATTTTTTATTTCTACTTTAACATTTAAGGAAAAAAAATTCTCAAGAGATAATAATTTAAATAAATAATACTTAGATGTATTATTTTTTACTTCACATTTATTTTTTCCCTCTGAAATGGGTCACCATCTCCTGTCCAAGTCTCAGAGGAGCCTGGGTGTCAACCTCATTTACTGAGTGCTCCTGACATGCAGTCCGTGGCCTTCTCATGTCACTTTTCTTGTCCTTTCATTCTAAGGTTATTACTGTTTATCCTCCTTAGTTTCTAATTAACACAAAAGCTTTTCACCTCTCTGGATGATGATGATGATGACTAGAATTATTACAGTACTTCTAAATATTCAATAGTATATGACATATATGACAGGCAATCGCTTAAACAATTTATAAACATCACTACTTTTAATTTATGACAACCTCATGATGTAGATGTCATTGTGACCATATTGCATGTGAGGAAAGTTAAGGTTAGAGAACCAATTATCCATGGCCACCCAGCCAGTAAGTTGGCCAAATTACCCAGCCAGTAATCCATGGCCAAATTTCTGTATAGCCAAAACTCGGCTTTTAATATTTATTTCTAAAAGAAAATCCTGATCCATCCAGGCAGATTTTTAAATGCTTGGTATGCCCTGGCTGGTTTGCTTAGTGGAGAGAGTGTTATCCTGGCATATGGACATCTGTGGTTTGATTCCCAATCAGGCCACACAAGAAAAGTGATCATCTGCTTCACCTCCCACTCTTCTCCTTCTCTGTCTTTCTTCGGCTCCCATAGCCAGTGGCTCAATTGGTCCGAGTATCAGCCTCAGGTGCTAAAAATAGCTTGAGAGATTCAAGCATCAGCTTCAAACATGGAGCAGGGGTTGCTGGGTGTATCCTGGTCAGGGCATATGTGGGAGTCCTTCTCATAATTTCCCTTCCTCTCACTAAATAAATAAATAAATAAATAAATAAATAAATAAATAAATACTTGGCAGATGAATCAAGACAATCTAGGCTCTACTCAGTCACTCCAGGGCCCAGGCTAACAGGCTCCTTTACACATGAGTGTTTCATGTCCAAGACAGATAAAAGGGGTTGGGCAAGGAGAACTTTGCCTGTGAGAACTTCTACCTAGACGTGCCTAATGTTCCATATTTTATTGGTATACACAAGTCCCATGGTCATTCCGACCTTCAGTGTCATGGGGAAGGGTCATTGGACATAGGCCTAGAGGGAGAGGAAGCTGGAGTAAAAAGCCCTATGATACTCTTCATGCTTCATTTAAGCATTATGTTAAAATAGAACTTGGTTTTGAAACTCTCACAACGGTTGCCTGGAAATTTATTCTCTTATTTTATTTGGTAACTTTCTAAAGTTCACCCTATTTAGAAAATCTACTCAGAGTAAGTGGTGAAGTGGAGATTGGATTATGAATTTCAATGTTTGTTGGTGTTGTATCCTACCTGCAATGCACACAACCCTAACAATTTCCTCATCTGAATGGCAACCCTAGGAGTTAACCTGTAGTTAGAAGATGAGAACAAAATCATCTAAGAAACATGAAAGTGGCTTATGTGAGGCCTGGCACATAGTGGGCACATAGTAAATATTAGGATAGATGTCTACTTCTATCCTTCTTTGCTTCTTTCCTTTCTATGTTGTAACTTAAAGAGGGTTATAGAACATGAGAAATTTTCTTGAATCCTCATTTGATGACTTCAACTAGATGAACAGCTGATCTCTGAACTTCACTTTTTAAAGTCCTATCTAGCTCCATTTTGACAAATTTAGAAAAATTTAAATCACTGAAGAAAAGTGGCTAAATTGTGATCATGACTGAATTCCTTTCAACTGCAATAATTCTCTAGAGAAATTAAAACAGGACGTTATCAAGTATAAAAGCTAATCTAGGTCTTTTATTTACTGACTTGTCACCTCTTCTTGGACAAGCCATTGAGCCCAACTAACAGCACAGTTTTCCCATCTCATGAGGCATGAAGTAGAAAAAGTTTCAATACCAGTTGTAAAAAGTCAATTAACTGTCTTCAATTTCTGGGAAATAAAGTGTGAAATTAATGCTTGAACATGAGGTTGAGCAGGCAAATGCCGCTGGATTTTACTCAGACGAGAGAGGAGGCATTCTCCCACTTAGTCCTTCATCCAGGATCTTCCTATTTCACTGTTCTTTAAAACTTCTATGTCATCATGTCTATGTCAAAAAGTAGAGTGAAACATGCAATGAGCATGATAAAAAAAATTGTGCTGCATGTAAAAGGGTGTATCTCTATGTTTATACAGGCTATTTTATTTTTAAAAATGAGTCATTTTAACTAGATTTAGTAGCTTCTTAGGTGGTTATTGTTAGAAAGCTTTTCTTTTACAATAGAAGATTTAGGACTTTTTGTGATTGAACACTTCGGTTACTAGACCTAAAGCTCTAAAATTTGAATAGTCTTCATTTGTTAAACAATCATCAAACTGCCCAGGCCTGTTAGTTTGGTTGGTTGGAGCATCATACAAAGAAGCAGAGGTTGCTGGTTCGGTGCCTGGTTGGGGCACATATAGGAACAGATTGATGTTCCTGCCTCTCTTTTTCTCTAAAATCAATAAAATAAACATTAAAAAAATATTGACTTAACCGATTACTTGGTGGTTGTTTCCAGAGCACTAAGTATAAAACACTGAGTTAATAACTACAGTAAATGGTCTAATTATGAATATAAAGGGGATATGTGGGGGAAAAAATCCCTAATAATGTGTTTTTCAAACAACAGGATATTTTAAATAATAGCATATTTTAAGTGACAGGAAAATGAGTGATTACTACAATATAAGCTGTTACCATACAGAGAAATTGTGGAACACCTATTTGGAACACCAAAAGAGATTAATAGCATTTAAAGAAGGTTTTTGATAATGTGGATGTTAAAAAGAAAGTTGAGGATTGGCTTAAGAATGATGTCAGTAACCATAAAAACTTCAAATTATTCTACTTCATACAACATTGGATAATGTTGTAATCTATGTGTAATAAGATACTGAGCCAGATACATTCAAGTTGGTTCCAATGCCAGGATGATAAAAACCTTAGTTCCTTCTCAAAGTTGTTTCTAACTATGACTCAGGGTGTGGCTCACTCTTTCTGTATTTCTTTCCTGAGGTTCTCTCTGACATACGGATGTCCACACCTGGTCTCAAGACACTCTTTGTTGACTGGCCTCTCAATCACTCTCGTCTGAATGTCTTGGACATGCTTTCCAGGGGTCTCTTTTGCTTGTTGCATTCCCATCAATGTACTAAGAGTAGCTACTCTCTTCAGCAGAGCTCCATTTTGCCTTGTTCTCTTATTTTGGCAAAATAGGTTGCTGTTTTTCTAACTCATGCAAATCTCCATTCCTTCAGGGCACTTATAGCACCTGATGCAGAGTCTATTCTCAATCAATGTTTGTTGAATAATTGATAAGAAAAAAATTGACTGATATGTCTTGACTCCAGGAATGAGCCAGTCTTCTTCCCTATAAGCAACCAGTCCTGCTCCTAACCCAGACTTTTTTTTTTCCTTTTTTGGCTAAGTTATTATTCAGATTCTTCTCATGGAAGCCTTTGATTAGATTATTGTCACCATCATCTCACATTTATCAAAAATACATGTAAAATAAGGAAATATAGAAAAAGCAATTTTTATAAGGAAGTAAAGATAAAATAGTAAATAAAGCCTTGCTAACTTTCCAAATTAAATTATACTGGTAGATACAAATCTATCAGGGTACAGAATCCTTTTCTGTAGCCCTATAAGAGGAGGTGATGGTTTTTCCACCTGTAGTTTGGAAGTCCATAAATTTAAACCCACTAGCTGTAATGCAGCAAATAGATCAACTTTTTCTTTTTAGTTCAGCAGTGTGAATGACAAAAGATAATAAACACAATATGAGACCCTGGCCGGTTGGCTCAGTGGTAGAGCGTCGGCCTGGCATGCAGGAGTCCCGGGTTCGATTCCTGGACAGGGCACACAGGAGAGGCGCCCAGCTGCTTCTCCACACACCCCCCCTCTCCTTCCTTTCTGTCTCTCTCTTCCCCTCCCGCAGCCAAGGCTCCATTGGATCAAAGTTGGCCCGGGCATTGAGGATGGCTCTATGGCCTCTGCCTCAGGCGCTAGAATGGCTCTGATTGCGGCAGAGCGATGCCCCAGATGGGCAGAGCATCGCCCCCTGGTGGGCATGCTGGGTGGATCCCTGTCGGGCTCATGCGGGAGTCTGTCTGACTGCCTCCCCGTTTTCAACCTCAGAAAAATACAAAAAAAAAAAAACCCAACAAAAAACCCCCCACAATATGAGAAATGCAAAATATGCAGAATAGCAATTATTATGTAATACACTATTATACATTATTCTAAAATTCATCCTCAATAGTCAAGTCAGGGGAGAAGAAGAATGCTGTCAATATAACTCCCATATACTCTCCCACACCCAACAGCCTACTCTTTATCTTCCTCCCATTTTGTTTAATCACCAAGAAAACAGGCCAGTCAATGCTGGGAGAGTCAGTGACTATGCTATTGATTCCATTCTTGTTTGTTACAAACCATGTGTACCATACAATAGCCCAGGGGTCCCCAAACTACGGCCCGCGGGCCGCATGCGGCCCCCTGAGGCCATTTATCCGGCCCCGCCGCACTTCCGGAAGGGGCACCTCTTTCATTGGTGGTCAGTGAGAGGAGCAAAGTTCCCATTGAAATACTGGTCAGTTTGTTGATTTAAATTTATTTGTTCTTTATTTTAAATATTGTATTTGTTCCCGTTTTGTTTTGTTTTTTTACTTTAAAATAAGATATGTGCAGTGTGCATAGGGATTTGTTCATAGTTTTTTTTTTATAGTCCGGCCCTCCAATGGTCTGAGGGGACAGTGAACTGGCCCCCTGTGTAAAAAGTTTGGGGACCCCTGCAATAGCCTTATGGTGGAAAATGTATATAAATATACAGTGAAAAAAACAATCATCACTAAAACCTGGAATGTATACATGATTATTTACTATATTCTAATCTATTTTATGGTGTTTTCTTTCATGTTGTTGTTTTTTTTTTTTGGGGGGGAGATAATAGCAAATATTTTAGGAAACCCAAACACTTCAATGTCAAAATTGTCCGAATGGCTGTTTCCTCACATCTGGGTACATGAAGATACTATAGTGTAAAAAATACAACTCTCTTGTACTTATTAGAAAATGAAAAAAGGAATTATGTGATATCCAGGATATGAGAGATTCCCAGAGAGATGTTCCTGCCCTTAATGAGAAATCACAGAGAAGACTGCCATCGCTTGCCTGGACGCCCGGGTTTATCAGCAGGTCTCAAAGTTTAGGCCTCTGAGATATTGAGTGAAGATTATAAGCCAGATGGGCCACAAATTCTGTCAAGCCTTCTTGGCAGCTGCTCTCATTACAAAAGCCAGCCAGCCTTTTCCAAAAATAAGAATGTGAAGCAAATTGGGCTTATAGGCCCTTATAATGCAATTGCACGCAGAGATAGGGGTCTGAGCGAGCAGGCAGAAATATTATTGATGGCTGGTGAAAACAGGGAATAAGATGTTATTAAGGCAACTCAGAGATAGATATCGATAGCTAATATAAAGGCTTTATTGGTTTACAGGCTCTAGGAAAAAGGGTTCACAGCTTCGACCCTTTACTTTGCTTTTAATTTCACTGGAGGTGCAAAGTTTATGAATAAAACATATCTTCACTCATGATTCTGATATTAGTCACTATTTTCTGTGTCCCTTGTTCACCAGAAGCCAGCAACATACACTAATGCCCTGAACCTTAAAGGTTTTTATTGAGGAAGAGAATTCTGTGTATGTTGGAATGAGAGGGAGGCCATTTTCTAGAAACGGTGAAATTCAAGGAAAATAATAAATTGCATTTAAAAGAAAATTTCCAGAACATAATGCCAACATATAAAACAACATCCAAATTAGCCTATGTGACAAAAGTGAAAGTAATTTGCAGGACACACTAACTCACATTGGGACAGACAACGTGATAGATCACCAAAGGTCTCAATGATTCCCACTTTGAATGATTAAGGAAACATGATCCTGAAATTATACCGACTTGAGAATAGGGGACCAGATGAAAGAATTAACTACTACTGTTTGTCTTCAGACTTTGCATATTACAAGTGAGACTAATCCTCGGATCGCTTCTGCCAGGCATTACCATGATAGTGACAGTTTTGCTCAGTTTCTTCCATTCTAGTCGAAAATAATAGCTAAACACATATAAAACTGACTGAACTAATCAATCCCCATTTGATGGGCTATTACGCAATTACTGCACTTTATTCCAAAGTATTTATAAAATTAAGGATGATACAACCAGTTTGTATTGTAATTAGTTTATAAATAGAACTCAGTTTGCACTATTACTTTCTCCCCTCCCCTTCTCCACCCCCAAAGAAGTATAGAAAGCACAAGAATGGCATGCTTTGCCTTAGTCCCTAACTTGACTCACTGGATCAGAATCTATGTAATCTGACTGGTTTATGCAGAATCTAATGAACACAATGAACTAACAAGCAAAATACAAACAGACTCATAGATAGGAATCAGGAAGACAAGTGTGGAGATCAGGGGGCAGAGGGATTGAGCAAATAAGAAAAAAAAACCTCATGGATAGGGACAAAAATGTGGTGACTGCAAGGAGTAGGGTGGACTGGGGGGAGGTGCAAGAGTATATATGGTGGTTAATGATGATGCAAGGAAACTTGACTTGAGATGGCAAACACACAATGCAGTGTACAGATTGTAAAATTGTGCACCTGAAACTTGTATAATTTTGTTAAGCAGTGTTACCTTAATAAATTCAAAGAAAAGCAAAAAAAAAGAATATCTGTAATCTAAAGGACACTTTTACCTGCTGTATACATCTCATTGGGTTATGAATAGATTGTCTAATTAAAAAGTTACTTGCTCATTTGAGACCACCCAGCAAATGATGGGGTACACTACAATAGTACCACTGGTAACCAGTTCTTCACACATTTTAATTTCAAGTTCTTATTATTTGTACACTTATGAGTGTTTGCCTAATACCTCACATCACAACTCTAAGAGTATACCGTGTCAAATTATCTGAAAAAAAAAACAACTAAGATCTTGAGGAAATTATTTAGACAATAGGCACTGGATTGCCTGGACTGAAGGAAGTAAAAACTATTTATATAAAAGTCATTTTTTTAACTTTTTAATATAAATCATTAGATATATGAAAGAAATTTGTGATATTTAAATGACTCAAATGTTTCTCAAAGAATACTACAATATTGGGTATTGTAGGTATCGGGTCCACATTGCTGGACCATTTAGAAATCTTCGCCTCTCTGATTATATAACAATAGTCATTCATGCTGTAAGAAAATACACCAATGTCATGTAAAATTCACATCAATAGTAATTCCATTTATATCTGTGTGACTGAGAATCAAATAATTCTGAGAAATAGTTACCCAATATTCTTTGTAATCATGTTATATATTTTAATCTAGACTCTTGTGATGGGTTGAAAAGTCAGTGAAGAGAAGAGTTATGACTTAAATTTTGTTTTTTAATCACAAGACACCTGATGCTATACCATGTACTTAACAGGTATAGAATATATATATATTATATACATTAGAGTGTTTGCTCACTATCATACACATTTCCTTAATGGAAACCCTACATGGAAGATATTTCAGATATTGACCTTAAACCCATTTTATGTCATCTGGCATTGAAGGGAATTTGTATTTCTTCTTTTCTAACTTTCTACTGATTCTACTCACCCTGATCAAGCCTTTTGTACAACAAGTCCACAAAAATGATTGTAACTCAGTATCCTCTATTAGGAGACAGGTGGTGGAAGAAAGGAAGGACATCATATAAAAAGGTGATCACATGTACTAAAATTAGGTAAACACTTTTTCTTTGCCACACAAATTTAGGAATGTCAAAAAATTATAATAAAAATTGCCATGCCATCACAGGCAGGCCTGTAGGGAAGGACTTTTTGTTCTGACAGTTACTTTATTTTGACTCCTATAGACCCCCGGGGACACCAAAATTATGCCTCCTTGCCCTACAGCCTTATTTCTATATCACAGAGTGTCTGTGACCACAAGGCCACTCAGGGGCATAGGATTATTTTGGCGGCTTGCTGCTCTCTGATGTCAGGTCTCCTTAGCATCAACCCTCCCGCTGCCTGTGAATTGGCAATTGGTATCCAGGAGTGAGAGCTCAGAAGTTCTCAGCAGCCAGATTTCTGAAGTATGAGAGAAGAGACAGGAAGCATCTTTTGTGCTCCCTGCTCTTGCTGGTGTTGCAATTCTTTAATCACATTACAGTCTAATCACATATCCTAGGACAGTATCATCCAGTTTTGGCATTTTTTATTTTTGCCACTCCAAGCTTGGCCTAAGTTTCATTGAGTAGGGGGACATGAGCTAACCTGTTTCATCAAATACTATAAATTAGACACTATTCTAGGTAGTTTTTATACACAATTGTCTAATAAATGCAACCTGAATTTCTTAAACCACACATCTAACCACTTATTTTGAAATTGAGTACGAGAGTTTTCTCACAAAGCCTTGAAGTCTCCATTGTTCTTGTTCAGTATCAGACACCATTGAATTATAATACAATATAACAGTTCTGTGGCTCTCTTTATTTATTACTATTACTTAAACTAAAAAGTAATACTTGTGGTGCACATTACACTAAAATAGAAATTATCTTTTTCAATGTATAGAATAAAGTTGCTTTTTGGTTTCTTTACAAAGATCTTAATGATTAAAATACAAATCTGTAGACAAAAATAAAAGGATATGGCCCTGGCCGGTTGGCTCAGCAGTAGAGCGTCGGCCTGGCGTGCGGGGGGACCCGGGTTCGATTCCCGGCCAGGGCACATAGGAGAAGCGCCCATTTGCTTCTCCACCCCTCTGCCGTGCTTTCCTCTCTGTCTCTCTCTTCCCCTCCCGCAGCCAAGGCTCTATTGGAGCAAAGATGGCCCGGGTGCTGGGGATGGCTCCTTGGCCTCTGCCCAGGCGCTAGAGTGGCTCTGGTTGCGGCAGAGCAATGCCCCGGAGGGGCAGAGCATTGCCCCCTGGTGGGCAGAGTGTCGCCCCTGGTGGGCGTGCCGGGTGGATCCCGGTCGGGCACATGCGGGAGTCTGTCTGACTGTCTCTCCCCGTTTCCAGCTTCAGAAAAATACAAAAAAATAAATAAATAAATAAAATAAAATAAAAGGATATGAGGTAAACAGATACTCCAAGTCACTTCAAACACATAGTAATATTTTTAAAAGCAAAACAAACAAATAACCACTCTAATATTTTCTCATTAGCCATTGCAAAATAAGTGAGGAAATCGAATAAAAGTTTTTGTGTTCTCTGATAAAAATGAATAAAGAAAACTTAGGTTTACCTATGAAAGTTCATCCAGGACAACGTTTTCTGGTTCTTTTCAAAAATATTTTATTCATACTTTTAGCTTTATCACAGAAGATTAAGATGTAGCTGCTCCTTCCCCTCTACCTCCTGAAACCGAATGAAAACACAGGAAAAATAGCCTGACCAGCCGGTGGCGCAGTGGATAGAGTGTCGGACTGGGATGCGGAGGACCCAGGTTCGTGACCCCGAGGTCGCCAGCACAGGTTCATCTGGTTTGAGCAAATCTCAGCATCTTGGACCCAAGGTCTCTGGCTTGAGCAAGGGGTCACTAGGTCTGCTGTAACCCCCCCCCCCCCATCAAGGCCCATATGAGAAAACAGTCAATGAACAACTAAGGTGTCACTACGAAAAACTGATTGATGCTTCTCATCTCTCTCCGTTCCTGTCTGTCTGTCCCTATTTATCCCTCTCTCTGATTCTCTGTCTCTGTAAAAAAATTAAAAAAAAGAAAACACAGGAAAAATAATAATTTTCTTTGTCAGTCATTCTTTGTAATAAATCTAGTAGTGATGTGTAAACTCAACTCACAGTGTAGGAGAAATGGTTACCAAAAGCTTAGCGGTGAGTGGGTTGTGGTGGGCACAGAGGCTGTGAGTCGACATACCTGCCGGTGTACAAAGGGGATGTTGAAGAACAGAGCTTTCTCTCCAGAAATGGCAAAATCCAATGACTGGAAGTATGTGGGTCACATGCTGAGGCTCCCTGAGGCCCCATTTGGTGCCATGGCATAGCAGAGGGTGAAGGACACAGTGTGTCAATGTCATGTGACAGTTTCAAAAACTCTCTCCACCTTCTCACATGCGCAGGCTCTTGGACCCTGACGACCTTGTTCAGGGGCTCATTACTCCCTCTGCAGACACCTGGTCTTCTTAAAAAGACCTTCACACTGGAAATTTTTAATATTCACATGAATTCTATAAATGTAAAGGACAAGAGAAATTCAACCCACTAAAAATAAAACAAGGGGTGAAAATTTTCTTCCACAGAGCACATAAATAGGTGAGCAATATTTTTAATAAATCCAAAGAATTTTAACAAAATTAATACTTTCCAACAACAAACACTCAAATATTTAGATGGTTTTAAGGATGAGATACTACAACAAAAAAATTGGTTTAATAACTTAGAAAATATATGAAAAAATAAATTAAGTAAATAAAATATGAGAAACAACAACACAGAAAATGGACACTATTGGAAACAAAGGCAGAAATATAAAAATAATCCTAAACAGATTATTAAAATTAAATTTAAAAAACCCAAAAACATAGCATTGAAAAGGGCTGGTGATATAAAGCTAGACATGAAAATAAGCAAAGACTAAATAAATAAATAGATAAATAAATAAATAAAACAGGCAAGGTAAGGGACCTTAAGCATCATTATTAGTATCTTGGCAGAAGGGTAAACACTAAATGAGGAAAAACATAATTGAAGAAAGTTTTTAGAACAAAAGTAAAGACTAAAATAGATAAGATGTTAGGGAAATTATATCCCTGAGAAAACTCATATGTGTCACTCTATAGATATATCTGATAGTATTACTAGACTTCAGAGGTAAAGAAAGAACTCTAACAGTATATAAAAACCAACATTAAAAAAGAAAAAATTTCACCATAAAGACAAATAGTAAACTAGCTTCAAACTTTTCTAAAGACATCCAAGACATATTCAAAACCAGAGACAGTATTGTTCAGGTTCAAGATCAGTTGAAAGATATTTTCAAATTATAAAGAATTTAGACAATTAAGTCTTACTAAAGAACAACCCAAAACTAATGTTCATTCAACCAGTAAGTAAACGGAGAAACAAGAAAACAGATGGATGATGAGTACAGTTCCTTTGAAGTGACAGGAACGCGGAAATAACCGTCTGAAGCCCATGCGCTTTCGATTCAGGATCCCTTATTTGTGAATGTGCTAAGGCCAGATGTGCATAAATACTGGGCAGGGTTTCCTAATGGTGTGTTCATGTGTGGTCACAGATTTTCAAATTTACAAACAAAAGATATTTTAACCACTATGGATTAGAACTTGGTTTCTAAGTCCCCTTCTAATGTCTTTCTCATTCTGTAGGAAAAACTACAAGCATTTTGGGGAACCAACTAAAGGGTAGTTTGGCATACTTTTAGTCGAAGTTTCATATGATATATTCATTGGAAACACTGTCATTTCCATAGACTATGCTAAGACTATCTAACTCCCACCACCCATTGTAAATGTCAGGTTACAATGTTGTAAAGACAAAGACTTTGTCAATTTAAATGCCTAAGTGTTAAAAATGTGTGGGTAGCAAAAGAGAAAAGATCTGAAAAAGATAGAGCCAGATACAGTCACTGGAAAAGTCTTCTAATTATTAAACATTTTGGCATCATCACCTAGTCAAAACTGAATGTTTCCTCTACAACATATACAATTATAAATGTACTATATTTACTTTTAACATTTTTGATGGGAATCGTGTGAAAAAGAAAAATCCTGTGCTTGTAGCATTCATCTGTTTCAATTCTAAAATCAGTAAACCAGCTTGTGTGGCCAGTCATACCTTGGATTGAGTCTTAGTGTATACACAGTAACATGTCTTGCCCTGATGTCTGAGGTCTGCAGATGAAATTGAATAAAAAATGGCCACCAGTGAAGCAGATAAAATACAAACACCACACAGATTAGTGACTTTATATTTTAAAAAGAGTGTTTAATCATGCTGTAAGAATAAGTAAATGTTCTGAAATCATATAGCTTGTTATGAAAGATAAAGGTTATCCTGATAAAGGTTATGCTAACTTTTATGAGTATGATATAAACGTGCATACTATTACCAAAAATAAATTATGAAGCTGCATGAAACTTTTCTAGTTACAAAAAATCAATTGGCTGCCTGACCTTTGGTGGCGCAGTGGATAAAGCATCAACTTATAATGCTGAGGTTGCCAGTTCAAAACCCTGGGCTTGCCTGGTCAAGGCACATAGGGGAGTTGATGCTTCCTGCTCCTTCTCACCTTCTCTCTCTCACTCTCTTTCTCACTCCTTTCTAAAATGAAAAACTAAATAAATAAACCTAAAAAAATCAACTGGCCATTCTAGATAAAAAACTGAATTATAGCTTTTATTCATACTGTAGAAAATATTATAAAATCATTATCACATTCACATGAAAAAATAATCAACAAATATGCAGTCAAACAATAAAGAAAAAAGTATTTTAAAGGTGTTTCTGACTGGTTGTGAATAAAAATATACAATATCCTTAGATTTTGATAAGTTTGTATTTACTTGCTTTTTTGATATTTCTAATTTGTTATGATTTCTCACTCTAAAGAAATAGTAGTTTTTTTACCTGATTTTTCTATTATAGTTCATATTATTTTAATTAAAGACAACCAAATTTTTCAAGCTTTGGGACCCATAAAACCCAACCTTCCCTTGACTTAGATAAAATAGAACATTACATAATATAAATCATGACTGTGAAAATAAAATATAACAAATGGAATAAAGGTATGAAATGGTCAGATTCTGTGTAAGTAGGTTGACTACTTTGTCATTTTTGATAAGTGCAAGTTAATAGATATTTTTAAACCTTTATAACTAAGTATGAGGGTGTATTATTGGAAGTTATAAATATTGTAATTAAGAAAAATATTTAACTAAAGTATTAAAATAAGGAAGAAAAAGTAAGATCTGTAAGGATGAAAAGAGATGTTTCACTAGCCTCTGTTTCATGGTGAAATCTCAATAGTATTGATAAAGGTGAAAAAACAAGGCAGAAGCATAAGAATATTTTCTAAAGGCATACTTTTAAATCCTTAGAATAATTTTTATATAAATTCATCAAACTAGTGCCTGACCTGTGTTGGTGCAGTGGATAAAGCGTCGACCTGGAAATGCTGAGGTCGCTGGTTCGAAACCCTGGGCTTGCCTAGTCAAGGCACATATGGGAGTTGATGCTTCCAGCTCCTCCCCCCCTTCTCTCTCTCTCTCTCTCTCTCTCTCCTCTCTCTCTCTCTCTCTCCCTCTCCTCTCTAAAATGAATAAATAAAAAAAATTTTAAAAAGTTCTATAAATTCATCAAACTTAATGTAATTTATAACAATATTAATTTTTCAAAGGTAAAAGAGAGAATGTGAGAATAAGTAGAAATTTAGTAATTCATTGTTATTCATGTTAGGTTGAGAATAAACACTCCTTGAGGCAAAGATATACAGGTATTAAAATTATAAGTAGAAAGTAGTAAAACATTGAAAATACACACATATCAAACAAGAGAAAATACATAAGGTATAGTGACATTTACGTCTTAAGAAATACTGAATACTGAAGGTATAGTAAAATTTTAAATTCTAGATAAAAACTCCATGGTATTCCTTTAGAAAATAAGATGAGAATTCAATTTACTAGAACACTTCCTCTTAATCTAACTGTTAAAACCTAAGTTTTCAGAACAATTGAAGGTGAGCTCTTTCAAAATTGATAGGACGTATCTGCCAACATAATCCCTGACTGGAATCAAATCATGCAAACCCCTTTATAAACTTACATTTTAGAAATCTTTTTAAATGGGTACATTGTGTGCATATTTTTTGTATGTGCATCAAAAATAAATCCTTTTTACCTGACCAGGTGGTGGTGCAGTGGATAGAGCGTCAGACTGGGATACAGAGACCCAGTTTTGAAACCCCAAGGTCTCTCCAGCTTGAGCAAGGGGTCACTCACTCTGCTGTAGCCTCCCCCCCCCCCATCAGATTACATATGAGAAAGCAATCAATGAACAACTAAGGTGCCACAACAAAGAACTGATGCTTCTCATCTCTTTCCCTTCATGTTTGTCCCTATCAGTCCCTTTCTCTGTCTCTCTCTGTGTGTCTGTCACTAAATAAATAAATAAAATAAATAAAAATGAAAATAAATAAATAATTATTTTCTAAAGAAAGACAATTTTCTTAGCCAGCCTTCTCAAGGCAATAAAAAATGAATTTCCAGTTAGAAAATAAATAGGTAATTGCAATACTTTGGAAATCTGCTGGGTAAAGCAGAATGAGCTTCACCATGATTGGGGTATCAGTTGTAAGGGCAGCCATTCTGGACCCAGGGTTAAGCTCTGCCAACAACAAGGCAGAGGCTGATTGTACTTGGGTACAGAGAGAAGTGGAAGGATGAATAGGTACCCCCCCCCCAATCCAAAACTCAAGAACACTCAGTTTGGGCAGATAACATACTCACATGGTTACTGTCCTATCATACCCACTTTGAAAAATCCACATCCAAGTCAATGCAAACAGACAGAAACATTCACCTTCAAAACTCTTCAACTAAATCACATTCTGCGGGGCAATGTATGAAGCCAGTCATCTATTTATTTCCAATTACCTGTGAATAGCAAGAAAAATTTGTTTCCAATATTCTTGCACCCCATCTGGTCATCTACTTTGTGGGACGTGACATCGAGGGTCATTAATGCCAGAAGCACTTGTTTTCCAGGAAAACCGACTGCATGTTTCACTGTGCTGGCTGCTGTTGGCTCAGCTGCTACTTGCTCAGGTTCTACTTCAATTTCTCTTTTCATTTTAGATTTTGGTCTATCTTTTTTTCATTATACTGAGTAATATATGACTCTGAATGATGTGTGAAATGGGAAACTGATATTATGTGTGTACTTTATTGACACGGCTGCCCAAAAAACGGCTCAGCCTACATCTCTAAGTGGTGCAATTTATTGTTCACTATCCCCCACTCACCTCCATATAATAAATGGTAAATGAAAGAAGAGAGTGAAGAATTGTAATCTCAACTTTTTCCCCGAATACTTATAAAAGAACCAACTTTCAGTCATTAAACTTGAAAAAAGCTGTTCATTCTCCTAGGATTTCAAGTCCTAAGATTAAGTTCCACTGCAACCATCTAAATGCTGTCCCTGAGGGCCCTGCTCACCCAACAGGAGACAACTGGAAGCTTAGGTATCATGCTCTTTTAGCCCAAGAGCCAGTGGCTCCCTCTGAGAACATCCTGTTACTAAGGAAGTAGAGTAACCTGTTGCTCCTTTCACTTAATATACAAACATTTAAGAATCCCAAACTGGCCTATGGTGATGGCAAGACCCTGGGAGAGGAAATCCTCCAGTTTAGTGTTGAAGTATCATCTGGTGAAGGGAACCCCTAATAATTTTACATAAGTAATGGTTTGTTCATATACTTAAATATTTGTGTGAGCACAGTCAACTAACTTATACAACTGAATTAAATATTAATATATTGTGATGATCAAAGTACAAGCATTGTTTAACATCTACCAGAAATTAGAAACTTGTATTTTTGAGAGAAATGGAAAGGAAGGACCCAAGAACCTTTAATAAGAACAAGAGTAATCAATAGAAGAAAACAACAGTTATGTAGATTAAAATGCCAATCCACCACTTTTCTGGCTACTGATAAATGATATATACTTTATCTAAATTTGTGTATGCATTTGAGTGTGTGTATACATGTGTGTATTTCATTTATGCAAATATATCTACACAAGAATATGTATTTAAAGTGCTGCAATGAGAGCAGATTATCCTTAGCAAAATAATCTAAAAATAAACTTGCTTAGAAATGAGATAATGGTAATGAAAATACTATATACTCTGTTACATATTACATGTATGCTAATATATTTCAATAATCATTATTTGAATTATATTTGTTATTGTAAATATTAGTGCATAATAAAATGATCACTTTCTAATGGAACAGTGAGCCACTTACTAGTTTGCCCGGGATATAAGTTTTTCTATGTTGAAATGTTACATTTTAGAATATGAGTACATAGCTCCAATGTATATAATATGTCAAGTTTGTAATTGAAGAAATTAAAGTTGTTCTGGTACAATGTGAGCTTCACTAAACTATCTTGGCTATTTATCAATAGCTTTTATTTTAGGTAAATATAGATAATTTTTTTCATATTTGTTTATGCGCCATCCCAATATGTGACATGCTTGGAATCACCAATGCACAATCAAGCTAGAATTTGGTCTGCTTCTATAAGTTGCAGTGATCTGAATGGAGAATCTATTTTTTCCAATATGCAATCAAACCATTCATTCCTCTACATTAATCCATTTATTCAATGAATATTTGTTGTGTGTTAATTCTCTGTGCCAGGCACTCTTCTAACCTTGCTAACATAGCTGTGGACAAAGAGATATAATCTGTCTTTTTGGTACACTGAGTACAGTGCAGAAACAATTAAATAATCAAATAAATATTGAAACTCATCATTACAAGTACTGCTAAGAAAGACTAACATGGTGGATGAGACAAAACAACCAAAGTCTGGTACAAAAGTGGGAGAAGATTTGTCAAAAAAGGGTTTCTGCAAAACAACAATTCAAGAATAAATAGGAGTGATTCAAAGAGGAGTGGTGAAAATGCAGGTATAAGAAACTCCTTTCCCCATCTTCCTTTCTGATTTCTTTAGAAAAGTATGAGATTTACAATTCTGGATAAGGAATGGTGAGTCTGATCGGCAGCTTCTGTGAAAATATTCTTTGCTCTTAACAGGGGTTACAGATGCAAAGATGTTCTCTTCTTCTTCTAGACTTGTATGTGCTTGGATTGATGCCTAACCCTGTGTCAATTATCTGGTGAAACAATAAAGATGGTGTAACGGAAAGACCAAAATGACCAGGGCTCTTGGTGTCATTATTGACCTGCTGAATTAAACTACTCTGGAGCTTGTTAAGTGGTGTAACACATTTCCTTTTGTTTAAGCTCTGCTGAGTTGTCTTTTTTTTGTTATGTGTATCATAAATTGTAAATCTGATAAATGCTATAATCAAATGTTACTGTAAATCTGGTAAATGCTGCAATAAAAAAACACATAATATAATGAAGGTACAAAGGAAGGTAATTCTTTCCAGAACTGTGGCAAGAAGTTGATATTTTGATATCAGTCTTAGAAACCCTGAGTTTAAAATTCACCATGGAATACCAGGTATAAATGTTCTGCCAGCCATTTGTTATTTAAGTTCAAAGTTAAGAAAAGAGCTTTGGACCACAAACACAAAAATTTTGAGTTTTGTGTGTATAGTTTGTAGTAAAGTCTTGATGTAAATGACATCTTTTAGAAAGACTGTGCAAGAAAAAACTAGAAAAAAAATGAACACATTAAAAAAGTGAGAATTGTTCACATATAATAGATAATCAGAAAAAAAGGGAACCTATAAAATGACTAAGAAGGAGAAGCCACAGGAAGGAAAGAACAAGGAAGAAGTTGTAACACAAAAAAGAGAAAGGAATTCAAGTGAGAAAAAAAATTACCAAAAGATTCAAATACCTTAAAGGGTTTCAGAAATATAAAAGCAAACATTAGTTATTAGACTTGGTTATTGGGATTCTGTATCAATTAAAGACTGTGTTTGGCAACAAAATATAGAAACCTGTTGCTCACATAGCAAAGTCCAGAAGCAGAAAGTTTAAGAAGTCCTGCAGAGACTTCATAACATCATCAATGTCCCAGCTTTTTAAAATTTTTTTCTCTGCATGTATTTTTTTAATGTTTATGGTCACATTAAAATGACAAAATAGCTGCTCTATCTCCAATTCTCATCTATATTTCAATTAGGAAGGAGGAGAGACAGGAAGGAAAGAAGGAAGGAAGGAAGGAAGGAAGGAAGGAAGGAAGGAAGGAAGGAAGGAAGGAAGGAAGGAAGGAAGGAAGGAAGGAAGGGAGGGAGGGAGGGAGGGAGGGAGGGAGGAAGGAAAGGAGGGAGGAAGGAAAGGAGGGAGGGAGGGAAGAAAGAATGTGAATAATGTAGTTTTTAAAAATTAAGCTGGCTAGAGCCCTGGCTGGTTGGCTCAGTGGTAGAGTGTCAGCCTGGTGTGTGGACGTCCTGGGTTTAATTCCCAGTTAGGGCACACAGGAGAAGGGCCCATAGGCTTCTCCACACTTCCCTCTCCCCCTCCTGTCTCTCTCTTCCCCTCCCGCAGCCAAGGCTCCATTGGAGCATGTTGGCCCGGGCACTGAGGATGGCTCCATGGCCTCCCTTTGGGCACTGGAATGGCTTCAGTTGCAATGGAGCAAAGGCCCAGATGGGCAGAGCATCACCCCCTAGTGGGCATGCTGGGTGGATCCTTGTCAGGAACATGCCAGAGTCTGTCTCTCTGACTCCTCGCTTCTCACTTAAGAAAAATACAAAAAATTAATTAATTTAAAAAATTAAGCTGGCTATATTATTGTCCTAAACATATTCCTCTTTCTCTCTCTATCTGTAAAAATAAATAAATAAATAAAAAGATGGGCCAATAGGTATTACAAAGCAATTATCATCTGCCACAGATGTCATTTATGATATGAGAATAGTTTCAGTGGTAGAAATGGGACAAAAATTAAACCACTAAGAGGGCAGGTTGGAAGAGGAGAATGTGGTGACAGCAGACATTGGCAGGAAGCTGCTTGAGAAGAAAAGGAGGTGGGGCCATCCAAATAGATGTGCAAATTTCCATTAATTTTTATATGTATGGGAAAGGACAGCTGGCTTTTACCCCTTAGCAACCGAAACTTGAATAGGCATTTAATAACTGCCTATTGAGTTAATAAACAGTACTGTGATTGTTGATTCTTTTTGTCAGTCTTTCTTACTTATAACCATGCAGTATATGAAAGAGATTAATTGAGATGGGAACAATATGTAAGAGGTATCAGATCACGAGAGCCCAGTGATCTATATAAGCCCTATGTATTTTTAAATATTATAGAATTCATGGAAATCACTGAAAATTTTAAATTTGCATGGACATGATCAAATTTGCAGTTTACTTTAAAAAGAATACTTTTGAGTCAAGTAGGGTTAGAGGTAGAGGATCAGGCTCAAAGTCAAGAGCAGTATTCTAGGCAAGAGATGTGAATGCTTGGACTGATCTGTTTGTGGTAATTGGCACATTCCACATTCTTTATTATTATCCAAGAAAAATATTAATAAATTATACCTTTGAGTTCTCTCTACATGCCAAGCAGAATTCTAAGTGCTTTCTCTTATTTGCATCCTCCCCTCAACCCTGTGAATTAAATGGTGTACAGATAATGAAGCACTACAAGTTCTTTCCCAAGGCACAACCAGGACTGAAACTCAATCTGTCTGAAGTCATAGCTCACAAACCCACCACACATTCTGATAGGCCCTGCGGCTGGTCTCCTTGTGACCTAGTATAGTAACTTAGAGCCTGTACTTCAATGCTGGCCTATCTGCATTCCAGTCCAGTGTCCATGCCTTCTTATTGGGTGAGCCCCAGCAATTATTTACCATCAGTGCCTCAGTTTCTTATTTTGTAAAATGAGCTCATGTGATTGATGTAAAGATTCAATGAGTTAACATTTATAACCACTCATCTCAAAATATACATAACACATAGGTAGGATTATATAAATGTTAATTTAAATCAAAGAAAATTTTAAATATGTGCCAGGCATTGAAAATCCCTGTGCAAATGTTATTTTGATATATTTTACCTCTTTAGATATCTTATTTTCAAATGAACATGGAAAATTAATCAGTTATTTGACTGTGTCCTTTTATTGTTTTTATATGTCAACTTTGACTTCTGTTTAAATTACTTAATAACCTCTTGAAATGCAAAATGCTCAGTGCTAGTCAAAAAAACTGCTATTATGTTGAAAGTTAGGCAGACATACTTGCTTTTAGTTTAATTGCTCATGCAATTGAAGGGAATACTTTTCCTACCTTGGATAACTAACATGTAGCTAACATGCATGCAACATTGTATTTTACTCATCTTACTCCCTCTGTTGGTAGACACAATGTCTGTTTTTCTCAGCAATGGTCATGGTAAATATGATTCAGAGATACAATGAAAGTGTAAGAGAAACAAACCCATTTCATTGCTCCATTTTTACTTCTGACAAATTGCAAAAGAAGTCATCCCTTCCCTCCCTGAAGCAGTTTTAGTGGAGCCTTAAAAATTGCATTTTAACATAGGCTATTAACAGCATTAAATGGTCAATCATTGTTTTTTCATGTGCTAGGAACAATGTATTTGCTAATCCAATCACAAGTCTGACCAGAAGCAAATGTACAGGTACTCAAGACCACGTGAAGCAGCCCAGAAGCAATTGTATGGATGGAAAGCCAGGTAATCTGGCAAGGGATGAATTTCAATACACTCAGCTTCCCTGTGATGACTCAGAACTATACCAGTTATTTGGATCTGTTATCAGACTGGTTGTTGGATAGTTATCATCTCCAAAGGTACACATGTTGAAGGAAACAAAATTTCTCCAAATACCACGAGGATTCTTACTCCCAATCTAGCTATCTAAAGCATGATATCTCTATGGGTTTAGGCGAGTGATGGGGATAGTTGTGGCTGAGACTCCTATAAATATCTTTATGCAGTTATGGTCTTGAATAATTCTATATCCCTTGTCTGCATCTATTGTTATGTTTTTGTCTTAGATTACTGTCACCATGGTGACAACCATGCAAATAGCAACACTGAAAAAAAAATTGACACTTTGCTAACTTCAAAAGGAAAGAAGATGGAAAAACAAAAATAGAGATGACCTGGACATTTCCTGGCATTTGAGCATTGTGGAAGAGAGCTCAAACCTCAGAAGAAAGAACTGTCAGGCAGACCAAGAGTGTTCCAGCTTTAGAGACTGCAGAGTGCAGGATGACAAGATTTTAATGCATATTCACATGGCAAGATTTTGTTTTTCCCTGCATGCAAAGACTAGCTGAAATTAGAATAAAGAGAAGGAAAGGTGATAACAGTTGAGAGGGGCAAGTTCAGCTGAGAGTCATGCATATGATTGTTCTTAAGAAGAATACCATGTCCAATGTGAAAGAGGTTCACCTGGTTCACCCCTTTCCCCTCCCAAAAACATATGAGTTCCAAGGCATTCTTCCTACAAAACAGGAGCCGGTCTGTTTACTTTGTGAATGTTTCCCTAGGGGCAATGGACTTGAGAGCTGACTGAGCAGAGGAGAGAATTGGAAAGAAATGGCTGGGCCCGGAAATGGGAGCGGGCTTCTTCACCATGCAAAAGTGAGAAGTTTTCACTGAAGCAAGTGTCTAGCTGAATACTCGAATAGATCCAGGACCAAGCCACACCACATCTATGAGGACTGTCCCCTCTTTGAAAAGAGACTTCTGCAGCAGAACAGGCTGAGGGCTCTTAGAGCTGTACCATGCATATGCCTCCTCTATTCTTTGCAGCCAGATCTCTGGCTCAAAATCATACTAGAGAAAGGAAAGAAAATGTAATGTAAATTGAGTTTAAGATTAAAGTTTTAAAACTTGAGTTTTTATAGCTAGATCAACTGGAAAGTTATGGTTTCTGCCCAAGATGTCATTAAAGGACAGAAAAGGGAGATTTAGCAGAGCAGGGCTGAAATCAGTGGTTGGGGAAAAGATTCATATTTATATCCTACTGCATAATTTAGAATCATCAATAAACTAGTGATATATAACATGTATAATATATATGTAGAAAATTTAATGATAAATCACCTTGTTTATTTGAGTGTTTACTTGTTTATTTTCTTTCCTTCTACTAGACTATAAGCTCCATTAAAATCCCAGCAAAAAATAAGTAAATTTTATTGTTATGCTGCATTAAATCAACATAACAATTGTAAAATATAAAAAGCAAATTTTCTCAATCGATCAATGTTTATTATTAGACATTTAAATTTCCAAGAATCTCTGAGTCCTCTGCTGTCCCGAGACTCAATAATTCAATTGCTCATTTCCCCATTTATTCACTCAATAAATATGTATTCAACCTCATACACATTGCAGTGTGTTAGGTAGTGTGGGGGACTCCAGATGTACTTAAGAAACAGCTTTTCAAAAAGAACATAAAATCTGAGCTGGGCAGAAAAGATGGAATTCAATAAATTAGTTGAGAAGAAGGTGTCAGTTAGATAAAGAAGTATTTTACAGCTTCTCTGAAGACTGTGGGTTGGTCAGGTGAGCAATTATTAGGGACTCAGTCACAGAGGCATGGAGGGGGAGGAGGCTGCTGGGAATTGACTTAATTGGTTGGAAGAAGTGAGGATGTGGAAAGAATAAACTGGGGCCACCAATGAGACTGCAGGGCTTCTGCAAGAAAATCATGTGGACTTGCCTGCTCTGATGGAAGGGAACCTGGAATGCAGTGCTGAGGAGATCACTTAACCTAATAGGAAACCATCAGCATCTGTCTAAAGAAAGACATAAAACACAGGACTTGGGTGGTGAGAATAGGCAGGTGCTACATACATACCAGCCTGGGTATGTATATTTAAAATCAAGGTTGTGGCTGGCCCTGGCCGGTTGGCTCAGCGGTAGAGCGTCGGCCTGGCGTGCGGGGGACCCGGGTTCGATTCCCGGCCAGGGCACACAGGAGAAGCGCCCATTTGCTTCTCCACCCCTCCCCCTCTCCTTCCTCTCTGTCTCTCTCTTCCCCTCCCGCAGCTGAGGCTCCATTGGAGCAAAGATGGCCCGGGCGCTGGGGATGGCTCCTTGGCCTCTGCCCCAGGCACTAGAGTGGCTCTGGTCACGGCAGAGAGACCTCCCGGAGGGGCAGAGCATCGCCCCCTGGTGGGCAGAGCATCGCCCCCTGGTGGGCAGAGCGTCGCCCCTGGTGGGCATGCCGGATCGACCCGGTCGGGCGCATGCGGGAGTCTGTCTGTCTCTCCCCGTTTCCAGCTTCAGAAAAATACAAAAAAGAAAAAAAAAAAAGATCAATGTTGTGGGGTTTTTTTGTTTTGTTCTGTTCTGTTTTCTTGTGGGAGAGACAGAGGGAGTCAGAGAGAGGGACAGATACAGACAGACAGACAGGAAGGGAGAGAGATGAGAAATATCAATTCTTCGTGGCAGTTCCTTAGTTGTTCACTGATTGCTATCTCATATGTGCCTTGACCGGGTGGCTACAGCAGACCGAGTGGCCCCTTGCTCGAGCCACTGACCTTGGGTTCAAGCTGGTGAGCCTTGCTCAAACCAGATGAGCTCACGCTCAAGCTGTAGACCTCGGGGTCTCGAACCTGAGTCCTCCATATCCCAGTCCAACGCTCTATCCACTGTGCCACCGCCTGGTCAGGCTCAAGGTTGTGTTTAGGGCCTGCTCTGATGGAGGGAACCTGGAATGCAGTGCTGAGGAGCTCACTTAACCTAATAGGAAACCATCACCAGTTGTCTATAAAACATAGGCCTTGGGTAGTGAGAATAGGCAGAGGCTACCAGCAGTCAGCCTGGGTATGTATGTTTAAGATCAGGGTGTGTTTAGAGATTGGGTGGAGTCTCTGGATTTGGGTGAGGTCAAGCTGCAGAGAATGGAAGTAATAGAGGCAGAGGTACCAGGCAGTTAACATTCTCCCTTCTCCCAATCACTACTATAAGTCTAAATTTATAACCCTAGACATAATATTTGCAATGTGATTAACATGCTTTTAGAATTGGATTGGGACTAATAAATGGAGAACAGTGATTCTAACCCAAACTTCCTTAGCTAACTGGTTTGAATTGAGGAATTTAGAGAACTACAGAGAGCAGTTTTTCTCCCCATGGTCTAATCCAGGAAATGTATTAATATAAGATTATTGCATTTGATGTAAACAGTAGGGGCCGATATTCGTGAAGCTAGCTACTTGTATGGTCTTGACTCAGCCGCTGGAACATCCACGATCTGAACAAACTGTATTTATGATCTTTTTGGTTTGCTTTCATCCTTAAGACAAGCCCTATAACTGCTGATCAATATGTGTTGCAGAGGCTCTTCCTGAAACTGCTGGATAATTTTTACTGCAGTTATAATTATAACATTTACTCATTTTTTGGTGTAATTACTGATGCTCACAGTAGCTCAACTTGAATATTTCAAAATCATTTGAATATTAATTTAAAATGCATTTCTTCTGTTTATTCTTCTTTTATTTTTAGCTGCTGCAGTTGCTGACTTTCTCAGAGGAGTCGGAAGGAATGCCACTTCCCTGAAGCCTGCCCGAACTCTTCCACCAAATATTGAAGTCCGACCACACGCCTTCTGCACTCTTCATCTCTCATTAATTATGGAGTGACTGGTGCAAATCTTATATTCTTTTTTACTCTGTCATTAGTTTTAACTCTGTTTATGCTTGTGAATTCAGCTAAGTTTTTAAATTCCCTAAGAAAAAGGGCCGTAGATCATAAACTGCTGTCGCCATGAAGCAAGGTTATTTCTTTTTAATAACTATTATGTCTTAATGCAATGAAATACAATCGCATTGCCTTGAATCATTTCCATTTGGCTTTTAGAGCCAGAAATGGGCTGGCAATTTTCCTCTAACTGAAATGCCCTCATACAACCTGAGTTGCCAATGACCTCTCTCTCCTCTCACAGATTGTCAGTCACCAATTAGTATCTTCCTGAATCCTTTCTCAGATCCATTCATTTGCTTCCAGCTTCCACTTTGCCTGAAAACAGAGAAAACAGTTTCTGCAAATATATTAAATAAATGGTCATATTTTCTAGGCAATGCAGTGACTTGGCCACTCAACCAGAGAAGTAATTGTAGAAATTTTAGAAAGATGCTCTTTTATTGGGACACCTTTTATTATTATAGAAATCCATTTGTGTGGGGAGCTGTCTACCCTACAACCTGGACAGCCTAAATTTTTGGTTATTCTAGGAAACCTTTATTTAGAGTTAATACAAAAACTATTTAGAGTGCTTTTGAGTTCTTTTTGAGATAATTTTATTTTCTTTGAACAAATTCACCTTCTGATGAACAGAGAAGAGTGCACCATTGTAAAGAGACCCACAGTAAAGAAATCTTGATACTTAGGTCCCAGAGGAGCAAGTACAAACTGTAGCTTATATTAAAATATGTTCTGTTCACAGCAAATCAATCTAGTATGAAACACCAGTCTACAATCATTATGATAGAAGAAAATGATCCCATACAATTTATAGGGAAACCATTTTATTTTTTATTTTTTAATTTTTATTTTTTTGTGTGTTTTTCCAAAGTTAGAAGCGGGAGGCAGTCAGACAGACTCCCGCATTGTCCCAACTGGGATTCACCTGGCATGCCCACCAGGGGGCGATGCTCTGCCCATCTGGGGCATTGCTCTGTTGCAGCTGGAGCTGCAGTTATTCTAGTAACTGAGGCAGAGGCCATGGAGCCGTCCTCAGCACACAGGCTAGCTTTGCACCAATGGAACCCTGACTGTGGAAGGGGAAGAGAGACACAGAGAGGAAGGAGAGGGGAAAGGGTGGAGAAGCAGATGGACACGTCTCCCAAATGCCAGGGCCGGGAATCGAACCTGGGACTTCCACATGTTGGGCCAACGCTCCGCTGCTGAGCCAACCAGCCAGGGCCCATTTTATTTCTTAACTCTAATGACTTTATTTATACCAAGGCACAGGGAAGCCATTTACACCATACCTATTCTCTTTTTGATATAATCTGCTGGGATAAAGTCCTCTTGGAGTTTTTAACTCTTAATTGTGTCCACATTGAGCCTCTAGCAATAGCAATTTATTAATTACAGTGTAGGTTTAACCTCTCCAGCACTGTGCTGGAGAGTGCTTCCTCTGTGAGTTTTAGCCTCGGTAGGCCATGATGACTGTCATCTTTCTGTCTCCCCAGTTTGGGGGACAGCAGTCGGCCCTGTGTCCTCCCTCCTTTTGTGGATTCAAAAAGGTTATTGATTTTTCCAACTGTTTTTAGTTGCTATTAGGACAGAGTGGCAACTTTCAATCTCCTTAAATGTAGAACAATAAACAGGAAGTCTGGCAAAATGTTATTTTTATTCCTGCCACCAAAAAAATGTAAAGAATAATAAAAAATAAGTTGTACAGGTATATAAGAGAGTTCATTATACTTTATTATAGAAAAGTTGAAGATTGTATCAGCATTAAATGGTTCATGTTATTCACTTGTGTAAAATTGCCAAGTCTTATTATTTCAGATATTAAAATAGGCAAAACAGATTGAGCATTTAAGCACTTGATGACTAATTCATTCTGTAACTGTTCAATGTGGTGCAGTTGTCTTTAATGAGACAAATAGTGAAGAATGTGGGTGGGAAGAAGGTGGGAATGAAGGTTATTGATGATTCCCTGATTTAGCTTCAATAATCTCAACAACATATGAATTTGCTATTATTACACTGATGATACATCTGAGGAATCTGACACTTAGAGAATTTTGTAATTAGCTGAACATTACTCAGGTAATGGTGAGCTTTTCAAGTCCCTATTTGCTGATGAATCTGATACTTGCTGATAGGTCTATAATACCTATCTGAAAAATTCTGAAAAATTAATTAGATATTTTATCAGAAGAACAAAGGATGTGTTTTATTTGAATCCAAATCTACTGATTTAAAGAAAGAAAGAAAGAAAGAAAGAAAGAGAGAGAGAGAGAGAGAAAGAAAGAAAGAAAGAAAGAAAGAAAGAAAGAAAGAGAAAAAAAGAAAGAAAAAGAAAAGAAAGAAAAGGAAGGAAAAGAAAAGAGGGAGGGAGGGAGGGAGTGTGGGAGGGAGGGAGAAAGGGAGGAAGGAAGGAAGGAAGAAAGGAAAGAAAGAAAAAAAGCAAGCAGTGAGAGTATAGAAATATTCATGTAGCATTTTAAGGTTTACATGTATTTTTCAGGTAAGTTATCTTATTTTGTTAGTCTTATGTTATCACATGTGACAAATATAGATTTACTAACTTTTTTTCCTTAAAAAATACTAGTCTCCAGTGGAGCAATAAGACTATGTAATTAATTCAGAAATGTGTTTCTGCCGAGCTTTATGGTTGTCCTGGATCAGGACGTTCATTCTCTACCCAAAGGCACCAAACCATTACTGAGGAGAAAAGCGTGACTCTGCTCCATTGGCATTCATGTCAAAAGAGAAGCTTCTTTCACTGGTAACTCAAAATGTATGCAGACAAATTGGTCTATACCTTATGTTTTCACCTTTCTTTAGAATTTACATTTTCTCTCTCTGCCACCTCTTGAACAGTGATTCCTAGGAGCCAGAAACTAAGCTGGTAAAATGGCACTCCCATTTATTCATACTGGAAGTCCCTCAATCAAACTTCAAGTCCTCAGAAGACAGAAATAGGCATTATTTTCCTCTCTCAACTTACATGCACATACTGCCGCAATTCTGTTGCCTATTTTGAAATATGGTCCTATATTTGCGTACTAAGTTCTATTACCCTCTATTTTTCCCTGCCTCCTTCACAAATAGGGTGCCACTGTGCTTTCTCTGAAACTTCCTTATATTTGTCATTCTACTGATGTAAACGTACTATTAGTCAATTCAACATTCAAGGTGAGTTCATAACACTGACTTACAGAGGAGCATTACAGTATTTTCCATATTATTCTCAATCATATCCTCATTTTTCCCCCAACATTGTACATTGAAATACTCACAATGATACATAGATCCTGTTCCTGAGAGGCTACAATGCAGAGTGAAATAAGAATACTTTCTGGTAATACATTACTTGTCACACAGTGATTTCAAAGCACTCTGTTAACAAAGAAAGATTATTACCATCAATTTAATGGGAACTGAAACACATAAGTTAAATTACTTTTTTCAAAGTTGAACAGAAAGTAAGTTACTACATTATGAACATAATTCATGTTCCTGTCATTGTAGTGTTTAATTCTAGTGGAACACACTTCCTTTCAGGCTGTCTTCTACATAACAATTTACTGCTCACTTGGCAAAGCAGAGAAGACTCATGCTCATAGATATGAGGATCTACTGAATATAGGCAGAACCCAGGCTTTCCTAATCATATGGTGTCATGACATAGGCTGGATGGAGCTAACATTGAACTGCTCCGCTACATCTGAAACTGTCCACATTTTCAAATGGCCTTAGGTTTCAGAAAACAGAATGAATAGAGGGTCATTATAGAAACTTGTAGAAAGAGTCTAGTCAAAAACTAAGCAAGAAAAAAGAGAGAGAAAGCACTCACTTATTAAATTACTGAAAATCAATACCAAACTAATTTTGATACTAATTTCTTTTATGTGTAAGCACATGCTTGTGTATTTAAGACATTAAGAATATAATCTATATATAATTTGTATCTCTTTCATTTTCACTGAATATTTTTGAAGATTTAAACATAAATGAGCCCTTTTCACAATATACTTTTAATGGATTCTTAATTTTCATATATGCGCATATTCAGTGTGTCCATAAAGTCATTGTGCACTTTTGACCGGTCACAGGAAAGCAACAAAAGATGATAGAAATGTGAAATCTGCACCAAATAAAAGGAAAACTCTCCCAGTTTCATCTGGGCTCATGCACAGATTTTTTAGGGCTCCTTAGGTAGCTATCCCGTATAGCCTCTACAGACTCGTCACTGACTGATGGCCTACCAGAACGGGCTTTCTCCACCAAACTGCCGGTTTCCTTCAACTGCTTATCTCACTGAGTAATGTTATTCCTATGTGGTGGTGCTTCGTTATAAACGCACCGATATTCACGTTGCACTTTGGTCATGGATTCAAATTTAGCAAGCCACAGAACACACTGAACTTCATCTCGACTGGCATGGCCGTGGGCTGCTCCGCTGTATACACGGTGTTACATCATCATCTGCGCATGCGCACATGCTGCCATGTCATCCTCCAGAAACTGGGAGGGTTTTTCTTTTATTTGGTGCAGATTTCACATTTCTGTAGTCTTTTGTTGCTTTCCTGTGACCAGTCAAAAGTATACCCTGACTTTACGGACACACTGTATGTTCATGTGTAAGTATAAAAATCTGTTTATATTTTTAAGCATTCAACTCTGGTCATTTTTGTTAATTTTTCTATTTTTTTTATTATTATTTTTTTTACCGAGACAGAGAGTGAGTCAGAGAGAGGGATAGACAGGGACAGACAGGAATGGAGAGAGATGAAAAGCATCAATCATTAGTTTTTCATTGCGCATTGCAACACTTTAGTTGTTCACTGATTGTTTTCTCATATGTGCCTTCAGCAGACCGAGCAGCCCCTTGTTGGAGCCAGCAACCTTGGGTTCAAGCTGGTGAGCCTTTTGCTCAAACCAGATGAGCCTGCGCTCAAGCTGGCGACCTCGGGGTCTCAAACCTGGGTCCTCTGAATCCCAGTCTGACGTTCTTTCCACTGCGCCACCGACTGGTCAGGCCATTTTTGTTAATTTTTATTAGCATTTATAAAACTTTAAATTTTCTTATATATTAGTCAAATAACCAATTTTCTCCTTTTGGATTGTTCTATTTTTTATATTGTGTAAAAATACATGTTATTCTGAGGTAAACAAGGCAATTTCTTAAATCTCTTTTCTAAAGAATAAAAATTTATAAGTCCTGAAACCATTAAACTTCTAGAAGAAAATACAGGAAGTAAATTTTGGTATTGGTCTCAGTAATATCCTATTGAGTATGTCTCCTCAAGTTAAGGCAACAAAAGCAAAAATAAACAAATAGGACTACATCAAACTAAAATAATTTTTCCCAACAAAGGAAACAAAAAAAAATGAAAAAAAAAGCACTCAATGAAGGAAGAAATTTTTAAATAACGTAGCCAAAATGTGATTAATATCTAAAATATATAAGGGACTCATTCTATTTAACACCTAAAAAAAATCTAGTATTAAAAAATGGGCAGAGGGCCTGAATAGACATTTCTCTAAAGAGGTCATACAAATGGCCAAATAGACATATGGAAAAATACACCACATCACTAATCAACAATATGAAGATTCTTCAAAAAACTAAAAATGGAGTTGTCATTCAACTCAGTAATTCTGCTTCTGAGTATTTATCCAAAGAAAACAGAAAGAATTCAAAAAGATACATGCATCCCTATATTCACTGCAGCATTATTTATAATGACCACGATATGAAAGAAATCTAGGTGTCCATGATACATCAATATAAAAAGAAGATGATACACACACACACACACACATACATACATACATACATACCCACCATGGAATATTACTCAGCAATGAAAAAGAATAAAATTTTGCCATTTAAGACAACATGGGTGGACCTAGAGCAGTGGTCCCCAACCTTTTTTGGGCCACAGACTGGTTTAATGTCAGAAAATATTTTCACAGATCAGCCTTTAGAGTGGGACAGATAAATGTATCACATGACCAAGACAAGCGTCAAGTGTGAGTCTTAGACGGATGTACCAGAGGAAATCTGGTTATTTTTTAAAAATAAAATATCGTTCAGACTTAAATATAAATAAAACGGAAATAATGTACGTTATTTATTCTTTCTCTGCGGACTGGTACCAAATGGCTCACAGACTGGTACCGGTCTGCAGCCCAGGGATTGGGGACCATTGACCTAGAAAATATTATGCTAAACAAAATAAGAGAGAGAAAGGCAAATTTTATTTGCCTGTAGAATCTAAAAAAACAAAAACAAAAACAAAGCAGAAACAGATCCAAAAATAGAGAGATATTCTGAAAGTTGCCAAAGGGGAGGAATTGTGGGGTAATGAGTGAAAATAAAAATAACACATTCATAAAAAATAATTTTAAATAATAAATATTTTACAAAATAAATAATAAACCCTGTCTAATTCATTCTTTTTATAAAAGATTTTGTAAATGTTAGATTTGCTCATAGCAAATGTGTATTTCCCTGGTATCCCTCTTTAGACTCGAATCTAAAAAAGAAATAGAAGTTATATTACTGTGAACTATTCAGGTTTCACTGCCTACAATGTATATATAATATCCAAAGTCAATCCAAAAATATCTGAAGTCATGTGTGAGTGTGTATACATGGGTACAGATACATACACATACACAATTTTTGTGCTCAATTTTTGGACAGTTTTGACAATTTCCAGGAGAAGGATCTAATTCTATCTGCTTATTTGAAATAGTTACTGTACCTAAGAATTATTTTCCAGGGAAGAAAAAAAACAAACAAAAGAAAAACAAAAAAAAACCTGATTTAGATTTATTTCTAAAGAGGTAGACTTTTAGAAATATCATTACTAAAATTATCATTTTTAAATTTTGCTATTGAAAACAAAATATTCCATATGCAATCCTGATAGAGACTGTTATCCAAACTTGAATGCTATTAATAATTTTTGCTTTACAAATAAAAGTTTGTATTTTTAAAAATGCAAGAATTTATTTTATCTGGACTTTATATCTATTAATACAGAGTTACAGCAATCCAAACCTTTAGCATTGGACACTAGATGTTAACATTTTCTAAAGTTTTCCAGTTGATTCTAACATGCAAGTAGCATCAAGTACAAATACTTTATGTGAAACCAAATTAAAAGTTACATATACAAAAAGCAGTTTTTCAATATTTCTTTTTAAAATATTATTGACAGTAGTATATAAATTTTCCTCTGTTGTATGTTTTTCTGAAATAAATTATATAGATTCTGATGTACAGTGATTTCAGTATTTTTTTTTACAAATAATTTCTTTTTTCAGTTTTTATTTACCCATTGACACAGTCTTGTTTAAGAGAAGGCTCCCTTCTCCGTGGTAGCAGGGCTTTTTTAAAAATGTGATTTGGAATTGTATAATTGATTTTTGGGTTTATTGCATTAAAAACAATCAGTTGTCCTTAATTATTTTAACATGTTAGTTTATATTATTGTCTTTGTATCAACTTAAAATCTGATTCGTTTTTTAAGAATATGAATGTTTACATATACATTCACCAAATATATCTTATTTAGTGCAGTATTTAAGTCTTCTATACCCTTAAATTTTGTCAATTAAATGTGTTTTGGACTATAAAAAAATCTTGCTTTATTATTTTGTTTTGTTTTGTTTTCTGTAAGTTGATGCTAGACTATTTGGTGCATACTTATTCACAAATAGTATAATAAATTTGAACTTAGTCTTTCTCACCTCATTTAAAGTGTTTTTCTCTGTATTCTTCATAATTCCTTCTTTCTTTTTCTCTGCATTTACTTGATAGAAATTTTGTCATGTCTATGCCTCCATATTTTTAATTATTTTTATTTTCTTAATATTTTACTTTAAGAATGCCTCTTTTTCTACAGTGCAGACTAGTACTTTGCTTTGTGATCCAATCAGAAAATATTTATGAGTTACACCTATTTATAGTTATTTATACTTACCAATATGACAAAGGTTTTATTTATTTCTTTTTACAGTTTTATTTGTAAATATATTTAACTCTTTCATTGTGAGTTCTCTTCCATTAGTTATTTTTTATTTAGAAAGATTTTTGATATGGTGGTGACTTTACTATAATACTTTAGCTTCCTTTTTCTTTAGAGAGTAGTCATTGATTTCTTAGAATGCCTAACACAAAGAGAAATGGTTACAGCTGAAGTGACCATTATTAGAGCAGGAGATATGAGTGACATTAGATACATATATGTGCATATGTATGTGTACAATCCACACATATAATGAAATGCCACATGTACTAATTTGCTAGGGCTGCCAAAATAAATACCACAGACTGAATGTCTTAAACTACAGAGAAGTATCTTCTCACAGTTCTGGCAGCTGGGAGCACAAGATATCAGCAAGGTTGGGATTTCCTGAGGCCTCTCTCCTTGGACTGCAGATGGCCACCATTTTGCTGCTTTTTTGCATAACTTTTTCCCTTGTGTCTATGTGTCCCTAATATATTTTTCTCTTCTTAAAAGTTCTAATTATATTAAGTTAGGGCCCTATCCTAATGGCCTCATTTTACATAATCAATTCTTTAAAGACCTTCTCTCCAAATATGGTTACATTCTAAGATCCACAGGGTTGGGTCTTCAAAATATAAATATTTAGAGGGACAGAGTTCAGCTGATAACAGTATAGAACAGTTCAAACGAAACCCCCAAGTGTATTTGGTAACCTAGACAGAATTTGAAAATCATTGAGTGTAGAAAAATATTGAGGTAAGAAATATAGTTCTATCTATAGCTCAACAAAATTATTTATTTATTATTTATTCATTTTAGAGAAGGAGAGAGAGAGAGAGAGAGAGAGAGAGAGAAAGAGAGAGAGAAGTGGGGAGGGGAGGAGCAGGAAACATCAACTCCCATTTGTGCCTTGACCAAGCAAGCCGAGGGTTTTGAACCGGTGACCTCAGCATTCCAGGTCAATGTGTTATCCACTGTGCCTCCTTAGGTCAGGCCAATAAAAAATTTAAAATACAGATATACAAGTTTTAAATGCATATATCATGGTCTTGGTGCAGCTTTGAGACTGTAGGAACATTATCACTGTAGGAAATTTTATCTCAATTTTAGATCCAGGAAACAACTTAAATTTTCTCATACTTAATTTGCCTGTATTTAAAATGAGTGCTTACTGTCCTGGCCAAATAGCTCAGTTGATTAAAGCGTTGTCCCAATACGCAAAGGTTGAAGGTTTGATCCCCAGTCAGATAGGAACAGATCTCTCTCTCTCTCTCTCTCTCTCTCTCTCTCCCCATTCCTCTCTCTCTCAAATCAATCAATAAATTTTAAAAATGAATATAAAACAAAAGGAGTGCTTATTTTCCTTGACAAGGATGTGGTAAGTAACATGCCTAGCAGGGTACCTAGCACCTACCACTCACTAAATAGTTAACAGTCACTATTAATACTCATTTTGTAAAACAAAAGTCTAGAGATAGTGAAAGATGTTAGAGTTTGACTGCCTTGATAACTGCTCTTGATTAATTTTGATGATAAACACTGAATGGGTTAATTTGAAGAATTCCAAAGAAACCAGGATCAACATTTAAGGGTCAAAATATCTGCCTATTGAAGTGCCTCCTAAGCCCTTTCTACTTGAATCTTGTAGCCTTTGCTCTTTCTTAGAGATAAGAATCCTACCAGTATGATTAGGTGGAAGCAAAGGCCTCGGTCGTGAAATATGATGCTACATCTTTCAGGAGGGTTTTGTTCTGTTTGGACCCATTGCCTCATCACTCTACTCACCGCACCTTTGAAATTATTGCTTTGAACGAGTGCAGTTGAATACTGGTGTGTCTCCAAATCATCAATGCCTCAAGCCTCGAATAACATATTTGCCCTTCTTTAATTATAGATCTTTAAATTAAAGGTTCATAATAGCAATAGGGCTTTTGTTCAGTTGTCTTAATCCTGACAGATGTAGTCTAAGTAATGACAAGATTTATTGCATAAGTAAACAGTCAAAAAAAACTATAATGTGCTGCAGCAATCCAGCCATGATCTAATGGGGACAGGAATTAGTGCCTCATTCTCCCTTTGAAGGCTGCATTGGTTTTGTGATCCAGAAAGATAGGGGGTGAGAGTGGCTATTTTTATTTAAAATGGAATAACAATGACAATTGGAATTAGAATCTGACATTGAAAATTACTCTGAATTTGAAAGGAAAATTCTTGTTAAGTATTTATTTCAAATTTAGTGAGTAGCTGCAAATACATTCATCTGTGTACTAAAGTGACTCAGAAGACAGGTAAAGGGAAAAAGAAACCCTTTCCTACTTTCAATGTCATTTTCTAATGATTTAACTGTAAGCCATTCAGACACTCAAGACTGAGTGTCAATTGACTGGAAAGAGCTTCCTTTTGGTCAGGAAAAATAATTCATACATCAATGTTATCTTAAGTGATTCTTTTGAGTGATGATATGTAACCACCTAGGAACAAAGAAGTGAACCCTATCGGACTATGCCGCACATTTATAACTATTAGGAGAACTCAGCCATGATTGCATATTGTATGCCCAGCATAAAATAAGTCCCCAAACTTTGCTTGAAAATGGCCTCATTCAGTAACATAAAGTCCCAGGTATTTTAAAAGTCCTCAAGAATCAGAACTGTAGTACCTTTTTTGATTATAACCCATTCTCTCCTACATTTGTAAGTATCCACCAGGAACAAGTGTGAAAGCCTATCATCATGTCGCTCTCCTTCCGTCACCCTCTGGGTTTCCTACCACAGCATCTCCTGTATCAGCAGGATTGAGCAGGACATTTCTAACTGTTAGAGTGGTTAGGTAGAAGTCATGGCAGAAATAACTCTGGAACTGTGAAGTTCCAAAGTTTTGTATTCCATTCAAAGGCAGGCTGTGTTACAGCGGAATCTCTATAATCAGAAGGAAATTACGCTCTCCTCTTGCCACCATGAAAGTCTTTAATTTTACTTTAATTTCCAGTAGCCTCGTCTCTACCCTGTGGTCAATTTTCCCTCCCTCACTGAGTTTCTCTTTTCCTGGTTTTCACAGATACCCATAAAGGGGATGTTTTCAGAGGCAGATTTGAAAGAGTTAATACTTTCAAGACTGTCCAAGAATTTCAATATTTTTGTCCCCTGATTACATGTTGTGAAAAGTTTTTTCCATAAAAAATAGAACTTTATTATATAAAAAGCATGGTTCCTGTTGACAGACTGTAACTGTACATTGACTCCTCCCTAACTAGTTTTATGACCCTGAGCAAATGCATTTCAAGACAGAATAACACAGCTAAGATAGAACTTAAGCTTAATAAAAGTAAAAGAATAGTGCACATTGTTGCATCCACCAGGTACGAGAACAAACATCGGAGACTTTCAGGAGTTTAGATGTTACTTTATTGGCCAGTTTAACCTGCGCAGGGGTGAACTCCCAAGATGTCCGGAGATACCGAACTCACAAGGAGCTGCAGACGGGAGTGGCTCTGGTGCTTACAGCTAGGTCCTTATATATCCTAAGAGAGCAAGCATTATACAGAAGCAGATGTGGCAGTTAGCTATTCACTAGGGAGGTCACACGCAGCATAGCAACAGGGGCCGGCATAGCAACAGGGGTCAGGTTTAGCTTAGTGGCAAATTTCAAACATAAACTTCTGATAAGGGTCTCTGACCTTCTTTGTTCTCAACCTCACAGGGGCCCTATCAGCACTCCCTGCTCCTTCAATAGTTACACTCTGGCAGCCACAGCAGGGCCCTATCAGCACCTCCCTGTTCCTGCTCCGAAATGTTACACTCTGGCAGCCACAG
The DNA here is from genome assembly GCF_036850995.1 of Saccopteryx leptura. NCBI lineage: Eukaryota > Metazoa > Chordata > Mammalia > Chiroptera > Emballonuridae > Saccopteryx > Saccopteryx leptura. The sequence goes on from NC_089513.1 coordinate 29,271,937, forward strand.
CACACCTCTCTGAATGTAACACACATAATTACTTTTTTAGAATCCCAACATCTGACTTGACCAGTGGTGGTACAGTGGAGAGAGCATCAATCTGGGATGCTGAGGTCCCAAGTTCAAAACCCCAAGGTCACTGCTTGAGCATGGACTCATCTGGCTTGAGCACAGAGATATCAGCTTAAGTATAGGCTCACCAAAGTAAAAGTGGGATCATCGAAATGACCCTATGGTCGCTGGCTTGAGCACAAAGTCACTGGCTTGAAGCCCAAGGTCAACAGCTTGAAGCTCAAGGTTGCTGGCTTGAGCCCATAGTTGCTGGCTTGAGTAAGAGATTACTGACCTGGCTGGAGCACAACCCTCCTGCCCCCCACCCATCAAGGCATGAATGAGAAGCAATCAATGAACTACTACAGTGACGCAACTATGAGTTGATGCTTCTCTTCTGTTTCCCTTCCTGCCTGCCTGTCTGTCTCTCTCTCTCACACACACAAAAAGAACATAATCTCAGTACATACATGAAATTCATTAGAAGAAAATGGAAATTTAGAACACTATACAAATGATGAAAATATAACAAGGTAATAAATGATGAATACTTTATTTTGCTTTTATTCTCAAGTGTTTTTCTGTTTTTTAAAGAATTCCACATATGCATCTCATTTTTTTTCAGTGTAGCATCCTATGAGATACCCATGGCTTCACCTTCAGCTTTGTACTTAGAAGGAAATGGAGGTGCAGTTTTGTCAAGCAGTTTTTCCGAAGGCTATACAAACAACTTGAAATGGAATTAAGATTTAAACCACAGTCCTAACTTTGTATCTTGTATCGCTTTCATTAGATAAGTTTTTATTATTATTATTATTATTATTAGAGAGATCTAATCAGTCGTTCATTACCTAAGAAAATGTCAAGAGGAAGGGATTGCCCATGTTGGGTATTGATGCCTTTACAAGATGTATGAAGTGGGTAGCAATTGGTAGGCACTGCCTTTTTGATGCTTTGGATTTCCCCTGTAAGACACTGCTATAAAAATCATGCCACTCTCTTCAGAGTGGGCCAAAGACTTAGTTAATGGTAAAAATGATTAGAGGTAGAAGGCTGCTCAGCAGCTCTAATGGTCTCAATTTTGTTCACAAAATAACTTATAAACCATTCATAGTATTCTACCAGTACCTCCTTCTCTTGATTTATAATCTCTTTTTTATGGGTTCAGAATGGAATCAATGGTCTGGAAGAGCACAGGAGGGTAATGTTTCCCAGAAGAGATGATATTAGAAAAAAATGTGCTGCCCTTGCAGCTTTTGATACACTTTCTCATTGGTCTACAGGTTGTTTTCTTTCTTGACTGTGATCTGGAAATGTACAAGCAGAGGATCTCAATAAATGCTCCAATGTGTGACCGACTAATTTTATTAACATCAGTTCTCTCTGAAATGGTACTGCATATATTTGGTAATAGAAAGAAGTGGCATAAAGGAGGAGGCTGTGGGCACAACTCTGTGACTTACAGGAAAGAGCTGCCACCCACGAGGATAGGATACCCAGGCTTTACATGACTCTGTGAATAACAGAGTCAATAGGACTAAATAATAATGTATCTATCTTCCCTTAAAAGTACTGCCTTTATGAAGAAAATACCCTCGACGTGTGTATTTTGTTTTGTTCTGTTTTGTCAGGGGCTGTTATTACCACTGCCTTGTTAATGAGAAAATAATTTCCTGTCATACATAACCTCTTTTCCAGTCCTCCTTTGAATTAACAAAAATGTATTTTCAAAAAAGCTTTGTTGGAATTAAAAGTGCCCTGTAGCCCTGGCCAGTTGGCTCAGCGGTAGAGCATCAGCCCAGCATGTGGAAGTCCTGGGTTCGATTCCCAATCAGGACACACAGGAGAAGCACCCACCTGCTTCTCCACCCTTTCCCCTCTCCTTCCTCTATGTCTCTCTCTTCCCCTCCTGCAGCCAAAGCTCCATTGGAGCAAAGTTGGCCCTGGTGCTGAGGACGGCTCCATGGCCTCCACCTCACATGCTAGAATGGTTCTGGCCCAACAGAACAACGCCCAGATGGGCAGAGCATTGCTCCCTGGTGGGCATGCCTGGTGGATCCCGGTTGGATGCATGAGGGAGTCTGTCTGACTACCTTCTGGCTTCTAAATTCGGAAAAAAAAAGCCCAGTAACCTTTGACAAAGTTAAACTAACCTTAACCTCACAAATATTTAATAAACTAGTATTCAGTTTTCCCAGAGCCATCCATCCATTCATTTAGTCTATAACTATCAAGCTTTGAAAAATATAATTACCTGGAATTTGGAAGATTTTGTTTCCATTGTTCTTACCGAAAACTAGAATCTCAGATTTTACTATGGTGTTCTTAAGTAAATCACTGTCTCCCAGACTTGAGACAGGTATTTGCAGCTTAAAAAATAATAATAATAAATCACCATTCTATTCAAGAGAATCCAATTGTTCATCAAAATTCATCATATATTTGTCATTCCTGCTATGGCACAGTTATGTAAACTAAATGTTTAAATATATGTGATTGATATCAGCTTTGGCTTTAGAGTAATTCAAGTAATTTATGGTAAAACAGTTAATTTTTTCTTTGTCGTTGGCCTGGTGGTTATAAAAAAAAGTTTAAAAAGATGAATTAATTATCATGTATAAGCATCTATCTGGTTCCATGATTGTGTCCTAAGGATTAAAAATTGATATCATTTAGTGAATTCTAAGTACTCAGAAAGCTAAATGCTTATGAAAAATCTGAGATATTGATATACAAGATGATCATACTTTTGGATGCATTTTTGAATCATGTTTAATTAAGAAAATATAAAAAGAGTTTCTAAGAACTTGCTTTTTAGACAGCAATACCATAGAAGCCCATAGTATCCAAGAAGGAGCACTCTCTCTATTGATTGAAACTAATCCCTGCCATGATCTAGAAATGACTACCAAATGCAGTCAGAAGCATCCATTGTACTACTGCAGAAAAAAGAACAAACTCACACTTGACCAGGCAGAGGCTCAACAAAATCTATAAATCAAAGTGAGTTGGGTTTCTGTTACAGCATATGAGCACAGCTTGCTGGTAACTCTTATGGTTTATGGAAGCCATCCTTTTGCTCTACCTATTAGTGTAGAAGGACAGATTTTCATTGAACTTCATGAGGATGTAAACATCTCTTTCCCTGCCTGTACCTCTGCATTCCTCTCCATGGCATCTGAAGCCACAGATATTAATTCTAGTCTAGAAGTTCTTACACATCTGAGACCACATGTAAAATGTTTTTGAATTTATGATTATGCACTTTTTTTTCCTGTGGAAGGACCCATAGATTTCACTCTGTTCTCAAAATCCTTTCAAACATTAAAAAAGATTGACTTAAGCCAGTGCTACTGTCTGACAAAAGAAGGGAGGAAACATAGGTTTCAAATGATAGAGTAAGTGTCTGCTGATGACTCCAGGCAGCAGCAGGGCTGCAGTCCAAGCCAAGGTACCTCTGTAGCTGCCAGAGGGCTGGCCATTCTTGAGTTCTGTGCCAGTGTCACCCTCAAAAAAATTAAAAAGAGGGAAAGGAAGGGAAGGAAAGGAGAGAAGAAGAGCTAGAGAGGTATATGGTAAAAATATTGTTTTAACATATTCAAAAGTCTGCCTCTTCTATTATTAGCACACTGTTTATCATTTGAAAATTTTGTGTTTAGGGTTATTATTTAAAATTTGCCTTTCTTTAGAGAAGACTACAAAGAATTGTCCTTATTTTTTGGCGGTAGTTGTAGATCATCTCCAAAAGTAAATTGTATACTAAAATTCTAACTCTATTAAATAGAAAAGCTATTGATAAAATAGATCAATCAATATATACTGGTCAATTACAGAAAAATATAAGATCATTTTTAACTCATCTTTTAATTTCCTTTTATTAAATTCAGAACCCATTACTGTAAAATGCAAAATAATTTTCAAAGAATTAATGGACATTCTACTGACTAAGAACTTAAATAAAATTTCCTGAATTTAGCTTCCATTATCATCCCTTTTATTACAAACATTTATACTGTTTGAGAAAAAAAAGGCAAAAATTTTTACTTTTCCTATTTCATTTAGCATTTGTTAGACTAAATTTCACTTTGTTTACCTCTTCCACCAATTAAAGTAAAGTTGCTTGGAAAGATTTATAATGTCATCTCAGTGGGTCTAAATACATGAAACATAACTTACATCAGTGGTCCCCAATCTTTTTTGGGCCACAAACCGGTTTAATGTCAGAAAATATTTTCATGGACCGGCCTTTAGGGTGGGATGGATAAATGTATCATGTGACTGAGACAAACATCAAGAGTGAGTCTTAGACAGAAGTAACAGAGGGAATCTGGTCATTTTTTAAAAATAAAACATCGTTCAGACTTAAATATAAGCAAAATGAAAATAATGTAAGTTATTTATTCTTTCTCTGCAGACCGGTACCAAGTGGACCATGGAACGGTACTGGTCCGCGGCCCGGGGGACCACTGATTTACATGTCTTAAACAACTTTAAAAGGTGAGCAGTCCCTCATAAAAGTCTGTAAAATGAAAACTGCAGGCATAGATAGAGCAGAAAGTAATATAAATTAGGTCATCTAATTATCAACCATATAAGAAACTAGGACTTGACTACTTCAAGACTAGAAGTATGCAGCAAGCACTGAAATTTAGAATCATGAATGATTTTTGCTTCATGTGTGTATACATGTGTACGCACGTGCGTATATCTTGTTTAAATAACTCTTTGCCAAATCCCAAGCACAGTTTTCAGTATTCTTTTTATTTGCTTTTTTCAATGTCATTTTGCATAATTAACTACCCTTTTATGTCTTAAATATTTTTTCCAAGCTCTTTGAAAGCACACTGATTTGGTTCATTTGCTATTCTGACTTAGTTATTTGCTGTCTCTTCTCATTCTGACCCCTACATGCTCGTAATCTAGATATATTTTCTAGGTGAACCCATCCCATCTCATATCATTTAACTAGCAAATCATGCTTCTGACTTACAAACTTCTATTGCTGACCTTCAGCATCTCCCAAACTCCAAACTCATATATCCAATTGCCTACTTATCATTGCTACTTGGTTATTTATTCAAGCATCTCAAACTTCATATGTAAGTAAATATAAAACAAATATAAAGATATATTCCTCTGAATATACCAGCTATTCTCCAGACTTTTCTATATCAAGTAGTTGCTTATGCCCAAAACCCAAGTGTTACCTTAATTCTTCTCTTTCTTCCTACCACTTCCCTCATTGTCTTATCCATCAGCACATTTGGATGATACAGGCTTAGAACATTCATCATATTCATCAGTTTCTTCCATTTTCACTGCTACCACCAATGAATAAATCACTGTCCTTGCATAGAGAATGTATAGTCTTCTCTTTGTTTACTGTGTCTATTCTTGTATCGGTATGGTCCATTCTCCACATCATGATCAGAGTAATTTATTTTTACTTGAGATCATGCAATGCTCAGGTTTAAAATCCTTCTATGGCTTCCAACCATGCTTAGAAAAAATCTAAACTTGCCTTGACCTCAGTGGCTCTATATGATCTCACTCTTGCCTACTTCTCCAATTTTATTTCATAAGACTTTATTTACCTCTTATTAGCAATGTTCTAGCTCAAAGACTTTCCTTCTCACCTTTACTTATATAAAGCTCCTTATTATTTGCATTTCCTGGGCCCTTTGTCTGGACTTAACCTCCCTAGATCTCTCCCCATCATTAGATGTCAATACAAATGACACCTTAAGTGATTCTAGAGGCAAACCATCCATTCCATTCCATAACACTTGCTATTATATTTTACTTTCTTATTTTCAGAATTTATCACTCTCTAAATCCATAGTATGATATTTATTACTGATCAACCACCACAAACCTCAAATATAATGATTCTCATCATGGAAGCAGAGACTTTTCTTTTATTCCGCACTGACTTCTCATTACCCAGATTAGAGTCTGTTATATGATAGGTGCTCAATATATAAAATTCTTGAGTGAATACATATAATATATATACATATATATATATATACATAATATTTACATATTCATCATTTAATAACTCATTGTATAAGGAATTTTCTTAGTAAGCCAACTATTAAAAATGTTGGCTTAATCAAGACTTTGTTAGATAAAAATATAATAATTTTCTCATTTAAACAAAACATCTATATTTTATGGGAGAAAGTGGAAAATAGCAATATATACCTAAATAGTTATTTAATTAAAATATTAAAAGAGTAAATTTGATTTAAAATGTTTGGTTCAGTTCAAATGGAGTCAATTCATCCATACCTTCTCTATTCTGCCTGTAAAAATCTAGAAATTTATGTTTATAATAATGATCCTGAAGCCTGGAGAAATTCATAGTGAGAAACTGTTTTGTTTTGAAACCTTGACCGATACGTCTTAGTTTAGCAAAAGTATTGTGAGAATTTAGATATGTTTTTTGATGGTCAGAAGAAAACCATTTGTAGCTTTACCAATATTCTTTTTGCTTTGCTTTTACTATAGTAAGCCTGCAAATTAACTGTTCTCTAAACCAGTATTTTTCAACCACAGGTCTGCCAGAAATTTTTTGCTGGTCTTTGAAAGAGCTAATCACCCTGATGTATGCAGATTATAGAATCTATAATCATTAGGTCTATAATCTACATAAAACATCAGGGTGGTAATTCTTTTTCGGACCGGCACAAATTTCTGGCGGACTGGCATTTGAAAAACACTGCTCTAAACTATCTCATCATATAAAGTCTTATAAAATCATATGATGTCACTTTTTTGTGTGTTTTTCTGAAGTGAGAAGCAGGGAGGCAGAGAGACAGACTCTCACATGCGCCCGACAGGGATCCACCCAGCAAGCACACTAGGGGGTGATGCTCTGCCCATCTAGGGCATTGCTCCCTTGCAACCGGAGCCATTCTAGCACCCGTGGTGGAAGCCATGGAGCCATCCTCAGTGTCCAGGCCAACTTTGTTTCAATAGAGTCTTGGCTGTGGGAAGGGAAGAGAGAGACAGAGAGAAAGGAAAGGGGGAAGGGTGGAGAAGCAGATAAGCACTTCCCCTATGTGCCCTGGCTGGGAATTGAACCTGGGCCTTCCACATGCAGATCCAATGCTCTACCACTGAGCAAACCAGCCAGGGCCATAATGTAACTTTTAAACTTCTAATATAAAAAATAGGGAATCTAGCAGCAATAAGAATGGACCTCAATGAGCTATCTCTGTGACAAGTTGGCACTCCTCATGTATATGGTATTAATATCAGGTTTAGACTAAGGTGTGCTGAGTATCTTCATAGATGTTCAAAATATGAGAGCAAACATGATCCATCCAGCTATAGAATAGCTATGATGGATTAAAACTAGTTCTATATTCAACTCTTCCTACTATTTAAAGTATCTTTATTTTTATAGGGAAGAAAATAATTCAAGTAGATAAAAAGTGTTGTTTCGTTTAGTTTGCCAAACTTACTCAAACATGATTTTCCAAATAGTGAAAATTTGTCTTTGTCTTCCAATCAAACACTTTAAAAAAATGGTGTAAAAAGTTAAGTTTATAGGGTCACTTAAGATCTCATTCTGGGAGGATATATATATATATATATATATATATATATATATATATATATATATGAAGGCAAAGGGAACTTTGTAAATCATGTAGGTACAGAACTGAAAGGAAAATCCTTTGAAGAATAGGTCATTGCTTTTGATATTAGGGAATAAGGTATGAGATGCACTTTCAGGAACTGTAACCTAACCAAGCAGCTCACACATAGTGGTTTTCATTAAAAAGTTGCCATTTATCTTATCATGGTGAGTTTATCTTACCATGAGCTGTCATTGAAAGGGTAGGGAAATACTGTGACTTACTGCAGCACAGCGGATATCAAAAAAAGACAGATGGCAACTTTTTAATGACAGACACTGTTCTCCGGGGCTTGTTCACGTCTCCACATTCAGGAGCAGCCGCCCTCGGTACCAACCTCTGGAGCTGAACTGAAAGGAGACATTAATAGAGTAAATTAGTATCAGAATCTGAAAATCTTGGGTAAAATTTGATTTCCTTTGCAATCTGTTCTGTTCACACTAAAAAAGAATAACATAATGGTAAGAAACAATTTTGTATTGAATGTTTTAATCTGAGCTTCTTAAGCAATGTATATTTTTATAATCTTTGTGAATTTTCTGAATAAAATACAACACTTGGGAGTCTGTGGTTTTGAGCCACACATGGTTGTAATTAATTTGTTTTCCTCTGTTTTCCCATTTCTTCATCTATAATGTGGGAAAAAGAAGTGTGTCCAAATCATGGAACTGTGTTAAAGGCTCAAGTAGATAAGGAACAGAATAATAGTGTTTTTTTTTTGTTATTGCTGTTAGTATTAACTAATGCTGTCCATGGTATTTGGTGTTATATTCAGTAAACCAAATCTCACATCTCTAAATAAGGAAAACAGCTATACTAAGTGCCCTTCCAAACAAACAGAGATAATTGTTTAAATTCTGTACTTAAATCAGTCATATAGAACCACACACTCATAAATCCTAACTCTGCAACCAAATGGAATGCATTCTTTCATCCTTTGGCTAATCAGAGAGAACTTCCCTTACTTTCTGTGAATCTTCCCAGGTGGGCTAGCTCAATGTCACCTCTCCCTTTCTGGGACACTAAGAGCACTCATTACCCATTTGGTTCCTTCTTCATACATTGTATTCTATAACTTTGTACCTTAATCTCTCTCCCAACTGGAGTGAACGTATGTGCATGCTTCACGCCTTTTCATAGGCTTATTAAACAAGCCAGTCCAGTGTGAAGCAAGGGATGAGAACTCACTGATTATATATATTTTACCTTAGAATAATGTAAATTAATTTACATAGACTGAATTTACAATATCATTGCTTCATGTGTCTTCCTTACACCGTTAAATTGAACATTGGGATGGAGAGACAAAGAGCAAGCACCAAAATTCTTCAAACCTGCATTTCAGAACTGACTTCTGAAAAACAACTTATTTCTCTGGGCCTCAGTTCTACTATCTGTTGAATAACAAAATTAAACAGGTAACTTTAAGATCCATCCTAGCGTAACTACTACTGAATATTATTTTATTAAAATTGACAGTGTTTGGAATGCACTCACTCATTTCCATGTGCATTTCAAAAAACTGGCCCAGTATAAGCTCTAACCTTATATAATGGCATTGGCCATAATCCTCACAACTGTAAACAATGGGGAAAAACAGCAAATTTCATACACTAGTTGTTTTACTTGCAAACACAAAATAATAATAAAGATATATAAAACCTAGAAGTCATTTCCTTTTAAAGTGCTTTTAACTTCCTTCATTGTTTCGCCTGGAACATTTTTTTTTTATTACTTCATTTATCAGATGCTTAAAAACTCTGAAGAATGAAGTTAACTAATTGTCCATTAGATACCATGGATCTTTCATCTATTTAAGGATGTCTACTTGATGCAGTTCCTCTCATTAGGCAGAGCTGTGAGCTTTGCTGTGCACTCACAGATGGTATCCTGGCTTCTGCAGCAATGGGCACTTAAGCTCCAGGAAGCTCTGTTGAGAAAGGGATGTTTTAATAGAGCAGCCCACATCCAACCTCTCACTCTTGTCTAAGTACCTGCTGGTGATGATCACTTTGATCCTGCTGCTCTAAGTGGAGTCATTAAAAGAAATGCAACTTTCAGCATGATTGGGAAAGATTGGAAACTTCCTTCTTCATCTGAAGGTCAGTTCCACCAAACATCAACTTAGTGATTAAGCAGAAATCAGATAATCCTTACTGTTAAAGAATTCTAAGAGATCATTAAATCTCTTCTCTCCCAGCAGTTGGAGGGAAAAAAAACACAAAACTAAACTAAACTAAAATTTAGTAAATCAATGGTTATTATTCTTGCCTTTTTTTTTTTTTTTTTTTTTTAGATACAGGTAAGAAGACACTATAGTATCTCCCAGAACTTATTTCAGCATTTCATATAATTATGGTAATATTGGGGACATTTTATTCAGAACCCCTTTATACCTCTGTACAGTGGTAAAAGTGTGAAAGATCATTTGTCAGTTTGGTATTATCTTTATTAAAACAAGACTACACGAAATTAAGTTTGAGCACAGTATGGCAGAGAGGTTGAAGTGTGGCTGGGAGACTATTTTCTATGCTTATTTAATAGGTTACTAAACAAGAAAATAATAAGTTTAATGTTGAATGAGGAATGTAATTTTTTAAAATATATTTTATTTATACACTGGTTTTCCACAGGTATGTATAAAAAACTGACAGAAATTGAGCTATATCATTTTCTGGGGGATGTATCAAAAAAGCAGCTGAAATAACATCTGTCCTCAGGAGTCTGGAATCGATTTGAGTAAGAGAATAATGAGAACTGAAGAATGGAATTGAGACAGAGGAGGGATCAAAGGGACCAGAGGAAAAGAGGACAGAGGGAAAGGGGATGATAGGATGGGATGAACCTGAAGGGAAGGGGGAGGGCGCTGTAGGGACGGGGGTAAGGGAGATGTTGAGAGGAATAGGGGGGAGGAGGGATGCATTCGGGTGACCCTAGAATCTATGTAAACACAATTAATTAAATTTTAAAAATCAGGCAGCCAGGGAATATAAACGTGTAGGTAATTTATAATATTAGGAGAGTATTATTGACCTTCTGAGGTGCCATAATAATTTGATAGTGAAGTGGTTGGCCTGTATTTACTTTGATTTGATTGGGTATAATGGTCATACAAGTTTCAGGTATACAACATAATGATTCGATATTTGTGTGTACAGCGGTCCCTCGCCATATAGCAGTTCACTTTTTGCGGTCTCAACTATATCACTCATTTTTAAATTGTATATATCTAATTTTGTATTGCAAATTTTTTACTATATTTCAGGATTTTGTGGTATATAGGTATTTTTATGCATTTAGTATTTTAATTATTTTGCAGTAAAATAAGCATTTTCTAGCCTAAAATTTTTCAATGTAAAAAAATATTAACCAAAACATATTAAAAGAATATTAAATCATCATCTGCATCATTAAAAAGAAAGAGAATACAAGCACATAGAAAGGATAGTATTTACAATTAGATACAAAACAAACAAAGGGTAATATAAGCCAGCATAAAGGGTCACTACATTTAATATAATCAAGTACAAAAATAAAGCCTAAAGCTTATATTTATACAATATAATCAAGATAGTCAAGAGATAACTATTATTCAGATTAATGTTCCATATGAAATTTTGGCTTGAAATGATCTTTAAAGAAGCACAAGAGAGAAATAAATTTTAGGTGAGAAAATGCAATGAATAAAAGCTGAACCAACTTATTTAACTGGCTGAGCCTAATATAAACACTCATCTGGAAAGAATCCTACCTCTTTTGTTCCTGAAGGACTTTATTACTTTGTCACCAACATGGTCTCCATGACCATCTGTTTTATTTTTCCTTATTTCAGTTGTATATTTATAAAATTGCACCCTCCGCTTTCAATAGCCTCAGGGTACAAGTACCAATAAAATTCCCATTGATTAAAGTATTAAAATACATGAAAAGGAACAATAGCCAGCAGCAATAATGATTAAACACATCAGTATCAAACAAAACAAAATTGTATTAAAAACAACAGCCTTCTTAATTCTTTCTCTTAAAATAGAGCAGGCCAGCTTAGAATGAAGGAAAGAGGTGTGAGTAACTATACATAAAAACCTTGGCTATAACACACAGCAAAACTTTCATATTACTGTTTGACTCAGTTTCTGAGTAGCCTCTGCACAATTTCCTTCCCCTTCTGTATGCCTCTGTTACTTTAGCTGTCAAAATGGGAAGGAAACTGCTCATCATCTAGGAAACTGCACTGTCTCCTAGAAATGTGAGAAAAATAAAAAAAGAAATTTCAGGTGACTTAAAAACTGACTCGGTACAATTATTTGTTGTTCCTAACATTACTTCTTATAGAATTTCTTGAATATTTTATCTCTGATGTGTCCCTACTCTGATAGTAAAATCTGTATTTTTAGAGATAAACTCTGTATCATAGATACCATATTATCATAAACATAGAAAAGCTATATAAATACTTACAGCTATTATTTTGTTAATATTTATAGCTGATGACTGTGTCAGAAGTAAATGACCTTGCCTTCCATGATACATTCCCAACTTTACTGGACACATTTCTAAAGCCCTTTATTGAAACAACAGAGACTAAATTATTATCATACAAAGTTTGGGTTGACTTCTTACTGGGCGGGGGGGGGGGGAGGCACAAAGAACCAGATAGAAGGTGATGGAAGACAATTTGACTTTGGGTGATGGGTATGCAACATAATTAAATGTCAAAATAACCTGGAGATGTTGTCACTGAACATATGTACCCTGATTTATCAATGTCACCCCATTAAAATTAGTAATAATTAAAAAAGAGAGAAAAAAATAAAAAATAATTTTGGGTTGACTTCAAAAGCAATGTACAGGTGTATGCAAAACTATTTTTCTATCTATATCAGTAAATACAACTCTCAAGGTAAACTTACTGCCCAAGGATACCAACCGGCTTATTTTCTTTTAAGCCTTAATTTCTAAATTTAACTCTACAAGGCTATTCTTTATTGCAGTATTCACAGAGTCTATTTTAAACACTTAGTAGATGCTTATAGGTACAAACACACACATGAACTCATTATTCTTTTCTTGGAAAGAGAGGACACAACTGGTCCTTATTGTTATTGCAAAAAGATGTTGGAAAAATAATTCAGTAAAAATCAGACCAACTATGTATGCTACCCAACAATCATGATAACAAGAACAATTGGTAGAAGTGTATTGTTCTCCAAGTTTCATTGTGTTCATTGGATACTACTTAACCATCTACTTTCAGGTAAAATGTAATTGTTTTACCTTGTTATTCATTTAATCCAGCAATGGGGATAGTCAACAAAATATTTTATTCTTTCTTAAATTTAAACCAATTGTTGAGGCCTCCATTTTTTCCCCACATTAAAATTATCAAGAAAGAAACTCAAAAAATTTTAATTAAAAAGTATATAGTGGTGTTTTTATACAAAAGTTAGCAGTTCTACAGATGGTATAATTCTAAATGAGACAAATCAAGTGTATTGATAAAACAAAGAGATTAAGAATATATATGCTATTTTATCAGAGGAGCAGTGGGCTGAATTCTCTTTGTTGTATGGGCACTGGTGAGACAGTTGCCATGCTCCTGGTAACCACAAAACAGCAAAGAATATGATGCCGTAAGAATGACTTACGTACTGAAAACACTATAAACTCAGACACTTCTCTACGGATACTTATGACATATCTTCTGGTTAAAAGCTAATAAACTTCTTAAATAATACTAAGATCTGGAAAAATCTGTAAATTCTAAGATTATATATGGTAAACATTCCCTTAGAAATTTAGCAGCTCTTTTTCAATCTATAGGTTTTTATAGCAGGAACATAGGAATGTATTGCTGCTGAGGAAGAGGTCAGATATCTATAAAGTTAAGGACAACCCTACATGTTGCTGGAACAAGCACTTTGATATAAACAGTGTTTATAGATTTCTTTAAGCATTAAACTAGATTTTCTCCAGTATTAAACACTGGAATTTTAATTTTTTTTTATATTGGAGTCACTCTTTTCAAATATGATTACCTTTATTAAATTATACAAATATCATTATATATTTTATTGAACAAATAGGTATTATAACTGGATGCCTTTTAATGGAATTCATTACTCTAGAATGAAACTTATATCAGCAAACAAAAAGAACTTAAGTTTGGGGAGATAAAATAAATGTAGAGACTCAAATATATAATACATCAGATGATGATAAGTGTTGGGAAGAAAAACAAATCAGGACAAAGGAATGGAGGGTAATAAATTGTGTAAAAAGGAAGTAATTTTAGATAAGTTGGTGAGGGCTGGCTTTGTGTAGAGACCTGGAGGAAGTGAGAAGATCTGAGAGAAGAGTGTTTTGTAGAAAACAAAACACTCTGAGAAGAGGGTTTTATAGGAAAACAAAACAAAACACTCTTCAGGACTCGAAAGGGAGTCTTGAGACTTTTGTGAAATAGGAAGACAGCCAGTGAAGTAAGTTAAGTGAGCAAGACTCATGATTCCGATGCAAATTATTGTAGTCTATTACAAAGTCTTTTTTAAATATTATCATCTGATTTATGTTTACAACAATATAGTGCAGTACATAGCACAGATAATGACCTCCATTTTCAGGTGAAAAACTCTGGATTCAAGTATTTAGTTCTGCTGTCTAAACTATAGAAGGGGGTTGATAAAGCTCAAAGCTAAGTGTATTGACATGAGGTTTAATAATTTTTTCAATACTTCACACATTTTCTTCTCAGAGATTACATTGATACTCAGAAGATTCCTTCCAAATCTAGAAGTCTATATCTTTAAAATTTTGTTTTCAAGGAGTGTACATAATATTCATATATGTTTATGCAAATGATCAAACACTAACACACAGTGTTGGGCAGATAAAATGTATTATGCTCACTTTGTTAAAAATAGGCGCTGCCCACGTGAGGCCGTTGCCCAGGTGATATTAATGTGTGTTGAGAATCCTTGTAGCCTGGGGCTTGGTTTTGGGATTAAGCCTTTCCCACCCTTTTTGATGTGGGGTGGTACAATCCAATCATGCCTCAGAGAAGTGACTTTGTATTAGAGACTTCCCTATTATGTATATTGGATTAAGGGTTTGGATTTCTACACTATAAAATGGGGAGTGGGAGCTTGTGCTCTTGGTTCCTGAGGTTAGCATGAGAGAGCAGAGAGAGTAGAGCCAGCAGCAGAAGGAGGCCACGTGGAGGAGGCCAGGAAAAGCAGCCAAGATGGCGGAGTGCTGAGTGAGATGCCAGTTTGTGTACAGTTTGTATCTGGGATAAGGAAGGAGATGGGGAACTAAGGAGAATAAGGCTGGTGAGCTAGAAACCTTTGATTCTAGGAAACTCGGGTAAGTCAGTGGCTTTGTGAGCACTGAATGTGATTGGGTTTTGGAGCCCAGTGTGTGTTTTTACTTGCCTGCCGGGTGCAAGCTAGGATTAAAGACTATGGCCCACCAGTTTGTGGCTCCATTGTTTCTTTACCAACTGTCCGAATCCAATGCGAACCTGCATGGGCTGGGCGGCTGTGATGGTGGCCCTGGCCTTGGCTTCTGGCTTTACACACAGATATAGGAAAAATTTCTGAGATATTTTATTCTCAAAAGCAGTAGAGCCAAGGGCCATTGGACACTTTGTGGAGAATGCATTACAAGATGTCTAGGGCCTGTAGTGAAAAGTCTTACCTTGGAGAGACCACCTGTAGTGATAAAACAGCTCTTACACAACCATAGGCTCTACATCCAGATGTCCTGAAACATGAAAGAGCAAGGAAATAAAAAGTACAATTAGTTACTCTATTCTATTTTTGTTGTTAGAGGATCAGGCATTAGCTGTCAGAAGAATAACTCCACAAGTACAACACTAACAACATCTGTCCTTCCTCAGAGTGGTCTGCCTCGCCCAGTCTTTGGTAATTCACAGCACATGTCAAATGGACTGCATTTGTCTGCAACAACTTCAGCTTTAGATATGAATATCTTGAACACTGTGCACACTCACACATGTGAGTGTGCACCCATGTACATGTACACACACATACACAATTATCTCCAGTTTTGTATTCTGCACTTCCAATGTGACGTATTCTTTGCTGTTTGTCTTTTATTTTAATCTAATCTAACAATAAAAGTGACAACAGGTAAGAGGTTTAAAACATGTAATTTTACACATCAATCTATTTACTGCAAAGATTTCCACAAACCTGAAGCTATTTCATTTGCTAGTAAATTAAATTCTGACATCAGTGTGTAGATTGTGTGTGTGTGTTTAAAGACCCTTTAATAAGTACATTGTTTACATAACAATTGCTCCTTGCTTTTCTAGGAAGCTGTAGGTTTGTTTCTTTCCAGATGTCCCCAAACTACGGCCCCATGGGCCACATGCTGCCCCCTGAGGCCATTTATCCGGCCCCTGCCACACTTCCAGAAGGGGCACCTCTTTCATTGGTGGTCAGTGAGAGGAGCACTGTATGTGGCAGCCCTCCAATGGTCTGAGGGACAGTGAGCTGGCCCCCTGTGTAAAAAGTTTGGGGACCCCTGCTTTAGACAATGCTCAAAGAGGTGGGGTAAGGGGGGCTGTTCTTCCTGATGAAAATGGCTGCTCTGAACAAATCTAAGAAACCTTGGAGAAGATTATATACTCTTGACAGCCCAAATGTGATAAGTATATCAAGATTTAGTGCCCCTTTATTAGTTTCTCATACAAGAGAATGCCACAGCTGCCAAATTTGAATCATTCCCCTCATTTTTCCTGATCTAATCAGTATGAAAATGGTGACTACCTGAATATTGCCTCCATGTGAACTTTGAACTAAATAAGGTGAGATCAACCTTATTGTATTGCTCCCTGATTAGAGCTCCGATTAGTGCTTCTTCTTTTATTTCCATTCTCCAGATTGAGATAATGCACAGACTCCTGAATTACTGGGCCTGGCACCTGTTTCTGCATCAGCCCCATTCTAATAAATTTGCTGAGAGTTGGGGGAATTCATAGGTTTCTGGGAAAGTTTAATTACTGCCAGGGTCTGCCCTTTCATCTCTTGTCTTTTCCATAACTTCAGACTAAAAGGAAACATTCCTCAAAGTTGTGTAGTGTGTTTGTTTCATTATATTGGACAATGTCTGAATCCAAAACCACATTGGTCCAGCCACTCTCAGTACAGGCTCTACATTTTCTGCTGAAACACTTTTGTAGAAAAACAGGCATTGAAAACTCAGTACCCCTCCCCACAAAAAAAAATTTTTCAACTGACAGAAAATCTTTTGCTGTTATCTGAAAAGATTTGGCATTAAATAAAAAGACAATTGAGCTGGGTTGGAAAAATAATGGGCAGCTCTCCTGTTGTTCAGTTCCCTAAGTGGAGAAGTCTATTCTGCGGGAAATAAAATGGGGAGACAGTATCTCTCCCAGAGACCCAGGGAATGTAACAGAACAAAGCAGCTTTCTGTCCACTGCAAGAGCATTGCTTGTTCATACGGACAGACTCCTACTCTTTCCCTTTTTCCTTCAGCCGTTATGACGTGGCATTAACTTGAAAAAGGGTAGAAAGTAGGGCAGGAAAGGCAGGTTTTGTGATCACACAGGAAATGCCACATATGGAAGGTGTCCTCTGCACATTGAAGACTGAAAGCTTTTAAGTCAAGCATCTTAGGTAGCAAATGACATACATCCAATTCTAAACAAAGTTAAAAAAAAAAAAAGCTAGGATTGATTATTTATATTGGGTCAGAAAAACTAAGGACAATTGCCACTGTTTATTTTTATAAATAAAGTTTTATTGAACAAAGTTACCATCATTCTTTATACATCATCTATTACTGTCACTGTACTACAATAGTAGAGTTGAACAATTGAGCCAATGACTATTTGGACCTCAAGACTTAAAAATATTTAGTATCTGGTCATTTACAGAAAAATTTTGCCAACCTCTCTACCTCCTTCTATTACATTATTCAAAGATGGTTCTAGATTCAGGAATGTATATTGCTTAAGGTCTCACTTCCAACTCTATCTCTCAGCACTAAATTCCTGTAAGTTAGGTCTATTCCCAAATGATTTTAATATGTGTTAAGAAAATTGACAAAAATCAAGAAAAATGGTAAATAAAAGAATTAGGAAAACAGAAACTTCCAGTATTAGAAATGACAGTGGGAACATTACTAAAAACCTGACAAGAACAGCATAAGAAAATTATAATTAAGTCCAATAAACCTCATGTGTAAAATTAGTCTCAACAAAAGATTTGTGAACTAACCCATATCTTTATTAAGCCAAAATTTTATTTTGACAAGAATATCACTTAGGTAAGTCATTGAAGGGTAGGGGGAACCCTTCAATACGGAATGTTGAAAAACCTGGATAATTGTTTGAAAGAAACAACAGAATAAATCTCAATCTTCTACCTGATAACATACACAAACATTATTTTGGCATTGATCATAGATATATCTAAACCTAAAAGCTAAAGGTATGAAGCTTTTCGAACAAAATACAGGAAAACATTATTTAACCTTTGGATAAATAGTTTTCTTTAGATAAGACAAAAAGCACTAAGAACAAAAGGAACAAGATGATAAACTAGAAGACATCAAAATGAAATATATCTGGTCTTTCAAATAAATCATTAAGAGAATGAAACTGTACAAGTTGAGAAAACATTTTCCTAAATATATCACACGGTGTTTTATCAGAATATATCGAATACTCCTACAGATCAAAAACAGACAAAAACCCAAAAATGCCCACTCTTGTGATCTTCACAAAATAAAGCAAAAGAATAGCTAACGAGCAAATTTAAAAGAGATTGTCATTCTTAGATAGCAGAAAATAGCAAATTCAAACTACTAGATATCGTTTCATACGTACTAGTATTGATAAATTCTGGCATCTCTGTACAAAATATTCTTGAGGAAACAGAACAAAGAACCTTATGATTTTTTTGCTGGGAGTTACAAATGTAGCAACCGCTTTGGAAATTAGTTTTTTTATAAAGTTAAAAATAAGCCTGCCTTGTAACACAACGATTCTACCTTAGGTAGTTACCCAAGAGAAATGAAAACATATGTCCTGAAAGACTCTATTCTTCGTAGTTCTAAATAGGAAATGACTTAACTGTTTATCAAGAGATAAAAAATAAAACAATATTGTGATATATGTATACATAGATTACTCCTCCTAAGTTAAAAAAAAAAAAGAATGAACTACAGATAAATGCAACGTAATGTAGGAATGTCAAATTTTATGTTTAACTAAAGAAGCCAGAAAAGAAGTACTCAGTTATATAGTCTTAGAACAGATAAGATTTTATTCTGGCCTGACCTGTGGTGGCGCAGTGGATAAAGCATCGACCTGGAAATGCTGAGGTCGCCGGTTCAAAACCCTGGGCTTGCTTGGTCAAGGCACATATGGGAGTTGATGCTTCCAGCTCCTCCCCCCTTCTCTCTCTCTGTCTCCCCTCTCTCTCTCTCTCTCTGTCTCTCCCTCTCCTCTCTAAAATGAATAAATAAAAAAAAAAAAGATTTTATTCTGATATAAATCAAAAGTGATTATAGAATTGTACATATGAAACCTATATAATTTTATTGAGCAATGTCACCCCAAAAATTCGATAAAAATATATTAAAAGACCATATAAATAAATATATATATATTATATATATATATTTATATATAGACAGCGATTAGGGAATAGGAATTGCCTGAAATATGTTCACAGAAACATCTGGGTTGATGGAAATATGGAAATTTACATTAAGGTTGGATGAATTGATGGTTATATTTATTTATACTGTTGTCAAAACTTATCAAACATCATGCTTAAAATCCATTTATTTTAAATTATTTAATATTTATAATAAATAAATAAACTAATAAATGAATAAATAAATGCAAACCAAGCAAACAAAACAACTATTATTCCTGCATGACAAGCTCTTTCTAAAAGAGCATTCTGGGCAAGTATTTGTAAACAGATCAGATTAAAATTCTAAGTATATTAATTCTAGTTATAACCTAGGTTAAGTTACTCAACTTTTCTTCACCTAAATTTTCTAATCATCTCTAAAATGGGACTATAAACTAATTAAAATATATCAAGTACACACAATAAAACCTAGAACATAGTTTGAATGAAATACATAACTATTAACTTTTTAAATTATTTATTTAAAAAAAGGAAACTGAACAGATCAGAATACATAGAATTTTGCCAAAATTTATTTATAGCTTCACATACTTTCATTATTAAACAGAAGTACTAAAATATACCTTTTGCTAGTCAGTTTAGAAAAGAATAGCTGAACTGCAGAGAAAAAATAAAATAAATGATTAACAAATATAAATATTTTAAATAGTATATAAATTAATTTAAAAATCTCATAACAAAATAAAAATACACAAATTATTACAAACTTTAATAGATAAAACAAAAACAATCTGAGACATGGAGTTCTAAAAGTTTCTACATAATTATATATGCTTTATAATGAATTTGCTAAAAACTCAAATAAAATTTTGAAATACTACTTTATATTCCCACCAACAGTGTATGAGGGTTCCTTTTTCTCCACAGCTTCTCCAACATTTGCTATTACCTGTCTTGTTGATAATAGCTAATTTAACAGGTGTGAGGTGGTATCTCATTGCAGTTTTGATTTGCATTTCTCTAATAACTAAAGAAGATGAGCATCTTTTCATATATCTGTTGGCCATTTGTACTTCCTCCTGGGAGAAGTGTCTGTTCATGTCCTCTTCCCATTTTTTTATTGGATTGTTTGTTTGTTTGTTGTTGAGTTTTATGAGTTCTTTGTATATTTTGGATATTAGGCCCTTATCTGAGCTGTTGTTTGAAAATATCATTTCCCATTTAGTTGGATTTCTGTTTATTTTGTTATCAGTTTTTCTTGCTGAGCAAAAACTTCTTAGTCTGATGTAGTCCCATTCATTAATTTTTGCCTTCACTTCTCTCGCCATTGGAGTCAAATTCATAAAATGCTCTTTAAAACCCAGGTTCCTCAAAAAACTGAAAATAGAACTACCTTATGACCCAGCAATCCCTCTACTGGGTATATACCCCCAAAACTCAGAAACATTGATACGTAAAGACACATGCAGCCCCATGTTCATTGCAGCATTGTTCACAGTGGCCAGGACATGGAAACAGCCAAAAAGCCCGTCAATAGATGACTGGATAAAGAAGATGTGGCACATATACACTATGGAATACTACTCAGCCATAAGAAATGATGACATCGGATCATTTACAGCAAAATGGTGGGATCTTGATAACATTATACGAAGTGAAATAAGTAAATCAGAAAAAAACAGGAACTGCATTATTCCATACGTAGGTGGGACATAAAAGTGAAACTAAGAGACATTGATAAGAGTGTGGTGGTTATGGGGGGAGGGGGGAAAGGGAGTGGGAAAGTGGGAGGGGGAGGAGCACAAAGAAAACTAGATAGAAGGTGACAGAGGACAATCTGACTTTGGGTGATGGGTATGCAACATAATTGAAAGACAAGATAACCTGGACTTGTTATCTTTGAATATATGTATCCTGATTTATTGATGTCGCCCCATTAGAAAAATAAAATTTAAAAAAAATTTTGAAATACATTAATTTCTATGAAAATACAAAATACTGAACAAATACAAAAATGGAATAATGAAAAAAGTCATCAAAGATGTTGGCAAGTTTATGATCGCTTTTAATTCCCACAAGAAAGTCAGTTTTACCATTGAGTTACTTCTAATTCATGAATATAATTTCAACAAGATATAATTTGGTTGAAATATACAAAAATCTCAAAACTCTCCAATTCTTTTTTTTTTTTTTTTTTTTTACAGAGACAGAGACAGAATCAGAGAGAGGGACAGACAGGAATGGAGAGAGATGAGAAGCATCAATCATCAGTTTTTAGCTGCAACACCTTAGTTGTTCATTGATTGCTTTCTCATATGTGCCTTGACTGTGGGCCTTCAGCAGACTGAGTAACCCCTTGCTCAAGCCAGCGACCTTGGGTCCAAGCTGGTGAGCTTTGTTCAAACCAAATGAGCCCGTGCTCAAGCTGGCGACCTCGAGGTCTCGAACCTGGGTCCTCAGCATACCACTCCGATGCTCTATCCACTGTGCCACCGCCTGATCAGGCTCCAATTCATTTTTAAAACTTAAATTTACTACCTGGATAATTATCATTTCTAGTTTAGGTGTTTGTGTACGTGTGCACATGTACACATTAAAAATCTTAAAAAAATATATTCGTCAAATAATTTTAACAATATCATTTGAATAATTCCAAAGAAAAAATCCTCATCCTGGAATTGTAACTTAATATTAGAAAATTCATAATTTAATCATTTGAAAATATATAAGCATATTGCATAAAATGGATCATTAAGGAGACATGATACTTATGGTAGATTTCAAATATATTATTCCAAATAGAATTAAAATACATTTAAATAACTAAAAATAAAAGTGCACTTCACAATTTAATATTATGTACATATAATTATTACAGGTTTAAAACTAAGCATGCAATATTAGAATTCTCAACAAATTTGTAATCATTATTTTTATGAAAACTTCTTCAAGATATTCTGGCCATTTCAGTAAGATATGAAATAGTATTAAAGATACTATTAGTATATTTAATTAGTGCTCTGGCCAGTTGGCTCAGTGTTAAAGCATCAGCCCAGGGTGTGGATGTCCCGGGTTTGATTCCTGGTGAGGGCACAGAGGAGAAGCACCCATCTGCTTCTCCAACCCACCCCTCGCTTCTTTCTTTCTCTCTCTCTCTATCTCTCCCTTCTCCCCTCCTGCAGCCATCACTTGATTGGAGCAAGCTGGCCCCGGGTGCTAAGGATGGCTTCATGGCCTCTAATTCAGGCACTAAGATGAGTTCAGTTGCTGAGTGAGGAAGCAATACCCCAGATGGGCAAAACCTTGCCCCCTACTGGGCTTGCTGGGTGGATGCCCCAGTTGGGGCACATGTAGGAGTCTATCTCTGCCTCCTCTCCTCTCACTGAATTAAAAAAAAAAAAAAAGATAGAAGTTAGTAAAAAAGAAAGAGAAATTATCATTGCAAATAATATTTCTCTATATATGTAGAAAATCAAATATAATATACAGAAATAAGCTTAGAATTAATCATATAACTTAAGGTCTCAAACAGTTGGCATGTCTGTGTATCATAAATAAGCAGTTGAAACATTTAACATTGCTGTAGCAAATTATTTACAAAATATTTAAGGTAATTTATATTGTAAGTCAGTCAGTTTTCCCAAATAAATGTATAAATAGTAACAAAATTTATGGAGTTAATATAATTTATTTAGGTTTTTTTTTTAAGGCAATGGAGCAAGAATGGCTGTGCAGGGTTGACTTTGATAGATTATTTAAAAATTTTCCAACACTAAATATCAAAATGACTACTTTAAAAAACTAGTAATATGAGTAAATCTTGCCGCTCAATCTTTGAGATAGTAAATGGGTTATTATTGTTAGAATAAAATAAAATAGAGATCAGGGTTGAAGATCTCCTGAGCAGACAAAACCAGTTAAGCCATGTAAGCAAAACAGAATCTAGTTTATTCCATGAGTGTATGCAAAATGTAACTTAGATTATTTCTTATGGATGTATCTGATAATCAGAAATAAAAGATATCATCTTCTTAAAATGGTATAATTACTTTTAGCCAATTTTCTCCTGTTTGGAAACGCTCACTGCAATAAGCAATCATTGTAAAGTTTAAACAACTTCCTCACTTTCACTTTTTATAACTATCCTGTGACGTCATGCCGCTGAGCTTCTTACCAGTGTCATGTTTGAAGTATCCCTATTTGGGAAGTTTCTCTCTTGCTCATGAAATATTCATATCAATTAAAGGCCTCAAAATATGTTTAGCTATAATAAATGACAATAATTAAAACAAATTTAATGTAGATCTTTGTGTTTTTTTTTTTACAGAGACAGAGAGTCAGACAGGAACAGAGAGAGATGAGAATCATCAGTCATTAGTTTTTCATTGCGACACCTTAGTTCAGGGGTCCCCAAACCTTTTACACAGGAGGCCAGTTCACCATGCCTCAGACCGTTGGAGGGCCGGACTATAAAAAAAACTATAAACAAATCCCTAATGCACACTGCACATATTTTATTTTAAAGTAAAAAAACAAAATGGAAGTAGTACTGTACGTGAGCAAAGCCGAGCTTTGCATCTGCATCCTGTGCTCCTCTCACTGACCACCAATGAAAGAGGTGCCCCTCCCAGAAGTGCGGCCGGGGGCCGGATACATGGCCTCAGGGGGTCGCATGCGACCTGCAGGCTGTGGTTTGGGGACCCCTGCCTTAGTTGTTCATTGATTGATTGCTTTCTCATATGTGCCTTGACCGTGGGGCTACAGCAGACCCAGTAACCCCTTGCTCAAGCCAGCGACCGTAGGTCCAACCTGGTGAGCTTTTGCTCAAACCAGATGAGCCCGCACTCAAGCTGGCAACCTCAGGGTCTCAAACCTGGGTCCTCCGCATACCAGTTCGCCGCTCTATCCACTGTGCCACTGCCTGATCAGGCAATAGATCATTTTTTGTAACAGGTGTATATATATATGTATGTATATATGTATAGCATATAATAAAGAGAACATTTCCTATAACTGAGAAATAGAATTTAAACTTAAGAAAGTTTGATAAAAAGTCATCGAGTCTTAGATTGTATCATTTGGAAAACAAATGTGTGGTGAATTAATGAATAAACATATCACAAAATTATACAAAAAATAAACATTAGAAGAATTTACAGGTAAAAACTGACCTGAAGATTTAAAAATAATAAGAATAAAAATATAGTTTTAGGAAAATACTAATTTGGTTTACTATCTCAAATTTTATTTCTCTGTACTTTGAAATTTGACAACATATTTGAAGCATAAGTGAAAAGATATGGAGAGATTTTTAATATATTTGAGAAAAGATTAGCATAAGAACTTCTAAGAATTAGTGAGAAAATTAAATATACAAAAGACGAAGTAGTAAATAGGTAGATATTTCAGAAAAAATGGAAATGCTTAATAAAATATAAAAAGTATTTGCTATGATTAGTAATCAAAGATATATAAATTGTACAATTTGGTTTTTATTACATTAGAAAATATACAGAGAAGATACATTAAAATCGTTTAATCCCCTTCCAATGAAAGAATTAATTAATATACTATTTCAAGTTATTTATTTAAGGTGAGAAATTTATAAATGATAATACCCTTTAAACTAGTGATTCCTTAATAGAATTATATAGAAGTAACAATACACATATAGACAAGAATTAATGTAGCAAATTTTATATTTATTAACAATAAAAAGGGAAACAAATAATGAATAATATTTAACTGGTTGAAAAAAATCAATATTTAAATCAAGGATTGCTGAACAGACAATTATATTCATGTCTTTGAAAACAATTTATAGATAGAAAATATGCCCATGTCTGGCTTGTTTTGATTTAAAAATGCAGTATTATATAATCCAAATTAATAATAGTATGACATGGATTTATACCGAAATTCCAAAGTATTTAAAGCTACATAAAATACACCTCTTGGGATATTTTTAGAATTTCAATTTGTTCAAAGATGTGAATATTATTTCTATATTAAAAAGATAATTTAAAATATATACCATTTCAAAAATGAACTCATTAACATTTTGCCACTTGTTCCCTCTCTCTCTCCCTCACAGACACAAACAACACACAAACACATGAACAAACAACCTAGCTACTAAAAATACAATCTACTGAATAACTCCTATGTTCTCCAAGCAAGGCTACCTTTCTTTTGTTCAGGAAATTCAAAGAGGAACATAAAATTAAAATCATACATCCTAATAATTTACTAGGAAAGATGAAGCATATATATATATAAAATTGAATTAATACTTTGAATTGTACACATTTTCACATCAAAATGAAACATAAAGAGATCACCATGGAGAGACTGTATTGAATTTCAAACTTGAGTTTGTCCCTGATAAATAGGATTTTGGTAAACAGAGATCACAAAGATTTTCTAACGTAAGTATTTGGTTAGTTTCTTTAAAAAACAAACAAACAGAAAAAAAACAAGGCAAGATAATATGGACACCTACGTAAAATCTATTCCCTTAATTCCCTTGCTTTGCCAATGGAGGGTCAACAGAACCATCTTTTGCTGTGAAAGATGGCATAGTAATTGTGGGCCCTTCAATAAGTAACATGAAATGCAATCATGAAGCAGCCTCCAGAACCACTCAGCCAGGAAATGTTAAGATGCATTCTGTAGTAGAAAATAGCAGCTGTCTTAAAAATAGTTTCTTATTGATTAGAGAGTAGGGCAGGCCATTTTTAAGGCTTACTCCCTGGAAACTTTACCTTGTTGTTTGTCATCATGAAAATATGTGTAGTTTTTTCCAGAAAAAGTGCATAGAACAATGGAAGAAATGTTAAGACTAAGAATCCTGACACTTGCTTTCTTTCTCATCTCATACCAACAAAAAGCCTATTTATATAACAGTCATTTGGTCTTCCTAGGTAAATTTCCTGCTTATGGCTGAAAAACACCATCTGTATGCTGAAGACTCAAAAATCTATTTTTCCATTCTCCATGACTTCCTGAATTACCAGTAAAAAACATTTATTTGATATACCCTTAATGACCCCTAATATACCTGTCATATCAAGATACAGCTCTGGATTTATAATATAAACCTGTAACCCACACATGTCTTATCCATCTCAGTAAATAGGCAGGCACCATGTTACTGCTCAGCCAAAAATCTAAACATCAATCCATTAGGAAATTCTGTCAAACTCTAAAACACATTATAAATGAATCTACTTCTCTTGATCTTTACTATTAATTTTCCTATTGGTCCTGTCCAGTTGGCTCAGTGTTAGAGCATTGGCCTGGCATGTGGATGTCCTGGATTCGGTTACCAGTCAGGGCACACAGGAGAAGCAACCCTCTGTTTCTCCATTCCCTGCCCTCTAACTTCTCTCTCTCTCTTTCTCTCTCTCTTTCTCTCCTTTCCTCCTCTCCCCTTCTCTTTTTTGACTCTCCTGCAGCAGCCATGGCCTAATTGGAGCAAGTTGGCCCTGGGTTCTGAGGATGGCTCCGTGGCCTTGGCCTCAGGCAGTAAGAAGAGCTCGGTTGCTGAGCAAAGAACAGCACCTCAGAGGGGCAAAGCATCCCCTCCTCATGGGCTTGCCAAATGGATCCTGTTTGGGCTGCATGTGGGAATCTGTCTCTGCCTCTCACTGAATAAAATAAAAAAATCATATCAATGCATTTCCTAAAGTTTTCAGTTGTTTTTTACTGACCGAACTTTTAATTGTGCCCAATATCCATTTTACCAACACTGCAAAGACCCATCTTTTAAAGATGTAAATCAGGTCATTTTAAAGCATACAAGCTACCCATTGGATTTTATCTTACTTAGGATAAAATCCAAACAACAAATTCTTGGCTTACAAACCCTTAAAAAAAAAGCCTTTCCTCTACTTCTAACCTCACCTCATAGGACTTTCTCATCATCTCAGCATTCCAGCACTCTCCATTTTATTGGGTCCCTTATATTTTTCAAGCTGTTTTCTACTAGGAGACATATTATCAAGGTTCACCAATATCTTGTTCTCTAAATCTAATCATGTGCAGCTCCACTCCTGAGACCTCCTTACAATTGAACAGGATGTTTGATAAAATCTGGCCAATAAAATAAAATCAGAGTGACATGTTCATTTTAGGCTAAATCATTGAAAAGATGATACGTGGTTCTCTAGTTTATCTTTCTTTGCCTCATCATGTATAAAAGTCTTATGTTCCATATAGCACAAGCAAACTATGGTGGGATTTCAGTCAGGGGAAACCGAGGCATGAGATGCTAACAGGCTGTGAGGAAGCAGAAAACATGCCCAGCCCTCCTGAGTCAATGCCTTGAGAAGTAATCTTTTATACATTAAATAAGAGATTAGATTATAGTAGATGTCTAGTAGATTACCTTGGTCTTTGAATAAGCTATTGTTTTTGTCTAAAACAAACAAAAAAGAACACAAAACTGCTCCCCTTCTTATTATTCCATACTTTACTTTCTGTCACTTAGATTTTAGTTTAAATAATCAAAATTGGACCCATCTACCTGGCATTCCATATAATGTCACCCTATTTAAAATCCTCTCTATATTTGCTGTCTGATATTTTTCTGGTTCTCTCATTTATTTATCTACATGCTCTTTGTCTCTTCTTCAGCTCCAATAAAACAATCTCAAGTTTTGCTTGCTGTTTAAGCCCTATAACTTCATCGTAGCCTCGGACATAGAAGGTAATCAAAAATATTTCCTAGGATATTTGTCAAATTAGTGATTATATTTTTTCTTGTTTTGTATTGAAGATTCTAACTTTATGATTCTACTTTTATGGTACCAAAGTGACAAATAAAGTAAAAAAGTCAATAATTACCTGCCAAGTCAGTTCGGCTAGTTTCTGAAAATCCTATAGAATTATTTCTAGGTTTATGGAAGAGTTACAATAGTATTTTTCAAATAGATGACTTAAACCTTATTTTTCATAAAAGAAAAGTATATATTCTCCCAGAGGTGCTTACATAACTAAGATAGTACAATCATTTTGATATTTGAATAATAATATAAAACAGCTTCATACAAGACCCAGCATGTGCCCCTATAAATAAAGCATTGTTAGGCAGGTAGCTTATGTGCATGATGCCTGAAGGTACCTTAAAGAGGTACTCCGAAAAGCATGAAATTGTTGAAAGCTTTCAATTCCTGAAAGCATCCAAGGCAAACATCAGAGATAAAGATTACTTGAGCTATGTCTGTCTTATGGTGTTAATTAAATGCCAATTTTTTTTTTCTCTTGAGAATTAGATTCATATTCTCCTCTGAGAAAGACAAGATCAGAAAGTCTGTCTGTCACAAATTGTAAGATTCCCTATCTTTATGTGAAATCCCAGGAGGTATTGTTTGTTTACATATTCTCCTCTAGTTAAGGTTGTAAATTTTTTTAAGTACTGTATATAATTTTATCAGAGTGGTAAATCTTGCAGTTTCATAGAAATTAAAATTAAAGCAGTTAGGGTCAGATATCATTTAATGTCATTTGGTCTAATGCTAAATCTTGATCTATATCTTACATTGGCAATAAAAGTATCTCTTACATGCATAGTATACAGTATGTGCTTATAAAATGACCTCTATGCTCTGGATGGTAGAAAAGAAGTACAACACACAATCTTGACATTAAAAAACCTTAAGGCTATGAAATTAAAATGAACTGTGTAAAGTCATAGGATCCCAGTATAAAGCAGCATATATCTAAGTATCCAGGGACAGCTTGGGGGATGAATTTGGCAATCATCAACACTTAACAAATGAAATTGGAGATATTTGTAATGAATGCTAAGTGCTAAGACCAGCATCCTAAGGATATGAAAACAATAGCCAGTTTTATAAAACCGTGACTTTAGAAGTGTCCCCAAATTAAATGAAATGTTTCACTGATGTACAAAACAGGAATCCTGTCAGTTAGAAACTCATAAAATAGCCCAGCTCTCTGCTCTTGTGCTTCCAGTCAAGATGGAGAAACAGTGATTATCCTCCCACTTGAACAATAGCCCTACTAAAAAAATAGACAAAATTAAAAAAAAAGTTTTAAGATACTAGATAGACACCAAGAAATAGAGGAGAGAGATTCTTGAGAGACAAGAAGAAAAAGGAAGTGAGCCCCAAGGTTACTGCCTGGAGAGAGTTTCTAGGCTACAGTATAGGCAAGTGGAAACCAGGTAGCCAGACAGACATCCTGAGTGTGTCCAGGAAGATCATTGCAGCTAGTGGCAGCATGACAGAGTACCTGAGAGTTGAGATTGCATTGAGAGAAATCCAACATCTGCAGGTGTGAGAATGCAGCATGGTACAGATCAATGTATACATATGAGGTAATTATCTGAGTCTGGAGATAAAAACCACCAAAAGGAATTATGGGACCAGTAAGTGACATTGCAACAGGAATACTGCCTGTTCTTATCAGCCTGACAGGGAAACTTTGTTAAGTCATATGACACTAGAGTACTTCTTGTGATGCTAGAGTAATCAGATTGATCTTGCCTTAATATTGAATAGTAGTTATGAATTAAAACATCTAAAAAGTGAGGCCTGAAATAACTGAACTATATAAGTAACTTACCTCTGTGCTAAATATTAAATAAATAAATAAAAGCTTAAAAAGATAAGAATTTAAAAATATCCATTACCCAAAAAAGGTAAAATTAATAGTAGGAATTTCATCAAAAGTTACCAGTATCTAAAATAGTGGAAATTATAACCTATCATGAAAAGAAAAACTAATAAAAATTGACTTGAATTAAAATTTGTGAAGATATTAAAATAGCAAATGTAACTTTATTACACGTGTTTCACAGTGAAGTAGAGATGTTAGACAGTTTTTTAAAAGACCCAAATCAAACTGAGATTAAAACTATAACGGCTGAGATAAAAACATGTTGGAAGAGATACATGCAGATTAGATATTATAGATAAAAGGATGAGTGAACTTGAAGACACTGCAATTAAAAGTATCAAAAATGAAAAATATTAGAAAAAGAATAAAAATAAATGAACAGAGCACTAATGAGTTGCAAAAGAACTTCAAGTATACCATGTGTAATTGGGTCCACAAAGAAGAGGAAAGATGAAAAAGAGAGAATAATACCAGAATAAATATGGGCAAAATTTATTCAGATGTAAGGAAAACAATACAGCTGCATATCTAGGAAACTCAATGAATCCAAGCACAAAATTACTTGAAAGAAACTACACTGAGGTACTTGATAATCAAATTTCTCAAAGAAAAAATATTTTATTATAAATGTAAATAGATAGTAAATATGTTATAATATATTCTATAAATTATAAATAGTACATTTATTTTAAACATGAATACTATAAAATATTTTTTCTTTATTTCATTTTTATTTTATTTTAGAAAAAAACTTTGCAAACCAAATTGCTTTCCAAAACTTTTTTAGACAAGCTCTTTTCTTATATACTTCCTTTAGTATACTTATGTTACTACTATTAGAGATATTTGGCTTAATCTGCATTTTATCTTGGGTTCTTCATCATCTTGGTTGACCTTTTCTTTTGATTTTTATGCTCTAAAATTTATCATTTGTGGTGTCAAGTTCCAATCCATTCACTCATGTGTACATCATCACAGTACCGTAGAGATTATCTCCTTTATTCCCAATATGTTCTTATACTCTTCCTTGTACACTATCGATTCTCCTACCCCAAACCCTGGCAACTTTAGATACATTTTTTTACAGTTCTATATTTTACAGAATGACAAATAAATTATATATATATATTATTACATTGGTTAATAAAACTATACAGGTTTCATGTACACAATTCTGTAATACCTCATCTGTATACTGCACTGTGTATTTACCACCCAAAGTCAAGTCTCCCTCCATCACCATCTATCCCCCTCTTACTGTCCTCCACCTTCCCCTAGTCCCCTTTCCTTTCTTCAATCCCCACACTGTTGTCAGTGTTTATAAATTTCTTTCTTTGCTTAATCCCTTTACATTTTTCACCCAGCCCCCAAACCCCCATGCCCTCTGACAGCTGTCAGTGTACATAAATTTTAAAAAGAAAAAAATAAACATAATATGTAGCTTGTTTCATTTGACTTCTTTCACTTAGCAATATGCGCTTAAAGATTCATGAATGTTGCATGAATCACTTGTACATTCCTTTTTATTATTGATTGGTATTCCATTGCATAGATGCGCATGAAATGTTTATGCATTCACCTGTTGGAGGGCATTTGGGATTTTGGTGATTATAAATAAAGCTGCTGCAAACTTTCAAGTACATACTTTTTCAATTCACTTGGATAAATACCTAAGAGTGGGACTGCTGAGTTGCGTGATAAATGTGTGTTTAACTTTATAAGAAACTGCTAAACTGATTTCTAAAGTGGCTATAAAAACTTTATTCCAATCACTAGTGCATGAGAGTTAGGCTTGCTCTCCAACCTCACTACCACTTAATACTGACAAACATTTTTTAAGACTTTATTTTTTAGAGGAGTTATAGATTCACAGCAAATCTGAGAGAAAGCTTCAGAGATTTCCTATATAAGCCCTGCTCTCAAATATGTAAAACCTCCCCCATTATCAACATCACCCACCAGAGTGGTATATTTGTTACATTAAATGAACTGACAACACATCGCAATCACCCCAAGTCCATAGTTTATTTTAGAGTTCACTCTTGATACTGTACATTCTATGGGTTTGGACAAATGTATAACAACCTGGATCCACCCTTATAGTCTTTTACAGAGTACTGTGTCCCTGCTGTAAAAATCTTCTGTGCTCTGGCTTTCATTCCTCCTCCAAGTCCCAAACCCTGACAAATAAACTTAAGATACTTTCTATATGACAGTTTTCTAAAATAAATTAACAAAATGGTTCAAGAAATCTAAACTAGTTGTGTAGAGGTAAAGCAATAAACAAACTTCTAGACGTCATGCTTGCCTGTGGCCAAAAATAATTATAGTATTCCTCCTAATTTTTCTGTATACAAAGAAAAGATATAATTTGTCTCTGAAGTCTGAGATTTGAGTTAATTATTGATGCAGTTTGTATAATTACTGGGTAAATATGAAAACAAAAAACATAGCCCCTTCCATAAGAGCACAAGCTACAGGGAGAGAAAAGGGCTGGTTCAATGTTCTGCTTCACATTTTTAATTCTTCTTCATATTCATTAAAAACAGTAGGCACTTTATCAAATAGCTTAGGCAATAAATTTTAATTACACATAAAATATGATAGAATGTAAATTACCCGAGGGAAGAGAGTTTGATTGACTTGCTCACCTCTGTTGATTCCAGTATTTCCTGTGCTTAGAATAGTGTCATATACATGTAATCATGCAATGAACTATTTACAAATATGGCCCTAGATATTGTGATTACATTCTACCTTGCTGCCAGTTGCTAGCTATATGGCCTTTGTTGAGTCTAATGACAATAACAATCTCACTAGATTGTAAAAAAGATTGAGGAACATATATGAAAAATTTAGTATAAGGTTTGACACATGATAAGCACATTTTATTTAAGAATATTTTTAACATTTAAAATTTCTCTTATTAGTAGTATGTATTTTAATTTTTAGTTGCTTTATTTTTGAATCACTGCTTCAGTTTGTTGAGAAGCATTCTTAAACTATTGGTCTTCTTCTATATAGATGATTAAATAAATGTTTATTAAACCCCTATGTGCAAGAAATGATTCTTAGCCAAAATGGTCTTGATAAACTCTTTCTCAGTCAAAATGTAGTATTTAAATTCTAAATCAAACTAGAATAAAAGAAATTAATATCGGGGAGTTGAGGACCTTTCCCAGCCCATAAGAATTTTTATCATTGCTAAACTATAAAATCATGTATACAAGAGCTTATTTTTTAAAAGTGCTATGACATACTGTAACCACGAAGAGCTATCAAGATTGATACTAACTGGCCCTGGCCGGTTGGCTCACTGGTAGAGCGTCGGCCTGGCATGCAGAAGTCCCGGGTTCGATTCCCGGCCAGGGCACACAGGAGAAGCGCCCATCTGCTTCTCCACCCTTCCCCCTCTCCTTCCTCTCTGTCTCTCTCTTCCCCTCCTGCAGCCAAGGCTCCATTGGAGCAAAGATGGCCCGGGCGCTGGGGTTGGCTCCTTGGCCTCTGCCCCAGGCGCTAGAGTGGCTCTGGTCACAACAGAGTGACGCCCTGGAGGGGCAGAGCATCGCCCCCTGGTGGGCAGAGCGTCGCCCCTGGTGGGCGTGCCAGGTGGATCCCGGTAGGGTGCATGCGGGAGTCTGTCTGACTGTCTCTCCCTGTTTCCAGCTTCAGAAAAATACAAAAAAAAAAAAAGATTGATACTAACTGAAGTCACACAATCTTGAGGAGTCAGAGGATATAATTCAGTCCAAATTTCAGTGGTTACAGATCTAAAAATGCCTGATGCTGTGCTGTGAGTTAGAAATTTTCCATATTCCTTCCTGCATTTGACATTATGTAGCCCCAGCCTTTTAGCCCTTCCCTTATGGTCCTATAATAAAATAAGGTTTTATATATACTATGCCCTGGTGAAGTTCCATCTGAAAATTCGGCAGCAGACAAGATGGAGTTGCTTCATGACTCTCTTCTCCTTAAAAACGTATTATCCTCTAATGGGTATATCCTTACCATCCCACCCTTCCCTAGGAGAGAACAGTCCATGACATTTTAGAAATATGCACTGTAAATTGGCAGGCACAAGCACCCTAAAAGACTATAAAATAAACATGAATCCCCTTTGAAAAAAACTTTATATTTTCATCACATCCCCCGTAAGCTAACACACTGCACTGTTTACAGTCTTCCACTACAATATATTTTGAAACTATTACCTTCTTCTGAGTCATTTGTGTCATAATGCTCTCCATAGGTACCCATAAAATGAAAATGTAAGCCGTTTTTATTGGCCACACTACATCTTAATTGAAAATATTAAAGGGGATTGCTCTCCTACTGATTTTTTTCCTTCATTTAATTGGCTAATCATATGATATTTTTAATGGAATAATCGTGAAAGAAAATATGAATCTAATTTAAATTCAAACTGGATTTGGGATATTTAAGAGATTATCCCAGAGTAGCAGAGGGTGCATGAGGCAATAAACATCTGTTCATTCCTGACCACTAGCCTTGGTGTTTATGAGCTTGGGGGATATTTATTTTCAGGAGACATGATTCTCTACATTTGAACTTCAGCTGTTTTACTGCTGTGTTTTTAGTGAAAATTTTTAAATTTATCAGCAGACTTTTGTCCATTTTTTTTCATCTCTCTCTTTGTTCTTTTATAAAATGCAATTCTGACAAATGAGAAATTGTCCCAGGGAATCACTACACCCTACTGAGATGAAGAATTGAGCCATTTATTTATTATTGACTACAATACAGTGTAAATAGATGAACCAAACCATGTAACAGCAACTGAGCATGCTCTTCTGTTAGCATTAGTGGTGGAAAATTAAATATTTCATTCATTCATTGTTTTCATTCATTCAGTGTTTTTCAGTATCTATCATTGCTACAACACTGTAGAAACTACTCTAAGCTAAATTCAGGTAAGTCCCAACAATCTCAGAGTTTACAATCTAGAGAGGGACATAGAACTTACTCTTAAAAAATTAAAAAGTACATCTCTGCAGTTCTAAGCGTTTAGGACAACAATTTAAGCAAGAACACAAATGAGGCTATTACAATATAATGCTCACTAAATGAACGGTACAAATGCAAATTCAGAGAACAGTCAGATCATAGTGGACTCAGGTATCCAAGAAAATATTCCCTTTAGAACCTTTGGAATATTTGCTTTGATTTTCAAGGATGTAAATCTTCTGAGATTTTAGTGAAAAGAGTTCAGATGCTACAGGATGTATAAATGCCTATGGCTGGCTGGTGATAATAGGAAACAAAGCTTGCAAGTATGTCAACTGCTCTTTCTCTGGCCCTATACACCTGTAACTACACTTACTAACAGCAATAATGCCTATATAATGAGTCTCTGTCCTCTAATTCAAGTTGAAGTTCCCCCAAAATTTTCCAAGAGTCCACCTAAGAATCTATAGGTGGCATTCCATTTATATTTGTAATCACTGCTCTGTCAGGCATTACAGACTTTAGTTGAGCCAAGTTGTTGCTTCTCTAGGTCTTGCTAGTCTATCTCCAGGTTGCAGAGTCACCGTTTTGGCACTGCCATTGCAACACTGGGCAACATGGTCTTAGCTGCCCTCTGCTAGATATTACCAGCTCCTGGAATGCTTCAATGTGCACAGCTGGTGAGAATCCAAATCAACAAAAGCCTAAGGTGTCCAACATTCAACTGTTTCCAAGGTAAAGTGGGACTCACCTTGCTTCACTTTGCATTATACTCACTTAGAGAAATCTCAAGAAAATAATACTTACATAAAGCCTCCAGGAGTTTTAGGTGAAATTTCTGTGTTTCTTATAAGCTTCTTCCATAAGACTCTTGACCTCAAACTTTAAGCCTTTGGGTTCTGGGCCATTCATTTATTTGAAGCCAAAATTTGTTACTGGTCATCTAATCAGGTTGAATTTCTCTTCAGATGAGTTCAAACTAGATGGATTTTCCAATTCTTCTACAGAAATATGTGTGTGGAATCTTCCAACTGATCACCAATTTTATGTGGTCAAGGCTTAGGCCTTCCAAAAGTGATTATCACCTCGGTTTGAGGTAATGTACAAAATCTAGTGTCTCACAGGGGATGCAAGTCATTAACACATAATAGCCATTATCATTCAACTGGACTTACAGTTCACTTACAGAAATAGTTTCACAAAGTGTCTTTAATATATGAAAGGAGTTATAACATAAGGAATTCACTTGGGGCCCCTTTGGGTACTTCCAAGTGACTTGTGAAATTACAAAACAGCTTCAGAGACTGGCCTACAGATGAGCATTTAGTTTAAGAATAGTTACAAAGAAATACATAGGGTTTCAAATGGCTTTATAGAGCTGCAAGTAATAATAGGAATGGAAACATTTGAAATTGTACATTACTCTATTAAATGACATGTACTCCATCTTTGAGTTAGATCTTTCACTGCAAAAATGAAATACATTGGACAGGGATTTAAGCATCCAAACTATTATTGATTGTCAGTGGTATAAATGGTGATCTTAATTCACTGTAGTCCAGGGCAAAATTTCTTCCCAAGGTGAATGCCTCATCAAATGACCATTTGTTTTAATTTAGGGCCAAGATTTCGGTAATATTCTTGCTTAAAATACAGAAAGAACCTTTAGAAATAAATAATATATTAGGTGAGGGATCAAAGTTTAGGTTAAGTGAATCATGAGGCAAAAATGAGTAAGCAAAAGTGGTCCATGACCTCATAATATTGTTCCTGTTCTTGTATATCTAAGGTCTGTAATTTAATGTCCTCTCTATAACCAAGACCTTGAGAAGAGTAAATTGTATAAAACTCCTAAAGTCAGTTTATACATATACACACATTTAATATTAGTCCTTCAGATTTTATCAACATTAACCTCAGATGATAGTTTCAACACTGGGTTGAAAATTAGGTAGTGTGGTTTTGTCTCAGGTATGACTAATATTTTGCTTTTTCCTAGGTATGTATTTTCCTTCTCTGGGCCTCAGGTTCTTTATGTATAAAATGAAGATTAGTAAGCCTGGTTATATAAGATATCTTCTATTCATGGTGTTCTGATTCTCTTTGTCTATTCCCACATATTGGCTAAGAATCAATTCTCTCTACTATGGGTTTCTACCCCATAAGAACTAAGCAAAAGATTAGGGCAGAAACTTTCTAGAATAATCAAATATACTTGATCCTATTTTCCTTTAAGTTACATCTCTATATTTTTCTCGGTCTGTAATTACTTATGAAAGTTTTTCCATTGACTTTGTAATTAAACTGCCTTTTAAAGTGGCTTCCTGATTTCTTTTGTTCTGCTTTATTTTGCCAATGCTATTGGCAAAACTCAGGACTTCCACGGCTTTTTTAGTATACATGTTGTTTTTTTAGATTTTTATGTACTCCATTCCTGATATTTGAGATATACTAAAGAGTAGGTAATCTTGGTAGGGTCTCAAGGATGATGTACATTTTTCTGCTTGTATCTGGTTTGTTTAAAGATTGCCTAAATAAAAAATCCATACTTTCCAAAGCTCATGGCATTGAAATCATAACCACAGGGAAACAGGCATTTCACTTCTTGCCAATTTTAAGAATTTATTTCCATATTATTGGAAATAAAACATGAAATACTTTTTATGAAGTTTCCTGTTGACTCTTAAACCTCAAAAATTTGAGATCCCAAGATTGTCATTTCTTGTTGGCTCATGAAATTAAAGCAGTCCACCATTTTCATAAATGTATACATTGGAGAAAAATGAGGATTCCTCCCTCTTTGAACCACATTAAATTGGAAAGTAGAAGACATACACAGCCTTCTAGACCACTGAAAGTGTAAAAATTCAGACAAGCAATTTCTTCTACAAACAAGTTTGCATGATTCTAGTGCAGAAACCAAAGGGATGCCCTTCCAAATATCTTCATGTTAATCTAATTCATAACTTGCATACTTCAAACATACATTTCAGTCTCTGGTTCCCTAATGTATTTTTTGGGTCCCTTCTTCTTGTAGGTGATGGTTCAAGTTGTGTGAATACATGAAACACCTCAAAGAAACAGTAAAGAAGCAGCAGAAGAGATCATAACCCAGGGGGCTGCTTGAATTGAACAGTTATGTTAATGAGGGATAGTGTCAGGGTCAGAGGGATAGAAGGAGGACAATAAGATTTTAGTGAAAGTATAGACAAGGGAAAAGAAAAAATTAAGGGGAAGAAACAGTCAATATGTGCAATATTAGAGATAGTAAATAAAATAAAGACTGAAAAGGACAGTAAATCTAGAAACTTGAAAGTAAGTGTTTCAGTACAAACTTGTGGAAAGAAATGGCATATTTCCTTGACTTTTTACCCACCCCCTGAATCTATTCCACCACACCCAGAATACTATAAGGCAACACTTTGTATATAGGGAGAATTTATACTGACCTGTCAAAAGAAAAATACTGATAGTCACTGGTATGGCAAGCTAACACATTATTTCTCTCTTTGGGGTACAATGGAGACCTAGTATACATAATGATAAATTAATTTCAGAATTTAACTTTGAGATACTTATTCATAAATATTAAATTTGGGGCACATCATATGTCTTTCTCAGCCAATATCTTTGCATAACCTCTTTTTAGTGGTGGATACTGCTACTAAGCCTTTTACTTAGACTCTCATATGCAAATGACTCATCTTCTTATGAAGCTTATTACTCTATTGAAACTTTATAGAACATGAAGTGACATGGAAAATTTAGAGTCCCCCACTGTCATTATGATCACATTAATTAAGCAATAAGACCCAGCAGTGCAGGAACTACATTGTATTAATTCATATCTTGGGATGAATGTTCAAAGTGGTGCTTGGGAATGAAGCCACAGGACTCCATTAACGTCATGACATGGTGGATTAATGCTGGACACCTGCTCCTCAACTCTGCCTTTGCTGGTAACTGTTAGTCCTGACTTACCTTAATCCTTGGGGAAAGGTGACTGTGCCTCACTTTTCTTCTAATGCCTTGGTTCATGACCATTTTAGTGGTCAATAAATTCCCTAACATTAAAGATGGGATTAAAAATTTTTAGGTAAATTTAGAAATACATAATTAGAAAATAAAGGATGTTTTGGAGGACAATTTGCTAATTTTATAGGAAGGTAATATAATAATGTTATATTAAAATGTTAGCAGAAATAAGATACCAATAGAGTAGGAGCCCATCTAAGGATATGTTTGAAAGATACTAGTTTTAAACAAGAATCTAGACCACTAAGACTGGGAGGTATACCAGGCATCCTAGATATAGAGACAAGGTTCAGAATCTAGGAATTTATGAATCCAACAGAAGTTCAGACTTCTCAAATTCCATGAAAGATACTCATCTGTGGC
Source organism: Saccopteryx leptura (assembly GCF_036850995.1). NCBI lineage: Eukaryota > Metazoa > Chordata > Mammalia > Chiroptera > Emballonuridae > Saccopteryx > Saccopteryx leptura. The sequence continues at coordinate 29,311,286 of NC_089513.1, forward strand.
CAAGTCTGGTTTTTCTCTGTAGTGTTTTCTACTCTCTGTTCAGTGTTGGTGTGTTTAGATCAATTCTTATTAGTAATACTGAGGATGAGTGTTTCTCTAATTCAGGGGTTCTCAAATTGTGATCTCTGCCCAACATCCTCAGTATCACCTGGAGACTGGTTAGAAATGCATATTTTCAGGCCACATCACAGATATACTGAATTAGAAACTCTGGAAGTGGGACCCAGAAACCTGTGTTTTCACACCTCTCTGAGCAATTTTGAGAAATGCTAAACTTTGAGAAACAAAACTATAATTGAAGCAGTAATACAAATGTTGCCATTATTTTTGTAGTCTCTGTCTTTTACTGTCTATCAGAGATAGAATCTTGTTTATGGGCCTCGTTAGAAAACTCCTTTAGGTGTTTGTGTTGAATTTTAACATTTCTTTCATTTCAGTAAGATTCAGTAAGTCGATTTGGTTCTTTCTACAAAATGTGTCCATCAGGATCTGCCTATTTTTTCCCCACCACAGTCTATAGCTAAATAGACATAATGAACACAACTTCAGCTCCACTAAAAGCTTAGCTTTAAGATGCAATTGTTTCAAATGGCTCATCATTATACCAACAATAGCTCTTGTTTATCTCTGACTCTGTACCTTTTTCTAGGACACAAGATGCCCATCTTGATCCTGAGATGAAATCAGCAACTCTTTTCTCTTTTGTGGTTACAGGATACTTTTAACATCTGCTTCTGTCATGATACATAGTCCCTCTAGGACCAGAAGTGTACTTTTCTCTTATAAGTTTCTCTAAGAGACTGATAAGCCATAGAACTAAATTGCAAATGGTATCGTATTAGATTTCTGCATATGGTTCTATTTCTGAAACATATTTAAGCTCCAACTCTCTTTTCAGATGCTCCCTTGTCTACTTGTTGGATCTACCAGATAATGGCTACTTGTCTTAACACAATGTCTGAAGCTCTTCTTTCTGGACTCAGTATCCAATATTCCTTCTGGTCTATCTCCTACAGTAAAGCCACTAGCTTTTGTCTGGTTCCCAATGATTATGTCTGGATCTAGCTTTTCCCATATGACACCACCATATTCTGGTTAGCACTTTTGTTACTTAACCCCAGTATGAAAATGCTACACCAACTTCTATCACCTAGCTAAGATAAATAGGTTTATTACTGTAGAAATAGAAAAGTGAATCTCCACTGACAAAAGCTGGATTCAGATCAAGACCTGTACATTCATAATACACAGGTTAAAAGATGAGTTATGGAATTAGACGATTTTGTTTCAAAACTTAGCTCAAATTCTTGGTAGCTGCATGATTTCAGTGAGTTGCTGAATCCTCCTAAACATGAGGTTTATTTTTCTTCTCCAAACTAGGAACACTACTACTACCTTTGACATAGAATTATTGAAAAGAATAAAAAAGCCAAGGAGAGGGCATCTGACATGTATTATAGTCCCCAATAAATGTACATTTTTGTTGTTACCCATTTCATTTCCTGAGGATACCTAGGTGAACTGCATTGTGGTCCCTGTTCTCAAGCTGACAATGAAGCAGAGGAAATTAAATAGATATTGAGATGGTGTGATAAATATTAACGGAGATGTACAAATACAATTATGTATTAGATTTAGGGAGCAATACTTTTGACTGGGGGAATCAGGAAAAGGATCTTGGAGATATTAGCATTTAACTGTATCTTGGCATTTGGGGATGATTATCTTTTCAGAAAAGCTAATAACAATGGGTGACCATGAGGGATCAATTTCTCAATGGATTCCAGATGTTGAAATAAGTATTGTTAAGAGACTCTGTAATTTAATCCTCATAGCAAAAGAATGTGGTGGGTTTTATTATCATCTTAAATTCTCAGCTTAAATTGAGGAAACCGGAAGCTTGTAAGTTAATGGGAGTAGTGAGAGTCTGGTGAAGTATGAATAGAAACAGAAGTCTTAGAGTCCAAACCCTGGTCTGAATCATAAATTCCCTTCTGGCAGCCTGGAAAGAACAAACAGGTCACCCCATCTCTCTCAGAATGTCTTCATTAACAGGGTACTCAGAAGGTGATTTATTCTATCACTGCAGAGTACGTTGTGTTTTTCTAAATATTATTTTTAGAGATAATATTTCTCCAATTACTTTAGGTTCTTTCTCTAATCTTTTCAATAAGTTAAGAAAAACCTCTGACAGTTCATGGAGTGAATCTGGGATTCAACTGGTATAGAGCCTTTCCTATGACTCATAGGCAGCATGCCATTTTGACAGTTTTTAAAGGGAAATAGATAAATATGGATAATGTGGATAGCGTTAATTTTTGAATAAACATAGACTGGATGTGGTATTACTGGATGGAATAAAAACAGCCAATATACCTATTTTCAAAGACAATGAATATATAATCATAACACAGTCTATATGATACACGTGAGAAAAGGCAGAACGATAACTTTTAGATTTATATGAGGAAATCTGCTTAGACGCTTTATGTATTAGACTGTCAGATGAATTGAATGTGTTAAGAAAGGTGTTCAGATCAAGGAGATAAAAGAGTTCGAATGTATTATAGTTGGACTATGTTTTAATCCCAAATACTCAGACTGAATTTTAAAATATCATCAGTAGACACTATGCCCACTCTCATCATCCAGTCTAAATGTGTGTTGTATCAATGCCAGCAATGACTTCTTGCGTCTTCAAGGCATTCTTCCAGGTTTATTTTACACCTAACTTGCTCCTTTGTTATGTATTCTAGACTCTATCTGACTTTCCTCTTTATGACACTGTTTCCCACAAAGTCTAGCAGCGGATTAGTCTTATTTTTCTCTAATATTTGTATGTGTTTGATTTTCCTCCCTAGGTGATTATAAAATAATCTGAAGCAAAAGTCATCTTATGCTTTTTCACTGTGTTTCAGTAAATATTTAAGTGAATGATAGAACTGAGGGAATAAAACTGTGTGTGTCTATGTGTGAGTTTTTAACTCCTCAGTACATAAAGTAAAAAATATGGGCCAAGTAGAAATCCACCAGAACCTAATACAATACAATTGGTGGGGTTAGTGTAGAGATTTCTGGATTTTATTTTTAATAGTTTTATGTATAGGTAGTTCAAAATTTGTCCTGTAATATTTTTTATTCATATTTCTTTATTAAAATATTTTTTCTTGTTTGAATGGCATTTGTAGTTATTTCAGGCAGTATAGAAATTAGGATAATTTCAGAATTATGGTAGTGCTTTGTGGTTGGCATTGACCATGAGTCTAGTTACCAATTGGAGGGGATGGTGGGAGCATGGGGCTCCAGCTTGGTAGCAATACCATCGTTTCTCACATGAAGGAATTCTGGGAGATAGTGAAGTGTATGTGCCACCTTGACTAGGCTACAGGTTTCCATAGAAGATGGTGACGAAGAGACATCCTCACAGAGCTTTTGAACTTTAATCCATTCTCTTTCTAAAATATCATGTGTCTCAAGCAATAAATTATTGAATGCCAAACATATACCAGATATATTCTATGCAAAAAGAAAAGTGTAACTATTGCTTTTAAAAGTCTCACAATCTAGTTGAGTGGCTAATAACAACTAATATTTTCTCATCATTTTACACCCAATGACATACATTTGTTTTTCAATTTAAATTTTAATTAACCTACAACATGTATCCTATATTCATATGAAGACAATGATGTTCTGTCAGGCAAACCATGGATTCAAGCCAAACGATTTAAGATTGAACTCAAGTCCTTTTTCTCTCACTATATCAAGATTTCTCAACTCTGACCAAAAGTCAGTTCCAAATGAGGGAGCTATCTTCAGTATTCAGAGAAAATGTGCCAATTTCATGTTATTACACTGGGCTTTTGATTTGGTGAAGAAATAACAAACGTGAAGACAGGGCATGCAAAAGGAAACAGCTCTGTTGTTTGTCTCTCCAAGGTAAAGCCACACTAATTCTCAAAGCCAGAATAAGTCCCACATACTGTTTAGCATCCTATACCTTGCAAAAGACAGGTAACTTGTGCTCACATAATTCTTAGGCCTTTGATGGAATGTGGTCACTTTGCCAATAATTTGGAGCAAACTATATTGCCTCAGTATTGAGCAATGCCAACTGACCTATTTCACATCAAAAACACTTGACTGTGCTGTGTCCCATATACAAATGCATGCAATACACTTCATTTAGGCAAATGTAATGAAACCCAACCTGCCAGGAAGTTTCTCAAGCCAATAATTGTCTTGGAGTTGGAGAGAATCAATGTATAATTTGAAGAGCAATCATTTGGGCCCCTAGACTTTTAAAAAAATGAAGTGGGACAAATATTCACGGCAAGAGAAATCAAGTATTTTGCCTCTCATCACATCTAAGCTTGAACCTCAGCTCTGAGGCATAACTCAAGATTTGATACTAAAGTGCTTCATTTGCAGCCAATTAGGCCTAGGATTAAATTCTGCAGCCTCCTTGCATATGAAGACAATAGTGTGATTTATAGCAACCGTATTTCCATTCCCTTACCCCCTCATCCATCCCTTCAGATCCCTCACCGCCTTCATCAAAACAATTTCATTTGTACTTATGAAAGCCTTACAGCCGGTAAGCGGAAGGTAAGGAACAAGCTTAACCACTGTAGCTTTTTCCCATCTGAATATCACGAATCTTGTATCTCACTGTGGTGTAAGGTCTCTGATTACATCAACCTCTCCAAATTATGCTGAAATGAAGGCCATTCAATTTGCTACAATCAGTAACTTTCGAAAGAGCCCACATAATTGATTTCACAGTAATATAGGAATAGGTGACTGAGAGCTTCGCCTTCATTTAGACAATGTTTTCTTTCATTCCAAAGTGCAGTATTCAATAGAAATCAAATTTTTTTTCTCCCAACAGTTGGCAGCTAAGCTTTGGCACATACAGTTTTTCTAATCCTTTTTTTTTTCTGGTGCAGAAACATGAAAATTGAAATTAATGCCCAGAGTGATCTAATAGAAGTTGACAGGCTTTAGGTGAACTCACTTCTTTTTGGAGCTTGCCCTGATGAGGATTTCAGCCAGCAGGCATGGCGCCATTCCGAAAGCCATTCAGACCTCCAGCGACATTTGTTACTGAGGTCTTTTCTTAGCACCCAGCCAATGGAGAGCTTCGATGTGAACGCAGCAATTACTTCCAATATTGCTCTCGATTGTTTCTAGGGTGATCTGATCATCATTTCATAGTTAACCTCTAACCACAGATATCATCTCCACTCTTTCCAGATGTGCACGTGACTGCAAATAAGCTGAGCTTCACCCTCTGATCTTCAGATGGATGGCAATGAATACTGAGTGCTTACTTCTACTGCCTAGACTGGGCAGTAAACTATCTGAAAGTTATGGGAAAAGAGGCAGGTTCTGACCCAAAGAAGCATACAGCCAAATACTCCCTAAGTTTTCATTAATGGGTTAGGCAGATAATGAAGTTTTGATTCATGACTTTGTGAGGTAGACATTTGGCTGGGGATTGGTAGAAAATATGCCTTAACTCAAGATGCTGGCAGCCTTGGAGCCAATTGTCAGTTGTAAGCGTGATATGCATGTGGCCTGAGAAAAGCCACTTATCTTCTCTAAATTGAGTTTACTTGTCAATAACATGAATATAATACTTATTTTACAAAATTATTTTGAAAATTTTGTCTTTAACAATGGATATTCACCATGACTACAGAGTACAGACTGGCTACTAGCTGGTTATCTTGAGTAACTTACATAATCCTCTGAACCTCAATTTCTTCAATGGTAAAATTGAAATAATAATGCCCCTTATAGTTCTTAAGTGGATAAAATTAAATAATGCTTGTGAAGTGTTTACCACAGTATCTGGCATTAATTGTAAAATATATCATTGTTATTATAAAATTGTATCCTATTTCTCCAAATACTCTTGCTTGATGACTCTCACTGAATGAGTAAGCATGAGCGATGTTCTATGTTTAAATTCTACAGATTCAAATTTTATCATGTGCTACATTTTTTATGTAAAAATGATAAAAAGAAATTATGTCCTCTTAACATTAAATGCGTGATTTTCAAAGGTTCTGTCCATTAAGAAATGAGGTGCTGAACTAAGAATTCTGATATTTGGGGCATTTGCAGAAGTGATGGTTGGCGCTGATCTGCTGGGACTGGGAGACTGAGCAAGATGGCAGCACTGCACCAGGGTCCAGAGGACAGTCAGGGCTGTGATCTTGCTGGGGTTCCTCTCACAGGAGAGAATGTGACAGTGTAGGCACCATGCCTTTTCTATGACTGGTCTGACCTTGGTTTGTCTATGTATCTTCAGAATTTTCTAGACATATTATCTAAAACTAAGTCACAGTTTCTAATTGAATTTGCTCTTTCTTTAACTCTAGTTTTCTTCTCTAGTGGCCCTTATCATCTATACACTAAGAGGATGATGTTAGTGACAAAGACAATTTTAATATGAAAAAGCCTTATATGGTTATGTGGTATGAATAAAATCACAGCTATATAATAAAAGAGTGAGGTTTATAGAATATGTTAGATATATAGTCTAGGATTCAAATGTAGAGATGGTCAATTTTAAAAGGGTAAAATTTAATATTGCCTATTTGAAAAAAAAGTTTATAATATTATTTATTTACTATCAGTGTTCTATCTATCCTGAAGAAAAAAAAGAAAACACCAGAGCACCAGAGTATTAATTTTTCTTAGAATAAATAATCCTGGCACATATATTTAATGAGTTGAATTTATAAATGATAACATAATAATTCTAAATAAAAATCGGTCATGCCACAGCATTAGGGAAAAGATATATATATATATCTTTTCCCTAATATATATATATATATATATATATTTACACAGTAGCCTTAACATAAAACATAGCATAAACCTCAAGGCACATAATTTGATGAAAAAACAAGACTGATCACCTGGATGTTGAAATTAGACCCTACTATGGTAAAGAAAGTAAGATTATGAACAAAAATCCAGCAAAATCCAATCAAGGATATCACTAATGATAGAGTTTTCCCAGGAATTCACTATCCATTCTCTCATGTATTTATATCACAAAATTATTTTTGGAATTGTCTTATTGATGAGAGAACTTAGGTTTCAAAAACTTAGTCAAAATATATTTGACTAAATGAAATGATTTATTTGGTTCAAAAATGTACTTAACTTCAAAGTAAAATCAAAGAGACAGTCTATAGTAAAGATTCATACCATATTTTTCACACCCTTTTTTAAATTCAATGACAAAATTTTTCACTTGGAAACAAAATTTTCTACAGTGAAAAAGTTTCTGCTCTTTCAAAAAGTTGTCCCTGGTCTGTGATATTTCATTCATTTGTGTGAGCTGTTTCTTACTTGTCTCTCCAAACCTACTCTTCATCCTTTTCCATCATGCTTAGTGTCCCATGAAACCAATCTTCATAAACTAAAGAGCAGTTGCCATCTGCCTTCCCATCAGGCTTGGCGAAGGCCAGTACCTGCAAAAGACATAGGGCAGGTAGACTGTTGAATGGGGTATTTGTTCATCTTGTTCTTATACAACCACATTGCCACAGGTCCATGTGTCCCTCTACCAAAAGTTGCAACTCCTTTTTGGTATTCCTTTCTTATAGCTTCCATCTCCAAGTTCTAGTGACCACTGACTCCTCTAGCCCCTTCAGGGATGGCAGCAACTCCTCATTGTCACTACTTCTGAAATATTGCATCATCCCTTTTTGATTTCTCTTAATACTCCTTATATTTTTGTAAATGGTCCCATTATTAATCTCTCCTCAATTACTCCAGGTAGGTGCACCATCGGTTTTCTTATGTGCACCTAAGTGATACAGTAAAGTGAAAGATGCTGGTTCTTCCCTGAGGTATAGCCTCCCTGCCCACCATCGATTGTCCTATTGACCAGCCTAAATTAACATCCTCAAATGCAAAGTGAGGGACAGACTAGCAGATACTTCCCATAACAAAGTGAATCATCTAGGCTCTAGGAAGTCCTGGAGCAGGAAGGATGGCCAGAAGGAAAAGCAGTGACAGATTGTCATCCCATATGCACAGAACAGGCATCATCAGAATAGCAATTCTATATCTTGCTTTTTCACTTAACGTATGAGTTAATCATTTTGTCATGTTCTTAAGGCTTGACTGTAAACAGCATTTTGGCTACATATTATTCCAAACTAAAGTATGGGTTTCTAAGATTCATATAATCTAAAAATGTAGGAAACAGCTTTTGATTTTATTTGCTGCTCTCCTTCTCCCATTCTTGCATGCCATGTACAATTGTGTTTCTGACCCCCACCCCCTGCCCAAAAGAAGTTCAGTGGATGAATGAATGAATTAACTGAAGTTTTCTCTAAAGACAGCTGTATTCATCCTACACCCTTCTACCTAAGATGCAAGTAAGTATTCTCTTCCCTTGGCTTCATACAGTTGAGTCGATAGCTTCATAGAGCCCTGGCTGGTTGGCTCAACAGTAGAGCATCGGCTTGTGTGGATGTCCCAGGTTCAATTTCCAGTCCAGGCACACTGGAGAAGCACCCATCTGCTTCTCTACCCCTACCCCTCTTCCTTCTCTTTCTCTGTATCTCTCCTCTCCTCCTGGAGCCACTGCTCGGTTGGAGCAAGTTGGCCTTGGGTGCTGAGGATGGCTGAATGGCCTGCCTCAGGTGCTAAAATAGCTTAGTTGCCAAACTATAAAGCAACCTCCCCAGACAGGCAGAGCATTGCCCCATAGGGGGCTTGCTGGGTGGATCCCGGTCAGGGAGCATGAGGGAGTCTGTCTCTCTGCTTCCATGCTTCTCACTTAAGAAAGAAAAAAAAAGCTTCATAGAGAGGTTTAATCTGCTAGATAAGTCATATATATTAAAGGAGGCTCCTGTGACTTACCTTACAGGAGTGAGTAGTGTGAGGAGTTCCAAATATAATGACAGATAAAAGTGAATAGATATTTTGAAAGATTTACTAGCATATTAGAAGGTAGTCAGATCCTAAGAAAAGTGGTTTCTGGGTAAAATGTGATTAGTTTCATTAAACCTGTATCCAGCATGCAGAGTAGAACTCTAGTCCATTACATTGGTGTCAGGCCAAATAGAGGAAATGCAGGCAATGCGACATTTACATCAGATTAGGAAGAAAGATAAGAAAAACAAACAAAATAAAAATTTCTGGAGGATAATTTTACCTTTTTGATTAGCAAGTCTAAAAATCCTCTGACCCCTTCAAAAACAATTTTTTTTTAAGATGTAAAGAATAGAAAACAGTAGTCCACAATTTTATAAGGAACCAAAGTTATGTATGAATATTCATAATGGCTCTTATAAAGTTAGGTACAAAGTATGGCTCCTCCCTAGGTCTGGGCCAGGCACCCACTGATTTGAAATGTTGGTCATCATCGGTCACAGGGTGCCTGCATCAGATAGGCCAAGGTATCACCACATTGAATTCTAACCCATTGCCATTCCACCCAAGGAAAATTTCTTCGGATGTGCACAGCTAGTTAGACAAATCAACTATCTCTCATATCAGGCCCACTATTAGATACATCTGAGAGTTGTTTAAATAAACAGGTCATACTCTATTAGGGAAGCTTTAACGTTGGAGTGGTCAATAAAAAATAAAAACTTTTCTTTCCATGAAATTTATTTCTGCAGAACTCAGGTACAGAAAGCCTAGCTTTTTCTATGCATTGGTCTATAAAATAAGTCACATAACGGTTGTTTCTTGTTGTTTTGTGTGTAGGCATGGTTTTTGAACACAGAAGTTCAATTATAAACTAGCCAGGAGATATATGTCTACATAGCAAATTTGAGCAGCATTAAAGTTTATGCTAAATCACTTCAGATTGCGGGATATTCGGATCTCTGAATTTTATGTTAATGTCAAGAGAGCTTCTGCTGAGTCCCATTAATTTTTTTTTGGTATTGTTTAATTTTACATGAGTAAATATAATTACTCCTTTTGTCATGAAGAGCAAGTTCTAATACCAATTTATAATTCATGGAGCTAATTATGTTAACCAGGAGGCAATCCTTCCTCAGCTATCTCCCCTGTAATTTTAAAGGATTTTGATTTTTTTCCCCTTTCCTCTACAATTTCTCTTCCAGCTATAAAAAGGAAGTATACACAATTCATCTGTGATATAATTATTTACCATGGCAACAGTTTGTGAATGGGATCGGGAAGTTGCACAGAAGGAGAACGCAGCTTAAGGGAAACGGACGGAAGAAAAAATCCTTTCAAGAGGAGTGAAGAGGTCTTTCAGGTGGAGACAGTTTTTGTTTTCCTGATATTTTAAGGAGGGGCTCAGGGTAGCCGAACATTGTAAAAACTGAAATGAAAGAGTCTCTTTTCTACACCTGCATTTCAGAAAATCACTTTGATTAAGAGAGTGGCACAAAAGGCAATCCCACTGTTTTCCTCTGCTTTTGAATTAGCCCCTAGGAAGGCAGAGGACAGGTGTTGCTAAATTATCAGATGGTACTGCCAGGGGACATTTGGGAAAAGAAGGCTTCTGCTCCTTGTGTTTCTAAGACAAGCATTAAGCTCCAACCCTGCTCCGTAACAACAACAAAAAATCTTCCTTCCTGGGTGACCTACAGAGTCTAAGGAAAGGAAAAAAAATCTATCCAAATCTAGTGGTCTAATCTTTGGGCTTCACCTGAGGCTGCCACAAATTCCCTCCCTGTTTCCCCTGTTCAATGGGATATCGATGATTTTATCACCAGTTGCGTAATGCCAATGCATGTAATCTATAGGCTTCAAAAGAACACTAGCATTCATGTTAAAATAATACTATCAAAATACAAACTACCCTCTCCTAAGTGTTGTTTGCAGGCTTACACTCTCTCTTGAGAGCACTGTGACTTCCAGATCCCGTCTTTCTTTCAGTGTTCAGCAATAACTAACAGCTAACCTTAGCTGTGTATTCTTGATTGCACGATAAATTTACTTCTGTTCAATATTCCAGGATGCTAATCGCATCAATAGCTGCAGGGAAAGCTCACAAGTGGGAGCTGGATGAGAAGGCTCCAGACAGCTCGAATCCCTCAGAAGCATGCACAAACAAGATGTAGCTACAAAGAGGCTGGGGAGACAGCATTTTCCCATGAAAATGTTTAAAATATACAACTGGATTCTATCTAAGCCCCAAGTTCCTATGTTCTAGCTGCAGAACCAGCAGAGCCACTTGACAAGACAACTGCATTGGGCCGAGCTTTTGCTGTGCTGCTGCCTTTGGAGGGCTGTCATTTCTCCACCTGTGGTGTGTGGAGTCTAGTACCATGCTGGCTCTTAATGGCATCTTGCTTATATTGGAAGGAATATAATATTGGTTTTGCAAATTAAACAAAGAAAAATATAATTTCCCTTCAAAGAGGACAAGGGAAGCCCGACAGAGTTTCATGGAATATTAGAACCGGTTGTAAGTGCTCTTGGAGGCCCATATTCCCATGTCTTCATCTTACCAGATAAGAGGACTGAGTTTCCAGCAGGTTTAAAACACTAAGGTTAGTGTTAGACCTAAGGTTAGGTCTCAGAAACTTCTTATTTCCAGACTATAATTACTCACTCAAGCAAGGTGTATAAACAGGAAAAACAGAACTTTAAAGTCCAACCCTGGTGATGCATTAAAATAGGAAAGATAAATTCTACAGAAACTTAGAAAAGGAAAGATCAACTGCTCATAAGTTGGGGAAGACTTCATGGAAGAGAGAGCCTTGAAATGAGTGAAATTTTGTATGGGGCAGAACATGAGGACTGCCCCTCAGTTTGCCATGAGCGATACTGGTGATGAAATCCCTTGCAGGGGTCCCCAAACTTTTTACACAAGGGGCCAGTTCACTGTCGCTCAGACCGTTGGAGGGCCGCCACATACAGTGCTCCTCTCACTGACCACCAATGAAAGAGGTGCCCCTTCCGGAAGTGCGGCGGGGGGCCGGATAAATGGCCTCAGGGGGCCACATGCAGCCCGTGGGCCGTAGTTTGGGGACGCCTGTTACAGCTTTGCCCTTTTGCCTTCTGGCCTAGACAATGAATAATTGAGAATAAGTGTTTGAAATAAAGTAATTGATGCCCATAAGAAGAGAAAAACTATCTTTAATCCAGTCACTACAATTAGGAAGAGCTGAGGTGTGATATGCCTAAAAAATAAGTTTGTTTATTTCTAACGGCACCCCACTAACTAAGCCAGATACCTCGGTTTCACTAGATGGGTATTTCAGCAAGCACAGGGTTCAAGTCACTTTCTAGAACATCACTGTCAGGAGATTGTAGGCACGATTTCAGCGTCCTACACATATGTTTCTCTTTCCTTCATCCTTTCCCTTCCCTTCCCTTCCTTTCCTAACCTTCTCTTCCTTCCTTTGTTTCTTTTTGTCCTTCTTCTTTGTTCTGTTTTCTCCTTCTTTAGTTGTTCATGTCCTTTTCCAGCTGTTCTCATTCTTCCATATTTTGGCCAATATTCTCAAATCTCAGTGACTTCTCCAGGCTTGTCCCTATTCAGAAATTCCTGCTTTGAACAGGAAACCCTCTCTCCAAGGGGCACCATTCTATCAGCAAATTGTCTAGTGGAATCAAAGTGAGTAATGAATTTATTCACTCTAAGTTGTGTACGTCTGCAAGTGACTAGAAAAGCGGAAAAATATGACTGCCTTCTGAAAGCTAAGCTCTGATAGGAACATGATCTCTCTGGTTGTAAAGTGGAGGGTGGACAAAGGGTGTGGTGTTTACTGTTACAGACTGAATAAAGAAGAGAGATTTGTCAGTGCCCATCCCTCAACTACACAGAAGAAAGGGAGTTTGACCCCAAGGTGCAATCTCCAGCCCCCACTGCAGCCCTGGATTCAGTGAAGATGGCCTTGGCTGCAACCACCCTCTCGGTCAGAGGGTGAACAGTTGGATCTATTTTAATTTCCCTTGTGATTTCTTAATCACCAGGACACCTTCTGTTTAGGATCTGACTGGTTTACCTGTAAAGTCTGCACTGGTATGTGACCTTTGTACATTCCAAATCCTGTTGCATTACTATTCCTCACTGTGAGTTACATAAAGCACTCTGGTTCCAACCATCAATCTCACTTAGTGGATGTGCAACTAATGAGACATCTTAGTGATGGACAATAATCAGCTGATAGAAATCAGGCTTCAGCACCAGCAAGGCTGAGAGTCAGCCCTATATCCAGAGTGGATCCCCCAGAAAAAGCATGGTGATGCTCCAGGCCCCTTTGCAACACACTCTTCACCATGTTTCACCGAACTTTGGCTGGGTTGTTTTCTCTAAGAAAATATTATTTCTCTTAGAAAAAGTGGTGACTATTTGGAAACCCTTGAACACACAATGTTTTGATTTACACTGATGCTTTTTTAATGGTGGACTGTGAAGACATTGAGGAAATTTCATGGTAAAGATACCTTAGATTATGCCATTGGTCTGCTTCCCAGGGCAGAGCTGACCCCTCGTGCCCAGGCAACACTTACTTTGTACGTCGTTATCTCCAGCAATTGCTTTACCTTTCTGTGAACATGTAGCTTGTGACTCCTCAAAATGTTAGACTGAACCTGCCAAGCCAGACACTGGGGACGCTTCTGGGCTTAATGGGGTGAATATATATTCCTGCTCCTGCAATGACCAGAAGCTTCTGTGCCTTGGGGTGGGTGTAAGGGAAGAGAATATACTTATTGGAAGCACAGCATGCCTGTATGCAAATCAACAGTTCAAGGCCACTCTGTAATTATACTAAAATGATCCACTGTAGAACATTTCTCTTGTCCTCTTTCTGACCCCCAGGTAAAGAAGAAGTGGTTGTTAAGTGGCATTGACCATCTCCACATCCTCTTCCATGAGGCAGCTCGGCTATAGCTGCTGCAAAATGATGTTTCCCAGCCCTGTCTGTGTCCAGATGGCTGGTTTAAAGTGTCATGAAGTGGAAGAAAAAAAAAAAGAAAGAAAGAAAAATATTAGCGCAGACAGAATTGTAGCTTGTTCATGGAAAATTAGAAGATGCAACCTCTGATTTCTTTGTGGTTCCCCACCCCCATCCCCAAGTGGTTTAGAATTAAAATGGGGACAAAACATCTCCAGATTTATTTGGCTCTGCCATATTAACCATAAAAAAGATCTAGCTTGTTCCAATCTTAACCCAGCAGTAAACTATAAATCCAACTTCCCCTCTCTGCTGGGGAAATAAAATCCAAATACAGTAGCATCCAAATAATTATCAAGAGTTGAGCTGTGCTGGCAGGGTGCAATGTACAAGATTCAATTTTAACTAGTGATTACAGACCGGCAACCTTCTAGCCCTGAATGTCAAACGGCCATGTCACTTTCTCCTGTCACGGAGTATGTCAGGACTCACCGCAGCCCGGTGACTTTTCATCAGAGATAATGAATCTTGTACTCCTGAGATGGGAAATGTCACTGTGTCTCCCGCCCCTCCCTCTACCCCCACCTCACCCCTCATTCCCTTCCTGCCACCTGTCCAGGTCCTAATAATTAGGAAGAGAATGTTGTATGTGACACTCTTCTCACATAACCACCAGGGCCCTGCTGTTGTCGATTTAAATTGTGTGGTCAGTACTCAACTTGCAACCATATGTGATGAAATGGCCACCTCAGTAGACAGTTTATGGGGCTAGAGTCTCATGCATCAAGTTCTCATGTCCTTGAGCAATAAAATGGAAAAACAGTTACGCTCTGACCTTATAGCCTGCATGGTTTAGGGCTCCAGTCCAACTCTTGATAACTTGCCTTTAAATCTTATGAACTTGGAGCTTTCTGTTTCTGACCTTTCTGCTGCCAAGTGCCATTTTGGACATCAATGAGAATAAAGCCTAGTAGGTCTGGTTGGGTGATGACAGAATAGGAGAGTGGATGGTTTGCAATGTCATATTTTAACTCTAGGAGTTTGGTGTCCAGCATAAAAATAAACAGGTCAATTACTACATTTTATTTTATATTTATTTTTGTGAGATAGACAGACAGACAGACAAATGGGGACAGATAGGAAGGGAGAGAGATGAAAAGCATCAACTCGTAGTTGCAGCACCTTAGTTGTTCATTGATTGCTTCTCATATGTGCTTTGACCAGAGGACTGCCCCTGAACCAGTGAGCCCTTCTCAAGCCAGCAACTTTAGGCTCAAGCCAGTGACCTTAGCTTTCAAGCCAGTGACCATTGGGCTCAAGCGAGCATCCATGGGGTGATGTCTATGATCCCATGCTCAAGATGGTGAGCCCATGCTCAAGCCAGCAACATTGGGGTTTTAAAGCAGGGTCCACAGTGTCCCAGGCTGATATTCTTTCTATCCACAGTGTCACTGCTTGGTCAAGCTGTATTTATTGTTTTTTTTCTGACCTAATAAAAACAACAGATAATATGGGTCAAAAGTATGTTTGTAGTCATAAATATGTGAAAGTTTATTGCTGTTATTATTTATTAATTATTGTATTATTTATTTATATTATTTGTCTTCTCTTATTATTATTGTTATATTTAATATCTTTACTTATGATTTATCCTTTAAGTAATGATGGCTAGTAATTAAACCTGCTTTTGTCCACACCTGTATACCTACAAACATAGTCACTGGTTTTTGAAAAACATTTTTTTTAAATATTTTATTCTCTATTTCTTTTGATTTTATTTATTTATTTATTTATTTTATTTTTTTTACAGGGACAGAGAAAGAGTTAGAGAGAAGGACAGATAGGGACAGACAGACAGGAACGGAGAGAGATGAGAAGCATCAATCATCAGTTTTTTGTTTTGACACCTTAGTTGTTCATTGATTGCTTTCTCATATGTGCCTTGACAGCGGGCCTTCAGCAGACCGAGTAACCAGTGACCTTGGGTCTAAGCTGGTGAGCTTTTTGCTCAAACCAGATGAACCTGCGCTCAAGCTGGCAACCTTGGGTCTCGAACCTGGGTCCTTCTGCATCTCAGTCTGATGCCCTATCTACTGCACCACCACCTGGTCAGGCTGAAAACTATTTTTTTAATATCTCAAATTCTTAATATAAATCCCAGAATCTTGAAGGCTTAGAAGGAGTAAATATGAATTGAATTAGAAATATTTCTATTTCTGATAAGAAAATTTTCTTTGATCCTGGCTAGATAGCTCAGTTGGTTAGAGTATCACCCCGATATGCCAAGGTTTCTGGTTTGATCCCTGGTCAGGGCACATACATAAATCAACCAATGGATGCATAAACAAGTGCAACAACAAATTGATGTTTTTCTCTCTCTTTTTCTCTCTCTTCCACTTTCAATCTCTCTCTTTGGTCAATCTAAAAATTTAAAAAAATCCCCTTTGCTTTTAATATATTTCATCATTTTTTTTTTAAATGCTGGGTACCTACTGTGTTCAATATAATAAATTAAGCATGGAAAGACATAAAGCAATATATGGCATGATCCCTGCCTTCAGTTAATGTTAGCAGTAGCACACACATAAGTATAACAAAAGGAAATACGTAGTACGTGGAAAGATACTGTCTTCCCTGAATGAATAACAAAGTCAAGAGGGTACAGGCAAGTTACTCATCTCAGATGATAGAAAGACACAAAACCAAATATGGCCCATAGTTAACTAAGACAAAGGCATCAGGAAGACACAATGCACAGCAGTGCAGACCACAATGTTTGTTAGTGCTGGCAACATTTCCCCATGTGGCTGTAATGATTAGATATCCCACGGTACCCAGCAGTGAATTATAACTTTGGTCAGTTAACCTATTGTCATCCAATATCAGTCACACAGATGGGAAGGCAAATCAAAGCTAAGCATAGTGTCAAGGATAGCTCCAAAGGACCTGCAGACCAACTAGTTTACCTTGCTAAGTAGGCCTTCTCCTTTTCCCCAAAAGCTCAGGGCTTTCTTACAAGTCAGAATTCTAGGAGAAACATTTAAAACCTTTATGTACTGGGCTTTTTAGAAAAAGTTTATAATTTCTAGATGTGAAACTTGTCTTCCTTCCTTCCTTCCTTCTACCCCCCCCCCCCATATTATAATCTGGACATTGACCTAGGAATAAACAATGCAACAGTAAGTAAGGCAAACAGGCTTTTTGTCATAATGTAGCCTGAAGCCTAGTAGAGAAAGTGGGCAGATATCCAGGCAACAACAACCCAGTGTGAGAGGAAAATGGGAAAGGCTGCAATATGCTAATGGAGCCCTAATAGAAGCACCTGGTCCAGATACAGGAGGGTATCAGGGAGCGCTTTCCAAAGGATGTCCAAAATTAAGCAGAAAGTCTTTACCATTGGGCCTCTAGGGAGCCATGAATCTCTGGGTAGATCTGAGGTTCTCTGAGGGGGGATCTGGAGTTTCCCCTCTAGGCTATGAGTGGGTCTCCTAGCTGGAGAAATAAAAAATTGCCATTATTATCATCATTGTCTTTATCCTCAGTGGTTTAATGTGACATTTAGAAAAGTTTCCAGGACAAAAGAAGGCTAAATCTGAGCACGCACAGTATCCTCATCAAGGTTTTAGGCTGCGGTATTACAAGGCATAAACAAACTTTCTCCCTTTCATCTTCTCTGTGCTGTTACGGATTTATTAGGTGTGAGGATGGGGTGACAAAGTTAGATGTTGTTTTTATTAAACCATCTTCTTAAAGCACCACAAAGTTTATTTTCTAGTTTATTTATTCTCCCCATATTTCTTATTTATTTTTTTTTAATTTTTTTTATTTTAAATCCGTTCAGAAATTCAGACTCTATCATGTGGCAGGCAATGTTCAAATATTTGAAGGATCCAAGAGTAAACAAAAACAAGTTTCTTTTTCTTTTTTTTTTTTTTTTTTTGTATTTTTCCAAAGCTGGAAACGAGGAGAGACTGTCAGACAGACTCCCGCATGCGCCCGACCGGGATCCACCCGGCATGCCCACCAGGGGGTGATGCTCTGCCCCTCTGGGGCGTCGCTCTGTTGCAACCAGAGCCACTCTAGCGCCTAGGGCAGAGGCCAAGGAGCCAACCCCAGCGCTCGGGCCATCTTTGCTCCAGTGGAGCCTTGGCTGCGGGAAGGGAAGAGAGAGACAGAGAGGAAGGAGAGGGGGATGGGTGGAGAAGCAGATGGGCGCTTCTCCTATGTGCCCTGGCTGGGAATCGAACCTGGGACCCCTGCACGCCAGGCCGACGCTCTACCACTGAGCCAACCGGCCAGGGCCAAGTTTCTTTTCATTACATAACTTGCTGTCTAGAAGGGGACACAGACATAGACAAATAAACACAAAGCAATTTGATGCCTATGTTGATACAGACAGACTGCCCCTGTATACTCAGTAGATAATTGTATTTCTGTAAAGGTGCATGGATCTTTTATAACTTTTCTTTTAGATTTTTATTTATTAATTTTTAAAGAGAGAGAAAGAGAAGAGAGAGAGAGAGATAAGGGGGAGGAGCAGGAAGCATCAACTCCCATATGTGCCTTGACCAGGCAAGCCAGGGGATTCAAACCGGCGACCTTAGCATTCCAGGTCGATGATTTATCCACTGTGCCACCACAAGTCAGGCTAAATGGATCTTTTAAAAAATGCAAAATGCACATAAGTTGGGACATCTGTTTGGGTTCAAGAAGCTACACATTACTTTTCCAAAATATAGAGGTGAGTCTCCACTGACAATTAGTGCGGCCATCTGTAGCTTCACAATAGGGTCGATGTTACTGTGGTGCCTATGATGATCCCGATCAGTACTGAAGTGAGAGAGGTGATAGGTGTTGCAAACAAAAAAAGTGCCAGAATGTGCCCTAAATGGACAGGATGCATGACAGACACCTATATTTGGGAATGCTTTTTATAAGTCAAACTAGATTAAATCGCAAATGTCCTCCTTTCATCCCTAACCCTTAGACCCTGGTCTTATCTTCAAGTCAGGTTGAATGAAATGTATTTCTCTGGGGACAGAGAAACTCCTTGCTCAGTAGATATGAGAAAACTGATGTTACTATGTTTATAGAAACAGTCACCAAGGGATTTAACTTCCTTGAAATGCAGGTGTGTCTGTGACAAAGGTGAGTGGATACAGAGAAGTCAAACTCTCATTAACTGATACACATGCACCGAAAAACAAAACAAAATGAAAACAAACATCCACAAAAGAACATAAAACAAGAGAAACTATTCTGTATGATACTGTAAAGGTAGATACATATCCTTACACATTTGTTAAAACACAAAGAATGTACAGATAAAGAATGAATCTTAAAAGAAACTTTGGACTTTAGCTAACAATAATCTATTGGCTCATCAATTCTAAGAAATGTACCACACTAATGCAAGATGTTAATAGTAGGCGAAAGTTTGGGGGTATGGGGTAGTGAGGGTATTGAGGACGAAAGGGTTGTATTAAAGAAGTATATGGAAATTCTCAATGCTTTTCACTTATTTTTTAAAAACCTAATTTTAAAAGCTTATTAATTCTTTTTAAAAATACTTGTTTTACTGTATATTAGTGATTCATATAATCTTGGTCCTCTTGTTAGTCTATGAACTATCAGATAGGAATCTATGTTTTTATTTAAAAAATTTTTTTTGTATTTTTCTGAAGTGAGAAGTGGGAAGGCAGTCAGACAGACCCCTGCATGCCCCCGACCAGGATACACACAGCATGCCCACCAGGGGGTGATGCTCTGCTCATCTGGCTCTGTTGCAACCTGAGCCATTCTAGTGCCTGAGGCGGAGGCCATGGAGCCATCTTCAGCACCCGGGCCAACTTTGCTCCAATGGAGCCTTGGCTGCAGGAGAAGAAGAGAGAGACAGAGAGAAAGGAGAAGGGGAAGGGTGGAGAAGCATATGGGCACCTCTCCTGTGTGCCTTGGCCAGGAATCAAACCCAGGGTTTCCATATGCCGGGCCAACGCTCTACCACTGAGTTAGCCAGCCAGGACTTATTTCTTAAATTTTTTATTTGTTAACTTAAATATCTGTTTAATAATTTTTTAAAATCCAGGGTTTAGGACATGCTTCTCTGTTATAAAATATAAAACTAAGTTACGTAGGAATTAGCAGCCAAAGGGAAAATGGCGGTAATTTGAGTGGCAGTTCTATGCAGAGATAACACAAGGCACAAAGATTTGGGTGCAAAAACGGGTTCATTTGATGACCTGTAAGTGCATCTCCTTGGTTGACAGCTTTCACGGAAAGTTAACCATGACCTATGTCCCTTGCTTTAAGAATATGCAAATGTAGTTCCTCTAGACTCCTTATGCATGTCCTGAGTTCATCTTTCTTAGAATGTCTCTAAATACATTCATCTTACTACCATTAATTGAATTAAAGATAATCTATAAATAAATAAATAAATAAATAAATAAATAAGCTGTTGTACTTGAAGCCAAAAACACCATCATGAATATCCTATTTAAATGCAAACTTCAGAAATTATATTTCAAATAGTCCTAAGAGGACTAATTAATAATTGTAAAGTGCTTTGAAGACGAAAAGTGCTCAATTAATGTCAATATTTATTTATTAATAATCACAGGAGGTGATACTGCCATCTTGAAGTTGCCTCTTTTATGATCAAGTGCTGACTACTACCCTGCTTTCTCTGTCTTAATTGCCTTCTCCAGCCACCACTGCCATGTGGGAATTCTGGACTTTATGCATGTATTTAGTGTTTAATTATATAAAAATATCACCAGTTCTGCTCCACAATTAGAAAGAATTTCTGCATGATATGAGCAGCAAAGCTGTGCATTACAATGAAAATTCAGTCCTCATATAAAAACGAAATATACTTAATAGTTAACACTAAGTACCATGTCCATCACAGAGTAGGAGCTAAATAACAAGGTTTTGAATGAATACATGAATGAGAAACAAATTAACCCAGTTTCTGTTATACAAAGTGTAAATATTGTTTTCAGCCTCATACCATACCTATTGTATCATTTGGAAACATATTTTCTATATTAATTGGAACTCAAAAATATGCTACATTTTTTTTCATTTCTTCAGTATTAGGTTTTAATCATCACTATCATATATATATACACACACACAATATATGATATACATATAATATATGATATATGTGTGATATATGATATATATATAGATATATGATATATATATGTGACATTTTGAAGATTTGAAATTCTGATTGTTTTGAGGAATGTCCAAAAATAGTGTTTAGGCTAAAATACTCAGCAAATGAGTGACAACTCAATCACTTGCCAAGCCCTGACATGTCCATGGGACTTTGTTGAGTTTTTCACTGTATACTTAATTACCTCCAGAAAATGGCTTGGTGAAAAGCTTAAACAGGTAAGGGGGGCTGGAATCAGCTGAAATTTTTATAGGTAAACATAGAGCACATGCCTCTTGACAGAAAATCAATTCTGGAGTAACCAAGAAACCTGTATGGTCATTTCCGTATAGGCAAATTAGAGTGGTTGCCAAGAACTAAGCATGTCCCCTTTGTAATCAGACATATTTTGTGGTCCAATAGTCAAATATACCTTTCGTTTATTACCACGTGAAAGGCAAATGCAAATTCTACATGTTGAGAATACAACTATGATGATATATGATCATGTATTTTTTTCATATTTGTAAGTTTTGTCTTATCTACCAGGTAACTAATTCCTTAAAGACAAGGGTCAATTCTTGCTTGATACTTGTGCATGTTGCCAGATATGCACTCAGAAAAAACTATGGCCTGACAGATGGATAAAATGCAGACAGAAAACAATATAAGCCCATCTACAGCTAAATTAACATCAGTGCTCCAGATGCATGGAAATTTAGAGGAAGAATTTCCAGTTTTACTGTTGTTCCAATAGTAAATGTCCCAATATTTAGTATGGAACTATGGGGTTCATTTATATGAACTAAGTTAAATCCTGAGGCCAGCTCTAATTGTATATGAAGAAGACACTACCATTAAATATATTTCTTGTCTTTACCTTCCCTGTTACAATGTTCACTGCAACTTCCCATGCTAACTGGGTGGCTTAGATGTCTGCCTTCCCACTCACAGCAGAAGCACCCTCTAACATTCATTGCAAATATCTTTTAAGAAATGCTTGGAATCTCTTTGTTGTCTACCACGTCTACTTAAAATGTCTTTGCTTTTCTTCTGGTTTCCCACATATTCAGCCTGTTGATTAAAAACCGAATTTCTCTAAAACAAACACTCAAAGTTTGGTGTCTCCCTCTGATGTGGCTTTTCAAACACCTTCTTCCTCCACATAGTCACAAATGATATGTAATGGTCACCTATACTCAGCAGGCCTGACACCATATTCCAGACATCTTGAATACCCGTTGGTGCGGTAAGGAGGAGTAGATGAGAGGATGAGGAAAGTTGCCTCAAAAGGTTATCAAAAAGTTTTTCTATACACGATAAAATTATATCCCAATAACTGCTGAGAAATTATGTTGAAGTCATTAGACATTACCTGAAAAGTTATTTTTGAGAAAAACATTATTCCAGTCTGAGACAAATGCTTTTACTACTTTAATCCCTAGTCCCTTTTGCTCTACGTTTTTCTTCCCTTTCCCTAGCTCTTCATCACCAAACCTGTGCTTCTCACCAAATCAGATCTCTTGCTCACAGTCTGCCATTCATTTTTCAGTTTTGTAGTAAGGATGCTTCCTCCCAGAGGGATAGCAACTACGTATATCAAACTGCTGGATATTTTAATTCTTATATGCCTTATGTAGTGTCCTCAGTCAAAGTCTCCCCTTTAAATTCCTAAAACATTCTTGGTCTTTCTCACATTGTCATTCTCAAGTTATATGTCAAGGTAAATACCTGCTGGACTGTCTAAGAAAGTAAATAACAATCTTGGAAAACTTACTTTGTGATAGGAACTGTATGTCCTGTACTTTCA
This sequence comes from Saccopteryx leptura, assembly GCF_036850995.1. Classification (NCBI taxonomy): domain Eukaryota; kingdom Metazoa; phylum Chordata; class Mammalia; order Chiroptera; family Emballonuridae; genus Saccopteryx; species Saccopteryx leptura. The sequence goes on from NC_089513.1 coordinate 29,334,132, forward strand.
TATCCTCCACCATATCTGGCCACAGACTGAGTATATTAAAGATAATCAGATTTGATTTGACATTTGATTGACAGGTTTATTGATTGGCTAAAGCTCTATGGTAGAGAGTATAGTAGAGACAAGTGCCCTTTCAATTTGTTGTGATTCTGTTCTTAGTAGATAGATAGTCTAAGCATAGCTACAGTAGAATTCTGAATACAGGAAAAGAATTCTAACAAACACTATTGGGAGTTATGTGATGTAATTTATAATGAAAACAGTTTCTATCGTATTTTACAACTTCATATAAGTTAATATAAAATATTTTTCTCACTTTCACAAAGCAACAAAAATAACTCATTGCAAAGTCAGAGAAAAATTGTATAGTCTCATGTACACACACAATTGGACACACACACACCTCTGTATATCAAATAGACATCACATGAAACACTAAGCATCTTTGCTGGGGCTTTGACAGCTAAATTCAATTAATTTAATTGAAGTGAAATCAAATACCTTGCATTGTATATTTAAGTTGCCATTCAAATAGTACAGCTTTTTCTGCCTGTCATTTAGAATGAATTCAGTACCACTAGTTTTCCATTGACTGAACAGAGCTAACTGAGGGCATCCAAGAAGAAACCTTCATAGATAATTGGCTAGCTCGGGGAACTAGTGTAGCGGAACTTGATTCCAGATTGAATAAGATTCTGGAGCTCTCCTGAAAAGAAGACTAAAGGATGAGGAAGAAGCAAGGTTATATGCCAATTAAAGAATAATTGCACTTTTATTTTTATCAAGGCTATTTTTTTTTTGCCTGATATATGTCTCAATGAACATATTTAAGAAAACTTGGTCTCCAATTTTTTACACACTTTGAAGAAGAACGAGGGTAAGTTTATGTTAATTGAAAAAAAAACAATGACATTATACTGAGTGAAATAAGTATCAGAAAAAACTAAGAACTGTATGATTCCATACATAGGTGGGACATAAAAATGAGACTCAGGGACATGGACAGAGTGTGGTGGTTACTGGGGGGGGTGGAGGGTGGGAGAGAAGGGGCACAAAGAAAACCAGGTAGAAGGTGATGGAAGACTATATGACTTTGGGTGATGGGTATCCAACATAATCAAATGTCAAAATAACCTGGAGATGTTTTCTCTGAACTTATGTACCCTGATTGATTAATGCCACCACATTAAAATTAATTTTAAAAAAACCCAATGAGCACAGAAGTTAATCAGCATTCCATTTTTCCATTTTTTTTTATTTTGTAAAAAGTTAGCTTAATGGAGACTGTAATAGAATTGTCACCAGGACATCATCAAAGCACAAGGAAGTTCTTTGCTGAAATTTACCTCTTGTGAAATTAAACTACATCACAAATAATATCAGAGATTAAAATAAATTTTTGGCCCAACAAACATGATTATATATGATGTTAAAAGTTGAAATAGGCCGTGGCCGGCTGGCTCAGTGGTAGAGCGTCAGCCTGGCATGCAGGAGTCCTGGGTTTGATTCCCGGCCAGGGCACACAGGAGAAGCGCCCATCTGCTTCTCCACCCCTCCCCCTCTCCTTCCTCTCTGTCTCTCTCTTCCCCTCCTGCAGCAGAGGCTCCATTGGAGCAAATTTGGCCTGGGCACTGAGGATGGCTATGACCTCCGCCTCAGGTGCTAGAATGTCTCTAGTTGCAACAGAGCAATGCCCCAAATGGGTGGTGCATCGCCCCCTGGTCAGCATGCCAGGTGGATCCCGGTCGGGCGCTTGCAGGAGTCTGTCTGACTGCCTCCCCGTTTCCAGCTTCAGAAAAATACAAAAAAAAAAATTAAAAGTTGAAATAAAATTAAATTTAGTCAATCAGCCAATTCTGTTTCATATTTGTGGATATATCCTTAGGATTAAAATAAAATTGTTCTTTGCATGCACTCCCTTTCCCCATCCATCCATCATTTATTTATTTCTCATCATAATCTGTCCACATTTCTAACAACATACTGAATTCATCACGCATATGTATATATTTTAAAAGTACATTTTGTTGTCTAATATCTATCTAAAGTCAAACAATATCATATCTAAATACATAAAGACCTTTATACAAAGACATCTGAATGTTCTGTAATTGCAAAGGTATTTATTATCAATTATGCTACAGTTCTATATAATATATGGTTTACTTTATGAAGCCTATGTCTCGGTTTTGAAATCTTGCAACTAGATACTTCTATGATCAACTCATTCTGCCCCTCTTCTTCTCTTTCATAGCTTCATCAAATGTGCATTTACCTTACCTGTCAGCTCCTTGGTTTCTTTGATGAAGATGTCTTACTCATCATTAAATTTTCCATAAAATTAGCAGAGTGAATTGTACATAATATTTGTCTACTGTGTCTCTGATAAATTAATGAATCATTCATGTTTGATTCATGTGAATGAGAGGAGACTAAAATTTCATTTTTAAACGTTCTTTTCTGTTTTTCCTAGAGGTATACTACTGTCAGTGGTGGGATGTAGCCTGAGTATCTGACACAACTTTCTGTTCTATGTAGCCACCTTTCCTTAACAAATTTAGTGTTTAGTTCTGCTGTATTTGACCAAGAATAGAGAGGGTGTAAGGCTTCCACAGGATGGCAATTCCATTTATTGTTGTCTGTGAGTGCCACCCCTAAAAGTTGTACAGTGCTCAGGCCGACAGCTGTGTTTGTAGTGTTCCTTTCTCAACAATTTATGTAATCTCACAATTGAAAAGCCACACAGGTCTCCACAAACCTAATCTGGTTTATAAGAATTGCTATTTATGTTGCATGCTATTGTTAGAAGAATACATTTCCCTCTCTCACTGTGTGTACTTAAAAGTTAGAAATGCAAAAATTAACCAGATTCTTAGAACATTGAAATCAATGAGAATGGAAAAAGAAACAGCTCTGTTGAGTACAATAACTAAGCCATATATAATGATGGCTTGGGGTCATCTAATAGGATGAGTGACATTAACTACAGAATGACATTTCCTATGGCAAAATGGCTAAACCAAAGACTTTCTTGTCAATGAAATATACTACAGAAGTACAAACAAACACATTAGTGAGCAAATGCTTTAAAAAGTATAGCTGTCTAAAGACACACCGAAAACTGGGCTGGAAGCTCCCTGGCGAGTCACGTTTGTCGTTAGTTTTCAAAGAAGATTGAGAGAATAGAAAAGTGTCTCCAAGTTCTATGAGAAAAATCAATGGAAAGATTTAGACTTGTAATTAGGCGAGATGTCTTGCCAGATGGCATAATTTGAAATTTTTTTTTTATCAGGGAAGCATCTTCATTTTATAGGCAAACAAGAGTGATTAATAGAAAGTTTTTTCTGGCCACCCTCGGCACACTTTCAATAAATGAAAACTCTACCGTATGCCCTGCCGTGGGCTATGTTAGAGCTGGCTGGCAAATTGTCCTCGCTGTTTCTTATCTCCCATGTACTCCCCACGGGGTGCAAGGGTTGCCTTGATTTTGTGGGTCCAAGGGCTAGAATGAAAAATTATCTTTTTCTATATTACAGCCATAAACATATTGTACCCTTTCAGTTCTAAATTATTTATACTGCCACATAGAAAATACAGTCATCTCTTTCTTCTCTTCCATCACCCCAGTACATGTGCAATTATTCCCCTCTCCTGTTAGATACTGGTTTCTTGGAGGGTAATCCCTTAGCCACTATTGAATTTCCCATAAATTTAACTAAAATGCATTGCATAGTATATGTCTATTTGTTCTTTGATAAACACATGAATGATTCATGTTCAATTTTAATGGATAATAAGTAGGATGAGACTAAAATTTCAACTTCAAATATTCTCTCTATTTTATGAAGTAGCACGATGCACACAGATATAGCTGAGAACTCTAATCCTTGTTTCTGATAACCACCTAGGCCACTTTCAGTTGAATTTCCAACATACTTCTCCTTGCATCAATAGTCTCTGGCATTTCACACACCTCATACCGCAATGATTTGGGCTTTAACCATCAGTTCTCCTTACATGCAATCTAGCATTTGACTCTGGTTTGATGCAAAGAGCTCATAATAGAGAAATCTCTTTTGCTCCTTCTACTTCCTATCTCCATTAAACTACCCACCAGTCCAATCTTAAAAAGAAAAAAAAACCTAAGAAATTTGGAGTCAAAAGAGGTGTAAACATGTAATGTGATTGTGAAATAAGACAGACAAAGTTGGCATAAATGAGAAGAGACAAATGAGATATGAGATATCAGAGGGAGGAGGATGCTAAGGCATACACCAGGAACCAGACTACATCATGAAAAGCCTAGAAGTTTAGGGAGCACAAAAGCAGAGGGATTCAATGAAAGCAGGTGGACAGAAGGAAAGTCTGTGAATTATAAAAACCATGCTGCTGTCGAGCTGGACATTTGGAGTAGGCACGATTTTATATACCAACACAGAATGGATATAAACAAGCACTTGTGAAAATACTTTTTTTCAGCAACACCAGATGTATTTCTTATAAGAAGTGAGGAAAACGACTTGGGGATTAATTATAGATGCAGGAAACTACGAGAATAAAACCTGAATTCAAGATTCTTTGAGATATAACATCTTGTAAAATGCAAACCGAAAACCTATTAAAATGTTTTAGTTTTATGACACTACTTTTATTATTTTTTTAGTTTTTTTTCAATTAAGTTATTGCAATTAGGTATGTTTAGACTGCTAGTTTAATCATGGAGTTTCGTATTTGCTATATCCAAATTTTTCCAAGGCTCAGTTAAAAAAACAAAAAAGATATGGCAAGAGAAAGGGCTAATTAGTGAAATCCTGACTTCCATCTGCCTTTCATTTTCCGATGGTGTTCTTTCCACACAGCTTAAAAACCATGAAAAAATGTTGATGTGCCTCGTGTCCAGGAAATACTAATAATATCCACTTGTGTTCTAGCTAGCCCAGCTCATCACATACGGCCCTCCATAAGAATAGAGTCAACGGTACTGAGTCTACACAAAATGCAATGCGGTCCTTTGTTTTCTTCAAGTGCACATGGTGACTTCTTGTTTAATATGACAATCATATGCCTATATCTGCCACCACTTCTTATTAAAATAAGAGCAAAATAAAACAGAATCAAACCTATCAACCCTACTAGGAAATAGAATGAGAGAAGGACATTTTCTACATTAGATTTCAAAGCATTTCTGGGAGATGAAAAATGGATGAGAACCATGTAATTGAACAATCAGCAGAACAAAATTAACACAGGAAGAGGTGGCAGGAAAGGAGGGAGATAGCCTTCCAGGAAAAACACCATAGACTTTGGGAATAAAATCAGTAAGTATGAGAGTGGGATCATGAAAGTGAGCCAAAATTGATGGGTGGAAAATAAAGGGTCTAACTAAAATTCTGTCTCTAAAACAGGGAACTAGTGATTCCCCTAACTGCCCCCCTTCCTCTCCTACCTTCCTAGATATAACAAGAGTGCAAGAAACTGTACATTGACCTGAGTCAAAGGAAAACAAAGCAAAACAATAATCACCATAACAAAAACTATGAACCCTATGTTTAAAAAATGTAATGCATTGTTTAGGTAAAATTAGAACCACTAGCTGGGTGCTGGTACCACGTAATAAATTGCTTCACATTTTGGTAATTTCTTACCAAACCCTGGTTCCACAGTGATTATAAGTGCCTACCTGACCAGGTCAGCCTCCTTATTGAAAAAAAAATCTTGCAGGGGAAACAAGTAACAGATATACAACAGTAGAAAATCACCAATCCACTACCTGGGTAAGTCAGCCCCAAACTTCCTATTTTAATATGCACAAATAACTTATAATCGCTCAGGCATATAAAGAAAACGAGCAGCATTGAAAGGGCAAAATAAACAAACAAAATAATCCCAGTGGAAATAGAAATAACTCATTAAGAGAAGAAACTTGAAAAAAATCTAATTAGTATGCTCAGAGAGATTTGAAGGATGCCAAAAAATAAAAATACACCCCCCCCACACACAAAAACAAATAAAAGTCAAGAAACTCTACATAGAGTCTCTACAAAGGACAAAGAAACAGAAATTGTGGGATAAAAGGCATAAGAGAACAATCAAGAATACCACTCAAAGGCCCTGGCCGGTTGGCTCAGTGGTAGAGTGTCGGCCTGGCGTGTGGAACTCCCAAGTTCAATTCCCGGCCAGGTAATACAGGAGAGGCGCCCATCTGCTTCTCCAACCCTCCTCCTCTCCTTCCTCTCTGTCTCTCTCTTCCCCTCCCGCAGCCAAGGCTCCACTGGAGCAAAAGATGGCCCGGGCGCTGAGGATGGCTCCATGGCCTCTGCCCCAGGCGCTAGAATGGCTTTGGTCGCAACAGAGCGATGCCCCAGATGTGCAGAGCATCGCCTCCTGGATGCCGGGTGGATCCTGGTCGGCCGCATGCGGGAGTCTGTCTGACTGCCTCCCCGTTTCCAGCTTCAGAAAAATACAAAAAAAAAAAAAGAATCCAAGAATACCACTCAACATCTATAACTACAAGCTGTGAAAGGAGAAAACAGAAAATAGAAGGGAAGAAATAAGAAAAAAAAAAAACAGAAAAATTCTGCATTTCTGAAAAAAGGCATGAATCTTTCTATTTTATTTTATTTTTTATTGTTTTATTTTTATTTATTTATTTATTTATTTTCTGAAGCTGGAAATGGGGAGAGACAGTCAGACAGACTCCCGCATGCGCCCGACCGGGATCCACCCGGCACGCCCACCAGGGGCGAAGTTCTACTCACCAGGGGGCGATGCTCTGCCCCTCCGTGGCATCGCTCTGTTGTGACCAGAGCCATTCTAGTGCCTGGGGCAGAGGCCAAGGAGCCATTCCCAGCGCCCAGGCCATCTTTGCTCCAATGGAGCCTCGACAGCTGGAGGGGAAGAGAGAGACAGAGAGGAAGGAGAGGGGGAGGGTGGAGAAGCAGATGGGTGCTTCTCCTGTGTGCCCTGGCCGGGAATCGAACCCAGGACTTCTACACGCCAGGCCGACGCTCTACCACTGAGCCAACCGGCCAGGGCCGAATCTTTCTATTTTAAAGGTACCCTGATTACACAAAAGGATAGGTGAAAAAAATACCTACTTCTAAACAGCATCAGGAAATTTCAGAACATTAATAAAACCCCCCAAAATAGCCAACTCACACTTTTTCAGTTGGTAGTAAGGGACTGTGAGCTCTGCATTGAAATGCCCAGGTCTGAGGATGGCATCCCTGCTGCTCACTTTATAGTCCAAACTTAGGCACTTGATTCCATTAGCTAGAAGGGATCCGAAGTTCAAGAATCCCACATGAGTAGAAGGCCGAGAGGAGGAAAAGTTCTTTGTGAACAACATTAATGTCTGCAGCAACTGCTGTTCTATTATCTTTATGAAAAGTTTGTATATGGAGTTGTTCTAGTACAATGAGGGGGAAAGCTGAGGTGCCCCAAAACATGTTAGTTTGACAAAAAGAAGTAAAAAAAATAAGAGAAGTTAAATAATGAGGAAATATTTTTTATATTTTTACTGTGGTAAAGTATTCATAAAAATTTGCCATTTTAATAATTTTAAGTACACAGTTTAGTGGTATTAAGTATATTCACACTGTTGTGTAACTATCACCATCATTCATCTCCCAAACTTTTAACCTTCCAAAACTGTAACTCTGTACCCATCAATAGCAACGCCTTATTGCCCTTGCTGCCCAGCCCCCAGCCCCTGGTAACCATCATTCTACTTACTTTCTCTATAAACTGACTACTTTAGGTATCTCATAATAAGTGAAATCATATAATAATTTTCCTTTGTGTCCAGTTTATTTTACTTAGCATAATGTCTTCAAGGGTCTTCCATGTTGTAGCATGTGTTAGGATTTTCATTCTTTTTTTTTTTTTTTGTATTTTTCTGAAGCTGGAAACAGGGAGAGACAGTCAGACAGACTCCCGCATGCGCCCCACCGGGATTCACTCGGCACGCCCACCAGGGGCGATGCTCTGTCCCTCCGGGGCGTCGCTCTGCCGCGACCAGAGCCACTCTAGCGCCTGGGGCAGAGGCCAAGGAGCCATCCCCAGCGCCCGGACCATCTTTGCTCCAATGGAGCCTTGGCTGCGGGAGGGGAAGAGAGAGACAGAGAGGAAGGAGGGTGGGGGAGGAGAAGCAAATGGACACTTCTTCTATGTGCCCTGGCCGGGAATCAAACCCGGATCCCCGGCATGCCAGGCCGACGCTCTACCACTGAGCCAACCGGCCAGGGCCGATTTTCATTCTTTTTTAAGGCTGAATACTATTCCATAAAAACATCAAACGGTTCACAAATTTACATTCGTCCTTAATCAGGGGTCATGCCAACCTCTATATCACTCCATTTTTAGTGTATATGCTATTGAAACAAGTACCAAATTTTAACCAAATAAAAACCTAAAATATAATTAAATATTAAGTGGAGAAGGGAAGGTTGGGGTGAGATAAATAAGCTAAGACTTAAAAAAAAAAAGCTAAGACTTAGCCTTCTGTGAACAAGAAAGAATAATGTCTATACTTTATAAGTCAAGAAGAAGTCCTATCACTGTCCTGTTCAGAGTTATGAATGTAACCTCCATGAAGAGCAAATTTTGAAAGTTAATAAGAACACGTACTAGGTAACTGGAGAGTTAGAATAAAGGGGTATTTTTTTTTTTTTCCGAAGCTGGAAGCTGGGAGAGACAGTCAGACAGACTCCCGCATGCACCCGACCGGGATCCACCCGGCACGCCCACCAGGGGCGACGCTCTGCCCACCAGGGGGCGATGCTCTGCTCCTCCAGGGCATCGCTCTGCCGCGACCAGAGCCACTCTAGCGCCTGGGGCAGAGGCCAAGGAGCCATCCCCAGCGCCCGGGCCATCTTTGCTCCAATGGAGCCTTGGCTGCGGGAGGGGAAGAGAGAGACAGAGAGGAAGGAGGGGGGTGGGTGGAGAAGCAGATGGGCGCTTCTCCTATGTGCCCTGGCCGGGAATCGAACCCGGGTCCCCCCCACGCCAGGCCGATGCTCTACCGCTGAGCCAACCTGCCAGGGTAAAAGGGGTATTTTTTAAGGCATTCTGCATTACTGAGTTTTTTTTAATCTTTATATATTTGAATCTAATTATAAAAAGTGCCCCCAATCACAGTACTACTTAATGATTGGATGGCAACTCAGAGCTCCTGATTCTTAAGAGTCTACTTTTCATTGTAATAGGGTGACTCTCTCAAGACACTCTAAGACCCTATTGCCACAGACATCATTAAGTTATCCGGAAAAGGCATAGCAACAGCCTAACTCCAAAAGCTCCCTTTTCTCATCTCCATGCTTGACAACTTATATTATTGACATTATTCTATTACATATAATATCATTTTATTACCATAACTACTACTTTTACAACTATTTTCTTCCTTTAACAAGGCCTATCGGCTTCTTTTGACATTGGTCTTGCGACTTGCCTGGAATGTGCATGAGTTCCTTGAAAGCATACGACCATACTGCCCCCACCCCTGCCCTGAGATTTCTCAATGACCTGTTTTTGTTCAGCACAATTTCTATATAGGCATCAGAGCTTCCTTGAGAGCTCCCAGTAAAGGCTTCAGCAGAAAGTAATTTTTATAGTGACCTAACTCTCACTATAGTTGTTGGAAAACATCTCTAACCCTTTGATTTCCTTGGCCACACAGAGATGGTCACACCTAGCTCTCATTTCTCTTCCTGACTACTCTGAAAATCTAAGGTCTTCTTAGCAACATTACTTCTGCCAGGAGCTAACCCTGGGGCTATGGAATCCACAAAAATGATGTACTCATTATGTGGTTGTTTCTGGGCAGCTGAGATGAAAGTACCTTCATCCCAAATTTTAGAAGACAAAGGGAGGCGCAGCACCATGTCCTCAAATCAAATAGAAAATCATTTAATTTTGATACTCATTTATACAGAGAAAATGGTGATGTTTCAAATAAATAGAAAGAATCCTTCTGACCTAAAAATACAGCTTTCTCCATTGTATTTTTTATCTCCTTAAAATTTGATGCTTTGAAGTTCTGATGACAATTATCATCATTACTATTAATAACTTTTGCAGATGCAGAAAACCAACTTGGAAAAGTGACGAAAGTTGATGATAGAACCTTCTGCATGCTGCACTTTTAGTTTATTTCCAGTTCAAGTTTCCATACATTAAGAACGAAACTAGAAACTTCAAAAATAAAATAGGCCATGATCATGTGGTGACGGAAAGTCACAGTAATTAAGGAAAATACTTAAGGAAACTGGGTTGCACAACCCAAAAGGAAAAGAAATGGGGAGACAATGTATTCCAAATGTGTAAAATGAGGAGCTAGAAGCTTTTCTGTGTGACCATTATACAAAGAATGTAAGAGCTTGAGTTCTGCAATCAACTAGAATTGGTCACGGTTCTTCATTTATTGGCTATGTGACTCAACAAGGTCACTTCAGCACTCTAGGTCTCAACTTCTCTTTCCGTAAAATAGGGGCAAATAATAATGCCAATAACATAAGATTTTTGCGACGATAAATAAGAACATAAATACAAGCACATTTTATTATGTTCTGGTATATAGAAAACATTCTGCTACTTATCATCATCATTACTGTTTCATCATATATTTATTACTATTCCAAAGGGAAAAGCAAATACTAATGAGTAAATGTCCAAGATCAATGAAAGGGTGACTTTCTTAGCAAATAAAACAAGTAATCATGGGACAGAGAGTTCAATGAAATAATGAGCTTCGAATGGCTATCTCCCAGGAATTCTGTAATTAAAAGGAGTTTCTGCATTAAGGAGGTTATACCTGATGATCATTAAAGTTCCTCTCACTTTTCAGATATAATGCAACGATTAAGTCCATGCAGCTCATTAGTGCCTAAAAGTTTGGGGTGTCAATGTGGTCCCAAGTCGTTGTCCCTTCTAGATAATGAAGAGAGAGGCTGACTGTGGAGTTCCCAGTCACCACTTCTGCATAGCTCTGCCGGGGAAGGTGTTTCCTATAACCCGTGAACGGGCAGGCCTCTCTCTTCTTTTTTCATCATGAAAGCTTTAGGAAGCAGAGACTGCCTGTTTTTCCCTTACAGCCCCTCAAGAAAATGACAAAATGACATTCTTTCCCACTCTCTGTGAAATGATTCCTGTTAACAGCTCTGGGGAAATGCTGCAAAGATGTGAGTGAGATGCTGGCAGGATTTGTTGACATGAAGGCAAAAGAAGGGAATTCAGAAAAAAAAAAATCACCCACATTAGAAATTAAGGAGCCTGTGGCTTCCATCTGCTCCTCTCTTCCCTGGCCTGGAGTGGTCTCACAATCATCTCAGGAGATCATTGGTTTTCTTTTAAATGACTCAATCAATGGGGCTTCTAATAGAGTCTAATGCATATCACTATTATGGGTTTTTTTTTTTATGTCAGTCTAAAATTTTTTCTTTGATTAATTTAAACTATTTCTCTTCATTAGATAATAGCAGTAATTTTGAAACAAAGGAAAACATGCAAATTTGAAAAGAGTCACTATTGAAACTTCTGCTTAATATATCTTACTTTGGGGGCAGAAATACAGGACAGAATTACTGTCCAACATCCTCTGGAGTAGTACTTTTCACCTGCTGGTCCAGGTGTTAGAGTGGTACCAGACTGTGGACCAGCAGTTGAAAAACACTGTTTTAGAGGAATGAGGTCTCTCAAATAGGAAGAATGACCTGGGAGCCTATCCCTGCCCTAATGTCATATTTCTACCCACGAGGCTGTGATTAAAGAGATCCAAAAAATGTTACCTACTCAACAACATCAGGCCAGTGTGCCTAACATGATTTACTGAGACTCCAAACATCATTCTAGGTGCTGCTAGACTCTAAACAAACAAACAAACAAACCCAGAATATCTTTGAAAGTTGTTACATAAACTAGTGACAGAAAAAATTTTTAAAAACTGTTCTAAGGGGAATAGTCAGCGTAACGTAAAATAAACAAGGGCTTTGGGATCAATGACTTGTGGGTCCTGACTGTGCCACTAGCACTGTCTTAGACAATTAAGTCATCTCTCAAAGCTTCAATGTTTGTCTGTATAATGGTCACAATGATCCCATGTCACAGAACAGTTCCAAAGCAATTTATGAGAAGTCCTTAGCACAGTGTAGGGAAGAATTCTAACACTTAATAAAGATTATAAATAATCATTCTCCCCTTAGTGTGAGATTACTATAGATATGGGCATGAGATTTAGGAAAGATGCACTGAAAATGTTTCAAGATCTCTGCAAATAGTCAAAAACAAATAAAATGTGCCCTGGCCGGTTGGCTCAGCGGTAGAGCGTCGGCCTGGCGTGCGGGGGACCCAGGTTCGATTCCCAGCCAGGGCACATAGGAGAAGCGCCCATTTGCTTCTCCACCCCCCCCCTCCTTCCTCTCTGTCTCTTTCTTCCCCTCCCACAACCAAGGCTCCATTGGAGCAGAGATGGCCCAGGCGCTGGGGATGGCTCCTTGGCCTCTACCCCAGGTGCTAGAGTGGCTCTAGTCGCGGCAGAGCGACGCCCCGGAGGGGCAGAGCATCGCCCCCTGGTGGGCAGAGCGTCGCCTCTGGTAGGCGTGCCGGGTGGATCCCGGTCGGGCGCTTGCGGGAGTCTGTCTGACTGTCTCTCCCCGTTTCCAGCTTCAGAAAAAAAAATACAAAAAAACAAACAAACAAAAAAACAAATAAAATGTAATTAATTGTGAATTTGTATGAAACTGAGGAGAGGGAGCTCATTCAGAAGTAAAGTGATGTTGGGGGTTGGGGGTGGGTCCAGAAAGTCTCAATCTTGGTAGTCAATGATTGGAGGATACAAGAGGTGACATTTCAGGCAAAGAAACACCTGGAGCATGGTTTATTCCAAGAACAATGAGAAAATGACCCAATTTAAACAAAGATGAGAACTGGAGAATGAGTAAACAAAAAGATAAAATAGGTGGGGGAAGGCCAGGATAGAGAGAATATGAGAAGCTAGATAGGAATCATCCCATGTTGAGTTATGCCCTTTGAAGATGCTCACACCCTCTATAAAGAAGCCACTGGTGTGTATGCCAAAAAATATCACCAGTGTATTACCCTGTGTCACGGGCATAGAAAGGCAGTATGCATAATATAAAAACTCCGGACTTGCCATCAGAAAATCTGAATTAAGTTAACATCTGTTTCCTTGCCTGGAATGGCATCTCATCTATCCTCCCATTAACTAAATACCAAGATTGAGACTTTCTGGGACTCCCCCACCCCAACTTCATTGCTCTTAAATGAACTTCCTTTTCTCAGTGTTACGCAAAAATCACAGTTGCTTTGTCTGTTATTGACTGCTTTCAGTCATCTTTAAACATTTCCTATAAATCTTCCCCAAATTTCACACCCATATGTGCAATCATCTTATTATATGCAGAAAAACCTGAGCATGTGACTTAACTTTGGGCAAGTCACTAACCTCTCTCTGCTTCAATTTTTCCATCTGTGAAATAGGTTCAATCCTAGTGCACAGCCCATAAGGATATTGTGATGATTACATGAGGTCATGTCATGTGTGCAAAGTATTTTGTACAGCTCCAGGGATAAAGTGTTGGTTTAAAAATAACCCAAACAAAGAAACGGTAGCTCAGGGGCTGACACAATCACTTTAAAGGTGATCATCTCTCAGAGAACTGAAGGAGCAGCTCAGAAAACAAGGCTTGAAAAAGCCTCTGACACAGTGAAGAGTAAGTGACTGTGTTGACTGTAGCAGCTTTGTAAGAACAAAGTGTGACGGTGGGGCTAACTTTGCAGGATCACTCTGGGAAATTGGTGAGATGAGGTCTCACTACACAAATCAGGCACTTAATATGTTCCAGAATTCCACAAAATAACAGAGAACAAATTACCAGAAATGCAATATTCCATAGGGGTTACATGGTACTACAGTGGTCACTGAGAGTTTTATTAAATGCTACTTGAACAAAAAGGGTTGTAATTGCCTCTTCTCACCACCTTGCTGGTGCTTGTACTTCCAGATAATAATCTAACCATTCTGCTGCCGACCTATTCACAGCTCTCCTTTTCCAACCCACTTTCCTTCCTTGCATTCACCAAACATATTAATCCATGAAGATGATTGGTTGGGCTTGTTAATTCACCTCACAGGTGTTTTGCTGAAGATAAGATCCCAAGATCTGTTGTAAAACAAAGAGCATCCTTGTGTTTTATGTAATAAAACCATTGATCACCAATAGAGAGAAAACCATGCTTATCTGGAGCCTCTAGCTCTCAAAGGATTTATTTATAGCAATAATACTTACCTATAGGAAAATAGCAGCTTCTGTGCTTTGCTGATTCTGGCCAGTAATGTCCTGTGCAAATGAATTTAGAGATTTTCTCAGCTTGTGTTCCTATGCTACAAAAGGGAAATAGCCCAAATTGCAACTACTTGGGCTTGAATTATCGACTTCAGCTTTGAAGTGCAAATGAGCTGAATGAAAACATACTTAGATTGCAATACAAAAACTATTCCTACCATCTGATTGATGGTGCATTAACTGTCTTGTAAGGAAAGCCTTGTATTGCTACGGATTTGTAGTCCCCTAATCCAATTATCCCACAGGTGAAGGCAAGCACTATCCACTATATGAACCAGTCAATAGTGGTCATTTCTTAAAAAATTTTACTTTCTCTTTTTTCTAGCAATTTGAGTTACCAGGTTGCTCATAAAACAGTTCTTTTGTGGTTGGTTGACCCTGCTGCTTCTAAAGTTAGACTTATGGTTTTGAGCTAGGAAAGCAAACTGCTATAAACAACTTCTCAGTGGGCTAAAATCATCAGTATTTATTGTGAATGCAAACTCTTTTGGAAACTTCTAATCACCATAATCCATCTGTATAAAAATAATCCCTGACTAAATGAATATGTCTGGAAGGAAAAATGAACAGAACACTTATATGACCACACAAAATGCCATATGCAAATTATTAAACAGTCTTTGATATTTTCAGCTTCAAAGAAAATGAACCTTTTATAGAGTCTGACCATCTATGATTGACTGTGGAACATAATGTTAGGACTTCGGGTAACTAACTCCTTTACAAAATCAGAGATAGTTAAATGAATCAATATAGTCTTTGTTCATCACTTCCTATCTGTATCATCTTAAATCATGTATCAGGCATAATTGAGAGGCTCTGCACCAAAATATCTCCAGAGAGTCTCTCAGGTATGTTAGCATACTAGAATCTGCTTCAGAAGAGGGTTCCTTTCTTTGTTGAAAAGAGTAACCGATAGATAATGTCCAACATCTGCTTATGTTAGGGTACCGTAAACATCTCCTTTGTAAGATTATGACTTTTAACAACTTATAAATTCATCTTTACTCTTCATCCAGAAGGATTTTCTTTTCATATTATAGAAATGAAAAAGAACTTTTAGGGAAATAAAAAAGAAACCAGATTGAAAGGCGACAAATAAGGTTACATCTGTTTTCCCTTTTACAGCTTCCTGTGTTAGGGTCAATATTTTTACAATAGATTCAAAGAAAGTTTTACTACTGAAGTATCCACCTTGTTTTTATGTAGAGATTTATTCTCCAGAAAAGACAGTGACCCAAAGAGTGTTTAGATATAGATTCTAACACTGTGGTCGCAACTATTAAGACAAAAAAGGTTCTAGGAGGAATCAGATGCAGAGACAATATAACAAATGCATTGTGCTTCACTCATAACTTTAATCAGTTCTCACAGCATAGAAAAGCATGTGTGAGAAAAGAATCAGATCATTGAGTTAAATTTCTATCACTTACAAAAAGGAAAAGGACAGAACAAAGAAGTCTTGCTAGCCAACAAGGAACTAATCAGACACCAGGTAATTAGCAGATATCAGTTCAGTGGTGCCAAAGTTCAAATTCCTTAATAAAGGGGTAAAATTATAATGCGCTGGGAACCAAATGAGAAAGAAGAAAAGAAGATGAATCCATTTGACTATAAAATTGTACCTGAGCCATTTCCCCAGATTAGATAGACCTAAAATCCCACTCTTTGCACCTTCAAAATGGTTTCAGAAAAGTTTTTATTATTATCATTGTTCAATTTCATGCGTCTCTGCACTTGAACTTCCAGCCAGGAGCAGGAGTTGAACTGCCAGGAACGCTTTAAGGAAACAGCGTGTTTCAGGGCATTTCTAGCCAACATTTTCAAGCCCAGGAGATTTGAGGACACATCTAAACTTTTGAGTGCTAATATGATTTGAACCTCTGAATCTTCTGAGATTTTTTTTTTTCTTTCTCAATCAAAACTAAATTATGACTAAGGAAGCAGAAGAACGAAATACCATTTCAGAAGTTATTTTCTGTACAGGATGCAATTTCTGGTATGTTACTTCTCTACTCTGAACATTAAGTATAATAGCTATAAAACTAATTATGATGCATATTATCACAAGTGGCCAATGTTTCTTTTAAATAGCCTCTGTGAGATTTTCAATCTCTCTTTGAATGAGTATTGTTTAACAAAAAAAATATATATGTTTAATGGTCACCATAGAATAGCTGTGTTCTATACAGAATGTATGAAATTATCATTTAATTTATCTAGCTTTATACAGGTCCAGGTATTTTCCAGATAACCAGAATCTAGTTTCACAAATCTAAAATAAGCTCATTTCAATACAGCGTGATTGAAATCTTTCTAAGCTGTCTGATCACAGTGAATGCTCAACATCATTTAACTGCTGCTTCATAAATCAGTTACCACTATGATTATTTTGCTATCTGGAAATATACACTTTATCTTTAGTCTGATTTTTTTGGGGGGGCATAACATTTTATTGTTACTAATACAATTTCTTGCAAATATCAGTGTGCCTGATTCAAACAAAACCTCTATCAGTTCTTTAATTAGAAACTTAAAATATCCTCTGTTATAAATAAGCAGTAAATCAAATGCGGTATGTTAATCAAAGCTGTTTAAGTATTGCAAGGAAAACCCAAGTACCTGCCTCATATGGTGGGGTTTTATGACAATTAATTTGTGTTGTCAGAAGATTTCTTTTCTCTGTTTATTTCCAGAAATGGGATTATATTCCCATGAGACAGGATTCTAACTAGAGTCAGCTCTGTACACGTGTATTTACCATTCATCAGAGATGGGCATCTTAGTTAGGAGGCCGGTGGTACAAAAGGCATATGCCTACCTCTTAGAAAAAGGAGCCGAGTCCACAAAGACAAAGAAGACAACTGTGCAGAATGCAATCCCACCTGCCTCTGATATCTTGTACAGCGTTTGGTCACAATAACCAGTTTGTAAGGTATAACATCAGGCCTTCTCAATAGAGAGTGAAGCAGTGTCTTCAACTGGTTAAAATCATCATAAAAAGATTATAATTTATGGCGTCAGTCTGAGTTCAAACTTGCTAGTTTTTTATGATATGCAAAACAATTTAATATCTATTACTAGTATTGTATGAGGATGAAATAAATTAATTTGTATATCAGTATCAGTAAACCTTATATGCACTCATAGTACTGTATGTCAGTCATTGTTCTAAGTATTTTACATACTGAGAAATTGAATCTTATCATGGCCCTAAAAGTTGCTGTTACTGACACCTAGATTTCACAGCTAGGTGAATTGAGGCACAGAGGTTAAATAATTGGTCTGATGCCATGTGGCTAGTAATTGGAGAAGTCAAGATTTAAACTCAAGTGGTGTGATTCTGGAACTTAGGCTCTTAACCATCCATCCATACTATAATTAGGATAATGATGAATAATTTTTTTATTGAATAATGTTATATTACCAGAAAAGGAAAAGCAGTTTCACTCTCTACCACATTACCTTCATCTTCTCTTATGACCTGCTAGAAATTTGTGTCATGCTGGTCAACTGTCTCTTTGAAGAGCTTATTATTCCAGCCAAAGAGGATTGCACATCATCTGATAGAGGTTCCAGGGTTCCCACTGGATAACATGTTGTGAGGAGCAGGTAAAAGACAAGTTGAAAGCAGAAAGAAGGAAGGAAAATAGTAGCTTCACAGTATGAAGACAGTGTATAAAGAGGTGGCTGTTTGGAGTGGTCTTTGGGTAGGAAGATGAAGCAAGTGGATTGTCTGAGCACAAGGAGATGGAGAGAGAATAAGAGATTTGCCAGAAATTTGACATTCCTTATTAATCATTTTTGTTTTACCCTAATCTTTTTTATTAGCACTTTATTTTTTTATTTATTCACTTTAGAAGAGAGAGAGAGAGAGAGAGAGAGAGAGAGAGAGAGAGAGAGAAGGGGTGGGGAGGAACAGAAAGCATCAACTCCCATATGTGCCTTGACCAGGCAAGCCCAGGGTTTTGAACTGGCGACCTCAGCATTCCAGGTCAATGCTTGATCCACTGTGCTACCACAGGTCAGGCAAGTTTCACCCTAATCTTGATTCAATGTATGTTGACCTTTACAATCCTCTTTCCCACCAGTGCCATGGCGCAACAATCAACCAACTTGACGCTTAATGGATGCCCAACTCTACCCACAGTGATGTTACCCGTAAGTGATGTTTCCTAGTACAGACAATGTCTGGTTTATGATTAAAAAAAAATGATTGGGCTAATTAAATTAATTGATTATACTCTCTAGTTACATTAAATTTTAATTTAGTTTTTGAAAAACAAGACTAGGTATAATGAACTTAAAAATCTTTTCTTAAGCTTACATACACAAGATATACACACATACACACAAACATCCTACTTTCAGTATTCAAGTATTTTAAGCAAAAGAAAAAATAATTCATAGGAGTATATTTTTGGAGATAGAAGTAATGCCACTAAATTGGTATAACTACGTGGAGATTCTTCTCTGCAGTGGTCTGGACAAGACATGCCTGCGTGTGCAGAGGGACTCTGAGTGAGCTTTCAAGGAAGCATATCACTGTCTGAAACTAACATCCAGAACTTCCCCTAACTTCGTGGACATAAATCATGCTGTCGTCACTGAGGAATAAAAATTGCATTTTGTAAATGCAGTGAAATATGCTCCTTCCTTCTTCATCACCATCTTGATCAAATAACTGTGAAGAACATGACAGTGTAATCATGGTCACATGAGTGAGTGATCAGGAAACCTGACTTACATGTATTTTTTCAGTTCTTCACCTTACTTTTGTCCTCAAGTCTTTCTTATTTCATGATAGGATCTCCACTGACAGTGGACTTTCGAATAGCCAAAAATGGATGAACATGAAAATAAGAGGCTGGCCTTTGAAGAATTTCTATGTCAGATTTCTAAGAGAGCTGTGTCTCAAACAAATCAAACACTTGGTTACTCTCAATTGAAACATCATTTTAAGTATTTTTTAAATAGCAAGTTAAAAATGAAAAGGGTCAGTGGAGCAGTTGTTGAGAAGGTATTAGTCAAAAGTTCTCTTTAATTTTTGACACATGCTATAGATCTTTATTTGTCTCTGATAGATTTTAAATGATTCTTTATGTGTATGGAACCATTTTGACTTGGTGGCCCTTAAAACAAAAGTCAGAAGTAAAACATATGGTTGTTTAATTAGAAAGTATACTTGATAGAATGAAGAGGCTACTGGGTTCTAGATTTGGATTTGCCACTAATAAATGTACTTTGCACCTGACTTCAGCTTACTTGTGTATCTGATACAGCTGATAAGCATGCTCCCTCTGACTATGGTAGCAATTGTGAATGTGGGCTCAATTAACAACCATGAATCCATTTTGTAGTATACCAGGCATGATAAAAGTAGTAATCTCTAATTGTTATTGACCTTGACTCCTAAAAGGCAGCATAGCTAATGCCAGACAGAAATTGTCCATAAGCACGTGCTTAACTGAATGGAATGAAATTCTGTAAACAACAGAAAAGTCTGACAATTAAGAAAGCAGTTCATTCACTAAAACTACTTGGGTGCAATGTCAGTTTAAATTATGAACTATGATTATCAGACTGTTTTTAAGGAAATGCAACATTTATATGACACATTCAATAATGGATTTAATGTAGCATTACCATGTATAGATTCCAGGGAAACCATCTTAAGAATAAATAACATTTCACAATTAATAAATCACACCAATACAATAAAAATTGGTGTGTCTAAAACATTTGCAATGATTCTCTAGTTTTTCAGACTTTCCTTTGAGTACTTAATTAGACTCTGAATATACTGAGGAAGCACTTTTTTATGAAATGCTTTAGCGGCCCCATCCCTGATTCAGAATATTGCTATGTTAATTCTGAAATAATGGAGGTATCGGTGAGGGAGATACATAGTAGACTTCATAAAGTTCTGCACGATTGGTATTGTCTCAGAATTGGGGTGCCTTGCAGCAAGGGAAAGATCCTAGAAAAAATTAGGGGATCAAGTCTCTTTTGCAGATGAGGTGGTAATGAGTAACAGTCAACACTCTCCCTGACCTCCTCTTCCTTCCCTACACTCTCACCAAATGTTTATTTGCCTCTCATTTGAGTCTCTAGAGACTCAAATCTACCATCGATCTGTGGATCAAACCAGATCAGCAGACAGCTGTGAAATGGCCATGTACCACATTGGCTCCACGCAGAAAGGTTTCAACTGCAATAAAGTGGGAATAATAGATCCATGGGTGTTAGGTGAATCTGTGTCCACAATGGCTATAGAAGCATGATTTTGTCAGTGTAAACCAAGACTTGATATAAAATTACTTCCCTATGAAATATATGACTGCACGTAATAGAAACCTTTGCTGTGTCTTGATTGGTTACTGTATTTTACAGTATCTGGTCACTGTTTTCATTCTACTTGGTTTGATCGGGCAGCCTCAGAAATCTCAGGTTGATACATAATAGCTCTGATGGAGCATGTACTGGAGACTTGAGATACAAGTCTGCGAGGCAAGTGAACGAGAGTTCCAAAAGTTCATGTTTTTGTAGGAAGTATATAAAACAGCCTAAAATGTGAAATGCTGCAGGAACTACAGATAACCAGGTTGACTTTGGTTACTTGAGGGCTTCTCAAACCAACAGAAGCGGACTACAATAAGCCTGATGCCTTCTGTCAAAAGTAAATTACTTAGTCTAGAAAGAATCGATTTTTGGAGAACCTATGATCATGAACAGACTATTAGAAATAGTACTTAGTTGGTCAAAAAATTATACTATATAACTGAATGTCTTTCTGACCTTGAAATTTGATCACCTTTATACCCCTCTGAAGTACAAGAGGTTGATGGGAAAGAATTGCAAACCATTGCTTGGAAAACTCAAAACCCAACAATATTGAAACTGTTGTGCTCCTAAATAAGCTTGCCTAATGTTATATGTATGGCTGAATTCATAACTGAACCCTATACAATACAACTGCATAACTTCAAAGTTCAGATGTTACTCTGTAATGGCAGAATTAATTTCCCTGATTGCTAATCCATCAAGCTTAAGTGTGATGCATGTGGTATCAAACGTGGGTATTTCTGCTATCATTAATTGTGGCATATTGTCACAACCGATAAGGAAATGCAGTAAGAGAAAAAAAAAGAGAGTCCCAAGTATTGGCAGTTTAGCCTTGTTTTCCCATAAGCCCTGGCAGCTACAGCCAGAACCCTCAAAATAAAGGGAGGGGGCCCTTGAGATTCTCAGGAGGAGAGAAGACTGCAATCCAGAAGCATCAATCACTGGGCGAGCCTTGCTCTCCATTTGCAAAGCTGTTGTTTATTGTGAGATAATGATTGATAGGGTCTAAACAAATGCTGGGAGAAATCACCAAAGGTGCAGGCGCTTAGGTGTGACATTTGGCCACAGGAAATCTGCAGGGACAGGCCAGCTGGCAATAAGGACATTCTGGGGAAATTATCACGGATGCATTTAAAAGAAGAGCAAATAATGAACTGTGGGTTAAATGACAGCAAGGTAAAAAGGCAATTATGGATACCAGGTAGACTATGTGCCAGAGAAGAAAGAAAATGGAAAGAAACTATTTAGTTAGTGGGATTGCATTAAGGAAAGGGCATCTTTGAAGCAGCCACTTTTAATAAGAACAGACCATTTAGTTAGGAGGGCAGAAGATTACAGAGATAAAGTTCAGATAAAGGAGTTGTCTTTGAAAATTTTGCTATGAATATAGGCACAGTTGGAAAAAAGGAGTGTGAATTATTTATATACATGTTTTTTCTCCATTAAAATTCAATGCAAGGGGAATGAAGAAAGGCAGCAAGGCTTGTTTGCCAGCGTAGAACCATGGACTCTTTCAGATACTGAGAAATGTCTGCATGCTGATGATACACACACAGACATGCATATGACTGACTTCACTTACCTCCTTCCCAAGAGAGATGAGCTTGTGCAGACCAAGACT
Organism: Saccopteryx leptura; assembly: GCF_036850995.1. Lineage (NCBI taxonomy): Eukaryota > Metazoa > Chordata > Mammalia > Chiroptera > Emballonuridae > Saccopteryx > Saccopteryx leptura. The sequence goes on from NC_089513.1 coordinate 29,356,458, forward strand.
TGGGCCAGGACTTTAACACAAAGTCGACCTTCGCTCCGGCTAAAGAAGACCTTTTCTCCATTGCTGGTTTTATTCGAACACCAGCTTCTCAGGTTAAATATTGATGTCTTTCAACAATAGCTACAAGTAGCTCAATTCTGCCTCACCCATCTCATTTCATTTCTCTCTTAGACATGCATCTCTCTTAAAGATCTATTCCTCCCTGTTACCTTTATGCTCATGGCTTTTTTCTCTGTCACTTATTCCTTCCTGATCTCCCCCATTATTGGTTCTTGTTCCATACCAATCTTTTTTTTATATATACACATTTTTATTTATTTTATTTATTTATTTTTTCAGAGAAAACATCTCTAGGTTATTTTGACATTTGATTATGCTGCATTCCCATCACCCAAAGTCCAACTGTCTTCTGTCACCTTCTAACTGGTTTTCTTTGTGCTCCTCCCCTCCCCCAACTCCTTCCCTCTCCTCCCCCCCACCCTGTAACCCCCACACTCTTGTCCATGTCTCTGAGTCTCATTTTTATGTCCCACCTATGTATGGAATCATATAGTTCTTAGTTTTTTCCGATCCACTTATTTCGCTCAGTATAATGTTATCAAGGTCCATACCAATCTTAAAAGGTGATGTAAGGCTGGTTTGTTTTTTTAACTTCTCCCATTCTTGGTTTTACATTTTTTAAATGAGAATGTATAAAACCCACACTAAAGGCATGAACATTGAATGAATTAGTCTGTATAAAGCTCAGTAAACAAATTCTGGCTCAAAAATATACTTCTTTTATGTTCTTTTATATATTTCTGAAGATTTTGTGGTACTGATGAGTATTAAGGCATAATGATGAGGATAATCGACAACTGTTTATGCTAACATATAATTAATGTTTTTATATAATAAGAGAGATAGACATAGGTTCTATTGCATTTCAAGTATTTTTGCTGGCGTTGTTGTTGTTTATTATAATTGGTCCTGATTTGATCACAACAGCACATGGATCTCATGTCTACACTGCCTCTCCGCTCCTTCAGCACAAAACGGTTCAGTTCTGCTGCGCTGATGGATGTTTAACAGGGTATCTTGAGAGCTTTCTTAAGCAAAAGTCACAGGGCAGAAGTCACCTCTCATCTGAATCCGACATGGAAGTTTACCCACAAAAGTGGACAAAAGAACAATCTAATGAGTCTTAGGAATTATGATTCTTAGTCAAGCCTACTAGAAATTAAAAACAAACAAACAAACAAAACCCAAGGATATTTCTGCTCAAAAATATGCATTTTTGACACACACCGGTCCCTCTTGTTTTTTCCTTTCATTAACATAAACAAGATAAAACAAAATAAAATAAAATAATTCATCCAGACACAAAGCAGGACGAAAAAGAAAAGGAGAGAGGTCACAATCAGGTAGGTAAGTGTAGGGTCAATACTAGACATGACCCTTCCCCCTCCCCAGCCACATGGAGCCCTTGGATCCTGACCTTGGCCATGAGATAAAGGGCAGTCAACCCGAAAGTAAGGTTTTACTAAGAACAACAGAACTGAGCCACTAGATATGTATGCATCAAGGAGGGGCAATATAGAACAGGCATGTACTGTTCCCCCTACCCCTGCTCACCTACCTGCTTGCACAAAATAAAAGAGTTTCACTTGAGTAACCACCCAGTGCTTAGCTATTTAAACTGCAACTCCAATCTGCGGGGGCTCAGAGATTTCACCAAGTGGCAGTCATCGGTGCAACCCCTATATGAGTAATAAAAGCCATATGTGCTCCATCTGGTCCTTCTTGTGGTATCTTTGGGATCCACAACACCACCAGAACAATTTTCCGGGTCTGGACCTCCTGTGTTATAGCACAGTTCAGAAGTTTATTGCATGAACTTCATTTCTGTGTGAACTGGGGAAAAACATATTTAACTTTTTAAAAATTATAGTACAGTACATGGTAAATAAGCCCAGGAATGAAGTCGTCTTTCTACTAGCAGAACATGTTACAGAGAGCAGGGGGGAAATAAAATCTTTTTTCTGGAAGATCTTTAACATTAAAAAGAAGAAAGGAAGGAAAGGAGAGAATATCACACTATAAAATTATCAGTTGAACATAATTAAGCAACCCAATAGATCTTTTTGTCTTCCAAACCCAGCTAAACAACTAAAACAAAGAAAAGCAAATACGAAGAAAATATACAACAACAACAAAAACTGCTGAAAGGTCTCATCAAATCCCTTTTTCTCTATTTCCTATATATCCTCCCAGGTGGCTGTGGCTGTGCTCTTTGGGTGTGACTCATGGAATGAGGGTGAGAGGTAAGCAAGCCAAGCTGAGTGCCCTAATTCTTCGCTATTGGTGATGAAGTCACGAGCAAGATGTTCTCATAGTGTGTTCATGGCTCAGTTATGAACATTTCTTACGAAATAACGTACATAGTGAGGCCAGATTTGACCTTAGTGCCATAACCATACTGGGAGGTGAAAGAGAGGAGGAGTGCAAATATGAAACACTTCTAGCCTTAAAGAGCCAATCATCACAGCAAAAACTGCCATGGGCCCTGGTCGGTTGGTTCAGTGGATGGAGTGTCAGCCCAGTGTGTGAACATCCTGGGTTCAATTCCCAGTCAGGTCACACATGAGAAGTGACCATCTGCTTCCCTTCCCCTCTCTCTTCCCGTACTCCCCCTCTTCCCCTCTCATAGCCAGTGGCTCGACTGGTTTGAGCGTCGGCCCGGGGTGCTGAGGATAGTTTAGTTGATTCAACCATCGGCCCCAGACAGGTGCTGCCAGGTGGATCCCGGTCGGGGCACATGCAGGGTCTGTCTCTCTATCTTCCCTCCACTCACGTAAAAAAAAAAAAAACAACAAACAAAAACAGTGCCATGGAAACATAGCAGTATAAGCAGATATTTGGAAGTGTGTAAGTTAAGAAAAACACAGCTAAAAGGATAAGATTCTGATGTCCATAGGGTGAGAATTGGGAAAAAAGTAGCCCTAACATTTCTCATGATGAATCTTATAGTATGATTTGACTCTTAAAAAATATCTTAATACATTAATTATTTTAAATATTATTTTTTAAAAAGCAAGGTAAAATGCAGAAAAATATTATAGTTAAAAAATATCTAAGTCATTACAGTTGAGGATAGGTGCATTGATGATACTTATGGGGTGTAACATACATTCTAGCTTTGCTAGAAATACTAAAAATCCAGAAAATTTAAGTATTTATACAATTGTCTTAATGCTAAGTCACAACTCCCTGATACTGAGTATTAACCCTGGCTTTGTCATTGGCTTAAATCTGACCCAAGTCTCAATTTTCTCTTGACTCCTCAAAATAAATAAGTAAATAACATTGGGGAGAGGGTTAGTGCACTATGAATTTTAAAAGCTAAAAAATGGCTTTGCTGATCCAAACTCAATGAAAATAGTCCTGCCGATTGCTCACATCCAATGTCAAAATACTCCCAGGATTTACTCTCAAGAACATTTGCTGCGGAGTTTTTTTCAGTGACTAAGGAGCCTCATGAATTCTGTAGAACTCTTAACCACATCCAATCTTCTCAGGGCCCCTTTCATTTAGTTCATGGATGTTGGCATCAACTGAACAATATTCTGACCTTTTTTAAAGGGCAAATATAATATTACATCAGCTCGGTTTGCTGAACTTAGACTCTTTTGAATTGGAGAGTATTTGGGAGCTCCTGGGTAGATTTCATACGTAATGTCATGGCAGAATTAATGATTCATTTCTCACAAAGCTTTCCTTCAAAAACAAGTTAAAATATATATTATTTAAGCTTAAGTATTCAGACCTATTGTTGAATCAGGAGCCCTTAGGATAAGTGAAACTTGACTAAAAAGAAAACAGTGATTGGATCAAGAAAATATGCAAGATCAAAGGCATATTGTTCACAATTTTAGAGAAAGAACAGGAGTGGCTCTAGGCGGAAATAGAAAGCGGTTAGCACTTACCAGCAATTTGAAATATATTTTTAGGACCCTTCACTTGTTTTGTTCTTTCCTCTCTGGCCAAAGTCTGTGCCCAATCCATCCCTGGCACCCCAGGTATTTACTAAAGTAGGTTTTCCCTCTATGAAACTTATTCTTCAAATATCTCACCCGATAGCTCTTCCAGTATTCTCAAGTGAAATCCAACCATTATGATAAACTGACTCATCATCATCACATCACAATCCGTATCTCAGTCATGATTTACTGTTCACAGGATATTATCTTCTTCAATCTTCACAATCAACCTGTGAAGGCTGGTGTTAATAATCTCATTTTGAAATTAATGTTGGTAATATAATTTTAATTATGGTATCTAACAGAAGTGCTTAATAAATAATAGACATTAATTTAATTTTCTGATCTTCCTTGACACAGTAGAGAAAAAGGAAATGTGTATTTAAGAGAGAAACAACTCTTCCCCCTTTGTATGCAAAATAATACTACCATGTAGCCCAAAATATATTAAAGGAGGCACCACCTATTCAAATCAGACACAAAACAGTTTCAATGATCATTAGTTAATGGGTGTTTATTGACACTATTGTGCAATGTGCCAACCATATGAAGTAAGATGAAGACATTTCTAGCACCAATAACCTCATACCCTAGGCAGAGAGTCAAGGTATATTATACAATAAATGAAATGAAAAATAAAAAGTAAAGAACAGCATCCTTTAGTGAATATTTGGTTGACAAATGAGTGGAAGACAGCAGTGAGTTCAGGAGAGAACTAGCCCAGACTCAGGTGGCGTAGAAGGTGTGCGTGGAGAAGACATGGGTGGCTTAGCAGGCTCTGCAGTAGCTCTGTGCTCTAGCATCCCGCTGGAGGCATGAAGTGGAACTGGGAAAGGAGCTCATCTATGTGGTTCTAGCTCCGCTGCTGGGGAGACCGCTCTGCACTGTGTCACCAAGGCCCACTTTCTTTAGATTAGCTGTCCAGTATTTGAATGATACAGCCAGTGGTAGAGTTATTCCATAAATTGGGATTGTCCCCAGCTAGGTTGGCAACCTCAGACGGGCCAAGCAAAGCAGTCGTGGAGGCCTCTCTAGCCAAGAGATGGCAGCTGCTGAACTGTGTTTGTAGGAGAAAGTGCGCTAATCCCTGTGTAATAGTTGGTAGGGAGAAAGAAATCCTTGAATTATCTGCTGTAACACCACAGGGCCAGTTTCATACTAAAGCTCCTCTCCAACAGGAGAAGAGATAGCCCCTGATTACAGGTCACTTCTCCGTTGGGCTGATAACACTGAGACCCAAGGGAAAGATAAAAACATTGCTACAAAGTAGGGATAAAATTAGACCTTGCTCTGTCCCCAACTAGTGCTTGACATCAAATAAGTCCCTTCTGATCTGTTTCCTCATTTATGAAGTGAGGTTGTCTTTGACATCCTTGATTATATTACAGTCTCCAAAGTATGAACTGGAACAGTACAAGGTATATTTGGCTATGGAAGTTAAATAAGATAAAAATATACATAGGATGACTAAGAATTCATAGATTCTTAAAGCTTTCTGTTATAATAGACATTCAATTCCATTTTCCCTTAAGTTAGCTAGTGAATGAGTATACAGAGAGCTGGAAAGGCACCACTATACAAACTACCTGCCTTGGGAATTAATTTCCATTTCTGCCTAAATTTCTCCCACTTGACTGGTTTAAGTGGCAACTGCACCCACCCTTCAGGAGACCTTTTCATTTTTCGCTGTATTCACATGTGAATGCAAGGAAATTCGGAGCATGTTTTCAGAGGGCACACGGTGGAGGCTGGATTCTAAGGCTGTGGGGAGCACTGGGATAAGCATCCTAGTCTTGTCTGTTGGTCCAATGTTTATCCTCCAGCTTCTCAAACTCAAACCTGAAACCACTTTAAGTCTAGTATTTCTGACTCAGAGAGAAATAAAATCACGACCCAAGAACGTTCAATGACAGGGTGAGAGGAGTGTTGCCATATATAGAACATAGTAGCCAACCACCACTTTCTCCTACTTAAGATGCTGAAGAGAAATACAAGGTTTGAAATTTGGACCTGTAGGTCTCAATAAAAATGACAATAAAACTACATCTTACCAAAGAATTAGGACTTACACTAACCCACCTGCTGCTGTCCTGAAAGTTTATTTTGCCCTTACATCTCTGATGCCTGTGCAGCATGCAGTCAGTGCTTCTTAGATGCTCCTCACTCTTACTCTCACCCCGGTCTCTGCTTAAAGCCCCCAGGGTTCTTCATGGCTGGCCCCAGTGTAACAGAAAGCAGCAGGAACAAACCAGCATGCCAGGTGGTTCTGAGTTCTTTACCATGACACAGTCCTTCCTGATGACAGAATGGCATCTGATGACTGACAGTATGGAAGATTCAAAAGAGAAAGGACCAAGGACTTCCGAGCATCTAGTGAGAGCCACGTACTATGCAGGCACTTTTAGAAATTCTATTTGACTTTTATTCGCAATTGCCATAATTTTTAAATGATTTCTACATTTTTCTCTTCCTGGAAGAGAAGCCTGGACAAATTGAGCATTACTGACAGAGCCCAAGTAGCCTTACCTAGGTATACATGTTCTTTATGTGTTACAATGTACTGTCTATTTTTGGTCACTAGATGTTCATGTGAAAGGGGCATATTAAATTCCTGCCCTACTTAGGGTATCCATTCCCAAACTCAGGCATTATTTGAGAGATTTATGTCTCATTTTCCACCCACCTCTCTGCAGATGTGCATGGTTCTGCTTCCTTTACCCTGTGCTAATGGATGTGTTGGGTGGACACCAACTGGAATCTTGGGCACAAATGACACAACTAAAGTAAACCAGAGGGCACAGTCCCAGATGTCCTTGAAGTGAATTCCATAACAGAAACCGTGGAAAGGAGATCAGAGGTAACTAGTTAAGTAAAAGCAGGTAATCTGTGGAGAAAAAGAAACTCTACCCCACTTGGATCCTGAGAGCTTGAAGAATATTCCTCAGCCACCTAGCCCTTTCCTCTGGCTTCACAAATCTCTCCTCCATCTCTCTGTTTCATCTACATTTCTCACTGGAGAACTATCTTTGAAGTCTACTTTAAAGTCCCTTTAAAATCTGTAAGTAAATATGTGCTCTATGCCAAAACCCATTCTAGGGAAGCCAAGAAAAGCCAAAGAAATGACTTAATTTTCAAGATATTACAGTGTATTTGGACTAAGGAAGGCATAAAAGCATGAAGTAAGAAGAAGCTAAAAAGGATAGATGGTGTGGACTCAAGGGTAGGTCATGAATTAGATGCTCGAGATTTTAAGTAACCTTGCCCAACAATCCCACCACTGCTGCCTTGATTTATACATTGTGAAAAGCAGGGATCCTGAGTTCAGTGTTTGTTAGTTATATTTGTATTTCTACTTGGGGTATATTTTTATGAAAGCTGACCAACATCTAGTGGATATAAATGTATTCTATCTATAGTATTTCTGGCTATTAGCAGAGCTGCGGTAGTGATTTGAATTATTAATGCTTTTATTTCCCCATGGGATCATACAAACAGATGTTCGTTTATGCATTTAAGGAAAGAATATTTAAAACAGACAGCCAGAAATATCAAAGGGATGGGAAAGGCTTGGGATAAAGCTATTCTGCCAAGGTATAAAAGATTCTTTTCCATACATTTCTGGCCCTGAATTGTCTGAGGGTGGTTTTTTGATGAAGCACCTTTCCAGCTGTTGATGTGAGCTCACATAGTACAGAGAACGGGGATTGGCACATAGTGCACAACAAATACAAGTGTATGGAATGGCTGGTGAAAAGAATACCAATCATGAAACCTGCCTGTTTTTATACAATCAGGATATTTTCATTACACCAACATCCAGTTCATTCCTTTATTTTTATATGACTATTTAGTGAATATTAACCTGTGACATACAAGGTCAATATTTTCATTGTATATTTAAGCTGAAGAGTTGGACCATACCTTCTGTATCCAATTCAAACATACAGTTATTTTCTTTTTTTTAAGATTTTATTTATTCATTTTAGAGAGGGGAGAGAGAGAGAATGAGAGAGAGAGAGAGAGAGAGAGAGACAGAGAGAGAAAGATAGGAGAGAGAGAAGGGGGAGGAGCAGGAACCATCAACTCCCATATGTGCCTTGACCAGGCAAGCCCAAGGTTTCGAACTGGCAACCTCAGTGTTCCAGGTGGATGCTTTATCCACTGCGCCACCACAGGTCAGGCCTCACAGTTATTTTGTTGAGGCTTCAGTTTAGTTCTTCACACTTCCTTCTGTATCTCAACATGTTCTTTCCCTTAATTTCCTCCATCATTCTAGACTCTCAGATAAATAGAAATGTGCTTCCAACTTGTTCAACTCAGTTTATTTCAACAGGTAAATGTTGAGCATCTAATATATTGTGAGCACTGTGGTAGGCATTTGGGATATAAACATACTAATGGCTTCGAACATGGGAATTTCTAGTTTGGTAGAGTAATACAGACAAGTAAACATGCCTATATAATTCGGTACATGAAGCTATCCAGAAATATGATTAAGATGAGCATGAGATCTTAAAAGAGCAATACAAATGAGGTAGAGACTCCTAGAGGGGATGCATTCAAACTACATAAGAATGAGGAAAAGTTAACTACGGAAAGAGACAAGAGGAGGAAAACAGCTATTCTAGGTAAAGGGAACAATAAGAAAACATGTTATTATGAAGTCACATGCAGAGAGAGTACCAGTTTTGGAAAGAAGTCAATGTAAAACACAGTTCTTTCTTTTTTTATAAAATTCAATCTAGGTATTTCACAAACACTTGTTCAAAAAGGTATATACAAATAAATTCAATATAATAATATTTATATTCTCAAAACTTAAGGAGCATACATAAGAATTGGTAGCAATAAATACTCTTAAAATCTCTTTACATTTTATCTCAGAATCTTAGTGACCCTGCTTCACCTGTTCACAGCTGTTCCAGAATTAGCCCCAAAAGTACAGATGAGGTACCTTCCATCCAAAGAGATGAAAACCAAAGCTAGACACCTAGGCCAGTCATTCACCCAGCTCCAATAATCCAGTAGTATCATACTACCTGCAAGCCCTTTCTCCTCCTGTGCATGCAAAGAAGGCCGTCCGTCCACACAGGAGTTATGTGCTTGAGAAGACCTGCTCCACATGGCACAGCACAAGGGCAGTTCTCTGGTGGCTTCCCAGCCCAATCATAAATAAATATTCTCATGCAGCACAAACCATCTTTCTACAGACATCTAGAAATATAAAAAGGTATTATAACAGGGGGTTCCTCTCTGCAGAGTCAGAAAACAGCAATGTTTACATGGAGACACCAGATAGAGTACCTTTTAATTTAAATTTCTTAGTTAAAATATCCTGAAGAAATAATACCGTATAGTGTACATGCCGGTGTTTTTTCTTCAAAATGCCCTTCACGGTACCATGTTTGAACCATTCCAAATCTATCTTCCTAGCCATGTCCAGAATGTGTAGACATGTCTGCCAGCCTGGCATCTAACAGTGATTCATTGGAATGTGTTGGAAGTGTGATTTGTGTGAGAGTCAAACAGAAATCAGATTGGTCCCATCCTGTATATCTATATCTCTCTATATACATTTGGCTTTGACATTCATCAAATTACTCTGTCCTAACAAAGCTTTCTTGCACAAAGTAATCTCAAGCGACAGTGCATAGCAATGTGTATAATATGAAAGGAGTTGAATGGCTAAGTAGCTTGACAGTATCGCTGAAATCTTTTATTGCATATATTAGAGAGTTAAACATTGCAATCTGCTTTTCCTGTGAGACCCAATAAGTAAGGAAAAAGCCAGGTTTACTCAGGATTAGGCTGGTTTTCCTTTGTTTCCTTGCCAAAAAAAAAAGAAAGAAAGAAAAGAAAAAGAAATAGTCTTGATTAGCTTATGGAAAGCAAAATTTGCATCTCTATGCTTAGTGGGGTTGAACTTTTCTGCTAGAAATCCATTTTTGGAAGGAGCCTCTTGAGCTAGATATTTCATCCCACTCTTCTGTCTCCTAAATTAAAAACAACTTTATTTTCATTTCTGACGTTGTCAATGGGAATTTTACCCACTTCATGAGAATGACTCATCTATGAATCACACACTTTGGGGAACTACTGAATCGAGAAGGCTTTTTGTTTTGTTGTTTGTTTATCTCATTCCAGAAGCAGCCCCCATGCTCAGCCCAGCTCTCTCGGACATGTCAGCCTTGACACACTCTGATAATCAGATGAATATAAATTATAACAATGCCAAAGCCAATGCCAAGGGAGAATGAAGAGGAGAAGAGAGCTCCCACTTCTCCAATAGCCACTGATACCCTGTGACCAGAATATCAGAACACTGGGGGGGAAATGCATATATATACATACATACACATACATGCATACAAACAAAAGAAATCTCCCATGACATGTGTTTCTTCTTCATCCTTGGATAGAGTCTATTTTGCAGGGAAGCTGTAATAATTTCCAGCATGTCTACAATTTCCTAGAAACTTGACTAATTTTTTTTTTCTTTATTCTGAAGCTGGAAACGGGGAGAGACAGTCAGACAGACTCCCTCATGCGCCCGACCGGGATCCACCCGGCACGCCCACCAGGGGGCGACACTCTGCCCACCAGGGTGCGATGCTCTGCCCCTCCGGGGCGTCGCTCTGCCACGACCAGAGCCACTCTAGTGCCTGGGGCAGAGGCCAAGGAGGCATCCCCAGCGCCCGGGCCATCTTTGCTCCAATGGAGCCTTGGCTGCGGGAGGGGAAGAGAGAGACAGAGAGGAAGGAGGGGGGGGGGGTGGAGAAGCAAATGGGCGCTTCTCCTATGTGCCTTGGCCGGGAATCGAACCCGGGTCTCCCGCACGCCAGGCCGACGCTCTACCACTGAGCCAACCAGCCAGGGCCGAAACTTGACTAATTTTTGAAAGTAACTTACTCTTAAGCAAATCCTGATTCAAGATCCTCTGATTTCTCTGTTGTTATTGTTTCTCTCTTTTCTGAGAGTAAAATAACATGATATTCTTACATTATTATATAAACCAATGTAGCTACACTACAACCAGAATGAACTCATGTATTTTTAGTTAACAAACCTTGTATAGTACTTACTAGGTGCCAGACAGGCACTGTGTGTCCTCATAAAGCCTCTTTGGAGGAAGTATGATTATTAGTCTCATGTGATGAAACTGAGGTACAGAGGGGCTCTCTCACTTGAACACAGACAGTTTGGTTCTGGAGTCTATAACCACGCTGTTATGCTTGAAAACTAGGAAGCTGTACTGAGAAATTAAAATTAAGATTGGCCAGAAACATGAGCTCAGAGACTGATAAATGAGCTTCCTGAAGAGTATGTTCTCCACCCACCTTTCCCATTATTTGAAATTAGTATAGGGTTAAACATGTGGAATTATAACATTTTAGAATTAAAAGGCAAAATTTCAACATACTCTAAGCACAATAAAGCTAAGTTTAAATGGAAGATTATTGGTATAGAAGAAAAATTGCTACTGAATATTAAGAAATACTGGCGTACCTAAGAGATACTGCAGGTCAGGTCCACTACTGCAATGAAGTGAGTATCATGTAAAATTGGGGGGGGGGGGAGTTCCAGTGCTCTTAAAATTTGTTTATCTGTGCCATACTCTAGAAAGTGTACAATAGCACTATGTCTAAAAAAAACTCACAATGTACATACCTTAATTAAAAATATTTTATTGCAAAAAGATGCTGCTTATCATCTGAGCCTTGAGCAAGATATAATCTTTTTACTGGTTTCAGGTTTTGCCTTGATATTGATGGCTGCTGATTGCCCAGGGTTCTGGTTGCTTAAGGTTGGGTGGCTGTAGCAATTTCTTAAAAAGACAATAACAAAGTTTGCCACATAGATTGACTCTTTCTTTTAAAAAGATTTATATGTTGTTTTGCAATGCTGTTTGATAGCCTTGTACACACAGAACTTTTTTCAAAATTAGTCAATATTCTCAAACTCTCCTACTATTTTATTAACGAAGTTTATTTAATATTATAAATCCTTTGTTGTCATTTCAACAATCTTCAGAGCATCTTCACCAGGAATAGATCCCATCTCAAGAAAATACTTTCTTTACTCATCCCTAAGAAGCAACTCAATCATTAAATTTTTAACAGGAGATTGCTGCAATTCAGTCACACCTTCATGCTCCACTTTTAGTTCTACTTTTCTTGTTATTTCTATGTCATCTGCACACTTCTTCCATGGAGGTCTTGAACCCCTCAACATCATCCAACAGGGTTGGAATGACTTCTTCCTAAATCCCATTAATGTTGATATTCTGACCTCTTCCGATGAATCAGAGATGTTCTTAATGCATCTAGAATGTTGAATCCTTTCCAAAAGGTTTTCAATTTACTTTGTCCAGATCCATCAGAGAAACCACAATCTCTGACAGCAATAGCCTTATAAAATACATCTCTTAAATAATAAGACTTGAAAATCAAAATTGCTGCTTGATCTATGGGCTGCAGAATGGATGTGTGTTAACAGGCATGAAAACAACAGTAATCTAATTGTATAACTCCATCAGAGCACCTGAGTGACCAGGTGTGTTGTCAGTGAGCAATATTTTTAAAAAAGTCCTTTTTCTCTGAGCAATAGGTTTTAACAGTGGGCATAAAACATTCAGTAAACCATGTTGTAAAAAGATGTGCTGTTATCCAGTCTTAAGTGTTCTATTTATAGAGCACAGGCAGAGTAGATTCTGCATAATTCTTAAGGGCCCTAGGATTTTTAGGAAACTTTGAGGAATTGGCTTCAAATTTCAAGTCACTAGCCACATTAGCCCCTACCAAAAGAGTCTGCCTGTCCTTTGAAGCTTTAAAGCCAGGCATTGACTTCTCCTCTCTACTACAAAAGTTCCAGACAGCATATTTTCCCAATATAAGGCAGTTTCAACTGCATTGAATATCTGTTGTTTAGTGTATCTATCTTTTTTATTATCTTAGTTAGATCTTCTGGATGACTTGCTGCACCTTCTACATCACCAGCACTTGCTGCTTCACCTTATACTTTTATATTATAAAGATGGATTTTTTCCCTTACATCTCATGAACCAATCTACTAGCTTCTAATTTTTCTTCTGAAGCTTCTTCATTTCTCTCAGCCCTCATAAAATTAAAGAGAATTAAGATCTTCTTCTGGATTAGGCTTTGGCTTAAGGCAGTGGTTCTCAAAGTGTGTGCCAGGTCACACTGGTGCACCCTAGAAGATTTCCAGGTGCCCCCTATGATATTATAGAGAAATATTTGCCTGTTGAGGACCAGAAAACCTACAGGGTTTTTGGAGTTTAGATTTTTGCGGGGCAGAGGTGTGAAGAATTGGCTGTAAGCTGACAGTCTGCCCAACGCCCCACCTCACTTGCCTGATTAGGTTGCAAAAGGCTGTTAAACTGTGGTGCTGGATTGTTTACACTACCCCACCCCATGTTCCCCAGAAAGATTGGAGGCAATTTTCTTCTATCCTTTGTTTGGTATAAAGTTAAGATGATATGTATGGTGGGGGTTTCATGCACTCAACACAATTAAGAGTAAAAAGAGGAATTCTTCAATGTATTGATGAGAAAATGAGAGTTTGCCTTTCAAATATATGCCCAAACATTAAAGAAATTGCTAGGACACATCAGGATCATGTTTTTCATAAACACAAGAATAAAAAAACTTAACACATTCATACCTAGACCTGCCAAATTTACTAAATCTTACTAAGAATATATCTATATATATAAAAAGATAACTTTTTGTCAGTTTTTTTATTTTATAACCCCTTTTTTAATGAATTCTAAAAAGTATAACTCAAAAAATCTAACAAAAATGTTTTTAATGTCAGAATAAGTTTAATTTTGTCGTATTTATTTTGTTTAATTATCATAAAAGCACACTTGAACTTTATATTTTTCTTTAATATTTGACTTAATTATTATAACATATTTCTCAGAAATTTGTATATAGTACATCTACAATTATTTGTACAATTTTAAATGTGCCCCAACTTCAAAAAGTTTGAGAATCACTGGCTTAAGGGAATGTTGTGGCTGGTGTGATTGGCTCTTCAGACCACTAAGATGTCTCCTATATCAGCAGTAAAGGCTGTTGCACTTTCTTATCATCCATGTGTTCACTGGAATAGCACTTTTAACTTCCTTCAAGAACTTTTTCTTGCACTCACCACTTGGGCCAAGAGGTCTAGTTTTTGGTCTATCTCAGTTTTTGACATGCCTTCTTCATTAAGCTTAATTAATTCTAACTTGTTTTAAACTGAGAGACATGTGACTCTTCCTTTCACTGGAACACATAGAGGCTAGTATAGGATGACTAATTGGCCTAAGTTCAATATTGCTGTATCTCAGGGAATAGGGAGGCTGGAAGAGAAGGAGATTGATTGGGGGATGATAGGTCAATGGAGTAGTCAGAACACTCACACTTTAACCAATTGTGTTCATCATCTTATATGGGTATGGTATGTGGCACCATGAGCCAATTACAGTTGATTCTTGAAAAACAGGGCTTTGAAGTGCATAAGTTGTTCAAGTATCAACTGTAATTTCAATTTGTGGCTTGGAATCTGCCCATACGGAGAATCAAATCATATTCAGACTGTGCAGGGATTGGAACTATAACCCCCACAATGTTCAAGGGTTAACGGTACAATAACATTAAAGATCACTGATCACAGATTATTCTAACAAATAATAATAACAAAATTTGAAATATTGGGATAATGACTAAAATAGAACTCAGAGACATGAAATGAGAAAAATGGTATTTGAAAAATAGTGCTGAGAGACTTGCTTGATGCTGGGTTGCCACAAACTTTCAACTTGTGAAAAACAGCAATATATGAAAAATGTAATAAAATGAAGCACAATAACACAAGGTTTTTGTTGGTCAAATAAGTTTGTAAATATGATGTATATGTTTGCTTGCTTATAGTTTGCATTGGGTGTGGGAGACAGGCTATAAGCTGGAAAGGTCCTTATAACCTAAGGCAGGGGTCCCCAAACTACGGCCCGTGGGCCGCATGCGGCCCCCTGAGGCCATTTATCCGGCCCCTGCCACACTTCTGGAAGGGGCACCTCTTTCATTGGTGGTCAGTGAGAGGAGCACATTGACCATCTCATTAGCCAAAAGCAGGCCCATAGTTCCCATTGAAATACTGGTCAGTTTATTGATTTAAATTTATTTGTTATTTATTTATTTATTTATTTATTTATTGTTCTTTATTTTAAATATTGTATTTGTTCCCGTTTTGTTTTTTTACTTTAAAATAAGATATGTGCAGTGTGCATAGGGATTTGTTCATAGTTTTTTTATAGTCCGGCCCTCCAATGGTCTGAGGGACAGTGAACTGGCCCCCTGTGTAAAAAGTTTGGGGACCCCTGACCTAAGGCTTAGTTTTAAGACTAAGCCTTTGCCACCCTTTTAATACTAAGATCTTTTCAACATCCTTCTAATACTAAGATCTTCTCAAAACTAAGCTTTTCCCCACACCCTTGACTGTTGTATGATGTGGGGTGGTGCACTCTTATGAGAAATCCCATTTATGCCTCAGATAAGTGGCTTTGTATCAGAGACTTCCTTATTTGTATATTGGCCTAAAGGCTTTAACTTCTACACTATAAAATGAAGCAGGCTGGGGGCTTTCACTCTCTCAGATCCTGTCATCAGTATTGCAGAGGAGAGGCAGCCAAGATGGCAGAGTGCTGAAGGGGAAGCCAGTTTAAGCAGAGTTAGTGCAAAGAGAAGGAGATGGGGAACAGAGGTGAATAAGGCTGGTGGGGCCTTAGATTCTAAAAATACTTGGATAAGTCAGTGGTTTTGGGAGCCCTGAATGGAAAGGGAAGTGTTTCCCCACTGTGTGTATTTACTTGCTTGCTGGATGTGAGCTAGGATTAAAAGTAATGGCCCACCAGTTCTTGGCTCCATTGTTTCATTACTGTCTGTCCGAATCAAATGTAAACCTGCATGGGCAAGGTGGCTGTGTCGGTGGCCATGGCTACTGGCTTTACAGTTTCCCTGTGACTTTCCAGATTTTCAGTTTCTGGCTCAACATTCAAAGATCTCAGGAGTCATCATTTCCACCTTTACAACAAGAAAAAGCTAGACAAAACTGAGTATCAACAACTTTTCTGAAACTTCTCAGAGAACTGAAGTTATAGCACAAACTGTCATTCCATAATCCAGAGTAAAGCTGCCTTCAGAGAAATACAGGATCTAAGATGCACTTACCTAGAGCAAAAGTGTCCACGTGCCATAAGCCAAGAGAAGATTTCAATACTAATTTTGATGAGTTGTGGGAGTCTGAGTGTAAAGAAACATGTGAGAAGTTCCTGATGTCTGTAGCACTGGAGAGAGGGGGAGGCATGTTTTCACAGAATTTTCCTCTTAGAAACTCATCAAGCTCTCATAAGGAGGATCCAAAAAAAAGGAAGAGAAGCCATTGTGAAACAAACTTCACCCACCCATACCCTCACCCCTATCCTAGACTCTTCCCCCAACAAAAACTTCATCTCCAGTAGGAAAGATTGCAAAGGGCAAGGGTAAAATCTCATCAAGGGAAGGAAACTCTGCCCCACTCTAGTCATACTTTAGCCTTCTTATCACACCTAAGGGGTAAACAAATGACTTCAAATCTTATAAAAACTATTTAGTATAAAAAAAGGATACTCTCTTCAACTCATTTTATAATGCTAGTATGACTTTGATGTAAAACGTTGATAAAGACAAAATGTGAAGAGATCCCATAAGTCAATTCTGATCTTAAATTTGGTGCAATATTATTCACAAAACATTGATACCTACAACTCAAAAACATATGAAAAGAAAAATTTCTGATATCCACGTTGGCTGTTTAATAGAAACTTCAGAGAAATTTAACATTAGGAAATCATTTTAGTTTGGATCATTAAACAAACAAACCCCTAAAGTAAAAAGCCCAGATCTTAGATTAATTTCTATTCTATATTGATTAAGACTTTGCTACTGCTCAAAAGTATAGTCTCTTTCTTACCTGAGATGGTAATTTAAAAATGTTAGGGGGTTAAAAAAAAAAAAGTTTCAACTGCATATCTAATTAAAATGAGGATTCCTGGGCTCCACTCAGAAATTCTAATTAGACCTGTGTGGGCAAAGAAACCTACAATTTTTTTTTTTTTAAAGGTACTTTTTTTTTATCTTTATTTTTATTCATTTTTTAGAGAGGAGAGAGAGAGAGAGAGAGAGAGAGAGAGAGAGAGAGAAGGGGGAGGAGCAGGAAGCATCAACTCCCATATGTGCCTTGACCGGACAAGTGCAGGGCTTTGAACTGGCGACCTCAGAGTTCCAGGTCGACGCTTTATCCACTGCGCCACCACAGGTCAGGCAGAAACCTACAATTTTTAACTAGCACTTTATATAACCTTTACATTTTCTAAATGTTTTAGTCTGTTGTATAAAATAGGGTTGACTCTTGTGTATTGACTTTATATGCTGCCACCTTACCAAACTCTTAGAATTTTTAATTTTGCTAGACATTGTTGCATTTCCTCTTTAGACAATAAGTTGTAAAACAATTATAGTAACATTTCCACCTTTCCAATGTCTTTTTATTTTCTTATCTTATTGTGCTGGCTAGCATCCCCAGTATCATGTTGAAGTAGTGATAGATGACATTTTTATTCTGTTTCATATTTTAAAGTAAATGCATACTGGTTTTTCCCATTTAGGTTAATGTTTAAAGTTTTTATAGCTAGACATTAAAATAAAAACAACTTAAGGAAATAGATATCCACTCATATTTATTTAGACATTTTTAGTCATAAACTTGTGCTGAATGTACTAATTTTTTTCTGTATCTATTGTGACAATTTTATAGTTTTCCTACTAGTGTTTTTGTTTGTTTGTTTGTTTTAGTATTTAGACTTAATTTTAAGGAAGCTGCCTTAAAAAATATTTTCTAGGAGACTCCTTAGAGTTTAGGAAATGCTCAACTATCTTCTTAAATCTATTATGCTCATTTATCAGACATAAAAAAGAGTCTAATGCTGGCAGAGAACAGATAAAGCTTAAACTCAAATTCAGACTGAGCCTGATGCATTTTTTTTTTTTAAGCGTACTCTGTTTTCAAATAATATGTTAGATGCCCTTGAGTTTATGTGGCTAAAAGCATTATTTAAGACGGAGGAAACATGGTCTTAGTTTTGGCTGCATTGCTGGCTTGATCCCATTTAACCTCATGGTATCCTAGTTTATTCTCACTTTAATAAACAGAAGTAATCATATTCATTCTATTCATAGTATCACTCAACTGATTAACCTCCATAATGATTATGACAGGTCTAAATGTATAACATGGAACAGTAATTTAAACAATTTGTTTGGGCAGTAGGGAGAAGAAACACTGGTGAACCTGAGACAACAGGTGAGGTGGTAGGGGTGAGGCGGGAGGGTAACATGAAATTAGAGAATGTGTAAGTTGAATGGAAGAGAAAAAACTATAAATCCATGGACAGAACTAGATTAGGTCACCTATTTTTTTTTTTAAATTGGTGTTGGTGGAATTATTGTGTCAGGAGAATTTTAGTCCTACTCCTTCCTTTATTTACATCCAGTGCTTTCCCCCATCATTCCACAGATGTTCAATTAAGCTATAGGTATAAGGGAGAATAGCCAGGACACTTCCCAGACATAAACTACACAGACAACGCCAGTTACTCAGCTTCTCACAAATTCAATCATGGAAGGCCAGGAGTTTCAATAAACTCACAGGTGATTCCAGCAATTTCAGTGATGGAGGTATTGTTTTGGAGATTGACATGTAGCTTATAAGTATTAGGTGAAAGGGGAAAAAAAATAAAAGATCTTTATTAAAAAAAGGAATTAATGAAAAACTAATTAAAGTTTTGTGGGAAACTTTCTCCTCACCTGGAGATGCCAGATAAAACAATATGAAGGGGCTGTCAGGAAGACACCGCAGGAGTGATCAGGAGACGGGTCAGTAAGGAACAGTCTCAGGGCCCAGGGCCAGTTCCTGGCCATGGTACCTGTGAGAAGAAGCGCCAGTCTCTGGATTGTGGGGACACAGGAAAGAAGAGGATGTGGGCTGGATGAGCATGCGTGGTTTGTTCAGTCCACCTTTGGTCCCTTTTCCACAATATTTTGCACCACTTCATCCACTAAAAGGAAAAAAAAATGTTTCTACTGCTTCACATTTTCAGTTGCCAATTTTTCATTTGCCCATCACCTGCCCCTCTTTGCTTGAGAGTCACATACAATATACCCATAAATACCTAGTGAAGACATTGTGTTGGTTCATTTATTCATCCATGAATTCATTCATTCAATAAATGTATTCAGAGGCATTATGCTAACAGCTAAACAATGCTAAGCAAAGGCAGATATGGTCTCTGTCACAAGGAAAATATTTTTGAAAATGAAGCCAGTTAACAAAGAAGAACTTTAAATAATGAAACCTTGTTGGAATAACTAATTCTACACTTGGTGGGAAACACTGTTCTTTAGTCAGCACTTCTAGTTTCAGTACCCCTCTCCTTTGCTCTCCTCCCACAATAGGGAACATAGTCATATAACAGGTCTTCCAAACTCTTTTCAGCTAGAAAAGGCTTGAGACCCAGTTCATGATAAGAAGGTAAAAAGGATAAATGTCTTTTAATTTCCAGGTAAGAAGAAAAGAAGGGAGAGTAAGCTTGCCTACCCCACCTTTTTGCTCCTTGAATATAAAATTACACTGAAGCTGAGTCAGCCATCATATGATGTTAGGACAACAAATAATAATCAAAGGCCATAATGACCTGTATAGCAGAACAAAAAAAAAAATAGAAAATGACTTTGTTTTTAGTGTCATAGAATAGGTGACCCAATGCCAGCAGATTTTTATGTTATATATAATCCTATTTCTCAATAATACTAGTACTTTATTTGTTTTGTTAGTAACAGCTACTAATTGATACAATAGCATCTGATGTTGGCTACTCTGAAGAAGACTTCTTTTTTGAATGGATATATTCTACTATGTTTGCTTTAAAAAATCAATCTCATTACATTATAATCTTAGCGCAAATACCAACATCCCTTTTACTAACAGAGCATTATGTTTGTAGGCATTGATTCCATACCAGTGAACAAAGATTCTCTGCCCCCCAAATAAATATTATTGTAAACTGTATTAAAATCATAACCAATTAAACAAGGATGACTCCTTTTTTGATAGTCCACAGAAATTTGAAATTGGGATTTTTTATTTCTTAGGAATGGCCTAGAGGTGCATTGCTCCATGACACCAACCCTAATGAGACAACAGGCTAAATTCTGTTTCAAAGTACAGAATTTGTTATTTTTTACCAAATTATAAAAAGTTATCCCTTTTCTTTGCATGCAGAAGAGAAAAAGAAAAAGAAAAAAAAATAGAATAGTTTATGTACTACTCAGCCTTGTACTTATTAGTATTAGCTCCAGACCCAGTGCTAAGTCAAGTATTTGGAGATGCTAGTCCTTGAATAATAATGTAATCGAAGCACAATAATTAATAGAACAGGAGAATGCTCCCTGAAGAGGAGAGTCTGTATTGCAAGGGGGGAGAAGATTTTGCCTTTCAAACGCATCTGATACAGATGCTTGAACTTTGATTTCTAAAGGTGGGTCGAGGTAAAATGAATTATACTTCATTAGCAACATAGAGGGAGACACAGCCTCCAGTCTCTAGAGAAGCAGCCTTTAATTGTTAAACTCCCAGCATTCTCTGGTGGATGGCAAGCCAGATTCTCTGTCTTGATTTTGCTGAACACAGGTAGTATTTTTTTCATGATTAGTTATAATTTTCTTCTCCTATCTGTCATCATTATTGCTATTATTTATTAAATTATGCAGTGCTGCTCATACATAGACTATAGGGCTTTGTGGCCAAACCGGCAGCTGATGAGCACATAACCATCTGTTACTGCCCAGCGCCCAAATTCAGTTCTGGTTGAGTGGCATCCCCACTCATGTCACCTCATGCTGCCTCAGTGCCTCATCTCTAAAATGGAAAAGCATGATATCGTACTTGCTTATGACTAGTTTTATGTGAAGAACAGCATTTCCTGTGTTTATTTTTATTGAATTTGATTAAAAATTAGATTTTAGGCAGCCTGTAGAATATATACAATTAAAAAAAGCATTCAGTTTAGGAACAAGAAAATAAATATAAACACCTAAAGAAGCCAAGGTAAAGAATAACACATGAAAAATAAATAAAAAGACACAATGTATAAAGTTGATACTCTGAAATATGTACAATGAAAATTTTCAAAACATCTGGGACAGAGTGATACATTTATCTCTGAGCCACTTGTAGGAAAGCAAGAGAAGCAAAAAGGACTACAACATGACTGGATATAGAATTTACAGATGAACTAAATTGGTCCACGTACCTCTCAAGAATCAAGAAAAAAAATCTAGTTAAGGACTGTGATGTCCTCATAAAACACTACTTTGTTTAGCTTCAATACATTTTTAAATATATGATATACACCCTTAAATAAATGCAATAGTATATAATCACAAGAATTTAAGAATAAATATTTTCAAAGTCAATCTGGCCCTAGAAAAATCTCAAGCATGTACCTATAAAATTGGCATTTTTTTGGAAATAACTGTTTTGTGAATCCTTAATGGTAAATTTCACACAAACTTTATCTTTTAGTAATTAAATAAATAAATTATTCTATACTATGTAGGTTTTAGATATAAGCCTAATACATATAGGAGGGAAATTGACAAAACGATTGAGGTTATTTTAGAATTTAATTTCATGCCATTCTTTTTTTTTTTTTTTTTTTTTTCAGAGACAGGGAGAGAGATAGATAGGGACAGACAGGAACAGAAAGAGATGAGAAGCATCAATCATCAGTTTTTTACTGTGGCACTTTAGTTTTTCATTGATTGCTTTCTCATATGTGCCTTGATCAGGGGGCTCCAGAAGACCAAGTAACCCCTTGCTCAAGCCAGTGACCTTGGGTCCAAGCTGGTGAGCTTTGCTCAAACCAGATGAGCCCGTGCTCAAGCTGGCGACCTCGGGGTCTTGAACCTGGGTCCTCCGCATCCCAGTTCGATGCTCTACCCACTGTGCCACCACCTGGTCAGGCTCTCATGCCATTCTTTCAGGACAAGAAAACAACAGCACAGATAAGGGCCTAATACCCAAAATATACAAAGAACTCATAAAACTCAACAACAAACAAGCAAACAATCCAATAAAAAAATGGGAAGAGGACATGAATAGACTTTTCTCCCAGTAAGAAATACAAATGGCCAACAGATATATGAAAAGATGCTCATCTTCATTAACTATTAGAGAAATGCAAATCAAAACTACAATGAGAGACCACCTCACACTTGTTAGATTAGCTATTATCAACAAGACAGGTAATAACAAGTGTTGGAGAGGCTGTGGAGAAAAAGGAACCCTCATCCACTGTTGGTGGAAATGTAAAGTAGTACAACCACTACGGAAAAATGTATGGTGGTTCCTCAAAATATTAAAAATAGAACTCCCATATGACCCAGCAATCCCTCTACTGGGAATATACCCCCAAAACTCAAAAACATTGGTACATCAAGACACATGCAGCCCCATGTTCATTGCAGCATTGTTCACAGTGGCCAAGACATGGAAACAACCAAAAAGCCCTTTAATAGATGATTGGATAAAGAAGATGTGGTACATATATACTATGGAATACTACTCAGCCATAAGAAATGATGACATCGGATCATTTACAGCAAAATGGTGGGATCTTGATAACATTATACGGAGTGAAATAAGTAAATCAGAAAAAACTAAGAACTATACATATGATTCCATACATAGATGGGACATAAAAATGAGACTCGAGGACATGGACAAGAGTATGGTGGTTACCGGGGGTGGGGAGGGGAAAGGAAGGGGTGGAGGGAGAGGAGAGGCACAAAGAAAACCAGATAGAAGGTGACAGAAGACTATATGACTTTGGGTGATAGGTATGCAACATAATCAAATGTCAAAATAACCTGGAGATGTTTTCTCTGAACCTATGTACCCTGATTAATTAATGTCACCCCATTAAAATTTAAAAAAAAAGTCCTTGTTCTAGATGATTTTCAGTTGATGCCAGTTTTGATGGGAACAGTTAATGTAACACTTTCTAAGCTGATAAAGAGGAGACAGAGACAGAAGCTAGGATACATGCAGTAGTATATGAAGACAGTTGTTTTGATAGAGAAATTTCATATTTATAATAATATCATTACTTCAAAAATACATCAACTTTCCTTGTTATCATTAGCTAGCAATAGTCACAATATAAACCTTTACCGAACTCTGACTTATTCTCCAACCCTGTACCTCAACCCTTCTTTGATCCCACTCAGTCTCAACCTACCATATAGCCTTGACTTTCACATTCCCCAGAGCTGCTACATCTATGTGAGTCTATCCACTTTTATTTGAACATGCCAGATCTCTCACACTCCCTTCCCATGTGCTCTTCTCTTACTGGTTGTCTCCGTGCTTCCCTTCTGTCAAGTAGGAACCTTCTCAAGTACACCTGTGACTTCTTCAGTGAAGTCTCTGGCATTTCTTTGTGCTCCAGTAGCAATTTTTTTATAGCTCTTGGGACTCCTATAATTATTATTTTTTAACTGTTGGTATATTTTATCTCCACTTTACATTGTTCTCTTTAATGTTAATAATACTGAATAATTCATGATTGGATTTGCATAACCAGAAAGAAACCACAAAATACAGTTGCTGCTCCAAGACTTTTAGAAAAATGAAAGGAAGAAAGAGAGAAAGAGAAAGAAAGAAAGAAAGAAAGAAAGAAAGAAAGAAAGAAGAAAGAAGAGAAATCTTTTAAAGTTTTTTTTGTTTGTTTGTTTTTTGTTTTTTTATTTTTTATTCATTTTAGAAAGGAGAGAGAGAGGGAGAGAGAGAGAAGGGGGGAGGAGCTGGAAGCATCAACTCCCATATGTGCCTTGACCAGGCAAGTCCAGGGTTTCGAACCAGCGACCTCAGCATTTCCAGGTTGACGCTTTATCCACTGCGCCACCACAGGTCAGGCCGGAAAGAGAAATCTTTTTAAGGGATGCCAGAAAAAGCTTTCCTGTAGGAAAAACATGCAGGTAGATGGGGTAGACTGGTGTGGAAGAAACCACGAGTGGCCTGTTGGCATCCTCCAGCCCTATAGCTTTCTCCTCTACTTCCACATCGTGAGGCCCTGACCAGGGACACTATCTCTTTCAATGCAGGATGACACATTGTATTTCTTGAAACCACTAGAAACCTAATGGGTAATAAAGGTTTTCATTTAAAAACCAACACGTCTCCTGGTGCAGTCTAAGAAATGTGAAGCACCACGCCATTGGGCAGGTGGGGCTACAGGGAAATGATACCCTTCTAATGAGAATGAGTGTATGTGATTGAACATAATGAAATGTTTCTAGGTGCAGTCAGTAAAAAGACATTGTGGAAAATACAGTTCAATGATATGGTACAATAAAACATCCTGGTTCCAACCATTAACCAACTTTCCTCGAAGTGAAGACATCTCCACTGGATACTGGCCTTGAATTAGGCCATCCATATAATACACAGTGACATAAATTGCCATTACAAGCAAATGAACATTTACAAAGTGGGACATGGGGGAATAGGCATAGAACTGAAAGGCTAGGCTTAAGAACTTTGTCTCCTGGAGATGCTTTTCATAAAAAGACACTGGGACAATAAAGGATCACTGACACTTCTCAAAATGAATATTAATAGCAATATTGTACTTAGGTCTGCTACTATTGATTTTAACATACAGTATTTCTATTCTCAGAAGAAATTGTGGTATTAAGCTAATTAAATTATAATACTTGATATGTTGGCAGAACTTAATATTTTTTTCAAAATAATATATACATATTATCATTTGCATTATTTACAATTTATATTTTAATTTTCATGCCTGAAAACTGTTCTACGCTTGTAACAAAATCTACTTAACCTTTTGAAAAAATGCTGTTGATGTGATTTTTTTTGATGGAAAGATAATCCAATCTATCTAGCCTACTTCATAGGATGGGGGTCTGTCACCACCACATAAATCAAAGTTGAGATAAGAGAGAAAGAGATTCTAAAAATCTCTCCGATTTGTGAAATATCTGTCATGTAATTATTACTATACTTTGCTAATTTCTAGTTAAGCTCATGTAACCCTTCAAGATAACCTGATGAGGTGTCTTTTCAGAAAGAAGAACTGAGCTCAGAGAGGTTAAAGAGTTAACCCAAGTTCTGACAGTTGCTGTGCAGCTAATCCAGCATTTGCACTTTTTTTTTTCTGGCTTCGCACCTCCATGTTCTTTCCTCTACTACATTTTCTATGCACATGTTCTTGGGAGATCAGAACTTTTTTCCTGGTGAGAATAGAGCATGCAAGCCATTCCTCCTATCTCTTCTCCTCTCCACTACAGGAAAAGTCTCAGGAGCAGAACACAAGACAGAAGAAAACAAATATCAAGCTACACGTTTCCAATTTCTACCACAATATCTAAAAGCAACACAAATTTCTACCCAAGTTGACATCTGTGCCAGCCCTCCCTCCAGGCATCTCCTGTAAGAGGCATTGCTTGGCACCTTTCCTTCATAGCTTGCGTACAATCTCACTTTCCTTAACTGCCAGGGAGGTAATAACAGATAGCCTAGTTGGCCAGGTATAACCTGCCTACCTCTGAGTGCAGTCCAAGAGTCTGCTTCTTTTCTTTATTGCTTTTTCCCCTATTGTCAGGACATCAAGTGGGGAGTCTTGGCTTCTGGTCAGTCCTTTATGACTATTTACAACTTTCTGCTAAACATTGTTTTGTCTGAGAAAATCATTTTCACAATTGCTATCAAATAAAATCTCACACTTTCCCATTTTCTTGATTTTTTCATAGGTTTTCTATCTACCTATTTAAATTCTTCTTCCCTTGAATTCCAAGATACCATTTCCATTATCTTTGAGATTCCAGACTACTCAGGCCACATTAAACTCTTCTTTTATTATTATTATTATTATTATTATTATTATTATTATTATATCTTCCTGGTATTTAGAAAGTAATACAGTTTTTTTTCTGTAATTTATTGGTTTATTAATCAGTTCAGGCTTCCATAACAAAATACCATAGACTGAGTGGCTTAAACAATAGAAATTAATTTTTCATAGTTCTGGAGGCTGAAAGTATGATTTGAGGGCTCTAGCTTAGTCAGGGTCAGGTGAGAACAATTTCCCTGGCTTGCAGATAGCTGCCTTCTTGCTGTGTCCTAGAGAGAGATACTGGCATCTCCTACTTTTCTAATCGGACACCACTTCTACCAGATCAAGGCCCCACCCTTACGACCTTACCTAACCTTCTCACATAAAGGCCCTATCTTTAATAGTCATGTGAGGTTTTGAGGTTTCAGCATAGGAATTTTTTGAGGACACAATTCAGTCTAGAGTCGATGGTTTCTGTTTCATGCATGCTTATCTATCTCACATTCAATAAATGTCCTTCACTGACAATTGTTAAAGTTACACAGAGGTGCTTATTCATTGCCAGCTCTGCTCTGGCCCTTTCATCATTTTGGGTCCCATTGATAGAATAGGAGGAGGCGGTGGGGGGGGGGGGATGCCTGTATGTGTGTGTTACACAATCACACATCCCTGCCTGAACAGTATAATATAAATGCAAATAAACTGATTGATTGACAAGAGGAGTCCTTGATTAAATACTACAGGGGAGTGAAACAAAAATGTAAAGTCTTGTTTTTTGAAACAACAGTTGATAATTCAAATAATGCTATTCTAACCAAGAGACATGAAGTGAATTCAAATTGTAATTCTGACAACCTTTATAACTTCGACCTAACTGGGAAGAGGAAAGAAAAAATGGAAAATATATATCTCAACTCCCGTAGGCTGCAAAGGAAATTATTCACTGAGGATAAGAGAAGAAAGCTGTCTTTCATGAACAGCAACCACAAATATTATGCAGTCAAGGAGACCAGGCAAATATAAGACAGGCGGCATTCAATGCTAGCTCGTCTTCCTATTTAAAGGGCAAGTGGGTCAAAAGCTAAGTTCTCTGGTTCTAAGACAAAGTATTTCAAATTTTAGAAAGTGTTCTGCACACAAATTAAAAGGGAAAAAAAACAATATTATCAAATGATATTCTGGCATATTTCTTGGGCCCTAAAGACAAGGTCTCAAAGTCTCCACTGTGTTCTGCCCTCGGGGGGATTTTGATTCCACCCAACCAGATCACCAGGTCCCCCATTTCGCAGAAAGCAACAGGTCAAGGCCTGTGTGAGGAGAGGGAGCCAGCAGATCAAGGCAAGGCTGATGGAAATCTTGGAGGAGTTTCTGCTGTCGTATCAGTGACATAATTCACCCTCCATCCCAGGCCCTTTTTTCTTTTTTTTTTACTTTTTCTACCAAAGAAAAGTATCCAGCAGGCAGGAGATATGTTCCAGTCCTTACAATGCCACTAAAATAAAAGAGACACAAGATATATGGAAGCTGCCCCAACAATGGATTCATGAATTGCACAACAAAGTAATCAACTAAATTTATTTATTATGTTAAGATTAAAATAAACCATGAGGTTGGATTCTTTAGCAACTTGCAGACTTGGACAATACCATTTAACTGACAATTTTCTTAGGAAAATGTAAATACATAATGATTGCACTAACAGGCAAACCTATCTAATCAGCATGACCTTATTGAGCACCTGTTGGTGACTCCTGCTGGGTCAGTCACCGAACGACAGCACCAAGAACAGGAGGAAGAAGAAGGCAGTGGTTCCCCTCAAGCTGTTCATTGTACAACTACAGGTAAGGCTCAAAACTGGTAAAAGTGCAGCAACTAACACCTTGTGAAAAGAGTGTGTGCCCAGAACAGCATGCCCTCAGGAGACAGTGAGAAACAGGAAATCACTATGAACCATGAAAATATTAAGGAGAGTTTGACAAAGTATAATGAAGAGGTTAGGCCTGGACATAGAGTGTGGCTTGATCCTGCATAAGAGCAGAGGGATAACCACCCCTTGGATGATGAAGAACAATATGGAGTCACTGTGCTGTATGTATAGGACTAGCCCAGCCTAGAAGAGGTACAGCAGTAGGGAGGGAGGTAAGTAAGAACAGACCCTAGAATCCTAGTTCAAAATTTTAGGATGTGGTCCAGCAATCTGGAATTGAACAAGGTCAAGCTCCTCAGATGAATTTCATACGTGCCAAATTTGGATATGCAATCAATCAGTTCGGGTGTGCCGAGAGGAGTAGAACTTGAAGTGGCCCCATTGCAGAAGGAAAACAAATGGATGAAGAGACAAGTTTTTGATGACACAAAAACAAAGGGACCAAAATCAAAGAAGAAGGCTGAGTTTGAACAAGTGGCTGAATTTATAGACTGAAAAGATGTCCTTTTGCCCTGGGGGCTGGTGTTGACCACAAGAAGAAAGACTCAAGGGAGTACAAGCCTGACTGTGGCAGGTTGATGACCAATGCCAAGAAAACCATACATACCTAGATATTTTAAAATGTAGGGCTCTAAAACAAAACAAGAAATTCATAAAAAGAAGTATCAAGTCAAGAGAGAGAAGTTATTTTGTTTGCTTATTTGTTGCATTTTTTTTTCTTAAACTAGTTAGAATTTAAATATGTTAATATACTGGGAGAAGAAACTGAGAAAAAGGGTTTGGACTCCAGAAAAGAAGTGTGGGAGACATTTTAGGAAGTTTGTCTAATACATTAGAGATCAAAGGATTGCAGGATGAGAGACACAAATCAGTTATATCACACACACACACACACACACACACACACACACCTATGTATTAAAGCTTTCTGAGCTTCTGGAAAACTATTGACCTTTACTTCAAGGGATGCTCATTTCTGTTTGTCCTCTGGTCCTGCCTCTTAGTACTTGCATAATCCCTACTAATTTACCCATTGAGACATCCATCCAAATAGCACATATGGAATGTGTGTGATAGATGCTTACAGGCATATTAGGATTAAAAGGTGAAAAATGCAAAATCCATGTGATCAGCAAGATCAAATCAACTATGGATATGTTCAAAGTTTCTATTTCTTATAAAGCCTTCAATAGATATCAAGATTAAGTTTAATTTAATAATTTGAATAATTGCATAGCATTATTTGAACAGTCCTTGCAATTATTTATATGTTCCAACAACTTGCAATTATTTATATGTCCCGACATATTAATGATTGGATTTACCCTTCCAAAGGCCAGATACAAGTCCTCTAGATTAAATAACTTCTGAAATAGCTTACTAGGAATAGAAGCTACTTAGCACTTTCTTTTTTTTTTTCTTTTTCTTTTTGTATTTTTCTGATGCTGGAAACGGGGAGAGACAGTCAGACAGACTCCCGCATACGCCTGACGGGATCCACCCGGCACGCCCACCAGGGGCGACGCTCTGCCCACCAGAGGGCGATGCTCTGCCCCTCCGGGGCATCGCTCTGCCGCAACCAGAGCCACTCTAGCGCCTGGGGCAGAGGCCAAGGAGCCATCCCCAGCGCCCAGGCCATCTTTGCTCCAATGGAGCCTTGGCTGTGGGAGGGGAAGAGAGAGACAGAGAGGAAGGGGGGGATGGAGAAGCAAATGGGTGCTTCTCCTATGTGCCCTGGCCGGGAATCGAACCCGGTTCCCCAGCACGCCAGGCCGACGCTCTACCGCTGAGCCAACAGGCCAGGGCCTACTTACTTTCATAAGCAGTTTTCATTTATGTCTCTATGTCTCTCTCTCCCCATCTCTCTCTTTTTGTTTATTTATGTATCTATTTTTGGTGTCCTAACTCAGAATGGAACTGGGTGATGGACATGAGATGTAAATCAGCACAAGGTAAATATTTGTATTTCTGGCTTAAGTTTATTATATGTCTGCTTCAAAAGTGCAGCCATGTAGGCAGAAGGTAGAACTTTTTTCCTGTCAAGTGTGGCCCCTTCATTCAAGTCCTATTTTCATAGCCCCATTGGTCCCAGGTGCCATCCGTCTTCAGCCAGGAAGATTGCTTTATTACCACATTCATCAATTTGTACTCTGGGCTCGAGTTAGAAGTAAGTTGGAAAGACAAAACTGTTACCTTAGTAATTGAATATGAAAGTCTTATTAGGATCCACTTTCACTAATCTGATATGAAGTCGGCTAATGTGATATTACTTTAACACTGTATAAGCAACAATGAATTCTGATGATATGGATATTAATACAAAGCAATAGGATACTGCTAATATGTTAATGTGGTGAGATATTACTAACAAGATATGAGGATCTTGATTGAAAAAATTAATATTACCTAGCTATAATTCTCTGGAACTATAGTTGCCATGTTTCAAGATAGCCCTTGTCTAGATTTTAGAAATAAATCATTTACTTTTTACTTGAATCACAGGCAAGATAAAAGTCTAGATTACTTTGATGTTTCAAATTATGAAATATTTGTGAATATGGTAAACAATGGCTGTTTAGGTGGTTCTTATTCCAATTTTTTGCATCTATTGAGTTACATAAACTATGTTCAATGCAAGTTAGACAATAGGTCAGACATCAAATGCATGTATCTATATACTCTGGAAGAAGAAAAAATTAAAGTGGGAGGACATGTATGGGAGTTCTGAGTACCTCCTATACAACACCAAACAAGGCATATACCTATTATTCATTTAAATATATCCATTGTGTTATCCTTCCATTTTCAATCAGTTTTGTACTCCCTTCTAAAGAAGTGTAATGCCAGGCTTATTTCTGTTGCACAATTACCACTCCAAAAAGATCCAGGGGCAAGTTAGTGAACATGGCATCATAAATCAGGATATATAAATGACCTTTATTTCGCTTTAAGTTTTGACAAGTTTTAGTACTTTAATTCTGTTACTTATATATCTCAGAATTCATAATGACAAATACCAGAACATTAGGGTTAAAAAAGAAACTGTTAAAGATATCCAGGGAGTAACCAGCTTGGTCCTTTGAAATTATGAAGATCTGACCACATATTCCATCTTTAAGATCTAGTAAATTACCATGACCAATTGTAAATATAAAATAGTGAGTTAAGGGTTTCTTTTATATGAAGTCTAACAGCATAAAAACTTGTATAAAATCTAGCTAATCCAAGTCTATATATAATATCTCACAGTTTAGAATAGCTGGGACCAATCGTATCCATGACTAAATTATTTTATTTTACTTTTGTAACAAAAAGTAACCATAGATACATAGAAATGGATTCAATGGAAGGCTAGGAGTGAGGTGACCGGTACATCCTAGGTATAGTATGAGGTGACTAATGTTATTTAATTAGCACTGAGTAAAAGAAAAAGAAATGAGTTCTAGCCTAAGGATGTTAGTGGGCTGATAAAAATAAATAAATAAATAGAAAACTGGGCCTTCTAGTTAGTAGTAATATTTATCATTGACACAAGTTAAGTTAAATTAACATATAATTTGGTAAACTCTTTGGCAAATCAAAACTGGTAATAGCACAGGTCTTCTTCATCTATGTTCATATCAAAGAAATTTGGACCTCCAGCGTTAGGCTACAGTTGCAAATGCTCCTCTCTCTCATGCACTTACCATCTGGATGGATATAGGTAATAAATAACTACACCTGGGAAACAAATCTTCACATTTCATTAGCAATGAAAAAAAGCAAGTTAATGATAGGAGAAAAATAACCTCTAAACCCTTTTTAATTGAATAGGTTGATTATCTTATCCATTACTGCATGGTATTATCAATTTCAGAGTGGCTAGAACAGATAAATAGATACTACAAAACAACTCTTATTATTTTACTAAAAAAATGATCAAAAGTAAAATGATAGCATTGCTTGAATCTGGACTACAGAATATTTCTTCTTAAAAACTTTACCATGTTTTAAAATAAAAAATTAAAATTAAAAAAACAACAACAGAGCATTTCTCTTTTTTTTTTTTTTTTTTTTTTGGTATTTTAATTATTTTTTTATCTTTTATAATAAATTTTTATTAATGGTAATGGGATGACATTAATAAATCAGGGTACATATATTCAAAGAAAACATGTCTAGGTTATTTTGTCATTAAATTATGTTGCAAACCCCTCGCCCAAAGTCAGACTGTCCTCCGCCACCCTCTATCTAGTTCTCTGTGCCCCTCCCCCTCCCCCTAACTCTCTCCCTCCCTCCCTCCCATGTCCTCCCTCCCCCCACCCTTGGTAACCACCACACTCTTGTCCATGTCTCTTAGTCTCATTTTTATGTTCCACCATTGTATGGAACCATGTAGTTCTTGTTTTTTTCTGATTTACTTATTTCACTCCTTATAATGTTATCAAGATCCCACCATTTTGCTGTAAATGATCTGATGTCATCATTTCTTATGGCTGAGTAGTATTCCATAGTGTATATGTGCCACATCTTCTTTATCCAGTCTTCTATTGAAGGGCTTTTTGGTTGTTTCCATGTCTTGGCCACTGTGAACAGTGCTGCAATGAACATGGGGCTACATGTGTCTTCACGTATCAATGTTTCTGAGGTTTTGGGGTATATACCCAGTAGAGGGATTGCTGGGTCATAAGGTAGTTCTATTTGCAGTTTTTTGAGGAACCACCATACTTTCCTCCATAATGGTTGTACTACTTTACATTCCCACCAACAGTGAATGAGGGTTCCTTTTTCTCCACAGCCTCTCCAACATTTGCTATTACCCGTCTTGTTGATAATAGCTAATCTAACAGGAGTGAGGTGGTATCTCATTGTAGTTTTGATTTGCATTTCTCTAATAACTAATGAAGCTGAGCATCTTTTCATATATCTGTTGGCCATTTGTATCTCTTCCTGGGAGAAGTGTCTGTTCATGTCCTCTTCCCATTTTTTTATTGGATTGTTTGTTTGTTTGTTGTTGAGTTTTATGAGTTCTTTGTAAATTTTGGATATTAGGCCCTTATCTGAGCTGTTGTTTGAAAATATCATTTCCCATTTAGTTGGCTGTCTGTTTATTTTGATATCAGTTTCTCTTGCTGAGTAGAAACTTTTTATTCTGATGTAGTCCCATTCATTTATCTTTGCCTTCACTTCTCTTGCCATTGGAGTCAAGTTCATAAAATGTTCTTTAAAACCCAGGTCCATGATTTTAGTACCTATGTCTTCTTCTATGTACTTTATTGTTTCAGGTCTTATATTTAGGTCTTTGATCCATTTTGAATTAATTTTAGTACACTCTAACAGAAAATGGAACAAAGCTCTTGCTAGAAACCTTAAAATCAGTGGATAAACAGAACAAGAGACTCTTATATGATGTTGGAGGTCTGAAGGTTGTCCCTATTCTAAAGAAATATCAACAACCAAAATCAAAACCAAACAAATACCCTTAATATTTCTATGTATACAATTAAATCTGAACAGAAACAAATAGAGAAAGACCATTATATTTTCTATTTTTAGTTTTAGACATTGCAGTGGGTATTTAATAATATCTCACAATGGTTTGCATTGCATTTCCTTTATTATTAATAAATTTCAGCACTTTTCATATGTTTATTTACTAATTTAATACTGACATTTGTTAAAGTAACTATTCAAGTCTCTTGCCATTTTTCTCTCAGCTGTCCATTATTTTCTTGAGTTTCTGAAGTTTTATACATATTTTAGCTATAGAATATTTTTTATTGTGTGTGCTTTCAATGTCTTCTTTGGAATGTCTTTTTTGGAATGTCTTTGGAATGTCTTTCTCAGTATAAAACTTGCATTGTTTGTTAGGTTGATTTCTAGCCATTAACTATTTCTTAATGTTATTAAAACTGGTATGATTATTGTTAATTTTATTATCTAACTGTGCATTGTTCAGTATGTATAAATATAATTGTGAGATATATATGTGTGTGTGTGTGTGTGTGTATATATATATATATATATATATATATATATATATATATGCCTTGCATCCAGCAATTTGGCAAAATTTCTTAATTCAAATAGCAGAACTACAAATTTCATCCATTTTTTTAGCTTATAAAATAATATGCTCAACATCACTAATTATTAGAAAATTCAAATCAAAACCACAGTGAGATGTCACTTCTAAGGAGGCTACTCAACAAGTTAAATGGAATGACTGTATGATCCACAATCCTACTTCTAGACATATATCCAAAAGAAAAGAAGTCAGGACATTAAAGACATATATACATTCCTATGTTCATTTCAACAGTATTCATAATAGCCAACACATGGAAACAATCTACATGTCCATCAACAGATGCATGGGTGCAAAAGACATCACACACACAATAGATTATTTCTCATCCATGAGAAAGAAAGAAATATTACTATTTGCTATAACATGGACGGACCTTGAGAGTGTTATGCTAAATCAAATAAGACATACAGAGAAGGACAAATACTGTATGCTATTTGAATGGAATCAAAAAACTCAAACTAATAGAAACAGAGAGTAGGTCGATAGTTACCAGAGGCTGGGGAAAATGGGGAAATGCTGGTCAAAGGGTAGAAACTTTTAGTTATAAAATGAATATGTTTTGGGAAGCCAATGTATAACATAATGATTATAGTTAACCATAGCATGTTATATACCTGAAAGTTGCTAAAAAAAGTAGATCTTAAATGTTCTCTCCACAAAAAAGAAAAGGTAATTATGTGATGTGATGGGGGTGTTGGGGGTGTTAAATCTATAATGGTAATCATTTTTCAAAATATAAATATATCAAATCAACACATTCTACCTCTTAAACTTATACAATGTTATATATCAATAAAGGTAGGGGGGAATAAAATTGCAAAAATGTGTGCATTTGATTCTATATAATTTCCCTAGATTAGCTTTATCCTGCAAGTTCTGGTATATAATATTTTTTATTATCATTCAGTTTTAGATGTTTTCTGGTATTCATTTTGAGTTACTTATTGATTTTTTTGGATCCTTCAATGTATATATTTCTATTTCTAAACAAATCTAATTATCTCTTTGCTGTTGACTTCCAGCTTAATTTTATTATGACAGAGAACATATTGTATATGATTTCAGCCCTTTAGATTTTGTTGAGTTTTGCTTTATGGGTAATTTAATATACTGGGACTTTACCAGAAATTCTACCCATGGTGAGCTTTGCATGCCAACTGTTAATGTTTTGATCATGTAGCCTCTCATGAATGTCAAAAACATTTCTCAAACTCTCTACTGCTTCTTCTAAATTGGCAAACATACTTCCAGTGGAAAACGGTGGTCCAAATAGCTGGGTAATTTTCTTCCTTTGGTTCTTGGTCTAGTGATACTATACTGCCTTGTTATTACAATATATTGTAAAATATATAATCTATATACATGTACATATTTTTGTTTGTAGTTGGGAATCTGATGATGTTAAGAGCTAACTGTAGTTACACATTATTTTTTTATTGCACATGGGTCAGCACCCCTAACACCCACCTTTTTCAAGGGTCAACTGCATATTAAAATAAAATGATAGTAAAACGTCACGGGCCCATATTGCCTAGCCTAATGATAATGGCTCCTTCATAGCTCTTGACACTCTTATTTACACACTTCTCTTCTCTTTAACCTTAGGTAATACATTCTTGAGAAAATACTAGAGAAGATTTTTCATACCATCATTTTCTTGTCATCTTACTCATTTTTAAATTATGACATATACTGAGTATTTAATTTTTATCATTTAGGTTTTTGTCAGTTATATTTTTATATCCACGCTCTCTTATTAGTTTAATTTTTTACCCAGTTTTTTTTTTCAGATGAAAGAGTATCTGTGATCCTTGCTGAAATATTGTGTCTAGCATTCATTAATTTTTTTTCCTTAGCTGTTGCCTATTTCATTTGTGGAAGTATATTGTCATTTTTCACTAATTATAGTGAGCCTTGATTTTATCACAATCTTTTTAGCTGAGATCCCCTATACATTGAATTGCTGTATCTTTGGATCAGGCTGCCTTCTTGGGAAAATAAATGAGAGGTCTTGCTTTGCCTTGTATTCTGCAGTGTATTCAGAGAGAGTTAGAAAAGACAAGAACTGACTAAATTCAACAATAATTGTTTGGGTGCCCTTTAATTTCCCACAAAGCATCACAAGCACCTGGAGAGGTGCACTGTCAGCAAAGATTCTGAACTGTATACTGCCTCTTGCAGATACTCAGCCACTTACTGATCACACAGCAGGATAGCAGGGAGAGTGATCAGTGACCAATGGGTTTGTCCACTCCCACTCTGGCACCTCAGCTCATGTCATGACACCGTTGATGCCCTGGCCCCTCTCCTGCTCCAATCTCCACCACACAGGGAACAGCTCACACCGTGTCTCCTACAGAGATTCCCATCCCCCTCCCTGCTGGCCTAGAGCTGGGGCTCTCCTTCAGTCCCATCCTTTGCTATTCTTTTTTCAAAGATCCCCAATGCTTTTCAGTCCTCTAAGATGACTATACCAATCTTACTGTTTTGGATTTATTTTTCATTTTGTTAATATTTTTTACTGTTTCTATAAATGTAACATAGGAAAAGATTCTGCAGGATAAACACAGTATGTTACCTTGAAATAAACATGATCTCCAGAAAAGAACCATTTCAAGAGGTGGGAGTTTTAAGGGTGTTTCAGAGTAGACCAGAATGCCTGGAAAGTATAGCCCAAGAAAGTCAGTGGGAGACACGGATAGGCCAGGATCAATATGTAGAATCACAGCATCAGGAGAATGAAGGGAAATGCTGCAAGAAAAAGTGGGGAATGGAGGAAGTAGAAAACTTGCAGTAGCAGGATTTTTCTAACTAGAGCTACCCTGTCTTTTGCCTGAATGTGAGAAATATGTTAATAATGGCAATATAGCAAAGATCTTAAGATCTTTTGATTTATGACAAAGTTTTCATTTCAACTGTGGATGATGTCTCACCCTGAGGATAGTGAAATTGACCAAATGTGGTTATACATTAGCTGAGGAACTGAACAGAAAAAATAAGACAGATTCCCCAAACTGAGCTACCTACTCTAAAGAAAGGCAGCAGTTGACAGATTCTTTTTTTTTTTTTTTTTTTTTTTTGGACACAGTGTGATTATAATTTGTCAAATGCTCAAACAAAAGAAAAGCAATACAAACCCCCCAAATGTACAAAGAGATAATATTGGAGGAAAAAAACAACAAAATATAAACAAGGGTTATTGTTGGGTAAACATAAATTTTTTTGAAGGAGAATCTTTTAAATGTGTTTACTGAGTATGTATCATTTTTACTATTGGAACATTTTTTTTATTAATTTTAATGGGGTGACATTGATAAATCAGGGTACATATGTTCAGAGAAAACATCTCCAGATTACTTTGACATTTGATTATGTTGCATACCCCTCACCCAAAGTCAAACTGTCTTCTGTCACATTCTATCTGGTTTTCTTTGTGCCCCTCCCCTCTCCCAGATACCATCACATTCTTGTCCATGTCTCTGAGTCTTATTTTTATGTCCCATCTATGTATGGAATCATATAGTTCTTAGTTTTTTCTGATTTATTTATTTCACTCAGTATAATGTTATCAAAGCCCATCCATGTTATTGTAAATGATCTGATGTCATCATATCTTATGGCTGAGTAGTATTCCATAGTATATATGTACCAAAGCTTTTTAATCCACTCATCCACTGACAGATTATTTTTTGACCCACACTTTCTCTGCTTGCCATGACTAGAGGCTCCCATGAACTCTCAAGCATTAAAATTTCATTGCCCCAGTTAACAATTAAGTAGTGAGTAGTGAGTTTTGCTACATACAAGGCAGTAAGTTAGGCATTTTTTAGTCCTTGTATTCAATAAGCATGCAAAAGGGTGGGAGGAGTCGAGAGGGAGAGGGGGAGGAAGGGGAGAAAAAGGAGAAGGGATAGAAGGAAAGATAGGAACAGGCATCAAAATTAAGATACAGAGCAAGAGTGGTAATTTTTATTTTAAAAAGAGAGAGAGAGAAAATGGTCATACTACTGCAGTTTAGAAAACAGGGAGATAATGTCTAGCAATCAGTTCTAGAAGTGGAACCCCATAAGGAGGAATAGAAACAAAATACAAGGAAAGCATTGGATGTGTTAGGGGCACAATAGTTTGTTTATTCAACCATAAGACTCCTGAAGGAGCACAGCTTGCTAGATTTTAATGTTGTTCAGGGCTACTTCATAGAGATCTGTGAGTATCAGGCTGACTATTCCTCCAGTTCCCCACTCAGGTTCAAGTCTAGGATTTTGGGATCCTTTCAAGGAATCTGTGGAACAAACATTGACCCCCTTCCTACATGTCCGCTCTGTTCCTGCCCACCCAAGGTTGCATCCACCGGGTACGAGAACAAACGTCGGAGACTTTCAGGAGTTTAGATGTTCCTTTATTGGCCAGTTTAACCTGCGCAGGGGCAAACTCCCAAGATGTCCGGAGACACCGTGCTCACAAGGAGCTGCAAACGGAAGCCGCGCCTGGCACTTACAGCCAGGTCCTTATATATCCTAAGTGAGCAAGCATTATACAGAAGCAGATGTGGCAGTTTAGCTATTGGCTAGGGAGGTCGCACGCAGCATAGCAACAGGGGCCGGCATAGCAACAGGGGCCGGTTTTAGCTTAGTGGCGAATTTCAAACATAAACTTCTGATAAGGGTCTCTGACCTTCTTTGTTCTCAGCCTCACAGGGGCCATATCAGCACTCCCTGTTCCTTCAATAGTCACACTCTTGGCAGCCCCAGCATATCAGTACTCCCTGAATCTAACATTAATCAGATAATGTGTTAATTCTTCTAAGTAGATATTTGGGTTTTTTACTTTTATATCCCTGAAAGGAGGTGAGTAGGAGGATGGAGATAAAGTCATCTCTTCAGTACTTATGATGAGGAGAAAGTTCTTTGTGTGGGGGTTATTCTAAGAATGACATGATAGAAAAAAATGGTTGCCTCTTCAGCAGTAAAAATCTAGTGTTGCAAGGCATGAAAGAACTTCACTTCTGAGGACAGAGAGAGAATGCTTTTTATTTTTATATTATATTATAGGTTAGAATTAAATATGTACAGAACTTAAGAAAAATGACACAGTTGAAGAACTAAGCATGCAGATTCAAAAAGAGAGAATGTAACAAAGCCAACACTGCACAAACCCTTATGGTCTCAGCTATGGTTAGAACTCTTACACTCTTCTCCAGCCATCCCCACTGACCCTGCAATAACAGGCACTCTGGAAAAGTCTCTAAGCATAGCCAGGCTCAGTCTCTTCCACAGGCACCATCACCCAGCGGGAAACTCATTCACTCCCACACGTCAGCCTTCTCACACGCTTCGTGAAACTGATCCAAGGACATGGTCTTGGCACCAAAATTAAATTCACCAGAAACCATGATTTACAGTATAAATCACACACATCTGAAATGGAACTCTTCTTCACTTTTGTTTTAAAAAGTATTCTTAAATTAACCCAATTAATCATACATGCTTCTAGTATTCCTTTTTCTTTTTCTTTTCTTTTTTTTTTTGATAACAAAGAAATCAAGATTATACAGGAAACATAATCATAGTCTCAGAGACTTGATCCTAATGTCTACTAAAGTTATAATTCAACTCCTTCAAAAACAGATGAGAAATGTGAGGTCCAGAAAATATCAGGATTTTTGCCAGTTTGTTTATTTTCCCACTCCCAAGTTCTGTAAAATAAAGTTTCCTTTTGTACAATGGAGGAGGTTAAGAAGGCAAAAATAAGGTACCAGATGATTATTTCAATATTTCTGATATTTACTTCCAGGTAGTCTATAAATTTACCATAACTAGCCATCCATCATCCTCTAGAGACATAATATGCATTTCGATAGCACAAAACTTTATGGAAAACTTGCCTAATGTTTAACATGCAAATAAAATGAGATGTCATCAAATGTCAAATATTTATGGTAAGAATCATAAGAAATGGTAGCAGAAAGAACCTTATACTTAATAGGCAAGCTGAAACTGTATCCTCTATATAGAGTAAATTAATATTTCAATTAAGAGCATTACAAATTTCATAACAACATGACATTGATGCTATTAGTATTTCCAATGAACAGATGGGGAAACTAAGGTCTGAGATGAGGCAATGTGCACTCATGGATCTAGTATGTGGTAGAGCTGGAATCTGAGGCCAGAGTCTTAGATCCCAGGGCCTTTGTTTTCAACCCCATATCACACATCCTCCAAGTGTTAAACACTTGAACAGAAAATGTTAGTGAAGGACCATCTGATGCTAAGAACACACAAGTTCTGAAGCTGGATAAGAAGACAGAGGAGGGAGAAATGGAGTCCAAAAGTTTCCTTAATAAAATCCTCCATCTGTCTCTCTCACCCACCAACCAGAGTCCTGAAAAGGCTTCTTTGTAGGATGTCATCAGTTCAATTAACCCAGTGCTTAGTTGTTGTATTTTCTGTCTGTAACAGGAGACTTATTCAAATTAGGGCAGTTACTATGAAGAGTAAGTATAATGCCCCAAATCTCTAGTCAGAGAGGCACAGCCATGACTGAGCCAGAAATGAGCTGGGTATGGTTGTTACAGACTGTTTGTGTCCCCTCTAAATTCAAATATTAAAGCCCTAATCCCTGATAGATAAAATTGGGGTCTTTGGGAGGTAATTAGATTTAGATAAGGTCATGAAGATGAAACCCCCCTAATAAAATTAGTTCCCTTATAAGAAGAATAAGAGATACCAGAACTTTCTCTCTCCACTATGTGAGGAAATAGTAAGCAGGCAGCCATCTAGAAGTCAGGAAGAGAGCCCTCCTCAAGAACCAAAGCTGCTGTCACCTTGATCTTGGACTTCTCAGCCTCCATATCAGTGAGAATTAAATGCATGTTGTTTAAGCTTCTCAGTTTACAGTATGTTATTATAGCAGCCAAGCTGACTAAGACAGAGATTTACCTTCCAAGGGGTCAAATGAAGTAATCATAGTCTGAGGATTTATTGGTAAACTGTGAGCAAGTTCCTTGAACTTTTTATCTGTAAATATAAATAATCATAGCTACCACACAAAAATTTTATAAAATTAAATGAGCTATAATTCTTGAAAACACCCAACCCATTGTCTGTCTGAAGCTGTACCCACCAGAGAACTTGTCTAAATCTTGTTCTCAGAGTGTTTTTATTGATTTGTTTGTTTTTATGTGAATCTCACATTCCATTTCTTAGATACATGTAAAGGGCTCCTTGAAGTCTGAGGATGATATGAGCAAGAATGTGAGCTTGAGTTGGTTTGGCATCTCCCAGGCACAGCCTTGGAAAGTCACTTGGCAGGAGGAGCTATAAGTTTTACACTTGGAGAAGCCAAGAAGAAAATAGACATGGAAGTGAAGGAGTCATTGTTACATGTGACCATATGAGAGGAAGCCGAGAGCTGAGATCACAGGAAATACAGCAGGCAGTAGTTTCTTAAATATGAAAAGTAACTAATTTTAGTTAGAAACTTTCTTTGGCAGCAATAAGTCCTTCTGAAACAAGTTGTTGATTCAAAGTGAAATATCTGTAGTGTTAAAATTATTCATGATATGAAAAAAAAATCACCCAAGTCTCCTGCCTATATAAATATGTATGGAGGGATGTAGGCTGTTTGTATGCACAATAGGATGGCAATGGCTAAAGCTTTTCTCCTAGAGATCTCCCATCACCACCCACTGCTAAGTCGTTTTGTAATAACATGATGGATGAAAAGGTACCAGAGCCAAAATACAAACGTGCTCTGCTGGAGACATTGTTTCAGATAGGAAAGTGCATGAAGAGACTGACTTACAAAGGTCATTGTCATACATCCCTTTGCACAGGACTTCCTTCTCTCTTCTAGAAAATGCTCTTAACAAATGGGAGTTGGTAGAGGATAGAGGGTAGAAAGGGTCTGAAAGAAGGAGTATGAGTCTGATGAAAACCAGGTTGAAGAAACCCCAAAGGTGCATAATTTTAAATATCAGAAGGGCTGTCACATATAATATTTAACCTGTTTTTCTCCAGAAACTATGATGATAACCATAAAATAGAGACTAAAAGTCACATATCCTATCAGCAAAGTATATTTCTAACAAAATATTTAAGACTAAGCATGTTTATATAAATGGTGAGTCCCCCTGTTACTTGTATTCTATGTCAAGGATATGATCTCTTGACATAGATGTTCTAGAATGATCCTTGCTTCAGGCAAAGAAGTCCATGATCCAGTACTTTGTACTGAATTTCTGCATAACCCCCCTGGTATCCATGCTTACTAGTCATCCTAAAAACTATTCTTGATTAAAGAAAAAAAAATTCAGCCAGGCATTGCTGAACTCTTCATGTCAGTACATGTAAAAGAACTTGAGTTTTAAGATCCAAAATAAAAATTCCCTTTTTAATTATAATAGGAAATAAATTGCCGAGCAACCCACCCTATCC
The DNA here is from genome assembly GCF_036850995.1 of Saccopteryx leptura. NCBI lineage: Eukaryota > Metazoa > Chordata > Mammalia > Chiroptera > Emballonuridae > Saccopteryx > Saccopteryx leptura. The sequence goes on from NC_089513.1 coordinate 29,398,930, forward strand.
ATTCCTGCTTCCCCATTCTCCAAAGCTAATCACTATTCTAAAGTTAATATATCTGTGTGTACATATCTATATCTGTCTATATCAGTATACATGCTTTATAGTTTTCCTTTATAATAATATTTCCATAGTATTGTTTCAGTTGGTTTAAAAATTTATGGACATTATCAATGTATTTTACTTCATATTATGTATTTTAGATTTATTCATATTGTTACAAGTTGATCTAGATGTTTAATATACTACTTCATTAGAAGAATAATGTCATATATTTCTGCCTTACCAGACTGATAAGCAAGGTGGCCCCAGTTTATTTTGGTTTTACATAGTGTTGTAGTAAACATATTTGTATGAATCCCCTTGAGCACATGCTCAAACAAATGTTTCCTAAACTGAGATATGAGGAAGTGGAATGTATAGATCATAAAGTGCAGGCACTTTTGATTTGACTCAATCCAATCACTCACTAAATGGTGGTATCAAATTAAACTGCCATTTGCAACTTATACTAATTTATAGTCTTAATGTTTTAATCAACACATGGCAATCAGATTTGTCTATTTTTGTTTGTCTGATAGGTAAGAAAACTTAATTTTTTAAAATTTGAATCCCCTTTATAACTAAAGAATTTGAGAGGGTTTTTTTTTCCTTTTTATTTTTCTTTTGTTTTCCTTTCTTTTATTATGTGAGAGGTGAGCAGGCAGAGAGACAGACTCCCACTAGTGCCTGAACAGGATCCAGCCCCCAAGCCCTCTATGGGGTGACATTTTGCCCATCTGGGGTTTGCTCTGTTGCTTGGCAACCAAGCCATTTTAACACTGGAGGCAAGACCATGAAGCCATACTCAGTGCTCGGGGCCAATTTGCTCAAGCTATTCAAGCCATGGCTACGGGAGGTGGAGAGAGAGAAAGAGAGAGAGAGAGAGAGAGAGTAGGAGGAGGAAAAGGAGTGGAGAAGCAAATGGTCACTACTCCTGTATGGCCTGACCAGGAATTGAACCTGGAACTTCCATATACCAGGTTGATGCTCTACTGCTGGGCCAACCAGCAATGATCTAATTTTATTTTTCAATTACAGTTTACATTTAATGTCATTTTTGTATTAGTTTTATGTATACAGCCCAATGATCAGCCAATCATATACTTTATAAGTGGTCCCCTGATATTTCAAGTAACCCCTGGTACCCTATATAGTTATTACAATATTGTCGACCAAATTTGCTAAGTTGTATTTTACATCCTTGGGACTAATTTGTGACTACTAGTCTGTACACCCCAATCCCTTTACCCCTTTCACCCAGCTTCCAAACATCCCTCTCCTCTAACAGCCATCAGTGTGTTCTTTGTATCTATGAGTCTGTTTCTATTTTTTTTTTTCATTTATTTTACTCTTTAGATTCTACATGTAAATAAAATCCTATGGTATTTGTCTTTCTCTGTCTGACTTTGAGTATTTTTGATTTGCAGATAGTTTTTATTTTATCCCTCTGAACTGCTTGTTAAATTTTTTTACTTATTTATAAAACACCTTTCATAGGGATTTTTAAAAATATTGTTATGTGTTCTGGATACTAATATATTAATTCATTTGATAATCATGTGAGAATATATCACTTTAATGTAGATCAATATATCAATCTGTTTCTCCCCACTGCCCACCAGGTTGCAACCATCTTGATACTCCCTCTCTTCCTTGCTCCAACCTGCAGGTACCATATATATTTTTAACTACAGGCCTTTTTGCCAGCAGGCACCAGCTTTGCAATGTATGATTTTTAAGTTTTTACTTAAAATATTACTATGCATTAATAAAGAATATGTTCTCCAAGGTTTTCTCTTAAATTTTTTAATATTTTTAATTTATATTTGTAATTTAATGTATCTGGATAGAATTAATTTTTCCAATAAGTCAACTCTTAGAACCCAATTATTAAATTACCTATCATTTCTCTACTGATTGACATTTCCACACTGACTTGTAATGCCTTCTTTATCACATATCAAGTTCCTACTCTATATGAGGTTATGCTTTGGTGCTCTATTCTGTCCTGCTGACTAATTGACAGTCAAGCTTTATATATTTTTTCCACATCATATTTTTTATTTATTTAAAAATATGGTAAAAATGTATTTTTATTTTCCCTGTCTCTCTTTTTTTATTTTTTCTAATGATTTTTCAAATTGATTTTAATTTGTATTTACATAGATTCTAGTGTTGCCCCGAATACATCCTCTCTCCCCTGTATTCTCCTCAACATCTCCATTGCCCCCCTCCCCATAGTGCCCTCCCCCTTCCCTTCAGGTTTACCCCATCCTATCATCCCCTTTCCCTCTGTCCTCTTTTCCTCTGGTCTCTTTGGTCTCTTCTTTGTCTCAATTCTGTTCCTCAGTTCTCATTATTCCTTGGATTCCTCAAATGAGTGAGGTCATATGATATTTTTCTTTTTCTGCCTGGCTTATTTCACTAAACATAATAGTTTCCAGATCCATCCATGTTGCCGCAAAAGGTAAGATTTCCTTCTTTTCCATGGTCCCATAGTATTCCATTGTATATATGTACCACTGCTTTTTAATCCATTCATCCACTGATGGATACTTGAGCTGTTTCCAGATCTTTGCTATTGTGAACAATGTTGTCATAAACATGGGGGTGCATTTCTCCTTTTGAAATAGTGTTTTGGGGGTATATTCCTAAAAGTGGGATAGCTGAGTCAAAAGGCAGTTCAATTTTTAATTTTTTGAGGAATCTCCATACTGTTTTCCACAGTGGCTGCACCAGTCTGCATTCCCACCAGCAGTTCAGGAGGGTTCCCATTTCTCCACATCCTCGCCAGCACTTATTCTGTGTTTTTTTGTTGATGAGCACCATTCTGACTGGTGTGAGGTGATATCTCATTGTGGATTTAATTTGCATTTCTCTAATGATTAGTGATGTTGAACATTTTTTCATATGCCTATTGGCCATCTGTATGTCCTCTTTGGAGAAGTGTCTACTCATTTTTTTGCCCATTTTTTTAAAGATTTTTTATTTATTCATTTTAGAGAAGGGGGTGGGGGGGAGGAGCAGGAAGCATCAACTCCCATATGTGCCTTGACTGGACAAGCCCAGGGTTTCGAACCGGTGACCTCAGCATTTCAGGTCAACACTTTATCCACTGCGCCACCATAAGTCAGGCTTTTTTGCCCATTTTTTGATTGGATTCTTTATCTTTCTGGTGTTGAATTTTACAAGTTCTTTATAAATGTTGGTTATTAACCCCTTTTAAGACATATTGTCAAATATGTTCTCTCATTCTGTAGTTTGTTTGTTTTTTATTCTGTTCTATTGTCTTTAGCTGTGCAAAAGCTTTTTGGTTTGATATAGTCCCATTTGTTTATCCTGTCTTTTATTTCACTTGCCTGTGGAGATAAATCAGAAAATACAGTGTGTCCATAAAGTCATGGTGCACTTTTGACTGGTCACAGGAAAGCAACAAAAGACGATAGAAACGTGAAATCACACCAAATAAAGGGAAAACTCTCCCAGTTTCATACCTATTCAGTGCAGTTCGATGTGGGCTCATGCACAGATTTTTTAGGGCTCCTTAGGTAGCTATCCCGTATAGCATCTACAGACTCATCACTGACTGATGGCCTACCAGAACAGGGTTTTTCCACCAAACTGCCAGTTTCCTTCAACTGCTTATCCCACCGAGTAAAGTTATTCCTATGTGGTGGCACTTCATTATAAATGCACTGATATTCATGTTGCACTTTGGTCATGGATTCAAATTTAGCAAGCCACAGAACACACTGAACTTTCCTCTGTACCATCCACATCTTGACTGGCATGGCCGTGGGCTGCTCTGCTGTATAAACGGTGTTATGTCATCATCTGCGCATGCACACATGCTGCCACATCATCCTACAGAAACTGGGAGGGTTTTCTTTTTATTTGGTGCAGATTTCACACTTCTATCGTCTTTTGTTGCTTTCCTGTGGCCGGTCAAACGTGCACCATGACTTTACGGACACACTGTATATTGCTGCGAGAGATGGCGAAGAGCTTACTGCCTATGTTTTCTTCTAAAATGCTTATGGTTTCACAGCTTACATGAAAGCTTTTCCATTTTGAGTTTATTTTTGTAAATGGTGTTAAGTTGGTGGTCTAGTTTCATTTTTTTGTGGGTAGCTGTTCAATTTCCCAACACCATTTGTTGAAGAGGCTGTCTTTACTCCATTGTATGCTCTTACCTCCTTTGTCAAATATCTGTTGTCCATAAAGCTGTGGGTTTATTTCTGGGTTCTCTGTTCTGTTCCATTGATCTATATGCCTGTTCTTATGCCAGTATCAAGCTGTTTTGAGTACATTGATCTTGTAGTATAACTTGATATCAGGAAGTGTGATACCTCCCACTTTATTCTTCCTTTTCAAGATTGCTGAGGGTATTCGTGTTCTTTTTTAGTTCCATATAAATTTTTGGAATATGTGTTCTATATCTTTGAAGTATGTCATTGGTATTTTAATTGGTATTGCATTGAATTTATAAATTATTTTGGGTAATATAGACATTTTAATGATGTTTATTCTTCCTAACCATGAGCATAGTACATGCTTCCACTTGTTTGTATCTTCCTTGATTTCTTTTTTTTTTATTTTTTTTATTTTTCCGAAGCTGGAAATGGGGAGGCAGTCAGACAGACGCCCGCATGCACCCGACAGGGATCCACCCGGCATGCCCACCAGGGGGCGATGCTCTGCCCATCTGGGGCGTTGCTCTGCTGCAACCAGAGCCATTCTAGCACCTGAGGCAGAGGCCATGGAGCCATCCTCAGCGCCCGGGCAAACTTTGCTCCAATGGAGCCTTGGCTGCGGGAGGGGAAGAGAGAGACAGAGAGGAAGGAGAGGGGGAGGGGTGGAGAAGCAGATGGGCGCTTCTCCTGTGTGCCCTGGCCAGGAATCGAACCCGGGACTCCTGCACGCCAGGCCAACGCTCTACCACTGAGCCAAATGGCCAGGGCCTTCCTTGATTTCTTTTATCAGTGTTTTATAATTTTCCATGTACAAGTCTTTAATCTCCTTGGTTAAATTTACTCTTAGGTACTTTATTTTTTGGTTGCAATAGTGAAGGGGGTTGTTTCCTTAATTTCTCTTTCTGAAATAAAAGGCATCCAAATTGGAAAAGAAGAAGTAAAACTATCATTATTTGTAGATGATATGATATTGTATATAGAAAACCCTAAAGTCTCAGTCAAAAAACTACTGGACCTGATAAATGAATTCAGCAAGGTGGTAGGATATAAAATTAATACTCAGAAATCAGACAGCCAAGCTTTTTAAATATCTATTGCTTTGGAGTAAGTCCTTGTGGATTATACTCACATTATTATTTTTAAATTTTTTTTCTATATGATCTCATTTGTTCTTGGTCCCTTCCCTTTAAAAGTAAATTCTATGATCAGCTTGTCTAAATTCATTGAAAAAAAATGTTTTGAAGTTTCAATGGAAATTGGTTGCTACTTATGGATTAATTTATAAAAGTCTCTTCATCTTTGTGATCTTATATATTTCCATTACTGAACTTTGGTGCCTTTGGTAATATTTTATTTTCTTCAATAACTCCAAAACTGTTTTTTTTAAATATCTCATACATATCTTATTACATTTGTTTCTGGGTAGTTTATGGAATAAATTACAATTTTTATCTCTTTAAAAATTAAACTACATAATCATCACTGGTATATGGGGAAGCACTAATTTTTCTTATATTGATCTTTTTTACTTCAATAATTGTGCTAAAATCTCCTATTAGTTGTAAAAGATTGCTTGTATATTCTCATCATTTGAATAATGTATGTCAAAAAAATATAACATCTGTGAATAATAAATATGTTGTTTCATCCTCAAACTACTTATAAGTGTTGCTTTACTTATACCTTTTTTTGTGTATTGGCCAGATCTTCCTTCAAAATAAATAGGAACACTGCATACTTCAGTTATTTTCATCAACTTAAAAACTGCATGATACAAATAATCTCTATATTTACCATTTAATTTTAGTTTGATAACCTATAAACTCCTCAGGAAATTATGTTTAAAATCTCCAACTGTAATTTCAGATTTTTCCACTTTTATTTATATTTTTGCCAATTTTTAACTAATATTTTTTGAGGCTGTGTATTTTAGGATTATAAAGTATTCTTTATGACTTGAATACTATACAATTACCTAACAACATTGTTTAACCTAACAATGTTTACTTTTTTCTCCCTTTTCTTACAAAGTATTTTGGTTGATATTGAGAAAATCATACAAGATTTCTTTGGGCATATATATATATATATATATATATATATATATATATCACAAAAATTAGGAGATATTAATCGCTTCATATTTATTTTGAAATTTTGTGAGTAGTATACAGCACTAACATATATCTTTTGAATTATTTTACTTTCCTTTTTCTTCTCACTTATTTAGGTTTTACATCTTACTCGTATAAACATCACAAAGAACATTTCTCCTTGGTTAGTTGCAGCAGCTCCTAGTTCTACTTTAGAAACTCTCTGCTCTTACTCACCATTTATCTCGGCCAGTCGTGCTGTCTCCTCCTTCTGTAAGTTGATGAAAATCTAAGAGCTGAGCTGTGTCTGGCCCTCTTTATCCTCACTGCTTTCTCTTACCTTTGGGAAAGTGAGTATTTCTCTTTCTTTCTTATAAACTCAGCTATGTATTGAGTGGGTTTTGGTCATACTTTATCTCATTCCAACGGACTTGCTTAGATGTCAATACTACTTTAGTCCACCATTTTGCTAGAGACTGACCACTCCAGGTTCAGCTGCATTTTGAAATCACCACTGCCTCTGAAATTATACTGACCATCTCTAATTAGATGCATTGCCTGAAGATTAGTCATTGGGCTACCAAAGGACAGTTAAAAACCTGAGGCTATTTTCTTATAGCATTTTTATATTTTCAGGTTCTTTTCTGGTACATACTCCTACTTGATACTGGGTAGCAAAGTTGCTATTATCTGTCCTATTTTATAAAAGGAAATATGGACACCTAAAGAGGTGGAGTGACAAGATTCAGAAGAAAAGGCCTAGTCTCCTCATTTGTTAGTCACAGACCTCATTACAACACAGCACTGCCAGCATATCCCTTAAGGTGAAGCCGAGAGCTGATCTACACTATCAACCTGGAGGCCAAGATATGAGGCAGGACTGACCTGGGAAGCAAACAACGTCTCAGTCCCATGGACCATGCTTCCAACTTAAGAGAAATGTCGTTTGCACTTTTGCATTTACAGTGCACTTAAAGCTTCATATTTATTGAACTAAACTGATTTTATTTTATCTTCAGCTATCTTGGAGTTTGTCCAAAAAATAAAAAAAAAGAAAAGGTGGATATAGACAATATAAGAATAAAATTAATTATAACCTTCTTTTTAACCCATTAAAACCCAGTAGTGTAGTAGCACATTCTAATCTTTAACCAGTATTAGAAAACTTGTAGTATAAAAAATAAAATTAATACTGAACATTGGTAACAGCTCTTAACTTTTTTAAGTTGTGAGTTTAAATTATTTCATGTTCCCATACTAATATCCTTGTCTAACAGAGAAGGCAATCAGTCACCAGGTCCTTCCATACGAAAGATGGAGTACTGACTCTGTTCAGGCTCAGGGGATAATAATGAGGGATATATAAAGATGAATAAAGCATGATTTCTGCCTTATAGGCTCTTCAAATCTATCACTATAAGTTATATTGTAGATATAATATATGTAAATATGTTATCACTTAAGTTTCTAGTTATAAATCTGCTTTAGGATAAATAAAGATAAAATACCATTAAAGTCCAATGAAAAGGAAATGTAAAGCTATCCAGGTGAAAATGAGAAGGTTTCCTTGAGAAGTTATATTTAAACCATTGTTCTGTTTCCTAAAGCAATGAGTATATTGGTGACGCCTTGATATTAACTTGGTTACTCAAGGATACAGAGGACATTAATGACGGCTGGGACAAAATCTACAATCTTCTGACTTCTAGTACAGTGCGCCTACTAAGATTCTTGTTTATATACTAGAAAAGAATAAAATATATAAATAGCAAAGTAATTTCTTGAGAAACATATATTTCATTCAAGAATATATAGCTTAGCCACCATTTATCACCTTAAAATGCCTTTGACTGCAGCCTGATCAGGCGGTGGTGCAGTGGATAGAGCGTCGGACTGGGATGCAGAGGACCCGGGTTCGAGACCACGAGGTTGCCAGCTTGAGTGCGGGCTCATCTGGTTTGAGGAAAAGCCCACCAGCTTGAACCCAAGGTTGCTGCCTCCAGCAAGGGGTTACTCGGTCTGCTGAAGGCCCGTGGTCAAGGCACATATGAGAAAGCAATCAATGAACAACTAAGGTGTTGCAACACGCAATGAAAAACTAATGATTGATGTTTCTCATCTCTCTCTGTTCCTGTCTGTCTGTCCCTATCTATCCCTCTCTCTTACTCTCTGTCTCTGTAAAAAAAAAAATATGCCTTTGACTGCAAAACATGGATATTATCCCCACATATAAATCACTGAAGCCACACTTTAATTGAATCAGCTTATAACCAGTATCCATCTTAATTGTAATATGAAGATGGTAAGGTTCATGACCTCAGTGGCAGGAATGTGACTGAGACTCCTCGTGGTGTGCTGGAGCTCAGATCCAGCTCTGGAGATCAGATTATGTGTCTCTTCCTATGGCCACATTGAATCAGGTTACACTGAAATCAGCCATGGTGGGAGTATTTACACCATAGAAATCAGCAAAAGCTACACATCACAGACTTTTTTATTTGTTTCATTTTTTTAAGGACTGCTTGCTAAGTGTTTACCAGCATATGACTTGACTTTCTCTCCTTCAGTGAAAGAAAGGATCAAGTCAAATCACCCTTCAAAACCAACTGGATTATAGTTTGATGATCTATTTTCTCAGTCCTATGTTACTGTGTATAGACCAAATCACCTGCATAATCAAAAGCAGCAAACAAACACCATCAGAGGTTTTCTCCTACCTAGCCTGGGTGAAAATGTAATTAGTAAAAAATGCTAGGCGAGAGCATTGTGTGACCAGAACTATTCAATCAGAAAGTGCTGATTGAACATATATAAGCACAATCAAAGCCTTTATTTAAATAGGGGTTACAGTCCTAATAAAACACAAAGGGAAGTAGGGGCATAGGCCTCCTCGACAGGTAATGAAAGAAAAAATTAAACTCATCCAATTACATCTGGGGAAAAATCCATTACCTATAACAGAGAGAGGACTGCCCCAGGAAAATTCAGATGCAAAACTAATAATGAAGGCACACTGTCCTTTCAACAGATTCTAAATGAGCTCTAATTTTCTTATATTCACCATTCCCAAACTATATAAATTTCAACTAAGCAGAAAAAAGTGACATGCTAGCACAATTGTTATTCCAAACAGGCCCAGCTGCTTGCTCACCTTAATTAGACCTAATCCCAAAAGAGAGTCAATCTTTCCTTATTTTCTTCTATGAGCTCACCTGATTTCCCTCAACTTTTCTTTTCTAATAGATTTTGCTGTAACCTTTCAGCAACTGTCATTTTAAATGCTCTCTCAGGAATCACAATTGCTCTGGTTCCTTTGCCAAACAGAACTTGAGCCCACGAGGCACAGAGGAGAAAATTGGGGTGCTGATCTGAAGAACAGGCGGCTGTAGGGCAAAGGTGGACAGTCACCTTGCACTGACTCCCGTGGGTGTGTGTGTATGTGTGTGTACAGATGTAAAAATTCTAAAATGACAGAGCCTAAAGGGGCACTGAGATCATTGTATGCACCCCACAATTGAATGGCTTTTGAAATAGCTTTAAGAGAAAATAGTAAAAAATAAAACTTAAAGGCTCAATATCATCAAGTGGTCTTACACGTTTCCATCTGAATGTGTACAGCCTGTGTAGCAATCTTGTTGCTGCCAACAGTGTCTCTTTTTGTTGGCCGTTAAACTCTAGGGGAACTAGTCTCCCCAAACTGCTTTAATCTCTACTGTAATCATTAAAAACAGGAATTGTTCCTAAAATATCTGTAAGAATCATTTGGCTTCAAGTTATAGAAACAAAGCTGCACTGGGTATTAGATCTGGGAGAGACGTGGGATACCCTCAAAGAGGGGAATTTGTGCAAGGTCTCTAGGCTATATATCAACTCAGTAAATAATTATTGAATGACAGGGTCGAGAAGATGAGGTGCTTACTGCTACGAGCTCTATCTACAGAACAAAACGGAGTCTTTTGCTTTAAACAATAGACATTCTGAGAGAAAAAGTGGGACTAAATTTATCCATACAAAACGAAGTTCAAATTATATAGAGTACTCCCCATTGGTTACTATGTGGTAGATAAGAACTGATATAAAGGAATTCAGGGAAAGATGCTGGTGGGCTGCAAAAACTACAGAATTCTTTCTAGGGAAGATAAAGTTCAATCAAAACTTTGAAGGCTAAGTAGTATTTTGGAAACATCTGGGAAGATAAACAGGCAAGGCATCGTAAGGTAGCTAACCTTATAAAACCTGCACGTGGATGTCAGCATTGTTTGTTTCAGTAGAGTGAAAAAACTTTAAGCCTTTTCTGACCACCCAGTCTGTGCTGATCTCTCAACTGAAAGCTGATAGTACTTATTACTCATCTGATTTATGTCCCTATATTGCCATTCAAATCTTGAATCTTTATTTAACATTTCCTGCATCTATATCATGTCTTCCCAAATAGCAGCAAACTCCTGAGGGTAAGAGCTGCATATAATATTCTTTATGTTCTCCACAAATGTATTATGCATTCCTCATAGCCCCCAATCCACTAAAGAAGTAGAAATATTAATATAAGCTGCATTGATTAAAGGACAAACACAAGAAGGTAAAGGAGAGAAAATGCAGAGAAGGGGTGGGAAGGAAGAAAGGAGTGTAGTTGTTCAGTGAATGACATGAAATTGGAACATCCAATCCAGAAAGAGGAAGGCCACTTTCTTCTTCTTCAACAACAGCCTTCGCCTGCCCTCTTCCCACTATATGTCCAGAACATTAACTATCAGCCGATATACCACAAGTTCACACAGCAGCTACACTGAAAGAAAATGTAATAAGTTACATAAATAAATATACTGTACATTAAGTGAACTAAGTAAAATTTAGAAATAAATCTGGCAATGGGAACCACCTCCCTCTCCTACCCCCACACCCAGATCTTTACTGGAGACCCCTATATTTGCTTCTTTTTGCTGCATTTGAGGAGGGTCTTTATTAAGGAACACAAAGAAGTTCGGTCAATGCCAGACGCCTCCCAAATGGGTATTCTTACAAAAGCAGAGTCACATGGAGGCAGACACCTCTATTCTAGGCCAGTTAACAAGGATCCTCAAAACACAACCACATAGCCTGACCTGTGGTGGTGCAGTGAATAAAGCATCAACCTGGAACGTGGGAGTCACCAGCACAAAACCCTGGGCTTGCCTGGCCAAGGCACATGTGGGAGTTGATGCTTCCTGCTGCTCTCCCCTTTTCTCTCTCTTTCCCTTCTCTAAAAATTAATAAATAAAATCTTTTTTAAAAAGCACACAACCACGCATACTTCATTTACATGTCCTTTTTTCATTTTCCTTCTCCTGGTGTCTCTGTTCCGAGCGTGCAGTCACAGCATGCCACCAGAGTCACCTCTGCAAAGGCAGATCTTCAGTTTGGACAAGTGTAACCATTCCCAGAGTAAGTTGCCAGACAGGCATTTGCTGAAATTAGTTATTTAAAAAAAAAGTTGTCACATCTGTGTATGTGGGATGTCTTTGGAGTGTAAAAAGAAAAAAAAAAAACAGTAGAGAAATATATTCTTTCAAAAACTCTGCCACTGCAAATTGCTGCCTACTATTCTCATATTTTTTGCTTTTTTTTTTTTTTTAAGAAAAAGAGATGCAGCGTGTGCTTATCTGGGGGTGGAAAGAGGTGTTGAAAGAAAGGAGAGGGAGAGTCAGACATATAGCATGACAAAGATTGGTATTTTTCTAGAATTCATTAAAAAAATATCCTGACATCTGACAATGCAAAATAACAGAGGACTCCTTCCCTCTCCCTCATCTGCTCCACAAAGGGCTTTGGAAAGCAGATGTAGCACTCGCAGAAGGAGTCACCCACCAGAAAGGAAAGGAAGGAGCAACAGTTGGACCACTCATACATATGCATGACATTTACAACTGGGAGCTTCCTAATTTTGAAAGAGGAAATGAGCATCCTGAATGCACAGAGCTCCATCATTTTCAGTATTGTTACAAAGACACAGTAACCTACCAATAATTCATTTCTCCTCTTACACGATCAAGAAAAAGAAGGAAGGACAAAAGCTGAGGAACAAAAGACTCATTTGTCACGGGTATTCATGCCACCTACCCAGCATCCTAATGCCTGCACATATGTAAATAGTTGAACCTGTGTTAGATGTAATAATGGGAGAATGGACCCTACACTTGAACTATAATTGCTGTAGATGGAGAGACCAAATACTCCTGGAACAATAGGTGTACATAACAAAACAAGTATGGCATTTACAGAATTATCGAACCTAAATGGATGAGATAACAGTCATCTTTCAAAGAGGAGTTATCACTTTCCCCACTCCCCAATATCAATGTTGAAAACCAACACAAAAAACTCCTATTCTCAGATTCCTTAGAAATCTGATACTCCTGTCTTGTGTGATTTAGAAGACAGGCTTATCCCAAATCTGCAGGAAGACCCAGTCACTCAATAATCATTGAATGAGCGAGCACCTTTCATGTGCAAGGCTTTGAAACACATCTTCACTCCTCTGTTCCTGAGCAGAATGCTTTCATTATTCCACTTCCTCAACAAGTCTTTACTAATTGAATAGAAAAGCAAACAGGATATTATATATTATTTTACCAATTCTTGATAAGGTAGTCATCTAAAATGCCCCTTAAAATGTGTTACCATTCCAATTTTTAAGGAGTCTTAATTACACTTAACATTAGGAAAGAATAAACTCAAACTCTCATCAGAGGCTTTCTTAAATACCACAAATTTTAAATAAAGAGCTTTCAGTTTCTAGAACACAGACTTCTTTAAACAGTGGACAATCCCACCATGCATTGGTGATTCCGTATGTATAGCTGCATTTATTATTTTAAATGACTTAAATATTAGGGTTGGGAGAAAATTTAGTTTCTTCTGTAAATTTCACATTAACAAATTTGGAAATGAAGATTGCCAGATTATGAGAACCTTTCTCAAAGAGACTGATAATCGGTGATTAACTACTACCAGTGTCAGTATATTTAATTAAAAAAATTAAAACCAAAACAATTCGCTTATGAGAACTTACCAGTCTATGATTTCCTAGACACATGACATTGTTTCAGTCATTTACTTTTTTAAAGGCAAATGAGATTGGAAAATGAAGAAAACCTGAGATGTCTTCCCTGACCACTAACTTATTGCTCCTCAAATCCTCCTTTCCTTACCTTCTAAGTTTATCTGAAAGTTTACAGGTCACTCTCCATTCACTCCCCCAAATAAATTTACAATGCATCGAGGAAATAAAGGCTGCTATTATAATACACTATCAGAAAAATGGAATGATCAACTTCAAGTTAAGTTCTGCCTGACCACACAGAAATACTAGCTCTTTAAAGTATCCTGAGAGGTCAGTTCAATCAAAATATTCAGGACCTTTGAGAACGAAGAGACAATCAGAATATATATATATATATATATATATATATATATATATGCAACTTAAAATAATTTTTGTTTCATTTTTAAATTGTTTATTTTATTTTTTCTTAAAACTTTATTTTAAATTTAAAAAGATAGATTTTTATGTACTTATACATAAGTCCTTAGATTTCTGAGATTCTTTTTATTTTAGGCATGTGTTTCATAATTTAATGTAGCAAATGGCCTTTGCAGATGCAGCTGGCCTCTTACACTCAATATTGCATTCAGAACTTAATGAGAACAGATTATGTAATACACCATATTAGATATATTCAAATACCACACAGAACTATTTAACCTGATTTTTTTCTTTTTACTTTTGTTACACTGCAAATATTTTAACCATAATGCATGAATCAGCAATCCCAGTAAGTCAACAAATACTTAAATGTGCATCAAATATGCCCAGTCTCTTTGCTTGAACTGCAAAGAAGCTCACAGCCAAATTTGACAATCTTCTCCACAAAATAGAAGGCCGTTGTGTATACTTTGTTTTCCCTTTACTACAATTACATTATTTTTACTTACATTTTTCAGTTTTTGTTAGCTGCCTCAAATCCTTAGTGGAACCAGAGTAATATCTATCTTTGGATACATAAAATTAGTGGCTACACAATTTAGATTTTCCTGAGTGAAATATTCTGCCCATTTTTTCCAACAAGGTATCAAAATATCTATGACAGACCACATTTTATAAATAATGAAGTGATTCACAACAGGAAGCATTATAATGAAAATTTACATTAGTTTCTTAATTTCAAAAGTCACAAAAGGACATGTTGGATTTTCTCATAAATCCGGAACCTTGCTAGAATGCAATGGGTACATCCATTGCAAACAATGGGTGCTTACCTGATGCTGGCTCTCAGATCCCTGTATTTGTGTTTTGGAATGCTCCTCCTATGAGAAAGGCGGGATCTATACATAGCTGCCTCATCCAGATGACAACTGCTAAAATACTTACCTATATAGAACTGTATTTTTAGTTCTTCCAATATATGCAACCATTAAAAGTCTAACTCTCAATGTCTACATGCTTGACAAAATTTTAATGTAAACAGATTGAGATTTACAAATTATGAAAAATAAAACCATAGTCAGACCATGTGTTCTGGGGTTTGGAGATCCTGAAAACTGCCAACTGAGATTATCCTCTTTGTTCATAAGATACCAAAGATAGACATTTTTACACTGCATGTTTTGGGGAATAATTGGAATTTTTCTAGAGGACAGAAACTGTAACAGCAAAAAGGAGAAATACACAAACGGGACAGAAATAGAGAGAAACAAGTGCATTTACCTCCTCTTTACACCAGGCTGCCAAGGGGAAAATAGGGTCATTTTCTTGTTTTCTACTTAAAAGAAAATATGAGAGCAATATCCAGTGGGCCCAAGAAAACTTGAATAAAGCTCTCCATCACTCTTCGACTTACATTGTACCTGTGGAATTTTTATCCTTTTTGTTTGAGTGGTGAGGAGTTTTGCTTTGCTGTTATTTACATTGTTGGGTTTTTATTTTCCAGATGTGACATGCCACACCGTTTGGTCTTAAATTACACAAGACTGAGGGCGATTTTATAAAGTTTAGAAACACAGAGAACTATTTTCATCAAAATGTGAAAAACTTAAAAAATCACCTGATAAACTATTGGTAGTATAACAACTAAAGGGTGTTAAATCAATTTTGAACCAAGTGTTCTTTTCTTCCTGAAACATGTAGTTTCTAGTAAGTAAGCAAACTGAATATAGGAGGGAAAAAAATAGTATTTGTGCCTGCCTGTCTTTTGAAGAAGGAACCTACAGTTTTCAATTTGTATAAATTTCCAGACCTCACTATTAGATGTAGCAGAAACCAAGGCAGCAATATGTCCAATATACCTAGGATGAAACGCATTAGAAATCCATAAAACCTGAACAGGGTCAATTTCGTTTAAATTATCGCCCTTCAGCATCCAAAGCATCCGCTGTACTTAGTAACACAAAATAGGGCAAGAGTTTTTATTTCCCTGTGACTCAGTGCAACTTTTATTTTGTGCTATGTTCTCACATATCGAGCAAATTGTGTTAGCCATAGGGGAAAGTTTCTGAGAATCAAAGAGAAATATGTGTTTCATAATCATTACTGGAGAATGGGCAGGAGCATTATGAAGAGCTTGGCCTTGGCTGAGACTTCATAATATCAGGGTTCTAATTCTAGTTCTCTAAGAAACTAGGTGCTAGACTGGCCTTTAGCAAATCTCTTCACTCTTGGGAGGCATCAGGATTATTATTTAATAACAATAACAAAAAAGTTGGTGGTAAATTAGCTACTGCACAGTAACTTTCAGTTCTAATCATCTATGATGTAAATGCCTGATAACAGGGGGAAGGCGAGAAATTCTTCTGGGAAAATTATTTCTTCTTGTTTCCACGCTCTTCATTCAAAAAAACAAAATTCTTAATAAACCTGAGACTTTCTATTATCTTTTATATTATTTATGATATTTTGCTGTGATTTTTCTCTCACACTGTGAAATATACATGTTCTGGGAACTGCTGTTTAACCTTATTCCATCATTTATAGTTGGGTGCATTAACAATTACAGCACATACAGATGTAACTAATTAAATAAAAGTAAACTTGTACAAAGTTTCATTATTATTATTATAAATGATATGTAACAGTGTAATACAGTCATATCTATTTTTTGTTGACAAATTAAGTTAAAATATTTCTTATTTGTATTGCATTCTTTACAAATAATTTCTTCTAGGAAAAATAGCCCATTTCTTTTGGTTTTCTGCATAGAAAAAGATTTCAATTCAATGCATTTACAATATTCATTGTTTCTGTTGTGATTAAATATTTCATTGAAAAAGAATAATTTATAGTGCCTAATTGCATTTTCCAAGATCAATTATATCAAATTAATACTGAAAACTACTGGAGTCTTCCAAGACTGGGGCATTGGATTCAGAGTGCCTTGAGAAACATTTGGGAATTAGACCTGAAGGGAAGGGTAAAGGGAGCTGTTGGGAGAGGGGTAAGGGAGATGTTGAGGGGAATATGAGGGAGGGGGGATGCTTTTAGGGAGAAACTAGAATCTATGTAAACACAATAAATAAATAAATAAATTTTTTTAAAAAAAAGAAAAACATTTGGGTCAGGGGATGGCTGTGATAATAGGGAGGTCAGGGGAGTCAGGATCAAATGACAGCCTTTCTGTCAGTCACTGGGAGGAGCACTGTCTGGAGCACATTAGCTAATGAAGTCAGGTATGTACCTGCATCCACTGTGTATACTAGGGGTCCCCAAACTTTTTACACAGGGGCCAGTTCACTGTCCCTCAGACCATTGGAAGACCGGACTATAAAAAAAACTATGAACAAATCCCTATGTGCACTGCACATATCTTATTTTAAAGTGAAAAAACAAAATGGGAACAAATACAATATTTAAAATAAAGAACAAGTAAATTTAAATCAACAAATGAAAGAGGTGCCCCTTCCGGAAGAGTGGCAGGGGCCGGATAAATGGCCTCAGGGGGCCACATGCAGTCTGCGGGCTGTAGTATGGGGACCCCTGGTGTGTAGAGTGGGGAGGAAAAGAATGTAGGGCAAGCACGCTTGCTGAAGTTCATGGCCACAGACTCAGCCCAATTTCCCAACAGCCATAATGAACATTCAAATCTCAGATCGTCAAGAAATCTGGAGAAATGGGTAAAGGATCAAGTGTCTGTACATAGGCAGTATGCAGAAAAACATTGACCATAACTTCTGAAATTCAGGCTCTGTTTTAGATATAGCCTTCTTGTGTGATCTTGGAAATGGGATAATTAGGCACTAAATAGAAACTTAGATTTAGAATATTGCTTGCTTATTTTTCAAATCAAAAAATGATACATGCTCAATAACTATTTGATGAATGAGTTAATGAAGTCCAAATTGTTGATTTTTTTTTTGTATTTTTCCGAAGCTGGAAACGGGGAGGCAGTCAGACAGACCCCACATGCCCCAGACCAGGATGCACCCGATGCTCTGCCCATCTTGGGGCGTCGCTCTGCCGCAATCAGAGCCATTCTAGTGCCTGAGGCAGAGGCCACAGAGCCATCCTCAGCGCCAGGCAAACTTTGCTCCAGTGGAGCCTTGGCTGCGGGAGAGGAAGAGAGAGACAGAGAGGAAGGAGAGGGGGAGGGGTGGAGAAGCAGATGGGCGCTTCTCCTGTGTGCCCTGGCTGGGAATCGAACCTGGGACTCCTGAACGCCAGGCCGATGCTCTACCACTGAGCCAACCGGCCAGGGCCCAAATTGTTGATTTTTGATTCACATATATCTAAAAAATATGTAAGCTCTTTCTTTGTTTTTATTCACTGTACTATTAACGAAGTCATCTCAAGGACTCAGTTATGATCCATGGGAACAAGCCAGAGGATAAAGTTCAATAAAGGAGAGCCTGATGTTTTTTAGTCAGTCCCCCAAACTCAGTCCATTATACTTGACTGAAATTGAACCTGAGTTATAAAAATACCCAGACCTGAGAAAATACTAAGATGTGTCTATTGGCACAATAAGAAAACCTTGCTGGGGCCCTGGCCGGTTGGCTCAGTGGTAGAGCATCGGCCTGGCATGCAGAAGTCCCGGGTTTGATTCCCGGCCAGGGCACACAGGAGAAGCACCCATCTGCTTCTCCACACCTCCCCCTCTCCTTCCTCTCTGTCTCTCTCTTCCCCTCCCGCAGCCGAGGCTCCATTGGAGCAAAGATGGCCCAGGAGCTGGGGATGGCTCCTTGGCCTCTGCCCCAGGCGCTGGAGTGGCTCTGGTCGCAACAGAGCTACGCCCCGGAGGGGCAGAGCATCACCCCCTGGTGGGCAGAGCGTCACCCCTGGTGGGCGTGCCGGGTGGATCCCGGTCGGGCGCATGTGGGAGTCTGTCTGACTGTCTCTCCCTGTTTCCAGCTTCAGAAAAATACAAAAAAAAAAAAAAAAAAAAAAAAAAAAAGAAAAAGAAAACCTTGCTGGTTCAAGCCATCATAGGGGATAAAGAATAATTACTTTAATTACTTTAACCTTCAAATTCTGTTTGTTTCAGCAAAGAAACAAACAAACCAGTAAATCCAGAAGAACTGAAGGTATCAAAGAAAAGAGAAACATGGACCTTACTTGACCATTAGTCTTTCAGTCACATGGCTTATTTACCACCTTAATATTTATGCTGTTTTAAATTTTTTGTTACTTGCAGACTGAAGCATTCATTCCATCTATAAAGACCCAAATTTCTACTGCCGTTAAAGAAAAGCTTATCTCTGTGATTTAATCAAAATGGTAGGGGAGTGAATGATGCTTTTTCATAACAACTTTGCTAAGAAACTACAAAAATCAGCAAATGAAATCAACCAGGAAAGAAATAAAAATGGGCAAATTCTCTTGGCACATTGCAGTCTCCTTACCCTATGATAACTAAACCCTAACCACAGACTTCCTGAAATAGTCCCAACTCTTCTCTTTCCTTCACTGCGAAACCTACTCAGTATTCTAGCGCCAAGGCAGTGGACTTGAGTGTTTAAGTTAGGCTATATTTATATTTGTTTGTTTGTTTTTGGCTCAATCAGCTAAGAAAGACCCCCTCCTGAATCTACTACAATTGGGAGAAGTCTATTAAACTGCTTAATCAGGTTCATAAATAACACAGATATGGATTTGGGTTAAGCTAAGCATTCAAATGGTGACACACTTCACCTACCCATTCAATTGATGGCCGGAGTATATTCATCAGCTCTGCAAATCCTAGTGGCCTTCACCAGCAAAGTTCTATTTCCTGCTCAAATGATAGATCAGCAGCAGACCTCTCGCTGCAGGTTGCATGGGAATCTTTTGGGTTCTGAGGGCTTCTTTCCAGGATCAAGGGAGTCAGGGAAACCACACTGGGTCTTTCAGAGCTTCAACTCAGAGGTGGAAGGTCAGGTCTGTCTGCAGTTTATTGGTCAAAGCTAGATTTGTAGCCTATCTTGGCATTGGAAGTGTAGTAAAAGCAGGGCAAGCAGGAATTCATAATCCTCTTTCTGGAAGGCAACAGGGAGCCTTGAAAACAATACTATTGCCATCTATAAGTAGCCATTAATGCTTTTTATTATTACTGAGAGTCTCTGATGTTTTGGCCAACATGTTGGGGTTGGGAGTAAAACTGTGTGAAAGACTAGTTTTTCTTCCTCAAGTGACTCAATGTTTATCATTAAGATTATTCAAATATCTACAGAGAAAAAAAATCAATTTTAATGAGTCATTGAACTTTAGCCACAAATGCATGAGTCTGCAACAGTAAATTACTGGATTATTGCTCAAAAGTATACAAATTATCATTACTGAAAATTTAAATTAAATACTTTGATTACTATTATTAAGAAATAAGGGATAAAATAACGCAAAATACCCTCTGAGTTCTCTCCTAGTCAAGTTCTTGTTAATAATTATCAATGAATTAATAGCCCAACAAGTAACTGATAAGTATGGCAAATCTCAGCAAGATACAGCTTTTTCAAGAATATATATGGATTTTAAAATATGTCAGTTACAAAGCAGCCCTGTCCAGGCTCATTTCTTTCCTGTAACATTTCTAGAGAGCCAAAGCAGCCCTGTGTAGGTTCTCTTTATTGCTTCTTCTATCCTAAGCCCTTCCTTGTTGCACTGTCCTCAGCTTTAATAAACATACTTTAAAATCTAAAAATAGTCCCTGGCCAGTTGGCTAAGTGGTAGAGCATCAGCCCAGAATGTATAAGTCCTGGATTTGATTCCTGGTCAGGGCACACAAGAGAAGCAACCATCTGCTTCTCTGCCTCAACCCCTCCTCCTTCTCTCTCTTTCTCTCTTCACCTCCTGCAGCCCTGCCTCAAATGGGTTAGAGCAAGTTGGCCCCCGGTGCTGAGGATGGCTCTATGGCCTCACCTCAGGCACTAAAGTAGCCTGGTTGCTGAGCAATGGAGCAGCAGCCCTAGGTAGGCAGAGCATTGCCCCCTAGTGGGCTTGCCAGGTGGATCCTGGTCCAGGTGTATGGAGGAGTCTGTCTCTCTGCCTCCCTACCTCTCACTTAATAAAAAAAATTTTTTTTAAATAATGTATATATGGCAATTAACCTTAATAATCCTTGTAAATGAACCGCTTTCTCCACGATTAATAATAAACTGAAATATATGTACTATAACCCAATCCAACCACTGAGTTCCTCTTCCACTGGAGGTATTCTAGTTTGTGCTCTGAAGTTTCGTTAAACTTCATCAGCAGTATCACTGACATATATAGACATCATCTTAGACTTATGAGATGGTTTAACAGTACTGGTTGGTAACTTAATTCAGCCCATCAAGGGTCAGTGCATTCAAATCAATCAACTAGAGTCTCATACACAGTAAACAAAAATGCAGTTGAGCTCTTGGGCTACACTTTTAATCTATTGTATTGACTCTCTGCATGTAGACTGAAAAAAATTCTTTTTCTCCAGTGTCAGCTCCTGACTGTCCCTGTTTTCCCTGCCAACTCTACCTACTGAAAACCTACCATCTGCTGCCTGAGCTTTGCCCAATCCTCAAACTGGGATTAGAAGAACCAGGCCTGACTATACTTCATAAATACACGAAGTATGTATACTTTTCTTCCCCACTAGTGAGAGAGAGGGTGATAGTCTATCTTCACCTATGGGCTCTGGAGAGACTAGATAAACCCCTCCCATGGCTACACTCTGCCCACCCAGGGGCTTCACTCTAGAACTCAAGTATCCATACTAGCAAT
Organism: Saccopteryx leptura; assembly: GCF_036850995.1. NCBI lineage: Eukaryota > Metazoa > Chordata > Mammalia > Chiroptera > Emballonuridae > Saccopteryx > Saccopteryx leptura. The sequence goes on from NC_089513.1 coordinate 29,420,451, forward strand.
CTGTTCCTGTCAGAGCCCGGCCCTGACATCATGTCCTGGACCTTGAAATAACTGTGTTAATTCTCTAAATTTCTTTCCTTTGGGTTTTGGACCTTGACTTTGGTGTACTTCCAGCAACAACAGCTAATAAGGCTTTTTGGTATTGAGCATGTCCCAGAAATTCTGGGGCTGTGCTTTCCACTGTTACCAAACACATGTACAATTGGCTTTTGACATCAGATCAGAATGACTACTATTTTCTTACCTGCCCCCATCAAATCCTGAATCCTATTTGATTATTTAGGTTGGAATATGCCTCTGTCTCAATTAGCTCTCTTATCCCTTTCCTCATTTCATTCCAGTGACCAGGAAATGTTCTTTCTTTAGAATCAGAGTCCCAAGAATGGCTCAGTTAAGGACTGTATAGGCACCGATACTCAACTGTCCTGCAAACAAACCATAAGTGAAATGACAGAAAGGAAGGCACCAGAAATTCTAATTTATCTTTAAATTATATCTCAAAATAGGATTGCACAGTGATACAGGAGATACATAGTTTAGCTTTGGTAGATACTACTAGCCTACCAAAGTGTCTAATCAACTGACACCCCAGCATTGTAAACTACTGCCCCTTGCTTCAGTCACAGCCTCGCCACCCCTTTGGTGTTGTTAGTCTGTTTAGTTTGAGCCCTTTGATAGATGCAGTTTTAAAGTGGATTTCTTTCATCCTTTATTTCACATACTATGTGGATTTTTTAATTTATTTTTTCATTAAATGCTTAGTGATACCTTTTGCCTATTTTTAATCGTGTTGTTTGTTTCTTTCTTAACAAATTTGAAGATCTATATATTCTGAATACAAGTCCTTTATTAGGTATATATATATATTATAAAGATCTCTCCCTATCTGTGGTCTGCAGGATAAACCTTTGCAATGTGACTGAAACAAAATGAAAACAATAACAACAACAACAAAAGGAGACAAGTCTTTCTTGAATAATACAACAGAAACATTATACTGAGATTAATTCTAGCAATGAAAAATATTGTATTTCACATTGGTTATGATCATGAGGCCAGACAGAGAAAATTTTAGTTCTTATCCTTCTTCTGCCTTACACACTTTCATAGTGTTATAGGAAGAAAATCCTGTAAATGAATAATAATTCACAATCAAGGTTGAAGCCCATGGAAGAAAAGAGGGAAGCCAACAGAGGAGTCTGCAAATCCCCCATGTGCTTTGGGTAAGCAATGAATTAAGAAGTCAATGAGGAGAGGTATCCTGAGAGGCTCTGGATGCCTGACTAGTGGGTAACTGGAGGGTTTGGAGGGAGACTCAGCTCACCCTCTCTAAGTTAAATAGAGTAAGAAGTAGAGTCATCTAAATAAAGCAAGAGATTTCTCTGCTGATGTTTCACTGAAGGATGTTTTGGGGAATACTAATAACTGAAATATGATAAAAAATATGAAATATGATAAAAAAAGTTGTTCTTCATGGTCTTCTGGTCTTTTATGTCACTGATTGCTTAATAAAAGGTGTACACACACACACACACACACAAACACACACACACACACACACTCGCTCTCTCTGTATTGTTTCTCCAAACTACTGCCTCCCACTAATTTGGAGATTAAGGCTACAGTAATGGCCTACACATAAAATAACATTGGAACTACTTATCCACATGCTTTGAAGGATATTTCATTCTACAAAGTACTAAATATATGCCCACTCTTCATAGTAGTGAAAAATCTAAAACTTGATTATTAGCCTCCCAGGAGCTACAATTTGGGGACCATACATGCCTATCTATTATGCCGCTAATGTTTTCTGATATAGAATGCTGGTGCTCACTATATTCTCTAGGGTGGTATTCTTCATATGACATCCTCTTATTCTTCTTTAAAATAGACCACAAAGAAGAAGAAGGCAGATTCAATGGGCATAGCAAACATCATTTGAGTTTGTGATTTGAGGAGGGCAATCCCCTGGCTGGAGATCAGACAAAGAACAGCAATATGACCAGATAAAGAGCATATTAAGAGACACTTCCTCTCTGAACTCTCTCTCTCTCTCTAATACACACACACACACACAACAACAACAACAAATAGATAGGCATACTACAAACTAGGGCTTGCTTTGAACTTCAGATTGTCAACTGTATTTCAAGTTGAAAAATTCAAACTTGGTCATAAAATCTTGCCTTCCATCAGGTGAGGCATCCATGCTGCTGATGTAGGACCCAGCATTTTCACACGCGAGCACACTCGCTGGAAGTTCAAGTAGATAAGGAGGAAAAGAAAAACAAACAGCACCACTTGTTTATCAGATTCAAGTTGAACCATCTGTTGTTAATGATTAGATCTTCAGTTTCCAATTTTCTTTTGAATGTTATTGCTCATTTCTAGCGGGGCACTGAGCTGCTGCTTTCCCCTGCGTTTGGATTCCAAGTAAAATATAACTTAGATTGAAAGCCTGTTGGAAGAAGAAATCAGGCTCAATGATGTCTGACAGATTCTATTTTTGCCCTGACTCAAGGGCCCAGGTCAAAACTCAGGTAAATTCTTAGTTAAACATGAGGTTAGGATAACAGATGCACACAGTGGGGATCAGTTTGCCCTGAAGAAAGTGGCTATTGTAATTTCTGTCTTCTCAGTTATTGAAGCTAGATAAGGATTAACTACTGTTTTCCAATCACTTAGATGAGAGACTCAACTCCAATGCAAACTTTATGAAACTCAATTTAGGTTTCCTCTGTGGTAATAAACAGGTTGTTGGGACAAATGTTTCCTTCCTGGAGGATTTTATGTCTCTATAATTGTGGTTTGTGGGAGTATCTTAAATCACCATTTTTCATAGATCCTGTTCACCATTTGGAATTGGCTGTATTGACTGTAAGTAATTATAGTTGTATTTTTTGTGCTGCATCATCAATATATAGGGGAATATGAAATTAAAATTACATGATCCAAGACCTTGAATATACGTGAATGTGTGTATATATGTGATATTGTGTGAACATATCAGTTAAACTCCCCCAAGAAATGCATCCCTCTCTCCATGTTTATGCAAATATATTTATATACCCATATATATAAAAATAATTCTCTAAATTTGTCATGTTATTTGCCTCCTCCATGTATGTGTATATGTACATCCACACAGACACATTAATTCACACTCACTATGAGTTAAATTCAAAACACCCATGAAAGATACTATTTACTACTTTAAATATTTTTGAGAATGCTAACAGATATTCAAAATAATTAGCCAGAAGTTCCCAGACAAGAAAGAGCTAAGGGAGTTCAGGGCCATCAAACTAGTATTACAGAAAATGTTAAAGGGACTTCTTAAAAAAATAAAAATAAATAAAATGTTAATTACTATATACCCATCAAAGATTACTGAAATGTAAATGAGTTAAATGCTCAAATCAAAATACATAGAGTACAAAATGGATAAGAAAATCAGATTGATACATAGGTTGCCTACAAAAGACCCACTTCAGATAGAAAGACAAGAAACACACAGACTGAAAGTAAAGGGATGAAAAATGACATTTCAAGCAAATGGAAACAAACGAACAAAAATGCTGGTATAGCAATGCTTACATCAGACAAAACAGATTTAAAACAAAGGCTCTAACAAGAGACAAAGAAGGATTCTACAATTCCACTTCTGGGTATTTATCCTAAATAACCCAAGACACTGATGCAAAAAGACATATATATCCATATGTTTATTGAAGCATTATTTACAATAGCCAAGATATGAGAGGAACCTAAATGTCCATCAATAGATGAATGGATAAAAAAGATGTGGTACAGCTGACCAGGTGATGACACAGAGGATAGAGTGGCAGACTGGGACATGGAGGACTTGGGTTTGAAACCCCGAGGTCACTGGCTTGAGTGCAGTGCAGTTTCATCTGGCTTGAGCATGGGCTCACCAGCTTGAGTGCAGGGTTGCTGGCTTGAGCATGGGATCATAGACATGACTCCGTGGTTGCTACATTGAGCCCAATGGTCACTGGCTTGAGCTAGGGGTCAAGGGCTCTGCTGTAGCCCCCTGTTCAAAGCACATGAGAAAGCAATCAATGAAAACCTAAGATACTGCAACAAAAGATTGATGTTTCTCATCTCTCTCCCTACTGTCTGTCCCTATCTGTCTCTCTCTCTCAGTTTAGAAAAAAAAAAAAAGATGTGGTACAAATATACAGTGGAATATTAGTCATGAAAAACAATAAAATCTTTGCAACAGAGGGTATTATGCTAAGTGAAATAAGACAGAGTAAGACAAACACCATATGATTTCACTTAGATGTGGAATCAAAAAGCAAAAATAAATTAACAAGTAAATAGAAACAAATGCATAGATACAGAGAACATTTTGATAGTTTCCAGATGGGAGCATTTTGAGGGATGGGTGAAAAAGGGGAAGAAATTAATATGTGCAAATTGCCATTTATAAAAGGAGTATTGGGGACATAAAGTACGGAACAGGGGAAATACTCAATACTCTTATAATAACTAGATATGGTGTCAGATGGAGGCTGGACTTATCAGGGTGATCACTTCAAGTTATATAAATGTCTAATCACTATGCTGTATATCTGAGACTAATCTATTATTGTATATCAACTGTAACTGAATAATAAAAAATTATTTAAAAATATAACTAGCCCAAAGTAAAATGATCTTGACCCATTTTGGAACAATGTCCCTTAGTTAACCAAACTAGTTACAGTAAAGAATATATAATATTTGAATAAACAACTTGAAGGTAAAATATTACAGCAGATAACCTCTAATTTTGAACACCAAATTCCAAGATTACATCACTGTAATTCTTTCATATTTAAGCATTTATATTTATAGATTAGAGGTATTTGTGAAGTTTGCAAGGACAGAAGTAGTAAAACACTGAGACATTGACTTTTAAGTATTTGTTGACTAACTGAGCAGACAATATAAGTAAATTAGAAAAAAAAACCAAATATCACCAAAAAACAATAGTGGAAATGTTATGGGATGGCTAGAATTCCCAGCCAAATGGCAGATATGTGTGATAACTCTTGCAGATATTTGGGGTGACAATCAGACTGAACTCAGAAAATCAGGGAATAAGGGAAGTGAGATGGGAACTAGGCTCTGAAGATCAAATGGATTGGGCCAGGGCAGAAGATATATCTGCATTGTCTCTTAGTTATGGAAACCCACTCTAGTGTGATTTGGAGAGAGTTGACTGTGTCACCTATCCACCGTGGGGCTGCTGACTCAGGCTGGTATCCGGATACTTCTTCAGGAAGCCTATGTTTCACTTTCCTCAAATGCCATTTGATAACCTCTTCAATCACTTCAACCTTTTATTTTCTTTCTCCTGTTCTTACTCTAACTGCACTACATTGTCTCTGATCAATTCATAATTCTTTGTTTCTTTAGTTAAATTCGGGCTTCATGTCAAAATATTTTTTTTACAGTGAAATGTGAGGCTTAAGACATTATTTGTTTAGCTGGACACAACCCACGCATTCTATCATTAAGCAATGAAGACTCTAACAGAATAGAATCATGAGAACATCTGAAGGAAGTCAGAAGAAAATTCACAAACAACACTGAATTCTATCACAAAATAACCACTAAAAAATGGATCAATGGATAATTTATATATATTATAATATTATAATATTATAATTAATTTATAATTAATATGAGAATTTTAAAAAAGCATTTTTTGTATATTCTAGTTTGAGTTAAGAACATCCTGGGATAATATATATATATTATTTAGTTTGTTCATTGAAAGGTAACCAAATTCAAGTGGATTAAGCAAAAAGCAGAGTTCATCATAAATGCACAGAATGCACCCAATAATACCAGGGCAAGCACGGAGTTGGGTCCCAGGAATGCAATAGGCCTTGTGCCCAATTTCATTGCTATTCTCTGGCCCTGTCTCATGTCTGCTGTGCGACATTAGCCTTCTTCACCTTTCTTGCTCCAGACTGTCCTGTTTATATACCAGTCTACCTAATAGCAAAAGGCTGGTAACAGTTGTCTGGTTTTATCACCTCTATTAAAAATAAAGCCACATGGAGGCAGAAATCTCATAGATCAATTTCAAATTCTTTTAGATGAAAATGATTACTCTAGCTGCAGCTTGATACTCATTCCTGGACCAGTCAACCACATCCATGGGAATGATGTCATATGTGACAAAAAGAGCCACCAAGAGTCCTGATGTAACCATATGGACTGGGGTTGATGCATGAAGTCCCAAGAAAAGACAGTCTGTGAAAACACACCTTCTTTTTATGAACCTAAGTTATATGAGGTTAACAAAATACCAACCCTTTCCCACTACATTAGCTGTTTGCCTACCTCACCCCTGTTGAGTTCTAGCAAAACGAGACAGAAACTGGAAACAGGGTGTGAGGAGTGAATGAATAGCACCAGACTCTGCCTTGGAATGAAGCACAGGCATAAGTCTAATGTCCTATAAATAGAAGCTGCAGCTAACTGCCTTCTGAAACAGGGATTCTCCACATAAGTCTCAGGACAGGCATTATCAATATCTGTTGCATCATCTGAAATGCACATTCTCAGACTCTAACCTCATTACTAACTGGAGATCCAAGGGACTGGGCCCGGCAACCTGTGCTTTCATAAGCGCATTCAGAGATGCTAATGCATGTCAAACTTCAATCACCACTTTACTAAAATCTAGAATCTAAGTCCTATTTTTCTTTTTTTCAACTTCATTCTGAAATGTGAGTCAACTGAAGAAATGTGACTATTACCAAAGAAAGAACCGAACTCAATGAATGTTCTGAATTTATTGAAAGAGGGTAACTTTTGTCACAGGGCACTCGTAAATGTATGTACTCTTTACTGATTTAAAGGAATTCTTCAAATAATCCTGAATTTTATCATTCTTCTCTGCAAACATTTGGCTGTTACTGCACATCAGGAGCTCAGAGTAGCTGCAGCTAGGAAGATAAAATATTGGTCCCCTCGCCTTGAGAAGCTCTTAGTGTGCTGTTATGAGACAAATGCTGGAGAAAGAGGACAACGGACCTAGACGATAATAAAGTTACAACAGAATGCCGGCAATAATAGAAATGCCTATAATGAAGGAGGAGTGAGGAAGAAACGGGGCTGATCCTGTTGAGGGGCAGCTCTTCCCAGAAGCACTGGCATCAGAGCAGCACTGAGAAGTAAGTAGAGGTCAAACAGACATCAGGGGAGAGTTTCATTCCAGGAAGCAGGAACAGGGTGATCAGAGGAATGTAATATTTAAAATGACATTTGAGAGCCAGAGCAAGTTTTGAGAGAGGAAGCTGCTGACTTTCATTGGCTCAAATGACAAAGGCCTAGCCCAGGCCCCTTAGGAGATTATGCTGAACAAGCTTTATGCTTTTATCTTGAACAAAATGCCCAGTTGTCCACACTCCATCCGGGTCATACTTCCTAACCTAATTTTCTCAACACTACACTTATCAGAGATAAATTGTGCAACTATAGGTAGAAGAAAATGTTCTTGGTCCTGAGGGTCTTTAGAACTCAATGCAACAATGAGTGAACCAGTGCTTCTACTTAGCATATACTCAGTAACTTCCGTTTCCTTGGGTAAATCATTTAAGAGAGGGGAGGTAACTGTTGAACTCTGTTTTCTGGATTTCTAGAGATGCTTTCTGCAGAGACCTCTTACAGGCAGTATTGCCCATGGAGTCTAAAAGTGGAGGTGGACAGAAGGCAACCCTACCCTTGTCTTTATAGAATAAGTTAAGTGAATAATAGATAGTCACAGATGTGACTATCTGGACCAGCACCATGAGCTTAGTAGAACATGTAGGATTTTTTTTTCCAAGTAGCTAAGTTTCAAATTTTATCTTTGGCATGTTACCAAATCACAACCTGGAGGAAAGATAGCAGAATATTTTATAAATTAATTCCCCTCAAACTACCAAAGCATACAGGAAGAAATGACATGTAAAAGACTCGAGGTATCAATAAGAATTGATGGAAACATAAATGAGTAGAGAAAAAAAAATACTCTCTTGCTTTTAAACACACACACACACACACACACACACACACACACACACACACCCCACTATATATACTTGACAGAACATAGTTGAAAACAAATACAAGTTAACCAAGAAAAAAAAGTGAACTTACCATAAAAAAATAATTGTCTTGACATGTTTCTCTATTAAAATATTCATTAACAGCAATTGTAATCAATCTGTCTATTGTTCTGCATGCAGAGTCACCTGATCACCCATAAAAATTAATTTTAATTGTGAATTTCACAATCCTCTTCTTCTTAAGCATTAAAAAAGAAAGTACAGGCCCCAAATGGAGTGACATGTGCTAAGCCTCACATCAACAAAACATGACCTCACAACACCTAACCTAAGTGCAGTGTCAGCCCCTCCCAGGTATGGGACTTGAACCACTCGGTGACCTCACAACACCTAACCTAAGTGCAGTGTCAGCCCCTCCCAGGTATGGGACTTGAACCACTCGGTGACCTCACAACACCTAACCTAAGTGCAGTGTCAGCCCCTCCCAGGTATGGGACTTGAACCTAAGTGCAGTGTCAGCCCCTCCCAGGTATGGGACTTGAACCACTCCGGCAATCCCTGGTCAACACTGCTGAGGCAGTCCACCTAGTCGATCCCTTTGTCTTCCCCAAAAGAAAGGTGACATTGCAAGAAATAGTCCTTTCTTTTGTTTAGGACTTCTTTGTCCCATGCCCTTTGTGCCTTAAAAAAAAAGCACTTTCCTTTTCTGCAGCTCTTTGGAGCTCCTCTCTCCTTGCTAGACAGGATGCTGCACAATTTATAAATCATTGAATAAAGTCAATTAGATCTTCAAATTCACCTCGTTCAATTTTGTGGGTTTCTTTTTTTTTAATATGACCCAGTATGGATATCCTTGGTATGAGCATGTATGCATTCACAGTGTATTTTTCCACTTGTTTCCACTCTGCTAAATCTTGGGAGGAAGTAGAGGGAAGTAAGTTCTATAAGAGGATCTTGAAGAATAAAACCCATTCTGTTCCTTCCCTGACCTTGGAGAGAAAATCTGGACTTTCAGCAAACCTAAGGCACCTCCCCCCCTTCTTGTGCCCCCTGTCCACCCCAGAAGGCCAATTCAGTTTACTTACTTTCTGAGGTTTAACATCAGCTGGTAAGATTCAAAATATTTATGCTCCAAGTGAGAGAACCTTTTTCATTGTTTGCCAATCTATGTCAGATTTAATCTAGATCTGTAAACACCAGTACATTTTCAATTCTGATGCAATTTCCTTAAATTTACCCTACAGAGGAAGGTTTTTCTTGTTTTTGTTTTCTTTCCTCTTTTTCCTTTTTGTTAATTTAAGAGTAAAAAAATCCCTAAACCAATTGGTCAATCGATTAACAAATTAACTGCTAAATAATGGATTGGGCTCTGTCAACATGGTGACAGGGTGCCCAGAATAAAATATGTCTCTACAATACTTCTGTGAACACATGCCTAACAAAGCAACACTTGCTTTTCCTAACTAGTTTACACAAATGCCTAGAAACCAAATAGAAAAACATGGGCTGATAATATTTTATCATTCATACAAGCAGAACAGAAATGGGCATTACATTGAGAAATGAACAAAACTTGTTTTCTTTCAAATTAAATTCTAATGTAGCAGAACTTTACATGATCCTTTGAACATAAATAAATGCAGAAAGACAACAAAATATTTTCCACTGCTAATTATACCATTTATACTGAATATATAGTGTAAAAGTACACAAAAAGTAATGCTAGTAAGTAGACAAGAAAAACTACAGTGAAAGAGATTGGAGGAGAGAGGGGAGGATAACAGAAGCATATAATGAAGTTTGTGTTATGTTAAGAATTATTCTCTACACTGTTTCCAGTCTTGGTTATTTACTTAGAGGTTTTTAGTCTGGAATAATGTTGATATGAATAATCATCAGAAGCCAAGGCTATAGCTTAGACACCTAGTCAGAAAGGATGTAATATAGAGAAAAGAAGGAGCTGCATATTAAAGGGAGGACATTCAGGACTGCTCTTTACTGATAATATTCACACAACTTCTGCAAAGAACATCAGAGCAGAGAACGGGGCTCTCTTCCCAACCTGCATTCCCCATTCATTTGTGGTTGTTAAAACCGATGGTTTTGAGGGATGCTTGTGGGTTTAGTTTGGAAGCAATTTTCAAAATTTCAGTCTGGAAGATTTCCTCAGACTGTGTTTTCAAGCAGTGTTCACACGATGCAAAAATCAGTTGACTGCTGGAGACCCAGGCTGTGAAACAGTTGATTGGCTTGAATAACTAGAAATCACCTTAAAACATATTTCCCTCTTTATTAAGTTTGATCTGGTTTTTATTCAGTAAGTGATACTCCCCGCACTACGCACAGCTCTGTGCTGAGGTCTGTAGGGGAGGGGGAGGGGTTTGGGAGCACTCCTGGAGAGTAAGACCCACTCACCTCACCCATAGGATCATACGGGAGACACTGGGAAATAAAATAAACAGATATAAAATAATGAAGAAAGAAGCAGCAAGATTATTATAGACATTAGATTATGGTATTAAATTGATCATGGTATTGACAGAATGTGTATGGTAGAGAGTGTAGAAAGTGAACAAGTTTTAGAATGAGATTTAGAATTAAATATTGGCTCTCAATAAGTTTGCTTCCACTGAGAATAAGTTGATTATCTCAACAACATTTGTTTAGTGTGTTTAAAAGTAGTGGGGTGCTGATGGGAAACTGCAGAACTATCAGACAGAGTAGAAGGCAGGGCTGAGTCTGGCAGTTCGAGCCCTTCTCCTATTAAGGGCATTTGCCAGTTCTGGAAGGAACGACTAAAGGTGTGAGTGGTAGAGCTAAACTTTGACAGCCTCGTAGGACAGCAATAGGCAGGGTGTGTAAAGGACAAAAGAAAGATAGTAATCAATAAACACACTGATAATTGAATCATGAAAAAAGAGCAAAGGCACCAATGATCAATATCAGAAATAAAACAAAGAACACCAATACAGATTCTAAAAATATTAAAATAATCATGTAAAGATATTGCAAACACATTTATACCAATACATTTAAAATTTAGATGAAATGGAAAAAAAATTGTGGAAAAATACAACCCACCACCAATGGACACACGTATTTTAAGAAAACTCAAAACCCAGAGGGCTTCATGACTTAACTCTACCAAACACATAATAAAATAATATTGTCTTATTTCTTAACAGGATTGAAAAGTACTACCCTAAAAAAAATTGATAAATTTGATCCAAAGGCATTATTAAAGGACTAAAAACAGCAAATCATTGCATGGAATATGATGACTGAAGATCCTGACTTGAGAACATGTTTTTAAAAATCCAGACTATATTCTGCAATTTAATAAGAACAATACTAACACTCTAAAAAAAAGCTTCAGTAGGGATTTAACTTTATATTTTAGAAAAGAGAATACAGAAATACAGAAATAGAAATAAAGTATTCAACCTCATTAATGCCAGGAAAATGAGTTAAAAATAAAAAGATACTATTATGTTCTTACATAATATCTAAAATTGAAAAATATATAAAATACTAGCAAGCATATGTCCCATATGAATTCTCCTACAGTACTAGTGGGGATGTAAGCTCACACAGTTCCTTTGTCAAACTGTTTAGCATCATCCAGTAAAACTGGAAATACACACTGCTTACAACTCAGCAATTCCACTGTGAAGTCAGTGCGTCTTTACACAAAAACACACGTAAAAAATGCTTGAAGCAGTATTTTATATTAATTGAAAACAGGAAAAAAACCCAAAATTTTTTTTTGGTGACAGAGACAGAGAAAGAGACACAGATAGAGGGACAGATAGGGACAGACAGACAGGAAGGGAGAGAGATGAGAAGAGTCAATTCTTCGTTGCAGCACCTTAGCCATTCATTGATTGCTTTCTCATATGTGCCTTGACTGGGGGGCTGCGGCAAAACAAATGACCCATAGCTTAAGCCAGTGACCTTGGGCTTCAAGCCAGTGACCTTTGGGCTCAAGCCAGCAACCATGGGTTATGTCTGTGATCCCACGCTCAAGCCAGTGACCCTGCACTCAAGCTGGTGAGCCCATGCTCAAGCCAGCGACCCTGGGGTTTCGAACCTGTGTCCTCCACTTCCCAGTCTGACACTCTATCCACTGCGCCACCACCTGGTCAGGCAATACCCTAACATCGTTTAATGGTAGAATGAACAAACACCTTGTGATCAAGTCACACAATGGAGTAACAGGCAACACAGAAAATAAAAGAACAGCAGCTAAGTCCAATACACAGATGAACCTCACAAATATGATGCTGAAGCAGAGACAAACCTGACACAAAACAGGTCATGTTGGAAGATATGATCCATGCAAATGTTAAAATATAAACACGTAAAACTTCACTGTAGTGTTTAATGATATATTCTTACGTGATAAAAAGATAAAAATAAAGTAACTATGCAATGTCAGGCTAATGACATCCTTGGAAGAGGAAAAGTGAAGAGATTTGAATGTATATAGGGGCTCTGAGGGTTTGAGTACTGTTCTATTTCTTGACTTTGTGTTGTGGTTACATAGGTGTTTACACTGGGATAAATCTATCACATTGTAATGAAACTACTCATGGTTTTGAATGACTTTCTGGGTATGTACTATAATTCACACACACACACACACACACACAAGATTTAAAGAAAATATTTTTTAAAAAGCTCTACAGAGTGAAAGGCTCTGTGAACCTTGGCTTCCTCTTACATACATAATACGGTAATAATAAGAACCATGCCCAAAGTTTCTTGAAGATATGAATGTGATAAATTACCTAACACATAGCAAATACTCAATACTATGAAAGTAATTATTCATATAGGTGAATAAGTCCTCCTATTTGTAAAACATACACACACAAAAACCCTGTCTTCAGCTAACTGTGATGCAGATTTCTACTTGAAAGCAATACATATCCAGGTAAGGTCTCAAAATGTTAATAGCTGTTCAAGCAGATAGTGCTGTCTCAAGGAGTGACCACTTAATGAATCACCACTGCCAAAGGGGTCACTGAGGCCAGTCCCAGATGTGTCATGTTATTTCAACCCACCTGCAAATGAGCACATTAATATTAACTGGCAGATTGCACACCTTTATATTTATGTAAAACTGATTTGGGGAAACTGCACAATTGGGAGGTGTTAGTAAAGTTTTCTCAGCCTGTCATCCTACAAATCAGGCCATTTTGGGTCATTACTTACAGGATATTAAAGACTCTGATTTTCAACTTTTCTAACACTGATAAAAATAGATTTTTAGGAATAAGGCAATACTGATGTTGTATTCCAAGAAATTCAGTTGATAAGCAACTCCCAGGCTTCAATTCATAATCATTCTGGTAAATGAAAATTATGTTTCAAGGAGTCAGCTCTTCAAGTCACATTAACCTACGCATTTCTCAAATTTTGCCTTATCTGGAATGAGAAGATACTGTATTTGATTGGAATGGTTACTCTGTAGAAATCTTAGCATGCTTGTTCAATAACGAATATAAAAACTATGATGAAAATTTCCTAATTTAGAACATGAAGCATCTTCTGACTCCATATTCTGATTCTCAGTCATGAAGCTCCTTCCACTTTCTTGAAAAATGACTTGATCCTTTTCTTTCCAAACAGGTTTGTTTGCAAATTCACTGTACCATCAGGCTGAGAGGAGTTTCTCTTCAAATGAGTTTGCCTTCATCTTTTTGCCTTGACTTTGTTTTCCTTTTCTCTTTCCTCCCTCTATCCCTTATAATTCATCTTTTCTTCCCTCCATTCATTGACCTAACACCTGCTCTTCTTGCTCTTTCCCTCATGTTTTTCACCAAGGCAGTGATGAAATATATAGTAAAATGTGTAATTTTAAAATAACAATACACTAAGAAAAAAACAGTCTCAAGGAACAAAGAAACACAAAATATGAAGCCAAACTTATATATATATATATATATATATATATAGTTGCCATGACTGATGTCAAGTTTGACTTTCAATTATTTTAGAACTAAGGAAAATATGAAGAACATTTCAAGAATCACTCATAATCTTAATACCAATGAAACACATTTTGAAAGTATTGTAATATATTTTTCAAGTACAGAATATTTAACTATGTATAGTAGGGTAATAACTAAACTATACATGATAGTCAATAACCTACCCTTAAGTTAAAAAATAAATTTACTGTGGTTTTATGGAGCAAGTGGTAGACCATGCCAATAACAACAAATCTTTGTGAATTAAGTCATGTTAATCATGTGTTTTTTTTTTTGAGGGCTCTGACTCTCATCTGGGGAGCTCCTAAGAACTTCATGGGGAGATTTTTTTAAACAAATTTCAGGGTTCCAATCTCATACCTACTGAAGAACAGTTTTCAAAGAGAGTCATGCATAAGCTACTTCAAAATATTTTATGGCCTTTCTGAAGACCCACTTTCCAATTTGCTAGTTATAAAAAGACATATTTCCAGATTTCTTAGAGTTTGAAAACATAGAAGACGCTCTGCATTCACATTAAGGTACGGTGATGTTCTATTGCTCATCAAGGGGCATTTTTTTCATGTGTGTGTGCATCCCTAGCAATAAGACAACTTGGCGTGCACGGCCCCATTTTCTATGTACGGTATATTGAAGCCTCAGTGGCAGCTCTCTTAATGTGTCAACAATGGTGTGCAGGGAGAGTGCGGGCATACATATTCCATGATTCAGTCTCTGTCATGAACCAGGTTTGCTCTGAGAGACATCCTATCCTCACCCACACTGCTCATTTCACAGTTGAGAAAACTTCAGTCCTAAATATGTCATGACATGCTCAAAGTCAAAAGATTCAATAATAGCAGAGCCAGGACCAAGCTCTGGTAGATTAGATTCTCAGCACAGTTTCCTTGTCACTGTTTCACGCAGTCCCTGTGAGCACAGGGGCATCCTCCCTGTAACCAGCACCTTCTGTTTCAACAGGAGCCCCGCTGTCTCAGGAGGTGCAGTATTAGTTGCCTCGGATGACCACCTCCCTGGGTTTCTTTTAGTCTCCTGCTCTTTGAACACCCTGAGAGAAAAATATGTATTTATTCTCCTCATTTTGCATTTGTTTCTCTACTTCCTTCAACTCTGCCAGTGTGATTCCTGCTGCTATCTGTGAGGGGCTTTCTTCTTCTCAACATTTAAAGCATCTTTGTATAGCTCAGAGAGCCATGCAAAATTTCTCTATTGAAATTCAAAACCCAACCAGGCTGACCTTGTTTCAAAATAAGACCAAATCTCAAGCATGGGATTTTTATTCAAACCATTCTTTTACATATTTTTATTTTTATATAAAAAATATTTTTCCTGTGGACATTTTGTGGCTGCATTGAGGATTTTAGAGTGCTAATGAGAAGGGACCAGGATAATGTCATACATTTGCATATCACTGTACAGCTTCAAAATCATTCTGCAAGAGTCATTCCTTCTAATAAGAGTCTGGTGAGGGTACTGGGTGAACCCTATGACCTCTCCCTTCCCATTTGGCAATTCAGACTTTAAAGAGAGATAAAATGGGTTTTCCAAGTTTTCTAGGTTGTTAAATAAGCATATAGACTTAAGCACACACAGAATCACATACTCACTGTAAGTAAAGTTTACTATGAAATCTAGACAACCAGTATGACATTATAAAGCATGGGCTATCTTTCATTGGGCCAGCTTTCTATGGCTCTCAGTCTACCTGAGGAATTTACCGAGTAGTATTTTAGTGTTGAATCTTAGTAGAAGGAAAGTTAATGTGCAGAAAAACCTAGTAAGAAATACTAGATTTTTTTTAAGCATCTTACTTTGTATCCAACCCTTCCCCAAATAACAAAGGGTAATAAAACCTCTCTCCAAGCCTAGGAACATATTCTGACTCATCAGCCAATAGTGGGATTTGACATAGTAACTGGTATTTTTATATCAGTGTGTTCAAGTTAAAATATGATCTGACCCAACTCTAGTAGATGAGACATCGAAAAAATCCAATGAGTTGTTTTTGGCAAAGCTGCCCTTGCTCCTGAAAGCTATTATATGAAAGTGAGCATCGTGCACCTGACCTGTGGTGGCATAGTGGATAAAGCATTGATCTGGAATGCTTAGGTCACCGATTTGAAACCCAATGCCTGCTCGATCAAGGCACATATGAGAAGCAACTACAAGTTGATGCTTTCCACTCCTCTCTCCCACCTTTCTCCCTCTCTCTCTGTTTCTCTCTGTCTCTCTGTCTCTGTCTCTCTCTCTCTTTCTCTCTCTCCTCTCTCTAAAATCAATAAATAAAATCTTTTAAAAAAAGTAAGAAAGAAATAATCTCTCTTTGTTGGATCTAGGTGCAAATCCTGGCTTACAAAAAGCTATATTAAACCAGTTAAGTTGCCACTAGTCTTTCTGTTACTTGCCGTACAAGCACTCCTGTCTAGAGCTTTCCTGCCATAAGTAGTAAATAAATGCATGTCTGTAGTGCTATAGTTGGGGCCCATACATAGAATAAAAATGACGTGTTCTTCCAACCAAATTTCTCAGGCAGGAATTTAGAATTGGAAAAATCAGCATGTTCAGTGATGAGATTACACTGAAATATCATCTAAGTCTGGGGCTAGAAGGTCCAAAATAAACTCCCCTTGTTCATACTATAGTGATGTGAGACTATGGGCTATGAAAAATCAAGGGTGGCTGTCCAGAAAAGGGAGAGAGAAAAATGGCAGAGCTAATACACAAGGAAAAAACATTTGAGGAATTGTTGGGCACATAGTAGGTACTCAATAAATGTGTTGATTTTTAATTAACACTTCCTTTTTGAGGTTGAAGTCATGTGTATTGGGATAAGTTGATAGTTACTTATACCTTTTTCACAGTCTAGTTTATGTATATTGTGAAAGCGAACCCTGGGATTCTAAGACAGCTGTTTCAAAAATTTGATTCTTATTTACCTTGCTAGATATATATATTTTTTAATTCAGTGAGAGGAAGGGAGGCAGAGAGACAGACTCCCGCATGAGCCCCAACTTGGTTCCACCTGGCAAACACACTAGGGGGCGATGCTCTGCCCATCTGGGGCATTGAGGCACCTGAGGTGAAGGCCATGGAGCCATCCTCAATGCCTATGGCCAACTTGCTCCAGTTGAGCCATGGCTTCAGGAGTGGAAGAGAGTAAGAGAGAGAGAGAGAGACAGAGACAGAGACAGAGACACAGAGAGAGAGACAGAGAGAGAAAGGAAGAAGGGGAGGGCTGGAGAAGCAGAGGGGCACTTGTCCTGTGTGCACTGACTAGGAATCAAACCGAGGACATCTACACACTGGGCTAATGCTCTACCACTGAGCCAACCAGCCAAGGCCTCCCGGTACATCTTTGGATGAGCAGTTTTTTTCTTGATTCAGCTCATGTAATTATGACCAGGTCAAGCTGAGTGTGGAGGCCACAGGGCTGCACTTCTGTCCACTCAGGTTCTACTTCAGGGGACACACAAGGAATTCTTAAAGGGCAGTCATTAATAATTATTTTTTAAAGTACGCTGCAAAAGAACACTGTAAATAATTTTCTCACAACACCAGAAAAATAAACAACATTAAAGTTGAACTGTATATATAGACAATGAGTATCAGAAATATCCACACACTAAGACTAGATTATAAAGTAGCATCAAATGTAGTCAGAAATGTGGTAGTTTTGTGATAAGATCAAAGTTGTCAAAAAGGTAATATCACACTCATTACAAAATGGGTTGAAAATGTTAAAATTTAAAGTATAAAAATTGTTTCTGACATTCCAAATCAATGAGTATTTTGGGTTTAAATTACTCATCTGTCTCTATGACACCGTTGCCTCTGTCCCTACATATGCAGCTATAATTACATCTTCATGTTGCTTTTAAAGGGTATTGGAAGCAAGGACAAATAGGGGGAAAAAAGCTATAAAAACGACATGATGATGCCCTTTTAAATTATGTAAACCTCGTTTTATGTAATAGTGTCACTGAACAAATAATCAGTTGGTTGAGGAAGATTAGTGGCTGTAATTATTTATTCATTTTAATGTTTGTTACTAAGCCTTCCTCTTGCTATTTGTGGCCATTATATGATGAAAGATCAATACAAAGGAGATGAGAAAGTACGGAGATGATGGTTAATTATCAGAAAGGAGAAAGGTAGGCAGATGCCTGGCTTCCTGCTGATAATCCCACTCCTCATCTCACAAATGTTTCTGGAGTTAACATTCTCCTTGGCTGGAAACAGCACAGAAAGATAAGCAGCTGTCCAGTTCCCATCCCTGCAGGTCAGGCATCTTTCTTACCACTAGAGTGGGTTTTATGAGGCTCTGTCTATCCTATGAAGTGGCATCTAGCCTGTAATAGACACTCTACATATTTGCTGAATGAATAATAAATGAATAAGAAGCACATCGAGGAACATAATGTACCATCCAGAAGACTTGAAATTCACATTAGCATTTTAAATGCTCTGAGACGGCCTGCAGTAAAGGAGTCTGCTTAGTTGGTCTAAACTTGGTATTGTCAAATGAATTTTCCCACTGTTTATCACTATTTTGTTTCCTAAACAAATGTCTTATAATCAGTCATATATATATTATATATATAGAGAAATATATAACAATATATATATTTTGTGTGTGCATATATTATATATATAGCAATATATATGTAGTGCATGTGTGTGTATATATATTTATATGGTGTGTATGTGAATATTTATATCTATCTATCTATCTATCATCTATCTATCTATCCATCTATCTATAGCAATAAGAGAAATTACATTCCAAACTGGCAAGTTTAGGATAAGACTAATTATCTGGTTTCTGACTATATAAAACTAGGCCTTTTCCAAATGCTTTAGATATTACTTTCACAGTTTCATTCCTTTACTGACACTAGAACCAGCCCATGGTACAGCCTTGTTCCTAAGAAAAGGTTTTTTAGGGACAGATTTTGAAAATGTCTTTTGATACACACATATACACACACATAATTAAAAAAGACAAAGAAGAAATTTATATTTTATGATCACTTGAAACACATTGCTTACATCAGTCACATAGTCAGAAGTATTTATTCTATTCAGAGTTGTTTGCTCATGGAGCTCTTTGGTCGGTCTCAATTATCTATTTACTAGCGGCTGTCTCCTTGACAGGGGCACCTTATCCTTCCTTGTCCCCTATAGCTCCTAATACTGGTTATGTATATGTTTTATGGAGGTAATTATTATTTACATATGTGTTTTTGTTCTGTGCTCCAATTAACAGGCAATTGTTTTAAATTATTTTAAAAAATGAAAAATTTACATCTTTATATCATAAAGTTGTGGAATTAGGGTTATCCACACACATTATAAAAAGAGAGAAGAATGACCCCAATCCTAGAAAGAAAGTACTACATAGTTTTTTTCCCAGTTCTTTACACCCATCCCCCTTGAGTAACCTGCTCGTAATCCCTAACATTGATATAAAGAGAAGCCATGCCAGCACATTTGCAAATTGGCGACTCCTTTAGCAAACAGATTGGTCAAAATGTCTCAAGTTCTAGGGGTAAAAGATTTTGAAGAACTTTAAAAGCTATCTATCAGTTAAAAAGGTTATTTTAAAGGATTAAAGTTATTTAAAAATGTCATAATAGGCCTTTTTGGCAGCATTGAGGGTTTTGATGAGGTTCCATGATAACAAATTTATAGTGGTCTCAATCTGCCTTGATGTGTGAGTTGTATTTTAATCAGTAGCATCAGCTGCCTCAATGAGGCATCCATCATGAACAAGATCCAAACACAAGCACTTTAGGAAAAGCAAAATAATGTTTCCATTTTAACGACCTGTTCTTAAACAATGGAATTCAAAAAGGCCTAGTCCATTGGACAACAAAACAAATAAACCTATCACACTTACTATCACTGTGATCTTGATGTGTCACTTAAATTTTCAGGGCCTCAGTTTTCTCCTCTATACATGGGGATAATTGTGCCAATTGCATATGATTTTTGTGAACATCAAATAACATAATCTATGTAAAGGTCTTAATGTAGTTATCTGCCACATACTAAGCATTTATTATTACCTCTTCATAAACAACATTTTTTTTTATTTACATGCCACTGGTTATTTTATTTCTCAGTGATATAATGAAGATTATCAAGCTAGTGAAATACTAAAATGAATGTACCAGTCTAAATAATTGGTCAGAACAATGTTCAAAATATTTATTTCATTGTAGTAGAAACAGAAATATTAAATATCTGATTTAATGACTTGTGACATTTGTTTCCTTGCTAGACACAGTTCAGTCTTTTAAGTTTCTATTTCATATTTCACTTTAACTCTACAGCAAAATCACTTGGACCATCTCTTACTATACTTAATAAACCCAACTGCCTAGGACATCCCAGTTGTTTTCATAGTATGCATGCATGTTTGTTTCCTGTGCTTTGTATTTTGATTTATCTCTGGGGGATACTACTAGAATGCCTCACTGTATAGAACCCTACTGTGGATGACTCAATGTGATGCAATATCACCAGATCTCAAGGGCTCCAAGCCCTTAAATCTATGAAACAGCCTTTTGCTGCTGAAATCCCCTTGCCCAGTGGTCAGCTCTTCTGGGTGGTATACTGACAAGATGGCTCAAACATGACTATCTTTCACTATACTTCAGCCAAGGGAAACTCATTCATTTTGCCAAGCCAAATTGTAGGACTAGAGGCTATTCAGTGAGGCTCCTTCTTTACATTCTGCCCTCCCCATTTCTAGTTTTCCCTGCTTCAACAGTCTTAGAATACTCGGCTCCCACATATGTCCAATGAAGTTAAAAGAAAGGGAACTGCTGTCTTCCTGCTATGTGCCATTGTAAATGATTCCCATGAGCCCTTGAACACCGTACTTTATTTTAGTGGGCAGATGCATGCCTTCCCCATATCCCATGATTTAAGGTAGAATCCATGTACTCTCTTTCTTACATTATCCATAATCCTCATACCTTTCTCTCTCATAGGCTGAGGGAGGAGAGGGGAGGAAGTATGGTAGGGGTAGCTGACCTTATTCTGCTGACCCAGAAAGTTTCCCAACTTGTAGTTTGTAAATAATGACTCTATTGGTCCTCTTGAAGCTGTGGTGGGCAGTTAGACAGACATGAGGAGCACAAACACTATATATCCCATACACAGAAGGCCAGCAGGGCAGAAAGCCCCAGGTGCCTAGTGGTGGGAAAAACTAGGAAAACAAGGATCTTACCACCAGGGTGACCTTTCCTTCCTTGGCTGGTCATGCAGTTTGGACCCTTCCCTGACATTTCCTCTCCTGGCATATTACCTACCAGTCATGTGGTTTTAGAACCCACTTAGAGAGGGAACAACCAAATGGGTTAGAGGATAGCTCTGAAGCATTAACCCTTAGACATAACATCTTAGCCTCAGTGTGTTTCAGAGGCAGGCCCTAAAAAACAGCAAAACCAGACAAAGGGAAATAACAGCTGACATCAGGACCAGATACACTGACTAATGATCACCTGCCTTGGCACTGACCAACCAGTAGAAACCATGACCCCAAAGGAACACCTGGAAAGCTAATGAATATTCTATTGAGATCCTCCCCTAGGACCTCCCCTAAAATCCCCACCCTTAAAATCTCTTAGGGCTAAGAACCCAGCACACTCTCCCTTCTGGGAGCATTGAGCAAGCCTGGGCCTTACTCCTTCTCCCCTTCCTCTTCCTTTTTTTCCCCCAGGTGTGTATTTTCCCTGCTCCCCTCTTTTGCCTAGGCTCTAAGGGACCCCATGAGACATGCAAGCAGGGGAGCAGTGGGCAGGGGCAGCTCACCCAGGGCTTACTTCCTGAAACTGTCTCCAAGGTTCCATTTCCTCTGACTGTCTTCCTGCTGGGCCAATAAATTCTTTCTTTACTTGCTGCACTTTGTTTCTCGATTGAATTTGTTCTATCAAGAAGATAAGAATCGAGGTCTCATTGCTCCCCCTTGTAACAAAACCACTTACCAATTCTGGGACAAGAGAAAAAAGTCCACTGAACATTCTGTTGATCACTAAACAAACATGCAAACATAACATCATCCATACCAATAGATAGACAAATATACCTGTTTCCAGGTGTGTGTGCATCTGTATATTTATTTTTATAGAGAAAGGTTCTCCTCTGAATCCCTATGACTATTGAGCTTTCCTTATAACTTTCAAATGTGAAGAGCTAATGAAATCAAAGCCATAGGTTAGTATTTAGCATTTATATAACACTTGTATTTGCCAAGTGCTTTAGAATAATTCCATCCTTAATCCCCATAACAGCCCTGGGAGGGAGGCCCAGTTATCATCCCCTTCATAAATGAAGAAACAGAGACTGGGAAGGTTGCATGGCACCATGCAGCTGATTGGTGGCAGCCACCAATTAAAGCACAAGGGCCTTGACTTGGAGGAATATTGTTCATCCTTTGGGCCCTAAAGAATGAGATTTCTTAATAAACCCGTGAGTCATGGAAAGAGGCACACAGACTGACTATGATTTTACTAGGCTGTTTCCACTGCATCTCATTGATGGCTTAAATCATCTTAGTGCCGCTGAACCCTTTTCAGCAATAAAATAAAAAGTGTATTAAGTGCTAAATTCTGCCCATAACTGGTATTTTTCATTGACTACAAGTTTATGGAAGTTGTCAACTTCAGAGACCAACTTATATGAAGGCAATCCAGCCTCTGTGGGTAGATGAATTGATGTAGTCAGAAATGATGAGGACAAAATTAAAAAATTTACCAATCTTTTGAAGCTGAGGCTACATTTGACAGTTTTTATATTCCAGCACCATCTCCCCACAAAACTCCAGAGTTTAAGCATTTATCATTCTCACCTTCAGACATTGTTACTTAGATACCTGTTTTAGTTACAAGCTGGAGATCACCATAGCAACAAATTAGTATTTATGTTGCTAAGACAGGATGCAGAGAAAGGGGAAAACAGGATGTGCCTACTCATGCTTATGCAATCTCAATGGAAAATGCTGATTCCTATTTCCAAATTCCCATTGACTTCTTTGATCCTAATCCAGATTCACATTTGTCTTTTCTCTGGGTAATCCACCTGATGGCAAAGCACTTATGGTATGTACAATTAATTCTACAATTATTAATAGTGTCAAAAAGAAGTGAGAAGGAAGAGTGACATAATTATATTTTCTGGCATTCTGGCCTATTATAGGATCTGTGTTTCCATATCTAAGCCTCAACCTCAAACTTTCTAAAGCACCTCAGCATCAATGACATACTCTTCTCTTGCTCTTTAACAGACTCTAAGGAGTGACATGGTTATTTATATTTTGGTTGCATTTTTAACCTCCTCCCTTAAATTGTAAGTAAGCTGAGAAACATAAGGAACACCTCATCATAAAAAAAGTATGGGTCAGTTAGGTACCCATTTCAGCTCTCACACAACCTGGCAGTGGACCCTCTGACACATTGCTACCCTCTCTGACTGGGTATCCTAAACAAGTGCAGGAGTCTATCCCTGAAACCATAGCTAACGTCTTAAGATCACACCAGGGTAAATGCTCATGACCACTTAGATCTCTTTTGGCAGTTTTCTTAAAAAACACAGTTATTTTAAATAAAGTATCCTTTCTAAGTGTGTGTGTGTGTGTGTGTGTGTGAGAGAGAGAGAGAGTATTCTACAGTGACTATTTTGTTTCCTTTCAAACCCTAATTCTTGAATAACTTTTTTTGCTAGAGAGAATGGAAAAGGATATCCCAAACCTTCCTGGAATGACTACATGAAGCAAAAACACTAAAGCACTTGAAATAAAACACCTTCGGTTGCGTGGACCTGTGGATACCCACAGGATCACTGATCACTAGCGGGCTTTGGTCCCTCTGTGCACCGTGTTCACAGGAACCATAGGAAATTCTCATAAGCAGCACAACTTCTCCCCAGGTTCATCCTGAAACAGTTTAGCACCCTTTGGAATTAATGAAATAGACTAAGAAACTATTACTTTGGGAAGCTAAGTGTCTATGTAGTTTGGATAAATTGGGTAAAGAATTAAAATGTCTCTTCTATCCAAATTGTTGTAGACTGTTTTAATGGCAAATACATGGTAAAAGCTCTGTTCATGGACTATATAGGAAATGGAGCAATCTTTTTGTCGGGTCTGTTTGATTTCAGTCTCTTTGACAAATCAAGTAAGGGAATTAGTCAAACAAATTGACAAGTTATTTAAATGAAGCAAGTTCATGTCTTAGCTGCTCCAAGTAGATATTTCTACTGCCTGCATAATTCACACCAGCACTGTTTCCTCATCAATCATAAGCACACATGACTACATGGCTCTATCCTCAAAGTTACCTCCTCAGTTTGACTGCAAACTCTGAAGACAGCTTCAGGTTCCATGTTTCCTGTATCCACTCTCTACTTCCCTTTGCCACAGTGTCCTTATTAGAATTTGTGTTACATATCTTCACAAAGGGGAACATTTATTAAATGATTGCTCATGCCAAAACAATGCCAGTAATAAAAACAATCAAATAAAACTAAGCTTATTTGAGCTTAACTGATTAAGATGAGCAGTCTGCACTGTTACTTGGCTAGGTGATTTCTTTCTGTTTTTCTTCCTCACATAAACTGAGTTTCAAGACTTTTCCATTCAATATATGAACACAATGATGTGCTTTTCTTCCAGAATAGTCAATTTCAAAGGAGGAACATGGAACAAAGAATAAGTATTTACTTCTACCACTGATAATATATGAGAAATTTTTTAAAGGCTTCAAAATTGTTATTCTTAATATCTTAGACAATTTTAGATAAAAAAGGAAGTTTTTAAATGTTACATTTTTCTGAGTCATTTTTCTTTTAGTAATAAGTAATCATCCATTTTAAATAGCACCTTTCTTTTCTAAAGGCCAGCTTGTTCGATTTTAGAACAATTCACTCCTCCCACTAAATCTCCAGTGGGAAAAATATGATGGAATTGTGTAATTATACTCATAGAAGAACAGAAGGCACTATGTGCCTATGCAAATCCTCCTAGACCTATTATAAAATCAAATCCAGGCAAATTAATTACACAGAATCAAAAGTTACAAATATCTTTTTAGTGCTTACAATTTGCAATGTTACATATTAGATATTATAAAATATCCAAATATGAAAAGACAGCCCCTTCCCTTGGGAACTAATAAATCACTTAGGAGATAGTACCTAAATAGGTGAACAGTTAAATAGTAATAAAAGATTAAAACACCTTTCAGAATATGCTACAAAGTATAATATGACTCTAAGAACTAAAATTTTTTTTGAAAAAGCAGGACACTAAGGGTGTTAAACAGACACAAGTTCAGAGGTGGGAAAAATCATTTCAGAGGAAGAATGTTCAAACCATTTACCCTTTACAAGCATTTCTTAAAATTGTACCATGTACTCCCTCGGGGAGAACTTTGTGGAAGAGAGAAGATTAGAGCTTGGCTTCCTAGAACATATACTATACATACCACTAGCTTGAAATTTATCACAGAATGCCTTGTAATACTGCTTATATTTTTAGAAGTGTAAATAATACAACAGCATTGCTAATAATAGCTACAGTTTACCAAAGGCAGATGTCACTCAAAAGGTTCTACATATATCATCTTATTTAATCTGGCATTAACACTTTGTGGTTAGTATTTCTAACACCTGTTTAAAGAGAAGGAATTTTGGCTTAATTAGAAAAAATAATGGTGTCAATACAACTTGATAGTTTTAGATCCATGAGTTCAAAAGCATATGCCTATTATGTCAAAGTCTGTGTGCGCTCTTGCTCACCAAGCTCTGAAGCTTCCAGAACTTAATTATGACTTCTGTGACGGCAGAGTCAATGCCTCCTATGTCTTGGTAATCACCAGAATGACTGAATTTGAATCCAACAATTGAGTTTCATAAATAGGTCTGACATTAGTCTACTCAGAAATCACTGGGGCTTCAAGGAACCATACTTTAAACATATCCAAGGTAGATTAGTGGCTTCTTAAAGATGTTCTTTTAGGAGAGTGAATTAGAGAGCAGAGAGTACTCTGCCTCTAGAATCTGACAACCCGGGGGCTGCCTCTGGTTCTAATCCATCCTACCTTTGGGACTTCGGGGAAGGGATTTACACACTGTGTGCCTCAGGTTTTCATCTGCATAGTGAAGAGAATAATAATACCTATCTATTAATATTGTTTATGTTCTCGTGAGAAGTGAATGAGGAAGTTCACATCAGGCACTTAGACCTGTGCCTGACAGATAAGTGATTGAAATATTAACTATTGTTGTCATTCTCTGGAGTTTCGGGGAACATTCTTTCTGCCATGGAGGAATCTAATTAGTCGGCCATCACTTAGTCCTCACTCACTTCTCTATGTGGAATAAATGTCCTGAAATGTCTTGGCAAAGGAGGATTTTCTTGCTGGAGGAACCAGAAGTGAAAAAGGCAGATGCAGCAAACAAAGTAAAATTTTAAAAGCAGAGCTGAACAACAAACACCTCAGAGTCTGTGCCTGGGGTCAGCTGCCACTGCTGGTGAATCTGACCTAAAGATCAGAAATGAAAATGGAGCCTCTCTTTGATGAAATTCCCAAGAGCATTTGAGATTGGAGATATTTTTTTGTATGTATTTAGAAGGGATCTGTGTTCATATGTGTGTGTTTAGCATTTCTTTTCCTTCCTAGAATCTTAAAACAACTTAGAGTTTTCCCTTTCTTTGTTTTGTATTATTTTTGAATCATTCTGTGTTACTTAAGAAGTAATGGGAAGAAATCTGCATTAGCTTCTGTTTCAGTGGCCTTGTCATTCAGTCTGCAGACAGGCACTTTTGACATGAAAATCTCCAAATGAAAAATCAAGATCTATTCAGCTTTTCATATCTGAGACTGTTTTTAACCTACCCCAAAAGTGCAATTTCCTAAAAGAACTAACAAAATCATCAAACTACTCTGACACTAAATAACCAACTAAAATAGTAGATTGAAAAAATACATTGCTTTTTGAAGCCATAGGAATACAGATTCATTTCTGTCTCTAAATCAACCAATCAAAGATGTATCAAAATGTTCTATTGACTGCCTATTGAATTCTTAGCCTTGAACTTTGCTTTGTGGGGTGAAGAGTGAGAAAGGAGAAAAGAGGCTAACAGTTATTGATCACTTATACCAGAAAATTTACTTATGGATAACTGTGCTCCATGGGCCATTCTAGAAGAGTGTTAAGATAAATCCATAATTAAAAAAATCAATTTTCTCTGACTCCACCTCAATGCACAATCAGAACTTCAGATCTCCTGCCTTAAATTATACTCCCAGTTACTTTTGACAATTCTCGATGAGTGAACAACATGTGCTGATAGGCCCCATCTTCCGTGCCTGTACCATGCTCTTTGCCTATCATCCCACTTTGCCCCCTCAGGCTCTGGGTTATGGACCACTGGTGACAGCCTTCTGTCTCCTTACTTTCCTACTGTAATTACTTCTGACCACCTCTTCACAGTAAGACTCCTGACTCTTTTAAGCCCTTTATTTTCACCAGACCTACAATCTCCCTCCTGTCACTTCTTTCTTCCTAATCTGATTTGTACAACTTGTCCATCATTCTACCTCTTATCTTCTTAATAACCTTATCTTAAAAGGTTGATTTTAATCTTCAGCATCTTCTTGGACTCCTAGTTTTCCCTCATACCCTTTATCCAACTGACCAGCCAATCTTACCAACTATGATGTTGAGAAAACCAATGTGTTTCAAGTGTGAAACAAGTGAGTTAGGTTTCCTTGCTTGTATTTTGCTATGTATTGGAGCAGCACCATGTGTGTAAAGTCTATAGAAGGCTGCTGATGCTTGCCCTCAGGGCAACAGATTGCAAATTGCGGATTGCCTTCCTGCTTGGGAGAGGTGATTATTTGCTATTATTTGCTGGAGAAGGGTTTTTTTTTTCCCCCAGCTGGTTTTGGCTGGAGAGTGGAGAGAGAAAGAGAGAGAGAGAGAGCTGAGATTTTGGCCCAGCTCGTTTTTCCGGGGAGTGCTGAGGCTGGTGGGGGCCTGTGAGTCCAAGTGAGTCCAGAGGGAGAAAGGGAAGCAGTTTTCCCTGCTTGTTTGCTCATCCGCCATTACAAGACTCTAATAAACAAAATGGCCCACCATTTTCTGGCTCCGCTGTTCCTTTACCATCTGCCAAATCCAGTGAGAATCTGAATGTCCATGACAGTGGCCACTGGCCTTACATGTGACTTTAAAATATATCCATATCCTAATTATTTGCCCAAATATTATCACTACAATTCTATCTCAAGTCACCATTTTCTATGTTCTGAACTATAACAACAGCCTCCTAAATGAGCATCTCTCAATTTGATGACTACAGCAGTCCCTAGTAGGTAGTTTTTCAATCTATTTTATCCATGTGGCATTAATCTTTATATTTGAAACCACAAATATGTTTATGTCATGCTTTTTCTTAACGCCTGTCGGTGGTGCCCTGCTTGTGCTAGTGTTCAAGTTTTTGTCTATGCCTGTCCTTCCAGCCTTATCTCTCATCATGCCTCCACCACATGCTCAGCTTCCTTAACTTGCCTACGGATACTATGCTCTCTCTTCATTTTGTACAGTGTACAATTTCTTCCTCCATCTATAATACCCTTCCCTATTGGTTATATCCTACCATCTTTTTATTTCACATTAAACTAAGTTACTCCAGGAAGGTTTCCCCACTTCCCGTTCTCCCCCCCCCCAGTGTGTGCCTTATATGTGCTTCCACATCTCCCTGTTCATCTACATCATTATCTACACTGCATTATTATCAATGGATTATTTGGCTCTATTCCCCCCAGTGTGTGCCTTATATGTGCTTCCACATCTCCCTGTTCATCTACATCATTATCTACACTGCATTATTATCAATGGATTATTTGGCTCTATTCCTCCTCCCTACAAATACTGTAAAATAATGAGACAGGGCATCATCAGCAACATCTTGCAAGGGCCAGGCCTATGGAGGTGCTCAGTTGATATCTGAAGAATGAATAAGCAATGAAGAATGATGGTATCTGATGCTAAGGTAGCCAATTCCTCTACTAATGGAAACAATGTTCCCACAAAGGGTGATAATGCCCCTGGAGTCAGCACAGGGAACACTGGGCCCAAGGCTAAATGCACAACACAAGCAGAGCAGCTGACATCCCCAACTTCCATTACAGGGGACACTGAGTGGGAAATCTGTCCACATTACCCGGCACATGCAAGGCCCTCCTCAGGAGGACTTCTGGTAAACAGAACTTTTCAGTTTTATCCTGCTGTTTTGCCCTAGCCCAGGGGTAGTCAACCATTTTATACGTACCGCCCACTTTTGTATCTCTGTTAGTAGTAAAATTTTCTAACCACTCACTGGTTCCACAGTACTGGTGATTTATAAAGTAGGGAAGTAACTTTACTTTATAAAATTTATAAAGCCGAGTTACAGCAAGTTAAAGCATACAATAATAATTACTTACAAGTACTTTATGTCAGATTGTCGCTGTTTGGCAGAATAAATCTTTATAAAACAACTTGCTATAGTTAAATCTATCTTTTTATTTATACTTTGGTTGCTCCATTACCACCCACCATGAAAGCTGGAATGCCCTCTAGTGGGCAGTAGGGACCAGGTTGACTACCACTGCACTAGCCAATAATTCAGACACAAGTCAACAGGCCTTGGAATAAAAAATAGCAGGGAGGCAGATGTAACACAATTTGCAGAGCATTTCTCCTCTTGCTGACCCTTGTACCTCTACTGAAAGCACTGCATTTGTCTTTCTAAGATGAGTCTTCACTAGGGTGATACTAGTTCTCAAATGGAAAAAAATGTTCACTCCATTTTAAGCAACTGTGTCCACCTTCAGTCATTGAAGGGTGCACACAGATTAGATTCCACCTAAGCTCATTGTACAAACATCACAAATCTTACGAGTCATGTACTATACAGTGTATCCATAAAGTCATGGTGCACTTTTGACTGGTCACAGGATAGCAAGAAAAGACGATAGAAATGTGAAATCTGCAC
This sequence comes from Saccopteryx leptura, assembly GCF_036850995.1. NCBI lineage: Eukaryota > Metazoa > Chordata > Mammalia > Chiroptera > Emballonuridae > Saccopteryx > Saccopteryx leptura. The sequence continues at coordinate 29,450,570 of NC_089513.1, forward strand.
CAAATAAAAGGAAAACTCTCAGAGTTTCATACGTATTCAGTGCAGTTTGATGTGGGCTCACGCACAGATTTTCTAGGGCTCCTTAGGTAGCTATCCCGTATAGCCTGTACAGACTCATCACTGACTGATGGCCTACCAGAACGGGGTTTTTCCACCAAACTGCCGGTTTCCTTCAACTGCTTATCCCACCGAGTAATGTTATTCCTATGTGGTGGCGCTTCGTTATAAATGCGCCGATATTCACGTTGCACTTTGGTCACAGATTTGAATTTAGCGAACCACAGAACACACTAAACTTTCCTCTGTACCATCCACATCTCGACTGGCGTGCCGTGGGCTGCTCCGCTGTATACACGGTGCTACATCATCATCTGTGCATGTGCACATAATGCCACATCATCCACAGAAACTGGGAGGGTTTTCCTTTTATTAGGTGCAGATTTCACATTTCTATCATCTTTTGTTGCTTTCCTGTGACCGGTCAAAAGTGCACCATGACTTTACGGACACACTGTATATAGTTTGCTTTTTAGAGATAGGGATAATAAAGGCTCTGAACATATCTCCACACTTAAGATCCTTCATATATATCATACTGCCTTCATTCTAAAACAAACAAAAGAAGTTGCAGGATATGAACAAATATTTTGAAGTAGAAAGTCCCCACTAAGATAAAGTTTCAGGATACCTGTATACCACATAGCTTTGGATCCGCCCCTAATTAGCTAGGTGGCATTAAGCAAATTAAACACCGCGGTGAGCCCATTTTTCTCATTTGTAAAACTATCTGGTTCTGTTAGATTGTTAAATTCCTTTTGTAAAATTCCATGAACTAGCGACCTCTTTCCTCACCGATGCAACAACAATCTATTGAGAGAGGTAAGGCTTTGCAAAGAAACAAAACTAACAATATAACATAAATTAAGGCTGATAAGAGCTCTTGAAGCTAAAACTACAGAGAGGCCAAGGATAAGTAGAGTGATGAGGAAAAAAAATAGAAAGGATGAGTTTTGAGTCAGCCTAAATAAAAGATAAAATAGAAAGGCACAGAATCTTCAGTGATTTAGTAAGTATCTAAAAGAGACCTACATATTAGTAATTGGGCTCTAATTTGACCAGGTACCAAAAAAAAGAGATTAACCTAAATAACAATGAAGTAGCTTGTAATCTATTAAAACTAAAGATTCAGTTTAAAGATTTAACATAAACAAACAAGGATTTAACATGAACAGTCCTTAAATTGGCAAACCTTCACCTATCAGGAAAGTCAGCTATACAGAATGACTTACGTCTGGGGACTTGGAATAGTGACAGTTCTCCTGCAATAATAATAACCAGAGCATTGGTAAAGAAGAAGACTGATGGACCCAACTTTTAGGCCTTACCATCACTCCTCCTGATTACTCTTGCTTATTTTGAGCATTGGACAAAACGGCGTGGCTGTTATCATAGATCTCTGCATAGCACTGATTCAAGTGTGTGTGGAAACAAGCCTGCTCCCATGTAATCCATTTATATCACTTGCTCCTACCTGCCTCCTCTTCCCTGCCTTCCATCTCGTGTATCTCCAAGATGAGCATTTATCTTACTTTGCTCTCCTGTTCCTCCTCTGTTGTCAGTCTAGCAGGTGTTCTTTTCAGATTGCTTTCATTCTTCATTATTCATCTTGGGTCCCTTTCTACTTCTGTGTCCATTTTTATCCTTCCCTTCCCTTCTTAGGTACCTCAGACACCAGAGCCAGCGACATCCATTTGTCAGAAATGTTTGCTGCTCTTTGTTTGCGGTTATTTCCCCCCTAAACTAGGGCTTAGGAAATCCACCTGGTGAATCGTTTCTTGTTTCTAAGGGAAGAAGGGCTCTCTAAACTAAGTCGAAGTTAGAGAGCAGGACTGTCATTTTTCTTTGCACCTGTTCCAGTCTTGATCCGACTATTCTTCTTCAGTGGCCCTGTTCGGTTGTGAGTGACATCCCCACTTATTCTTTCCAGCAATACATTTAGTGGAAGTGATTTTGAAAGTACAGTCCCTGATTTTCATGTTCCCAAAGTTTAGAGGTTACAAGCACTTCATGCTTGTTTAACATTTTGCAAATTGTTAAGTGTTGAGCCTCACACAGAAGTATTTAAATAAGTGTGAAAATTCATTTGCTTAGGCATTTAAATTGCTATGTGTAAATAGACTGTCATAGAAAGTCACCCCTACCCTTTCAAAGTGAGTCAGAGCCCACTTGCTGGCTCCAGTCATTAGATGATTTCACAAAACACACTATTTCAGCATCTTTGGGGCAGGTAGGCACAGCCCATCGGGGCGGAGGGTGGCCAGCAACAGGGCACAGCCAGGAGGGAAAACAAAAGCCTCAGGACAGTCAAGGGCTCCCAATTCAACTCTCATCAATATAGTAAAAAAAATGCCACCCACACTTTTGGGACTTGTGATATATCACACTGTCAGAAGATGCAGAAAGCCCTTATCTAAGGGGGAAAAAAGGAAAATTTAGAGGGATCTTGGAAGAAATAATGAATTCAACTTCCCATCTCTTACATTTTACATACGAACTTTTTTTTCTGAGCTATGGATGTCAAAAGTTTGGGCAGCTTTGGGTGCTACAATTTTTCATTATGATATTCTGAAAACTTGTAAGACTCGTAGTAGTCTTTTGAGATTCAAGACAAATTTCTCTGCCTTTCCTATGTGTGTGTCTGTGTGTATATGTGTATGTATTTTTAAATAGACAATTTATTTTGTGTACTGCAGAATTTAAAGGACCCCAAAAGCTGTGATAAGTAACACACCTTGTCATTGTGTCCATCAAGATGCCCTTTTGTTGGAGTAACACAGGGAGGCTCAAAACAATGGCAGCCGGGACCCAGTGGTCCGAACAGCCTGTAGAGGCTGCAGTGTTTCTGAAGCCTGTCCTGACATCAAATTCTAACTGAGCACTTTATTTTTAAGTTTAGTTAAATTCTGTAATAATGCCCCCAACTTGTAGACTTCTTTTGCCTTCTGATCTGAATACATGCAGCAGCATAAACTAAGAACAGAATTCTTTCCATGTTAAAGTAAAAGTGTCCAATTTATTTTCTTCTGTGGTGGTAAACATTTGGAGAGGTGGAAAGAGTTTAACATTGTCTGCTTCAGAACTTGGGTTTTCATTAGTCAGGGGTTTCCGGGGGGTATGCAGAATGTTATCTACAGCCCTGGACACTTCATTTCTTCATATGTCTGTTAATAAGCAATTCCGTATATTTAAAAAATAAATATTCAAAAAGACATCATTATTCTACCCAATATTTCTGTCATTTCAACTTCACTATCCTATATTATGTTCTCATTTTCTGTCTTCTTTAAAGCAGCAGCTTCAACTCTTTGAAAAGATGCCTAACTTAGTATCATGAGGAAGTATATGTGAACTTTTGTGTAATAGCATACAGATATCTATCTATTACTATCTGTGGGAGTTACTACATGCTCCCTTTGCTGAGTTAGTAAAAAAAAAACAAATGCTTTATTACTATCATTGTTCAATAAAACACTGAATATTTTTACAAAAATACATCAGATATTTGAACAAAATTTTACTACATTATGCAATGTTCGTTTTCTCCTGAGTCAAGTTTTCGGCTAAAACTTCGTACAGTGTTTATTCCAGTTCACAATTTATATTCTTTGAACATTTGTACATCCATATTTAAAGACTTCAGGACATAACACTTCACTGAGTTTCTCTGCCCAGGCTCCTATCCCCTTTTATATTTTGCGTGTAAAAGAGCATGGCCTACAGAATGTCTGCTAGGAGATGGTAAGAGTCTTGTAGAGTTATAGAAACTTCATTTAGTTTATATTTCAGTTACTTATAATGGTGTTCTAAAACTATGGTGCTCTAAGGACTGGGTAAAGACTTTATTTTCACCTTCAGGAATCATATTTTCTATTAAAAAAATAAAATAATGAGACATATACCAACATCTGATTGGGTAATTTCTGAGCTCTGGAGAGTATTAATGAGATACTGTATTTCCTCATGTATAAGACACACCTTTTTTCGAAAAATTTGGGGTCTAAAATCTGGGTGCGTCTTATACAGTGGTTATATATATTTTTTTACTTACATTTCCCACTTTTTCGCACTGGTTGTCTTTTTATCAAATTTCGGGCCCCCGCCCTGGCCAGTTGGCTCAGCAGTAGAGTGTCGGCCTAGCGTGCAGAGAGGACCCAGGTTCGATTCCCGGCCAGGGCACATAGGAGAAGCGCCCATTTGTTTCTCCACCCCTCTGCCGCGCCTTCCTCTCTGTCTCTCTCTTCCCCTCCCGCAGCCAAGGCTCCATTGGAGCAAAGATGGCCCGGGAGCTGGGGATGGCTCTGTGGCCTCTGCCTCAGGCACTAGAGTGGCTCTGGTCGCAACATGGCGACGCCCAGGATGGGCAGAGCATCACCCCCTGGTGGGCAGAGGTTTGCCCCATGGTGGGCGTGCTGGGTGGATCCCGGTCGGGCGCATGCGGGAGTCTGTCTGACTGTCTCTCCCTGTTTCCAGCTTCAGAAAAATGCAAAAAAAAAAAATTTCAGGCCCCCAAATTAAGGTGCATCTTATACATGGAAGCGTCTTATACACGGGGAAATATGGTAGATCTTTGTACTGCTCAAATTACAACAGCATTTTTAGAAGGAGGTATTTGGAGTACAGTTAATTACTTTAACATACGTTCTAGTAATTTGACATCCCTGAAAAAAGAAAAGTTTAACAGTATTCTTTAAAATACAAATACAGGATGGGCTCAATAAAGCATTCAGACAACAGAGAATCTTCCATCACCCTGCAGAAGTCTCCATTTACCCTCTGGTTATTTGAAGTGACAGATATTAGAAATGCTGTCTATATCTTCTCAGACATGTTTTTTCACTTACAATTTTCTGAAAGAAATAGTTAATATTATTCATAGTTTTGAAAAAGTTGTCAAGTTTTAGAATTGTCAGAATACAATGAAGATCTTTCTCTATCACTCATGAAACTCTCCTCTGTCCAGGGGCTCTAAACCATCCTCTGCTGGGAGCATGCTGGAAGGCAGCTTCCTCCCACATGTGGATGGAAACATAGGTTGTCTTCAATTAAGCATTGTTTCAAAGAATGCGGACTTGCACATTCTTGTCCATTTATGTAGCTATTTATGTAAGATAGACATCTAAAAGTAGAAATTATATGACAAATTTTTACATATATTACAGATTACTATAGACACTAAAAATGGCTTTCAAAAAAATTTGACAAATTACTGTCCCTGAAAATAATGTTGTAGAAGACATTTATATCATAAAGTGAAAATCTGTTTTTTTTTTAATTTTTGTCAATATAGTAGATTTAAAACATTATCGTTTATTTTTGTTTTGCATCTTAGCCATATTTTTAACTCACATTTGTATTTATTTATTCTTTGAGATACCTCTTTATATGATTTCTCGTTATTCCTTGAGTTTTACCTTTTTGTAATTTATTTGTCTGAGCTCTCTGCTTATTAGCAACATTCATCATTTGCCTGAGAAAACTATTGCATGCATTTTCTCCAAATCTGTTATTTGTGTTGAACTTTGTTTTCAGTGCTGCCATTTTCAAGTTTCTATTCGTACCTCTCTAGTTTGTCCAATGGCTTCTGCAGAAAACTTAGAAATAGAGGTCATCCCAGTACTAGTTAAAAATATACATCTCAGCCTAGCGTGCGGAGGACCCGGGTTCGATTCCCGGCCAGGGCACACAGGAGAAGCACCCATTTGCTTCTCCACCCCTCCGCCGCGCTTTCCTCTCTGTCTCTCTCTTCCCGTCCCGCAGCCAAGGCTCCATTGGAGCAAAGATGGCCCGGGCGCTGGGGATGGCTCCTTGGCCTCTGCCCCAGGCGCTGGAGTGGCTCTGGTCGCAATATGGCGACGCCCAGGATGGGCAGAGCATCGCCCCCTGGTGGGCAGAGCGTCGCCCCTGGTGGGCGTGCCGGGTGGATCCCGGTCGGGCGCATGCGGGAGTCTGTCTGACTGTCTCTCCCTGTTTCCAGCTTCAGAAAAATGAAAAAAAAAAAAAAAAAAAAAGAAAAAAAAATATACATCTCAACAGGCAGAATTATTTGCAATTGCTTTCTTTTTTCTTTGAAAATAACTTGAAGTCCATAATAATGTATTTCTATACACTGGAAATTTAAAATAATTTGTAATTGAAGTCTTTCTTGACCCAACAACAGTTCCTCTATTTTGCTGATGGGAGGGGCAAGGGAGAGAAGAGAAACATTGGTTAGTGACTGGCTTGAAAATAAATATTAGGCTCCCGATGAATGCATTTTTTGTCAGCCTCCCCTCAGGGTTCAGTGTGCACAACACTGCATCCCTGTAGGCCTCTGATTTTGCCATAAAACCTGACATTAGTAGGACTTCAATTATAGTTCATAAAAGGCATGTAAAAAAGAAAAAAATGTAAATACAGCTAAATTGCTTTATATCCCCAATTCAGGTAAATGTCAACGCAGCAGGGTGTCCAGGCTTCTAGACACAATGACCTCAATCAAGAAGTGTGCATTCTAACATCAGCTTGTAAGTTCCCAAATCATAGGGCCTAGAGGAGGTGGGACCCAATTCTTCTACAAACTCTAAATTGTTTTGACTTGTTCTTATCTCTTTTTAGGCCTCAACTATTAAGTAAGTAGGCCAATACTCCCCTTGTTTTTAACCTCTATAAGAATAAGCTGTTTTCTCTGCCAGAGCCGTTCCAATCCCAATTCCTTAAGGCTTAGTCGGAAGGACAAGAATATATCAAAAGTCAAGAATAGGAAGCTCACTAGCAAAGAAAATACTGAAACTCTTGTTCTCATTTTTGTAATGTAAAAAAAAAAAAAAAAGAAAGAAAGAAAAAGAAAGATTACAATGCTCCCAGAGGCCAAGAAGTATCTGATTTTGTGTTAAAGAATTTTGTGCTACTGAAACCCTCTTAGTAAGCACTTTTTCAAATCTACTATTTTTGTTCTGCTAAATTTATGGAATTTTAATAATTATAAGGAATTGATCTTTTAAGAAAATTATACTTTTAATTTTCAGAGAGTAAAGATGTAGGGGGACATTTAAACATTTTATGCATCACAAAATTTAAGGAACTGAAAACAAAAAAAAGTACAAGAAATCAAAAAAGATCATTTTCACTTATTTATCATATACTTGCTTTCTTATTTATTGGAGGTTAGTGGTTCCCTAGTTTCGGGGGTGGGGTGAGGATGGTTATACCGTCAGAAACAATCAAGTATACAGATTTATATTTTCTTCGCTACACATATTTCTAGTACAAACCAAGGAAATGTTTACGAACCTAGTAATGTACATCATATTTTTATTTTGACCCCATATTTTATGTATTTTACCACATGTTTGTCTCTATAGGTAAGGCCTCATTCTTCTCGGAATAATAACATGTGGAAATTGAGAAAGGATTCCCACAAGCCCTTCCTTTGAACTTTCCCCAGGTGGGAGGCAGGGGAACAGCAGGCTGATATCTATTAGTTAGAACTCAGGCCAGCTGCCTTTACTTTAGGGGAAAAGAAATCAACTTAGATCCTTCTAGATGGAAACTTTGCCCTTTTGCTGCTGCCTTTCCTCTTAGAAAACAAGTTAAAAGGTACTGATGGCCAGGTTAATTGACTTACAAGTGTGTCCTTTTAATAAGTGTCATAAAGTATGTCAGGCTGCTGAAACTTGCTTTCAATGCGTTTTTTTAAAAACTGTTGTCAAGCAGATTAAAGTTTATTGTTCGCGTGTGCATTTGGTTTTCGGGGGGTAATGAAAGACACCGAATTGATATGCCATGCATCAAGAGAAAGGGGTTGTGTCCTTTGCTCTCTCTCAATGTGTCTTCCTTTCGGCTTGCCCTCGGAATGGTGACCCCAGCAGACCTCATCCAGCCTTTGACCTGTCCACTTGCAGAAGAGCCCTCACTGTCGCTGCATTCAGACATTCCAGAGGATGAAGAAAGTGGTTACCTGAGGAATGTTATTTCAGTGTCTATTCACTTTAAAATTGAATGTTTTAAATAAAATGACTTCCATAGGAATCTTCCACCCCACCTCTCCCCCACTTGAGGACTTAGGTCCTTTTAGAAATATTTTCCTTTGGTTTTAAATTGGCAGATGTTTAGTGTTCATGTCAAGCCAGCAGGACCCTCTTGTCCCTCAATTCTAAACTGACCTTTACAGCTCCACATTCCCCTGCAGGACTGTTTCACAAAAAGACCAAGAGTTTGGTAAACAGTCAAAATATGTGATTTTCCAATCATCCTTTTATTCTCCAAAATTCAAGAACATAGAATGTAGAGGGAAGTCTCAAAGTGGTCACTGACACGTCCACTACCCCCTTTCCCTGACCAGTTCCATGCACTGTTGTTTTGCAATGTGTAATCGTCAAGCATCCTTACTACGTTTCTACACATACAGTTTAAGCTGAAGCCTTAGCCTTCCCCTCAGGGCTCAAGTTGATATCAAAAGCATCCACACACAAGGAGCCTGCAGAGCTGACCTGGAGCAGGCAGAGGGTGAGGCAGCTTACCTTCTCCATCTCAGAAAAGTCTGTGGTCCAGCATCCCTTCCCTTCCTTCCTCACCTTTGCTGATGTGAAGAATGCCACAACAAAACAAAACCGATTTCAATCAGAGCTAGAAATACTGAATTTCTGCTTTAATGTCAGAAATACCATCACCTGAAATGTGATGTATTTGTCATTTTCTTGCCCGTCTTCTCACACTGGAATTTAAACTCCATGAAAATGTGAGCTTTGCAATACTCTATGCCTCTGGTGCTTGGCATAATTTAGACTTCAATAAATACTGGAGGGAAAAAATGAAGTTTATTTTTTTCATATGCTAATTATCTCTGAACAACTTCTTTTTTTTTTTTGTGCCTAATACTCTCATGTGAAGAGGTCTGATCCACACCTTCATGTTTGCTGGTGAAACCAGGGGGAGTATTTGAAAGCACACAGGGAAAGGTTTAAAGGTCACACAAGTGGCAGATTGCAGAGAGTGGCCGATTTCTCAGTGTTACTGAAGAAGACTGTCATTTTTTGAATGGTATGCAGGTCACATGAAGGGTAGGGATTAAAAAGCAAGCGGCTCAGTCACAATGCTGCCCATGGGCAGTAACAGAGACAGTGTAATCGGGAACAAGCTGCGGAGCAGAGAGGAGACCAATGGGAACAGGAGGAGAGAAGACAGGACCTGGCGTGTTTGTAAACATTAGAGAGCCTCTAAGGGACCGCTCTATACAGAACTAGGTAATGACATGAAATTGCAAGGAAAACCAAGAAGGCTAAATAAAGAGCTTTAAAATTAGCACCTTAGTGAGCACTGAAAATGTCTTATGTGTTTAAACTGACTCTGTGTTCTCCAAAGCCCTCACGCTTCCCCGTTTTCTTTCCTCTGGGGAGCTGCTGAGTATGTGAGTGTGCGGAAGGGCAACAAACACATCCAGGCTCCGTCTTCGGACTGTCATCTTCATGGACTGTGCCGAAGAAGGGCCTGCCTCTGCTTACAGAGTCATGCCTCGGGCCATACATTATAATTTGTCCCATCTCTACCACCTGGCTGTGTCTAAAAGCAACCCTATTCCTAGGCTGGTAGAATATTCTGGGAGCCCTAAATTAGCGTAGTACTCAACTTGGGATCAAGACAGTCTCGTCTTTGTTATGCTGTTTGTCCTAGTTTCCAAGCCAAGGGCTCTTCCCAGTTACCCCAACCTAGTCACTTGTTCCACTGTTTCTCATCCAAACCCTGTTTTCAGGAGTTTCTCCTTAGAGTCAACTGCAGCTTCGCAGCATCCCTGAAACTCATCAGCTGCCTCCTGTGACAGCCAGTCTCTCAGGGAGAAGCTGCGCTCACTCCTACCTCTGTCCCTTCACGCTCACATTGCCCTGGCCCGGAACACCTCCCACAGCCCTTCACTAGTGCAAACCCAAGGAACTGTTAGGGCCTTCTCTGATAAGCATCAGATTTTCTGGATCTCTCTGTTATTTACTTTCTATTTCTTACAGCAAGGGTCACAATTATATAGATCAGGGGTCCCCAAACTATGGCCCACGGGCCACATACGGCACCCTGAGGCCATTTATCCAGCCCCCACTGCACTTCCAGAAGAGGCACTTCTTTCATTGGTGGTCAGTGAGAGGAGCATAGTTCCCATTGAAATACCGGTCAGTTTGTTGATTTAAATTTACTTGTTCTTTATTTTAAATACTGTATTTGTTCCCGTTTTGTTTTTTTGTTTTTTTACTTTAAAATAAGATATGTGCAGTGTGCATAGGGATTTGCTCATAGTTTTTTTTAATAATTTTTTATTAATGTTAATGGGATGACATTAATAAATCAGGGTACATATATTCAAAGAAAACATGTCTAGGTTATCTTGTCATTAAATTATGTTGCATACCCCTCGCCCATAGTCAGATTGTCCTCCGTCACCCTCTGTCTAGTTCTCTGTGCCCCTCCCCCTCCCCCTAACTCTCTCCCTCCCTCCCTCTTGCGTCCTCCCTCCCCCCACCCCTGGTAACCATAGTCCGGCCCTCCAACGGTCTGAGGGACAGTGAACTGGCCCCCTGTGTAAAAAGTTTGGGGACCCCTGATATAGATTGTACACAATAGTTTTCCATTCCTGCAGACCTTTCTTAAAGTACTCTCTCCTGTGTCTCCCATAACAGCCGTGGAATGTAGGCTGGGCAGGGCTGGTATCTCCATTATGAATTACAGCCTCTTGGTGGGGAAGTGACTTGGTCAGCTTTAACACATGGATCTTCTGACCCTGGGTGGCGCTCATATTCTGCTCCACTCTATCTGCTTCTGATTCAGGAAGAGGTTGCAGTGTGGGTGGGCTTGGCTTTGGAATGGACGTGAAGAGGTAACTTCCAAGCAGGGCATGCAGAAATCACTAGATAAACCCAGGTGGGAGAGTAGCACAGACTGAGGAGAGGAAGTGAGTGAGCAGCCAGCTGCATGGTCTGAAAACAACAAGTGAGAGGGAGGGGCCTTCCTCTGGGCTCCTCCCTGTTCTTGCGGTGTGGTAAAATGAGGATTGAGGGATAAATTTAACCTTAAGTGCATGTTTGGGTATGCGTGTGTTCGGTGCACATACATGTCTAAGGTGGTATGGAATTCAGTGAGGGGTGACAGTGGGAAGGGTCCTAGGACAGCTATCCCTTCGGAAACTCTTCAGCTGTCTACAGCCTTGGGAGCAAAGCAGTCGGGGAACTAGCACTGGCCTTGGAACCAAAAGATCCCATTGCTTTTCAGCAGGATACTTGGGACTACCCAGCACTTAGCAACACCAGCTTCCTGAGACACACCCTTATGCCCATGAAATGAACGGGGCTAAATCACTATTTCAGCAGTACACACAATTAGAGGAGGGTTAAAAATAACACTGAGGTAGTACATTTGAAAGCACACTGTCGGCTAGAATTAGGTCTGTAAAAACAATATTTCATTTTCATAGTCAGAGCATCAACAGAAAACCATGATGGAAGAGCTGACACACACATATGTGAGCACACACATACACACAGACACACCCCCAGAGTGGACACTGTTCAAGTCCACAATCCCTTTCCCTAAGTGGGAATGTTGGTCCAACAAGTTTCTCGACCACCATGAGACCTACTCACAGATGCCATGAGGCCCTGGGGGCCATGCCCTTCAGGTTACCCACATTCTTCTCACTTCCCCCACAACCTTCCCCCCAACCTCCATAGGAAACAAAAAGCCCTGCTTATTGTTCCTTTCAGAACACAATCAACATAACCAATGGGAAGCCACATGAATAATTTAACCTCCCGGCAGGGACTGGACAGGATCGGAAGATGCAGCAGCTTCCCAAAATTAATAAAGGCTTTTATGAAGCCATAAAAAGCCATAATTCAATCATTTTAAAAAGGGCACCAAATGCAAGGCTTATTAAAGACTGAGTGTCGCTGAGGTGTACGCGGGAAGGCCAAGAACACTCACTCAGCAGCAAGGGCCCTGGTGCACGCCCACCCCCTCTGCTTGACAGGCAGACAACCTGACCCAAGCATTTAATAAGCAATATTTACTGATGATTTTTTCTTGGCTGCCTCAGTCAGGAGAAGAGGACCAATAAAGAGAATGATTGAAATAGTGAAGGGATTTTTTTTTTCTATTAACAGTAAGTAACTGCACTTGGAGTGGGAGAACCACCAATTTCTGGACATAAAATAAATTTTTTCTTTAATCTAGCCAAGCACTTACGGGGTGAATTTGTTCTAACCACCCATTCCTCTTTCAGTAACTTATACAGGGCAATTTATAAAACTTGCTTTCTCTGAGCCTCAGTTTCCTCACTCAGCAGGGCAGGGAGGACACCAGGTGTTTACTTCCAGATGAAATATTCCACAGTTTCAAGATATTATGCTCTCCTGGTCGCTGTCCGCAGTTGTTTGGCATGCACAGCCTGTTCATTTGGTTGGTCCATCTGTGACAACAAGTTCCCAGGATGAAATGGGGCCAGCCACACTGTACTCAGGACTCAGAACTCAAGACCAAGGTTGCGCCATCTGCGCAGTGCACAAAGATGGCTGCAAGAGGGAGCAAATGAGGCAAACAATAGGCTGCCTCCATGCAGAGAAAGAGGCACCTTTGGACAGATCTTCCATATGGAGGAAGAGGGTTTTCTGTTTGTTTGTTTGTAATTCACACAGTGGCATACTTGTGCCCTCACTGGCCCTGATCTGGTCAATCACTTTACTGGAACTCCATTCTACTCCCATTCCTTAGCCTTCAGAGTTTTCATGTAGTAAGTGTTTTTACTCTCTTATAATAAACTCGCTCATGGTGGCAAGGCTGACTTTTTGAGTGGCAAAGAGCAGGGGCAGGGGAAGGGGCCATAGTTAGACCATGACTCATTCTAACAAAAGAAATAAAAATCTCAGACCTCAAAGATCTTGGCAGGTTTGGTCCAAGCATGCCTCTCTCTGTTCCATTTCTGACTGCTACTTACTGGGACAAGTATCCCAGGGCTACCAGAGCACATTTTTAGGAAACAAAACATAAATAAATAACTAGCTACAAAGCCAGGGTGGACTCTCAATGGCTTGTCTGACCACATAGCTTCTGTGTGCTTTGTTCTTCTAGCTGCCTTTCCAAAGCACAAGGGGAGGTGTCTTTGGGCACCACATGTACTAAGTGATCTTCCCATTTGCCTAACCTCAAGTGACAAAGTGCTGGTCTTCATATATCACAGTCTTTCCCAGCAAGGATTAGGTCACACTGGGCCGAGGTTTTACTAATGAGATCATGCATAATCAATAAGGGTCAGCTGACATCTTGTCAACTCCATCACTGTCACCAGTGGGGCTGAGGTAAGGCAATGAGGAGGGGAGACCTGTCGGCTACCTGGAATCTGAACAGATGGGCAGCACTGGAAGGAGCAGCTCCCTCCAATGCTGCCTGAACCTTATTAGCAGAGGAGAAAGGTTCATGCATTCATTCATTTATTCAGCCTTTCCTTTGTCCATTGCACAGATAGTTATTAATGTGTCAGGTCATGTCAGTGCTGCTCTCAGAGTAGAGGATGACACAGAGAAGGACCCCAAGTATTTGAAGCTTCCCTGGATCCTCTCCATTCTACTGGATGACAAGAAAGAGAAAATGAAAGCAAGAAGGAGCAAGAAAAATAAACAACAACAAAGAAAAAGAAAAGGAAGGTAAAGGAAAGAAAGAGGAAAAGAATGAATAATCTCAGATAATGTTAATTTATATACACAATGTTAACATAGGGTGATATGAAGTAGAAAGACTCAAAACTTAGGTTTGAGAAATCAAAAAGAGTCCATGGACACATCTCTCTTTAACCAGTCACACACTCTGTTTAGGGCTCTTATCAGTCCCAGTCTAACTTTTTGTGATTCTGAACAGAGGGATACAATCCAGTTTACTCACATTAATGGCCTAGTTTGTCATTGGATCTATGAAGCCTGTAATAGACAATGATATCATTTTTTAATATAAAATTTAAATCTGACCCTCATCAATTACATCAAATTCTCAGACTGTTTTATTGGATAGTCAGAGGTATTATGTTCATGAATATACATACAGTTAACCCTGAACAATGTGTGGATTAGACACACCGACCCCCATGTAGTCAAAAATCTGCATATAAATTTTGACTCCCCTCAAAACTCAGCTATTCCTTGGTATCCAGAGGGTGGTTTTTTCCAGGACTTGCACAGATACCAAACTCCACTTATGCTCCATTTCCTTATAAAAATGGCATAAGACAATGCATATAGTTGGCCGTTTGCACACACAGATTCCCAACAGTGGATCGAAAATATTACTGTCTTTGATCTGCTGTTGGTGGAATCCACAGATGTGAAACCTGAGCATAGAGAGGGTTGACAATATATTTACTGAAAAAAAAAAATCTACGTATAAGTGGATCAGTGCAGATGTAACCCCTGTTGTTCAAAGGTCAACTCTATGTGGGTAGATGTATATCCATGTACACATATTTTTTCCTTTTTAAAAAAAATGATGTGTTTCTATTTGATAATTCAAAGCACAAAATAAAGTCAAATTTCTTAGAAAGTTTTAAATATTAACAAGAAATCCCAATTTTTCTTAATAATGAAATGCCTATTTTTTCTCCTCAAACCAGTTTCATTTGTACTCTTATATTCAAGTGACTCATTTTATCCAAACTGCAATGAGTTCCAGTGTGAGAGAGAAAAGACCAGTGACATTTCTCTTCTCACCATTAATACATAACTCTTATTATCACTCATTCAGGCTGTTGGTGGATGAAGTTCCTTACAGTGATAGGGCTGACCCCATTTTCTTGTTGGCTATTGCCCAGGCTCGCTCTCAGCTCCTAGAAGCCATTCTCAGGTCCTACTCACATGGCTCCCTTTGTGTGGCATCTGCTTCTTCAAGGTCAGCAGGAAACTTTCTCTCTGCTCTGTTATAACAGAGTCTTATCTAAGGAAACATAATCATGGGAGTAACTACCCCATCACCTTTGTGAGGTAATGTAACCCAGTAAAGATAATGACTCCCCATCACATTCATAGGTCCTACCTACCCTCAAAGGGAGAGAATTATGCACAGCATGTGCAACAGAGGGTCTGGAATCTTGAGGACATCTTAGAATTCTCCCTATCACATATACACACACAGTATTGTCAATATGTAAGTTACAAATCAATACATTTTCACAAATTAAATAACCTACTGACACCTAAACCAAAAGGGAAAACAAAGGCAAGAGTGTTAGCAGCACCCCTGAAGCTCATTTCTTATTTTCTCCGTTTTCTACTACGGCCGCCACCCACAGGGGAAGTGGCTGCCATCTTGACCTGGAACAAAATGTATCAGTGCAGCCGTTTTCTTTGTTTGTGCAGGTAAATACATACATAAATTGAATCATACAATATGGACTCTTTATTTCTGGCTTCTTTTGCTCATCAGTTCACTACTGTACAGCTTTTTGTTTTCTTTGTTTTTGTTTTTGTTTTTTTTTCTTTTGGAGGGTCTCGTAGGTTTATATTTAATTTTTTTTCAATTACAGTTTACATTCAATATTATTTTGTATTAGTTTCAGGTATATAGCATAGTGGTTAGACAATCATATGCTTTATAAAATTTTCCCCTGATATTTCCTGTACCTACCTGGCACTAGACATAGTTATTATAATGCTATTGACTAGGCTGTCCTTTATATCACCATGATGTACAGTTTTCCACTGTATAAGTATCTCTACCCTACTGTTGATGGATTTAAGTGTCGGTCTTGGAGCTAACACACTGTTGCTATGAATACTCCAGAATATGATTGTTGGTGGATATTTAAGTACAACTTCTAAGTTGCACTTCCTTGGATGTTATCTCAATTTTCCTCCTGTGACCTAAGACTAGTTACTTATTTTCTAGGTTTCCTTTCCTAATCTGTAAAATACAGACTACACTACCTTTTCATAAAGTTGTGTGTGGGTGGGAAGGGGAAGGTGGGCTAAATCAACTCAATGAAAATGCATTTACATAGACACTGAAGATATAGCAGCCAACACAACACACAAAATTTATGTCATTATGGAGAAACATCAAATAGCATAAATGGGAGGTACCAGGTGAGAGAAGATAGAAAAAGCATGAACACAAAATAAAATATGATTATAAGAAATACATATAGAACATTAGATAAGTGCTGTGGGAAAAGATGAATCAAGAAAAGAGGGTCCTGGAGTGCTGGAGAAAGATGATGTTTGATTAGTTTGTTAGATATCTTCTCACTAAGAAGATGATATTTGGGCAAATACCTAAATGAAGAAAGAATATTTCTGGGAAATGAGCATTCTGGGCAGAGACCCAGAGACAGGGATGTTTGAGGAATAGAAAAAAAGGCCAGAGAAGGATACAGGAGGAGATAGGAAAAATAAGAGGATGCCAAGTGGTAAGAGTAGAGATTGAATGGGGTCTTGTGAGTCCCAGGAACAGTCTTCCTCTGACAGAGGTGAGGAGCCACTGGAGAGTGTGTGCAGAAAAAAATACATTTTAATAGCACCAGAAGATGCTCTCAAGAGAATACACTACATGGGGCATAAAAGAGAGAGAGAGAGATAATTATGGGAATGAGAAAGATATAAAAAGCAGGCATTTAGACTCATTAGCATGTGTGGATGTGTTGAGTGTGTACATGTGTGAGAGAGCTTATCCTATGAACATAAACCACAAAAGTTAATATTGGGAAAGGTTTCCAGAGGAGTTAGGACTTTGGCTGAAGCCTATCATCATTTTCTTTCTCATTTGAACTGTAATGCACTATAGTCAAGAGATTTGTTCATTGCATGCTTCTATGGTGTGATTCCTCCAGAAGTGACCAGTTTTCTACACAAGGGGAAAATGGTTTTTAGTTAATAACCATAACCTAATGTGTTAACATTAGATTAGATTAGATTAGATTATTTAGATGGTAATCGAAATATTATTTTCATTGTCAATTTCTACATCATCCCATGATTTCCAATTGTGTGAAAACATCAAGAATGTAATGGAAGGATTTTTTCAATAGATTTTTGTTTGAGAACTTTGGGTGGGGTAATGTAACTTCATGTGTTTCTATGAGTGTTAGCTATCCTTCTTCTATGGCTAGCCCACTCAGTTAACACACTGAACTTTTCAGATAGTTGAAAATACAACTTATTATTTGCACTTACCATCTCCTGTCTTTTTGGTCTGATTTTGAATCCTAAGATTATATTAGGATGACTGTAGCTAATATGCAATCTTTACATGTGTCAACTAAACATGATATTTTCTGGCTTTTCATAGTAGTAGATTTTTATGACTACTATTGATAATGTCCTACTTGGTTCAATTTATGGCATATTTTGCATACTTAAAACTAGACTTTTTAAGAAGTACATGAACTTTTTGAGATGCTTTTTTTTCCCTACATATACCCTGAAGAAGTCTTCTTAGCTTATGATCAGTTAACCCTAGATGTTTGCTGATTTCATTCTCATAGGAAAGATTTGGTTCCACCCCAAGAAAATCTGAAACAGTTACTACTTGCCTCTGTTGCTAAAAACAGAGTATAAAGGGAGCTTCTCTCACACAACATGTGTGCACAGTGTGTACAGTGATTCCAGATTTCATGCTCTGTCCTTCCAAAAATTTAAATTTCTTTTTACATTAATGCTCTCTCCTTTAATTAAGCATAACTGGGGAAAATTTTTTAGAAAGTTTTTTATCTCCTCTCTATCTCAAGCACACCTAGCCTCATGCCAGTAGTCTGAGATCACTCATCATTACCATCTATCATTTTGTGTGTGGGGGGCAGAGACAAGGAGAGTCAGAGAGAGGGAAAGATAGGGACAGACAGACAGGAAGGGGGAGAGATGAGAAACATCAATTCTTCATTGCAGTTCCTTAGTTGTTCATTGATTACTTTCTCATATGTGCCTTGACCGGGGGGCTACAGCAGACCGAGTGACCCCTTGCTCGAGCCAGCGACCTTGGGTTCTCACTGGTGAGCCTTGCTCAAACCAGATGAGCCCGCGCTCATGCTGGCAACCTCGGGGTCTCAAACCTGGGTCCTCCACATCCCAGTTTGATGCTCTATCCACTGCGCCACTGCCTGGTCAGGCTCCATCTATCATTTATTTTAGTCTAGGCCATCTTGGTGGAGGGCGTATGTCTGTACACATTTGCTTTTGCAGACCTCATGCCCTTTCATGTCCAGTTGATCCTAGTCAATCAGCATCCATGTGTGTGCTGCATATATCTTCCTTGTAGTTTCACAGTCTGTCAGTCACTTGTCATAAGCAAACTGGCATTCAACCTCAAAAGGTCTGGCCGCTGAGTGACTCCTCTGACAGTGTCACGGTTTCCCTAAAGGCCTTTACTCCACTGAAGCCTTAACATATCAACACTGAGCCCACCAGGCCGGTCCTACAACCTCATGGAGATAGCGCTTTTGTGGAACACGCCATTCAGGAGTCTAGCCCACTATAACAAGGAGTGGAGAACTGGTATATGTGAACTGGCAACTGCACAATGACGTCTTCCCCCCACAAAGTCAGAAGTAAAACCTGCCCAGCTCGCAGGCTCCAGTCAGTGTTGGAATGACAAACTACTTCTAAAAAAGTCATAGTATAATAATTTTGTGAAATTAATTCATAATGAATTTTAAAAATCAATTTCAATTTTTAATCTTAGTGATATTATTGTGGCATGCAATTGATTTTTTTAAGTCCATCAGCCAAGAACTGATGAGTTCTAGAATAATTATGTCACACCTAGAGGAGAATTCTGCATGGAGAGCCACATTTTGAGAGGGACAAGGAAAATGCAGCAAATCCTCAGAGTAGAGGACTTTAAAACCAGATAAAACAATGAACAAGGAGATAAAAGAGCTTAGAGAAAGAGAAGAAGTCTATGAAGTCTTATTCAAATCTATAAGGCTACCATTTGGAAGAAATTTGTTTTACTTTATTTCAAAACAAGAATTCATTCATTCATTGATCTGAGATTGATAATCACCTAATAGTCACCAAGCAATTATCTAGGTACTTGGATTAAATCAGAGAAAAGAAAAAAAGTAAAGTCCTGCACTAGTGACATTCACCTTTTATCACAAGGAAATATCTAAAAATGGTAAACATGATACATAAGAATTATGCAGTATTTGAGAAAGTAAGTGCGAAAAAGATAAAAAGCAGGGGGACAAAGGAGATAGGATTCTTAGAGGGGTCTAGTGAATGGTGCACTTTTAAATAGGGTCCTCAGCGTGGGCCTCACTGAGAAGGTGAGGTATGGGAAAAGTCCATAGGAGATTAGTTAGACACATGGGTCTCTGGGGGTGAGAAGTCAGGCAGAGCAAAGAGAGACAGTGCAGTGCCATGAGCAGGACTGTGCCTGCCGCACGGATGGAACAGAGGAGGGTTGGCGTGGCTGGGCATACTAAGTGAGGGGAAGAGCAGGAAGAAAGGCCGGGGGTGTAGGAAACGACTTAGGCCTTCTAAGCCAACGTAAGGACTTTGAACCTCAGTGATGTGAAGAGCCATGAGGAGCCACTAGCAGGATTTTGAGCCATAACCTAACATATGCCATTAGAATCATTCTTGATGCTGACTAGACTATACAGAGACAAAAGAAGACCATTCAGGAGCTTTGGCAGAAACCAGGGAAACAATGGGTGTTGACTCACACCAGATGGTCATGATGGCCATGGTGGATTGGCTATGGTATGTAAAACCAAAAAGAGCAAGAATGCTCTGAATGATTAAAAATAGATTGCAGGGCAGAAGCAGTAGAATTGCAACAAGTTTGTAAGAAAACTCAGGTCTCCTAGACCATTATTAAAATAACTCTTTGAAAAAAGCCAAATGCTATATCATATTCTAAAAGTACCAATAACAGTAAAACATGAACACTTTCCTCAAGGAGAGCATATCTTTTAGGAGAGAAAAATAAATCAATAATTTTAATGTAATGTGGTAGTGGAATAAAAAAAATGGCATATAGCCCCAAATAAGCAAATACAACTATATATTCACTGTAGGAGCTTAGACATTTTAATAAATACCCGTGTCTCTGTTGACTCATTTGTAAAGTGTGAAAAATAACATTTTCCGTCTTGTGTACTTGTAAGAACCAAATGATATAATGAGTGTACAAAACCTAGCACTCACCCCCTCCCTGAAGTCATTGCTGTCTTTCCCCAACCCCGTCCATGCCCCACACCTATCCAGAGCAAGCCCACCGGTCCCCAAACCTGGCCCACTCTATTTTTAACTTCCTCATTTTTCACTATGGAAACCTCTTTACATAGATTTTCTTACTAGCTCATTGCTACATGTGAAACCTGGTTGGCCTCTGATAGTGCTGCTTCTTTGGAACCATTTCATAACTGACACTGCTCTTTGTCTCAGTTGCCCAAATAGGAGTTGTTTAATCAGCTTATTTACTCTGACATGAGACTGAAAAAAACTTATAAAAAACTATCATCATTTTTCTTCAGAACATCTCCCACTCCCAGTATTCTTTGCCGATGGCCTGTAACCCCCAGAAGACACTAGCTCTTCATTAACACCTTCAGCACATGATCCTTCACCCCTAGATGGAGTGGCCCTAGACAGCGTCAACTGTGCCTCTCCTCACCTTTTTTTCATGGGGCTTTGCACATCATAGGTAGTCCCTACACATATGTTGAATAAATGGATCTTAAAATTCAAAGCCTTTGGATTCATCTTGGGTGGTCTCAGGATTTATATTAGGGACTCTACTTGACTTCTTAGCTGCATTATTTGATTTTGCTGGTTTTAAAGGGCATTATTTCAAGTCTATTTCTCCTTCACATGTCTTAAAGTATATATTGGTCCAACAAAAAGACCTTGAATTTTAAAACTCTCTGAGGGTATGTAACATTTGTACTCAAGTTAAAGGAAAAATAAAGCAAAAGCAAATCAAAATGGGCATTTCTCATCCCCTCATGAACTGCGGTTCTGAGAGCACTTTGTTACACGTCAGACTCCACTGGATGGTAGTTGCACTCTGGAATCTGTAAGGAGAGAGCTGTCTAGGACACAGTGCCAGAAGGTCCTGTTTTCCATCTCACTGGTTAGAAACAAGTCACTCCTGACTGGGAGTAGAATGATCTTCACAGACTATCAAAACTCACAAAACCAGTAAAATGAGAATAAACAAGAATGATTTTCAATGCCAAGACTGAATTCTTCCAATGTTAAACATCATCCTTCACAATGAAGCTTTCTTTAATTGTTCTTCTCTCTAAACTCCAGCATCTCATTGTGCTTTTCCTAACTTCAGTGTTTTTAATATTGCTTTGCCCATGCCTAGCCTTGCCTGTGACATTTGAGTCATCTGTTTAAGGCACAGATCTGGGAGGGTAAGCAGTGCAGTCATGGCTTGGGCATTTCTCTTATCTTGACAGCACATTGGTCTGGGGAATTCCATTCTGCTTTTGCATGAATGCTTGGCACATCTGTCCATTCCAAGATTACCTTCCTAGTATAAAACCCAAAAATATTCCTCCCGGGCCCTTCCACTGGACACCTCTGCTCACTGTCCAGGTTCAATCAAGGGTGAAGACATTAGCTATCAGTCAGTCTCTCCTTTTCATGATCTCAGATCTTAAATATTGTACTCCAAAAATGGGGATCATCATTTTGACTTGTACATTTCAACAGAGGATTCTTTGTACAACTGGAGAGCAATTTCTACTAACAGACTTCCAGATCCCCACCTGCTCTAAGCATGTTCTCCATTTCTCTAAAATCTGAGCTTCCCCATATATTTGCAGCATATCCCATAGCTTTTCTATATTCTAACATCAAGTTCTCTCTTTGTGTAAGTTAGCTGAGTTGTTTTCTTTTCTTTTTCTCTTGGTTTCCTTGCAACCAAAGAACCCTAACTGCTACAGAGCAGTAAGGATGCCTTTTTAATTATGACCTCCACAGGCTCTGGACCCAGGGGGCATTGTATAAATGTTTATTTTATGAGTGAATGAATAAGTTATTTTAGTACAAGAGAAAAGATGAGACAACATAAATGAGATTCGGATGGAGCTGAAAATGGACCCTGCCTTGTCCTTATTTCCTTTGAAAACATTTTCTCTCCTCCCTGTTAGTTTTTTCCTGCCCTGGTTTCTGGTTTTCAGTTGTAATTTGCTTTAAAGATAATGCTGCCATGTTTCTTTGAACTGAAACTATCTGGCAATTTATGGCCAAATTTAAGTTTGGCATAACAGGCTTAATGTTCGGCTTTCCATCTGTATTCTGTGCTTGGCAAAAACCCAGAGAAACTTGGGATTTTATGCTCCTGAATTTTATAAACCAGTAAACACAAAGGTATTGGAATTGTATATCTTAGCATGAAACATTTTATCTTGTGCATAAGAAATATCAAATTGGACTGTGGTGTCGGCAGCTAAGGAATTTGTGCTGCTTCCTACCTTTAAAAATGTTCTTATTTAAGAACCAATGTCTGTGCAAAGTGATGATAAAACAAAAAACTGCAATTTACTTTGTTCAGTGTTCCCAGGATGTCAAGCTATTTTCCCATGGAGTCTATCTTGTTATCTTCTCCAGAGCACAAGCTGGTCAAGGTGGTGGCCATTATCCCATTTTATAGAGAGATACAACAGAGCCCCACAGAACTGAAGAGATTATGAAGGTCAAACAGCTGGTAAATGCAAAGCCATGACCAGAATTTAGTTTTCTCTTGTGCTGATCATCAAATGTAAAGTTAATTCATTCTTTGATTCTTTCTAATACTCATCCAACAGAGATGTTCTGTTGCATACTTCTTCACCAACCATATACCAGATATGTTACAGGCTCTGGGGATAGTGCTGTGAACGAAAGATGAGTCCCTGAGCTTAGTCTAATGTAAACACAGCTGAATATGTGACTAGTTCCTAATATCTGGAAATTTGCTCTATCCTTTAGAATCCTCAACCATGTCTATCCTAACAATGGATAACATTGGTCTTGAGTGTGATGATGTTACGCATACTAAGAAAAATTATGCTAAAGGCCAGTTTCCTATTGTGTGCATTTCTTTATCAAATATCAAATACCTTTATCCTCTGAAAGAATGCTAACTTCCATGCCACTAAAAACATGTGGACTCTCTGAAGCTTTCTTTCAGTGACTAGAAATAATATCAATTTTTGCTATCACCATTCCCACCAGATCAATGTCCATGCCAGGACAAGCTGTCCTCTGTGTGGTCCAAGAGCCAGCCTTACCCTTGCTTAACCCCGATACCTGATTATAACAACCCAATGTGGGGTTAAGAAACAACCTCAAGTAGAGAAATCCTGAATTAGAAGCAAAATGTAATAAATATGCAAATCTCTCCTTCAGAAGCCTTGTTTCAGGCCATCTAATAATGTCTCCATCTTTCTTCATGTGTTATTCTCTCCACTGAAGGGGGGTGGAGGCTGCTTCCAGAGCGGCGCTGCTCTGTCTTCCTACCTGTTTACATTCACGATATGGCTGCCTAGGGAACCCTGCAGAAAATAATGCTTGTGTGAGCCATTTAGTTGACTACATGTCAAAAAGTAATTTGAATCAAAGAGTCACTAACTTAATTGATGGTGATGGCTCCATCCAAAAACAACCAAAGAAATTGATGTTGTGCAAATTGCACATATATTGCTCTTGAATTTGTGAGCATATTCTAGTTTGCCTTGACAGGATTCAAATTATCTTTCGGACAGCTCGACACATTACTTAAGATGTGCCTGTATGTGAATTTTAGCTGCTAAAGGGGGCAATAACAACCTTCCTGTGAAATTAATTTCCATGACTCCAACTTCATCTTGCTCTTTCTTTTATTCATTCCCTGTACATATCCCTTCTATTCCTCTACAATTTGTGCTTTAACTTCTAAGTCATTCTAGTCACCATGGAACACAGACCTACTACTGTCTTTGCAGACCCTATAGAGACCTAAGGTCTTAAGGAATAGAGTATGAAGCACCATAGTCAATAAAATAAATTTAAATTATTCTGATACATTTTCTTCAGTGGCACTGGGCTCAATTTTTGACTTGTCATTGGGTCCTTTTAGAGGAGGGGGGATCTTGAGCAGTACAGTGTAATTTCCAAATCAGCTTATACCCCTGCAAGAACCAGAATTTAGACCCCGAGCTGAGGAGGGCAGTCCAGCAGCCATTTCCCCAAAGTGGTGGTGGTGTAGGTCAGAGGATTTAGGCAGAATGAGAAACATAGATTGAAGCATATCAAGTTATCTGCATAAGAACATAAGACCCCCAAACACAATTCTCACCAGCTGTGCTGTCCTAGCATTTTTGGTGCTGGTTAACCACCCTGTTATTATATGAAGATTATAGATCCAATGATCTTGAGTTCACTTATACTCTGGGTGATTTCTGCTTTAGCAGTCCCTGAAATAATTCCTCTATTTTCATCAGTCCTCAAGTATAAAATGGTTAAAAGCCACTGAGTTAGACTGCTCTAAACCTCACATATATTCTATGATCCCCCCGAATTATCAATTTTTCAACAACTGAACCACTGCAGTTTGGGGCTGCTCCATTTTAGCCTGTTATTTGGTCAGTACTACTAACCACTTATCCACAATCAATTCATTTGATACTCTTATTGTTTATCATATGAACAGCTTTCCAGACAATTCCTACCCCGAGTCATCACTACCGCAATTCCCAGTAGGATTGCCTGTCCTTTATTTACACTATATTTGTGCATAGTTCACGGACGTAGGGATATATATAATTCAGTTAGAACTAAATCATAATAAAATTCTCTTATTAAAGAAGACAAAGTAACTATCATTTCAGCATTTCTTTGATTCATCTGGCCATTTAAACAAGTACTTCCCAGGCTTTAATGTGCATATTAATCATCTGGGATCTTGGTAAAATGCAGATTCCTATTCAGCGAGTTTGGGTAAGGGCCAAAGATTTTAACAGGTTCCCAAATGATGTCAAAGCTGCTAGTCTGTAGACTACAAGGTCTATACACTATCTGATATTAATTTTAATTTTCCTTGGCGGTGTCTCCCTTAGTATTCTATTCTCATTTTATAACAAATGCCTCTAATTACCCAGATATTATAATTGTGAGGTAATCCAAAATAAATGCTATTTTTCCTTTATATAAAATTTCTTGGACATGTGTATTTTTTAATCAAGTTGTTGTTTGTTCCTATCCAGTTGCGCTTACATAGTGATTATAAACAATTATCCATCTCACTGCATAATACAACACACTTCATACAATACACTGAAGAAAATATTTGAAAACCCTTTAGCAAAGCCATTTTCCTATGCATTAAATGACATTTAAATGTCTGAAAACAATCTAATGAAAAGAGCACCTTGCGTGCTAGGTGAAAAGTCAAATTGATGTGAGTATTTGAATTGACTCGGCACCATTTAATTTTGTCCTGTACACAGGTGCACTCCTGCTTGCACCAGCCCTTCAGTCCTGCCTGTTCCCATGAGTAAAGGAGGGAAATCGGAATCCTCTCAGCCTCCTCTCCACACGGGTGCTGGGTGCTGCTGCTGCCCGCTGACACCCATATGCCTGCTCTGACCGCGGGTGCATGTGACCTCCCCGGCCACAGCCTCAGATCAACCCTCCTTCCACACCACCCCTTGGGACAGCTTTCTTCATCCTGCCTGTTGGCCCTCCTGCTTCACCCTCTCACTCTGTTGTGTACCTGTTCAGTGGGGAACGGGCTAGGTAGGGGTTGGAGAGCGATGCCTGAAAAGCAAAGGGGCTTAAAAAGAAATGACCAAATGTCCAAAAAGTAGCAAGCCATATGCTTTGTGTGACTTTACACAAAGCAGCCCCACAGCTACACAAAACAAACAGAGCCTCTGCCTCTGAAAACTCGTCTTTCATTTCCAAGAAATTTTGATGGAAAAAATGAAACCCATTGTGCCTTTTCTCTTTCAAGTGACATCTCCCAAGCACAATTTGCTGTTTTGCCGGTTTTGCTGCCAGTGAAAAATGCCAAGCGCAGATCTAGTCTGTGCACTTTTGAGGCATAAGACCTTTTGCTGGCTGTAACAACACCACCACAAAGCAAAACCCATCTTTTCTGCCACTGTCAGCAGACGAGGGCTGTAAAAACAGGAAAGGTTTGCATAAGAAAGTGTCCAAATGTTAATCCATTTTTATAACTGTACTTGACCCCTAACTTTTTATAAGCTTCTGAAATACAGAGATAACTCTTTGCTTACTCGTTTCACCACCCGTTACAAAAGAAAGGTAGCCTAGAAGCAGGGAATTATCTGAAGTCACAATGAAAGTGGCACTCCTATGCCTTCCCTGGCCACTCTCTCCAGGGCAGGGAGGCAGTGGCACAGAACAGAGGCCCAGAAGTCTGGGGAAAGGGGACCCAGCCACAGTGTTAGGCGACCTAGGTGCGGCCTTCAGACGCTCAGCCTCATCACTTGTGAAATTAACTCAAAGGCTCTTAAAAATGTGAAAACCCTTTTCTTCTAGAAATGAAATCAGAAATTTTGTCTTTTAGCTAAGGCCAGAACAAGACTATACATTAAGTACAAAAATAGCTGTTCCTCAGAAATCTCTCCCTAATTATGATCAAATCAAACCTGAGTCCATATTTATCCCTGCTGACATGGAAATGAGCAAATTTTATTTCTTGGCCTCCTGAAAGATTTTTCTAAACTTCTTCTACATTAATAGAAAGGGTCCGTGACAAAGCCTCTAATTCATAATCAATCTTAAAAACAGTTAAGGAATTGTAAATTACAAAATTTAAAACCAGTTCTTATTTTATCACAGCTATGTACAGAAAGAAATAAGCTGTTAGAAGACAAAGAGATCAAAATATAGAGGTTTTCTTTTCTTTTTTTTTTTTTTTTTCTGAAGCTGGAAATGGGGAGAGAAAGTCAGACTCCTGCATGCGCCCGACCAGGATCCACCCAGCACGCCCACCAGGGGCGACGCTCTGCCCCTCCAGGGCGTAGCTCTGTTGCAACCAGAGCCACTCCAGCGACTGGGGCAGAGGCCAAGGAGCCAGCCCCAGCGCCCGGGCCATCTTTGCTCCAATGGAGCCTCGCTGCGGGAGGGGAAGAGAGAGACAGAGAGGAAGGAGGGGGGGGTGGCGAAGCAAATGGGCGCTTCTCCTGTGTGCCCTGGCCGGGAATCGAACTCGGGACTTCTGCACGCCAGGCCGACACTCCACCACTGAGCCAACCGGCCAGGGCCTAGAGGTTTTCTAATACTTCCTGATATGTTAGTATTTTGTGGTTTTTAAGTAGCAGTAATTTTTAATTGAGACCAATGAACAGTTGGGGAAGAGTAGACATGTACCCATTGGAATATCAGAACCTCTGGTGTTAAGGGTTGATGAAAAAGAGCTTTCAAAATGCATCCCCTCTGCATAACCTGTGGTGGAACAGTGGATAAAGCATTGATCTAGAATGCTGAGCCCACAGGCTCAAAACCCCAGACATGTCTGGTCAAGGCACATACGAGTAGCAACTACTATGAGTTGATGCTTCCAGTCTCCCACAACATCTCTCTCTCTTTTTCTAAAATCAATAAGTAAAATCTTTAAAAATTATTATTTTTTAAAAATGCTTCCTGGGCCTGGCTGGTTGGCTCAGTGGACTGTCATTAGGATTGTCAGCCCAGCATATGGACTACACAGGTTTGATTCCCGGTCAGACCACACAGGAGAAGCAACCATCTGCTTCTCTCCTTCTTTCTCTCCCCCTTCTTTTCCTCTTCCCTTCCTGTAGCGAGTGGCTCTATTGGTTCAAGCATGGCCCCAAGCACTGAGAATAGCTTGGCTGATTCAAGCATTGGCACCAGACAGAGGGTTGCCAGGTGGATCCTTGTCAGGGCTCATTCAGGAGTCTGTCTTAATATCTTCTCTTCTTTTACTTAAAAAATAAAAAAATAAAAATAAATAAATAAATAATACTTTTTTTTTAAAGCATCTCCTTTGAAACTCTGAAAAGTGCCCTCCATCCTAGCAAGATGACACAGAGAAAGACATGCAGTCCCAGAGGAGTATGAGGAGTACGTGAAGTGTGTCTGAGGAGTGGAGGTGGGGGAAAAGTGTAAGAGAGGGGAAGACCTCAGAGTGTGCTTATTAAAAAACAAGACAGTATATCTATCTGACTCATTCACAATTCAGAGGCTTCAAATAAAAAAAAAGGCAAAAGAATTTTATTTTTTAAATTATATTTGTCAGGTTTTCATAGAGGTGCTTTTTAATATCATGAATTATATTTGGTCATAGGTGAGGAAGTTGCCAAGCCTTGAAGTGCGGGGGACCCAATTTCACCCAGAAAGGACAGGAGGAGGCTCGGAGAGGTTGGGAGCTCTCCGTGGTCCTGAGTCAGAATGCAGTCAAGTGAACAGCCTGCCCCTACTGGCCTGGGGCAGCACATGCAACACAATGCCACTGAGGCTCACAGAAATTCTTTAATCTGCAAATGGATGAATGTAAGCACATGGATTAAAACTGGTGTATTTGCTCCACAGAGACGTGTGTGTGTGTGTGTGTGTGTGTGTGTGTGTGTGTGTGTGTGTGTGTGTGTGTGTGTGTATGTACTGATATATAAAGGGTTGAAAGAAAAAAATAGAAGAGAAATAGAATCTAAAATAAAAAAATAAAGTATCAGGAAAGGGACAAAAGATTAAGCACAGGCTTGTTCAACAAATCTCCAATACTAGGTCTCAGAGGAACCTGTTGAAATGTGAAAGAAGTAGTTTTCTGTTAAAACAGAGGAAGAGTTACATTAAAAAACTCAGCAGGCTCTAAACTCTTACCCTGGAGAGGAAGAAGCAAAGGAAAATATACTTCATTTTTAGAAATATTTACACAAATTCAGTAATGTTGGCCACTCTCTGGGTTGATAATGGAAGATGTACCTTTGGAAGTTTTGGTCCTAATCATTTTATGTTGATATCTGGGAAAATAAAGTTGCAAATGCCGATCATATCAATTTATAAACAAGTCTGGGCTAGACTGAACATGAAAATGACTCTGGAAGGTTTTCTCATATATTGTTAAATTTTCGATCAAAGGTGACAAGCTCCTCTTTTGCTGTTGAAACAAATCCATAAAGCATGCAAACCAGCCCAGTCAGGAAACACACTTCCCCAACAAATACAACCTCTATGACATTCCCCAAGCCCTTTTAGATTAAAAATCCATTTTCAAATCCTCTAACCACTGTCACTCTGGATCTTGGGAATCACGTCACACACAAGAGGTCATTTGCAAGCAGACTTGAGTCTTTGTAGAGTTGTTCATTCATTGGAGATGAGTCAAGATTGCTCGTGCAATATAATGATTCTGGGGCAGGGGTCAAAAGGGGAGGCTTTGTGTTTTATTAGAAAGGAGGCAAGCACAGGGCCAGTTTTTTTACTTTAGGTCTAACCAGGCCCAGGATACTGTGTTCAGTCCTGGAAACAATATTTTGAATGCTTAACTGAGTTATTAAAGTTCCTTCAAAATTAAATGTTTGGGGCCTGACCTGCGATGGTGCAGTGGGTAAAGCGTCAACCTGGAACACTGAGGTCACCAATTTGAAACCCCAGGCTTGCCTGGTCAAGGAACATATGGGAGTTGATGCTTCCTGCTCCTCCCCCCTTCTCTCTCTCTATCTCTCTGTCCCCTCTCTCTAAAATGAATAAATAAAATCTTAAAAAAAAGGTTTTAACAAAAAAAAAATTAAATATTATGAACTGGGGAAGAACATGGAACTATATTAACCTGAGGATGGGGAGAAGAAGAAGCAACACAGTTAAAACCAGACATGAGACTGACCAGGTGGAGGCACAGTGGATAGAGCATTGGACTGGGACACGGTGGACACAGATTCAAAACCCCGAAGTCACAGGCTTGAGCATGGGCTCATCTGGTTTGAGTGTGGGCTCATCTGGCTTGAGCGTGGGCTCATCAGCTTGAACACGGCGTCACTGGCTTGAATGTGGGATCATAGACATGACCCCATGGTTGCTGGCTTGAGCCCAAAGGTTACTCACTTGAAGTCCAAGGTCACTGGCTTGAGCCCAAGGTTTTTGGCTTGAGCAAGGAGTCACTCACTCTACTATAGCCCCTGGTCAAGGTACATATGAGAAAGCAGTCAATGAACAACTAAGGAGCCCCAACAAAGAATTGATGTTTTTCATCTCTCTCCCTTCTGATCTGTCTGTCCCTATCTATCCTCTCTGTCTGACTCTGTCACAAAGACAAACCCAGACATCAGCTGAATTCTACCACAAACCCTCTCTGCAACCTTCTCATGAACACAAATGATCCTTATTTAGATCATTCTTTCAATCTGATACATGATAAATATGAAGAACCCTCAAATTCCAAGCTCTAATCTAGCTCCTCCCTTTAGAAACTTGCTATCTTGGAATTAGGACAGGACTAATATTCTATTTAATTCTATTTAAAAAATGCAAGACAAAGAGCATTTATAAAATGAATAATTAGTGCTTGAAAGCCTATAAGGTTTCATCTGATGGTAAAAGCTATGAGTTTAAAATATTGATAGTTTTCCAAAACAAAGCAAGAATTGGGGAAGGAGGAATACAATTTGTGACACACACTTAAATTTAACTACATTGGAATAAACAATAAAATAATTCATAAACTCTTCTGCCAATATCATAATATATTAATTTGGGCACTGGGATGTCTTTTATGACATTCTCAGTTTCCACAATTTCCCATCTGTGTTAGACTATACCAGAAAGATTTCAGAACATGGCCCATTTAAAGCATGAAGGCAACTGCGAGACTTCAATGCCTATTCCACATGTCCAAACTCGTCACCAGATTTCTGGGCAAAAGGACTCCCAGGCTGTTTCCTTCCAGATGTCTCAGCATATAGC
This sequence comes from Saccopteryx leptura, assembly GCF_036850995.1. NCBI lineage: Eukaryota > Metazoa > Chordata > Mammalia > Chiroptera > Emballonuridae > Saccopteryx > Saccopteryx leptura. Next base: position 29,481,490 of record NC_089513.1, read on the forward strand.
TACATTTTTTATGTGAGTTTTAAATGTCAACTCCTTTGGCAAGAACCACTTTAAACCCATATAGTCTATTATTTGTGCATACAAAAAGCATACATATTTTTTCAATGAGACTAAGCATCCTTTTGTTCAAAAGAAAATTTTGAAATCTACAATAATGTATTGTATTTTAAAATTTATCAGTTGATTGATGTTGAATATGAACCTAAAAGAAAACTTGAAAGCCAAAACAGTGAACCCTGAATCAATGATCAGTTGGGTCTCCAGCTGCATAGCACATACTAGAAACTAGAGTATAGGTTTTGTGGTTGTTCTGATGATATTATTACTTGAGACTCAGAAATGCCTGTATTCTACTGTTTCAATCACCATACCTCCAGTTTTTTTTTGTTCATTATATCCTTCTTTCCTTTTTTCTTTCTTTTTATTGTGACAGAGAGAGAGACACAGAGAGGGACAGATAGGGACAGACAGACAGGAATGGAGAGAGATGAGAAGCATCAAGTGTTTTTGTGGCACCTTAGTTTTTCATTGATATCTTTCTCATATGTGCCCTGACCTGGGGGCTGCAGCAGAGTGAGTGACTCCTTGCTCAAGCCCAGTGACCTTGGATTCAAGCTGGTGGGCTGTGCTCAAACCACATGAGCCCACGCTCAAGCTGTCAACCTAGGGGTTTTGAACCTTGGTCCTCTGCATCCCAGTCAAATGCTCTATCCACCGCGCCACCCCCTGGTCAGATTCTTTCCTTTTTTTCTTGTTAGCCACTCTTTTCCCAGCCACTATTTTCTTTTCTTTCCTTCTTTTGATCTTCATTTCTGTAAGCATTTATAAGTATCTATTGCCATTATTTAGATAAAAGGATATATATATGTATATTCCTAGCTATATAAAATATGATTACTACCTTAAGAAGACTCTAACATATATTACATCATTCAATGCCATATCTAGATTAAAAGTATATTTATATGTTATAGGACAAAAAATTAGAACAAACATGTATCTTCTTAGAATGGGACTGATTACAGCATCGACACATATGACGTTAAGTATATAGTAGTCTTGGGGCATGAGTAGCTGTTTGTCAGATGGAATGAGATGGAATTGCAAAGGCAAAGAGTTTGCTAGAGCAATGGGTGTTTGGACACATCTGAAAATTTTAGTGTGATGGGAGGACAAAGTATGTTGGTACAAAATGCTGCCTTTGGCATGGAAATGATTGTGCAAGGCCATTATACTATGATCTAAACTTTATTCTATTGTTATTTACCAGAGTAAGAGTAATATCAACAATCTAGTGTTTTTAAAATTGCTCTGTAAACCATTTATAAATTAAGTTGAGAAGAGGTTGGGCACAAGGCCATCATTATGAGATTGGTGTGATAACCAGAAGCAGACATGGTCTCCGACAAGGGCTAACAAACATGTTCTGTAAAGCACCAGATAGTCAATATGTTTGGCTATGTTTACTCAACTCTGCTTTTGTAGTGGCACAAAAACAGTCCTCTACAATGTGTAAATAAATGAACATAACTATCATTTAATGAAACTATACTTAAGAAAGTAAATTTTATATCACTTTCATGTGTCATGAGGTATGATTATTTTTTTAGTTTTTTTTCTACCATTTAAAAGGAAAATAAAAAACAAGTTTTAGGTGAAAACAGTTTGCAGGCAGGTTTGTTTTGGAATCTAATATTTTCTGACACAAAGGACATCTCTACCAAACTAGCAGATAGTGGAGAGAGAAGATGAAAATGATTCTTTGGTTTTGGAAGGTAGACTTGGCAGGATTCAGTGAACATCTGAATGGAGGTGATGAGAAAAGGGTATCCAAGATGATTTCAAATTCTGCCTTAGGTAACTGGTATATGATAACGGCAAATGGGATAGGGTTGCAAAAGATGAATGCTGACATATAAAACATGGAGGGGAAAAGCTATGTTCATCTGTATTTCTACAGCCTTAAGTATTTATTTTATTTTGCTGACCTAAAATAAACTGTACATACCTCTTAAAATACACAACCTGCTGAGTTTTGATACATATACACTCCTGTGAAACTAACACCCCAATCAAGACACTGAATATATCCATCATCCCCAAATTTCCCCTTTCTCCTCTGTATTCCTTCCCTGCTACCCCTCTCTGCTCTCATTCCTCTCTTCCTTACACAGGCAACTGCTAATATAGTTCACAAATTCTAAAACCTTTATATAAGTGAAATCATAAAATATGTACATATTTGTTTTTCTAGTTTCTGTCACTCAGCATAACTACTTTGAGATTTGGCCATGTTGTGTGTGCATCAATAGTTGATTACTTTTTGCTGCTGAGTAATATTCCACTGCACGTGTATGGCACAAATTCTTTATCCATTCGCTTGCTGACATGCATTTCAGTCGTCTCCAGTTTTGGCTATTAACAAATATTGCTGCTATGGACATGTATATAGAAATATGTGTGGATTTATGCTTTGTTTCCTCTTAGTGAAATTAAAGTTTATTTAATATTCCCACCAGCAGTGTATGAGAGTTCCAGTATCTCTGCCTAGTTGCCAATATGAGACTATTTGGTACAGTCTTTGTTGGTTTTTGTTGTTGCTCTAATTTTATGCATTTAGTGGGTATGTAATGTTATCTCATTGTGGTTATAAATCACATTGCCCTAGCTATGAAAACCTAGAGTTTTCTGTGCATCATCTGAATAAAAGTGTCCAGTGGTAACTTGGGAATTTTCTGACTATTAATAAAAAATCCAATTTAGGTCTTGCATTTGGAAATCTAAAGAAATTTTCTGAGACTCAGTTACTTCAGCTCATTTGATATTTATGAATTTATATTTATAAAAATTTTTGTCATCTGTTAGAAAATATAACTCTTTAGTCCTTCTCTTACCTATTTCATTCCAATATTTTTCTTCTATTTGGGGGGACAGAGACTATGGCCACTGATGTGAGAGAGTTGACCATTTTCTTCTGAGGCTTGAAATTTTTACCACTAAGCAGAAAGAGCCTGTGGGAAAGTTTGTTTGTTTTTTAATTTAATCACATTTATATTCTTAGTATAAAAATATAACTGATATATCCTTAGGAAAAAAGGACCAGGGAGATCTCATGTTGTACTAAACATGCTTTCATTATAGGAACACATGGATTTAAGGTTCTGGAGCACAAAAATAGCCAAAAGCAAGTGGAATAGTTTTGCTTTAGGTGTTCATACTCAAATGGTTGAAAAATACCTACTGCTAAGAAAGATAGAACTTGATTTTTCTAGAAATACAGTTTCATTTCATTTTTTATTATCATGTGTATATATTTTCTATGTAAGCATAGAAAATTTAAATGATTTAAAGTTAGTAATTCTATAATCTTAAGGGTCCAGGTTAGCAGGAGAGTTGAAAACTACCATAAAATTTTGAGATGACTGTCAGTTAAATATAGTTTGTCACTGCTATATCCCCAGTACCTTGTACACAGTTTTTACTTTGTTCTATTAATTCATGATTGAACACATAGTTGCAAGGCACAAACTAGTCCAGCAAAATTGAGCCTGAAATAATCTTTGAAAATAATTAATGATTTATATTGCTTTTTATATTTATTAAGTTTTAGATTCACCATTAGAGTATAAAGGCAAGATAACATATAATTTCTTTCAAGATCCTAAGTTATCAGGTACTAATGTGAAATTCCAAAGCAAAATACCAACTTTTACAAATGTAGACCTCAGCCAGTTCAATAGCTCATAAACTTCTCCCACCTGTCAAGGGTTTAAATGTGTCTAGATTTTGAGACTAAAAGAAAATTTCTTTTATATATAAAAAAAAATAAACTTCAAACTAACAGAAAGTTAAGTGTACAAAGAACATTTTCTCTAAATCACTTCAAAATGAGTAGCCAAACTGATGCTACCTCAGTTGTAAATATTAGTTTTTATTTCCTACAAGAAAATTCTCCTACATACCCAAAGCCAGCCATTAAAATCAGAGAATGAATGTCGAGACAATGCCATCTCATACTGAGATGTCACTTAATTTTCAATTGACCTAATGTCCTTTATAGCAAAAAACTGTCGGGTTCAAAATCACACATGACATTAATTTTCATGTCTCTTTCATCTTTTTGTGCTTGAAATAGTTACTTACTCTAGCTTGGACATTCATGAACTCAACACTGTTGAAGACTATAGAACAGAAACCACAATCAGAGTATACCTGAAACTTCCTCCTGATTACATAAGTTATTATTCATCATTGACTGGACTATCACAGAGTGACATGTTCTCACCACATCCTATCATTTTAGTTTGCATCATTAATAATCATACTCACGTTGACCCTTAATTAGAGCATCTGCCATGCTTCTCCACTCTGAAGATATTATTTTCCCTTTGTAAATAAGAAGTGTTTTGAGGAATTGTTATTTGAAACTATGTTAATATACCATTTCACAGAAAACTGTCAATTAATTAATATATTTCATTATTATTTTATTTAACAAGCAAACTTGACTCAAAGGAACCACTAAGCTAAAGTCAGCCCTATTATTTTACTTAAAAGAAAGTAATCCCAGACTATCACGTGTGTTGATACTCACATTGCCCTAGACTGCCTGGTGGCAGGTCCCTGGAGTGGGCTTCTGTGTCCTTCTGACCTGGCCCCATCATTCTCTGAGCACATCTCTTTGTGTCAGATGTTCCGGAGTCCTTTCATACCTCTCTTGCCCCAGTGCTAAAATCAGTCATTTCTACAATGATCTTTTAGCTAAGGAACTGTAGTTGTTAAAAGCCAAAATGCAGGCTCTAGCTGTTCTCAATGCTATTGCATTATTGTTTTTCTCAGGCCCTTGTAGTGAATAGACCAGGGAATTCTTACACACACACACACACACACACACACACACACACACACACACACAATCATCTAGATATCTAATCTCCATTACTTTGCACTGATACCTCCCATCAAATAACTATAGAGTTCATACAACTTTTCTCCATTTTCATAATTTTAATTTTAACTTCTCCAACAGTAAGAAACTTGGCTCTCTGGTCCGACCATCATCTCTTCACTGAATAACATACTACTGTCTGGATATACCCAGTTTATTTGTTCATTCATCTACTACAGGACATTTTGATTGTTTAATTTTTTTTATAATATTATATTTATTTAATATTTTTAAAAGGGAACATTTCTTAAAATGATGATCTTTTAGCATCATCAATTACAAGGATATATAAATTGAGGTTTGGGATTTTAATAATTATAGGTGTGCTATAATTTGTCTGTCCTGGATAAGTAGAAAGCATGGATACCTAGAGTCAGAATGACTTGTATATGGATATTTCTCTACCACCTACCAGCTCTGAAACCTTGAAAACTCACGTAACTTTTTGGCTGTGGCTTTGGACCAACTCTGATCTGGACATAATAAATTTACTGAGCCTTTCCACAGAAAAACATTCTTGATAATTATTGAGTTTCACTTTAAATCCAGATTCTAATTTTGTCCTTATGCCCAACTTTATTTTCCTGTTCCTTTTTTTAGAGAGGCCTCTACCCATCCATCTTTACATCTATCCATTAATCATATCTTATGCCTCACACATTGAGCAATGTTATGTGTGGGACACTGAGCTAGGTCTTGAAATGCAGAGGAGGGAAGCAGGCAACCCCAAACTACGGCCTGCGGGCCGCATGTGGCCACCTGAAACCATTTATACAGCTCCCGCCGCACTTCCGGAAAGGGGCACCTCTTTCACCGGTGGTCTGTGAGAGGAGCACTGTATGTGGCGGCCCCCCAACGGTCTGAAGGACAGTGAACTGGTCCCCTGTGTAAAAAGTTTGGGGACCCCTGGAAAGACAATACAAAGTGGTATGTAGAAAAGATGCTAGGAAGCCCCAGAAGAGACAATGACACCTAGCCAAAACATGGCAATTAAAAATCAAAGAATGAAAACACAATTGGCACCACCTGGAATATGCTCTGAGAGGTTTCCTGGACAATGAGTTGGGCAGGGCAGCAGTGGGAGGTGAGCAGCAGTGTGACAGATAGAGAAAAGAATAAAAGCAAAGGTTCAGAATGAAACCAACCTCAGTAACAAATACTTCCCTACCCTGTGGCCTGGCCTGGGGCAAGATCACCTGCTTGGCACTTTGGTCCTGCTGACTCTTGGGCCCTGTCTTGCCTAATGGAGTTTCCTAATGACAGACATAAGTTATACCCACTGTACCAGCCTGCTGAGAGAAATCTGCCAGATTATCCATTATGATGCTCTGCTGACCAATTTGGACATCCCCATCCATACTTTCTAACAGACCTTGTGAAATGCTGAGTATAGAACATCCCATTTTGGAAGAGTCTCCTTAACCTCTGAGGCACATTCATTTCAGATCTTGATCTTTCCCTGTCTACCCCATAATGGCGCAGTTCACATTCTCAGACATGACCCAAAGTCTGAGAAAAATATTCATTAGCAGATTCTATAAAATTCAAAACCATGCTTCAGGTTCTCAAGAAGTGTTCTTATAATGTTCATATATTGATCAGAATGATTTACACCAACTAGACAAACTTTGGTACAGAGACCCATGGTAAAAAAAAGGAAAAAAGTGCCTGACCTGTGGTGGCGCAGTGGATAAATCGTCGACCTGGGATGCTGAGGTTGCCGGTTCTAAACCCTACGCTTGCCTGGTCAAGGCACATATGGGAGTTGATGCTTCCTGCTCCTCCCCACTTTCTCTCTCTCTCTCACTCTCTCTCCTCTCTAAAATGAATAAATAAATTAAAAAAAAATTTTTATTAAAATAAAAAAAAAAAGGAAAAAAGAAGAGCAAGAAAAAGACAGCTAGAATTTAAGTAAGTTCTTGGTGAAATTAAAAGGAATGTAGTGGTAACGGATTAAAGGTAGAGAGAAATGAGAAGGTAAAATGTGCACACGCTCAAGTTTTCACCCCTCTGGTCAAACTTAGATCAACTGTCTCATTTATTGCAACAATTTCCTACTCTTTGTCATTCCTTGAGGCCACATGATGCTTGGTTCATTATCAAGCATACCCTTAGCACAGAACACTATACTGATCCCAAATAAAGTATTTTTTTATGATACCTCATATTTATCACCATAACCTTGGTTAAATTTGTCATTTCAGGACAATTCTATGATGTATATTATTGCTTAAAATGTCTTTCTCCCTCTTTATGGCAGCAGTATCACTAGTATCTTCAAAAATTCTTCCTAAAACATTGTTGATTCTCAAAAGCCTTTCCTCACTAACACTTCCCGCTTGGACAATCCTACTTGAAGCCCTTAGTACATAATATAATATGTAGCAGCAAATACAACATCTTGTCATATTATATTTATTAGCTCACAAACTATTATCCTATTGAATAATATAAATGTCAACTCTATGTGTTTGTCACGGAGTTTAATATCATATTTGCTTTAAAACAGAGCAAACTATGGAAGGTCACTGGTTTACCCAAGGCCTCCCTTGAACTTGACTTAGACTTCTTTACTCGAGAGCAGTGATCCCCAACCTTTTTTGGGCCACGGACCGGTTTAATGTCAGAAAATATTTTCACGGACCGGCCTTTAGGGTGGGACGGATAAATGTATCACGTGACCGAGACAAGCGTCAAGAGTGAGTCTTAGACGGATGTAACAGAGGGAATCTGGTCATTTTTTAAAAATAAAACATCGTTCAGACTTAAATATAAATAAAACGGAAATAATGTAAGTTATTTATTCTTTCTCTGCGGACCGGTACCAAATGGCCCACGGACTGGTACCAGTCCACATCCCGGGGGGTGGGGACCACTGCTCTAGAGCACAGATCTTTAGCCTCCATTCCAGTTCTCAGTAAAATTTGTCTTATACTTCTGTATTAGTATTGACAAGGTTTTCTTTTTTAAATATAGGAAACACTTTTTTTGCCATTTAATCCCTCCTCATTTCCATTGTCTAGCACAGTGGTCAGCAAACTTATTAGTCAACAGAGCCAAATATCAACAGTACAACGATTGAAATTTCTTTAGAGAGCCAAATTTTTTAAACTTAAACTGTATAGGTAGGTACATTCCTTATCGAGGTAGCGCCCACACGTGGTATTTTGTGGAAGAGCCACACTCAAGGGGCTAAAGAGCTGCATGTGGCTTGTGAGCTGCCATTTGCCAACCAGGGTTCTAACATATATCTCTACATAGATAGTGTCTTGAAACCATAATAACAATTATGTAATTCATAAAAAAGTCTAAAACTTTACCAACCAGAAATTTAAAAATCCAGTGATTTTCGTCATGTCTTTCCTCCACTCTTCTCTTATTTTCTGTTACAGAATACAGACAACAGAGTACTTTCCTATCAGTATGGAAACCACTGAGATGCTCCTACATTATTCAATCTAACCACAGTGGCTTCCAAGGGGAAAATAAATACCTCTGCTGAGGCTTCACTGGTCTGCATCGCATGCACAAGCATGAAGGATTCTTTTGCTGTCAAGCTTACAATTGGGAGCAAAATCCCCCTGCTGAGCCCTGTTGCTCACTGAAACACTTAAGCGTTGATTTGGCACATAGAGTCTGAGGCAGGTACCTCTTCTTCCACGTGCCAAAAGCTCAGGCAGACACAAGAAATGGCTATTGACTATCAGCTGGCAACAGATGTGGCAGGTCCAGAGAGTTGACCACCTGTCAGCATATCCAAACATAAAATCATTTCCCTGTCACCGGTGGGCCATGCATTTGCAATTATGTTTCTGTGAATGTCTTACTGAGCCATGAGATGTAAGGGGGTTGGGGATAGCGGGGTGGGGAGTAAAGCATTTTCTCAGGACCCTGACAAATGAACAAAATTATGCTGAGGGCTGAAGTTTTAAAAAATAAATGTTATGAAGCAGCATCCCCAGAGCAAGTGTTTACAGTCTAGTTGGGCCACCATAACTCATAATTTTAAAGATACATGGCAATGAAAGATAAGGAGTGAAATGGTCCACATCAGCAGTAAGCACAACTAACTATAAATATTACAGGAGTTCAAAGAAAAAAAGTGATCACAAAGTTCCTGGAATTGGAAGTGGAGACCTAATGGAGAAGAGAGATGAGTACAGGATTTTAAACAAGAATGAGAAAGGCACATTTGAGCACAATAAACAGACTAGTAAAATTGTGTTAGAAGCAACATGTGTACAAATTGCATGGTTAGTATTACAGTTTGGGTCATATGTTTATAGGACCTATAAAGCTGATCCTAAAGAGGCTGGACTATATCATGTAGGTAATAAGGAGTCATTGACATTTATGGAAAATTAAAAAATTTGTGCTTTGTGAAGGTCAATGTCAGCGTGGATAGTTTACAAAGGGGAAGAAATTGAGTTAGGAACATTTCTAGGCAAGTATCACATCATCTAGATATGAAATAATGAGATGTTGAACACAGCTTAGTGCACCGGAAAGGGAAAGGGGGATACTGATGTCAACAAGGCAGAAGTTATGAATGCTGCAGCTAAAAGTGTTTATGATTTGATATAAGCTTAGTGTTGGCAAAATCATAAAGTGGGAAGAGTTTATTCTCAGACTTTTCCACTTTCCTTTCTGTTTTATACACGCAGCAAATATTCATTGTGTGCCTATACTATGTGCTAATCCCAATATCAGGCACACCCCTCATAATTTTTGGTGATGCTATGGCTTTCTTGACTAACCTTTATAATTATACCCTTTTGTCTTTCATTGAGTTATCATCAATGCTTACTACATGCTAGGTAATACATTAATGGAGAGGTATTACTTTGAGTAAAAATTGCTATTCCCAGCTAAAGTCCTTTCAATTTCATTAAAAATATACTCTGTTTAGTCCATACAAGAAGTCAATAAAAATATTTTTTCTCCTTGTGGCCAGCCAGCAATATAAAGAAAGGAAGGTGTTACTATTCACCTCATCTTTATTGTGGAGATGTGCGATAGGCAAAGACTTATGGTCAGTATAAACTGTCCAGAATAGCTAAGGTATCAAACAATACAAAGTGTTCATGGCTCTCACTGGCCCCTGCTTCACCAGTTCTGTAGGACTCCTTTGTACAGCTCTGTAACAATGCCGAATGCCCTAGCACTGCACAGACCATGTTATCGCTCACTCACCATTATTTTTGTGACTCAAAGAGGAAAAGGTACAATGCATTGTCATTCTATATTCTTTGCAGATGGTTCATTTTGATTTCAACTTATTATGAAAATTCTAGGCGAGCAATAACTCAGAGAAAAGAAATTCGCTCTTACAAAAGAAAGGCCCAGCTGAATTGATAGGAGAGATACCCAATGCACACAATACATAGACCAAACTCAGGAGAGGCAGAGATGGCTGATAAGCCAAGGGCTCATTCTTGATGGTGTCTACATGACATTTGATGCCTCACACAGCTGGGAGGGTGAGAACACTCCAGCAACCTCCAACATGAACAGCAGCTAAAGATGTCTCTCGGTGTTCCAGCATGTGCCTTACAATGTCCTGCAATAAGCGGAGCCTGCTCCACATCTCAGTGGGAAAGGCCTAAATAATCCCTTGTTTCCTATAGGCTTTTAAGTGGCTGGCAGCCCTTCTGTACATCCTCTCTAGAATTCCCAGACTGAAGGGATAGATTTGTCAACAGGAGAACTCTGCAAACAAGCTAGAGAGAGAGCGGGAGTTCAGATGACTCATCTTCCAGAATGCTTGGGATCAAGCTAAAGTTCTGAATGAGGTGTTTACAGATAATTTGGGGAAGAGAGAATTCTTGAAATATTATGGTAGATATAAATAATGCATAAGGCACAAGCTGTAATAAAAGAGAAATTACTATTTTTTAAACCCAGCTTTTGCTTCAATTCTGTTGTGCTAGCAAATGGAATGGGGCTTTAGAGAATTAGAAAAAGAGAAAGCAAGAGCAAAAATGAGAGGAAGAGATAAGGAAGACCAAGAAGTCTGTACATCAAATAATACATTGAAAGAGATGTGGCTTTTGTATAAACATAGGAGGGTATTCCCCACTCTTCTGTGAAGACCTGTTACAGAAAGAACACTGACTAGGTATGTGGTCAGATGCACAGACTCCAGCCTCAAACAGAGGTTGTGTTTAGGACAGACCAAGTAACTAAGCTAAACACACCTTATTTTGTTCACTGTGCCCTGAACCTACCCATATTTCCACTCCTTAGTGTACCATGGTCTTCATGCCACAGAAAGATAGCATAGATTTTTCTGTACCAGAGATATTAGATAAAATATAGAGCACCTATTTAAAATTTTGAATTTCAGATAAACAAGGAGTATTTTTTTTATTATAAGTATGTCCATATAATATTCAGATTGAGCTTGGGCATCCTATATTTTCAATTAAACATTTTATTTTGAGATAATTTTTGATACATTGAAAAGTGTAAAAAAAATAAGGCAACAAGGTCCCTGTACTTTTTGCTCCATTTCCTCTAACAGTAACACGTTGCAAGTTATAATATCACAACCAGGATATTGATAATACATTTGAGATAATGAACGTTTCTATAACTGCAGTGACCCATTTATAGCCACACCCACTTTCTTTCCATTCCATCCTCTTCTTCTAGAAACCAAACATCTGTTTCCTATGTCAGTGTTATGTAAATAGAATCATATGGCATTTAACCTTTTCTAATTGGCTATTTTCACATAGCATAATTCTTTGGAGAGTCATCCAGGTTGATGTATAAACAGTTCATTCCTTTTTATTGCTGAATAGTATTCCTCAATATGGATGTATCAGACAGAGTTTAACCATTCACTCCACAAAGGACATCTGGGTCATTTTCAGTTTGAGGCCATTACAAATAAAGCTGCTATAAACATTTCTGTACATATATTTTTGTATGAACATAATAAGCCTTCCTTTCTCTGAGATAAATGTCCAGGTGTGCAATTGCAATTGCTGAATCATATGGTATTTACTTCTTAGTTGTTGTTTTTTAGAAACTGACAAACTTTTTCAGAGTGGCTGCACCATTTTTTTCATTCTTACCAGCTATGTGTGCATAATCTAGGGTCTCTTCATACTCCCCACCATTTGGTGTTGTCACTCTCTTTTATTTTTGCCATTCTGAGGTTGTAAATGCACTTCCATTATACTTAATACTGTTGAATTTCTTTTCATGTGCTTATTTGCCATTACCATGTCTTCTTTCATGATAAATCTGTTTCTCAGAAAGCCCATTTTCCAATTGGATTATTTTATTTACTGTTAAGTTTTGAGGGTACTTTATATATTCCAGAAAGTAGTCCTTTTTCAGATGTCTGGTTTGCAAATCCTTTATTTACCATTGAGTTTTGAAGGCTCATTATATATTCTCAATGGTAGTCCTTTGTCAGATATTTGGTTTGAGCATATTTTCTCCCACTCTAAAGCTTGTCTTTTCAACCTTCTAATACGATGTTTCAAAGAAGATAAAGGATTTTAATTTTGATAGTCCAATTTATCAATGAATCATACTTTTAGTGTCAAGTCTAAGAACTCTTTTCTTAACTATAAATCCTGAAGACTTTTTAAAACATTTTACTAAAAGTTTTATAGTTCTAAAATTTAAGTCTGTGATTCATTGTCAGTTACTTTTGTATAAAGCATGAAACTTAGATCGTGGTTTACTATTTTATTTTTGCCAATGGATATATAATTTTTGTAGCATCATTTATTGAAAAGTCTATGTTTTTTTCTTTATTTAATTGTTTTAATTTGCTTTTTTTTTTACATATATATCAGTTGGGCATATATGTGTGGTTCTATTTCTGCATTCTCTATTTTATTCCATTGAACTATATAAGCTATGTATTTGTCTCTTCACCAATCCTACACAATAGTGATTACCATAGCTAAGTTTCATAATTGAGTAGATTGATTTTTATTTTTAAAATTGTTTTAGCTAGTCCAGTTTCTTTGAATTTTCATAAAACTTTTAGAATAATCTGATGTTCATCTAGAAAAAACCTTGCTAAAATTTTGATAGAAATTTTATTAAACTTATATATCAATTTGAGAAGAATTTAAATAACTACTATGCTGAGTCTTTCAATCCATAAACACAGTATGATTATTTCTAGAGCTCTTTGACTCATTTCAACAACATAGTACATTACTTCAGCATACAAGACCTATTCCACTTTGTAAGATGTATACAATTAAGAAATTCATTTTTTTAGAAAGTGTAAATGGCATTAAAGTACTAATTTTGGTATCTGCATGTCTACTGCTAGTATATATAAGTTTAATTGATTTTGGCATGTTTATTTTATATCCTGTGACTGTTGAACTCAATAGTTCTAGGACTTTCTTTTATTTTTTCCCCCTATCTTTTATTTATACAGGGTGGAAAAAGTAAGTTTACAATTGTTCATATGGAAAATAATACAATGGTCAATAAATACTACAAGAATAAACTGTTTCATATACACAAAACTGTAAACCTACTTTTGCTCCACACCATTATATTTGTTAATTTGTCATATGGTACTGCCTAGAACTTCCAGTATTATGTTGAAAAGGAGAAGTACAGTGGATATGCTTGCCTTGTTTCTGATTTTTGGGAAAAAGTATCAAGTTTTTAATCTTCAAGTATAATGTTAGCTACAACATATTTATATTTTATTTTCTTTACTTTGTATTTAGTTTGTTATTCTTTTTCTAAGTTCTTGAGCTGGAAGCTTAAATTACTGATTTGATACTTTTCTTCTTTCCTCATGTATTCATTTAGCACTATAAAATTCTCACACAGGAGAATACTGCTATAGCTGTCTTCTACAAATTTTGATATATTTTTATTTTTATTTCAATTCCATATTTTTTTTTCATCTTCTTTGACACTTTTTTGACCCACTGGCTACTTAATTCCCAAATTGTTGGAGATTTTCCAGTTATATTTTTCTTATGGATTTCAACTTTAATTCAGTTGTAGTCAGAGAACAGCATTTCACTTTTTTTTACATATGTTGAGATTTGTTCTATGATCCAAAATGGATACTTGAAAAAAAATAAGTATGTATTCTGCTGTTGTTAAGTGTTCTAAAATGTCTAATAGTTTCTGTGGTTGGTACTATTCTTTAGTTCTTTTATACGCTTGCTGATTTTCTGTCGAGTTGTTTTATCAAATGTTCAGTGAGGGTTACTAGATCTTCCAAGTAAAATGATAAATTTATTTCTTCTTTCAAGTCTATCAGTTTTTGTTTCATATAGTTGGCATCTGTTTTATTTGGCACATACTAATATAGAATCAATATATATATTTTTGATAGATTCACCTTTTTATCAATATAAGATGTTCTGCTGTGACTGGATAATTTTCCTGGCTCTGAATTCTACTTTTACCTGACATAAAAATGCTATTTCCAATTTTTTTTTGTTTCATTAAACTTTTCATGATATATGTCTTTCCATCCTTTTCCTTTCAATCTGCTTATATCATTATATTTGAAGTAATGTTTGTGTACACAGCACATACTTGGATCAGATCATATTTTTAATGACTGCCAATTTCATCTTTTACTTAAGACATTTAGTCCACTTAAATTGAATATAATTTTTATATGTTAAGGCTGAAAGCTGGCATTGTATTTTTTTATTTATTTGCTCTGTTTTTGGTTTCTCTGCTTTCTTTGATTCTGACTCTTTTGTGGACTACTCAAACATCATTTTCTTCTACTTTATCTGTAGTATTTTGTGGCATATCTCTTTGAGTTTCTATTTTAGTATTTTTCTTTAGTTATTAAATTATATATATACAATTTATCATAGTCTTTGGTGTTATTATTTTTCCAGTATGATGACATATAGAAATATTGTCTCCCTTTATTACATGTTATCCTTTACTATTTATATTAAAATTGTCTTAAATATTTCCTCTATATACATATATTTACAAACCTCATACAGTGTTATATTTTTTGCTTCATCCATCAAATATAATATAGAAAACTCAACAGGATAAAGAAGTACTAGTGCATATACCCATATTTTTCGTTAGCATGATCTTCCTACATTCCAGATTTTGAGTGCTCATTCTTTTATCATTCCCTTCCCCTTTACAGAACACCCTTGTCTGGGCTGGAAAGTTCAACGGGTTAGAGCATCATCCCAATATGCAAAGGTTGTGGGTTTGATCCCCAGTTAGAGTATATACAGAAACAGATCGATGTTTCTGTCAGTAAATAATTTTGTTTTTTTTGTAAAAAAGGAACTCCCTTCATACATTCTCTTAGGGTATGTGGGTCTGATAAGAATAAGTTCTCTTTTTATCATGAATTTCCCTTCCTTCCTAAAGAACATTTTGCTGGGTATAATATCCTGGGTTAATAGTCTTTTCCTGTTTCCATGGTTTCTAATGAGAGAGACACACCATTCTAACTGGTTTTATCCTATAAGATACCATTTTTATCAAGGTGCTTTCAAGATTTTTTCCTTTAGTTTTTTGTTTGTTTGTTTTGTATTTTTCCAAAGTCAGAAGCAGGGAGGCAGTCAGACAGACTCCCACGAATGCCCAACAGGGATCCACCTAGCATGCCCACCAGGGGTGATGCTCTGCCCATCTGGGGCATTGCTCCATTGCAGCCGGAGTCATTCTAGAGCCTGAGGTGGAGGCCATAGAGCAGAGGTCCCCAAACTACAACCCACGGGCCGCATGTGGCTCCCTGAGGCCATTTATCTGGCTCCCGCTGCACTTCCAGAAGGGGCACCTCTTTCATTGGTGGTCAGTGAGAGGATGCATCCTGTGCTCCTGGAGTACTGTATGTGGTGGTGCCGCAAAGCGCGGTGTTGCTCACATATAGTACTACTTCCAGTGATGTGGGACACACGCGTCACGGCTCTGGAAGCGCGTCATATCACTTGTTATGGCTAGCAGTGACAAATATGGAACTGGACATTGACCATCTCATTAGCCAAAAGCAGGCCCATAGTTCCCATTGAAATACTGGTCAGTTTGTTGATTTAAATTTACTTGTTCTTTATTTTAAATATTGTATTTGTTCCTGTTTTGTTTTTTTACTTTAAAATAAGATATGTGCAGTGTGCATAGGGATTTGTTCATAGTTTTTTTTTACAGTCTGGCCCTCCAATGGTCTGAGGGACAGTGAACTGGCCCCCTGTGTAAAAAGTTTGGGGACCCCTGCTATAGAGCCATCCTCAGTGCACAGGCCAACTTTGCTCCAATGGAGCCTTGGCTGCAGGAGGGAAAGAGAGAGATAGAGAAGAAGGAGAGGGAGAAGGGTGGAGAAGTAGATGGGAACTTTTCTTATATGCCCTGACCAGGAATCAAACCCGGGACTTCCACACACCAGGCCAATGCTCTACTACTGAGCCAACCAGCCAGGGCCTCCATTAGTTTTAAGTTTAATTATAATGTGCCTTGGTATGAGTTTCTTTATTATTCACATTGAGTAATTTTTATTGTTTTATCTCACAGTTCACTATTTTTTTCTTCTGTATCCTCCATTCTGTTTTCAAGTCCATCCATATTTCAGTTATTGCAGTCAATTCTAAAATTTTCAATTAGTTCTTTTTTACATTGTCTATTTTTTGATAAGCCATTTTTTACTGAATTTTTTATTTTTTCCATTTGTTTCAAGTATATTCATAATAACTTGTGTTTATCATAGCTGTTTTAAAATCTTTGTTAGGCAAGTCTAACTCCATCTTCTTAATGTTTATATCTATTTATTTTCTATATTCATTCACTTTGAGATCTCTTGGTTATGACTATGAAAAATGATGTCCAAGTAAAACTTAGATATTTTCATGTTTGTCTTTTTAATGAAACTCTGAATTATATTTAAACATTTAAATATTTTGAATAAGCTGACTTCCTATGACACTGCACTGTTAAAAAAGGAATTGTCACCTTGTATGGTCTGATACAGACAGAAGTCCAAATCTCCCATTCTCTATTCATCGCCATCCAAGGTAGATACATGTATGAGAGAATGTCTACTTATTATTGTTGGGTAAAGATGATATGTTTTGCTCCTCAAATGGTTTCTATTAACACCACAGTAAGGACTGGCATTGATATTTCTGGATAACAATAAAAGTCCTGACTCTCTACAAGACAGGTATCATCATCTGAAAATGCCCCAATGGAGAGATGGAAAGGTGGAGAAGTGTAGAGATGGAGAGGTGGAAGGGTGTTGTGTCACTGGTGGGTCAAGATAAAGGTCCATGCTCTTCATATCATCTCTACTTATACTACAAAATGATGGGTCCAAAAGTGGCCTTAATACCAGCCATTAGCTTTGGAAGTCCCAGGACCCTAATTGGCCATCCCTGACACCACTTAGGCAAAGATGTCATTACAGCCTCATGCTGTTATTATAAGTCACACGGAAGTATAGGTTCCTTGATCAGCCTTTTCTGTTGAGAATAGGTGGTGGTGGAACCATAGATTTTCCTGCAGTGTTTGGCTACAATGAAACAGTTATTTTCTAAATGCTTCATCCCTTCTTAGCTGCTTTTTTAAAATCTTTTAGCTCAAAATATAATATTTTTGTTGAGGTTTTATTTGTGCCACTGACATTTCTGGAGTTCTGGGTTCTTCAGCTCCAAATATAGAATGTATATGATAAAAATCAAAGCCCAGGAACATGCCACCATGTTGATCCTTGTGTCCTATGGTTCCTATCTAGTCTGTCTTCTTCTATCTCTCAGAGACTTTTTAAATTTGTTGTATATGCAATGACCAGGGTTTTTAGTTGCATTATCAGAAAAAATAGGGAAAAGTAGGTCTACTACATATTTGCAGAAACAGAAGTACATTCTATATTATTGTTTGATAAACCACATTACTCCAATCTGCCTGAAACATTTTCTACTTCTTTCCCATCTTCCCTTGGGTTGCATTAAGTATCAGTTACTTTCTTATTAATTTTCATTTTATCACTTACTCATATAAAAACATATTATGTATTGATAATATATAATAATTTGATGGAAAAATGCATTTTTGAAACACTAAATTTAGATATAATTTGTGTGATTATGTGCTTTCTCCCACACTTAACTGTAAGTACCATGAAGATAGAAAATAAGATTGGTTTGTTTGTTTTTTTGCCCCACTATTACATCTCTAGGATCATTTTCAGTACTTAGCATAGAGTCAACAATCAATGAAGACAGTTGAATGGACAACTAAATAGCAATAATATGAAATAACAACAGGAGTGATATAGACCAGAAATAAGAATAAAGTAGAAAACTACTGAAAGTAATTGCAGTTAGATATTTTAAAAATTATTTCTATAAAACATGGTAGAATATGAAAAGGCCTAATGTGGGCCTTGCTCAGCAACATGGTGTAGCAAATCTTGCCAGAGGACAATGTTATAGGGTAGAAAGTCATCCAACTTTTAATATTTCAATATGTATTCCTTAAGGTATTCACAAACCAGTGCATTACATCTAGATTGATCAAATGTTATAGTTCAATGACTGGAGAAGTCCATGGTTGGTTTGGTTATCATCTTAGTTGTCCTGTCAGTAAGAGAGATAAAAAAAAAACATTGATACATCCAGGCAAACAGAAGACCTATGTTATGAGAAGGAAAGATAGGAAAAAGGGGAAGCATTATCCTATATACAAGAAAGAAACCACTGGAGTCACTAGTCAAGGCACCGCTTGGTTGCAGCTCTCTGTGGACTCAGCACAGTGGCACCTCTTAAAGCAAGGTCAGATAAATTAAGCAAAGTTAATTTCTTAAAATTACTTTGTCATCAAACTTTTATGTCTTTCCTCCTGTCATGAGTAAACCTTCAGAGTGACTCCGCTGGTCTCCATTTGCAGACTGAAGGGGAAGATGGATATAATGTTCATTTTCATTTTTATAAATGAAACTTTCCCTCTTCTCCACATCTCTGAGAGGAGATGGTAGAGGTAGGAAGTAAGTTAGTATTATAGCAAGTAAGTTAGTATTATAGCACAAGCCAACACTTCAAAATGATAGCATTTGCTTTTAGGTTGTCGGGTTCAGTAGTGCTAATTATTATCATTTCTGTTTTATTTTTACCAGTACTATTTCCATCTCTACTTATACTTTCATTTAACTCCTTGATTATGTTTAAATAATATAAATGCATACTGTTCACAAAAAGTAGGGGATGTTTTATCGCTTCATATTCACTTTGAAATATGCCCTCATTTTTGTGAGCAGTGTATTATTGCCCCACATTAGAACAGAGGTATTGAGTGCCAGATTGTGGTGAAGAAGTCCTAGCATGTAACAACTGGAGGTGGAACTGGTTTGTGGCTTCACATTTTCTAAAGATGGTCCATTAAGATGAATAAAATGGCCCCAATTGAGGGCAAATTGATCAAATTATAATTAATAATTTTATTTTTTGGTAGAACACACTAACCACTTTCCTTGTTCAATTATCCATTTATTTTCTTTCTAGGGTGAAACTGAAGTTCCAGAATATTTGAGGAATTTGATCTCCCCCCACCCCTAGCACGCACCCCACATCCTTCCTCAATCCTGCTCCTGTCATATATTACCCACAATCTCAGCAGGATCAGACCTGCCAAGTTTGAGAGATGGAGGGGGATATGATTTGTCAAGCTCAAACTAGACAAGAATGTGATGGATTTGAGGTTTCAAAGTAAAACTAAGCCTTTCAGTTTTGGAGTTTGGTTAATAATACGAAGGATTTAAGTTGGATTTTTCTTCCAGGCAGTTCAAAGAGTTTCATTTCTTAGTCTGTATTGCTTCCTAAAATGAGTGAAAGTGGAAGGAACAAGCAGAAATTATCAGCCTCATTTCACAAGACAATGTTTGGTACCATTTTCCCAAATGGCAGTGGGTTGGAGGAATGATGTGAACAGCACCTTATCCATGGAATATGGTGGCTCAGGGTCCATGGCAAGATGATTCTAATTACTAAAAGTGGGGATGGAGAGTTCATATATCTGCAAGAGTCTGATTATTAGCAATCTTCCTCTTATGTGCAGACCACAGTTAAGAAGAAAATAGATAAGGTTAAGTTTCAGTTATCTCTCTAAAGGCCCATGTGACCTATTTGTTGAGGAAAATATAATTCAAAGTTTAGAGCAGAATAAACTCAGACATTCAAAGGCGGTATTTATAACTGTATTAAACATTCGGCTGAAACTTTGAACAAGAGGAAGAGTTTAACTGAACTTTAAAAGAGAGAGATATTTAAGGAATGTGAACTATGGGAAATAGCATTTAAATGTCTATTTGTTCTTTTTTTTATAAATAAATTTTTATTTTAATGGGGTGACATCAATAAATCAGGGTACATATATTCAAAGAAAACATGTCCAGGTTATATTGTCATTCAATTCTGTTGCATACCCATCACCCAAAGTCAGATTGTCCTCCGTCACCTTCTATCTAGTTTTCTTTGTGCCCCTCCCCTCCCCCACCCCCTCTCCCTCCTTCCCTCCCCCCTCCCCCCTGTAACCACCACACTCTTGTCCATGTCTCCTAGTCTCGTTTTTATGTCCCACCAATGTATGGAACCATGCAGTTCTTGTTTTTTTCTGATTTACTATTTCACACCATATAATGTTATCAAGATCTGACCATTTTGTTGTAAGTGATCGATGTCATCATTTCTTATGGCTGAATAGTATACCACGGTGTATATGTGCCACATCTTCTTTATCTAGTCTTCTATTTTTTTTTACAGTGATTAAAGCCTTTAAGCAAACTCTTGGCCAATACAGCAAGAATCCATAAAAGAGTAGTGTCCTTAACATGTTCACCAAGTCTAAGTTGGCCCCAACACCATGCCAAATCCCTGAAAAATGCAACCCAATCCCAGTTCAGTCTGTTAGGAGCTGTCACAAGGAGCAGGAGTCCAGGAAAAGTCCACATCCAGGAAAAGTCCACATGGCACTGGAATTGTCACAATTCTATACTTAGAAGCTCACGTCCAAGTCCCAATGACTGCTGCTTCTAGCTGGTAATGATTCAGGTAGACTGGAAAAGCCATCTGTAGCATGTGTGGATATGGAGCTTCTGTTCTTCTCTGCCTGGAGAGATGAGACCAGGTTGCTTTTCCCTGGAGCTCTGCGACTGTGGCATGGTAAAGAGAACCTTGGGATACACTAAGCTGGGTGGCAAAGGTAGATTCATAATAGAAGTTGGAAAAAGGGGGAAAGAGAGCTCTAAATTAGGAGTAGGTCCCAGCCTGAAATATGAGTGGGGCATTGAGGTAGGAGGAATAAAGGAAACACTATATATTAAACAAAGCAGCAGAAAATAGGACTATCAACACCCACAACAGAGATCTTCGAGGGAAGAATAAAAAAACCTGACTATTCAGGCAAGACATAGTTAAGTGGCCCTTGTGCAAATGAGATCAGTTTACCTGCTTCTTGGAAGAAATACCCTAGGCTCGTCCACAGTGTCATAGATGGGGCCCTTGGCCCCGGGCACCTTCTGTGGCAAACCCCAGCATTCTGGGCAAGGTTAGGTCATAGGTGGCTAGAGCAGGACTGGAAGAGACTGAACCCTCCCTTAGAGGAGCGAGGGGGAAGCCTACCTTCCAGTGTCCCTGTTTCCTTACAGCAGAGGCATATAAGTCTGGCAGGCTTTAGCTCAATGACCTTCCTATTCACTATTGAAGCAGGACCCAGATGGCATCCTACGAGACCCCTTTGGGGTGTTGGAGCCTTTAAGGGCATATCCTAAAATCTGGTAGTTCCCCTGATCTCTATTGGGCTTTTTCTGCCTCTAGGTATCTTAAAAGCCATGCTCAGAAGATCTCGTTGAGGGGTTTGAGGATCCCCATCCGCCTATATAAATCTTTTGCATATATCTGGAGCTATTTGGAAAAAGACAAAACAGTGTTATTAGCTGGATCAAATAAAGAAGGTAGTAGTTTGCAGGAAAAAAAAGATTTGGCGTCTCCTGTTCATCAGCATTCAAAAGAAATTTAAATTTTTTTTAAGTAAAAAGGTTTAGGTGATCTGGGTAGGCAATACCAGATACAAAGTACAAGGCATCTTTCTTTGGGTAGAACTAAACCAATTATTGTGAAAACAGAGGTTTGGCCTTAGCTTTTTCACACTGCCTGGTTTGGGTGAATCTGGAGGGTGTTAGTTGATGATTGTCACTGGTTGAATCTGTGTATGATAATGTTTCACAAACAAGATGCAAGCCAAGGCATGTTTTGCTAACCAGAACATCCAACTTGAAGACAACTGCATGGAAAAGGAGGGAACTGGATACACAGAAAAGGTTGAAGATAATGAGGGCTTACAGGCAGACTGGCTCCTAGACCGGAAAATATAAATGGTTATATGACATGCTTCTCTTCCTCTTTCCAAATTTTTATTTTAAAATGAGACAGTTATGCTGATTTTCTTTGTAGCAACTATGACTCACCACCATCTGACCCATATTTACACATTCTAGTAAATCTCCCCAAACATATCTGTTCTTCAATTATTTTGCTTAATAACCACTATTTGTTTCTCTAGATTGATCAATTTTCTATGTATTCTTTAACCCCAGTAAATCTTTCCATAGCAGAACCAAACCCACATAGTTATTCTAGTATTTCTATTCTATTAACAACTAAAACCAGTGTACACTGTCATTCAACCTGACATGTTTTCTAGGAAATACATTCATGAACCTCATCAGCCACATGTCTGATATCTTCCACCAAAACTTCTAAGATAAATCCTCATGCTTGAAATTTGTAGTCGCGATTTGAAACCTTCTTCTTCCTAGAAAGACACTTCTAAAACAGCTTATCCTTCAGATAGTCTTGCCAATCTCATAGCTAATCTTTGATACTTTCCCTCAAACTGAAGTTCTTCCTTTCTTCTTCACTGAATTAAATTCCCTTACCTTTTTACTTGCACATAATTTAAACACATAAGTAATGTAAGGTCTCTAATGCGTTCCCTGAAGATATATTTCTGCATCATAATGTTCTACTTAGATCATAAACTACTCAAGGTCAGTGTGAGTGCCTATTTAACTCTCTTCATGTTCTTCTTAAAGCAGCATGTACTAAGAGATCCTGAATAATTGTCCTCATGAAAAAGTAGTTGAAGGTGTTTTTCTCCTTAGTATGAGAGAGAAAATCAAGGTTAAGTTGAAAAGTTATTAGAAACCACTGAAATTTAATGAGAAAACACTATATTGAACCTAGGAAATTTTATTTCTTTATATCTTGACTCAAGATGAGCTTTCTTAGAAAAAAAGAAAAGAAACATGTCAGCAAAGGCTAATAACTACTAAGTAGTCAGATTTATACAATCTTATGAAGTGGGAAGATTTTAATGAAAAAATTAGAATTCAAGGTAAGGATATAATTCTTGGCTGGGAAATTTATGGGCTCAGCAAATCAGGACACTGAGTTCACAGGTAGGGTCACTGGGGACTGAGCATTGCAGGGTTGGTGCCTCACCTTAGCAATCAGATGTTTGGAGGCACAGGGTCCACTCCTTTTCAGAATAAGTGCACAGCTGGCCCTGATATGTCAAAGTTAAGTATTCTCATGTGGTTTAGCGGTTGGCAATGGATATTCCAGAAACTGGGCATTCAGTTGAATTTAGACACTCAGATTAATTGATCAGCTATGCAGTGCTCCCCACCCATGTCATTCTAAATAGAATCATTTGAGGTCTTCCTGAAACAGTTCATCCTGCAACTTTACTAGTTCCTACTCGTAAGGCACAGATGACACACAAGAATAGACAGATGTTGGTCTATGTTGCCTTCCTTCTGGTATTCAGAGGCATGCTCAGATTTAGCAATAACATATTTATGATTTCAAAGGAAAGGTCTGATACCAAATCAAACATGCATACGCATTCACTTAAAAACTGCCCAAAGGTCACATAGATTAGTCTGGGTTCACAAGCTAAATTTATTCTAGTTTATACATTTTTGTCTTCTTGCTCTCAATCACAAAGGTAATCTTTCTGGGACCTGAGTACTAAAACAGGGAAGAGAAAAACGTACATACACAGATTAAATCTCGACATCAGCCTTGCCAACTCTCCCTGAGGTTTATTTTTTAAAGTAAATCTAATCAAACTAAAGATATTCAAAAATCCCCTATAGAAATTAGGATATGTAGAATATGGCCTTTAAGATGATGATTCCTTATTTCACTTAAATTACTGTCATTGTTTTTGGGGGGTTTTGTGTGTGTGTTTTGTTTTGTTTTTTTGGTCCAGAAATTCTAGCCACAGGGTCTTTCACATCTGGAAAATGCCAACTTCATTTCTAGCTCAGAGCATTTCCCCTGATGCTGCTCTGCCTGACATATGTTGTTCCTCTACCTGCCTGGCTCTACTCAGGTGCATTAAAGGTCACTTTCTCATCTGTGCCTCGGTTTTGCTGGCCACCCTAATCCCATATAAAACACACTTATCTTATTACTTTTTCTCAAAGAACAACATTCTTTCATAATACCAAAATTGTGTTTCTTTAGTTTTGTGTCCTCTGTGTTAATCTGTTTATAGTGATTTTTTTAAACACTGTATTGTAGGTTCCTAGCACTTGGGTTTAAATATAGTCTCAACAAATATTCACACATAATAACCATGCCAGCTTGTTGATACACTTGTCACACCTGAGATCTAGGCTGTTGTTATATCTATAAACACAGAGGGCTAGTTTGTCTCTATTCCTGTTCCAACTCTTGGGATAACATGTCCTGTTCCAGAGAGACAACTCATGAAGAGAAAAGCTGAAATAACTCTATTGACAATGGGGTTTGACACTCAAGATTGAAGACATGAAGACAAGGTGAGTTGGGAGAAAGGTTATCTCTTTACACCCTTGAGGAAAAGCCATGGTTTGTGGCATGGTTGACCCTGCTACACTTAACAAGGCATCCAGAAACTAATGTTTTCATAGGGGACACAGACAACTTTGGAGGGAGGAGAATAATTTGAGTAATTGAGTTTATGAGCATAAGACACCCTTGGGCGTGCTCAAAAATAACAGAAAATTTTGAAGCACAGTTTCACCATCTCCTCGTTATACATGCTAAAATTCCAATTCACAGCTACAGACTAGTAGGGTTCAGGGATACTTAGTTTAACATTAAAAACATAAACTTTTTCTTGATCTATTATTTCTTTGATTCCAGGACACATACTTCTGCTTTGTAACATTTTTTAAAAACCAGGATGCTGCTTCAGTTATACTTGCCAGCAGCTGGATGCGGAGCAAGCTCACATGAATTCATCATTGCCTGGGAACTTACCAAGCTTACTAGCTTTGCTTAATGGTATCTACCCATTTACTTCAAGGTTGGCCAAGTCACTGGTAATGATTGGTAATGATATCTACTTAAAGTTGAATGCCTTAATGTCACTTTGTCTTTAAAAGACACACAGTGGATGTAGTTTGAAAGAAAAATTTATTATATTAGTATGTAACAGAACAGAGCACAATCTCTCACCAGGTGCAACAATTCAGGGGGAAGAAATTGCCAGATCTCAGGAGTTCTTCATCATATTCCCATTGAGCCACATCAGCCAGTCTGCCTGATCAATATTTCATGTGGAGGCTTAGCACTTAGGCACCCAACAACATGTGTCATGAGGTTTTTAATAAGATTTCATATTTTTCTTTCACTTCCATTGATAGATATTCCAATTAATTTTTTTAAATGGCTATAAGTATAACCAAAAAGAAAATGCAAATAAAACACTGGTGTTCTATGTGACTCAAAATTATGTCCATTATAAAAGTGTCAAACAAATCTATTGGGTTATGAGAAGCTGCATGTCCCTGTGATGCTGAATGTGGAAGTCAACTTCCCACAACACTTCAGTCTTTGGATGTCAGGGGGCTTCTACTAAAATTGAGATTCTCACATGAAACTCATATGCCATCTTATGGATAAATTTGTGCTAGAGCTTCTTTAAAAGGGTAGAAAGAATATTTAATTATATTTCATTTTCATGCAGTTTCTAAAAAAAGTGAATTTGTAAAGTTGATCAAATACAATAAGAAGTCTGTGTGTATTTGTGTGTGTGTGTGTGTGTGTGTGTGTGTGTGTGTGTGTGTAGGACTTACTGTTATGTTACAAGCAATTGTCACAAATTGTGGGGTTCAATCTTACAGCCATGGTCTTAGGATTACACGGTTATGAGTCAGGCTTCTGATGAAAACAAGGTAAGTATGAGCCTTGGGTATGGGGACTAAGTCTGAACAATGTGAAGAGTGGTCCAATTAAGCAGTAAAAGCTTTGAAGTTGAAACTTCACACAAAAACTGTCAGGAGGACAAATGCTCTGGGAGTTTGGCCTGTAAAATGTGGGTGGGAATAAGTGCTGGTGGAGACTCTGTGGAGAAAAACCCCCAGGCCTTGGGTCAGAACAGAATCTGGATGGTATACAGGCAAACGTTTGGGATGGATTGGCAGCTCTGTGGCTCTAATAAATTCTTCCCAAAGAATTGTCCTCAACACTATCTTCTACCTTCAAGGATCTAGGGGGTTCTCTTCAATTAAAACATTCCCCTTTTTTTCAACCATGAAACTGTCTATTTGGAGCATATCAGTATTGTCTCCTCAACCAATTAACTGATTAATTTATCCATTTATTTAACAGGCATATATTAAAGTGTTTTTAGAATGACCATATGAATAAAACAAAGTGCCTGACCTCAAGAAGCTTAAAGTTTGATGGGAAAGATTAATGTGAAAATAACATAAATTGGATATTTCTCCAGAGGCCAGCCAAGTGAAAGTAGATTTTGATTGCTTAGTTATATGCTTGTTTGTTCTGCTTTTCCTAAATTTACAGGATTTTTCTGTACTGGATTATTCCCCTAAAGCTAAGTGAGAGTCTAAAGTGTGTGTGTGTGTGTGTGTGTGTGTGTGTGTGTGTGTGTGTGATCAATTCCATATATATATACTGTTTGTTTGATTATATTCTATTTGTCTGATTTAACCAGAGCTTGATGGAAAGATACTGAAGATGCCTTGAGTAAGGGAGGAACAAGGCCTGACAGAAGCAGGAAAGGTCTGATCCTCTAGATAACACTGAAGCCTGTCACACTATGAATATGCACGGAAGCCTGATGAGAAATATCTTCACAGATGTAGAAGCCAAACTCCTGGGCCTAGGAGAATGCTTTCCCACCATCTGTCACCTGGGCTAAAAGGATAATCACTGACTTCTGTGTGGGGAGCTGCTTCTAACTGCAGCTGGATGGCCAGTTCTCTTAAATTACCAGGCTCAGATGAGCATGACTTTCTGTTGTTTCCATGGAACCCCTATGGTCCTGCCTTAGATTAAGATTCATGTTCGGTGAATGTTCACTGGAAATATCATTATCCTTCCTGACAGACAGATGTCCTGGAAAGTCTAATTGTACTCCCAAAAGACAGGAATCCTTTTTAAAGAATTAAAATAAATTAAAAATAAAAAGCAGTGTTTCAGTCAGAGATCAAACTCATAAAGAGCCAAGACCAAAGGAAACATGGCGTTCTATATGCTCTGAAGAAGACAGGGAGTGATTATTAAATAAATTTATAGTTTTCCCCACTCCATCTCACCTTCCACTTCAACTGCTTCTGTCATCCCAAAAGAAAATCAGGAAATTACAACTTCTAATCATATTGGATTACTGTCTTTTATGGTCCATGTGGAATATTTCTCCTCCAAAAAATCTCCACTTAGAATTCAAGTACAGATTAATCTCTATAGAAAAAAAAAGGTTAGAGGATAATTCTGAAAGCATTTATTCCATCCTCAGTTTATAAAAAGCCGTACATGTTCAACCTAATTGAAGAAGAATTAGAAGGACATAATGGCCTTTGAAGGTAAGTAACCAAATATGGCTTGAGTCAAAAGAATCCCTTGCTCTGGAGAGCCTTAGGAAAGGTGTTGAAAGATAGAAACAATTCAGTCAAGAGGAGAGAAGTAAAGAGTAAATTTCAGGGTAGTGACTACAGCTTGAGCAATGATCCAAATACAAAAATATTCCAAGCATCCTTAAGAGACAACAAACACACAGGCCCAGTCATGCATGGTAATGTTTCGGAAAGAACAATCTGCAGTTCACTGAATATCCACTCCTCACTGGAACCCTTCTGTTTTATGGGAGCTAATGGTAGAAGCTGAAGAAAAAATGATTCCAAATACAAAAGGATAGCTATCAAGACATGAATATGAAGCTTCTCCTTCCTTGTAGTACCTAATGGCAAGCCAACTATAATGGCATGTAGCAAAGTTCAAATAAACTCATGGCAACATAAAAGTAAAAGTAAGGCCTGGAATCAGTCAAGATTTTTCTGTTTGTTAGTGACAGAATCCAACACAAATCCATTCAAGCAAAAAGAAGAGTTGGCCCATTTAACCAAACCACACACATATGCACAAACACAGTCACAATGGGAGGAAAGCCAGGCACAAATCAGGTCCCCTATTAATGTGTGTGTGTGTGTGTGTGTGTGTGTGTGTGTGTGTGTGTGTGTAAAAGACAGAGACATAGGAAGAGAATGATATAAACTATATGTGTTTATCTTTGCATAGTCTGAGAGTGTGTTGACCTCAATAGTTCAGGGCTCTGCACATGGCAGGGAGCACTGTCTCTGACAGCTCTGTCACAGCCTTATAGCCTGTATTCTAAGAAAAATATACCTTTTCTCCCAGGAACTATATTTAAAAAGTTCCCAGAAGATGTCTGATTGACCTGACATATACCCTTTACCATCTGAGCCAAACTCTGTGGCTACAAAGGTAGGCTATACTGATTAGCTTGGGTGATACCCACATTCATTCCTGTAGCCAAATGGGTATGACACTGTGACTAGGAGCCTCAGCAATCTCATTTGGGTCAAGATGTCTCCTTCATAGACAGCAAATGTAGTTCATCCATCATTTAAAAAAGGGAGAAAGGGAACTGGACAAACTGAAGATACATTCTCCACACTCCTATATATGTATCTGGTTCTACAAAATTAATGTCTAAGTGATAGTCCCAGGCCGATGTGAATGGTCATAACTTGTCCAGTATTTGCATGTCTGTGTGGACTCCCTTTAACTCTTATGTTCAACTTGATTTCTCTCCTAATTCTTTTCTTCCTAGTCTTATCTTGTGCCCCCTGCTGTTACTTAACCTCCATGATTTTAAGTCATAATGTCTCCCTCAATCAGCCCAGTGTCTTTGAAAAATAGATGTATATATTCATCACTGTTAGCCAATTATCTTCCAACAGGAGTAGTTAGTGGCATTTTTCTTTCTACCAAATGACCTCCCCTGAATTTTAACATATAAGTTATAAAATAGTCTTTTACACTATATAAATTCTGCAAGCAGTAGTTGAACAGGTACTGTGTCGTATAACATTTATTTTGAATGGTATCCTGTGTCAATAACATGTGGCTTTATTTAGCAAGATTAAGGGTTCCCCCACTACCAAGAACAATAGTTTTCAACTTTAAGTAAAAAGTCATCCTTTATTTGTTTTCACCTCCCTAACAATCACATGGAATTATGTGGTTATTCTAAGATTTGGTTAAAAAAACCCACATGTGATTATATTTATACACATACATAGATGTGTAATTGTGTAATTAAAATTCAGCCTGTTAAAAAGTGCTTAAGAATTTAGTTTCTGATGCAATGTCATATAAAATAAAGATGTAGAGATGGTTCCTTGGGGGCCCTGAAAACATGGCCTTCCCTTCAGCAAAGGTGTTTATCAAGGCTTCAGGTTCAAGTGTAGAGAAAATGTCCACAGAACAGAGCTCAGCCTGCTTAGTTTGGTTTATGGGTGTGTATTTAGATTGAGCCAATGAGCTGTTTTTAGTGCCATTAAATTAGTAATCCATTAGTCTGGGTGAGTCCCCAAGAATTGATTTTTTTAAAGCCCATAGGTTTAGAAACCACTGAGTGATAGATGGCAATTATAACTTCCATATATAATTAAGCTGTCATTTCTGAATACTTACAGTAGTTACGGGCAAGGACGTCTGCTACAGTATAAACACAGTGGGAAAAATTGGTGAAAATTTCCATTGGGATCTATTCATATTGATTTATCTGGCCTCACCGCTCTTCCATCCCTACCACATTATTTTTAATCTTTTGTGATTTAGTGCAAACGGTACCACCTCTTCATTGCTCATGGGTTTGATTTGCCAGATTTCACAAATAAATATAAAATACCCAGTAAATTTGAATTTAAGACAGACAGTGATTTTGTTGTAGTATCAGAATGCCCCAAATATTGCATGGGACATCCTTATTCTTAACACTAACAAACAAAATGCACTCTATCTAAAATTCAAATTTAATGAAATAGCCTGTACTTTATCTTGTAACACTATCCTAGGCGTTGCATTAGTTTGCTCAGGCTGCCATAACAAAATACCACGGGTTGGGTGGATTAGAAAACAGAAATGTACTTTTCCACAGTTCTGGAGGCTGGAAGTCTGGGATTAAGGTGCTGTCAGGCTTGGTTTCTCCTGCCTCTCTCCTTGGCTGGCAGATGGCCACTTTCTCCCTGTGTCCTCAAGGGGTCTTGTCTCTCTGTGTACCCGTGTTTGTGTCAGAAACTGTGTTTCTTATAAAGACACCTTTCATATTGAATTAAAGCCTTACCTTTATGGTTTCAGTTTCCTTAATTACCTCTTTAAGGTCCAATATCCAAATATTGGCACAATTTAAGATACTAGGGGTGAGGACTTCAA
This sequence comes from Saccopteryx leptura, assembly GCF_036850995.1. NCBI lineage: Eukaryota > Metazoa > Chordata > Mammalia > Chiroptera > Emballonuridae > Saccopteryx > Saccopteryx leptura. The sequence goes on from NC_089513.1 coordinate 29,512,180, forward strand.
CATGTGAATTTTGGGGGAACATATTCCATTCCATACAGGTGTCTATCTCATCCTCTGGGCTTCCAGGACAGTCTGGTTTATTGCCATTATTCTTTCAACATAGTGTTCTTGAGCAATCACTGTCTCACTCACTGTTCTGGTAGACAGTCACAGACCCTGCCTAGAGGGAGCTTACAATCTAGGTGAGGTCATTAGATATTTAAGAAATAAGTGAATATATAGGTAGTGTTGATTTTTTGTGTGTGTGTACACCTCTTTTGACTAGATTGTGCCCCTCTAGATTATTTTTATAATTCTGCTGTTTTCCTCCATATACATATGTATGCCTACATACACGCACACACACACAAATGTCTTCACAAAACGTGGCCTATGTATAAACCAATTAAAATTTGACTTCAGCCCTGACCAAACAGCTCCGTTGGTTAGAGCATCATTCTGAAGCACAGAGGTTGTCAGTTCAATCCCCGGTCAGGGTACATTCAGGAACAGATCAATGCTCCTGTCATCTCTGTCTGTCTCTTTTTCCTTTCCTCTCTCTCGAAAATCAATAAATTAACATTAAATTTTTTTAATTGACTTCATTTGTATATCTTTGGAAACAGGTGTACAGAATATTGAATTTACAAATTTACTACAAGGCCTGTTCCTCCATCTTTTCTGCCCACTCTACTAGGTTCTTTTGTGAATGCAGCCATAGTTGTACAAGTCATTTCAACAACAAACTCGGACCTTACTGTGGCATCATTATAAAATACTTTGTTCTTTTTAACACTTGAAAAACCAGGCTCCTCCAGAAAGAAAGGGAAATGGGTAGCAAGTGTTTTGGGGCCAGACTGGCCAGAAAGACACTCAATCTTGTATTGTTAAAAAGTTCTTTGTAAGTTGGGTTGTTTTTGTTTTCTCCTAAGAGATAACATAATTCTGACTGAAAGATATCAGGATTAGGAAAAAAACATGTAAACATATTTGGAGCTAGAACAAAGACTTGTTTCCAGGGAGTAAAATAAAAATCCTAAAGAACATTGCAAAGGTTTGCCACATGGGTGGAGTTCAGAGCCTGCCCATGAATGGGTTGGAGGCCAGGGGCTTCCTCTACTTTTATAATAATGGAGTATTCCTCTCCTTTTCAGCTTTGCATTTGGAGATGTCCTCTTCATGTTTAGTCAGTGGGTGACTTTTAAATCTATGAGGGACTTTGCAGCTTCTGTTATTGTTTTCTCTTTTTCTTTACCAGCTTTCACTCACCAGGATCTGCAAGTGAATTTAGAGTAAGAGACATTTCTCTTAACTGCTTGCCATTTTCTGGCTCCTCAGCCCCTAGCAAACGTCTCATTGTGTTTGACTAATATTTACAACATTTTGTAATACAGATGTTTTATGTTATTTTCAAGGTTACATTCCCCTGACTTGCTTTGCAAACTCCTTAAATATATTATCTATAAATATATTAGATAGATTATCTAGATGTATACAAATGAGACCCTTCTTGGGTTCAAAGACACTCATAAATATGAGAAATATGGTATTCTCCTGTTCTACTAAAGTCCTCCAAATCTCATAAGCTTGAAATAAATCTGTGACCTTCTTACCATATGAAGGCCTATATTTAGAAGACAGAGGATGTTTGCTCATTCACCCAAAGCAACATTATATAATGAACCTCCAACATTTAGATGGAAGGGGATGGGGCAGCAATGTAATATTTGTGAACTGTGCACTAAATTACTATAATATGTCCCCCATTGGTGTTCCTACAACAATCTCACTGTTGTGAATACCTGAATGTAATTAAGGTCATAGACTTGAGTTCCAGCAGTGAAATCATTGAGCACAAAATTGAACATACACAGGAAGGTGTTCTGAAGAAAGGCTTGTGTTTGGGGAGGCCAAGCACTGGGGAATGGCAAGCTGAGAAGGAGCCAGGCAATTTCATTAATTACCAACGAGGCTTCCAGTCAATGGTTCAGTTTCTCAGGGAGAGCTACGCTAATTTAGATAATAATAATTTAAAGAAAATAATAATTTATGTCACCAGAAACCCATCACCATAATGTGCTGGGGCAACCTTGAGATAAAATTATAAATAAGATAGATTGTCCAGGAAGTAGACTCTTTTCAGGTGTGGAAAGGCAGGGACAAAGGGATGAGAAGATGTTTCTTTTCCAAAGGTTGCCCAGCTAAGTTTGGTCTTGTATGTGGCCTGCTTGCTGCAATGTAGGGCCAAGCTTAAAAGAAGTAATCAACAATAGGATATTTCCTCTCCCCTTATGGCTTACATTCAATGTAATCGTATGCCATCACAGATGGAAAACCTTGTGTTCTTCTACCTGGGGCCTGATCAACAATACATGCCCCTTTATCATAGATAATAAACAACAAATGAGCATGGGCAGCTTTCTCGGGATCTGCAAGACAATACAAGAACAAAGGGATGAAACAACAATCACAGCAGGAAAGGTTGCTGACATAATACACTAGTAAGATGCATTTGTTATGATTAATCACCCAAAATGGTGTATTATTATCTAAGTTCTTACTTCTTTTCAGAGATTTGTAGTTTTTACTAAAGTCTTTTTCTTTTCTAGGTTCTTGTCTGGATTTCATTTACTTGTCTCTTTAGGCTCCTTTTGGGCATGTACAGTTTCTCAGTCTTTCCATGTTTTCATGACTTTGACAGTTTTGACATGTATTGGACAGGAATTTATAGGATGCCCCTCATTTGGCACTTTTCTGATAATTAGACTGAGATTGTGTGTTTTTGTTTAAAGAAAGACATTTTCATTATATCACATTAAAAAATATATATAATTGACATTAGTTAGCACCGTTAATATTGATATTAATCACATGGTGATCAAGTTTCTTTATTGTAAACTCATTTTTTCCTCTACTTTTCCATTATTTTCTCTTTGGAATTAAGTGACTGTGCTCAGTTCACACTTAAGAAGTAAAGGTTTATGCTCCATTCGTTAAGGGAATAGTATCTACATGAATTATTTGGAATTATGCAACAAAGATCTTTATGTTCTCCCCTATCAATAATTTACTTATTCATTTAATCATTTATTTATATAATTATGGACTATGGATATTTATTTTATACTTTAAGTTATAATCCAAGAATATTTTACTTTGTCTCTCAAATTTTTCTAGCTGCAGTTACTGGGGAGATCTTTCCATTTTCTCCTGTGTTCCTTGGACATAATGCTATTATATTTTTCAGTACTTCCTTACTTTCTGGCATCACAAGATGCTCTAGGCTCATCTTATATATTTTCTGTCCCTTTCCTAGAATCAGTCATTTTTCCAAGGAGCCCTGGTTACTTTTATTAGAGAATGGTATCAGAAATTAAGATCTGGACACTAGGCATGCCTGTTGCTTCTATGTTATTGTTGCTTCAGGCAGGCTAGGTTATGCACAGACTCTAACTTCCATCCCTTCTCTCTGTAGTTCATTTCTTTCACATCTGCACAAAGTGTTCCAACAAATGTATGTAGTGTTCAATGTGTTGTACATGTGGAGTTCAGAAATCATGCACAAGCTTGCACCATAATGCTCTATTGTGCACAGCGTGATAAAACTTGAGGCTTTATTGCTTTCAGACAATACTGCTCAAAGTACAATTGTTAATATGGCCAATGATATAAAAGAGCAAAATGCAGGGAGAATAAAGAAATTAAAATATTTTGCCATTAGACTTGATGAATCATGAGTAACTATGCTAGTCTACTTTGCTTAGTGAGGTATATTGATGATAAAGACTTTAGGCAAGAACTACTCTGTTGTCTTGATCTACCTGGTTGGACCACTAATTCAGAAATATTTAATGCTCTTAATGAGTATTTTTAAGTGGAGGGGTTAAACTGGGGAAAGCACGCTAAGGTGTGTATGGATGGTGCTGCAAGCATGACTGGACATTGCTCAGGGGTAACAGCAAAAATAGATGCTGCACGTCTGGAAATGTTGTCCACACACTGTATGATTGCTCAGCAGCATTTAGTTGCAAAGAAATTTTCCCCTGAATTAAACATAATGATGAATGACACAGTGAAGATCATTAATGATATTTGCAGTTAAGGTTTGAACTCCGGACTGTTCACGACACTGTATGAAAGCGTGGATTCACAACACTAACATCTCCTTCTCTACAAGGAAGTGAGGTGGTTCTCGAGAGGAAGGGTTCTTCATGCCTTTTCCAGCAGAGAGAAGTGAAACAGTGTCTGCCAGAGTGAAACTCTGTTTTAGTAGAGCTTCTGTTGGATGACGAATGGCTAAGCTTGCATATGTAGCAGATATATTTAGCATCTTCAACAAACTAAATATTTTTCTACAAGGGTTTAACACAAACATTTTTACATTAAAAAATAAGATGGATGCATTCAAAATGAAACATGTTCTTTGAGAAAGTAGCATACAGAAAGAAGATGTAGAAATGTTTCCACTTTTCTGAGACTTTTTGATTGCTGAAGGTATCAACCAGAAATTCAAATTTAACACAATAAGTCAACATTTAAGAGAATTAGTTCAAAATTTTGACCATTAGTAGCCTGAAAATGAGGATAACCATAAAGGTAACCTCTGGATCAATAACCCATTCATAGAAGATATCAATCCCTGCTCCCTTAATCATTTTGAAAAAGAAAAACTGATAGATTTATCTTCTGAAGTCACTCTGGTGTCCAAACATAAAATGCAATCATTGTCACAATTTTGGATATCACTGGAAGAAGACTATCCATTTCTTAGTTACAAAGCTATTAAATTTTTAATCACATTTTCTACTACCTACTTGTGTGAGAAGACTTTTTGGCCCCATCACTAATAAAAACCAAACAGAGAAACTGAACGGATGTCAATGCAGAGCCTTGTTTCTCGGAAACAAAACTGTAGCCTCGGTTATCAAATGTTCTTGCAAAGAAGCAACAGCAGATTTTATACTAGCTTTACTTGAATTAAATATTGCTCCCTAGAAATTTCGGTTGTATTCTATTAAAAACATTTTTGTATGGTTTAGTTATTTTAGAGAATTTTCATTTATACTATTATAATTAAAAGATAATGCACAAAATACTAATAATGGTTTTTATTTCTGCCTCAGTGGTCTCAAAATAATTTTTCTATTTTCATTGGTTTCCAAGTGAAAAAGACTGAAAACCAATGTTGTACACAAAACCATACATATAAACATTTCTATAAATCTACCTATGTAATATAACAATCTGTATAAACATGAGTTCATACTGATGATTCCAACTTTAATCCATTACCAAAGGCTCTTTCTGTATTAATTAATGGTATCATGATTTTATTTTATTTTTTTTTGCTTTAGCCTGTTGCTGTGGTGGATTATATTAATTTATATTCAAATGGAATCCATGCCTAGAATAAGTTCAACTTAGTGGTATTATATAATTTTAAAAATAACTTACTAAATTCAATTTGCAGTATTTTTAAGGATTTTTGCACTTACATTCTTGAGGGATGATGGTCTGTCAAGAATGTAAATAGTTTCCCTTTCTTGTAATGTCTTTGGTTTTCCTGTTTGGGTAATGCTGGCCTCATAGAATGAGTTAGGGAGTATTCCCTCTGCTTCTATATTCTGGAAGATATTGTTAATAATTGGTATTATTTCTCCTTTAAACATTTGTTAAAATTCACCAGTGAAATTATCTGGTCATGGTATCTTCTCATTTGAAAGGTTGCTAATTATTGATTCAATAGCTTTAAAACATATGGAACTTCACAGATTATCTATTTCTCCTTGTGTCCATTGGTAGTTTGTATCTTAAAAAAAGTGGCCCATTTCATATGTTATCAAATTTGTAGGCATAGGGTTGTTTCTAATATTACTTTATTATCCTTTTTATCTGTGGCTTCCGTAGTGGCAATGCCTCTTTCATTTCTTCTGTTACTAATTTGTAACTTCTGTCTTTTTAATTTTGTTAGCCTGGCTAGAGAGTTACTAAAAAGTTTTTTTTCCAAACAATTAACTTTTGGTTTCAAGGGTGTCCTGCATTGTTTTCCTGGTTTCAATTTCATTACATTCTATTCCACTTTGTATTATTTCTTTTCATATACTTGTTGCATGTTTAAATTTTTATTCTTTCTCTAGATTCCTTAAGTAAAAAAAGCTTAAGTTATAGAAATCACATCTTTCTTCTTTTCTAACATGTACATTTAATGTTATAAAGTTCCCTGTCAGCCCTGTTTTCTCTAAATTCACAAATTTTGGAAGGTTGCATTTTCATTTTCATTTAGTTTAAAATATTCTTTCAATTTTTCTAGAGGATCCTTTACCCTTGTGTGTTCTTTAGAAGTATGCTATTTAATCTTCAAATATTTGGGAATTTCCAGCTATCTTTTTGTTATTGATTTCTAATTTATTTCCATTGTACTCCACCCTAGTTGAGTCTGAGCCTGGCAGCCCCAGCAGGTGGAATTCACTGTTTTATACTGAGGACCTGTTAATATGGACTAATATTGAGTGATGGAGGAAGGAATCTATAATTTTATTATTAAATCTCTTTCAGTGGGCTTGTGTCCCTTGGCTTCAATTTTCACAAGTGTTTCTTTGTCCTTCCTTTAGGTGAGACAGGAAGGCCATGTAAGGCTATTCAGTTGGGTAACTGAACTTCTCACCTATGTGAGATAGACCTCTGGTAAAGTATTCATCACCAGAAAGTATGTGGTTGTTATGGAGAGTATACTGGGTATATTTTAAAATGATTACTTTTCCTCTTCCCCTGTGAAAGACATGAGATAATTTTTCTTGACTCTTCATGATAAACTGCTGAGATACTTGATGGTAAAACCCACAAAAGAGTGGGGCCATCCTATGCCTATAGCCCCCTGAAGTTTCTCACTCTTAAGCTAGGATACACCCAGTCTCCAGCAATTCCACCAAATTACCCTTTTAATGTTCTTAACAGTTTATGTTTCCAGTGGGTTCTACATTCAGGGAAGCTGGTCTGTACTACTTTTTTGTATTTCTTTAGGCTTTGGTGAGGTGGTCTGCCTTGAAATCTCAATTTTCTGATGACTCCAAGAAAAGTCTCTAATTTTTAAGATTTGCTCATCTCTTTTCTTGTTGTAAGAATGACTTTCATTTATAAGTCAGAGTTCAAATAATGCATGTAGTTTTTATCTTATCCTTTAAGCAGAATATTATTTTAGGCCAAAAAGACTGCTCCACAAATAATGTGGATTAAACAAATGTTCTAAATTGAGCATGATTCTTAAAAAATAAAAGTTACAGATAACTAGTGGGTTTAATTGCATTATTAATTTTTATGATATTAGAAGTTAGTACGGGTGACAATTTTGTGAATATTTTTATATAAACCTTAATCAAAGTAATGTTAAGAATAATCTTTAAATTGAGGATACTTGAATTTTTAACAAGAAAAATTCTATTGGAGTTAAATTCCATTATAAATCTGGTGTAAAACTTCAGAGAAATAAAAAAGAATCTCATTTGAATATATTGAACAAAAACACATAAGGGAAGTGTGGCTATAATTTAGTGATAATCATATATGTATTGATTTCTTTCCAGTTTATAAATTGACTCTAGTGGTAATTCTCATAAGAGGTTCCAGAAATGTCTTGAGTGATCTAGAATTGTTGACATAAGCATTTAATTCCTAGAGGAACTGATGACAGGGCTTATTTGAATAGAGTGTGAAGTGCAGGCTCAAAGAAAAACCATGTGAAGACACAGTGAATAGGCAGCCATCTGCAAGTCACAGGGAAGGCACAGAAGAAACCAAATCTGCTGACACCTTGACCTTGGGCTGGTAGATACCAGAACTGTGAGAAAATAAAGAAGAGAGAGGTTGCCCAAATTCACATCTATAAATTATCCTTTGCCTGAGGGATATGAACAAAACCACTTGGGAAGAAGAGCTTGATTTCCTCTTTGTCAGTTTACATTTAGTCTCATGTCTAGCTCTTTAAAATGTTAATTTTATGTTTTAAATTGTTTTTCTCCAGGTGCTTTAAAAAGAATACTTATTTTTTAAAAAAACAAGTATTTGAGTGTCATTCTTTTTTATTTCTTCTAACACCTGAAACAAACTTTAATTTAATAATTTCTTGCTGTTGTTCATCAATAATCTCAACTATTCAACCTATATGTTGATGCAAAGAAGCTACCTCTACTCCAAATGACACAAAAAAATCTGTTTGTCTTTCATTAAGATCAGAAGTTATAGCCATTAAGTGTATCCTCTCCCTTCGCATTAGGTGGATTATGAGTGGTATCTTTCCAAAGTTTGTGAAAGTCCAATGTGCACTCACCTGTTTAGGTATATTTTACAGAGGATACATTTCAGTTTTCTTGAAAAGTGAGCTTGGCATAATGAAATAAGAATGAAATGACTGGAATTCTTCCAAAATATTCCATTAAGAACAGCACTTGTTTCAAACAGGCTATAAGAAAACTCAAAATAATCAAACAAAAGAGTAGAGGAGAATTGTCAAGTGGAGAATATAACCCTTGGCTCACATTTTGAAGTATCTGAGCTTGATTTTATTGATAGAGATTAAAGTCATTTTTCTAAGCATAGATGGAGGATAGTATTGAATTAAGCCTTTAAAATTACATAATTATGCCCAAATTTCAAACAGAAAAGTTAAAACCCAGTATAAAAACATCATCATGTAGGCCATGAACCTCTACTCAGCATGGGTTACCTCTGTCAGTCCTGTAAGTATATAAATTGTGAAGATGTTGGGTTGTCTATTTTCTTTTCTTGGGGTTTAGAACATCAGATACTTTAGAAGCACACTGATGACCCTCCACCAGAAAATCTTATGATGGTGAATTCTCTAAGAAGCAAGTAAATGATGAAAGCTTTTGATGCCTCCTTTTCTTTCATCATCAATATCCCCTTTCGTTGCATTGACAGAGTAACACATGTAAACAGCTGCAAATGTCATGTGTACAAATTGTTATACAGATACAACAGCATTTGTATATATCATGCATATTTCAGTCTTCCAGAAACAACACAGGTTTGGTCTAGAACAATCACACAATGAAGATGGAGAAATTTGCGTACCTAAAATCTGTATTAAAAGATGGCAAGCATACAGCAAAGGAAAACAAATATAACTTCAATCAACTCCCCACTGTCTGAAAGGCCATCTAGGCAGCCTAAAAGCACAGAGGAGTTAAGGAACTCATGGAAGCAGGAAAGATAAAGATTCACGAACTGAACTGAGTATAAAGTGCTCCTCAGACTTGACCCCTTTTGCCTTCATAACTACCCAATGACTTAGCTTCTACTGGAATTATTCTTTTTTAAATAAGGAAAACTTAAGGTATGAATATAATGCAATTATTTACTTTGCTACAAAAACTGACCTTAAGGTCTTCTTAATTCTACCTCAATATTCTTTCTGCCTATAAGAAATTAAAATAGAAATTTATGCAATGGACTCTAAGAGCTTGATTCTGGATATTATAATGGTCACTGCTGACTTTCTACCAGTATGCATTTTCTCCTTTTTGCTACCTATAGAAAACCTGATGGTATTCAGACTCTCTCACTCATGTTTACAATCTTAACTGTTAGCTGAGAAAATGTTGATCTCAACCCAGCTCTAGGGGTAGAAGCAAAGCAACTTAATATTGGGGGGTGCACGTTAGAAATGGGCATGTGAACACTTACTATCTGAGAAAATAAGGTTTCTGGATGCTTTCGATCAGGTGTCCCCAAACTATGGCCCGCAGGCCGCATGTGGCCCCCTAAGGTGATTTATCCGCCCCCGCTGCACTTCCAGAAGGGGTACGTCTTTCATTGGTGGTCAGTGAGAGGAGCACATTGACCATCTCATTAGCCAAAAGCAGGCCCATAGTTCCCATTGAAATACTGGTCAGTTTGTTGACTTTAATTTACTTGTTCTTTATTTTAAATATTGTATTTGTTCTCATTTTGTTTTTTTACTTTAAAATAAGATATGTGCAGTGTGCATAGGGATTTGTTCGTAGCTTTTTTTATAGTCTGGCCCTCCAATGGTCTGAGGGACAGTGAACTGGCCCCCTGTGTAAAAAGTTTTGGGACCCCTGCTTTAGCAAATGTTAGTTCCTTCCTCTTAAGAAAGATGACTTGGGCCTGACCTGTGGTGGCGCAGTGGATAAAGTGTTGACCTGGAAATGCTGAGGTTGCCGGTTCAGAGCCCTGGGCTTGCCTGGTCAAGGCACATATGGAGTTGATGCTTCCTGCTGCTTCCCCCTTCTCTCTCTCTGTCTCTCTCTCCTCTCTCTCTCTCTCTCCTTTCTAAAATTAATAAATAAAAGAAAAGAAAAGAAAGATGACTTGGAAGTAAAGTTCCCTCTCTTACAGTTTTTGCTCTTGATAGCAATGTTGGCAACGTGAAAGAAGATGAAATGAATGCACAGAATAGGGCATTGCAGAGGCAAATTCGCAGAGAAGCAGAGTTGGAGTTCTGGCTCTATGAGGTCTGAGGATTCTCTACTTCCAGAAATTATATAAAAGTTCTCTATTTCCTACACTGTCCAGATAGCCTGGTTGGTTAGAGTATCGTCCCAAAGCACAGAGATTGCCAGTTCAATCCCTGGTCAGATCATATACAGGAACAGAACAATGTTTCTGTCTCTCACTCTCTCCCTCCCTCTCTCTAAAATCAATCAATCAATAAAAAAAATTACATGCTCTATTTCTTTTACATTTAAGTCCATTTTAAACAGGTTTCTATAACTTGTATTTTAAAAAATCTTTCAGAAAGTTCAGAAGAATTATGCTGACTGATAAAATGTGTATTATATCAGAAAGAATTTTTCTTTTTCTTTTATTTATTTATTTATTGAGAGGAGGGGAGGCAGAGACAGACTCCCACATGAGCCCCGATTGTAATCCACACCTGGCAAGTCCACTAGGGGGTGATGCCCTGCCCATCTGGGGTGTTGCCTTATTGCTCAGCAACAATCTATTCTTAGCACCTGAGGCGGAGCCCAGAGAACCATCCTCAGCATCCGGGTCCAACTTGCTCCAATGGAGCCACAGCTGTGGGAGAGGAAGAGAGAGCGAGAGAAAGAAGCAAGAAGGGGAGGGGTGGAGACTCAGATGGTCACTTTTCCTTTGTCCTCTGACCATGAATTGAACCTGGAACATCCAGATGCCAAGCTGATGCTCTACCACTGAGCCAACTGGCCAGGGCCATACAGATTTTAAAAAGCAATTACCTGATAGAATTCTAAGAGTATATGTCCAACTTTACAAAACAAAGGCATGTTTGATTAAATGCAAACATATTTTATCAACTAGCATAATTTCTCTGAAAATTAAGTTTTTTATTCATCCTTTTGATTCACCATTTTCTTCCCTCCAAATTATACCCTTTCCCTTTGATACTTCAAAATCTTCATCTGTGGAAACATATTCCACACCAACCTATTCATCCCATTTAAAAAAATATTTGTATATACTCATATTGCAAAAGACTATACTTCCACAATTCCGTGTAAGCAGTCATCAGTTACTTACCTATTTACCAGTGTTTTTAGTCTGTGTTGGTATTTCCTCTTTTACTACATTGTAAGCTCCTCTGAAAACCTAGGCTTAAGGTTGCCATTTCATTTCCCATGATACTTCACAATAGACTCTAAATGTAGAGAGCTTTTAATCAATTTATCATGATAATGAATGATATAAAACATTCCTATAGTTACCTGGGTAAAGCAATTATGAAATTCTTTGGTTTTCTGCTTCATAGAGTCAATCCACTCATTATAATAAAGTCTAAATTGAGTAAACCCAAAAGAAACATTGACCTGATATTCCCAAAAGATGAATGGCATAGAATGGAAAGCGAAGGCGAAGAGGCATGGCTGTTTGTCACAAATTTATTCCTCACTGCAATTTTTTATCACTTATATTTTTCCCTGGTATTTTTATTCCTACCGAGGCTGGCCCAGCCCTGATTCTGAGTCCTTGGGTCTGATGTCCCTACTCACAGACAGTTCACCTTTGCTATCCAATTTGAGACCATCATCTCCTGACATACTGCTGTCCTATGAAGGCTCACCTTTCTCTTTCTGGGTCCACGTCCTGTTAATCATCACGAACCTAATAACAGTGATGTTAATGCTACAGCCATAACATGCTCATCTCCCTCCCCATGCCTTCTGGGCTATTCAGACAGCTAATGTCTTGTTAAAACTTTTTTACTTATTAATTTTATCTGTGACAGAACCTGATTAGCTTCTGAATTACTCCATGACTATTTTTAGTTGGCCATGCTTCTATCCTTCACAGACAGTTTAATCCCAAAGTATTAATTCGTCTCTATATAATGCTGACTTGTCTTTCTACAGGTATCCTAAATCTTCCTGTTTTTGCTCAAGGTCCACCTTGCTTTAACTTGTGCTTCTTGCCCATTGCTTTTGATGATTCACCTCTCTCAGGAGGGAGAAAACTCAGTGTTCAAAAACCATGAGAAAGCCTGAGGCCCCTCACTAAACTATTATCAACACAAACAAGGAAGAATATGAGATTGTAAATATCTGTAATCAACAAGGACCCTGTAAGCATATAGCCTTACTGTTATTCAGGACACTATAGAGATGATTTTTCTATACTTTAGGTGCTCATAAATACTGTCATAAAGGAAAACTAATAATATACCTGAATCTAGTTAAAACCAATTCAAGATATTTTGGAAAAAACAGCCTTTGTGATAAACTGACTACAACAAAGAAACAAAATGTGTGGACCTGATGCTCAGTGCTATAAAATGACAGAAAAATGATAGGAAAATGATGGTTAAGTTTTTGTAGAATGAATCAACAGAAGGTTCAGACCAGTGCTATGCTTTGACTAATAGCTAGGACACATAAAATAAACAGTGAGAAATGTAATCGGGATGGGAAGAATGTTATGAGGGAGCAATTTGAGAATGTAAATCAAGTACCATGAGATTGGGTTGGTAAGGATAATGAAAAATAACCGGTTGAATGGAAGCACAGAGTAAAAATTATAAATGTGTTTTGGGTAACACTGAATTTTAGGCTAAAAGTCTGGATATATTCTAATAGAACAGGGAGAATTGTAGGTTGAAGACAAAATCAGTTAGACATAAATGTTGGGCATCCAAACCATTTAAATGCTATTATTAAGTCCCATAGAATCATCTCTACCCAAAACTTGACACAGAAGTATATGAAAATCTACATATAAAAAGAGCTTACTATCCCTTCTCTGGTATTATAGACTTACAGTCATGAGTTTTTCAGTCAATCCTATTCTGTATATATTCCTTTATTCTGTTATTTTTGTTGTTCTCATTAACATCCTAATTTATCCACTACTGATCCATCCTGCACATACTACTTAATCCTGATTTCAGATATACCCTTAGTTCTATTCTTGGCTTTATTTGTGTGACCTGGTGACTGGATGCATTTTATGCACAAACCTCAAGTGACTTTTCATCCCTAGAAGAATACTTGAAGATGTTAAGTTGTTGGCAGTAGCAACAGGCCCAGGAAGGTACCTAAAACTCTGAGAATAGGAGCCCTTTAATCTGAATGTAGAAACTATGGCTCCAAAATTTGGGGGGATCCCTATGGCTTTTAGTTTTTCCAACCATTGGGTTCTTATTGAATAGGCAGTTGCAAAAAGGGAAACTGTAGGCCCATCACTCTGGCCAGTGGACTGAGAAAGGTGATCCAAGAATGTAAAAAGTAATTGGATTGCAGAGAATAGAGATTTTAAAACAGTAATTCCCTAAAGTGTTGATTGATGATCTAGGCTCACTTCTGAGTGGTACATATGAGGATTTGTCTCTAAACGTAGACAAGACCTTGAGAACTAAGCTATAGATTAGTAAAGTGCCCAGTTTCCAAACTGGTGACTGAGTGGAGCACAAAATAGAAGTATCCAAATACCACTGCAAAGGCTTTGAAAATTAAATTGACATTAATTGTAACCACAGCACACAAAAGGCAAGCTGAAATTTGTGAGCTTAACCTAATGATATATTGCCTGCTTAAAGACAATAAAGCAAATCAAAACTCTCTTTAGGATTTAAAGAAGGCCAACAATTTCATCAAATAATAATCCAAATGACAAGGGTATAATCCAGATTCACTTGACAGTAAAAAAAAAAAACAAAGAAAAAAAAACACAGAAATATCAACTTGCAAGGGAAAATAAAATCAAGGGATATTACAGGGACATTACGTAATGTAAAAGGGCAAATTAATCAAGAAGACATAATAATCTTAAATGTTTATGGACCTAAAAAAAAAAAAAGCTTCAAAATATATAGAACTAAAAGGAGAGTCTAATCCAAAATTATAGTTGGAGACTTCAACATTCTTCTTTAAGTAATGACAGAATGAGTAGACACAAAATTCAGGATGAAGATAATGCCTTAATATAACAAGCAATCAACTGGATCTCTAACAGATAGTTATATACCACTCCACTATCAATGTCAGAATACAAATTCTTTTTAAGGGTACATGAAACTATCCCCAAAATAAATATCTTAATACATAAAATGAATTTCAACATATTTTAAATAATTAAAATCAAAGTGTGTTCTGTGACCAAAATGGACTCAAATGAGAACTCAGTAACACAAAGACAATTAAAAAAATCTAAACACCTAAACATAAATCCTGAAAATTAGCCAAATACTTTCAAATAAGAAATGAGTCATAAAAGACATTTCAAACATATTTGAAAATATTTTGAACTGATTAAAATAAAAATACAATATATGTAATTTTATAATACACAGATTGTTTAGACCTATGCTCTCTCCCTATTAGGCCTATAATTATTCTTAGTTCTATAAATAACCATATATGTTTTATTCACCACTAAATCTTCTGTCAACATCTCTGTAGTTATTTTGGTTGTCTAAAGCTCATCCTTCCACAGATTCCTGAGGACATATTCATTGCAACAATATCGCTTTTGTACCTGCATGCTAATAACAGCACTTTTTGTTCTTACGAGTCAGATTATCTGGGTATAAAATCCTTGGCACATATTTTTTATTCTCATGACTTAAATATGTCATTTCATTCTCTTATGAATTAAGTAAGTACGCATTCAAAAATGCTAATAATTGTTTTAATTTTCATTATAAATCACATGCTTTTCTAGATGCCCACAAGAGTTTTTGAAACTTAAAATTTAGTACTTTTATTAGAGATGTTTTGGTGTTTGTTGTTCCAGGTCAATATTCTCAGACAGCCTGACCAGGCAGTGGCACAGTGGATAGAGCATCGGACTGGGATACAGAAGACCCAGGTTTGAGACTCTGAGGTCACCAGCTTGAGTGCAGGCTCATCTGGTTTGAGCAAAAGCTCACCAGCTTGGACCCAAGGTCACTGGCTCAAGCAAGGGGTTACTTGGTCTGCTGAAGGCCTGCGGTCAAGGCACATATGAGAAAACAATCAGTGAACAACTAAGGTGTCACAATGAAAAACTGATGATTGATGCTTCTCATCTCTCTCTGTTCCTGTCTATCCCTCTGTCTGTCTCTGTTAAAAAAAAAAATTCTCAGACATAGGGTATATACTATATCAATGTGCAATTTCATATATACGTACATACTCACAATATGTATATATAAAATTTATGGAGCATTTTCTTGATTTATTGTTTTTTAGTAATTCTTTTGTTCCTTTCATTATATTCCTTTTATATGTATGTTAAATCTTCTTTCTAAGTATTATTAATTTTTACTTAAATTCTTTTTATCACATATTTATTTAAAAAATTAATTAAATACAGTAAAATCTTACTACAGTATTATAAACTTGCATATATGTATAGATTCCTATCAACTATCACAATCAATTACTATTATTTTTGAATATGACAAAAGTACAACTATTCAAAAAAATAAGGAAACAATGAAGAGAGCATATTCAAAAATAATTTTAATGGCTCTTGTAATAATATTGGTGATAGCCTGACCAGGCGGTGATGCAGTGGATGGAGCGTCGAACTGGGATGCGGAGGACCCAGGTTCAAGAACCTGAGGTCGCCAGCTTGAGCGTGGGTTCATCTAGTTTGAGCAAAGCTCACCAGCTCAGACCCAAGGTCACTGACTCGAGCAGGGGGTTACTCGGTTTGCTATAGCCCCATGATCAAGGCAGATATGAGAGGGCAATCAATGAACAACTAAGGTGTCACAATGAGGAGCTGGTGATTGATGCTTCTCATCTCTCTCCGTTCCTATCTGTCCCTATCTATCCCTTTCTCTGACTCTCTCTCTGTCGCTGTAAAACAACAACAACAACAAAAATAATATTGGTGGTAGGATTATTATTGTTATTTGAAACTGTTTTGTTTATAATATGTCATACAAAATTAATAATCCTGGTACAATTTAATTCTATCACTCCTGTGTCCTTGAGAAGCAGGATTCTCCCTAATGAAGAATCCTTTCTTTCCTATTTGGAAGAAAGGAAACAAACATAATAAGTTTTATAGTCTGAAATTTTAACTGGAGATATCAGTATAAATCTATGATGTAATTTATTTGATATTGTGAGTATGCATGTTTGTGTGTGTATGTGTGTTTATGTGTATAAATCTAATACTAATTAATATCCAAAGTATTCATATTGCAGTCCTAAAATACCATTTCTCACTAAAATAAATTATAGGAATCACTGGAAAAATAGCTCGTCCCCAGTATGGGGTAACAAATGCATAAAATGAGTCTTATATTACTTATAATATTAAAATCTAATAACTTATCAAAAACTACAAAGGGACCCAAACATCATCACTCAAAGAGGTGCCCATTGGCCAATATGGTGCAACTGATGCTTCAATAACTACTCACAATGGTATAGAATCCATCACATATGTTTAAAACCGTAACTTCATAATTATATTTTTTAAATTGGTCACCTTGATAATAGGGAAGCAATTTATTATTTTAGATACTGGTAAACAAACAAAAATAAATAATAACTGAGCTGTTATTTTGTCTCTCTAATACAAACTTGCACCACTGGGTAACCAACTGATAAATGGAGGCACATGTCTCATAAAATTATCACAATTTATGTACAAAAACAGACATGATAAAATTAGAGTATCATCATTTTGAAACTTCTATTTAATAAATAGACAGAGATCTTAATCATCAACGATCGCTAAGACCATAAAAAGAGACAATCAAACATAATGTACTTCATATTGGCTTGCCAAACACCGCCTGTAGTCTTGCCAAAGGAATTAAACTTCAGTCTGAGCCAATATCTGGAAACACTTGCCAAGTTCCTGGAACTATAGAGGGCTTGTTGAACTTATTGAACTAGGGGAGACTCTACAGGTTCGATGATCCAGGTTCTTTAGCAAATAAAAGGAACAGTGGGGAAATCTATACAAAAAAAAAAAGACCTTAAAAAATTTTTTAATTCAATATATGAGCAAGATAAACTATACTGTCTTCTAAAACATATTTGGATTGTAAAACTATGAATAAGTGCAAAGAAAATACATTACTATAAATATAGCACAATAGTTACTCATGAAGTAGAGAGGGCGTTGCACTCGATACCAGACACATAGCAGGTACTTCTAGGGTAGCTGGAAAGACTACAATTCTTGACCACAATGAAATTTACTTTGTAATAATAATGCACTAAGCCACATTTTGAGGGTTTTTTGTTTGCTTGTTTGTTTTCTGATATCTGTGTTTTATTTTACAATAAAAAGATGATTATTATTATCTATAAATTGTGATTTTGATTTCTTTTGAATATAAATTACTTTTTGCAAGCCAAGAAACAAAATCAATCTAAGAGGCAGTCAAGACCTCTAGGAATCCAGGCCCAGTCTCCATCTGAAGCAGAATGATATGACAACACAAGGTGCTAACATAAAGGTTAGAAACTCTAAACAATATCTACTTGTCTACATTTTTTTTTTCCTTAGAAAGCAGCCAAAGTCTAATCTTTAAAGGCATGATATACAGAACATCTTGATCTACAAAAGACAGAATGACCCAAATTAAATGCTGGCTCATCTATTACTGAACTGGATCAGAACAAGTCAAGGATTACCGAACAGAGAAAAGTGTTTACATTTTGAAAATTTGCTCTGAGGTTGTAAAAGTTCTTGGTTGCCGTTAATAAAAGTAAGTAAAAAATATCACCAATACACCCACACTGATATTTAATTTTGCCAAGGTCCTCGAAGTTAGAGAAGAATTTAAGAGATAACTTAGAAATTTTCAAAATAAATTACTTAGTAATAAGAAAAGTGACATACTGAATTCTTCCACTTACCATAAGAACAAATCGACAATGATTATTTAAAAAAAAACGCAGAAGAGAAGCAATCAATGCACAACTAAGTGGAGCAATGAGTTTCTCTCTTTCCCCATTTTTCTAAATAAATAAACAAAGAAATAAATAAATAAAATTCTCATCTCTAAAAAGGGTGGTGGCAGCAACATTTTCCACTACAAAATAACCTCCTGCTTTCTCAGACAGTTAACACCGCCACTCTTCCATGATTCATATTCAGGTGGAAAACCGTTCAGGAGCTATTGCTTGGGCCAAGACATGAGAAACAGAGCATCTCCTAATTAGCTAATTGTAAACGACGGACGTCAGCCTCTCCAGGACAGACTCAAAAGCAGGCCACTGTTTTGTTAAACATATGAAACTGCAAAATTAATCTGCCTTACCTGTAGTCTCTGCTCAATGTCGTAAAGCTGAGTTGGGTCCCATGTCTGAGTCTTCTCAAAGCTGCGGTGGGTGCTAGGCAGGAAGGTGCAGAACGTCATCGTTGGAGTGGCCCCAGCAGCCGTTGGATACGTAGCTGGCAATGCACAGGTGGGAAAATCCCGCGGGAACAGCCTGCTCGGTCTCCCGTTGGCTGATACAGCCTGACCCCGGGAAAAGCAGCCCTGGATAATGAGAAAGGCGCCATCTGTGTAGCAACTGCAGCAACCTTTTTAGTAAAGTCGCGAGGACGGTTTGCAGAAGGACGGCTTGCAGGAGGACAGCTTGCTCAAGTTTGGCAGCAGAAACACCTGAGGCCAGGTGGCTTCTCATCTATCTCCTGCCCACTCCAGTTCCGCCACGGAAATGGCTTGTCTGAAGGCCACACTGTGGAAGTGGCGTCTTCAAGTTTTTTTTTTGTTTGTTTTTTATGATTTAAAATATATTTACCTTCAGAAGGTGTGGGGGAAACAGCTGGGTTAGGCTTGCTGGCTGGTTTTCCAGCTGCAAGCACTTTGCATGATTAGTGTGTGCGCTGTGGCAGAAAACCATGCGTGTGTCTCTATGAAAAGCCACGGATGTTTTCCCTCCTCACAGCTGTCCCAGATTGCTCTCCCATCCCAGCCAGGTGAGGTTCCCTGATCCCCTTGGCTCACACCATGAAGGGCGGTTTTCCTGATCCCTTGCCCTCCACTGGAAAACAATTTCCCTTTGTTTATTCGCTAGTTCATTTCTGCAATCTTCCAATAAACATGTAATGGCCAGACACTTTCCAGCGCCGCAGTTCCTCTATGGTCTGCCCGAATCCAGTGTGAACCTGTCTGGTCTCAGGCACCGACATTATAAAGGGGAAAAAAAATTTTTTTTTTGATTCTGTGCATTAATAATAAAAAATTAGCATCTATTTTAAACTGGGTATCTTGAATGTAGAGACAACAGACGTTTTATAAATTGGTAAATTTGTGAGCACTAGGGAGGTGCCAGGCATTGTGCTAAGCGCTTTTTGTTCGTTATGTTTGTTTCATATTCTCAGCGCTATTACACTGCATTTTACACATTCAGATACAGAAGCTGGGTATTGGGAGGGTAGATGATTTCACCCTACTCACACGAGTTAATTAGCAGAGCCAAGACTTAACCAACTTGTTGGATTGCAAAGTCTATGTTGTAATCCATTTCACTATACAAGTCTCTCTTTGGAATCATGAAGGCCTTGACTTATATAGGGTATAGATCCAAGTTAAGAATCCAAGTTCCTGTTCAACACGCTTCAATTGAATAAATTCTTGGTACCATGCATAGACAGTGCTCCCATTCACATTTTTCAAAATTCCAGTTGTCTCTCTTTAAAGGAACCCTAAAAACTAAACTAAGAACAAAATGAATTTTTAAATCCCAAAGCACAGGAAATACCCGTGAAGAATTATGCTCAAAGAATTAATGATTTTTTTTCAAGTCCATGTTGCAGGAAATTGTTCTATTTGTGTTTGCTTTGACATAACTGTAGATTTTTTTCACCTGCTGTATTGTGAAGTCTGGGCTGGCGAAAAACAAAATTCCCAAACATTTTATCAAAGTGACAAGACAATGATGCACCATGTATCTTGGCTGCAAAAATATGTTATTAGGTTCAATTTATCATGAAAAATTGCTAGATTGTGAGAAGGCTGAAATAGCAGCATGGCAAGAGTGCAGCTCTTTAGTACTAATTATCTTAAGAGTTGACCTCCCAGGTCACCCCAAACCCTGTATTAATTCAGGAGGAGAGCTTAGTTGGCCAACTCAGAGATCAGAAAACTCCAACAGAAAAATGTTCACCTTAACTCTTGCAAGACTGTAAGAACAGACACAGATTAAAATGATATCTAAAGTCCTAACAATCTTATTCCAAGCTATATTTCCAGTCTTGCTTGTCACTCTTCTTTGCACAAAATCCCTTGTGTCAAAATAATATACTCACTATTCCTAGGAGAAGTCATTTTTTCTTTCTGCCCCTTGCCTTTACTGATGCTGTTTGGGACCTCTTAAAATTCTTCTCCTTCCTAGCCACGTGATAAGTGAATAATCATTCTTCCTAGTCAATTTTATCCTAAGGTCTTTCTCTATAAATTCAGCTAAACCAAATCATCTCCTCTCCTAAAATGCTATAGCACTTATTGTCCTTCTCACATGTTACACACTTAATAGACATATCTTGAATGTGCCAGTTGAACTTGTCCATCTTATCTGTCTAATCAGCTAATTAATAAGTTGATTTACCCCTCTGCTTAGGGTAGCAATTTTTATGTAGGAGGAAGTAGGAGTGAAATAGTTGAGAATTCTTCCATTGATTGTATCCCAAATGTCATTTTGTTTTCTCTTCTTTACTGCCTACATGCCATATTGCTTCCAACTTCAGTCACTGGGTGGGCCTTATAGAGAGAAAGGGACATAGTTACAATTGTTACAAGCTGAATTGTGTTCCTACAGAATATTTGTGTTAAAGTCCTAATCCCAGTGCCTCAGAATGGGACTGTATTTGGAGATAAGGCCTTTAAAGAGATGCTGAAATGAAAACGAGGATAGATTGGGTCCTAATCCAATCTGACTTGTATCTCTATAAGAAGAGTTAATTGGACATGAGAAGGTGACCATGTACAAGTCCAAAAGAAAGATTTAGAAGAAATCAACCCTGCCAACACTTTGTTCATGGATTTCTAGCCTCCAGAACATTAAGAAAGTAAATTTTTATTTAAACCATCCACTTTCATATTTTGTTATGGCAGCCATAACAAACTAAGACATTTGGAGTCTGTTTTCTAAGCTAAGGTTACCATCTTTGGCTTTGATGCTAAGATGGCACATAAGATAGCCAGACAACTCTTTTTTATTTCTTTGGTTTGTTTTTGTTTTAAATGATATAAATCAAGAAGCTAATTAAAAAGTTTAGATGAGGGGAGGCAGCTATCTACAGAGAAACAGAAATGGGAGAGAAAGTTGTCAGGTGGTATAGGGAAAGAATCTCTTTGGTTCCAAACCTTAGTGAATTCTAATCAAAATTTCTTACCCAGGGTTCAAAGATATGTCACTAGTTGACTCACAAAATATTCTTTCCTTGGGAACTAATTTAAGTTTATATTTTTCTGTGCTTGAAACCAAAAACCTGTGTTAAGAAATCCATTGAGAGCACTGATATGTGCCATGACCCTTCAGCACATGTTTAATCCGTAGACTACCATGTGGTTTAACCCTAAATCCTACCTGTTAGTGGAAGGTATGCACTCTGCTGATCTCTGGATTATCTGTAAGGAACAGAAATCTCTACTTTATAGCAGCTTAATTTATGGAGATTTATTTATCTCACTGTATAGGAAGTTGAGAGGGAGGTGGCTGCTGGTACTGGTTTGGTAGTTCATGGTCAAGGTATGTTTGTCTTGGCATTTCTGCTACATTCACTACTTCATTGTTGCAACATGATTGCTCTCACTGTCAGACATCACATTTGTACTGAAGGGAGAAAGAAGGTGAAGAATAAAGTCCATATAGGCTCAACTTGTCCCTTTTTATCAGGAAAATGAATCATATTCAGATGTCTTTCCCTTTCCCTAACAGACACCCGCTTATGACTTATGGGTCAGAACTGGGTCACAGAGCCACAGCCACTAAAAAGAGTATGGGAAATATACTAACATCTATAGACAGAAGATAAGAAGGAGATCAAAACTGGGAATAGGTTTTAGATAGCCATCAGTAGAATTTGCTTAAAACATATTTTAGTACATTGTGAACTTTTAAGTAATATGTAAATATTTAAATGTGTGTATACGTGTGTTTCCAACATCTGCAAAAAAATTCAGTTATCAAAAATTCCTAACACTTTATAAGATCATAGGGACCACTCTGTAGTCTCTCTGAGGTCACTATCAATATGGAAAGGAAACCTCTATTTACTGAGTACCTGTTCTCATCATCCTACAATGAGTCATTGAAGCCCTGAAGGCACCTCACCTCATCCCCACCTCAGGATTTTTTTTCTTTTCTTTCTTAAGCGAGATGTGGGGAGGCAGAGAGACAGACTCTTGCATGTGCCTTAATGGGATCAACCCATCAAAGACCCTTATGGGCAATGCTCTGCCCATCTGGGGCCATTGTTCTGTTGCTCAGCAACTAAGCTATTCTAGCACCTGTGGCAAGGCCATGGAGCTATACTCTGTGCCTGGGGCCAACTTGCTCCAACTGAGCCATGGCTGCAGGAGGGGAAGAAGAATGAGACAGAGAGAGAGAAGGGAGAGGGGGAGGGCTGGAACAACAGATGGCAACTTCTCCTGTGTGCCCTGATAGGGAATTGAACCTGGTACATCCACATGCCAGGCCTATACTCTAACTCTCAGCCAGCCAGTCGGGGCCACAGGATTTCTTACATGTCCATATTTCCTATCTATCTCTGAGTCTCGCTTGTAGGTTGGGTCTCTGACTCTCACATGTAAGTTGGTTTCCCATATATATGTATGTATCATATTTAGTTATTTTATTTTGCTAATCTGTCTAATGTCTATTTGATTATTAAACAAACCAGAAAAACCTTGAGGGTAGAGGAAAGTTTGTTCCTCCCCTACATCTGCATTCATCAACCCTATAGCAGACAGTTGAGACAGGCATGAGCAGAGTAGGAACACTAAACCAGGCAGGAAATATCACCAGGACTATAATCCCCCAGCACCTAGCAATGAGCAAAACTGGGAAAACAACAACCTTACTCCCAAGGTGATTCTCCCTACCCTATCATGTCACTAGTCATATGGTAGACCCCCTTAGAGAAGGAACAAGGGGGCCAGAGAATAGCCTCATATACTCTTATATAAACACTTGCATAATCACTCCTTAATTAAGCATTAAGCCCCCAGGACAATGTAGGTCTGATCTAAATAAAGTAATCTTAGCAACAAAGCCTTGAATCTGTTGACCACAGAGACAGTTAAGTCAAACGAGATAACATCTAGCCTCAGTTGTGTTTCAGCTCCAGGCCCAGAAAAGCAGCAAAGCCAGGCAGGGTGATTTCACAGTTGACATCAGTACCAGCTGCATAACTAATGAACCCCTGCCCTGATGCTGACCAATCAGTGGAGATCACAACCCTGAAAGGACACACAGTAAAAATCTCGTGAATACTCTGTTGAGATCCTCTCCTGGGACCTCTCCCAAGAACCCTACTTTTAGAGAGGGGATAAAAATAGGACTGAGAACCAGCAAGGCTCTCTCTCTTACACCAATGCCTTCCCCCCCCCCCCCCTTTCCCTCAGGCACTTATATATCCTTGCTTTCTTTCTCCTAAGCTCCAAGGGCTGGCTCTTCTTTTGTCTCTGTAACTTGTTTTCTGAGCCCACACAACCTCACTTCTCCTATGGCTCACTGCTTCTACATCTGCTCCTTTCTAAGTAAACTTTTGCTTGTATTTGAATCTTGGCTCTGAATTCTTTCTTAGCCAGAACTCAAGTACTGAGGCTGCTGAATCAAAGTCAAATTGCGGTAACATCCTGGTACCATTTTGCTGCTAACAATACCATGTTGGAAACTTGAAATTGACTAAGAAAAGAAATTCTAAATATTAGGACTTAATTATTATTTTGTTGATTGTCTAAAGTAAGAAAATAATGAAGAAAATGTTAATAATGCAGATAAAATGAAGTGTGTCCTATGTCTGTAAACAGCACACAAACTTGTAAAGCCACTAGCCATGGCCACTACTGGGCAGATAAAATATATTATGCTCACTTTGTTAAAGATGGCGCTGCCCATGTGGAAGCCTGTCGCCCCGGTGATATTAATGTGTGTTTGGGACGGGCTTTGGGCAGGCAGGATACTGTAGCCTGGGGCTTGGCTTTAAGACTAAGCCTTTCCCACCCTTTTTGATGTGGGGTGGTACAATCCCATCATGCCTCAGACAAGTGACTTTGTATTAGAGACTTTCCTATTTTGTATATTGGATTAAAGGTTTTGATTTCTGCACTATAAAATGGGGCAGACCTAGAGCTTGCTTTCTCAGTTCCTGAGATTAGCAGTAGAGGAGAAAGCAGAGAGGAGAGCAGAGAAAGGCCACGTGGAGGAGGCTAAGAGAAGCAACCAAGATGAGGAAGTGCTGAGTGAGAAGCCAGGTTGTACAGGGAGAAGGAAGGAGTTGGGGAACAGAGGTGAGTAAGTCTGGTGAGCTAGAAACCTTTGATTCTAGGAAACTTGGATAAGTCAGTAGCTCTGTGAGCACTGAATAAGTGGGTTTTGGAGCCCAGTATGTGTGTTTACTTGCCTGCCAGGTGCAAGCTAGGATTAAAGATGATGGCCCAGCAGTTTTTGGCTCTGTTGTTTCTTTACTGACTGTCTGAATCCAATGTGAACCTGCATGGGCCAGACAGTTGTGATGGTGGCCATGACTGGATTTACAGCCAACATCACAGCTGCCTGACCCATGCAGGTTTACATTTAATCCAGACAGATTGTAATGAGTCAACAGACCCAAGTACTGGTGGGCCTTTTTTTTTTATTCTAGACTCGTACTAGCCAATGAGTAAAAGCAAACACACAGTCACTAAAACCCATTCTTTCTGTTTTTTTCCTAGAATCAAAGGCCTAATAGCCTCACTCAGTCCCCTCTACATGCCTCCATTTTGGCTGCCTCCTCCCCTCCAGCCACGTGGCCTCTCCTTCTTCTCTGTAACAACGGGTCTCTCCCAAAATGGCCTCCTAGCTCCTCCTTTTAAAACTTTTCAATACAAAAGCCCTCCCCCAGCACACATTAGCATAACCAAGCCCCTTCCCAAGCAGGAAGGTAATTAATATTATCACCTAGGTGATGGCCATCTACGTAGTCAGTACCATCTTTAACAATAAAAGTGAGCATAAAATTACAGTTTACAAACTTATCTGTCCAACAAAACTAAAAAACAAAATGATTCCAATATTATTCTGTTATTCAAGTTGGGAAAGAAGTTGCCAGTACCACTGATAAATGAACAAAATTTGGACCACTAATATTTTTGTTTTATTTTCATCTTACTTGTTAACATAAATAAAAATACCAAACGACATTCATGTCCTAACTACATGAGTTTATCAATTACTTCTATAGATTTGCTAAGAATACAGATGCAGCAAAAGTCAATAGCAAGATTTTCTGAGAATTGTAATAGAAGAAAAATAATTTTTCCTTTATACTTCTAGTTTCTTGGCTAAGATACCCCGCCCCACCCAAAAAATACAGATTAACAGGAGAAAAACAAGCACAAATTTAATACATGTAAACCTACTGTACACATTGCAAATACCCAGGAAAATTGACTAACTCCAGAAAAGCCATCTAAGCTACACCTTAAATACTATCTCTCAGGAAAGATGAAAGGAAAATGTTGGGGGTTCAAGGGAGACCAGCTATGGAGGTTACCAGGGCAGGTCTGGGTAAAGTTGTTATGC
Source organism: Saccopteryx leptura (assembly GCF_036850995.1). Classification (NCBI taxonomy): domain Eukaryota; kingdom Metazoa; phylum Chordata; class Mammalia; order Chiroptera; family Emballonuridae; genus Saccopteryx; species Saccopteryx leptura. Next base: position 29,538,357 of record NC_089513.1, read on the forward strand.
AGATTTAAGGTACTGCCTTCTCCACTGGTACAGAGAAGGAGTCACCCTTTCAAATACAGATTTCCATATAAATGCAAATATCCCTTACAAAAGGGTAACTTCTAGTAGTTTTCAGAGCTTCTCCTATGTCTGTTTTTTGTTTTGTTTTGTTTTTAATGGCAAGTTCAAGATAATTCTTATGCCAAAGAGGCAGATTTGGGAGTGACAAATTTTGCTCCCTTCTAAATCAACAGGCTGTATGGAATTTTTGGTAAGTATTGTGTATTTTATTATGTTAATGTTTTGCTGTACCATCATTTATATTGGTAAGATATAATAAAAATAAGCTTGTGTATAAATGTATACGCTTTTTTCTCAGATAACTGATTGTTAAATGTTTGCCAGCATATCATTGCTTACCCCCTATTACTTTATTCATTTATTTATTGGTCCTGCATCTCCCTCCATTATTACTTTAGTTCAGAGTTCCCTCTTTTTGGGCTTCTGTAGACCCCAGTACCAATTTATCACACTCTGTTTTGTAAGTTCTTATTTATTTGTGATTCTGTTGGGCAGATAAAATATATTATGCTCACTTTGTTAAAGATGGCACTGCCCACATGGAAGCCCATTGCCCAGGTGATATTAGTTGCCGTTCTTGCTTGGAATGGGTGTGATTATATTAATGTGTTGAAGGCGGGCTGTGGGCTGGCAGGATCCTTGTAGCCTGGGGCTTGGTTTTAGGACTAAGCCTTTCCCACCCTTTCTGATGTAGGGTGGTGTACTCTCATGAGGAATCCCATCATGCCTCAGATAAATGACTTTGTATTAGAGACTTCCCTATTTGTATATTGGATTAAAGGTTTGGATTTCTACACTATAGAGTGGGGCAAACCGGGAGTTTGCTCTCTCTCGGTTCCTGAGATTAGCATTAGAGAGGAGAGCAGGGAAAGGCCATGTGGAGAAGCAGCCAAGATAGTGGAGTGCTGAAGGGAAAGCCTGTTTGTGCAGGGAGAAGGAAGGAGTTGGAGAAGGAAGGAGTTGGTGAATAAGTCTGGTGAGCTAGAAACTTTGATTCTAGGAAACTCTGATAAGTCAGTAGCTTTGTGAGCACTAAATGAGTGGGTTTTGGAGCCCAGTGTGTGTTTTTACTTGCCTGCTGGGTGCAAGTTAGGATTAAAGCTAATGGCCCATCAGCTTTTGGCTCTGTTGTTTCTTGACCGACTGTCCAAATCCAATGCAAACCTGCATGGGCCAGTGTTGGGCAGATAAAATGTATTATGCTCACTTTGTTAAAGAGGCCGTTGCCCAGGTGATATTAATGTGTGTTGGGGTGGGCTAAAGGCAGGCAGAATCCTTGTAGCCTGGGGCTTGGTTTTGGGATTAAGCCTTTCCTACCCTTTTTGATGTAAGGTGGTACAATCCTATCATGCCTCAGAGAAGTGACTTTGTATTAAGAGACTTCCCTATTATGTATATTGGATTAAGGGTTTGGATTTCTATACTATAAAATGGGAACAGAGCGGGAGTTTGGCTCTTGGTTCCTGAGGTTAGCATGAGAGAGCGGAGAGAGTAGAGCCAGCAGCTAAAGGAGGCCACGTGGAGGAGGCCAGGAGAAGCAGCCAAGATGGCGGAGTGCTGAGTGAGATGCCAGTTTGTGTAGAGTTTGTATCTGGGATAAGGAAGAAGATGGGGAACTGAGGAGAAGAAGGCTGGTGAGCTAGAAACCTTTGATTCTAGGAAACTCGGATAAGTCAGTGGCTTTGTGAGCACTGAGTGTGACTGGGTTTTGGAGCCCAGTGTGTATTTTTACTTGCCCGCCGGGTGCAAGGTAGGATTAAAGGCTATGGCCCACCAGTTTTTGGCTCCATGGTTTCTTTACCGACTGTCCGAATCCAATGCGAACCTGCACGGGCTGGGCGGCTGTGATGGCAGCCCTGATAGCCCTGGCTTCTGGCTTTACAGCCAGGCGGCTGTGATGGTGGCCGTGGATGCTGGCCTTACATATTCCAAATGAAATTTGAGCTTCTAGAAGGGAGCTAGTGTGTCTTCTACCTTTATATTTTCAGATCTAGTACAGAATCTTAAATAGATGTCCTGGGTAAATGGATCCCTGCCTCCAGTTTGCAGGTGGAGAAATTGAAGATCAGAAAATGAGGTGGTTTGCCAACCACCATACAGTTAGTAAATTTCACAGTTAGGATTTGAACTAGAGTGTGAAGCTAAGTTGCTCACACCTCAACAGAAATAAAGATCTTCCCTGTGAAAATCCCATTTTTCTGTAACAGTTGATGTGTGTAAAGCCAGTAGGCAGGGCCAGGGCTGCCATCACAGCAGCCACCTGGCCCTTGCAGGTTCGCATTGGATTCGGACAGTCGGTAAAGAAACAATGGAGCCAAAAGTTGGTGGGCCATCATTTTTAATTCTAGCTTGCACCCAGAGGGCAAGTAAAAACACACACTGAGCTCCAAAACCCACTCACATTCAGTGCTCACAAAGCCACTGATTTATCTGAGTTTCCTAGAATCAAAGGTTTCTAGCTCACCAGCCTTATTCTCCTCAGTTCCCCATCTCCTTCCTTATCCCAGATACAAACTCTGCACAAACTGGCATCTCACTCAGCACTCCGCCATCTTGGCTGCTTCTCCTGGCCACATGGCCTCTTTCTGCTCTCTGCTCTGCTCCCTCTGCTTGCTCATGCTAATCATCCCAGGAACCAAGAGAGCAAACACTCATTCTGCCCCCATTTTATAGTGTAGCTTCCAAACCTTTAATCCAATATACAAAATAGGGAAGTCTCTAATACAGAGACACTTCTCTGAGGCATGATTGGATTGTACCTCCCCACATCAAAATGGGTGGGAAAGGCTTAATCCCAAAACCAAGCCCCAGGCTACAATGATCCTCCCTGCCCCCCAACATACATTAATATCACCTGGGCAACGGCCTCCACGTGGGCAACGTTATCTTTTACAAAGTGAGCATAATACATTTTATCTGCCCAACAATGTGGAAGCAAAAGTACTATCTCTCACTCCTGGAATTCCTACTAATGGCCAGCAACTGAGGCAGCAGAGGCAAGACTTTGATAATTGTGAGTCAAATAAGTTTTCAAATATGATTTATATGTTTGCTCGCTTATAGTTTGCATTGAGTTTAAGGGACAGGCTGTAAGCAGGCGGGGTCCTTATAGCCTAAGGCTTAGTTTTAAGACTAGGCCTTTCCACCCTTTTAATTTTAAGATCTTCTTAACACTGATTTTAAGCTTTTCTCCACACCTTTGACTGTTGCATGATGTGGGGTGGTGCACTCTTATGAGGAATCCCATTTATGCCTCAGATAAGTGACTTTGTATCAGAGACTTCCTTGTTTGTAAATTGGATTAAAGGTTTTGATTTCTACACTATAAAATGGGGCAGAGGAGCCCATGCTGGAGGACAGCAGAGAAGGGCCACATGGAGGAGAGGAGAAGCAGCCAAGATGGCGAGTGCTGAAGGAGAAGCCAGTTTGTGCAGAGTTTGTGCAGAGAGAAGGAGATGGAGAACAGAGGTGGTGTAAAGCCAGTAGCCAGGGCCACAATCACAGCCACCTGGCCCATGCAGGTTCTCATGTGATTCAGAGAGACAGTAATGAAACAATGGAGCCAAGAACTGGTGGGCCATTAGCTTTAATCCTAGCTTGCACCCAGAGGGCAAGAAATACACACAGTGGGAAAACACTTCCCTTTCTATTCAGGGCTCCCAAAGCCACTGACTTATCTGAGTTTCCTAGACTCAAAGGTTTCTACCTCACCAGACTTATTCACCTCTGTTCCCCAACTCCTTCCCTCTACACAAACTCTGCACAAACTGGCTTCTCCTTCAGCACTCTGCCATCTTGGCTGCTTCTCCTTTCCTCCACCTGGCCTTTCTCTGCTCTCCCTTCTCTACTCTCCTTTATAGTGTAGAAATCAAAACCTTTAATCCAGTATACAAACAAGGAAGTCTCTGATACAAAGTCACTTATCTGAGGCATAATGGGATTCCTCATAAGAGTGCAACACCCCACCACCCCCTATCATGCAACAGTCAAGGGTGTGGGTAAAAGCTTAGTCTTAAAACTAAGCTTTAGGCTATAAGGACCATGCCTGCTTACAGCTTGTCCCCAACATCCAATGCAAAGTATAAGCAAGCAAATATAAATATCATATTTACAAACTTATTCGACCAACTTTCAGTGATTGCACCAAAAGACAAAGGCATAAGACTAGAGTCAAGCTCCTGAAAAGAGAGAGAGAGAAAAAAAAAGGTACAGTACATCTATTTACAAATGTTCAACACCAGGGGCCTTGTATTTTGTTACAGAGTGTTGGGCAGATAAAATATATTATGCTCACTTTGTTAAAGATGGCGCTGCCCACGTGGAGGCTGTCACCCAGGTGATATTAATGTGTGTTGGGGGCAGGCTGTGGGCAGGCAGGATCCTTGTAGCCTGGGGCTTGGTTTTGGGATTAAGCCTTTCCCACCCTTTTTGCTTTGGGGTGGTACAATCCCATCATGTCTCTGATAAGTGACTTTGTATTAGAGACTTCCCTATTTTGTATATTGGATTAAAGATTTTTATTTCTACACTATAAAATGGGGGCAGAACAGGAGCTTGCTCTCTCGGTTCCTGAGATTAACCTTAGAGGAGAAGCAGAGAGGAGAGCAGAAGAGGCCACGTGGAGGGAGCCAGGAGAAGCAGAGGCCACGTGGAGAGGGCCAGGAGAAGCAGCCAAGATGGTGGAGTGTTGAGTGAGAAGCCAGTTTGTGCAGAGTTTGTGTAGGGAGAAGGAAGAAGATGGGGAACAGAGGTTGTTGGGCAGATAAAATGTATTATGCTCACTTTGTTAAAGATGGCGCCACTGCCCACGTGGAGGCCGTTGCCCAGGTGATATTAATGTGTGTCTCTGTGGATTGTTGCAGCCTGGGGCTTGGTTTTGGGATTAAGCCTTTCCCACCCTTTTTGATGTGGGGTGGTACAATCCAATCATGCCTCAGAGAAGTGACTCTACTAGAGATTTCCCTATTTTGTATATTGGATTAGAGGTTGTGAAGCTACAATATAAAATGGGGGCAGAACAGAGTTTGGGCTCTTGGTTCCTGAGGTTAGCATGAGAGAGCGGAGAGAGTAGAGCCAACAGCGGAAGGAGGCCACGTGGAGGAGGCCAGGAAAAGCAGCCAAGATGGCGGAGTGCTGAGTGAGATGCCAGTTTGTACAGAGTTTGTATCTGGGATAAGGAAGGAGATGGGGAACTGAGGAGAAGAAGGCTGGTGAGCTAGAAACCTTCGATTCTAGGAAACTCGGATAAGTCAGTGGCTTTGTGAGCACTGAATGTGAGTGGCTTTTGGAGCCCAGTGTATGTTTTTACTTGCCCGCCGGGTGCAAGCTAGGATTAAAGACAATGGTCCACCAGTTTGTGGCTCCGTTGTTTCTTTACCGACTGTCCGAATCCAATGTGAACCTGCATGGGCCAGGAGGCTGCTGTGATAGTGGCCCTGGCCATGGCTCCTGGCTTTACAGAGGTGAATAAGTCTGGTGAGCTAGAAACCTTTGATTCTAGGAAACTCGGATAAGTCAGTAGCTTTGTGAGCACTGAATGTGAGTGGGTTTTGGAGCCCAGTGTGTGTTTTTACTTGCCCGCTGGGTGCAAGCTAGGATTAAAGAAGATGGCCCACCAGTTTTTGGCTCCGTTGTTTCTTTACCAACTGTCCGAATCCAATGCGAACCTGCATGGGCCAGGCAGCTGTGTTGGTGGCCGTGGCTTCTGGCTTTACACAGAGCATTATGGGGAATGATTGCTATTCAGTAACCCTGAAGACACAGACTCAGGACCAGTAACTTGACCTTTGACTGCTTCTAGGAACAGAGCCTGAATCAGAGAGAAAGAAGGATCTTATGAGGCTGAGATTGATTTCTTTTTGCCTCCACTCTATGCCCCCTCCCACACAGAAGCACACATCCTGCACCTCCTCTGTCCCTTTTCCTAAGAAGAGAGTGTAATCAGCAGCCCTATTCAGCCATCAGGACACAATTTGCTAAACAATAGATTCAAGTTTGAAACTTCAGGTAACACAAAGGCAGATGAGCTGCACATTTTCCTACTTTGATAATCAAATCATTATTTTTGTCCTCTTAAGGATTATCTGCTTACAGTGGAATTCATCATATAGTTTGGTTTTCTTATCTGATCTTTTTTCTCACAACTCCACTAGTTTCCATATCCTGCCCGGATTTGGAATCCCCTTTTAATGCAAATGGGATCAGCCCGTTTTCAAAGGCTGATTAGGTTACAACTCTGAAGGAGGAGAGTTTTCGGTTTTCTAAAACATCCTCTCACCCCTCACTACCACCCCTCCCTCTCAATTTCAGTCTGGATCTCAAGTAGGCCCTTCGTTCTTGAATCTTAATTCTGAAGGAGTTTATTATATGTGTATCACCCGATCGGCTGAACTCTCTGCTGCCCTCCTGTAATTAATTACTGTTTGTAAGGAGCTCAGAAGATGAATAGTGCTATATAAGAGCTAAGTATCATGATTTCATTGTCCTATTTCAGTTCTTATTGGAATGAAGTATCATCATAATAATCAGCTTGTTGCATTCATAACTCAGGAGGGGAAAGAGCCACGTGGAATGCCTTTACTTGCTCCGTTTCTTAATCTCTGGAGAAGCCAACAATTTGCAGTGACGCCCTGGAATCCTTCTCAGGCTTTAGGCAGTGAGCATTTCTTAAAAAACCAACTCCTTGAACATAAATCAGGTAAGATAGGAAGGGATAGCCGGGGTTTCAATTGTAAATTAAAACGTGTATGGGATTTTCATTAAGTGGCATAGGTTGCAGGGTTAGTTCAATGATTGTGTAATTTGGGATTATCATTTCACTTTAATAAGCTAGCATTTTTACCTCTAAAATGGGAATAAAGGCAACATCTAATTCAGAGGGTTAGGATGAGGATCAAGTTAGGTAGTGTACTTGAAAGCATTTTGTGGCCTCAAAAAACCTGTTTAAATATTTTCCTTATATTTGCAGTTTCAAAAAATAGAAAAAGGACATATAGGGGAAACCCTAAGAAATGTAAAATATGTTACCTGAGATTTATTTTTCTATAAATAAGGTCATAAGAGTGACTCCCAGGTAATTGCTGACTTGAAGAGCAGAAGTCACCTCTGATTGACATTAAGGAGAAAGAATTGATAATATGTCATTGGGAGAAATAAAGAAGGTCGAGAAGAAGAGGAAGCATTAAACATTTACCCAGAAGCCCAAAGTAAGGGAAATAGAGAAGGAAAAAGGCACTGACAATAATGGGGAAGGTGGGAGAAATATCAATTCTGGGGGAAGTGGATAAATACAATGTTAAAGTTCTAGAGCCACTAATGAGAGTGGTCATTGCTTCCTTCATTAGTAAGTCCTATGTTTGGTTGACTTTGGCTGAAATAAAGGCAGAATAGCACTGTGGTTAACGGAATGGGCTTGGAACTCAGAATTTCTATGTTCAAATACTTGCATTTATCAGATATATAAGAATTAATATTCTCCCAGTATCCCATTATCCTGTTTTCTGGTTTTATTGGTGTTAAGAAGTCACTTGTCACTCTTGCTACTTTAAGGATGATCATTCTCTCTCTCTCCCTCCTCTTTGTCTTTATCAATCCCTCAGATCTGCTTTCTTTAATATTCTATAGTCTTTACCAGGCAGTGTCAAAAAGGGGATTTTCTTATTATATATGGTGCTTGATATTCTTTTGGTTTCTTTAATTTGTGAGTTTGTTATCTTTCATCATTCCTAAAAATCTGTTGCTTGCTTGTCAACTCATAAACATATTAAGGATACAGATTAGGTGGATGGATGGATGGATGGATAAGGAGTGGATGATAGATGGATAGGTTAGATAGATCCCAAAGGTTTTATTTGTTTTTGACTATCTGCCTCATTACTATATATAAACTTTGAAGCTAACCTGTTCTGTCTCAGCACTCAGCTGAATTTTATCACCACTGCAAAAACACATCATAACTAGGAATTCCTAATATACAGAGAAACTCAGATGGCCATGATGATTGTATGTTTGTAATCCTGTTTTCACCTTTCCCTCATATCTCTCTGATAAGAGCCAATTCAGAAGACTTTGGAGAAATCAAAAGTAGTTTCTCTTTAAGAGAATGATAGGGCCCTGACCTGTTGGCTCAACAGTAGAGTGCCGATCAGGCATGTGGAAGTCCCAGGTTCAATTCCCTGCCAGGGCACACAGGAGAAGCACCCATTTGCTTCTCCACCCTTCCCTCTCTTCTTTCTCTCTCTTTCCCTCCCACAGCCAAGGCTCCATTGGAGCAAAGTTGGCCCAGGTGTCAAGGCCTCCATGGCCTCCACCTCAGGCGCTAAAATGGCTCTGGTTGGAATGGAGCAACGCCCCAGATGGGCTGAGCATCACTCCCTAGTGGGCTTGTCGGATAGATCCCAGCCGGGCACATGTGGGCATCTGCCTCCTGGCTTCTCACTTCAGAAAAAAAAAAAAGGGAGAGAATAATGGAATTTACCCAACTGTTTAAGAAATGAGGATGAGTTTTACCACCTGAAGACTGAGAGAGCTTCTTTGACCCCATTGGCAGACTACCACCAATATTTTGTATGGCTTTTCTTAAATAATTTCTTCTCACTAAATTTTTTTATTTCCTATCTATAATATAAGGGGAGAGAACTAAAAATGTTTTAAGTCTTCACATTTCAACCATGTGAATTCTAATTATTAAGAGAAAGTCTTTAGAGAAATCTCGCACATTAAAACCCTCTTAGGAGATATTCCACTGCTGAAAAGGCCATGTAAGAAAACAACCTTCAAAGCAGCCAATGTAAAAAGAGGAAATACTGTGTTCATCTACTAGCTACTGGTCTAATGTTGCGATTCCAGGACAAGTTCCAGACTCTGTTTCTGGGCCACTGTTGCACCAGGAGTATTTAAATCCAGTAGAAATGAGTTATAGTACAAAAGGCACTAGGAGCATGATATCCCCAATATTCCAGTGAAAGGTCTTACCCCACAAATCATCACAATGAATGTTATTTCAGATGGAATTCTAGACTCAAAAAATATTTTATTTGAAGTAGGTATTATGCAACCAGATTTTTTCTATCTCAGCAGTATAGTCTAACATATATCAATATGCAACAATTTCAAATGATTTATAATGTAAGACTAACTTTACCTTGGAAATAACCATTATGAGAGGCTAAAAGAGTGAGTGATGCCTGGTACCAAGTAGAGGTCAAACTCCATACAGATTACAAATAAATTGAGCACCTCAGACACTCATCTCTCCTATTAAAGAAAATGTAATCCATACAGAAACTTTCATGCTGACTTTCAAGCATATTTTTCTTTTTTCCCCTGTTCCTAGACTGTTTTGACTTTTGAACATGTCAAATTTTACTACTGTTTGGAGGCCCCTCCAGGGAGTCGCCATTTGAAATTTTGTTGCTTTAGTTAAGAAAGAAGCATATAAAGACCGTAAAGTACCATCTGACCACCACCAGCCCCCCACTCCAGGCTAGACCCTCTGCAGTCTCTTCTCAGAAAATAGACACTATTGTTAATTATGGAGCCCCTCAGACCCTGTCAATTCAAAGCTCACCTATGTTGCTGAGTGCAATGTCCTCACTTTTCAGATTACCAGGCAGGAGCAAAGTCAAAATCTGCATATCTGACTCTTAGACTGACAAAGAGGAGACAAGAGCTGGGAATGGACACCTATAGCCTGTAGTCCCCCACTTTGGCTACAAACTAAATCCCCGAACTCCATGTGAGCACATTTTTGCATTTCTCCAGTGTCCAGGATGCTGTCTATAGATCAGCCTGATTAATCTCACAAAAGTCTCAGTTTTCTTATTTAAAAAAGGACAAAACAATGCCTATCTCATTGGCAATTATGATATTACATATATATGAGATCCATAGGAAAATTAGATGAAGAGCATATCTTCACACATATCTATTATTATATGTGATCTAGAGCCACTTAAAAATAAAGTCTCTATTTTGTCATTTAAAAAATTCATTTAGCTATTACATGTTTTAAAATACACAAGTATATACATTCCAGATAGAGTACCTGGCTCATAATATATGTTTAATAAATAGCAGTAATAGCATTAAGGAATCATTATTACACAGTGAAAGTGTTGATAATACTATGGCAGAAAACAGAAAAGCCAAGTGATTGGGATAAGAGAGAAAAAAGAGAAGTAGGAAGATAGAAAAGATGACAAACGGTGATACGGTGTCCTTGGGATATATTCCTATAAGTGGGATGGCTGGGTCAAAGGGCAGTTCCATTTCTAATTTTTTGAGAAATCTCCATACTGTTTTCCACAGTGGCTGCACCAGTCTGCATTCCCACCAGCAGTGAAGGAGAGTTCCCCTTTCTCCACATCCTCACCAGCACCTATCATGTGTTGTTTTGTTGTTGAGCACCATTCTGACTGGTGTGAGGTGGTATTGACTGAAAAAAAAGAAATACACCCCCTTGTTTATGGCAGCATTGTTCACAATAACAAAGATCTGGAAATAGCCCAAGTATCCATCAGTGGACGAGAAGATTAAAAAGCTGTGGTACATATATATAATGGAATACTATGGAGCTATGAAAAAGAAGAAAATATTACCTTTTTCAATAATATGGAGGGACTTGGAAACTATTATGTTGAGTAAAATAAGCCAGGCAGAGAAAGAAAAATATCATATGATCTCACTCATTTGAGGAATCCAAGGAATAATGAGAACTGAGGAACAGAATTGAGACAGAGGAGGGATCAAAGGGACCAGAGGAAAAGAGGAAAGAGGGAAAGGGGATGATAGGATGGGATAAACCTGAAGGGAATGGGGGAGGGTGCAGTAGGGAGGGGGCAAAGGAGATGTTGAAGGGAATAGGGGGGAGAGGGGTTATATTCGAGGTGACCCTAGAATCTATGTAAACACAATTAATTATATAAAAAAATTTAATTAAAAAAAAGATGACAGAGAAAGAAAGAAAACAGGCTTTATGAGGAGTATTGTGATAAAGAGAAAAAGGAAGAAGGAAAACTCACCATCCATGTGCATCTCCAGCTGTGTGAGGATCGCTTCATGAGAAGATTTGTGGGAAACAGTGACACCAGAGGAAAGAGTAGAGGCCTGGCAAGATATCATATCATGGGAACCCTGATTATTAATTCTATTGGATATAACAGGGGGCATATTTGCTGTAATTCTAAATCCAGGATGCAAAAAAATTTGATATGAGCATTAGATGAGAAGATAAATTGACTTTATTATAGAGATGGTTTCAGAAGTAAAAAGAACCAATCCCATCAGAGAACTTCGTGATGATTCCACCAAACAGGCCAAGCCTAAAAACCCTGTTCATTCACTTGAGGATAAAGCAGTGCCTATGGGCACTTTTTTATTTAAGCACTGAGATCAGTTGTAGCTGCACAGAGAACATCTAAAGATCAGCTACTGTTTGGAGCTCAGGAAATCATTTAAGTGAAAGGTATAGTCAGGTAAAAAGTTTTAGGTCCAGAGAATAACTGCTATTTGGAAAGAGAACTTTGGATAGCTTCAAGGGACAAAAGAACACATCTATCCAACTGTGTAAAAAAATGAAATAATAAAAGAGGACCAAGGACAAAGAGAGGGATTCCAGGGCTCTTGATTAAAGAAAACAAGCCATTGAGTTGATGGCATCTGCTCAAATTAATACAGGAAAATTTCTCAATGTCTTAAGATATTCACTCATTTGTTCCTTCCTTTAATGGGCAATAATAAACTCTTAGCAGGTGCTGGGTTCTGAGATAGTTTCTAGGAATGTAAACTATTCCCTCTAAATAACAAAGAAATAAGTAAATAAGATAGTTCTTGCATTTAAGAACTTCACAGGTCAGTAGTAACATGCAACTACAAGCAGCTGAGGATTTCAGAAAATAGGATGAAAGCTATGAGGATGCCATCCAGGTTGTGAAGTTAAAGGGAGGAAAGTTAGAGTAGTTAGAGACCATGCACATGAAAGGACCTGGAGAGAGCTGGTGATGGAGAGAGAGCCCCTCCTTTTCTCCTGAAAAAGTAGTGGGTCTAAATTTTAAGCATAAGGAAATACAGGGAAATCTTCATAGAAATGAATACAGAGTAGGTATGAAGAAAATAAAAGCAATTATACTAAAGTAAATGGGACCAGGTACCAGAAAGAGGAAGAGTAGAGGCATGGGTGACAGTACAGCAGATAGTACACATGACAGGAAGAGAAGCAATACAGTGTTTGCAATGGTTCCTGGGCCCAATCTACATTATAGTATATAATCCCCAAGTAATTAATTAAGGTGAGTGGATCAGGACAACTACTATCTGCCATAGATGAAGAATGTTAAGGAGCTTTCACCTTGCCTGACAAGTGGTTGCATAGTGGATAGAGTGTCAATCTGACACACTGAGGTCCTGTGTTCAAGACCCTGAGATCACCAGCTGGAGCATGGGATCATTAACATGATCATTAACATGATCCTATGGTCACTGGCTGGAGCCCAAAAGTTGCTTGAGTGACTTGGCTTGAGCAAGGGTCATGGCTCAGCTGGAGCCCCCATTCAAGACACATATGAGAAGCAATCAATGAATTACTAAAGAGCTGCAACTACAAGTTGATGTGTTTCTCATCTCTTTCTTTCACTCTCTCTATAAAAACAACAAAAAAAGGAGCTTTTACTTAGAAGTAGCAGAATGTTAGGTGACAGTATATTACACAGCTCAGACACAATTATCTCATGCACCAGAAAGGCTGGAACATGCAACATCTGGGTTGATGAGAAACATAATAGTGAGAACATTACAATGGAGCCAGTGTCTCAGATTTCAAATTCTATCTGTGTCACTGACGAGTTATGTGACCATGGCCAAGCTACTCAACCACTTGTTTTTACTTTCCTCAGATGTAAAACATGGGAAATAGGTCTAAAACACATAGATTTGTGTTTGGGTGCTGGGGACAAAATGCAAAATATAGATGAGTATAGTCACAGAAATGTACACTTGCCACCTATATGATCTTATTAACCAATGTCACACCAATAAATTTAACTTAAAAAATACAGGATTATATACAGAATTACATTATACACACACACACACACACACACACACACACACACACACACACACACACACAGTGTGTCCGTAGTCATGATGCACTTTTGACCCGTTATCTACAAAAGATGATAGAAATGTGAAATCTGCACCAAATAAAAGAAAAAACCCTCCCAGTTTCTGTAGGATGATGTGGCAGCATGTGCGCATGCGCAGATGATGACGTAACACCATGTATACAGCGGAGCAGCTCACGGCCATGCCAGTCGAGATGTGGACGGTTCAGAGGAAAGTTCAGTGTGTTCTGTGGCTCGCTAAATTCGAATCCATGACCAAAGTGCAGCGTGAATATTGGCGCATTTATAATGAAGCACCACCACATAGGAATAACATTACTCAGTGGGGTAAGCAGTTGAAGGAAACCGGCAGTTTGGTGGAGAAACCCCGTTCTGGTAGTTCATCAGTCAGTGATGAGTCTGGAGAGGCTATACGGGATAGCTACCTAAGGAGCCCTAAAAAATCTGTGCGTGAGCCCACATCAAACTGCACTGAATAGGTATGAAACTGGGAGAGTTTTCCTTTTACTTGGTGCAGATTTCACATTTCTATCGTCTTTTGTTGCTTTCCTGTGACCGGTCAAAAGTGCATCATGACTTTACGGACACACATCTATATAGTAAATCCCCCAGAATGTCAGCTATTATCAGCCTCATGAATATCATCATAAATTATTGGTTCTGTGATATAACAATGCCAATAAGGATAAAATTTTTCACACCAATTTATCCCACTGGTCTAGAGTATTGACAAAAATCTCTCCATGGCCAATGGAGCTTTACTGTCCTAAGCATCATTTCTACATAAGATAATGTCCCATTTCAGGAGAAGAGTGTTGTTAGAGAACATGGGCTTGCCCAGAACCTTTTCTGATGACTCGCTCATATCTTTTATGGTAAGAAATTACTTGCAAAACATCCTTAGTTGTTAGGGAGATTTGGACAGCAAGCACTTGGCACTTTGAGTACCATTTTGGAAGATAGACTCTCTCATTAAGAAGGAAAACAGAAAAGAATGGTTTCTGAATTGAAAAGTAACAATGTCTGTGCTATTTTGTTGTATAAAATAAAAGCTATGGTATTTTACAATAGCTATTATTAATTTTGAGAATTTGACCAGATGTTTAAATAAAAATCTTATGAATTTGAAAGAAATTTGCACAGGTAAGGGATTAAAAACAGGATTTACTGAATAAAGTCAATATTCTAAGCTATAGAAATATACAGATAAAACATAGGTGAAGGGGGAAGGGAACACAGAAAACAATGAGAAAAATTTGTGTAGACAGGTCCCAGATTAAAAAAGAAAGAATAAGCAAAGTTACTATCTGTGCAAAGTTTGGAGAATGCAATAACAGAACAAAGGATTGTTGGATTTGAGATGAGTAATTGCTGGGTTAAAATATTGCTGAAATTATTTACCTATAGTAGAAAGAAAAAACTACATAGAAAAAGATAAAATTAAGAATTCACCCCTGTGTAGGTGTGTAGCTGTGTAGCTGAATTGGTTAGAGCATGATTCCAATACACCGAGGTTGTGGGTTCAATCCCTGGTCAGGACACATACAAGATTCAGTCAATGAATTCATAAATAGGTGAAACAACAAATTGATATTTTTCTCTCTCTCTCTCTCCTTCTCCTCCCTTCCTCTCTCTCTAAAATCAATCAATCAGTAGAAATTTTAAAAAAGAATTCATATGAGAAAACCTATCAGAAATATTAAAATATCAAATATTATTTCTCAAGATAAATCAAGGGAGAGAATAACAGAGGGAAGTAATGTGGCTATTTATTTGTAAAAGATGGTTTTTTTTAAACAGACAGCCAACTAAATGGGAACTGATATTTTCAAACGATAGCTCAGATAAGGGCCTAATATCCAAAATTTACAAAGAACTCATAAAACTCAACAACAAACAAACAAACAATCCAATAAAAAAATGGGAAGAGGACATGAACAGACACTTCTCCCAGGAAGAAATACAAATGGCCAACAGATATATGAAAAGATGCTCAGCTTCATTAGTTATTAGAGAAATGCAAATCAAAACTACAATGAGATACCACCTCACCCCTGTTAGATTAGCTATTATCAACAAGACGGGCAATAGCAAATGTTGGAGAGGCTGTGGAGAAAAAGGAACCCTCATACACTGTTGGTGGGAATGTAAAGTAGTACAACCATTATGGAGGAAAGTATGGTGGTTCCTCAAAAAACTGCAAATAGAACTACCTTATGACCCAGCAATCCCTCTACTGGGTATATACCCCAAAACCTCAGAATCATTGATACGTAAAGACACATGTAGCCCCATGTTCATTGCAGCACTGTTCACAGTGGCCAAGACATGGAAACAACCAAAAAGCCCTTCAATAGAAGACTGGATAAAGAAGATGTGGCACATATACACTATGGAATACTACTCAGCCATAAGAAATGATGACATCAGATCATTTACAGCAAAATGGTGGGATCTTGATAACATTATACGGAGTGAAATAAGTAAATCAGAAAAAAACAAGAACTACATGATTCCATACATTGGTGGAACATAAAAACGAGACTAAGAGACATAGACAAGAGAGTGGTGGTTACCAGGGGTGGGGGGAGGGAGGACGCAGGAGGGAGGGAAGGAGAGAGTTAGGGGGAGGGGGAGGGGCACAGAGAAAACTAGACAGAGGATGACGGAGGACAATCTGACTCTGGGTGAGGGGTATGCAACATAATTTAATGACAAAATAACCTAGACATGTTTTCTTTGAATATATGTACCCTGAATTATTAATGTCATCCCATTAACATCAATAAAAATTTATTTAAAAAAAAAAAAAAAAAGATGTTTTTTTTTTAGATACATAATTTTCTCATTGAAATCATGTAAATATATGGTGTGTCAGGTAAGCTGGTGTACAGTTTTCCATGCCATAATCAGTAGTTGGCTGGGAATGAGACTAAGTATCAAGAGGAATGAGCTAGAGAGGGTCATGGTGTGTTACTTAAAAACATGTATTCAAATTTATTATTGTAACAACCTCTGCTAGGCACAGAGCTAGAGGATTCAAAGGTAAGTAAGGTCCAGGGCTCAAAGCAGGCTTACAGTGTGGGGAAAGATAGATTTAATTAGAGGCAGATTTAATGGCAGGTGCACCAGGCATGTGCCCTGGGCCCCGACTTCTGAAGGGCCCCACAAAACCCCAACTTTACACTTTTTTCTAATGACACCAAGTTTGGTTTTATACATGCAATTTTAACATTAACAGTACATAATATTTTTTTTATTTTTTTAAAAATATGGTTAATATGTATTTTTATTTTCCCTGTTTCTCTTTTTTTTTTAAGGGGCCCAATATTTTCTTCTGTGCCCGGGGCCTCAAACCACCTTAATCTGCCTCTGGGTTTAATCCTCAATAATACCTAACATGAGTTCAGAGGGGTGAGGGGTACATCAGGATCTAAGCAGAAATTTTCTAAACTCTTCATTCCATTTTGAGACATTTATCTTATGGTGTAGCAGGCCCTTTTTATAGCCCACACCTACATGTGACCTGATCACAGTTAGAAAATGGTACCTGGCCAGGTTCATAGCAGCAGATATGATGTGTGAAAAATACAACCTTTATGTCAACCTGAACGTTTCATGAGACCTTTCACTTAATGCGTGGTCTGTATACTCTCTCCTAAAAAAAAACAAAAAACAAAAAAAAACAGAACATTTGAGAACATACTACTCTATGTAATAGAGTGAACATATTTAAAAAGAAAGAGTGTGGTGTTAACTAGAACCAGCTCTGGGGTTTATGTATAAGGCCTTGGGGTAGAGCTGTATTTCTCAATTTTGGCACTATTGACATTTTTAAACCAGATAATTATTTGTGGTGGGGGCTCCTTGTCTTCACACAGTAGATTCTAGTGGCACTCACCACCAATTGTGACAACCAAAAATATCTTCACACATTATTATAAAATGTCATTTGGGGGCAAAAATTTCTCCCAGTTGAGAATCATTGCGGTAGAAGAAATTGTTACTACCATGTAACAATGATAAAGTGATGAACTAAGTAAAGAGAAGGGGGTAGGGAGAAGGCAAAACAGCACAGTATCAAAATTAATAGAAGAGAGGAGAAAGGAAGAGAAGAAAAAGTGGAATAAGAATAAGAAAGGAAAGAAGGGGAAAATGAGAGAATATACAGTGTGTCCGTAAAGTCATGGTGCACTTTTGACTGGTCACAGGAAAGCAACAAAGGACGATAGAAATGTGAAATCTGCACCAAGTAAAAGGAAAACTCTCCCCAGTTTCATACCTATTCAGTACATTTCGATGTGAGCTCACGCACAGATTTTTTAGGGCTCCTTAGGTAGCTATCCCGTATAGCCTCTACAGACTCATCACTGACTGATGGCCTACCAGAACGGGGTTTCTCCACCAAACTGCTGGTTTCCTTCAACTGCTTATCCCATCGAGTAATGTTATTCCTATGTGGTGGTGCTTCGTTATAAACGCGCTGATATTCATGCTGCACTTTGGTCACAGATTCGAATTTGTGAGCCACAGAACACACTGAACTTTCCTCTGAACCGTCCACATCTCGAATGGCATGACCGTGGGCTGCTCTGCTGTATACACGGTGTTACATCATCATCTGCACATGCGCACATACTGCCACAACATCCTCTAGAAACTGGGAGGGTTTTTTCTTTTATTTGGTGCAGATTTCACATTTCTATCATCTTTTGTTGCTTTCCTGTGACCGGTCAAAAGTGCACCATGACTTTACGGACACACTGTATAATTTGGTGGCATTTCAGAGCAAACGTATGACTTAAGGTGAACTATATAGTATGTTCAGGAAATAAAACACCTGGGATATGTTTTTAAATATAAAATTGTAAAGAATAATTAAGAAATAAAAAAGATGAATAAAGCATGATATTATAAAATATTATTGTGTGTGCGCCCCACCGGGATCCACCCGGCACGCCCACCAGGGGTGATGCTCTGCCGCAACCAGAGCCACTCTAGCGCCAGGGGCAGAGGCCAAGGAGCCATCCCCAGCGCCCGGGCCATCTTGGCTCCAATGGAGCCTTGGCTGCAGGAGGGGAAGAGAGAAACAGAGAGGAAGGAGGGGGGGGGGAGCAAATGGGCGCTTCTCCTATGTGCCCTGGCCAGGAATCGAACCCAGGTCCCCCACACGCCAGGCCGACGCTCTACCGCTGAGCCAACCAGCCAGGGCAGTACTAAGACATTTTAATGTATAGCCCTATGAAGCACTGGGCTAAATTTTTTTAAATGTCATATGGACCATCTATGGTATAAAAAAAAAACAAATCATAAGATTCAGTTATTTAATATTTTGTGTTTTAACTTGAAAACAGAGAAGGACAATACCTTAGACTCCCTTTGTCTTTTATAAAAGGACATGTTTTCCCCAGGAGAAAAAAAAAGTTAATAAATGTGATTTTTTTAAGGGTTGAAGGAAATAGAAGAAATTGAACCAAGAAGAGATACGATATCTAACCAAAGGACGTTCAATGGCAGGAAATACTGTGCTTGCCCATTAGAAGTTAAATCGTTAGCCCACGTACACCTCCTGCCTGGAGCATCTGAGCCCTGGGAAGACTGGTGGTGTTCTCCTGCCAGGAGAGGGGATGCGGCCGGGGAGGTGGGGTGGATATGTTCCATGAAGACCGGTGTACCAAGACAGAGAACCTGCTTGGGAGCTACTTCCCCACGAAGATTTCTGAGTTGAATGCATTTTTAAAGGAGCAGCTCTCATCGAAGCCAACCTGAGCAATCTGAAGACCCCAGTGGCCATCCCAGTGCCTGATCCAGTCATGGAGAAAGAGAAGGAGGAGTGAAAGAAACAACAGGAGAAGACAAGGACGAAAAGAAGAAGATGGCGACAAAGGTCTTCTCTGTGGCCCAGTGTACTGCAATGTGAAGATTGTGATCCTCCTGCAGTGCCTAAATCCTGAGATCAAGGATATCATTGAGCAGCTTAACCTAGTCGCCACCTGGTTACAGCTACAGATACTTCGGATTGAGGATGGAAACTGTTTTGGAGTGGCTGTCCAGCAGAAGGTGTTTGAGCTGATGACCAGCTTTCACACCAAGCTGGAAGGATTCTACACTCAAATCTCCAAGTATTTCTCTGAGTGGGGTGATGCCGTGACCAGAGCAGCCAAGCAGCCCCATGTGGGTGATCACTGGCAGCTTGTATACAAGCTGGATGAGGCAGACTACCGGGACATCTGATTAATGATGGTCATGGAAATCAGAAACGCATCTGCTGTGTTATATGACATCATCATGAAGAACTTTAAGAAGCTTAGGAAGCCCCAGAGAGAAACAAAGGGAATGATCTATTGAGAGCCTTCTCTTACACTGTGGTGGGTCCAGCAGAGGCTTCCTGTCTTTTTGACAGGGAACACCAGATTCTGTCCCCCCCTTCCACCTTTTGAGGTTTCTCCTTCACTTTGCCTCTTAGACACAATAAATATAGTCATAACGGTCAAGAAAACAAAGTTAAATATTTAGTCTCTAAATGATCCTGCCTTTAAAATACTATATGCCTGAAGTCAAGTAGGAAAAATTATTAAAAAAAAAAAGCCCAAAAAGTGGTCAAGATACTAGTGGGGAGAAAGGTTTTATATTTCTCACTGAAAGAGAAGAGGGAGAAGCATGCTGTTTGGGAAGATTGCCTGAGAAGCACTGATGCATATAGATGAGTAAGAGTGAGGAGAAGGAGCCAGAATGGTGCGCTATTATTGCATGGCTATAGGTGAGAT
Organism: Saccopteryx leptura; assembly: GCF_036850995.1. Taxonomy (NCBI): domain Eukaryota; kingdom Metazoa; phylum Chordata; class Mammalia; order Chiroptera; family Emballonuridae; genus Saccopteryx; species Saccopteryx leptura. The sequence goes on from NC_089513.1 coordinate 29,558,305, forward strand.
AGGTAAGGGGAAGCAACATTTTTGACAGTATTGGGTTATAGGAAATTGATATGCAATGCCAGTAAAGTGTTGTTGGTTTCATTTGATGCGAGAAGAACTGTAAATATGAATAATATGTAAATATACTTTAATGCAAAAATTAATGTCTGAGGATCAAATGAGAGAAAAGATGTGCTGGTGTGCTGAATAAGTTAAATGCATACTTCAAAAAAATAAAATAAAAAGATATACCGTGACCTGAAACCCTAAACTCTGTCTTTTGAACTACTGAAACACTCTTTTCCACACTTTTGAAACATATATGATACATGCATGTGTCCCAGGAGGCAGGTAAGAACAAGAAGAACAAGGCCTAGAGAGATCCAGTGACCCTCTCTTCGTGGGGCCACAGAGTAGGCACAAAGAAAATAAAATATGCAAACATATCCATATCCTTATTCATAAGTCCCTGAACACATGTATAGGGAAGTATTGTGATTATTAATGATATAACTAACAACAGTATTCATTCCACAGTCTTCCAGAAAGCAGGTAGAATGCCATCTGGAGATCACCTGTAGGTTTTTCAACACTATTGTCTTGAATCGTGGGTCTGAGGGCAGTTCTCTGAGCAAAATCACCAGTACAGACAGTTTTTCAGGGCACCTAGATTGTAAGCTCCCAGTGAATAGAAATCATACATTTCACTGTGGCAGCCTGCCACTGCAATAAGCAATCAGTGATACTGAATAAATAAAAAGATTGAACTGAAATAAATGGAATTAAACAGAGGAGAAACAAATACACATAGTAAAAGTTGCAACTGTGTGTTGAGCCACAGAATTATCAGTTTGCATTGGCAATGTGTTAAAAATAAGTAAGCATCTAGATATTCTCAGCAGTGTGGAGGAAGGTAAACAGAAAGTAACTACAGCAAAATAGTACAGCTAACCCCCTGTCCTTGTCATTCAAGGCTCCCTACAGGAAGTTTCCAAATTTTTATTCCAATATGATCTATTTCACAATTGGAGTAGCCTTCTTCCAGCAAAGTTCATTCTCTTCTCAAACATACTGTTACATGGGTTTTTATTAATACTATCTCTTTCTTGTAATGTCTTTCTGAGCATGACACAAATCTACTTACCTTTCTAGGGCAATCACTAACATCATTATCTTCATCAAGAATTTTTCTCCCCACTGGTTCTTAGATGTCAATAGCATACACAGGAACATATTCTTCAACTATTGTTATCCTCTAGTATTTGCTATGTTTCACTGTAGCCTTTCCTAATGTACTCTTTACTACAGCACAAGAGTACTGACTGCTTAATAAAAATGTATTGGTTGTTTGACTACTAGGTCCAAATAATGATTTTTTTTAAAAATTACAATTAATCATAGCACCTTATTCTTCAAATTAAACCTGCCTTCAGTTACCCAGATAACTTAATGTCACGATGTGTATTTGTGGAAATTTTGACTCATATATTTTGTTTGTGAATTTTTTGAAAGGTTCTAGTTAACATAAAAAAAAGCATAGAATGAGAAATTCAGTTATGTTTTGGGTCATTCCACATTTGCTCACGTGAAAATAGTTAACTGGCAGTGCTCAGCTACTTAGAGTCTAAGTATGATGTGATACTAGTCTAAAGCTCACCCAAAGGATTCTTAGGTTAAAATACTTATCATAAAAATATAAAAACCTGTATGTTCTCAGTCTTCTATGGGCAAAAAACCATGAGACCAGTATAATTGTATTTAAATCCACCAGTGTGGGTGAACATGGTTTAGGCCTCTTTGTGATTGACACAAAACCAATTCTACCTGTCTATCTATCTATTATCTATCTATCTATTATCTATCTATCTATCTATCTATCTATCTATCTATCTATCTATCTATCATCTATCTATCTATCTATCTATCTATCATCTATCTGTCTGTCTGTCTATCATTTATCTATTATCTGTCTATTAACTATCTATCTATCTATCTATCTATCTATCTATCTATCATCTATCTGTCTGTCTATCTATCATTTATCTATTATCTGTCTATTAACTATCTATCTATCTATCTATCTATCTATCTATCTATCTATCTATCATCTATGTTATTTTAGAAGTAGTATATAAAAATTATACAGTGAAGCCAACTCAGATTTGAACATCAAAATGTAATTCCAGTCCTGCTAAGAACTTGGCATAAGAGTGGACTCAACCACAATATTGTATTAATGGGAAAAATCAAAGAAGGAAGTGTCAGTTCCTTCTGTTTTCCTGTCTCTTATCCCAATTTATTACCTTTTTACCAGTTTTCTTTACATTTGTGCTACTTTTATTGTAAATTCCAATGCTAATCTTAACTTTCTTTTCACCCTCCTTCCTGGGCAAAAAAGTAAGGAGAAATTTCCTCTGGACCCAGGAGGAGAGCATCTTCTTATTTTGTCACCATTTGGCCTTATTTCAGATTCTGTATATCATAGTCTTGAACTGCAGAGAAAGAACTTTCCAACTCACTACCCTATGCTTGTAAGGGATGGTATGTATTGTTCATAAGCAAATTGAAGTTTTATTTGTTGCATTATTGGTAATTTTGAGGAGCTTCGGACAGAGCAGAGAATCCCTGGCTATCTTCAAAACACCCGGTAATCGCACCATTGCTCAGTAGTCTAAATTACTTTAAACCTTTCAAAAATAGCTTCTCTCTTTTCTGTAGGTTTTTCTATGAACAATCTCCATGAAAACGACTCCTAATTTAAAGAAAACTAAGGCATTCCTCACCACTGACAAGGAAAATGGCTCTTTTTGGCCAAATCATAGAAATGAGCTTCCTTAAGTCCATTGCACCTTTAAAAGCTGACATTATTGCCGCAAAGCCTGAATGGTACCTTGTCAGCATGGAATAACCAGACTGGGCCAAGTTGTCATTTCTGACAGGTCAGTGTAATGAGCAAAAGAACGCTGAGTTTGTCTAAAAGTTTTCACTTGAATCAGCAGGGTAGAGCTGTTTGGGGCGATAACAGCTCTTCGTATGTGACTCATTAAATGTGTCACATTATCAAACGTTGTGGCCCACACTATCGCAGCCACCACATTTGTGCTTTGTTTCCTCCCCCCAAGTACTCCCCAAAAGTCTTTATATTTCTCATTTGAAATGAGTACAGATGGCAGAGCTCTGAGGCATTGGACGTTCGCTCTGTGTGATTAGATGGATGCCAAACGTTCGGTTGCTCCTTTCAAAACACGACACAGAGATACGTACTAATGTAACTCTATGGTAACTTCTCTCTGGACGTCTCTTTCCCCATCTCCTGAGACTTCTCTGGTAACATCTTTACTGTTATGAAGATAGAGATACAGAATAAATAAGGGAAACAAACAAGAATTAAGTAACATTGATATCAGATGGCCCTTTTGAAAAACTAGGTGACATTCAGTGTCCAGGGTCCTCCCTTCCCTGTGCCGAGGAAGCTGCACAAAGATTTGCCATTTGGATAGGAAACAAATGCAGTGATGTGAGGTCACCTGGACCAGGTTTCTCAGTGACCAGATAGAAAAGCTTGAAGGTCCCTTCCACCTTCCCAGCCAGCTACACTGCCCTCTCTTTAATCAGATGCACCAAACAACAGAAAACATTTTTCCTCTGCTTCAGAAAAATTCACTTAATGTTCGTGACTAATTAAATTCTCACTCTAGTCATGATTAATGTAACAAATAATTACAGCTTAGATCTAATATAGATACAACTAATTGTTCTGCCCACAGTGCATCGTGACTAACAATTAAACAGAGCTTTTAAAGCAAAAGTAAGATCTGAAGAGTGACCTTCACCTGGCTTTGCTTTCAGCCACTGCAGAAAATGCCTATGGCTTCTGTTTTCCTTTTCACTTTAAATGGGGATGGAAGGTTTTATTTGTTTGTATGTTTACATTTCTTTTTCATTAAGTGTGAGGTAAGCTCTACCACTTGGCACTTCTTGTTCCAATCGGTGGGATGTTGGAGGTGGTGAGCCAAGCACTAGGAGAGAGAAATAAAGGACGGTTGTACTGACTTTCTCCAAGGACCAAGTGCAAAAGTACTCTCCACATTGTCCAAGTGAAAGACAGTAGGGATCTGGCAATACTTCTGGTCTGACTTCAAGGTCTTTGGGGACCAGACAGGCCATTATTTTGTGTCCTCAGGTTTGGTTACTGATTTTTTACAGCTGTGACTAGCCTGGGGCCTGGATCATGTGTCTGCCTGCTCCCATACCTGCAAACATCCCAGTAGGAGATGTCCTTTATTCTGCAGCCCGGAGCAGAATGGACTGTTGCTGCTGCTAAATTGAGGGAGGCATGGAGAGGTGGTGTCTGGCAACACATTCCCAACCAGAACAATGTTTACAAAAACTCCTGAGAATTCTCACAGCTGTTAATTAAAAAAAAAGTGTTCCTAGTTTTATTAAACACCTGATGAAATAGAGAACTGATAACTTATCCATATGTTCCCATCTGCCTTGACAAATAGGGGACACATTAAACTCTCTACTCAAAAATTTGCCTACACAGTACATAGAGTCATGTTTCATGTCAACTACTTTTTCTTTTCTCACAACAATAAAATAGTCCCTTTTGATTGTGGCATAGTTAAGCATAAGTTGTCCATTTGAACTAAAACTCAATTAAGAATGCTCAAGAAATGAAGCTTCTGGTGAGTTTAATATTCAAGTGTAACTATGCTTCAAAACCAGACATTTTATCTTCGCTCTTTCAAATATTTCTAAAATAGTCAAGGCCATTTTCCTGACTTAGTAGAATCTAGTAGACAGAGTATTATTTTACTGTTTAAGGAGTTCACAGCATTTTATATAGATTTTAGGGCTGAATAGGAATATTTTGTTTGTGCAACTTACACAGTGATTGTGATACAATTATTCTAAATACATTCAGAACTATATAATAATAATACATTTATTGAATGTTTGAATATCTACCATGTGACCACATTTGGGCTAATGATAGTGAGTCAATCGGTCCTTTTTTTTTTTACCTCCACTGAATAAAATACATACAATTCTAGAGAACATTTAGTGAAACTGAATTTCAACTCAAGCTATGTAGCCTAAAGTTACAAAACCATAACACAAAGCTAACACTGCAGATATCTATCATGCCATACACTCCTTAGCCCCGGTATTGTGTCTACCATGGTTTTTGTTTAAGCAATAATTTTAGGTCAACGTCCATCCCAGGTTCTAGAAAACATCTGTTCCCATTAAGAAATAGTTTTGGAGCAACAGACTAAAAGTCAAATCTAAGTGGTGCAAGAGATACTGCTAGTCAGATACAGATATAATGTGTGAATTCCAGGCCCTGGAATTTCCTGGTTCATTCTTCTGATGAATTCCATGTTTTTGACCCAATGAATGAGTTCCTATTTCAATTGGTATCCTAGTTTCTGATTGTCTTTAGGAGTCAAATCCTGCTTTACTCTAGTTAATCTTATCATCTTTAAGCTCCAATAATTCATGTCAACAAATTTAAAAGGTGTAATATGTGAACTAAATGAATGCCTATAATCTAGGAGAGGGTAAAAGGTGTTCAATGAGTAGATGAATGAAGGAATGAGTACTAATGAAGAAAGTTTTATCATAGGTATTTCCTATGGTTTATATCATACAAATGAGTATCTTCTATTATGAATTTTCTAAAATTTTATTTTTAGAAACTTCAGTAGTATATATATTCTTAGATTTAAAATAGTCATTGAGTGGTCATAAAGCCATCTCTCAATTTCCGAAGAGGATCAAATTTAAAAGTAGAGTCAATATTTAATTTTTATAATTCAACTATGTAGATAATTTTTTTTACAAAGACATATACATCGGGCCTTGTCTGATTGGCTCAGTTGTAGAGTATCATCCTGGTGTGTGGATGTCCCAGGTTCAATTCCCGGTCAGGGCACACAGGAGAAGCACACATCTGCTCTCCACCACTCCCCCCCTTTTTCTTCTTCCCCCCTCCTGCAGCCATGGCTCGATTAGAGTGAGTTGGCCCTTGGCACTGACGATGGCTCCCTAGCCTCCATCTCAGGTGCTAAAAAATGGCCTTGTTGCACTGAAGCAAGGGCCGCAGATGGTCAGAGCACTGCCCCCTAGTGGGCTTGTTGGGTGGATCTCAGTTGGGGCACATGTGGGAGTCTGTCTCTGCCTCCGCTCCTCTCACTAAATTAAGAAAAAATGCACGGTTATAACCATTATCCAAATTTTTAATCAACAAGGATACCCCTCCATATTTTACTTTCATATGACCTCATGTATCCTTGATGTCATCAGCAACTAATCAAAATTATCAAGCTGAAAAACACAAAGAATATCCAAGTGCATTACTTAGACAACAAAATGATAAAATTCCAGCCAAAACCAAAAATAACTAATTTTGTGATAATTCTGTGCAACTTCATCATGAATAAACTTATGCTTTTTATTAGACTTTTTGAAATATTGAAAGTAACTTATGGATAGAATCTTCCTCTGTCCATTGAGACACAAAGATCTTGAAGGGTCCAGGGTCTCTGGGTTAGGAAGAGAACATATAAGTGCATTGAACAATATGAGTAAAATTTTAATGTCAAATCATATATATTTTTTCATTTCATTCTGTGGAAGCTCCTTTAGAGACTGAAACTCATGACAAAGAAATATTAGATTTATTCTAATTTTAGAAATTACTGAAGAAATTCTGTAATCACTTCATTTTAAGGCAAGACAATGATGTTTATATTTTGACATATTTATCAATTGTATGTTCCTTTCAAGCCAGTTTTCTGGGAGAGTTTAATTATCTCCTGTTATTTTGCTTTTTCCTTTTTAGATATCATAGTGAATGTCAGGCCTATGAAAAGTGCCAGATAGGAAACTTAAGTCCTGTGTTTTTTCCAAGTCCCTAAATCACCATGGGACTGCAGATGTCATCAATAGGTGCCTGGCTCTGTCAAAAACATTGGATAAAAATGGAAATCAGAGGTTCTAATGTCAGAATGGTTGGTACACAAACATTTCATAGCATAGACTTTAAAATACAGTGATATTATGGCTGTAATCTCAAAATGTTGTTAAAGAAACACCACCCCTATTTACCTTTCAAAACTTGTGGTTTTTTCCTGTACTATGGCTCTTCTTCGTTCAGACCCACTGGGTTCAACTTTCTTTTTTTTTTTTTGGTATTTTTCCGAAGCCAGAAATGGGGAGGCAGTCAGACAGACTCCCGCATGCGCCCAACCAGGATCCATCTGGCACGCCCACCAGGGGGCGATGCTCTGCCCATCCAGGGCGTAGCTCTGTTGTGACCAGAGCCACTCTAGCGCCTGAGGCAGAGGCCACAGAGTCATCCTTAGCGCCCGGGCCAACTTTGCTCTAATGGAGCCTTGGCTGCGGGAGGGGAAGAGAGAGATAGAGAGGAAGGAGAGGGGGAGGGGTGGAGAAGCAGATGGGCACTTCTCCTGTGTGCCCTGGCCAGGAATCGAACCTGGGACTCCTGCATGCCAGGCCAACGCTCTACCACTGAGCCAACCGGCCAGGGCCTGGGTTCAACTTTCAAACAAATCTTGTGTTTTCAGATCTGTTCCTTTGTTCAAAAGGCTTTGTCCAGACATCCTCTTCATTCTTCCCTGGTCTCTCTGCAACCTTCTAGACTTTGAAGCTTAGCTCAGTGTTTCTGGGCTCTATGACACTTTCCTCAACCATGTCAATTTATACTCCTAAGATTGACATGAACTCACCAGGATTCTCTACCCAAGACTGTACAAGAGAATCACCTGAGGAATATGCAAAAAACAACACTGCCTAAGCCCAACCCAGACCAACCATCTTGGCCTGGAATATTAGTTTCAATATGCTTTAAATGAGTCACAAGTGAACATAATGGCTGAGGTTGTGTTGCACCCACACCTAAGTTAAGATCATTGCAACAATGCAATGGGTTTTATCGTGTTGAGAAAGTGCCCTTGCTTTTTACTTTTTTAAAGGTTTTTTAAAAAAAATTGAGAGAAAAATAATGTTTTGTGACACATGAACCTTATATGAAATTAAAATTTATTGTTCATGACTACCTTTTTTATTGGAACCCAGCCACACTCATTCTTTGCCACATGTCTAAGGCTGCTTTTATGCTACAAGGGCAGAGTTGAGTAGTTGTGACAGAGACCAGATGTCCCATGAAGCCAGAAACATTTGTTATTTGGCTTTTTACAGAAGAGGTTTTCCAACTCCTGGTCCAGCCCTTCTAGGCCATATGATTTCTGAGGGAAGATGCTTTTTCCTTTTATTTCACCACTGAATCTCCAGCAAGCCCCACTGTTAACTGTCTAGCAAATGGTATACAGTAAATAAGAATTTGTTGAAGTGAGTCATTAATTCTAAAATCAATCAATCCAGGAAATCTTTAATCCTGTTCACCTAATAATTCAAAAGGTTATCTATGAAAACAACAATCAAGCAAAAACTTATCTCTAATTATCTCTCTTTACTGAATCAGTATAAAAGTTTAAAGTATGAAGATGACTAGTATTACACACATTAAATTAAATCATGTGTGTCTGCCTATGAAGAGATATATTCCCACATAAAGTGGTTCACACACAAGAGGGGTTTCATTTCATCAGTTCTTCTTCCTTCCTGGAGTTGGAAGAATTGAGTGCAAGTTCTGACATGTATGCTACGTCATATCAAGTGGGCCTTATCTCTTTTGATTGTTGGCTTCTTTTTAGGTAAAATGGTCATAATCATATATCTCATGGGACTTTTCTGATGATTACTTGAACATTAAATGTACAGCACCCAGCACAAAGCCTGCAGAAGGTAGCCACTGGTGGTTTGCAAGACTATTACAGTGCAAGAATGCAATAGCAGGCCAAACTTTAGAACAAAATTGTAGGCCTAGCTATAAGTTAGCATGAGCATATGAGATAACCTAGGGTGGCAATAAGATAAATTCACAAACAAATACAAAATCTATCACCACAAAGTATCATGGGGTTAGTCTTGCATGTTTTTGTACACCTGCCCCATAGGACCCCCAAGAATTGAAATTTACCACATCCACTGTGGTCATACTAATGGTGAACCCTTGTACTAGAATCATACTTATAAGAATTTTTTCCCAGCTAGTATATAAAGAGCTTCTAAGATGTGAGTGTGTGTGTGTGTGTGTGTGTGTGTGTGTGATAGAGAGAGAGAGAGAGAGAGAGAGAGAGTTTGAATAAGCTACTTGGCTCTTGAATAAAAGCAAAGAAACGAGCATTGTTCTTGGCACTACATGTCCAATGCAAAAATAATATACATTTTGTCTCCATTTAGACTGTACTTCTAGGTTGAAGTTGTGCTCAATGAGAATCAAGTTGCAAATGTTTCTCTGGTCCCACTTAAAAGGTTATACATAATGAGATTTCTGCTATGGTGGGAAAGTTAAGAATTCTGGGTGACTTGCCAAATCTTTTGATCACAAAGAGTGCTTTTAATACACATTGCAAAGCATTTGTCTTTGCAAGGTGTAAAATGCCAGAGCTTAGCTTCTTTTTTCAGGGTCTGTTACTCTCCATAGCATAACTTATCTTAAATTCCCCACTAGTGTTAACTCTCTGCACTCAGGAGCATGGAGACTATGCATGGATATATGTGACTATTTGTTACCTGAATGTCCTGAGGTTGATTTTGTCAGCTCCACAGTTTTTCCTATTCTTGGGGTTATAGGATTCTTACAAACAGTAAAACAATCTATCTTTTCCGTTAATCAATACACATTTAATAAGCACCATATATGTGCTCAGCCCTTTCTGAGGAACATGGCACAGTATTGGAGCTCACAAGGCTATAGATTCTATAATATTTATCGCATTTCTCTGGAAGGGCACATAAGAAGCTGGTATTAGCAGATACCTCTGAGGAGGTAAAAGGGAGGAAGGAAAGGATGACTCTCCACTATTTAGCTTTTGATACCACTTGAACTTTCTTTCTTTTTTGTGTGTGTGTGTATTTTTTTTTTTTTTTCTGAAGCAGGAAACGGGGAGAGACAGTCAGACAGACTCCCGCATGCGCCCAACTGGGATCCACCCGGCACGCCCACCAGGGGCAACGCTCTGCCCACCAGGGGGCGATGCTCTGCCCCTCTGGGGCATCGCTCTGCCGCAACCAGAGCCACTCTAGCGCCTGGGGCAGAGGCCAAGGAGCCATCCCCAGCGCCCGGGCCATCTTTGCTCCAATGGAGCCTTGGCTGCGGGAGGGGAAGAGAGAGATAGAGAGGAAGGAGTGGGCGGGGTGGAGAAGCAAATGGGCGCTTCTCCTATGTGCCCTGGCCAGGAATCGAACCCGGGTCCCCCGCACGCCAGGCCGATGCTCTACCGCTGAGCCAACCGGCCAGGGCCACTTGAACTTTCTATACCACTCAAACTTGTACAAGTCCTTGATTTGCCTATTGAAAAATAAAACTAAAGATCACATCTTAAAAGATGTTTTGAGGGGAAAGTTTTATAGAAAGCAGACAACTAGAGAGGGATTTCAGAGTGTGTCATTAGTGATAGAGATCCTAGGCACTAAGTCAGGGAAGGAAGACTGAGGACTACGATAGCTGGGAAGGATTTCTCCAGTCCTCTTACACAGCCTTGGAGAGGGAAGCATATCATTGCTACATCCTCCACAGTCAAGTGTTCCCCGGTCACTTTGAGAGGTGACTGAAAAACATTCACAAGCTTCTCTCTCCAATCTCTGCTCTTGCTTCTTATTCAGTTGGGGGTGGAGCTTCAGCAGGGTTGCCTCTGTCTACCTTGCTCTGCCTCAGTATCTTTGCTTCCAACACTGCACGGTGCTTAAGTCAAGCCAACCCTGTGGTTCACTCATTACTCATTCTGCAGGCATTGAACCACAGAATAGGGGGCAGCATAGCCTTCTAGAACCTAGTTCTATGCTACACTTTATTACCTGGATACTCCCTGGTCTTACAAGGCTCATCATGAAAACAATTATTTTAACTGCTACTTATAGTTAATTATCACTGGCCAGTTCTCTACATAAGGCTGATCGTGATATGGATATTAGGTTGCCCTTACCACTGTTGACACCTTTATGACCAACCCCTTAGTGGCCCACGGATAACTTAATACCATGTATATGATCTCATGTAAAGAAATGACTGTATAATACACTTATATTAATAATATAGAGATTATACGCATATGGTATTTATAGAAGAGATGCATATGTTTTCATTCCCATAAGAAGTATATTGCCACATTCAATTTCAGTTGCTTGTTAAATTTCTAATGGTTACATTTGATTTTGAAACTTTTATACTAGTTACAGCCCTGGATGATCAGATCCTGGAGCAACAGCATAGCCCATAAAGTTTATCAAATGGGCTTAAATCCTTTTCATTTATAAGGACATGTAAATTCTTCTCCTCCTCAAGGATAGTGGATAACAGGTTTTAGTACACAAGCCCAATTATTAGCACATCATTTGCTTTGAAACTTGATAGAAAAGAACCCTTGAATGTGGCATTTTTAGTCAATAGGAGAAATGTTTATTTTTTAGCTTTGCAGAAATTCTGAGGTGGACCTGAATGCTAAACAGCTTTGTAAATTATACAGTGAATGTTGCTTGCTGAAGACTGTGCAAGGACCCCATCAGGAAGTGTTAGGTATGAATGGGCAGAAGTAGCCATAAAAGATATAAGTAGATGATTTACAGAGAAATTGAAAATGTACATCCTTACTGGCTGTTTGGTTGATGGCTTGTAATAGTCTCCTAGGAAGTTTACCTTGCATGTCTGGTATCTATAGAACAAATCGCCTCAGCTTGTACTCACCTTGATATTATTATGAATTATTTTACAGTGAGAAATGTGGGCAAACATCTCCAATATATTAGACACCACCCGGCTAAATGCAGTATCTGGAATGAAGGTCTTCTCTAGCCTCTCTTTACTGTGCACAGGAGACATGCCAGGCTATTAAAGCCAGCAAGAATATGTAGATCAGTTTGCCTTCCAACAAGTTGGTAGCCAATTTTGATGTTCTTTTACATTAGTATTTGCAAAAACCTGTAAATTTTAGGAGGATAAAAAGCCAATAGTCATTCAAATATTTGAGGTAATGCTATCCTGTGGATGGTATCCTTAAAGGCAATTTCTTAAGGAAAAAAAAAAATACTTCAAAAAGAAGTCAAAAAATTGTACTGGACCCAGACTGGTTTCCATTATGACTTAGTTATTCGATTAGCAGGTGACCCTGAAATAAACCATTTAATGTGTCTGTTCTCCTAGTCTACGAATGTCAGGGGGAAGTTAAACTAAATGGTTTACACATTTCTTCCAGCTTTAAAATTGTGTAATAAGTGCAAATGTAAATAAAACACTAAAAGGACAGAAATTAAAAATCATGGTTTATTTTTAAAAAACAAGAACTACAGAGTGGACAATTAGGGTACCTAGAGCAGGTCAGGGTAATGACTGATTGACAGGGTAGAACAGATTCTCATAAATAACTTGTTTAAAGACTTGCAGAAAATAATGCACTTGTTTTTCTCTGTCCACACAAAATTGTGCACATGCCACTGTATGAGACTGTAGCTTCGCTGCTGGCTCACCTAGATTATGTTTGAGCTCTAACACCCTTCTATTCCATTTATAAGAATACAGATCCATGGACTGATTCCTGAAAGAGGTGGGAAGGGAGGGGCAAAGAGAATTTACTCCTTATTCAAAATGATTCTCTCTAAATCCTGTTCTTATGTGAATTCATTGAAGACTCGCACAATGCATTGCATGTGTCCTTGCACTAATATATCAGCATATTTACAGGAATAAATTTATCAAATCAACTGGACTGGGATGCAGAAAGGCTAGGACTCAGGAAAGGGACAGATGCTTAGTGAGAGGGGGAGAAAAATTCCAGCTCTGAGACTCGCAGGCATGTGACCTGTTAGACGTTTAAACCACTAGCTTACCTGGCCTGCCGAAAATGTCAGGCACAGCAGGAGCATTAGGGCCAGTGGGACCGGGACAGAGGTATCAAAAAATAAAAAGGACAGCAAATGACCTGTGACAAAAACTTCATGAACTAAGTGTACCCACTTTCTTCAGTTGAAGAAGTCCACATGTCTTCACTTCAAGTCGTATTTTTCTGATTCTAAAACCTTGATTATCACCTGACCTGTGGTGGCACAGTGGATAAAGCATTGACCTGGAATGTTGAGGTTGCTGTTTCAATACCGGGGTTTGCTTGGTCGAGGCACCTGTGAGAAGCAACTGAGAGTTGATGCTTTGTGCTCCTCCCCCCTTTTTCTCTCTCTCCTGTATCTAAAATCAATAAACAGAAAAATGTTAAAATAAATAAATAAAATCCTGGAAAATCTGGTTGACAGCCAGCTGTCTAAAGGAAAGGGTGCTGCTGCACAGAAAGGCATGACAGTAACTGCAAGAAGCGACTACTGCTGGCAACAAAGCAGTTAAAACCACATTCAAACACTGGACAGTCAAGTAGTCTGGGCCACTTGTGAGGCTAAATGGAGAAAAGCCACTTCAATGATGTGACACACACACACACACACACACACACACACACACACCCATTTAGATAATGTGTTGAGAACCAGGACTATGAACCTTACCATCTCTGGTTTTACTTTCCTCCACCCACAACCCCCTTGGAATGAAAAAGTGAGGCCATTGAAAAAAAGACATGTCTCACCTTCTGATGGAGAGAAATCTGATTGAAGCTAATTCTAGGCTTACTCTCATTTCTGCTGACCTGTTAAACTCAAATGTACTGGAGAAATAGAAAAACATTACCACCACCCCCAAATAAGGTTTGGTACGACCAAATCTTTACAGCACATAAAGAGTCACATGAGTAGAAAAGACCTATGACATTATGCAAGCAAATCATTTGTTTTCTACTTAATGGAGATAAATTATTCAGCCATTTCAGTTTTATTAGACAAGCATGAAATGTTTATTGAGTAACTATTGTATTCAGGTAATGGTACTTGGGAATCTAAAATACTCTAACATCTTCTTATGCTAACTTTTCTATGAAAACAGCATAGCCTGGCTAGATAAGCAATGCAGTTAAATGTCATATGAGAAATGAACAAACAAGTGGGATTGAATTTTTAGGAAGGGAGCAGTCATTTCCAGGTGAGGTAAATAGGAAATGCCCCCCCCCCTCCCCGTATATGCTGACGCTTGAACTTGGCCTTGAAAGATGGGTAGTTATAGGGATGAGACTATAGCATGTTTTTCCATTGTAACATATAACTTATTGAATCTTTGACATTTAACAGAATCCAAGTCCACATGTGCAAGGCTATTGAAAGTATACACTTAACTCGGTAAATGTATTTCTATTTCCCATTAGCCTAAAAAAGCTATGTTTAAATCAATCCAGCATTTAAACATCAATAATGTTTTGAAATTAAGGAAACCTAGTATGTTTATAGTGTGGCAGGGCAGGGACAATCTAGAGTAAAGACAGGAATATTAAAAGTGTAAATGTGAAAGGGAATTTGCGGGACAGATGGATGACCTATAGATGATTTTCTCTGCTGTGTGACTTGAGCTCAGTCAGCAAACTTCTCTGTGCTTGGGCTCATTACCCATGAGACAGTACTGGAAACAAGGAGAAAACATGCTTACACACAGTTTGGTTGATATAAAATCTTATATAAATGAGAAACACGTGTAAGGAGACATGTTTAATTAGATATTGATTAAATTATAGAGCCTTTCTCTAACCTTATCGAAATTGTGTGTTTCTATTTGCAGTTGACTCCACTTTGCCTTGTGAACATACACATAGTTGTACCAGTAAATAAAAGTAAGAGGTCTTAGCGGGAAGGTGAAAAATGGATTATCTGGAAAGCCAAGGTAAAAAGCATCAAGGCTTAGCCAAATGACAAAGTAGAGAATAACAGACTCAACTTTCCTGGAAACAGAGATAGTTACACAATGAATATGATGGCTATTTCACCCTGGAGCCAGGCAGGAACTGGCAGGGTCACACTGTGATAAAATGTCTGTGGATACTCCTTTAGAATGAGCCTCTTCTAGAAGAAAAGGAAGCGGTGGCCAAGATGAATGGACAACGTGAGTGCCTCCAGCATGGATAGCCAAGGATGCCTGTGTGAGTCACAAGAAAGAAATGACATACTCAGGTCAGGAAAGGTATGAACCAAGGTGGGTCATAGATGAGGTCCCTTCTCATGCAAAAGACAGTTTGATCCCCTAATCATTACACTTGCCACTCTTCCCTTATGAATTTTGCTCTCCTCCCAGCAATCTGCAGTTAGGTGCCCACTTGTCTCAGTTGAATCTACTCACACAACTAGGTAGACAGTATAGACACATATTGTGCTGTTCTTATTATCACCTCAACCTAACAGGACTTATTTTCCCTTCACTGAGTTTGTCCTGTATTATCTTGTGACACTTTTATATCATTTTTCTGTATTATTTTTAAGTCATTAATGTACCAGAAACTTATAATCATAGGAGAGGTAAAAAATCCCCTACAGGAAATAGAATATCTGATATTCATTTTTATAGTCTCCACTGGACATTCTTCCACAAAGAGTGAAAGAATGATTGAGAAAATATATGTTTCTTATTCTGCACTTGGTAGCACCTGGGTGAATGTCCATGTGTGGTCAGCTGCTGAGAGGGGGTACGTGGAAAGAGGGAGGGGTCTGTGCTCCCTTCCGCAGCCAGCCCATGTGTCTGAACACTAACTAAGAATTTCCTGTTGTAGCTCTTTGAGTTGGATCTTTATAGAAAAACTTAGGACTATTTAAATCATATTCATATCAACTCCTAGTTGATCTCCACCTGCGGGATGGGTGGTTGAGCATTGCAATGCACCAAATGTGCCCAGAAACAGAGGATTGCTTCAGTTTAATGACTGTGATTCTTTCTATTTCACTTATTCTCATATTGATTGTTTAAAAGTAGCTTTGATTGTGTATGTTCTGCCCAACATTGTTTATAATATAAAAAGTTATATTTATTTATTTGTATATAATATATATGTATAAATGTGAGATATATATATATATATATCACACACAGACACATACATCACACACATACACACACATACAGAGCAATGCTGCATGTTACCTGAGCTCTGTGAACCAAGAAAACAGGAAAGGTTAAGAAATACTCCCATCTTCTGTATTTCAGATAAAATGACCTACTGCAAAGCCCTACTCCTCCTCATATAACTTCAGAAAAACTCATGAATGCCCCCTTGGTTACCTATGACACGGACATATATAGGTCCTCCTAATTCCCATTCTTTGTCCCGTGAAAGATCAGCTGAACTGCGTGTTTCCACTTATTAACTTGAACACAAATTTTGCTTAAGCTTTTCCTTCCTCGAGTCCTCTGAACTGTCCCCATCTCCTCCACCTCAGCCAGGATGTGCAGCCCCTCCTGAGAACAGGAGCGCCTCAGGTAAACATTCTCTGGCCTGCTGTCCAATCACACCACCCTTTTCCCTCACATCTCCACACCCTGTTCTTTCTACCCTTGTTTATGCTTCTTGAAAAACAAAATAAAATCCCCTTTTTACCCAACCTTTGAGACACTTTCAGATCTCATGGTCAAAACTCTCTCCATGGTAGTAATCTCGGTCTATTGTTATAATACCTCCCAATAATCCCTTCAAAATAATCCCTTCAAATAAAGCCCAGATTTACTTTTTATTTGACAATACACACATATGCACACATACACACATCACGCGTACATACATATAAACATTTGTACTGTAAATGTTAAATAATGCAAACATGCATTATTTAAAAGAAATAATGGCAAATGTCCTAAAAATAACTACCTGGTAATATGTGGAGTGATGGAGGGAACCGTGGAGGGATAAAGGGAGGAGACAGGAGAAACAGAGATAGAAGAGTGATGATTTTATTCATCTGGGTCTTTATAAATACCTGCAATTTTTTTAAATGAACAGTATTCAATCTCATTTTACATGAACTTCAAAAGAAAATATAAGTATAGTTCAAACTGCAAGCATGGCTGAGTTAAAGGAAATCTTTGATAAAAGAGATACTGTTTTTCTACAAGATGCTATTAGGGTTAAGAAAAGCAGAGATTTTTAAAATTCCATGTTTCAATTTATGGCAGTATCGATTTGCTCCGTGCCAAGAAAGAAAAGGAAGCTGACATTCTCACCTATCACGCTTCCCCTCACCTCCTTCTACAAATTAACATGATATTTCAATTTTGATTATTGTATATTTGTGAAGATTTACAATAATTACTTAAAAACACTTTTTGGGGATTCAAAGAAGCTCCAAAAAAACAAACAAACTCATGGATACAGACAACAGTGGGGTGATGGCCAGGGTGGTGGTGGGGGAAATCAATGCCAACAGAAACGAGCTAGCTAAAATGTTTATAGGCCCTGGCTGGTTGGCTCAGTGGTAGAGCGTTGGCCCAGCGTGTGGATGTCCCGGGTTGGATTTCCAGTCAAGACTCACAGAAGCAGCTATCTTTTGCTTCTCTACCCCTCTCCCTCTCCCTTCTTTCTCTCTGTCTTTTCTCCTCCCACAGTCTCAGTTGGTGTGAACACATCAGCCCCAGATGCTGAGGATGACTCCAGGAGCCTCTGCCTCAGGTGCTAAAAATATCTCCATTATAAATATGTCCCCAGATGGGCAGAATATCATTCTCAGACAGGGGTTTTTGGGTGGATCCCAGTCAGGGCACATGGAGGAGTCTGTCTCTCTATCTCTCCTCCTCTCACTTGAAAAAAGAAGAAAAAAAAATAAAATAGAGGGTTTAAAGGGATTTGTTTAGTCCTGGCCCCATTCCAGGCACCTGTGCTCAATAGGTTTATCCACCCATTCAACTCCTTTTCTGCCTCTGAGATGCTCTCATTTCTAACAGAGTTCAGGTATCTCATAGGTAGACTTACTTCTAGTTAGTGGGCGCTCACCAGTTAGTAGTCGAGTTATTTCTCCCACTGGATGTTTGGAGCCAGAGCATTTGTATTCTTGTTTTCCCCAGTTCTTGTTTCTACATCATTTCACTGAAAGAGGAAAAAGTTTAGCATAGTAGGATAGCTCCATATTTGGTAGCATTCATGAGAATCCTCAAACTTGCTACTTCTACTACATTCCAGAATCTTCTATTTCTTTCCTGGACTCAATTTGAGAATTGCATGGCATTTGACTGTTCCCCTTACATGCGTCTGCTGTGAGAAAATTTCTTGGCTGGTAAGTGACAGTGTCTTTGGCCATTTTTATTATCTTTACCACCATTACTTGCAAGAGCCTCACCAATTGTCTCTAGATCCCCAGGTGTGCTGTGCATGTCAACATCGAAAGTTCTTTAATGCTCTCATCTCAGCCTCAGGTAATATCTGTTTCCTGAAAACCTCATGGGGTTAGGTATCCCTTATTGCTGCCACTGCTATCAGCCCTCCCCCATCCAGATGGCCCTCCTTTCCTGGGGCTGCCTTTCTTCCGGTTTCCTCAACCTTCCTAAAGCCTCAAAATGTGTAAAAGGCCCTGGCCGGTTGTCTCAGTGGTAGAGCGTCGGCCTGGAGTGTAGAAGTCCTGGGTTCGATTCCCGGCCAGGGCACACAGGAGAAGCGCCCATTTGCTTCTCCACCTTCCCCCCCTCCTTCCTCTCTGTCTCTCTCTTCCCCTCCCGCAGCCGAGGCTCCATTGGAGCAAAGATGGCCCGGGCGCTGGGGATGGCTCCTTGGCCTCTGCCCCAGGCGCTAGAGTGGCTCTGGTCGCGACAGAGTGACGCCCCGGAGGGGCAGAGCATCGCATCGCCCCCTGGTGGGCAGGGCGTCGCCCCCTGGTGGGCTGCCGGGTGGATCCCGGTTGGGCGCATGCGGGAGTCTGTCTGACTGTCTCTCCCAGTTTCTAGCTTCAGAAAAATACACACACACAAAAAAAAAAATGTGTAAAAGCATCACCAACGTACACCCAATATTCACAGTCACTTTAAATGCTTATTGAACTTTATTTCTAGGAACCCAAAGCAGTGTAGTTCATAGCCAGGGCCTCACAAAATTTTTGTTCAAATCAATGTCTTGATATTTCTTTACAACCTACTTTTACCCAGCTCTCAGACCTGGTCCATGGGGTCATACCCTCCAGGCTCTCCCTCCGTGCCCTGTAACACCCGCAAAGATGAAGAGGGCTAGGAGTAGATGTCACTCCACCAGTTCCCTGGAAGGAAACCTGTGTATCAATTTAGGCTTCCCTGAAATACTCTGATAGGTGTGAATGGTTTATATGCTGGAGTGTGTTGTGAGTACAGCATATGATTTGATCTTTGCATGAGCTCATAATTATTTACATAGAATGAATTTCTTGAAATAGTTAATAAGAATGCACAATTCTAAGACTTTTTTCCTAAAGAATTCTAAAGCATCATTACTGACAGAAAGAGTGCCTATGTCATCACTGAAGTCTGGCCGTGGAGGTGTGTCTTCTTCATGGCTTTTTTTTTCATTTGAATTTTATTTCTCAATTACATTTTACAATCAATATTATTTTGTATGAGTTTGAAGTGTACAGCATAGTGCTTAGAAAATCATATACTTTATAAAGTGTTCCCTGAAACCATACATAGTTATTACAATATTATTGACTATATTACCTGTGCTATACTTTATCTTCTTTATTGTTTTAACATTAGCCAATTTAGTGGATTTAAAAACAGTAGTGTTTTTTTTTTTAGAACTTATTTGCTTAATAGTGATAATGAGTATTGTTACATGTGTTTATTGAATAGTTGTGTCTGACCCTGTCCATTGTCAGTTTACTCTGTTGGTATGTTTTTATTACTGACTTATGTTTAAAAAATATATATCTATCTATCATTGATCTATTTCCTCTCTACCTATATCTATCAGTCTTTTGCTCATTATGTTTTTTAGGCAAAGAGAAAGCACATATTTGGGCATTTTTTTTATATCCCCACCCTTACCCCCTCTACATGCAGGCCTATCCCAATAGCTTTGTTTTCTGCTTTTTGTCTTGATCTCCACTCTTAAATCTATTGACTCACTGCTTTGAAACCTTGCTTTGCCTCTTGCCTGATACATTCCTGAACAGCCATCCCATTTCCACGTACTGCTCAGAAGTCTTCACATTTGTCGTAGTGTCTCTGTTATAAAGGATGGGTTTACTTTCTTTCTGGGAAAATAGCCTTTCTATTCTGGCCCCTCTGCCACCTGTGCAATTTCATCCAATATTACACCCCATCCCACAGTCCATTTCCTCTCTTCGTTCTTTTACTTTCCAGGCAAAATCTGACAAATACCATTTATGGAAGCAAGTGAATTGGTTTAATGTATTGTGCTCCCTTTCTGCATGTATGAAGATGAAAGAAACAATGATATTTCACTCTCAAAGCAAGTTTAGGAATTATTGAACTATGGTGCACATGAGACAATGCTTGTAGACCTATAATACAGCAACTTTTATGAAATAAGAATTTTTCAAAGATAAGTTGATATTTTCTGCTGTGGTCATTACTGACAATTTCAGCATGCTGGGATGCCAAGTGTCTCCTCTTAAAAATATTAGTCATAGGAGACACATTGTCTTCTCTTGCATGTAATTACAATGAATTATTTGATATATTAGCATTGGAAGATGATTAAAAAATGTTGTATGGCTCCTGTCCCTGGTGCACTGCCCTGTCTACATCCATATTGCCTTATAATAAAATGGCAAATGGCTTATTTGCTTTCTGGTTTGTGTAGGTGCTGGCTGAATTGACACACTCTTGAATTTCATCTATTTTCAATCAAATGCTCTACATAAACTTGGCTTCTCTCAGCTGCCTGCACCTATTACTAAGTTATACATTCCCTTTTCATTGCTCCATCACAGTGCTATAGATTTGAATGACACAAGTCATCTGTGGTTTCGCTTATGAAAGGCTCTATAGCAACTTCAGATATTGTTTTCAGATTGGACCACATTGTGCAACTCATATCCTAGTTCTGCCTTGACTCCCAACAGGACTCCTTAGGTAGATAATAATATATTTGAAAGGAAACATCCAATCCAAAATATTTGCACACACAGTAATTGAATGACTGCAAGTAGAAGATAATTTTCTTATTATTAATCCTGAACAGTTTAGCTCTACAGAATACCTGTACATTTCCAATATGTGTTCAGTTTCATTGAATTTTTTTTCTCCCTGACATCTGGTTATTTAATCTTCTGCCAACATTGTGTCTGTGAAGCATATTTTTTCCAGCTATGCCCACTCAGCTTTTAGACTATTGATGTTTTCATAGAGACTGGTGCATGTGTGTCAAATTATAGCTATTGATCTATGTTTGTTTGTTAATGCATGCAGTTGTTTAGATAGTGTTATAGCTTGTCTGATTGTGGATATATAAATAAAAGGAGGAAAAGAGAAAAAATGCAATTCTTTTTTATATGAATTTCATTGTTGAGCAAAGACTGTTTATTTGAATTGAAAATGCAATGGAATCAATGTTTCTTTAGATATGAGTTATCTTTTTCCATTTTTCAGTATCAAATGGAAGTAATAGGATGTAGAGCTATAACATAGAAAGAATTCTATTTTTTCAACAAAAATAAATCTTTTCAAACTATATTGTGTCAAATTTCCTTTGTCTTTAAAAATAACTTTTCTGTATACTCCAACGTATTTCTCCCTATTAAATGAATACTGTCAAAACAAGATTTAATTTTTTTCGGTTCCACCTATTAAAGATTTTGTGTGTGTATATGTGTTAAAAGTTTTCACATAAAACATCTTGCCTAACTAATTTTGTTTTTTTGACATTTTCTAATATTGATTGTCTCAACTTACTCTCTGCATTGTTTAGGATGGAGATGTAATGTAAATGGCTTTAGTAATATAACTACTAGTCCTTCTTAATTTTCATCCAAACTGTCAAGAAGTAACACCACATGAACATGACATTGTCTTTGTGCAATTTCAGTGTGTGGCAGACAAGGAGGCAGGTGTAGAAAAGGGTAAAGGACGAATCATTTCAAAGAATGCAAGCGCAAAGGCCCATTTTTAATAAAATCCATTTCCCAACATGCAAACTGATCCAAATAGACCAGGTTGCAATTAAAAATCCACCATCTATATGGTATGCTTTTGACATGCCCCAGAGCTTCCACATTCATTGCTCCAGTAACCTGTCACTGACAAGACATAGGTGCTTGTTCTGGAGAAAGAATTGCAGCCCTAGCATCTAGGAAGGAGCCTTATAAAAGGAAAACAAAGGAATTCATTGATGGTCCTACAGCAGGTGATGTCAGATGAGAACGAGGCCTGAGGCCTCCCAACTCCAGAACGCCTGGATAAAGGCTCATCCACTGTGTTTGCTTCACGGTGTAGAAAACACTTTAGGATTCCAAAGGACCTGGAGTTGAATCTGGCTTTACCTCTTGTAAAAGGTATGATCTTAGGCAAGTCACTTACCCTCTCTGAGCCTTACACTATTCATAAGTTAAAGAATCCCTCCTTAAGATATTTTTGAAGATAAAATAAAAGACTATAGGAAGTTAATTAGTATACTAAGAACTGGGAAAGTATCAGTTTTGTTTTTTTTTAAAAAGTGCTTTCCACCTTCCAGAACATCATATTCTTTCAGAAGAAGAAAAAAGTCTACTGACATCAAGTGAATGCATTCATCTATGAAACAGAGTAACACATGTGTTACGAGTGCCCCAGCAGGGGGACCTGTCAGTGCCAGGGCCGAGTGAGGCTGAGGGTGAGAGAAGGCTTCCTGGGGAGGTGATGCTTGCTTGGTCTTGACAGATAAGCAGACGCCATCCAGGAAGGAATGAAACAGTTCCAAGCAGAGGTGCCAGCTAGTGCAGGGCCAAAAGGCAGAGAAACCATAATGATTTTCTGGAGCTGCAAGCTTAGAGTGATCCTCAGTGTACCAGGAAGGATTTTCAGTAGAGGGTTTTCTTTGGAAGATCAGTTTGGCAGCCAAGCCTAGACTTTAGGTATGTATTATAGCATAAATACATGTACCTTCTCTTCTAATCTTTAATTATTCTTAAAATTAATAATGGCCTATTTTTAATAGTCTTCATATCTTCCCATTTTTACTTTTTTTTTTTTTTTTTGGACAAGTACCACTCTGGTTGCCTCTTAGGACAAAGTGCATGGGAATTAAATTACCTGAGACCTTTCACATTTGAATCTTTATTCAACCCTCAGTTGTTATTTTTTTTTACAAGTGTATTTTTTTAAAATTAATTTTAATGAGGTGACATTGATAAATCAGAGTACATATGTTCAGAGAAAACATCTCTAGGTTATTTTAACATTTGATTATGCTGCATTCCTATCACCCAAAGTCCAATTGTCTTCCGTCACCTTCTAACTGGTTTTCTTTGTGCCCCTCCCCTCCCCCAACCCCTCCCTCTCCTCCCCCCAACCGCATAACCCCCACACTCTTGTCCATGTCTCTGAGTCTCATTTTTATGCCCCAACTATGTATGGAATCATACAGTTCTTAGTTTTTTCTGATTTACTTATTTTGCTCAGTATAATGTTATCAAGGTCCATCCATGTTGTTGTTCAACCCTCAGTTTTGATTGATTACTTGACCAGGAGTAAATTCCAGTTGTAGCCCTGGCCAGATAACTTGGTTGGTTAGAGCATCGTCTGATATAAAAGGGTTGCAGGTTTGATTCCTGGTCAGGACACATACAGAAATAGATCAATGTTTCTCTCTCTCTCTCTCTCTCTCTTTCTCTTTCTCTCTCTAAAAACCAACTTAAAAAAATTAAAATTCCAATAGTAAATAATTTTGCCTAGAACTTTTGCAAGCATATCTCCTTGTTTTTTTTTTTTTTGTTTGTTTGTTTTTTGTTTGTTTGTTTTTTTCTCCTTGTTTTCACAAGGTTGCAAATGTGAAATTTTATGCTTTCCAATCTTTGACCCTTTTTTTGGGAAAATTTTGTATTTGTTGATAGCCTATAAGATTCCCCCTAGATTAGCAGTATCCAGAACATTCCTTAGGATATGCCCTGGCTTGGATTCAATGGCCTGTTCCAATTTAGAAGCCTATGTTTCTCCAACCTGGGACACTTTATTTTATTACTACTTTGATAACTCTTCCTCCTGCCCCCTTAAATTTTCTCTTTCTTTACTCTCCATTGAATACTGGGCCTTCTGGTTTGAGTCATTATCTTATATTTTCTTATTTTCAATTTTTTTTAATAATCTTGTACAAGTATTTAAGAGATTTCTTAATTTGAATTCCAACTCTCTTATTCATTTTTTATTGTATAATAACTGATACATTTTAAAAAATTCTTAATTATCTTCTAATTAATATTTTCTGTTTATAATATCCTATTCTTTTTTTAAATTAATTAATTTATTTATTTTGTATTTTTCCGAAGCTGGAATCGGGGAGGCAGTCAGACAGACTCCCGCATGTGCCCGACCAGGATCCACCTGGCATGCCCACCAGGGGGCGATGCTATGCCCATGTGGGCGTTGCTCTGCTGCAACCAGAGCCATTCTAGCGCCTGAGGCAGAGGCCATAGAGCCATCCTCAGCACCCAGGCCAACTTTGCTCCAGTGGAGCCTTGGCTGCGGGAGGGAAAGAGAGAGATAGAGAGGAAGGAGAGGGGGAGGGGTGGAGAAGCAGATGGGCGCTTCTCCTGTGTGCCCTGGCCGGGAATCAAACCCGGGACTCCTGCATGCCAGGCCGTATCCTATTCTTGTTTTTATTAGTGAAATATTGTCTGTCATTCATAAAATATAAGGTTCAAAATGGCAAAAGTTGTTCATTCAGTGGAACAGTGACGGGGTTAGATGTTTTATGCTCCCACATGAATATTTGTTGAATGAATGAATAAATGATGCACCCTGAAACACTCAATTATACTGTTATAGAAGTTTTCTTTTGATTCCTACTTTGTCTCTGTTTCATTTAATTTTTTATGTTGTTTGTTTCCTCCTTTTGTCCTTCTCTTTCATGTAAGAGATTTTCCTTAAAAACAAAATAAAACAAATAAATGGTGAGCTTTGGATACTATTTATAATTAACAGTGAGGCCCTAGTAAATGTACCACAAACTGTCTATGGCATGGGCAGGGCTTGTTGAATGGTGGACTTCATCACAGAGTAGTATGATGGTGAATGACATAATATGGTCTCATTCTCTTCATTGTTGTGAATATCTGTAAATTTTTCCTCTTGTGTTAGGGAGTTTCTTCATTGAATAACATTCTAGTCTCTGCTTAGGGACTATGAGACTGGCTTTCATAATCTGGGATGCTTGTTATGGGAAGAAAGCTGCATATTTTGTAAACATCACTCTACATCTGGGGATTTTTTTTAATTCTGCATTTTCATGACAAATTAACCTATTCTTAAGCTTTGCTGCTGTCTCTGACTCAAGTGTATTTTTGTGCATCTTCTCTCAAGAGTAAACTTTCCTTATTCTTCTGGATATAGGAGGAAAATTCTTCTGATAATATGGACTTTCAAATAAGTTTATGGACTTTCTGTTTAAGTTATAAATTCCAGAAAAATCCACTCAATTTTCAAAACTAACCAGAAAGCCTTAACCTCACAAGTATCTATCTGGTACCCGCAATTTCTAACTGAGCTTTGCAGAGTAAATCATAATTTTTTTTTGTTTTTTGTTTTGGTATCCAAGCAATTAGGTTTTATCATTCTACAAATTAGTAAGTCAGTATTACCCATCTATTTGTTCATTCAAAAATTTCAACGAGAGCCCTAGCATCTTGTTGTTGTTGTTTTTATGGGCTAATTCTTTATTCCTGAGTGTCTGTAGTTAACACAGAAATTCTTAGGCAGAGTGAGAGAAGAGGAAGGGGGAAGGAGAAAGAGACTGTGAAACACCACTACTGTTACAAACAACGAGCATACCTGTAAATTATTTTTCTGTAGGAGAGCCATTTACTGTCACAGTCTATTTCAGGCTACTTCTTCAGTACTACAAATGGGACTCGAGTGAGTTGAAAGAGTGATTGTAGCACCCAAAGAGAATCATCTCCTTTCTGTAAACCTCTGCACGCACTGTCTCCACTTGGAACTTTCTGCCGATTCTTTCCTTGCTTTGACTTGAGAGACTCTCATGTATTTTAAATATATTAAGACAGCACTATGTTACACGAATTCACCGGTGAGAAATTGTTTTGGGTAGCACAGAATAACTTAATTTAACTACCTGTACTGAAAAAGTCCCCCCAATTACCCATCATTCTCTCTACTCCTATTCACTTCTAAATTCTAACACACTAATTTCCCTACAAAAAAAGTACTGTTTTTGTACATTTCAGGGATTATATAATTCTGCTTATTACATATATTAAATTTATTTAGGAGGTGTGAGTGATGGAAAGACTGGAAACAGGCAGACTAGGTTGAAATTCAGTGTCCCCTACTAGCTATAAGAACTCAAACCTAATCTTCCCAAGCTTTAGTTTTATAATCCATAAAATGAAACAAAATAGCACCTACCTCATTAAGTAACCATGAGCTATAATGCAGTTAATAAATTCAAAATGTAGCTTGTTTTCTATGCATTAATTTGCAAGGATAGGCCAATAAATAATAGATAGGTAGGTAGGTAGGTAGGTAGGTAGATAGATAGAGAGATAAACTATTTATCAAAAGGTAAAAAAGACTTATTTTTGATGAACCTTTGGGATTTTATATATATATATATATATATATATATATATATATATATATACACACACACACACACACATATATATATATATAAATTATGTAATTGATACAGTTCACTGAAAGATCTCTAAGGAAAAGAACTAGATAGTCAACAGAGAAACAAAATGGTAAGGGAGTCTGGACTTGTTAGGCTTGGTCTTGGTTTGGGAAGAATCACTTAACAAGTATCCTGTTGACTTTGTTTTATTTTGTTTTTTGCCTTGTTCCAGCCAAACATCTCCTACTCTGAATCTAGTTTCTCCTCCTAATCATATCTGGCTCCTTGAGAGATGTAATAAAAACAACAACAACAGTTTTTTCCATCTCCACCCAGAGCCTTAATATGCCATGTACCACTTAGAGGCACAGAGGGAAAATACAGACACAGCCATTAAGGAATAACATCAATATGGCCCCTAATGCTTGACCCCTAGGATCTAATAAATTGCTATAGGGATTCAGAGGAGAAAGGAGAATACAGACCGGAATAGATGGTAAGGCCGCAGGTAGGTAGTGGCCCTGATTCAGGCCTGGAAATCCATCTAGGTTTTGATGGCTGAAGGGGCGTGGGAAGCATTAGAGAAGGAGAATCATTTGAGTGAAAACCCAGAGAGGGACATGAACATAGAATTGTAGGAGACTGAGTGGTTGGTAGGCCTTGGTGAAAACCAGAAAGTAAACTGATTTGTCCAAGGTCACAGATACAATTAGTAGCAAAGTCACAAATCCTTGCTTTAGTCCAGGCCCCTTTCCAATTCTTTATATTACTGATGACTCCAAGGCCCCCACAGAGCATGGGTCAGTAGTCTAGGAATCAGAATGAATACAAAGAATTACCCAAACTTAATTAATAGGGATAGAAAATTTAGACCCCCACACATAGTAACTATTACCTTGCTTTGGTCTGTCCTGTCCCTTTTTGGCCTTGAGAGGGTGAAATACCTCAATACTTCTGTTTTCTAGCTATTCCTCTTTCTGGATTCCATTTCTTGGTTACAATTGCCATTAAGACACAGACTAGGAAATGGTACATCCCAAACAGTGGGTAGACTTGATATTAACGTCTGCACTCCATGCCCATTTGCTCACAAATCACTGACTATCATCTTTCAGTTTTCCTGAAATGAGTACAGTGATTGTCTTCCCAACTCCCGTGTAATCTCCTTGTAAGCAGGGGCTGTGCTTTCTGTCTTACCTCCACACCAGGTACTCACAAATTGCCCGGACTAGAATTTAGGGCGTAACGGGTGTCTAATGACTGTTGATTGATAGGTGGCTAGATTGAAAGCAAAATGGATATTACTAGCCAGGTAGTTGTGCTGATGGATGAAAGGAAAGAAAGAAAACCTCATTAATATACCATTACCGCAGCCTGCTCCCCACTCTGTGCACCCTCATCTCCCGGGGAATGTTTTACTTGGTCATCCGGGACACTTCTCTACACGCTTCTTCCCCTCAAACAAACTCTCACCCCTCTTCCTTCCCCTGGAACCTCCGGAGCCTTCTTGGGGTTTGAATTGGTAAAAGAGAGCATGTAAACATCCTCTTGCAGCCTGCTGCCTGCCAGAGCCAACGGTGTTGTCAGCGACGAGCCAGCAGTGGCGGTGCCGAGCGGGCTGTGTTTTTGCAAGTACAAGACAGAAAATCCATGTAATTACCTCTGAAGCCCTAGAAGCTGTGCCGCCTGACAGAACAGCATGTGTAGGAAGCACTTTGTCAGGCCTCCGCTGACTAATTTCCCACTCCACCAGGGGTTGTGTGTGTGAGTGTGTGTGTAGGTGTGAGTGTGAGCGTGTGAGAACACGGGTCTGTGTCTGCCAGGCCTGCCAGCCAGCTCACGCTCACTAATATTTAGCTTCTAGACCCAACGCCATCCAGATTTATTGGGGACTCCTGTTCTGCGCCACCCCCTCTCAAGGAAATCTGGGCTTTGGAAGGCCCTCGAGATAGCTTTGCAAACTGGCAGGATGTAGTGTTCCCTCCTCCTGGTGTGGCTGTCGTGAGGTTGGACACAGGGCGCTGCTGTTCAGAAACAGAGGAAAGTACTGTCCCTGCAACAAATCAACTTAAAGAAGTCCAAGGCTGAGGCATCCCTTGAAGTGGGAAAACTGGACTCTCCCAAACAGAGTTCCTGCATTGTCTCACAATACTCTAGGACCTGGAACATCTCAGCACATGCTTTCACCTGGCAGCTGCTCTCATTTACAGACACGAATATCTAGAGCCATCCTCCCGAGGAACCCAGGCTGCACGGAAAAACCCACAGAGAACGCAGATGGATGTAGCTCTCCCTCAGCCTGTCTGCCATAATGATGAACTTGAGCCTTTCTAATACATGAACTTCTTTAGCTTTGCTGATTAATAACCACATATAATGAGGGGGATATGGGTCAGAAGTGGGTTCAAACTGTGTCTCTGCCACAGACTGTAATTGGTGGTTTTCCTCATGATATTGTAAGCTCCTTAAGATAGGGTATTTACGTAGTCTTTGTTTTTACACTAGTGCTGCCCCATCACATGTAACCATGTCCAGCACAATAAATATTTGTTAAATGAAGAATTGACTCAAGACACTTAAGCTTTTTGAGTCTCTGTTTCTTCTGAAAGCTTTGGGATATGCTACCTCAAAATATGGCTCCTTGGATATTGAAACTGAAGAAATTTGAGAAAATATTAGAAGGAAGGAGGTCACTGTGACCTCCCCGATTCATGAACCTCTACTTCCCAATCCCTTACCAGTCTTCCCTGAAACAAGTCAAAAAGCCCTCATTTGGGTGGGATATAAAGGTGAAACTCGTGGACATAGATAAAAGGGAAATGGTTACCCAGGGGGAGGAAGGTTGTGGGGGAGGAGAGTAAAGAGGGCCAAATATAAGGTGACGAAAAATGATTAGACTTTGGGTGATGGGCACACAACACAATCAGATGCTATAGAAATATTTGCTTAAAACCTATGTACTTTTATTGATCAATGTCACCCCATTAAATTTAATTTTATTAGTAAAATTAAAAAAAACCCTCATTTGAAAGGTGCCCTCCTTATGCGCAGAGAGAATCATCCTTGGCTCTGAAAACAAAAGAACACAGAGTGGAATCCAAACAAAGGAACCCCAAGAAGAATTTTAACACCCAGGCCTGGCTGTTTCCTCCAGGTTACTGCAATTACCCCTCCACGACTGTCAACTTTTTATCAAATCTATCTTAAAATATTCAGTTCTAACTGTCTCTTGGGGGTTTCATTTCCTATGCAAGTTCCCATGTCATATAAAACATATTAAATATATTTGTATGCTTTCTCCTCTTGATCTGTTTTTGTCAGCTTTATTTTCAGACACAGACAAGGACACTGAGACGGTTAAGTAAAAGTTTCTCTTCCCCTACACTTCACACATAAAAAAGTTCAGTAACATTTATTTTACAAGGTTGTTGTATAGTTGAATAGAATAAAACAGATATGAAGCTCTGTAAATAAGTACCACCTTCTTTTTCTTACCTTCTAAAATAAAAGGCCTGAAGAACACTTTTTCTCAATTAACAGTATCTTACAAATGGTTCTTCCTAGAGTTTTGGCATGTCCTGGTGATAGAGAAAGAAATAACCATGAGGGCCCTGGCGGGGTAGCTCAATTGGTTACAGTATCATCCTGATAGTCAGGGTTGCAGGTTTGATCCATGGTCAGGGCACATACAGGAAGCAACCAATGAATACATCAGTAAGTCAAACAACAAATCAATATTTTACTCTCTCTCTCCCTTTTTCTCTAAAATCAATAAAACAGAGAGAAAGAGATAGAGATAGAGAGACAGAGAGACAGAGAGAAAGAGAGAGAGAAAGAAAGAAGGAAAGAAAGAAGGAAAGAAAGAAAGAAGAAAAGAAAGAAAGAAAGAAAAACTAGGAGTTTCAGCTTATATTACACTATTGTGTAGAATTTGCTTCTCCCTGTAGCCTGACAGATCAGCTCCAAAATCTATGAGAATCCCAGAGGGACTCTGAGAGTAACGAAAACAGAGCAGTAGGCAACCAGCTCAGACCTGCAGCCAGACCAACTCTTTGGATCCCTTTGTTGCTAGTTCTTCTCCCTCCAAACAGAGAGGCTATGCTCTTGATCCATTCCCTTTGCTGTTGGCTTGGAGAGAATAATCTAATGAATAGATTTATAATAAAGGGACAGGAGCTGGGATGCAACCTCTTACTTATATATTTGCATTTTTATGAGGTTAGGCCTAAATTCAAAGAATAGATCAGTCTCAGTGACAATTAGAATATCAGTGGAAACGATGATTTTATACCATAAATCTCTGACTGGTTGAGTGGGCATAAGAAATGAGATGTGGTCTACCATACTATTGTACATCATCTGCCCATCACTGTGCCCCCTGCACTGTGGATGAATAGTGAGTGGTTGCTATTGTTCCTCATGAAGCTGACCCTGCCCAGACATCACAGTCTTTGAGAAGACTGATTGGCTTCAAGCTATTGCTTTGTTACACTTCCCTTTTTTGGAAACTTTGTGTTTGAAAGTTGCAAGCAAAGTTAGTTATGTGTACGCAAAAAATCACTAGAAATGGAAGTGGAGGCAGCTATAATCAGCTAAACCAGGCCCCCCAAATTCCCCATGGTATGCCTGCTAATGTTTTGTCAGCTGAGTTTTATATGACTTAAGCAAAAAGACAGAGCCACATGAGCAGTGTGGCTGGAATTATGAGAGCTAATAATGATAATGATGAATAATTCATAAAAGATAAATCTGGGTTGTTTCCTTCATAGGGTTTTCTCTAAAGAACTTGAACTAAGAGACTTGAGCAGCCAAGCACAGTTCAGTTTCTAAGTGTGCTAGGGTTAATGACTGGTAGCTCCTTCCTCTGCCCGCCCAGGACTTAATGCTGGGAGGAGGGGGCTGCACTTGTCTCTCTCAACCCTGACCGCTTGATTATCAAACCCAATCATTCTGACTTCTTTCTTTGTGCTGCTGCTAACAGTACCAACACCTATTACGAAAACTTAAACAAAAACTTCTGTTTCTTCACAATGTTTTGAAACGTTATTCATCTCCAATAAGAATAAAAGTTCTTTAGTGGGAGGACCACCTACAATATTTCCAGATTTTTTTTCTCATATCAACTTCTAAAAACTTAATTTCTATTATATTTTTTCTGAGTAAAAGAATTAATCAATATATTAATTTCCATTTTATCTCTAATATAGATCTGTTTAGTCCTTTTCCCAGGAAATTATTTTATCACTCTCTTGTTTTTATGAGTTTTCTTGAAATTTGTAATTTTTAAATGAGATATGAGATAAAAGTGAAACCCATAACTGAAAATATCCATTACTTTATGTGAAGAGTAAGCAGCAGTTTGGGAATTCATGAGGAGAGAATGAGGCAAGGGAAAGCTTAAGACTAGAGAAAGTGGGCCCTGGCCGGTTGGCTCAGTGGTAGAGCATCGGCCTGGTATGCGGGGGACCCGGGTTCGATTCCCGGCCAGGGCACATAGGAGAGGCGCCCATTTGCTTCTCCACCCCCACCCCCTCCTTCCTCTCTGTCTCTCTCTTCCCCTCCCGCAGCCGAGGCTCCATTGGAGCAAAGATGGCCCGGGCGCTGGGGATGGCTCCTTGGTCTCTGCCCCAGGCGCTAGAGTGGCTCTGGTCACGGCAGAGCGACGCCCCGGAGGGGCAGAGCATCGTGCCGGGTGGATCCTGGTGGGGCGCATGCGGGAGTCTGTCTGACTGTCTCTCCCCGTTTCCAGCTTCAGAAAAATACAAAAAAAAAAAAAATAAAATAAAAAAAAAAAAAAAGGACTAGAGAAAGTGTTCACAAACTATCTGGATATAAATGGAAAAAATCAATGTTCACATCCAAATTCTTTGCCTGTATAGAAAAAATAAAAGACTACATTGAGGTCCATTGAAATATTTTGTAAGAAAGCAGGACAGCATATCCTTTACTCCTTTACGGGCTTATTGGTAGTAACTCTTCAGATTCTTATTTTAGTTGATGCTGAAAAGTTTGTGGTATACAACTTTAACTTATCACAGCCTAACTTGAAAATATATCACTTCAAGGATAGTATAAGAACCTTAAACTTAATATGTCTATTTATCCTCCCCACACGTTTTTCATTTTGGTTGTCACATATTTCACTTTTATATAGGTTATAAACCACATACTACATAGTTTAATAGTTATAACCAGTCAACTAGTTTTAGAAATTTAAATAATAACAATGTGTTATTAATATGCAATAAACATTACTGATGCTCTTCATTTTTACAGATAGTATTATTATTTTTTTTCTTCTAGAAGACCTTTTTAAATATGTCTTATAATAGGGGTTTGCCGCTGATCAGTTGTTTAAGCACTTATATATCCCAAGAAGTCTTTTAAGTTTTTGAAAGATATTTTTCACTTGGTGCAGAATTTTATATATTTTTTCTCTTAATGATTTAATGACTTTTTCAAGGTCTCTTTCGTTACATTGTTTTTGATGAAATATCTGCTGTCATCTTTATCTTTTTATTCTATATGGAATACGTCTTCTTTTTCTAGTTAAAGATTTTATCTTCATCCTTGAATTTGGTCGATTTGATTATGACGTGCTTTGATGTTGTTTTGTTCCCCCACATTTCCTTTGCTTGAGTTCTTGGATCTGTCAGTTTGCAATTTTTATCAGTTCTGAAAATTTTTTACTACTATTTTTTTTAAAAACTTTTTTTTATGTTTCTTTATTTGTTTTCTTTTTTGAGGACTTCTATATAGGCTTCTACATTTTTGAAAAATTTTTTTTAATTTATTTATTTATTTATTCATTTTAGAGAGGATAGGGAGAGACAGAGAGAGAGAGAAAGGAGGGGGGGAGCTGGAAGCATCAACTCCCATATGTGCCTTGACCAGGCAAGTCCAGGGTTTTGAACTGGCGACCTCAGCATTTCCAGGTCGACGCTTTATCCACTGCGCCACCACAGGTCAGGCCTTTTGAAAATTTTTTAAAATTTATTTTGGACATTTTTGGTTGCTGTTTCTTCAAGTTTACTGATTGTTTTTTTTTCTGAAATATGTAACAGGATGTAAGACACATGCAATGCATTTTTAAAAGTCTCAGATATTAAAGTTCTTATCTTGTTGGTCAAATAAGTTTGTAAAATAAGATTTTTGTGTTTGCTTCCTTATAGTTTGCATTGGGGGCTGGGCAGCACCAGGTATATTTGGACTGTGAAATTGCAAATTACCTTCCTGCTTGGGAAGGGTCATTGTTTTACTAATGTTTGCTGGAGGTGATGTTTTCATGCCAGAAAGTTTTGAAGAGAGAAAAGAAGGAGAAGAAGAAAGAAGCAGTGTTTGCAGAGAGAGAAAGCAGAGAGAATGCAGAGTGCTAATGAAGAAGCCAGTTTGTGCAGAGAGGAAAAAGTGTGCAGATGGGGAACCAGAGCTGAGGGGCTTTTGGAGCCCTATGGAGACTTTGGGGACCTTTGATTCTAGAAGGAACCAGAGAAGATTCTCCTGGTTCTGAAACCAGAGAATGTGTCAGGGCTTTGTGAGCCCTGAATGAAGAGGGAAGTGTTTTCCCTGTGTGTTTGCTCGTTGGCTGGTGCGACACTTTAATAAAGGAATGGCCCACCATATTTTGGCTCCACTGTTTCTTTATTGTCTGTACAAATTCAATGGGAACTTGCATGTGCATGGCCACAATAGTGGCAGCTCCTGGCCATACATATCTCTAGAAGTTTGATGTGGGACATTTTTTAATATCATCCTTATCTTTTTAATATTTGAACAAACTCTCTTTAATGTCCTTGTCTACTAGTTATTATATCTGTATCATTTTGGTGTTGATTTGATTTACTTCTTTTTCTCATCATGTGTTCTGTTCTGCAATTATGTCCCTTAGCATGCCTTGATACTTTGGGTTGGCTGTCAGACATTGTGCATTTCACTTTTTTAGAATCTGGAAATTTTTGTATTTTTATAAATATATTTGAACTTTATTCTGGGATACAGTTATGTTACTGTAAAACAATTTGATCCTTTCAGGTTTTGATTCTATGGTTTGTTAGATGGGTCTGAAGTGTTCCATATAGGATTGATTGTTGTCTACAACTGAGGCAAGATCTTTCTGAATATTTTCCCTGATGCCCCATGAATTATACATTTTCCCAGCCCAACTGGCAGAAACAGACTATTCCCTCTTCTGCATGACTGCTGGGCTTTCTGCTTCTTTAGGATGATCTTTTCCCTTATGTCAGCTGTCAGGCATTTTCTCACATACATTTGCTGATCAATACTCTGCTAAATACTTGAGGGCAGATTCTTTGTAGATCTCTAGGATTCTCTCTCTGCATATCTGTGCCTTTTTAGTACGTTTTCCTATGAACGTTAGCTACCTTTGCCTTCCCACATTCTCCAATCTGTCTCTGTAACTGAGGATGTTTTCTAGGATCTCTCTCATTTTCCTTTCCCTGGTGTGATGGCCAGAAAACTCTCTCAAAGCAATAAGCTAGGGTAATGACTTGCTCACCTCCTTGTTTCCAGTCTCTCAGACATCTCTAGTCTTTGTTACCTAAAGTCCAGTTAATAACCCAGGGGAGTGAAAACTGTTATTTCATATATTTTGTCTGTCTGGGGTTATTTTGTTTGTATTTTATTCTTATTTGTTTATTTCATGCATTAGGTTGATCCCAATCCCTGTTACTTTATCTTCCCAGTTTAAGTTCCTGAGATTAAATATACTGCTCACAAAAATTAGGAGATATTTTATCACTTCATTTTGAAATATCACCTAATTTTTGGGCGTAGTATATTATTAATAGAAAAATGTCCTTGTTTAAAAATATAAAGGCCTTTTAAAAACCATAATAGTAAAAAGATGAATAGATAGATCAACAGATGTATAAATGGATGTAAATTTATCCTTTCAAAGGCATAGTAATGGATCTCAAGCAACCATAAGACAAGGAAAATGGAAGTGAGTGAAAAAAGGGTCTTCTGTTCTCCTCCAGCCTAAACCTTGTTATGTTTCCAATTACCTCTTTTATTTACTGGAACTCATGAAATAATTGTTTTGACAAAAAAAAAAAAATGGACTAAATGAAAGTATCACTAACTGGCTTTTCCAGTGTGATTTTATTATCTTTAATTATCTGCTTCTACTTGATTTTGCAAGTTTGAGCATATCAGAGTCTGACAATCCTGACCATGTAGTAGTCCCAGTACATTTGTCTGTTACAGGCTTCTTTGCCTTTGCTCATGACACATCCTTATGCAAAATGCATTCTGCAGTCCTTTTCTCCTCCTGCTCACTTTCTGTGAAAATCCTACTCATTGACAATGTTAACATTTCTATGACCTATGTACTGTCATCAACCTCCTATAAGCCATAACAGGATGTATCACTTCTTTATGTTCTCTCTGTATCGCCCTACCTACTACTTTCATAGATTAAACAATGCAGTTATAACTCACTTACTGCACACTGATTCTGTCAGATTTATTTTTATATTCCAAGTATACATGGCACATTATCTGATGTACAGTCAATATTCAATAAAATTTTCTTGAATGAAAGATAGCACATATGCATGACAGTAAACAGTAGCAAGTATATGAGTATTTGTATGGACTATAATCTATCAGACACAAAGTAATGCTCCATCCTTTTTCCAACATTGGCTTTATTTCTACCTGTAAATATGGTCAAAACATAGAAAATAATAGTGATGAAGACTCTAACTTCATAGTATGCATCATAGTTTCTAGGGTTTTTTGTTTGTCTGCCTATTATTTGTTTATTTTTATGATGTGTTGACTTGCTCTTGGACTCAGAGTTCTAATGGTATTCTGACTTATCTTCTGCCCTTTGGGTTTTTATTTTCTCCTTCTTTGTTAGTGCACAATTCAAGGAAGCATTAATTAAGTCTGACAAGTGGTAGAATTGGGTGGGTGGGTCAAGGAGAAAGATGCTGCCCTGCGATGGAGGAATGGCAACAATGCCACCTTCCAGTGTTCCTGCACGTCTTTGCCTAGGGCTTTTTAAATCTCAGACTGCCAGGCAGTTTAAGTGGTCTCAATTAATCGAGATTTCTGAAGCTAAAAATCAATTTCTTTTTTTAAAATTCACATTAAGGATCAAGATTATTTTATTATTACATAAAATGAATTCAGCAAATAGAAACCTGTTCACTCACCCAGCACAAGGAGGACTTGAATTAAGAACAAGGAGAAAGTAATAGAGATATGATTTAACTATGGCAGTGCCATCCGTTAGCAGTAGGAGAGACAGACTAACTCATGACTTCCTGCCCAATTTCGTTGCTTCTCTTTCCCTCTTTGTGCAATTAAATTGCACTCTTCTTTCTTGGACCCTTTCCTCCAAGAAGACTTACTATTTAATTTTCTTGTGCCCTTCCAAATCACCTTAGCACTTTAAATCTGAAACACTTTGTCCAGTTTTAAATCAAATTATCTTACATTGTTTTATAGCATCCTGTCACATACTCTGATATCTCCTGTTGGAAAAGGATTTTGACTTTTCTAGAATGGTTAACATAGTGAGTGGCAAAAAATGAAGCAAACAGCAGATGTGTTGGTAAAGACTCAATTGATTCTCTATAGCTTTATTGATTGGAAATGGACATTTGTGGGCTTATTGTTTTATCTCTTCCTCTACCCAGGTTTCTGACATGCATACATGCAGAAGTTAAAGAAGAGGACTTTGAAAATATATTTTTCCTAATTTTAAGAAATGGAGCAACAATCTCTCAAAGTGAGTATGGGTTTTGTACCCCTCACTCTCTTCCCACTAATGAACTTCATATTGAGACCCTGAGCATTGCCTGAAACCAGTCTCTCGAAACAGCAAGCTCTGAAGCTTGCTGTTTGTTAAGTTAGTTCGAAAGCTTTTATCTTAATGTGAACCGCAAGGCAATCAAATACAGTTTGAGAAAATATCACACTTAATCACCTCTGGTGCCCTTTTTATGTTCTTCAATTTTATTGAGCAATTTATAAGAGAAAGAAAAAAATCTATCAGAACTGCTGAAGAATAGTTCTATCCACAAGCAAGCTATTTATCCAGATATTGAAGTAAGAACAAAAAAGTACAGAGGCAGCAATAGGTCAACTAATTGGGGGAGGAAGTGAGTAAGCAATTTATACCAGGAAATAATTACAATCCAACACTGTTGTAAATGAAAACCATCATCATTAATAACAGCAATCTAGTTTCAAGGGAAGCAGCTCACTGAAGATGGCCAAGTTTTTAGCTCTCACTCCCTCCACCCTCAGTCATTCTCATGAGGGTGCGGGAATGGCAACACTCACTCCACATTTAGAGTCAGAAAAAATCATATGAAGCACTTTTTATGGGGAAATTTGCTTGGCTTCTAGAAAGATTTTTTTTTTTCTGTCTCTGGACACTAACAGAAATTTTTCAATAGCTAGAGTTGTCTTAACCCTTTAGGCAAATGGGCCATACAAACAAAATATTTTTTGTGGTCAGCCTATGGGCAGTCCCTGGGTTACATACGAGACAGGTTCTGTTGTTTGTTCCTAAACTGAATTTGTATATAAGTTGGAACAGGTACGTTTACCTACTAAATGCAACTTAGACAGATGTTTGTCTTAACCTAGTATTTATTTTTACTTCTCTGTGCATATAAGTACGTAAACATTTTCACACCTGCAGAACCTCTCTTGTTTGTTACTTGGGGACTGCATGTACTCTGATGATTGGTTCCCATTTCCTGTCAGCCATGCTTCCTCAGGTTACAGACTTCCAATCCGACACAGAGCTCCACACTGCCCTGCAGTCACATGCTTACCCCAGCCCCACTGCTGCCACTGTCTCCAGGATCACAGATTCTGGTTATAACACATCAACAAGGGACACAGCACATTCTGCAGAGGAATGTGAGGCATGGGCACCATTGTGGGACTCTCACATAGGCTTTGACACAAAGACTCACAGCAGTCTGCTCCTTCTATCTAAAGATGAGGAAGTAGCCATTCCATGATATGATGAGCTTTGAAAGGCTTTTTCCCATGTTCTGATAAAAAAAAAAGTGTATGCATATCTACCTATATTCCCATGCTTTCTTGCCTTTATGAAGTAACTATCAGGGCTTTCCCACCTAGACCCAGAATTATTATAGAAACTGGGGTGTGGACCTCAGGATGATACACTTCATGAAGTACAATCAGGGTACCTCTTCCACAGCTGAGGGGAACCACACCTATGCTCTCGCTCTGATAACTGAAAGACTCTGGAAGTCACACTTGAAACTTGACCCCATTAGTGTAGCCGCTGCCTTATTTGGCTCTAGTACAGTAGGCATTGAGGTCTGATATTGTCAACTCAGAGTTCTGGGAGGGAAGACAGGTTACCAAATTACCCCTGATAGACATGCCAATAAACCAGGCTGCAGTTTGATCAGGAGTGATTAAGGGAAATGTTCGCTGTTCTTTATGCACAGTGCACTGTTAGGTTTAGAAGCTTGTAGCTGGGGAACTGAATGCCTCATTTCTGTTTCGGTGAGTTGGGTCTGGGAAACGAGCCTCTCACCTCTAACTCATCAGAAGCTGCTTCACTCCAAGCCCCTTAGGGTAGGCATCTAGCCTGGCAACAAATTAATGAGGAGACCACCGTGTCCAGGTGGTGGAGAAAAGCTGAAAGACAGGACTGTCAACCTTAAATTCCAATTTTATTTTCCTTTTATTCAATTCCCCTTTTGCTTAACTTTTTATTCTTTAAATCACATTTATTTTCTCATTTTGGTCTCTTGCTTTCTAATTTCCAGTTACTGTAACATGAAGGCAGAAGAGATATAATGTGATTTCACAGTACTACTCAACCCCCTTTCAGATGCCATGTCCTAAAAACAGGTGTCATTTCTGAACTTGTTCACTCCATTAGAGGCACACCAAACATTCCTTTCCTTTGGAAAGAAGATGTCACATGACAAAAAAAAGAAAATGTGATTTGCGCTCTAAAAGACCCATAAAAAGGTAAGGTAGCCAATTTTGGTTAAAGAAATTTAAAAATTGTGTATAGCTATAGGTGAATACAAATGGAATGGACTGTGGTATCATACAGTTAAAGATATCTCAACTTATAGTTTTTTAAACTTTTTATTTATTGATTTTAGAGCGAGAGGAAGAGAGAGAGAAAGAGAAAGAAACATCAATTTGTTGTTCCACTTATTTACACACTCACTGGTTGATTCTTGTATGTGCTCTAATTGGGGATCAAACCCACAACCTTGGTGTATTAGGATGATTCTCTAACCAACTGACCTACCCATTACATTTTTCTTTAAATGTTCATGCAGGGACAAGAAGAAAAGTAATGCATTTTCAAAAATCCTAACTTTAAAAAGAAATTTAAAACACCTTTGACTGTGCCGGGAACAACAAGGCACACCCAGCAAACACGGAACAGTGATTGTTGCTCATAAACCCTACTGCATGTAAAAAAATCAGAACGGATTTCTTCTGATACAACTTGTGGCTTATTAACTTTTATTTACATACTTGATTTCTGTGTTTTTGTGTGTGAGAGTGTGTGTGTAGGGTAACAATGATTCATTTGAGGGGGCTATTAAAGACAAAAACAGAATCCCATTTGCCAATATGTCTATGTAAAGGTTCAATGATTAATAACAAAGAGCTTCATTTACCAGCTCTCTCTTGCCCAGCTTCCTTCAGTTCTCTCAGGAGGACTACACGCATTGTCTGCACACAAATTTCCATCTCATCATGTTTCCGGGAGAACCTGCCCTAAGCATGTAACATGAAAAGCCATATGGTATACAAAGTCTTTTAAGGACTGTCTCCATTACATCTACTCTCTGCTCTAGAAAACCTTTTGACTCACTTTCATCCAATACTTTTGGCTTTTCCTTTTCCTATCCTTCTTACTTTGCTCACAATATTTCCTCTGCTTTAAACATCATTCTCTGACTCTTTCTCCGGCTGATAGGAATTAACTACATATCCATACGTCAAGGACCAATTTATAACCCATGCTTTATTTCCCCTACCTCCAGATTTACTTCTCATCATATCAACTCCT
This sequence comes from Saccopteryx leptura, assembly GCF_036850995.1. Lineage (NCBI taxonomy): Eukaryota > Metazoa > Chordata > Mammalia > Chiroptera > Emballonuridae > Saccopteryx > Saccopteryx leptura. The sequence goes on from NC_089513.1 coordinate 29,599,093, forward strand.
AGCAGTCTCTCATTCCTCTGAATCATATTTGCACTGGTTTGGTGTTATTTCACTTTATCAATAGCTGCCTTGTGCCATACTCTGCAAGTCACTGGGGAGTAGAGACTCTGAGATATTTTTGTCCCACAACAACTTTCACAGTGTTAAGATCATGGTGGCCTCTCAAAATGTGATTTTAATTGCTTATGCCCATAGAGTTTATTAAACTGTGCAATAGCTAATGAGTACTACATTTTTATTAAATAATCAGAATAAGACAGAGTTTTCAGGGAGAGGTGATAATTATGCATATATGTGAACCAAAGATATAGTCTTATATTCTGCATAATTTACATTAACAAGCTATGTATTTATGTTCTACAAACCAAATACTATAGTAAGTTTTATACAATTGATGATATTAGGCATTCAACAACAGTCCTCAGTTTTAATGAGTCTCCCAGTGAAGTTATGTAATCTCAAGTGGTGTTCCACAGGCCACAGTGGCTGGAAGAGGTGAGATTCTACACCTCTAGATTTCTTTAACATCAGATATAAATCTCTGAGGTACACTGAATTCACTTTCTTATAGAACATAAAATAATAATAAATCTTTGATTAAAAATTTAGCATTTACAAAGCACTCCTGCAATCTCTTTTTGTGTAATTTAGTTTGACAGAAACTGGAAAAGATATTTTCTCTTGTGTTTTCTTACACAGCAGTCAATAAGAAGCATAAGTATGAGAAGGGAGCACCATTGTTATTAAAAGAACTCCTAACATTTCAAATATGCTGCATTTATTATTTTATCTGGAACCTAGAAAGCATCAGTTTGTTTGAGCCAATGACTGTTCTTTTCCCTTAAGGTCAAGGTTATCCCATTTCACCCAGTGTTTTTTCACTGCGAGTGTCTTCCTCTCATTGACTAGTGGCATAGAAGATTCTCAGAGTCTGCTCTCTATGTAACAAATTAATTGTTTCATTTGGAGGTATTGAATCTGACTCTTGGGCCCTTCTGAACTGGAAAACATTTTCAGTAGCATTGGCCACTACATAACTAGTATAATCTTTACAAAAGTAATTAAAATTAGTAGAATTGTTTGTTATAAAAAGCTGAAAACCTAGATTTTATGGCTGAGTCACAAATAACAACCTGTAACATAGCCGAAGACATTTACAAACAGATTCCTTTTGTTGTTTCTTCTCAAAGTGGAGTCAGTAATTACAACATGGAGATCAAACACCACTTGCTCTACCGGAAGATCTATACAGCGACCTCAGATTGCCTTTTTTTTAGTGATTTGAGACCAGAATGGGTCATTGAAGCAACACTATCTCTACGTGCTAACCGAATGTGTAATCTTTACCAGATTGGTTAGTTCACTTGACTAGGCTGCTGATTTCTCTGTTAAAGAAAGGCCTCATTTAGATTGTTTATAAGAACTTTTTTTTTTATTTTATGCTTCATTTCTTTGTATCTGGGCTCAAGAAGAGAGCAATCATATGACCCAAGAGGGACATTGATATTAATCTATGAATCTGCACTGATATAGTAGCCCTACCCCATTCCCATAATTTGTCTTTTCCTCCCAAGTAATTGATTCAGACTAAAAGAAATGTCTCCTCCTGTTTGTAGAATTGATTTCTGATTAGGTTTTTCAGTTGGTTTTACAATGTGCAAATGTATGTCTTTCAGGCCTGTGTAGTTTGTTGAATAAAGATAATCTGGTATTCTTTGCCAGTCTTCTAAGAACAGGTCATGCTTTTAAGCTCCCGTTCCCATTTCTACCTATTCAGTCTGCCTAAAACACAGAAAATAGGTTTTCTGAACAATAAACTGTTATAAACAGGAGGATTTTGTGCTAGGCGGGCAGGGAGATATCCAAACCAGACAACCTGACCCAGAAACAATGAAACACCAAACAGACAACTAAAAATTTCTCTTAAGCTCTTAATTGATTCTGTGGGATTTCTCTCTTAAACTTTTTTCTCCTTTCTATAGACCATAAGTTAAAAATTCTCATTAATTAAAACAAGACAATAAAACCCTATAATCATATATAATTTTGTAAAACATTTTTGCCATAAATGTGGTCTCGTTTCAGTTTCAGAGATGGCCACAATGGAGACTGGGCAGGAGCATGGCTGTGTTCGCGGAGCTTGACCGTGACATTCCCAGCCTCTGCTTTCTGGCTGCATCCCTTCCTCGGTAGCCCCATGTCTGAAATACGGGCCCTGACATCATCTTATGGATTCAGGAAAGTAGAGGACAGTCAATCATTTCACCTGAGATGAATCTTGGGTACCACGTTCCTTCCCACAATTTTCTCTGTCTTTTTTTCCTCTCAGTGTAATAAGGAAGAAAAAGATAAATATAATTTTACATAAACTCTGTGCATAAGGAGGCTGGTTAGGGCACTTGTTTGAGGATGTCTTAGGCCAGGCTTCCCAGAAAACAGATGCTGAAATGGAAATTTGTGTGCAGACAATGAATGTAGTTTTCTTGAGAACACCTGAGAGAATGAAGGCTGTTACCAAACATTGACTCTTGGAGTGGGTTTATTAGTACATGGGATTCTGTATTTGTTTCTAATAACCTCCTCACATGAATCAATGTTATACCACACATACACACATGCGCACACACAAGCACACACAGTGTTACCTAAATAAAAGTAAATAAACCACAAAGTTTTATCAAAAGAAGTAATTTCTGTTCCTTTATGAGGTGAGAAAATAATTTTTGTTCTTGAAATATAAAAATATCTCTAATTTCAGTTTTCTTTAAATGTTCATGCAGAGACAAGAAAAAAACAATGCACTTTCAAAAAGCCCAACTTAAAAAAGATTTAGAAACATCCTTCACTGCACCAAGTCATAACGAGGCATACCCAGCAAACGCTGCAGTTAATGTTGCTCATGGACCCCCGTGGAGCGGAAGGATTTTACTAGAACTGTATGAAGTGCCTTGAAATTAATTTTCCTATAATAGAAACTACTTAAAAGAATTATCTTGCTGTGCAGAAAATCAGTTCATGTGGCAGATTTGTGCTTTCATCTGGAATTTTCTTAAAGGGGGCAAAGGCAACAAAGAGATGATTTGGATGAACTTAAAATCAGAGTCTGTCCAAGCCCTGAGCTTTGTTCTTGGGTTAAAAAGACTTCAGAATATGTTAAGACCTGAATAAATGCAAGATTGTTTTGGATAAGCATCAGGCAATATTTCAAAGAAGTTTCAAGCTGAAAGAGCTTCTAATTCCACCATTATTCTGTAGATGAAGATACGGAGGCTGCAGGAAGGGGTCAAAAAGTTGGTCATAGGTGTGTAAGCACATACACACATAGTGTAGACACATACTTTTTTACCTACACATAGACACAGCTCATGTTTAGAAATATTTCCCAGTTCTAAACTATATAGTTTAAGATCTATATTAGTGAGACTGGTCCAAGGCTTTTCTGTGATAACAAACCAAGGCAAAGTTAACACATTAAGAACTCATTTCTCACTCACGTCACAGGTAGTTGCAGGTTTGGAGGGCCACCTGTGTGGCTTCTCCCCTACATACTGATTGAGAAGCAGCATAAGGTTCTATCACCTCAGAATTCCATGGGTCCAACCAAAATATTATTGGGGAAGAGAGACTCTACTAAACTCTTTTGTCATTCTATTTTTTTTTTTACACATATTTTCAGAATCTCACTTGGCCTGGTAAATGGAGAAGAAATGAGACTATCAACAAGTTGTGAGAAAGCTTTTACACAAGAGCTCTCACTCCCTCTAAACGGCAGGCACTGCTGTCTCCTTTGGAACCAAGATAATTAACTTTGGCAACAAGTACGTGTTAGGACCATCAATGAGCCACACTCTACATTTCCCACTGGATTTAAGTTTTAATGCTCCTAGAGAATTTGGGAATGATCTTAAAATAGCCATGGGAACTAAATCCAAGAACTGATTATAATCCAACCATGGAATATTATAATCTAGAATAGAGATAACTTGAGAGAGAATATGTAGAAATAGAGAATAAATCAATATTGGGAGAGAAACATAAGTAGAGAAAGAGACTGATAAAGATTTTTTGAAGAAAGAAGTAAAGATGATGAAAAACCAAGCCTTTCAACCTTCAGACCATGATTTCTGAGCATATATTAACAGTAATGCTGCAAGTTTGTAAGCATTTGGAACCCATGGAGTGTCAGGGGAGAGTCATGGATTAACAGAGGTTGTCTCTGCTTCCTAACATACCAATAAAGACACTTCTCACTCAAGATCACTGGTTGCAATCATGGAGGAGATGAGGTGTTTATATGTCAGCCATGAGGTGTGATTTTTAGGCCTTGACAAAGCACTGTGTCTCTGAAAAGCAAGTAGACAAAGCAGCTTGCTTCTCTGGGTTGTTTTTAATTGTCTTTGTTGTTGTCATTGTTGAAGAGTTTAAGGTCAAAACTTAAACAAGTGTCCCTGGTCAAAGTGCAAAGTCAGGCTAGAATTTCATTTCTGAGGAGAGGTGAATGCTGTTGCATTTCTGTTAAAAGAGTCAAGAGAAAAAAATCAGCAATGGTGAAGGCACCAAAGAAGACACATATCTCAGAGTTAAGCTCCCTGCATTACCCTGTTTAGCATCCATCATCGTCCCTGCAACTCTTTTTTTTTTTTTTTTTTTCGGTTGAGACGAAGTGCTACTGGGAGTTCTGCTCTCTAGGTTATTTTTTCCTTAATAACAGATCAATTCCTGGAAATTGTAAGATTCAGTAATTAAAGCCAATTATATTTCTGCTTTCTTTGTTTCAGCTGTAGTCCCCACAAGGCAAGAATGTTCAGCATCAGGTCGTCACACATGAAGACTAACGGTGAATGCTAAGCTTTGTCTGCGATATAGTTTGCTTTTGCTGAAAGAGGTAGTCCCCATTCTTATTTATTCCAGGCAGTCCCCGACTCTCTGGCTTATGTAAGTAGGGTATTTTACCTCATTCTGGAATCTAACCCTGGAAAATTTATCTCGCTTCCCCGATCAAAAGTAAAATATATCTTGCTAGTTCTGGTAGCCAATTTCTTCTTTGACTGTAGAAAGACACGCTCCAAGGGGCTGAGGAACAAGCCTTGAACTCCTGCGTGTCTGGATTTCTCACCAGAAACCCCTAGCAGTGTTCCTGTAGCCTTCTACTTCTAAACTCGCCCCTTTCTATTCGGGTACTTCCTATTTGCAGTTATGGTTTTTTTGTCGAAAACATTTAATATGGGTCCCTCGTGTTCCACATACAGGAATGCAAAGTTTAGAACAATTATCTATGATTTGTTGAGAAAGTTAAGAGATGGTAGAGATAATATTTTCATGAAGTTTCCCCCAAAAAGCTGGTGATAGACATATCTTACCGTTAGTGACCCAGTGCTGGTTCTTATAAATTTTAGTGAAGAACAATTATAAAGTCTATTACTTAGTTTCTGTGCAAATCTTTATTCTCGAAGCATATTGTATTTCTTTTCAACTAAAGCCTGATTTGAGGAGTTAGCATGTAAAAGTATTTGCTGAACCTGATTTTCTAATGGGAAATACAATCCACTATAATCAAATGCATTTATGAAACACAAACACATTTTCATTATCTGCAGCTTATAATCAAAGCAAAGTTTCTTGCTTTGACAAACATCCTATTAATCTTGGAAAAGAAGTGAAGCACAATTTTTGCCTTTATTAATTGGGCATCCCTGCTATAAACATTAGCTAACCAATTTGATGTTGAATCATAAGTAAGTCTCTAGCCCTAAAAGTCTCTGCTTAGCTTCCAAACTCTTAGGCTCCACATTCTGAGTGGGTAGTAATCTTGGCAAGATGCATTTTCCCCATCAACATCCATAATGTCTCCTCAGGGAGAAATTTGTCAAAGGGGAAATTTGTAAAGTCACCATCTTCACAGAGGCCCCGGAGAACAAATTTAGCTGATGTGTGTAAAGACCTCCAGAGGTGAAAAATGGGGAAGGACAGTCACTTGTGCCAGAGGGATTTTCTTGGCAGTGTTGGGGAATCTTCAATGAATTAAACAGGAGCATATCTTACATGACCAAGAGAGTAGGAGGTTTTCTAAGAGAATTACATGACATCATTTGTGATGCTCAAGCAGTCATTTAGGTGAGCTATCTCTGTAATGGTCCATATTTACTCATTTAAAATTTCAAAATGTTTGAAAAAAAAGGAAGATTGGAAATCTTGAAATAAACAAATAAATTTAAAAACCCTATTGAAGATATTTTAACCCTTTGAAAAAATGAATATATTGACTCTCAATTCCAGAGAGAGGAGTAGAATGTTAGAAGTCCTGAAACTAGATGACCATCTACAGAAGGCATTTTCAGTCCCAGAAACCTTTCTCTGTTGCATGGGTTACTTAATAAAATTGGGAAAAGAAAATTCTCTCAAACATGGCTGTGATGTTTTTATACTTCTTTGGATGTACACTTCTTCTAAAGACTAAACAGTGGGTGAATTGAGAATCCTTTGTGGAAAAAAATATTTATAGTACATATACACACACACACACATAGAAATAAAGAATTTTCAAGGATTAAGCTTAGTTTTTAGTAAATAGGAAAACTCTGATATTTGGTAGGGAAATATTCATATTTCATCCTCATATGTTGGCATGATGATATATTCGAATAGGAAAAAGTTTATATCAATAAACCAGTAATTAAGAAAGAAGTAAGTAAACATTGCCTGACTGTTTTTCCTTTAGTGTCTATCTGGAGCTCTGATGCCTTGAGCTGCCAAAAGTCCTTGAGTCTCTGAGCCCAGAGGATTCCTCCTTCTGTGTCATGCAGGTGTCCTTCTCTGTGGCACTGCCACAAACTCACTCCAGGCTCTCACCATCCCATTCAGTGCTACAACAACAGTCCCACATCTACTTTCCTTCAGTCTCTTCCCTATCAAATTAATTACACTGTTGGCAAGCTAAGTCTTTTGAACATAACACTTTAATTCTGGTTGCAAAATGCTCAGTTTCTGTTCATTTCCTGAAGGATAAACCTCAATTCTTAGCATGCTGTTCAGACTGTCTACAATCCAACCAATCCGTCTTCCCTTTTACTCTCCTAGTGGCCTTTGCAGCTAGCAAGCCAATCTAGATTTGATGCTCCAAACAATCCCTAAATCATCTTACTTCCCTTCTTTTCTTCATACGTACCTCTTTGAAATGCATTTGCTCTCATTGCAAATAATCGTTCAAGGCTCAAATAAAAAGCTCCCTTTTCTAAATTCTCTCAGTTGACTTCTGATAACTGAAATCTTCTTCTGTAAAACTGGATGAGCCATTGTCCTTACCAGTGGAACATACCTTGGCAACTGACAGCATATACAGACATATTCTGTTATAATTTAATTAACCATATGTTTATAGCTTGTCTCAATGTACTCATGCTGACTTACAACTAAGACTTATTACTTCTCCTTTTTCTCCTTTCCCTCCTCCTTCATTGACAACTACGAAGGACTTTGTACATAATCAGAACTCAGGAAATAGCTGACAATTAATTAGGAAATGTTATTATGGGTTTAAGTTCCCACCATGATTTCATTTGGGTCATTTCTATATGACTCCTAAGGAAAATGACAGATTTTTGAGTTATCCCAATTTAATCATTTGTTTGTAGCTTGTCTGTTTTTGTTTATGCGATCTTTTTAAACCCAACTTCTAAACACAATGTAAATTTGAATAAAGCAAATTCTCCAGGGTTGTCTGAACTCCCAAAGAGAAAGTGTGATGTACATGTCAAATTCGTACTGTTATTATATACACATATTCTATTGCTTATCCAGTCAAGTTTGAAGAATCCGACTATTAGGGTTGTAAACTCATCTCTTGCTAGAATATTATCTCACAACATGTAGCTACAATTTGTAGATGTTACTAGATGATAGTTTCTCCTAGTTACATTTTATTTGACTTAATTTTATTCAGTTAAAGCTCTCCGTGTTTGTTTGTTTTTTTTCTTTCTCGGTGTCTAGCCCCTTCAACTGCTAATAATAAAAGTCTGCAGGATCATGGTCCAACAAAATCGCATAGGAAACTTTTGTGTGTTACACTAAATACACAGAACATCTTTTTCTTCTCAATGGAGGAACCAATGTAGTTCCATTTACTTAGGTTTTCAGCTTATTTTGTGCAATGCCAGTAAAATAAGAACCCTGAAGGAGACAGGCTTTTTGATCCAGCTGAGTTTCTTCCAACCCTTAATTTTACAGGTTGAAGACACACAACTACTAGATGTGCAGCACCTCACTATATTGACCTCATGGTAAACAAGTGTAACAGAGCTCATAAATGTTTGATATTCAGTCCGAAATAAAAAAGTATATATTTTATAATGAATACTTAATTATGGCTGCAAACTGAATATAAGGAATGGAGCCCCTACTGCTTCTGAGACAAAGCAGAATAAAATAAATTACCGTCATGCAGGGAATGATATTAATAGTGTCCAGCTTTATAAATGAATCCAATTTTAAGCCACTTTAGTTGCTATCATACTGAGAAAAGAGTGCAACACATCTAACATATCATTTCCTTTCTGGCAAATGACAAGACTTAAGCAGAAAACAATTTTAACTTGCTGATGTTTGCCTACATTAAATATTTCTAATTATTGAGCACTCACAGTCAAACATCATTCAGAAAACAAACGTCAGTGCTCTTTTCACATCAGCATACTGAGAGAAGCCATCGTTTCTTTTCTTTTTTTCCCCGTCTCTTACAAAAGGAACAAAGTAGCTGAAGTATTGTTTGGGTGATGTTTTAGCACCCATAATTGCTAGTTTACTCTTTTGAGTCTGTCCTGCAGAAAATAGTTGGTGTTTACCGTATGTAGTAGCTTAAGTTTATGTGCTATATTTGTTATCCAGAATGTTTGTAGGTGGATAAAGTCATCAGGAAGTGATGTCCCAATCACAAAGAAGGTGCCGACAGATTGTTTCACAAAACACCACTTCCACACGCAGGATAAGAGGCCGTGGTGGCTGTTGTTATAGTAATGACAATAATTAGACCATAAAAATTTGACCTAAAAAAAAAAAAGAATCAGTAGACCAAAAATCAAAATCAGTTTTGATTTTTCAGAACTTCTGATTACCATAGTTGATCTATTTACCTACCATTGGATAATGCTTTACTGTAACTCAACCTGTGATAGTCACTGAACTAAACAGGAAAACTGGGATGGAATGCTATTACAATTTTGGGGTTTACAGTCCTGCTAGGCAGAGAAGACCAACATGCATGAAGAGTACTGCTCAACTCACAGTGCTATAGAAATTTTAATATGGTGACTTACAACATCATGTAAGGAAAGGAAGACCAGGGTCCGCTAAGAAGTGTCCGTCCCACTGCTGAGACAGGGTGACTTCTCATCTTTAGAAAGTCTCCCACTGTGTCAAACAAGAAATGACAGGTGGCTCAAGGGCTTTGCTCACTTTGGAAATCTTCCTAAGTAATCTTACATTCTTGTTTCTAGGCAACAGTCACATTGTCAAAGGCTTTGTTTGAGAATGGGACAGTAAAGAGAAGACAGAACCAAATTCTTTGGGATCTGTGCAGGTACCTCAGTTTAGGGAAGTTCCCAAGGGCTTCATTCTGCACCAAGGCACAGCTGGAGAAGAGATGTCTGCCTGCCTTTAGCTAGGGGTGCTCTGATAGCCTCACAATTATATTCTTTCTAAGTAAAACAAGACCCATATATGCTGTAATATATAATATATGTGTGTTCTTATGTACACTTATATGTATGTATACTGTAGTAAAGTCAACTGAAACACAAGTTCAGGCCGTATGCCCACTTGGGCAGCCCATTCATAAGCTCTAGCTTTGGGGACAAGCCAGGTTTACCATTTCCCTTAGGCCTTGACCGTGAAGAAGAAGCAGATCTATCATTAGGCCAGGGAAACAGAAAATCCTCAAGCACATTCAATCAGACCACCAAATCCAAGGCAGTAAGTCAGTTGCTGGATGGATGAGAAAAGGACTGAGTAGATTAAATTCTTCCTGGATTGTCTCTTTCCAAACTTCACTTTCCTTCTCCAGCTAATATAAAAAGGTGACCCCTGAGGTATCTCTTGCTTAATAAACTCTTTAGATATTAAAGGTACAATTCTTCAACCTTATGGCTTTACTGAAGATATCTTAGGGCAAGTCCTAGGTAAGAAAAGATTACACTGACAACAACTACCTGTATTGAAGACAAAAAAAAGTTCTATGCTCTAGACTAGTGTTTCATCTGTACTCATATATTTATTTCTCACAATAATTATAGGAAGTAAGTAGTGTTTTCATATAATTCCATTTTCTTTTCTTTTCTTTCTTTTTTTTTTTTTTTTTTTTTTTTTTTTTTTTTTTGCAGTAGGGAAATGAAAGCAAAGAAATGTTCAGTAATTTGCCTAAGTCACAAAACCAGGATGTGGTTGAGCAAGGATTTAAATGGGAAAAGGATGACTTTTGAGGACTTGCTCTTAATTGCTACATTTCCCTGCTCATAGGAATTAGGCCCTTAGAGATGCTAACAAGAAGCTGAAAACAATGTGTATGGAACCATATATGTTCTCAAGTCTACATCTTTGTCCTTGTATCTCAAAGCATGCCCCTAACACGTCTCTTCACAAATGCCGACTTACTCTGCCCCTCACTGCAGATGAGCTCTGGAGGGAGCATTCCAGCCCAGATAAGATTATAATCACACAGATATGTCTTGTTTGGGGAAAAGGCACAGTGTCAGGAGAGGAGAATGGATGCTCTCCGTCCATGGGCGACACCCCTTCCACTCTATGATATACGGACACTAAAGACACCGTATATCATGATGACATGCACTTAAACTTAAAGCTGGTCCAAGCGCTTCTGTGTCCCCTGGGGGAGCTGCCATAAGCTGTGATCTATGGAGGGGACCCAGGGCTGCTCTTTGCCTGAGTTTGTTCTCTTTAGAGTAATCCTCCAAATACAATTACTGCCTTCACTGAAAAGAGGCATTCCTTTTGGAAAAACATATATAATATGCATCAAATGAGGAATGGAAAGAAAATAAGAAATGGGTCTTCATAGACATGGTTGTATAAAATAAAGTAACATATTTTAATACAGAAGAGTTAAACTGGGAATCATAAGGTACAATTTCTAGCACAGGCTATTCCAAAAACAGCCTCTGTGACCCTGAGCAAGTCATTTTATACTCTGGGCCTCTGCTCTTTTGTATTTAAGGTGAGGTGGTAAAATTAGACATGTTCCTTAAGGTCCTTTAAAGTTGTTGTTTAGGAATGAAAATTCTGGCCCTGGCCGGTTGGCTCAGAGGTAGAGCATCAGTCTGGCATGTTGATGCCCTGGGTTCGATTCCTAGTCAGGGCAAACAGTAGAAGTGACCTTCTGCTTCTCCCCCCTCCCCCTTTTCTCTTCTCTCTCTCTCTCTCTCTCTCACTCTCTCTTCCCCTCCCGTAACCATGGCTCAATTGGTTCAAGTGCATCAGCCCCGAGCACTGGGTGCTGGCTGCTAGGCATTGAGGATGTCTCAATGGAGCCTCTGCCTTAGGCACTAAAAGTAGCTTGATTGTGATCACATCCCTAGATGGGCAAAGCATCACTCCCAGATTGAGTTTCCTGGGTGAATCCTGGTTGGAGCATATATGGGAGTCTGTCTCACTATCTCTCTTCCTCTTACTTGGAAAAGAAAAAGGAAAAAAAAAAATGAATGGAAACTCATTGTTACTAATATTTAGAGGCCATATCTTATCCATCTTGGTATCTTTCCTACCTAGTACAGGCAAAGAGGTGCTCAAGAAATATTTGTGGAATTAGGGGACAAGGAGGTTTGCTCATATAGTTGTACAGAAAACAGAAGCCAGAGATTCCTGACCTTAGGTCTGAAATGTGCATTTGATAAATCTGCCTCAATTTTTCATTAGGCTTACTGGAGTTATTTCTATGAAAAGCCGACAAACAAACACAATCCCCTACATTGTGTTTAACTGTAGTTATAAAAATGAGTTTCTTGCCATTCCCCAGTGATGGCCTGGAGCCATTGTTATGTTCATCAGGGATTGATCATTATTGCTTTGCCCAAGATATTCTTGCAAAAAAGCAAAAACATCATTTTTCACTAGTCAAACTAATAAAAATGCTAGAGTTATAGCCTTTAAAAAATATTTTTTTAAGTCCTGGATTTCACTGGAGCAGAATGCAATTAAAATAGCTGTTCATCTCACCAGTTCTATTTTATAAAGTAAAAATAATGATGCAATTTAAAATATAATTTTATCTTCTATTATGAAGAAAAGGTAGTTCAATTCTCCAAGGCTGGCATACCTTTTTATAAAATTTAGAATTTCACCCAATATATGAAAGTGTCCCATATCATACCACAGCTTGTGACAAAGTGGCTTTTTGAAATGGCTCTTTTGGTAGTTTTACATGGCTTCTGTTTACTGCTAACACAGTATTCTCTAATCCCCAGCTCTGTCTACAATATTCTTAAAGCAGGTGGTGATTTGGGGTCATATCCCGGACCTTTGTATTATCTCACTTGTAAGAGGACTTACTTATTGAGAACGTTTGTACTATTTGAAACTTTGGAGGTCATATTTGGGATATGTAGGTCAGCTCTACTCAATAAAAATACGTTCCCCAAATATGTAATTTCAGATTTTCTCAGAGCCACACTTTAAAAGTAAAACAAACAAGCAAACAAAGAAATCTAGTTAAATTAACTGTAATTTTTTCCAATTGGTCTAGTATCTCTAAGATACTTTAATTTTAACATATAGTAATAATATTAATGAAATATATTACTTTATTTCATTCAAAGCACTCAAAATCCAGTGTCCTTCTTAGCCTTACACTTATAGCAATCTTAGTTTGGACCCACCTCATTGCTTGTGGTCCACAGCCTCCTGGGCTCACAGGGACTCCATTAGACGACAGTTTCATATGATAGCATCCACTGGAAGAAATGCTAGAGTTTGATTTGTTAAGTTTTTTGTCTGTTTGTTTTGTTTCACCTACTTGATTATATATTGGACCAATTCTGTGGTTTCACCAGTACATCACAGATTTCAGTTATCTTCCCTTTAGCGTGAATAGCTTCGAAACTATCCCTTTTACATTTTATCCCATCCCCACTTTAACCAAGGGTTCCCAACAGTGGTGCATACTGAATGATGGTTCCAATTACAAAAATGGCAAAGGACATAGGGTCTTCTACTGTAATGAATAATAAATACTTCTCTTTCTCTTTCTCTCTTTTTCTATTCCTCCCTCCCTTACACACACACACACACACACACACACACACACACACACACACCTCCATTTCTCTCATGAATGGCAGAGAGGTTTAAAAGTGCTTTGAAATTCATGGACTTCTCTTATTTCAAACTGCAATGAGGCAACAAATTGTTACTGAATATCTACTACATGAATCTCTTTGTGTGGAGAACAAGCAGTAGTAAGGGGAGTTACTAAGATGCTTTAGATGGTCCATTGGGAGACAAAAATTTTTGCTGGACCCTTGATGAGAAAATATTAACATTCAGTGCTTATGGACCTGAAAACAGGAGCTTTAGATTCATTGCCTATTGTGGAATTCCAGGCAGCTAAGAGGGCTGATCTGACACTTTGTAACCACATATTCTTTTAGCTCTGTGTGGCACTGCCAATCAATTGACCTGCTGGATTCTACCATTCCTTTTAAATAAGCATGGTGGAACCTACTATATCTAATGACAAATGAGGACACCGGAGTTCAGAGAAGGTTAACAACGTACTCAGTGGGACTAGAGTCCTGGAGTTGTTGTTTCCAGCCTTTTGGCTTTTATTTTCTTCTTGTAACCATATTTGATATTTTTGTAGATGGGGAAGGATTTAGAAATTTAATGAGATTTAATTAGTCAATACATTTAAAAAAAACACAACTTCTTTAATCTGCCATTTCTCCAATGGCCTTTTTTAGTGAATCTTAGGTTGGCCCTTGTCTCCCACTGAAAGTACTCCCTCCTCTGGGATACCTTTCCACAAACCCTGTCCTCATTAAAGAGACTCTAACGATATTTTTACTGGTACTTATGTGTGCCTACTCGCCACATGACAGGTAATGGTGGCCCTTCCCTCCCTCCCCTGGCTTGAGAGGTAGAACTGCGAACAAACCTCTTCTCTCCACAGCCATCCTCACTGTGCTCCTCTCACAGTCAGGTTCAGTCTTGGTGTAGTTTGACTGACACTGATTAGGAGTCTGGGGAAATGAGACTTCCACTTTCCAGTGACCTTGCAGTGGACTCAGCATGAACTCCCCTGGTCACTGCCAGTCCATTCACAGCCCCGATGTGCCTGTGTTCAGAAGGGCATTTCAAGGCACTGCCTGCTTCTCCCGTTCTCAGGGCTGCGGGAACATGTGCATCACACCTGACTTCAGCTCCAACTTTCCTGTCATTTTGCCTTTGCCATAAGATGCCATGCCAGTCCCTAATACTGTCTTATAATAGGGTTTTTTATATAGATACCAGACAGGCACATCAAAAGGAGGATGCCCTAAACACATAATATATGAATTTCAACTCAGTATCTGGCTATACTTCTCAGACTATTTTGTATAAATGTGGCCTGGCTTTTCACTAGCTAGATGACCACACACAAGAGCTGCTAATCAACAGATCAGCATTAACCTGAAGATAGATCTCTAGTGGCCTGACAATGAGTTCTGCCCTTGGACTTGACCTGTTCAACATTTCATCACTTTATCATTTGCAGATTGAATTGTCATTTGAAGTGTTTCAAAAAGGTCATAGCCCCTGAGTGCCAGTATGGCTTGCACTTGTTTAGTAACAGTTAGGAGCAGAAATGGCATGAGAAGCACACTTTCTGAGTCAGTAAATAGAAATTTTAGTGATCCCTAACCGAATGAGACCTGTCCCTGCTGAGGAGATCAGCACAGACATGAGAGAGTAAACAGGTGCCCCCACCAGCAGATGCACCTGGAGATGCTCCAGGAGGACAATGCCATACCCTTCCCTACGCATGGGCTGGAGCTGGCTTCTTCCACAGCTTACCAATTTTCTGTCAGGGTGTCATCTTCCATACGGCTCCCTAGTCTGATACTTGATTGCCTCCCTCGTTTCTCTTCATCTCCATTTTCTTCTTTTTCTTTAAAATTGTTTTAATTTATTGATTAATTTTAGAAAGAGAGAAAACCTATTCTCTCCCTTTCTTACATTCAACCGACTACATGGACTGATGATCAAACCTTCTCGATGTGTTACAAATCTATTTTCTACTACAAACAAGGGGAAATTACAGAATTAGGGCAAGAAACAGTTTGAAAAAGCTCCACATATGATTCTAAGAACTCACCCACCCTCTTCAGCCAGATTCAATGACATGGCGTTATGGAACATTGTCTCTTCGGGGCCCGTTTTTGTCTGGTTGAGCCAGTCTTTACCACCAAGTTAGGGTTCTCTAATAATACAAGTAAAGGCAGAGAACTTGCGGCTCAACAAAAAATTTAACGTGTATTTCTATTGCTTGTAAGCAAGAAATTATATAAGGGATTTTGAGCCCTCAACCTAATTAAAGGTTAGTGTGAGCCCCCTGTATCTCAGAGGTAAAGGAGTCTGGAAGTTTGTAATACAGTAGGAAACACCAAATGGATCTGTATCTCTCTAGTTACTATTCACCTGTTGAGTTCCAATGTAGCACTTGGGGCTGAGAAGAATGCACAGCGATATAGATAGCCCTTACAGCCAAAAGCTGTTGAACTTAATGACTGCAACAGTACAGATATCCACAAAATGGAGAGAGAGAATGGCCTGAAGAATGATGTTAGAACACCTGAGCCTTGGTGCCCTAGACCAGGGATCCCCAAACTACGGCCTGCGGGCCACATACGGCCCCCTGAGGCCATTTATCTGGCCCCTGCCACACTACCCGAAGGGGCATCTCTTTCATTGGTGGTCAGTGAGAGGAGCATAGTTCCCATTGAAATACTGGTCAGTTTGTTGATTTAAATTTACTTGTTCTTTATTTTAAGTATTGTATTTGTTCCATTTTGTTTTTTTACTTTAAAATAAGATATGTGCAGTGTGCATAGGGATTTGTTCATAGTTTTTTTATAGTCCGGCCCTCCAACGGTCTGAGGGACAGTGAACTGGCCCCCTGTGTAAAAAGTTTGGGGACCCTTGCCCTAGACAGTAGACAGGGATTTGAGACCTTCCCAAGCAAAATAACTTATATCACCCATTCTGTGTCTCTGGATAGTCACCAGCTATGCTCCATGTCATACAAGGGGCAATGTCGGCTGAGGGACAGCTAGCCGAACCTTCACAGAGGCTTCGATGCTGGATTTGCAAATGATCACCCCAGGCTTAGTCTCAGCCTTGGATCTGCTGTTTTGACTCTTGAAGGACAGATGAACTTGACAATACACCAAGTTTCTTTCCACAAATGTGGTTAATGACACAGTGAGACAAGGACCCACAGTACACAAAAGCATCTACTTCCCGAAGGAAGTAGAGATCCTAGTCTTCTGAAGTCAGAGAACTCAAGAAATGACAAGACTGCATTTTCCCTCTGGGAATGCTTCTAGAATTAGAACATAGCTGATGGCTGGATCACAGCTCACAGAACACAGCACACAGTACTGCCCACCAAGTTTCCAACATGGGGATTCCCAACTCTACAGGAGTCAGAAACAAGGGTTCCCTACACCCTGCTCCTTTTGGCCTTATGCAGCAGCTTCTATGAAGAGCTGCTGTGACAGGCCCCAAACTAGGAAGTCCTACCTAGAATTGCAACAGTCACCCATCTAAAAAAAAATATTTCAAAACGTCTGAAATAAAATGCTTAGAATTAGCCAGAAAATTTATTATTTTTGAAATTTAGTTCTATCCATGAATACTTTGGGAGCTTCTGAACTACTGGGAGGGTTGCCATTGCTGAGGTCTCAAGCTTATAAGATAAAAAGCTTATGCCGATGGCTGGAAGCATGTCTTATGGCTTATCCACACCCTAGTTCACCTTAGATGACCCTTCAGGTATGGGTAAAAGAAGGAATCCACTCAGCTACCTATACTTCCTGTGCTCTAAGGTCACCAAGAGTTGGGGTAGGAAAACAAGTATATCTCTATGAGGCTAGTTGACTCTTTATGGGTAGACTTCTGATCTGTATAGATTTTAATCTGAACATGGCAGGCTGAGGGTAGAAGAGGGACAATCACATCTTAGTCTTCATGTGGAGACCCACTGCATCTATGCCACAAATAACACAAGGTGGGGGTTGGCAGCTTTGGTAAAATAAGCCTCCATGGATTTTCCTGAGTCTTTTTTTTTTTTTTTTTTTGTATTTTTCTGAAGCTGGAAACGGGGAGACAGTCAGACAGACTCCCGCATGCGCCAGACCGGGATCCACCCGGCACGCCCACCAGGGGCGATGCTCTGCCCACCAGGGGGCGATGCTCTGCCCCTCCGGGGCGTCGCTCTGCCACGACCAGAGCCACTCTAGCGCCTGGGGCAGAGGCCAAGGAGCCATCCCCAGCACCCGGGCCATCTTTTCTCCAATGGAGCCTTGGCTGCGGGAGGGGAAGAGAGAGACAGAGAGAAAGGAGAGGGCGGGAGTGGAGAAGAAAATGGGCGCTTCTCCTGTGTGCCCTGATTTTCCTGAGTCTTAAGTACCATATTTCCCCAAGTATAAGGCTCCCATGTATAAGATATACCTTAATTTTGGGGTCCAAAATTTGAAAAAAAAAAGTATTATATAAAGTTATTGAACTCAAGTTTTATTCATCATAAAATTCATACAACTCCTCATCACTGTCAAAACTCCCATTCATTAGCTTGTCCTCATTTATGTCCTGATGACAAACCATATCTTCAACAACAAGTGCAAAATCAAGCGCAAAAAAGCAGAAAATGCAAGTAAAATATTCTACAACCACTGTATAAGACGCATCCAGTTTTTGGACCCCAAGTTTTTCGAGAAAGGGTGCGTCTTATACATGGGGAAATACCGGTAATTGTTTAGAACAAGTCACTAGCCAGGAGGTCCAGCTCCCCACCCAAACCTGTTATCCCTGTGCGGGCTGGATGCTAATGATATAGGAGTCAGTACCCAACAGTACCACTCATTTTGAGTTTTGAACAGAGGATTATATCCAACTGTTAGTATTATCTATTTCTCTGTTCATACTGAAATTGGGTCCTTGGTTTCCATTTCTTGGGACTGCTAATCTTACAATTGCTTGTAAAACCATAAATTCCTGTTCAAAATAAGAAAGCTGTTGATCCATTGTTTTTTATTTATTTATTTATTTATTTATTTATTTATTTATTTTTGCTTTTTAAAATTTCCTATATTTTTAATGTGTATTAAAGTTCCTCAAAGCAAATAGGAATCACAAAAACCTCCCTTTATCTTAGGGGAGGTAACCTTGCTTCTCTAAAATAAAAATCGGTCCCTTTATCGTAAAGCCTCTGCACACATATTCCCAAATTCTGGCTTTACTGTGTAATGGATGCTCAAAGGGAGCAGTCATCTACAAAACCATAAACAAACTCGCTGAACACCAAGGATAAGCTTTTTGTTATTCTCCTTTTTCTGTGGGTTTGGCTATTGAACTGCAATGACCACTGTTTCTTTTTAAATGCACTTTATGCTGCTTCCCATCACTGCTCATTTTTATCTTTTCTTTTTCATTGATAGGAGCTTCCAAAGTCACTGTTTCAGCCCGTCCCTCAATTCTCTCTCCCACAGTGAAGCGTGGTGATTTCTCACAGTACCTGGTCAGAGACTTGGAATAAGGAGCTATTATAGCTTCAATTGGAAACTGTGGAAAAATAAGAAGAAGTCATTCTCAGATAGTTAACGGCATTTGGTCTGAGATTAAACTGCATGAAATGGAGCATTTGGGTCATTGGATAGATGCGGCAAATAGCGGAATATAATAAACAGACTCCAGTCTTCCCATCCAAGTCTTTCCAAACAAAGAAGTGCTTTGCATGGCTGCTGCAGATACCCAGATAGGCTCTTTATTTCTAGATATCCTGATTAATTTTTCAAGTGCCCAAAGCTTGGGGATGCCCCAAAACATCACTGCCCAGTGAACTTCTGTAAACTCATATCTTTGTTAGGGGCAATATAATCTATATAGTACAGATTCATTTACCCTTAACTCATCATTGTTGTTTGGTGGGAGCTGTTTAGGGCCCCTGAAACACTGAGCTGTTTTAATGAGCCATTTAAAGGTTCTATTTCTCTGTGCAAACAAAAGAATGCATTGAAATCTAACTGCCAGCTCACCTGGGTCCTGTTTTAGATGCAAAGGGCATACCGGTCAAGTCATAGGCATACTCTTTCCTCATTCCTCTATATTACTCCATATCTGATAAGGAGCGATGTGATACCACTTTTATGTACTTTATTAAGTAGCAGAGTGGCCATGTGCTTTGCTTCCAGAATCCAGCCCTGATCAAATCTGTATTCTGGACGGGCCCCTGGGTGAAGGGGTAAAGAGCCCAGTGCATTCTGATGCTCAGTTTCTACCAACCACCCCAACCCCTGTGAGGTCAAAGGCTTTCTCTGATGCAATGCCTAACCTCCCCCCCCCCCAACAATTAGTTATGGATTCCTTTTGCTCCCTTGCTCCAATAGGAAATGTCTTAAGATGACCTCCTAGTTCTGCCCATACCTCCTTCTGTGAACTGGTCAAGCCCATAGAACACATCAAAATTCCTGTTCCTCACCCCTGTCCCTGCCCTCAAGAAAAATAGTTGGCATTTAATGTGTGAATCTTGAAGACAAGTCCTAGTTTGCTTGACCATGAGCTGTGAACTCAGGAAAGGCCAGCTGCACCACAGCACTGGGACAAGGGACAGTTCTGAGGGTCTTGACAGGACCACCCAAGGGAAAGACACTATCCCCACTCCTGGAGACCCCCAATCCCTTCCCATTCTGAAGAGAAGGAGGAGGTAGGGCTTATGATCTTCTTTATCCATAGAGAAGACAAGAAGAAAGAAATAAGGTACCCTGGCTGGATAGCTCAGCTGGTTAGAGAATCACCCCAAAGCACAGAGGTTGCAAGTTCGATCCCTGGTCAGGTCACATACAGGCACCAGTAAATATTCCTGCCTCTCTCTCCCCCTTACTTTCTCTCTAAAAGCATAAAAATTTTTTTTTAAAAAAGAGAGACAAGGGGACACTGCTATGAAAATAACCTTCATTAACTGTTTTCCCTAAATCATTTTAAAGCTAATTTTTAAAAAAAAAAACATCTAAAGGCAAAACAGCTATACCCACTTCACTTCTTTTTTATTTCCTAGTGGCTCTTCAGGTCTGAAGTCACATATATTTTAATAAATAAAAAATGCCATCTTTTTTGCCTGAGAGAAGAGTTTCTTACATCTCCTAGAAAACTCTCCAGGTAGGAAAGGCTCAGAGCTGGTCACCAGGACCCAAAATATAAAGGGAAAACAAAAAAGGGAAAGTACTGTTTCCCACTGAGGGGCACTCCGTCTGCCTGGGGCAGAGAAAAGAGTCCCAGAAGGAATCTTGAGCAGTGTTGGGAAGGAAGGATAATGGGTACGGGACACGGGTGCAGGGGAGCTGCACCTTCTCAAAATTCTGATGGGCCCAGTAAGGTGGTGCTGGAGTCAAGCTGTGCAGACTCTAAAACCCATATTTTGTAATCCCCATGTGTTATTTCTGGACTGAAAAATGCCCAGAATCTTTCATCCTGGCTCTACTTCCTGGCCGTGACCGCTCTTCAGCCCCAGCTCTCATGATTGGTGCATGTGAACTGGCAAGAGCAGGATAAGAGTGCCCTCTATGTTGTATCACTGTGTGACCTACTCATTTAAGGGAGTAAAATGTCAGGACCACGTCCTCGCTCTGTCATACATAAGCTGGGACACTGTGCAGTTACTTCACCACAAAAAGGATATTCCCATTTTCTCATCTATAAAATAAAATGATAGTGATATCTACCTCATTGGACTATTGTAAGGATTAAAGAAAGATAATACTAAAGCTTAGTAGTTTTTGTACCTCTAATGCCCTCAATAAATGTTAGCTACCATCATTTTTATTAAATGATTATAGTGTAATATATGACATCTCTCAAGGGAATTGAGAAAGATTTTTATTATTAAACCCACAGGTATTTGATTTTAATGGTAGAATTCCAATGCTTTAAGAAGGAAATTTTTTTATTTATGGTCACCAAATTATAATCTGTTCCATCCATTTTTAAGTTTACTAATGGATCCAGTGTCCAACATTGATTAATTTTTAATCCCATCTTTAAAGACAGTATCTAGTTTTCAGTGTGACTGGAGAATGTGGAAGCTCAGAAGCCTGGCCCCAGCGTGGAGCAGCATCAGACTGTAAACAAAGGCACTGAGGCATGTGACAGAAGGCGGGCTCCACATCTCAGGAAGGGGCACTAGCTCATTCTTATGCAAGGAAGCCCTTTTCCCATTATTAATGAATATTTTTAATCCTCAAAATATCACTCAGACTTAGTCATACATGACTGCATTCATTTTTGTTTCAAAATTTAAAGAAATCATTTCGACTGAAGTTAATCCTTCTGTTTTGACTTTTTTTTTTCCTGGAACAAGGGAAGTATAGTGTTCTTAACAGAGGCAACTCTGAAATTGCACCACGTATCTTAAAAATGGACACAGACAAAGGCTAGTGTTTTAGGTTTAGTGCATATGTCTATATTGACCCCCCCCCCCATAATACATTCATGCATTCCTCAATTAACTCATTCATTCTCAGTACACAGTTGGCCTAGTAAGGAATACTAAGATAGGTAAATGTTACAAATTAGAAAAGGAAACCTTGCAGAAATACTTAAACATTCATATAATTCCAAATATTAATAGAAATAGGGGCATTATAAAAGTAATATATAATTGGATTAAAACCATTTTTGGTACAGAGGCTATACTCTATAAGAAAGAACAAAAATATAATATATCGGAGTACATTGCAATTGAAAACATTCTGCATTCATAGATACCATAAATGACAGTAAAACATAAATAGCAGGTTAGGGAAAATGCAGATGACAAGCAGGTTAATATCTTAAATATTCATATAGTTCTTATAAACCTAAAAGAAAAAAAAAATCTATTTTAAGGGTTGCCCTAATATTGTTTTCAAAATATTCGCACCCCCATGATAAGATGGCGCTGTTATGTGCAGAGGGCTTGGCCAGAGTGCTGGCAATGACAAAGGCAGCATGGGAACGAGGTCAGGGGAAGAAAAACCTGAGCAGTTTAGGTGTTATGGAACCTGTCTTTCTTGATTTCTTCCAAAATGGTTGATTTCTCCATTTTAAAGAAAATATTTTTTTTTCTTTTTTTTTTTTTTGTATTTTTCCGAAGCCAGAAACGGGGAGGCAGTCAGACAGACTCCCACATGCGCCCAACTGGGATCCACCCTGCACGCCCACCAGGGGGGATGCTCTGCCCATCTTGGGGCGTCGCTCTGCCGCAATCAGAGCCATTCTAGCTTCTGAGGCAGAGGCCACAGAGCCATCCTCAGCGCCCGGGCAAACTTTGCTCCAGTGGAGCTTGGCTGCGGGAGGGAAACAGAGACAGAGAGGAAGGAGAGAATGAGGGGTGGAGAAGCAGATGGGCGCTTCTCCTGTGTGCCCTGGCTGGGAATCGAACCCGGGACTCCTGCACGCCAGGCCGACGCTCTACTACTGAGCCAAATGGCCAGGGCTCTTTTTTTTTTTAACCCCCACTAAGTCAGGAATTTCATCCACTGGGACCTTTTGTTATGTTTTACATAGACCTTGTAACCTGTCCCACCCACTCAGGCTTCCCACGGAGAGAAATAGGCGCCTGCCTTCATAATGTCCCATATACTCCCTCAGGGAGAAGTTCCCCTCTCACTAAAAGTAAGCCTTTACTCCTTCTACGGCCTGACATATAAATCAGAGATGTGGTTGTTTTACTAGGCCCACTTTTACATCACTAGCCCTTTTATGCGGATGCAGGGCGCCCCTTAGTTAGTCTAGTCATACCTGATCATCATTGCTGAGCACCACGGAGGAAATGAGTGCCCTGCTGGTGGAACTGGGAAAGACACTTCAGTTTAAATCCTGTGACTCTTTTGGATGCCACCCAGGCATACCAGGGCGT
The DNA here is from genome assembly GCF_036850995.1 of Saccopteryx leptura. Taxonomy (NCBI): domain Eukaryota; kingdom Metazoa; phylum Chordata; class Mammalia; order Chiroptera; family Emballonuridae; genus Saccopteryx; species Saccopteryx leptura. The sequence continues at coordinate 29,622,245 of NC_089513.1, forward strand.
TTTGCAGGGAGCATTCCTACAGGCCAACAGAATTTAGTATCAGGAAACTGAAGGATGGGGGAGAAAATACCAACATCAGAGAAGTGTTAAAAGTTATCGATTCCCGGCCAGGGCACACCGGAGAAGCGCCCATTTGCTTCTCCACCCCTCCGCCGCGCTTTCCTCTCTGTCTCTCTCTTCCCCTCCCACAGCCGAGGCTCCATTGGAGCAAAAATGGCCCGGGCGCTGGGGATGGCTCTGTGGCCTCTGCCTCAGGCGCTAGAGTGGCTCTGGTCGCAACATGGTGACGCCCAGGATGGGCAGAGCATCACCCCCTGGTGGGCAGAGCATTGCCCCCTGGTGGGCAGAGCGTTGCCCCTGGTGGGCGTGCCGGGTGGATCCCAGTCGGGCGCATGCGGAGTCTGTCTGACTGTCTCTCCCTGTTTCCAGCTTCAGAAAAATAGGAAAAAAAAAAAAAGTTATATAGGCCCTGGCCGGTTTGCTCAGTGGTAGAGCGTCGGCCTGGCATGCAGAAGTCCTGGGTTCGATTCCCGGCCAGGGCACACAGGAGAAGTGCCCATCTGCTTCTCCACCCCTCCCCCTCTCCTTCCTCTCTGTCTCTCTCTTCCCCTCCCGCAGCGAGGCTCCATTGGAGCAAAGATGGCCCGGGCGCTGGGGATGGCTCCTTGGCCTCTGCTCCAGGTGCTAGAGTGGCTCTGGTCGCAACAGAGCGACGCCCCGGAGGGGCAGAGCATCGCCCCCTGGTGGGCGTGCCGGGTGGATCCCGGTCGGGCGCATGCGGGAGTCTGTCTGACTGTCTCCCTGTTTCCAGCTTCAGAAAAATACAAAAAAAAAAAAAAAAAAGGTTATATATAGGGGAGGCAAAAGCAAATTGCACAACTTGGGTCTGTGCTATGAGACCTGCCCTTCCCCAAATCTGACTTCTCTTACCCCATCACAAAGTTCTAACAGCTCTCTGAGGGATGGTGCGTCATGGCCAAGGAGAAACTAACTGTCAATGCCACCTGGGTTTGGGAAAACATAAAAATTCCCCTTGTATTTGTGTAGTCATCATTTTCCAATTTCCTCTGATCCAAGTTATTTATGAGCATTTTAGTGTGGTCGGCAAGGGGCTGAGTACAGTCCCTAGAAAAATGTGGTTATAGACCTTGATTCCTGCTGGTTAAAAATACACCGGACTCTTATAAATACCCAGACACTGCCTTTGGTCACTCACAGGGCTATTATCCAGCCGTGTTCCTGCCTTACCTTGTGGATGTTGTTCTTAGATTACAGACTTTACTGTCCTTTCTCTGACCGCATAGGAAATATAAGAAAAAGGCCAAAGGGAATGAAAAGTAGGAGACCAATCATTAGCCTCTGAACAGCTCATGACAGGCAATGAGAGAATCATGTTCACGGTGAGCAGGAGGTGGGGCCAGGAGGAACAAGGCGTGGGGGAAGCTGAGAAGAGGAGGACAGAATGAAGCAGATTGGGCAGCTCTTGTGAAAGAGTGGATGAAAATATTTATATAAATGGATTTGTGAAGAGGGACAGTGAGCCAGAGTGAATGTGACTGTGAAACACCATTGCTCCCCCCACCCCCAGTTTCTGAAAGGTATTTGAACTCTCATTTTGTTTTCTTTTTAATTTTCCATTTTATACTCACAATCATCATGAAAAGAGTTTATATTAAAGTGAGTTACTAGAAGACTAATTTTTATCAGGATTGGGAGAGTAAGGACTTAGCCCTTCTAGGTAGGACAGAGGCGGATTTATCCGCGGGTGCACTGGGTGCGCGCTCTGGGCCCCGACTTCTGAAGAGTCCCACAAAACCCCAACTTTATACTTTTTTCTAATGACACTAAGTTTGGTTTCAAATGTGCAATTTTAACATTAATAGTACATAATATTTATTTATTTATTTAAAAATATGGTTAAAATATATTTTTATTTTTCCTGTCTCTCTCTCTTTTTTTAAAGGGGCCTAATATTTTCTTCTGTGCCCAGGGCCTCAACCAACCTTAATCCGCCTGAGGCAGAGCAGCCCCAGGTCTGGCCTTATTTCTGTCTGTGGGAGTCATACCCAGCCTGGGGTTCCTGAACAATGGCCTTTACCCAGCATAGCCAGGAGCTACTGAGTGTGGTATGGCCCCAGGCTGGGTTCTAATTTTTAAGGTAAGCATTGCCTAAGTGGAGCTCCTCTTACAAAGGGCAACTTACAGAGGAGTAAATCATATTTTGGGAAAGAGAAAGCTACACAAGTTCGTAATTCAGTACTTACCATATTCTAGGTATTGTCCTCACCACTGACGATGAACCACAGATGCGAGACTCGCTCTCACCTGGCACAGACTATAGTGGAAGAGACAGTTGATGAAAGGTGATGATCAGGACTCTGAAGAAACCACCGGGGGTGAGCAGATAGAGACTGACAAGGGAGTTTGGTTGGATGAGGTAACATTTGAGCAGAGAGCTGAACAGACTAGGAGCACAGACTTCTGGTGTTGAAGACAGCTCTACTTCTCTCCCCATCCAAGTTCAGAGACAATTAAAAGGTGTGAAGTGTATGAGCCAGCATCCTGCCTGGAAGGATGTGGCACCTTTAAATGGGTATTCGAAGCTGCTTTAGGGAGGTGGCTGAGGGTGTGGGGGTAATAAATGGTGATGAACAGAGACTTGACTTGGAGGGGGGTGAACACATAATATAGCATACAGAAGATGTGTAGTAGAATTGTGCACCTGAAATCTGTATAACTTTGTGAACCAGTGCCATTCCAATAAATTTTTTAAAAGCTGCTTTAATAAAGGGACAATTAACAAAGGCATAGAATGAAATAAGGACAAGGTGTTGACCACCATGGACTTGACAACAGCTGGAAGCCACTCTCTGCAGGTCGAGAGCAGTGGGCCCCAACCTTTTTTGGGCCACGGACCGGTTTAATGTCAGAAAATATTTTCACAGACCGGCCTTTAGGGTGGGACAGATAAATGTATCACATGACCGAGGCAAGCATCAAGAGTGAGTCTTAGATGGATGTAACAGAGGGAATCTGGTCATTTTTAAAAAATAAAACATTGTTCAGACTTAAATATAAATAAAATGGAAATAATGTAAGTTATTTATTCTTTCTCTGCGGACCGGTACCAAATGGCCCACAGACCGGTACTGGTCCGCGGCCTGGGGAGTTGGGGACCACTGGTCTAGAGGGTCCGAGAAGGGGAGCCATATTAGAGCTGAGCAAGAGAGAGGACTGCTGGGTAGGGGCTGTAGCCTTCAATGCAGGGTGTAACTACTGCCAATGGGGAACCTAGCAGGAAGGGACGGGGCTACAAACACCCCAGCCTCTTCTTTCTTTTACCCTCTACTCTTATACCTGTGCCTCCTATTGGTCTACCCAACAATTTTCAACCAGTCTGATACAAGAATTTTTAAAACATGTACTACCTGACTATTTAGTCAGCAGCACTGACCTCCTTTCTCTTAAACTGTGAAATTAAAAAAAAAAAAACAACAGTCAACACCATAATAGCTGTCTGGTGTGATTGAATCAAAATTATACCTATTTGGGAGGGTGGATCAGATCAACAAAAACTATATCTTTGGGTGTACCGTGGAATTTCAGTCATTAGTTTATGTGTGTCATGAGTTGAAAAAGATTGGAAATCACTGGTCTAATGCAACTGGGAACCAGTAAGCAAAGGAGCCCTAAACAGAGAGCACATGTGAATGTTAGAGAGCAGATAAGAAGGACAAATGAAACCTACCCAGCATGTAGCATGGGAAATACCACCTCTGATACTTGCAATGCTGACAGGGAAGAATGTGAACCTAGGGAGTGCAGATTCTGATGGAGGGGAGAACAGGGTGTCCTCATCCTGGACGGAAGGGAGCTAGTGGCTGAAAGAGAGCACTGAAGAGTGCAGAAAGAATAGGAACAGAAACTCAGAGCAAATGTCATTTTCTCTGCTCGCAATGTTTTCTCAAGCTGGCTGGCTGAAGCGAGGGGACAGTGGCCGGTGATGCGACATTCACTATTAGCTGTGTTATTTCCAGCTCTCTCTGAAGCCTTGGGGTTTATCTCTGATGGGCAGCGTGCTGTCTTGTTCTGCGATTGTAATAATAGCAGCAGCAGAGATAAGCACTCTTTGAAAGAGATCACTGTGGAGATGAATAGATCGAATGGTTTCACAGCACCTTTCTCAGTTGCAACTTTCATGTTAACTGCTTTTTTTAATGCAAAATTTCCTTTATTTAAAACACAAAGATATCAAAGAGAGAGAGGAAGAGAGAAAGAGAAAGAGAGAGATGGAAAGGGAGAGAAAGGAGAGAGAGAGAGAGAGAGAGAAATTGTCCTTACCTGCACTTTGATTAAAGTAATGAGTATGAGTACGTTTAATCTACTTCTATTGGCTAAAACAATTAAAATTTAAAAAGAAACTTTTTTTACCCCATATTAAATGCCTGTCTCTAACTGAACATATGGACACAGTTCAAGTCAACCCCCATAGCAATGACCTCAAATAGAGCTCTGAATCCATTCTCCTACTGACTTACATAAAAGTGTTGTCAGCTACACGGTAACAACACTGGACTCTCCTAGGAAGCACATGTGTTTTACTGAATAAAGATGAATCCATATGATCCTGGCAGGCCCCAGGCTCTCACTTTGCCAAATGGAATATTAACCGAATCCTAAACATTGATCAAATACTTACTGTGTATCAGGAGAAGACAGATAAGGACAAAAGAGTTTAATCTGAACTGACCCAATTAATAGCAACCAGGGACAAAAAGTTGGAGTTTCTCCATCTTAGACTGGTCTCTTTTGATTCCACTCAAACGCCTTCAGATTTCACACTCCAAGCCCATTCCTGGATAGATTACTGGAGCACAGACATTTGCCCATAGGTGCCAATCAAGTGATATAAATGTATCCCTCAAAGGAAAAAGGTAGGAAAGATGGGGTCCATGGCAAACTGAAGAGGGTAAGCCTCACCTGCCAGTATTCACAGTCAATTAAAATACAAAACGAATCAACAAAAGCTTTGTTGGCTGAAGCCTGTCTATGGCTCTCTTCTGCCTGGGATCTGCCCGTTCACCTTAGAGTTCAGGCCTCTTAGCAAACGGTTCACTTGCTCTGTGATTGTGCGGGATCCTAACAGAAAGCTTTCTCCCTTTCCACCCCTCCTCTTCTCATAGTCTCTCTCCTCCTTGTTTATTTACATGGCTTCATGTTTCTCACACCGAACTTCTTTGTTGATATTAGCAACTTTCAAAGATAATCTATTTTCGAAATGTATGCCCACATATTGACAGGAAGAGAAAGGTAGGCTTGATTACAAATATATTTACATGAGGTTCCAGTGTTCTGAAAGTTTGCAGTAAATTTGGGTATGTAGAAGAGTGGAGCCGAGGGGAAAATATGCCACTAATGTCCCTTCTGAATCATAAAATTCAACAAAAATCCAGTAATGCTTCAAGTGCCAAATACACAGACTGATGTGTTAAATAGGAAGTAGTAGGTGCTTCAGGAAGAAAATCAAGCCAAACTCTACAGCCATGCAGAGACATAAACCCTCTCTACCTAGCCTGTCTGCCCTAGAGTAAAATGTCTGAAAAGGAGAACCAAAGTATGTTACTACTAAATTAAACTTTTTGAAACAATCAAATCTTCATGCATTTATAACTATAGCCTAACTTTCTTGAAAGTTGTAGCCATGCTATATGTCTAATGAAGTAATTGACTAAAACAGGGAAATAATCTGTTGTTCCTTAGATATCATCTCTCACAAGAATAAATGGAAGAAATGAGCAACTTAGGCATACAGATGGTGTCTAAGGGACTAGACTCCAAGTCATATAACATACACACACACACATACACACACACACACACGAAAATGAATGAATGAGACAGACTTGGAGAATTGGCTGGCTGGAGAAGTCACTGGAGAGACAGGTAAGAGGTATGTTTATGAAGAGGTTAGAGTCATGTAACAGAAGATCTCCTTAGATTTGATATTTCTATCCTTATTTGAATCACTTTTTGAGGATCAATTTATGTTCATTTTGCTTGAACCTCAGTAATAGAAAGTGAATTAGTTGTGCTGTTATTAATAGTGATTATTGATAATGATGCATATAGCACCTCTATCCTGTCAAAGGGTTTTCAGTTCTTTTTCTTCTTTTGTCATCTAAATAAGCCTTGAAAAGATGGATAGCCTGTTTTGATGAAAGAAAGAAAGAAAGAAAGAAAGAAAGAAAGAAAGAAAGAAAGAAAGAAAGAAAGAAAGAAAGAAAGAAGGAAGGAAGGAAGGAAGGAAGGAAGGAAGGAAGGAAGGAAGGAAGGAAGGAAAGAAGGAAAGAAAGAAAGAAAGAAAGAAAGAAAGAAAGAAAGAAAGAAAGAAAGAAAGAAAGAAAGAAAGAAAGAAAGAAGAAAAAAGGAAGGAAAGAAGGGAGGGAGGAAGGAAGGAAGGAAGGAAGGAAGGAAGGAAGGAAGGAAGGAAGGAAGGAAGGAAGGAAGGAAGGAAGGAAGGAAGGAAAAGAAAAAAGAGAATTGCCTTTCTTTACACAGACTTGGTACCAAGTACAGAGGCCAAACTCCAAACCTAATACTCTATTTGAAGAGGAAAACAAAAATCACTTGATAAGGAATGTACATCAGAAGAAGCATATACTTTTATAACCATCAGTGATTTAAAAAAAACAATTTTGAAGCTCAGACCAAATATCTCTATTTTATATATACATTTCCAAGTTTACATGTAATCACTGTGCCCTGGAAAGCCAGAGCACCACTCTCATCTCTGCAGCAGCCCCACTCTAGCCCAGAAACAAGTGCATTGTTTATTCTGAAAATCTCCACTCCAATCCCACAATCGTATATCATTAGCTGGTAACTGTGTCTCATTGGGTTTACACAATCTGTATGTATGGATGAGAGAAGTTTGGTTACCAACCAGAAAAATCCCTTGATCCCTATCCTCATTCCTGGAATCTAATACAACACTTTCCGAAACAATCTAAGATGGTGAGAGGTGGGGATGGGAGGGAGGATCTGGATAATGACAATAACTAGCCCTGGCCAAACTCTGTTACAGGGTTGAGGTAGAGACTTATTGAGATATATGTGTAAAATTACACTCTAAATTTCACTGTAGAAACAATTATAGGGACCCCATGCTCCTTGCTCTCTCCAAGGATATGTGAGGGTTCTGATTTCTAAATCATATAACAGAATCAAAAGTGACATCATCACCCTTAGAGAAAAAACAAAACTAGTTTTAAAGACACAAAGAGTTAAATTCTCCATATGAATGGATTCTTTTTTTTCTTTTTTCTTATGTTATTGAAAGGAGCAATATAAAAATTATGCTAAAGGGATGACTACATTTTAATCAACATGATGTGTTCTGAGAGAAACTAGTGTTTGTATCTTGAGTGCATTAAAATTAGCCATTGCTTTTCTGATGTACAGACAGAATTAATACTGTAACATCTACCCCAACCTCATATATAGAAATCTCCCCTGGCCGGTTGGCTCAGTGGATAGAGCATTGGCTCAATATGCAGATATCCTGGGTTAGATCCCCAGTCAGGGCACACATGAAAAGTGACCATCTGCTTCTTTCCCCCTCCCTCTTCCCCTTTTCTCTCTCTCCCCTTCTCATAGTCAGTGGCTTAACTAGTTCACGCATCAGCCCCAGGCATTGAGGATAGCTTGGTTGATTCAAGCATCTGCCCCAGACAGGGGTTGCTGGGTAGATCCCAGTCAGGGCACATGCAGGAGTCTGTCTCTTTATCTCCCTTCCTCTCACTGGAAAGAAAGAAAGGAAGAAAGATGAAAGAAAGAGAGAAAGAAAGAAAGAAAGAAAGAAAGAAAGAAAAAAAGGAAGGAGGGAGGGAAAGAGGGAAGGAGAGAGAAAGAAAGGAAGGAAGAAAGAAAGAAATCTCAAGGAAACAGAGCCGAATTTTACCATCTTCCAAATCTTTTTATTAATATTTGGCAAAAATTTGATAGAAAGATTATAAGAAACAATGAGATCCCCAGGGACCAACTTCTTCCTCTCCTGTGAGAAGATGTGGAATTTTCTAAAAGGAGATTGTGTAAATTTGAAAGAAAGGTCCATAAGCAAAAATAAATAAAAAGAGAGAGAGAGAGAGAGAGAGAGAGTCAGAGTGAAATTGAAAGAGGGAGAAAGCCAGAATCAGACAAAAACACAGTCCAAAGAAGAGTGATCACACATGGATTTCTACAGTCATAGATAACTGCTAAGTAGGTGGCCTGAGGAAGGCTTGATTTCCTGATTCCGCCAGAAAGTCTTCCCCAAGCTACCAAGGAGTTCTCTCTGAGACACAGAGGAGGGTCCTCCCACAATGAAGTCATGTGCATAAATATAAGGAATGAGTTCTGTATTTATTAACAATGCTAAAGAAGAAGTTGTAATTTAGAGAGCAGTGATGTGAGATTTGACTGGAAGCTGATTCATTATCGGTGATAGTGATTTGGTAGGTTTGTATTCATGTTCCATACTCAAGAGGTTCCAAATCTGGGTATATTCAGAGTATCAAGCTATCAGGATGACCACCCACTATTTTTTTTTTTTTTACCAAAGAACAAGTGAAAAACAGAATTCTGAATTACATACTTCTAAGAAGAGTCAGAATAGAGTTGTACGTACACTGAAGCACTACCAAATTAGACCTCCCAAGGGTGATAGGAACAGTAGCTAAGGCTGAGTATGCTAGGCACTGGTCTCTGGTGTTTCCATGAAATAACTTATCTTTCACAAATAGCTTATTGAGGGGCTCAATATATCCCCATTTTATACATGAGTAAATGAGGTACGAAAGGATTAGCTCCCTCATAGAATGAGACACCACTAGTAAGAAAATAAGCTTGGATTTAACACAGGTAGTGACAAAACAGTGTGCTTGTGTGTATCAATATTCACTGAAGCTGCACTCATCAACAATCGCTGTCCAGCAGAACGGGCGGCCTGGTTCCTGTGTTTGTTGTTTTCCCATCACCTCGCACAGGTGGGCCTTCTGTAAATATTTGTAATTTATGGAGTTGGAGTTTACCTGAAGCTATTGCCTGAAGTAGTGGTAGAAAAGGGGTTTGGAAACTCCTTAACCACTCATATAGTTTTATGTGGAATATCATAAAGATAACTTTCTATATTTTTTTCTTTTTCTTTTTTTCTAATTTTATTCTAAATGTTCTGGAATGATCTTATTGCCACCATATCACTCAGCACAAGAAAGCCACAGAGCTCTCATGATTGTTTTGTTTTGTTTTCCTTTACACTGTAATATGCTTATTGACTTGTAGACTAGCTAGATTTCCATAGGTAATCTTTTGCAAGACTTGCATTTGCATGTCACCCACATAGGGATCTATTTAGAATCATCATGAATCGATTTGCTAGAGCTTACGTTTTTCAGACTTTGAAATTATATCCTAGGAAAACAGAAAACACATTTTCTCCTGCTGTATGAAATATGCAGGAGACTACTTTGGGTTACAATGCTCTTTTGCATTAGCACAGATGCTGGAAAGCAAATTCTCAGCTGCTCCGTCTCCCTCAGAAGGTATGCTACACTAATAACTGTGTATGGGGGAGCACCGCCGCCTCACAGTATAACACGTTAAACTGCGTGTTGTATTAGCATTATTCTTATTGCTAATGTAATGTCTATCCACGAAGGCAGCATTGTTATATTGTTAGTACTGTAGATTGTAATGACAAAAGGAATTAGATGGGTTTTCTGTGTTAAATCAATCATTAAGCAGTGCTATAATTATTTGCTGTTGGGAACACTCTTTTTTCTATTGTAAAATTGACACAGTCTATGAACGTAATTGCTGTGTTTTCATCCTAGGGCCCTTTAAGATTAGAGTCTGGGAGGAAGATGTGGCACTTCTAATCCTTCTGACATTTCAGAGGGACTATCCTGGCAGGAATAATATCACATCACTGTGTAATTAATCAGTGCATTTTCCTGTGGTCTGGGAAGCCTGTGTTTCCCCCCTGCATTTGAGAGACAGAGAGGTGGCATGTACGAGTCTTCTGCGGCTTTAATTACCATGTGATATTGGGTCCAATTATATTCTTGGGCTATTTGACCTTTTTGGGTTGTATATATTCAGACCATTTCACTGATATGAGGGTGGAAAATTTTAGGCATCAATGCATGTCAGTTTGAGATCACTGGGTACCTGTTTCCCTCATTTCCCTATGAATAAGAAAGTCTTACAGAGAGAGTATAGCCGGTAATGATGACATTAAATTAAAAAAGAAAACCTTTATTAGCTGAAACGGCATCCCTTCATCTTAGACATGATAAGGCCAGCACCACAGGAACCTTTGTTGAGGCATTATGTCTCTCTCTCTCACTCTCTTGCCCTCTCTCTCTCCATACATACTCTAAATGTATCTATTTCTCTGTGTCTTTTTCTGAAATAACTTAAAGATCCTATGTACCTATGTTTGGATTTAAGAGAAAATAATTTCTATAAAGACATTTATCTAAATGATTATTTCAGCAATGTCATAAGATTAATTAAGTACCTGAGACAGGTGCACAGAGCTATGTGTGGTTTCAGCTTTGCATGGAATTATTATTATTATTAATATTAATATCGATAAAATGGAAGAGGGTCGTGTATTTTCAGGGCAACAGAGTAGGTACTGGGGGAAATATATGAGAAGAAGACACAATTTCTGCTCCAAAGAAACAGACAAGCCATAGGTATATAGCTAGACTAGAGAACATAATATTATAAGCTTATAGGAGTTTTACATATAGGAATTCAGATTGGACACAATAACGTGTGCGGGGGTAGTCAGAGATGGTTCCCCGGAAGGAAGGAGATCTTTACCTCAACCTTATTTTATAGAAAATGAGGAACTAATGAAAGTTTTTAAGCAGAGGCATTTTATGCTGGAAGTGGTGATTTAGTGAGATTAACTTGAAGTTGATGATGACCAGGGGGTAGAAAAAAGCCTAAATGTAGACTTCTGGAAGTCTGCCTTCTTAGTATTTGGGGCTATGTGATCACAGAATTAGTTGAGTCTGAAATAATATTTAGTACTGATTGAGAACTGAGGGCAAGTACTCCAGGAAGCACACCAAGTATCTGTCATTAGAGAGCTCCTCAAAAGATGAACTACATGTGGTCTACATGTGTCAGCTACACACAAGCAGTACAGGTAAACATTGTGTTCATGTGTCTGTGTGTGTCAGCTCTATATGAACTTTTCTGGATTTTATTTCATTCTCACAACTTTGTGAAGTAGTTAATAGTCACTCCACTTTATAGCTGTGGATAAGAAAATCCAGTTGCTAACGTTCAAGAATCCAAAACAAACAGTTGCAGGGATGGCACTCAAACTCAGACCTTCCGAGTCTGGGAGTCATAGCCTTTCCACACTGTTGCCATTTTCCAAGTCAGGAAAGGTAAATTTATTAAGTCTCTATATGCAAATGTGAAGCTTTTCATTGTTGGTTATTTTTCAAATCTGTACTAATGAGAGATTGGGAGGCAAAACTGTGGGCTTAATTGCAGTTCACAGGGTGAGAATGCACTGCGCCTGTAAAGAGTGCTTGTCTGTGGCAGGTGCTACTTAATGATTCATCACCTATTAAGGCAAGGCCATGGAAGAATGCAATAAGGCAGTGATTTTCAGGAATCGTAATTCAATTTTTCAAGGGAATGGAAGAGATAGCATGAAGACTATGAGAAATTCAGAAAATATTTATGACTTTTTATTTGGTTGACTTTTATTTATTTCGTTGTTTTTCACTTTGCTGGTACCTAAATTAACCTTCTCACAGTGTGGGATTTTCCACGTATATATATTCCTGTGCCACCGGAGGAGGCCCGGTAGGCCTTCCCAAGAGCAGGTCTCGGACACCCTGGCATTGCATGCTTTTCTGCCTCTCCTTACCTCTCTCTTCTGTAAGACCTGTTGGGCAAATGAGTTTGTAAAATTTGCACTTTTTGAGTTCGCTCACTTTTAGTGTTAAAAAATGGCACTGGGCAGTGCCAGGTACTGTGGTCTGTGAAATTGCAAATTATTCAATACCTTCCTGCTTGGGAAGGGCCATTGTCTTGCTAATGTATGCAGAAGAAGAGGGAAGCCATGTTTGCAGAGTGAGAGGAGAGAGAATGCAGGGTGCTGAAGAAGAAGCCAGTTTGTGTAGAAAGCTTGAAGAAGGAGATGGGGAACAGAGGTGAGGGGCTTTTGTGAGCTTCGCTGAGACTGGTGGGGACTTTGATTCCAGAAGAAACCAGAGAAGATTCTCCTGGTTGTGAAACCAGAGAATGTGTCAGTGGCTTTGGGAGCCGTGAGTGAAAGGGAAGTGTTTTTTCCCTGTGTGTTCGCTTGCCAGCTGGTGTGAGGCTAGAATAAAGGAATGGCCCACCATGTTTTGGCCCCACTGTTTCTTTACCATCTGCCTGAATCCAGTGAGAACCTGCATGTGCATGGCCACAATGGCGGCAACTACTGGCCTTACAAGACCCCTGCTTTCCTCAGCTCCTCTGCCTCTCTCAGATCTAAGCCTGTCAATCTTTCTACCTTGCGTTCTCGGCCCCACCCAGGGCAAGAGTCAAGAGCCCTAGGGTCCCCATTGTATAGTATTCAAGAGAGAGAGCCTGTGGGTCAAATAAGTTTGCAAATATGATATCTATATTTGCTTGCTTATACTTTGCATTGGGTGTGGGGGACAGGTTGTAAGCCAGCAGGGCCGTTATAGCCTAAGGCTTAGTTTTAAGATTAAGCCTTTCCTACTCTTTTAATACTAAGATCTTCTCAATACTAAGCTTTTCCCCACGCCCTTGACTGTTGCATGATGTGGGGTGGTGCACTCTTCTGAGGAATCCCATTTGTGCGTCAGATGGGTGGCTTTGTGCCAGGGACTTCCTTATTTGTATATTGACTTAAAGGTTTTGATTTCTACACTATAAAATGGGGCAGAGGAGCCCATGCTGGAGGAGAGCAGAGAAAGGTCAGGTGGAGGAGAGGAGAAGCAGCCAAGATGGAAAAGTGCTAAAGGAAAAGCCAGTTTGTGCAGAGAGAAGGAGATGGGGAACAGAGGTGAATATGGCTGGTGAGCTAGAAACCTTTGATTCTAGGAAACTCAGATAAATCAGTGGCTTTGGGAGCCCTGAATGAAAAGGGATGTGTTTTCCCACTGTGTGTATTTTCTTGCCTGCCAGGTGCAAGCTAGGATTAAAGCTAATGGCCCACCAGTTTTTGGCTCCATTGTTTCATTACTATCTATCCGAATCAAATTTGAACCTGCATGGGCCAGGTGGCTGTGATGGTGGCTGTGGCTACTGGCTTTACAGAACCATTACCACTGTAAGGTCAACCTAGGAATTAGTAGACAAAGACTGACCTCCTGAACTCCCACATTATCCCTCAGGTCCAGTTCAACCTTAGCCTACGGTGTCTTGGATCTGAGAATGGAATTTCTGACCCCAAGTGCCCAAGTCTGATGCCCTCCATGGTCTTGTGCTTGAATTGACCTGCTTTGGCTCATATCTAGGGATATTTTTCCAAAAAAAAAAGAAGTGATTTTAATTTTTTTACAAACCCTTGTCCTGGGGAGAAAATTTCTCATAAAACTTCTCAGTGGCACAATGGAAAAGACACAACATGCCCTTGTGAATTCCCATCAAAGGGCTACAAAAGAAAGTCATAGTGACCCTGACATTTCTTTTGGTTTTACCAAGAGACCACCAACTGACTAAAGCAAAAGTTGAATATAAATATCCCACAATACTTTTTCCATGATTTCAAATTAGATGAATTAAAACACCAGTCTCCAATTTTACAAGAACAATTACAAACAAAGCAGTCCCCATTAACTGTAATAAAGTTATTGCCATTCACCTCTGATGAAGGCACAAAGAGGACTGGAATGGGTAATGGTGCTAAAAGCCAGTCTATCAATCAAGAGACACCTCTGTGGCTTGTGATAGTAATGTACCCTATGTGAGTAGTATGACTGAGTGGAGCCTCTGACATCTGAAATAACAAAAGGGAAAAAAAATGAATAGTGATAGTTTATTATTGTATTTTCTTCTAAATTTTAATTTACCTTTCAATTCTAATTCGCCTTTTAAAGCAGGTAAATTCATTCTGCAAATATAATCAAGGGATGTTCATATTGCATTAATAGATTGCTTTAGTTTTGTACTTCTCACAACTTAATTATTTAGAGCCCAATTCCCTTATTCAACATTAGCATATTAAGGCAAAATCTAATTTGCAGGAAGCAGCTTGAGGCCACAGAACCACAGAAAAGAGTAAATGGAGGCAAGTGAATGTGTTAAATTGTTTATCTCATCAATGCATCCAATAGCTGATGGATATATTCTTCACTTGCACCTTCTAAGATTTTAATTCAGTAAAATACTGTGGATATTTTGGCGAGTTTGCTTGTATTTTAAGAGTTTGTATTAGTTTCCCTGATGAATAGAGCATAATGTCCGTCATTGAGCTAAAAATAAATAAAGAGAAAAAGGAGAAAGGAAATCAGACAAGTGAAAATAGTGAGAAAATTTTGTCCTATAGATGACTGGTAAACCTTTAATCATGTTCTTGGGGTTTAGATAAACACTGTCATCCACACATTATAGAGTGATACAACAACATGTCAATGTAGAGTTGAGAATGGCCTTGTGTCTTTACACAAAATTCTGAAATTGCTAGAGAACTTAGAAATTGAAGAGGTCAGAAAGGCAACGTTCAGGGAAAGTTTGTTCTTAGCTGCTAGGTGAGTAGAAAGCAAGGAGAAGGCCATAGCCAGGCTGAAAGAATGGAATAACCTTTGCATTTGGAGTTGGAGGGAGGAGTGTGGAGGAGAGAGCAGCCTGCAACTCTCAAACACTTTATGAAGCCACATGAGTTTGGCCATTAAAAAGATAACACCCACATATAATGATTGTCTCCTCTTAAAATAAAATCTGAGCTCTAGTTTGAAGCTCCTTCTCAGAGGAAGCTGCCTTTGGCAATTTGCAAAATAAAATAAAACATTGTATCCTATCTGAGGATACAACATTGCTATTTCTTAATGGTAATATTTGTCTTTAAGGATAAAAAATGAGTCATGGTAAAATTTCACAAGTTCATGCATTAGATTGACTGACTCATCCATGATGTCCAGTTTCTAGCCTCTTCTAATTCAGTTAATTGACAAAGAAATCTAGATTTTGAGTGATCCTAAAACAGATCATTAGTGAAAAGCCTGGGAGAAAGACTTAAAAGCAGCTTTTATATCCCTATTACAAGAAAGTTTACAATCAGCAAGTCCTATGTTTAGATGAGCCTATTACATGCTTTAAAAAGTGGCCATGGTAGTTCTAGCAACTAGTTCGCTAAATTCATAAAGCACATCTCTATCTAGGCTTTGAAAGCATATGCTCTTTCATTGTCTCCACTGTGGAACATCAGAAACAGAGATAGCTTTGGAGACGGACAGCTATTGCTTTAAATCTCTGCTCTCCCCGTCATTTATTATCTGTGTAACCTTGGACATATCTATTCAACTCTTTGAGTTTCAGTATACTTATCTATTACACAGTTGCCATGTTTATTAAATGCAGTAGTGTACTTAACTGTTCAGCACAGTGCCTCAAATAGAACAACCCCTCAACAAATGTCAGTTACTATCATTACCGTTGTTAGTGTTATTATTACATTTATCAAACACTGTTGCCATTACTCTTTTCTTCCTTGAAGGCAAAATGCCATTTTTCTGAAAAAAATCAACTCTCCTCAGTGTGACTCAGATAAATGCTGATAATTTAAGCGATTTATGGTAGACCCAGCGACTTTGCCAGAGACCAATTTAGTGTTCGCTTATGGCCAGTGAGGGGAGGTCTACTGGGGAGCTTTTAAAATGGTTCTTTTACTCCTACAAAGGGACATGAGTTCACCTTCTCTTTCATTTTTGTGTTTTTATATGTAACACTTAGGACTGAGATAGTATGTGTGACAATAGGGACACTGGACAAAGACAAAAGCAATATGTGCAAAATAGAAACATGTAAAAGACAGAGCAGCCCAATTCACATGTCAACATGAGGTCACTGATTTAACCTAGTAATAGAGCTGAACACTTACAGTTATTGAGAAACTTGTTTTTTTTTTAAATGCTAATTTAAAGCATATTTTCTGATTCTCACATCCTCAAACATCCTAGATGATACATTAGTAAGTAATTATTGTTTTTGGTTCCATACCTTCTATAAACACATACAAAAACATACATACATACATACATACATACATATTAGATTCACACATTATGAATAAACAATGCTGACACAAAGAAAGTTTAGTTCCATGTCTGAACATATTAAATCAAAATTCAACTTTATTTTATGTGGCTGTGATGGACTAAGAGCCAGCTATGGTCAATGATCATGGGTTGTACAAAGATAAATAAAGCAGTTTTTCCCTTAACTGACTTAGAGTCAAGCACAGAGAATAAGTACACAAATAACTATCATCCAAGGCTGCATTAGCAGAAGGGGTGGGTCATGAACTGACAGAAAAGATCCATCTGTGTTACAAATCATATATGCATTGATGTTCCACTTATTAGACATTATATTTAGTACCTTTAATCTCACAGAAATGTTGTCCCTTCTTAGGGACAGTTACCAACATCTAATTCTGATTTCCTTTCTGATGTTTATCTTCCCCCTCAATCCATTTAATATTTTTCATATTCAAAACAGAAACTCTATGGAAGCTGTTACCTCCATAGAGTCTTCCTATATCTATTGTTCATGGTATAGATTCAGTTTTGACATCCAAAACCTCTTTTGCCCACTTAGAGTTATGTAAATCTATTTTAAAACTAAAAAGCTGAGAATTGACTTTTTGATCCTCCACCATTCTATAGTGGCTTCCCATCCCTGATGCAGAAAGCTAGGTGGCCCTGGATACTGCAAAAAATGCAAGAAGGGTGAGAAAGACTAAGGATAGAGGGATTTTCTAGAATAAAAAACACATAAGATGATATGAAGTTCCCTCTCTCTACACATGAAAAGGCACTAGGAAATAGAAACCAGTGACAGATGAAACCATCCTGGAGGAATTGTGTTGAGTAGATAGATTCTTGAGTAAGGACTGGTCAAAGAGAAGACAGAGGCTTGTGTTTTTTTGTTTTTGTTTTTGAAGTAATGCATAAAGGTGCAGAGGAGGGCAAATTTTCTGTGACAATCTGGGAAGAGTCGGTGGTGTACAGGCTCATTTTGATCAATTTTTTCAAAAATAGTTGCTGAGTTAAATATAAACTTGCTGCTCCTTAATTCTATGCAACAACACATCCAGGTATAAATACTGAAAGGTTAACATGGCAGGATCTGGAGTAGATCCTATAACATAAGCAAGGATCTGATGAGACCATCCCGAAGTCCTAAACAGAATGTACTAATTAAACCAGGGTTCCCAAACTTTTTACACAGGGGGCCAGTTCACTGTCCCTCAGACCATTGGAGGGCCAGACTATAAAAAAAAACTATGAACAAATTCCTATGCACACTGCACATATCTTATTTTAAAGTAAAAAAAAAAAGGGGGGGGGACAAATACAATATTTAAATAAAGAACAAGTAAATTTAAATCAACAAACTGACCAATATTTCAATGGGAACTATGCTCCTCTCACTGACCACCAAAGAAAGAGGTGCCCTTCCAGAAGTGCTGCGGGGGCCGGATAAATGGCCTCAGGGGGCCGCATGTGGCCCGCGGGCCATAGTTTGGGGACCCCTGAATTAAACGATGTTGAGAGGGTGGGACTGAGTGATAAGATTGAAATGGTAGAGAAAATCTCTAAGAAGGTGGAGTGAAGGGCTGAGGTACTTTAACTTGAGCCACTAACTGATCTTTCCACTAATAGATCTAGCCTACATCAGCTTTCCCAGATTCATCTCATTTGTTGCTAAGCCTAATTTTTCAAGGTTTTTTGAATGCAGTTGTTTTTTTCCCCTCGGCTTTTTTCACTTCAAGATAGAGACTCCCTCAGAAAACATACCCAACATTCTCTCCCAGGCTGCCACAGGTCTTTAAGTAGACATTTGAAGGACTGTCAGAATCAAGAGACAGAAAGCAGAAAGGGCAGACAAGGAAGCAGAAGGCAGCGCAAAAAAATAGGAAGAGCTGCGCTCGCTGGCCATTGTGCCAATTTCATGCTTTTACACCTTTGAATGAGTGTTCAAAGTGTTTCATTTTGGGAGCCTCAGACAGTGGAGCACTGATTGCAATGGCTTCCGGCATTTCAGGGCACAGCTGGCCACTCGGCCACCCCTGTGTCCACGGCAGTTTTCTAAAAATAAGGGAAATAAAATATAGGTTATTTTCAGCTCTGATGGGTGGACCTCGCTGTGAACAACTGCAGGATCTGTATTGTTTTTTTTCCCCCTTTCTTTCATTTTCTTTTTCCAAACACAGCCCAACCCACATCATCTTTGAGGAATGTGATTCTCCTTTTCACATGGTACAGAAGAAACAGCAAGAGAGAGAGAGAGAGGCCATTTAAGATAAATAATAACAAATTCTGAGCCTGGGTTAGCCCAGTGGTCTAGCCAGTCCCAAATTCTGTCTTAGAGAAAGAAACAAGAAATAAAAAGTACAAGCTGAAGGAGGAGTAGACCAACATCCTAAAATTAGCTGTAGATATGTTACACTAACTAAAAATAAAAAATAAACAAAAATCACTTTTAAATGAATGGTTTTATAGGAAATTATTATTTATTAAATGTCATTAAAATGATATTAAACCTATTGAAATGTTTAGCCATATTAGAATTTAGAATAATGAATGTCCCCAAACTGTTTCTTCTGCTATCCTCTCCATCTGAGAGCTAGATGTTAGAAGCCCTAGTTCCACACTTAGTTCTGTTACTTACTGGCTACTGCACTGGCATCACACTTGGAAAGTCACTTTATTTCCATAGTACTTCAGTTAATTCATCAGGAACATGAGGATTAAAATATCTGTTTTCATTAAAACATAAAGTCATATGCCTTACCAGGCGGTGGCACAGTGGATAGAACGTCGGACTAGGACACGAAGGACCCCGGTTTGAGACCCTGAGGTCGCCAGCTTGAGCTTAAAGGTCACTAGCTACAAGGGGTCACTTGCTCTGCTGTAGCCCCCTGGTCAAGGCACATATGAGAAAGCAATCAATAAACAACTAAAGGAGCTGCAACGAAGAATTGGTTCTTCTCATCTCTCTCCCTTCCCGTCTGTCTGTCCCTATCTGTGACTCTGTCTCTGTCACAAAAAAATAAAGTAAAATAAATAAAATAAAATATAAAGTCACAGAATGAGTTAAAACTGGAGGAGCTTTAGAGGTCATTTAGTTAATTTATTATTATTAATCTCATTTTACAAATGAGAAAGTTACCAGGTCACACAATTGGTTGGTGGAATATTTTTAATGAGTGCCCAGCTGTCCTAATTACTGAAACGTGTATTTCACACATGATTATTATCATTTTTGCTTTACATCAATCTTCTATCTGTACAAATCTAGTCTACTCATTCCTACTCCAACCATTAGTATCACAACCTTTCTAATATATTTCCCCACAATTGGCCAACTTTTTGGGAACCCCTCATGTATTTTAGCAACACACACCTGACTTAGTGAGCAAACTAAAGACATACTTATCTTGTCAGCCTTCCCTGACTGCCCTTGCAAACACAGTGCCTTCCCCTTTAAGAGCCTCATAGCACCTAACAGCTTTATCACTTAAGTCATCTGACTACACATCAGTGAATAACACATATAGCAACCTAGGCATGACAGAGGGGCCTGGCCACACCTGCTTCTTTGTGTTCTGAGCAACTTTAACTGTCTTGAGCCATAATTTTCTCATAGGCAAAAGCAGAATAATAACAGTACCTATATTACAGGACATTTGTCAAGTTTTAATTTTATATATACATATCAAAGTAGAGCAGTGCTTGATACATTGTTTATTATTTGTTATTGTTAATGATGATGATAATGGTGATGCTTTGGGAAAGTAAAATAATTGTCTTCTGGAAGAGTACTGAACAAATCCCTAAACACTATTGCTAATAGGGATATGAAGAAAAGAAGTAATTAAGCTGAGTGCTTCTTCATCCTTCTTTAAAGAGAATTCCTTGAATGCTTGAAGCATTCCTTGAATGCCTGAGATTGTCTAAATTTCTTAAAGCAAGTTGCAAACACAATTGGATGTACACTTCTAGAGCAATTAAGCTTTCCCTGCTTTACCTTAGGGTTCGGATTTCTTATCCCTTTGGTTCATAGGTAATGAGAGTTGAAGATCAGCGACATTTATGGGTCTTTTTAAAAGTACTTGATCCCCATAAATTTCAAAGACTTCTACATGCATAGATATAGGGGAAATATAAGCTTCTTTTTACATCTGAGAAGGCAATGGTACCAGAAATATCTTTCCTTACACCTAGAGTTGCAGGAAACTTTAGACACTAAATTAATAGTCAGAAATCATGTATTTTGCAATGATGGAGGTACCTACTAATGAGAGGCAGCATAAAACATGCTTTCAAATGGAACTCAGGATATCAGAGTTTAGTCACAACTCTACTTCTGAGTATGCGACAAACTGTTTCTTCCTTCTGAGCTAAAGTTTCCTCATCAGCAATCTTCTGAGGTTCAACCTGACTTAGTTCCCTTCAGGTTTAAAATTCTGTATAAACAATATCTTCAGGTAGAATTTAATAGACCAGTATCAGGTCCAATTTGGGGCAACTGTGTGCTGCTTAACACAATTGGTTTTTTCAATAATGTATCAATGTTTTTGTAAGATCAAACCCATGCTTAGAATTGTAAGTTCTACGATATCACATTTTACAAAAAAAGTAAAAGGAGGAAGGATATATTATCTTACTGCCCTCATTGTGTATCTCTAAAGGATGACAAAGTGATCTTTTGTGCCTAGCACCAGTTAAACAATTAATTCATCAGCACAGTGAGAATGAGTTTGTTCAGGGACCTTAAAAACTGTTGACTGTGCATAAGGGTGACAGGAGAAGAATGCAGTCTTGGCAGATAAGACTTCAAATATATGAAAGTATACAGAGTCCTTAACTCCTTTCTCTTTCTTTATTTTGCAAGTAGACCCTGCGGCCATAAGTTGTTGTAGAGCTTTGGTGTAGAATACTCTAATGATTTTTGTATCATACTATAGTAGGGTCATTTGAAAGACTGGTCTATTGGTTAACATGATTTTGCATTTTTGGAAATAGTCATTGATCATTTTATAGGTTTACTTAATATGTACAGCTCTTAAGCTAAATCTCTTTAAAAATAATTTATCACTTTTTTAGTTATGAGTTTATACTTACTACCTCTCCAATATTCTCTATAAACTTTAAAAATAAGAAAAAAATTTTTTTAAGATGTTCCACAATATCTCATACATAAAGTGACAATTATATGCCCCAATTAGTCTTAAAAAGTACTGGTTTATGCCCATGATCCTAGCATAATTATATCTAACATTCCTTTACACACATAAAAGAGTTCTTGTTGGATGATAAGTTATTTGGTCAACCTACTCATACATATTTTAATTTTTCAATTCAAAGCAGGGATTCTTCTACAGATTTGCAAAGGTGACTGCATCCTTAGTTTATTTTTCTGAATGTGTGTGCCAGGCATTGTCCTATGTTGTGCTGTGGTGAGCAGATGTATTGCTTGCATTCATAAAACACAGAACTAGTGGAAGAGACAGAGCATATGCAAAAATATAAAACATATAAACAAGTAATAGCATTATGATCCTTGCTAGGAAAGTGCCAAGGTGCTATAAAATCAAATATCAAGGTCCTGATGTAGAAGAAAGTGTCAAGCGGTCAGTGCAGACCTCTCAGGGGAAGTAGCATTGGTGTTTGGACTTGAATAATCAATAGAACAAGGTTTGCAAAGAGTGTGGAGAACAATAATCCTGGATGAAGGTGTAGAATATAGTGAAGTTCTGAACTGGCAAAGAGCTTTGAGATTCTAAGAAATTGAAGGATGGTTCATGAAATGTAGTAAAAGCTAGAGATGGAGATGAGAGTTGATACAAACTGCTGTAGGAATGAAAGTCAAGACCAAATCATGTACATCTGGGACCACAACGATTTTGTGTACTGGCCCATTTTCTAATTTTGTCTCAATCCTGGTCAAGTGAATAGACCTAGATACTATACCAGAGGAACAATACTGATATATACAGTTCACAGACTTTCTCCACCTTTAATATTTCCTTAACATTAAATATTAATGCACTCAAGGGTGGTGGGGTAGAAGAGGAGAGTAAAGAGAAAGGCCAGATATTATTTCAAAGAAAACCACTCCCATCCTTGGACTATCTACTCATCCCTTGCTTTTTTCCTTTTTCTTTTTTTTTTTAATTAAAAAGGGCATTTACATGCTAATTGGATCTTTATTCCTTGAGAGTCCCTCTGCTCTTGTAAAGTCTTCTTCTGAAGCATTTAATCCCCAGCTTGAAACATCACTGTTGATTGCAATGGAAAGACTGTGATGTCACAAATGGGGGATTATGACTTCACAGGGGAAATAAGAGAGCAAGAAAGACAGTTTCAAGAGACCAAGATCTTTTATTTATGAGAATGTCTCTATTAATCAAAAGGGGAGAGAAATACCAAACATATAGAAAATGACAGCAGAATTGAAGCTAAATAAAATGTTCTTCAAAATTATCCTGGCAATGTCACTTTCTCTTTAGAGGATTTCTGAGAAATGCCATTGCAGAGGATAGGTTTGAAATTCCATATCTTCTTCTTGACCTCTGTTCTTGAGAAATACTTAGCCTGGGGGTAACCGAAAGCATAATCAGGCCACAGAGCAAGCTCTGTCATGTTTGGCCTACAATGTAGAGTGTGATGCTGCCCATGGCTCTTTTATGATAGTCTTCAGTTGGGGTCCTGGAAGACCTCACCTTCATTCCATTTTGCCAATGAAATCATTTGGTTCTGAGGTATCCTTTTTTTTTTTTTTTTTTTTTTTTTTTTTTAAAGATTTTAACTATAAACTCAATTTCTTTAAGAGATGGAATGCATTCAAGTAATAATTTTCTTTTGAGTGAGTTTGGGTAGTTGCTATTATCAATGAAGTGGGCCATTTAATCTAAGCTATTGATTGGATTTATGAACATGGGATTGTTTGTGGTGTCCTCTTTCTATCCTTTGATGTCAACAGGATCAGAAGTGATGTCTCTGCTTTCATCCCTGATGTTGATTATATGTGTCTTCTCTATTTTTTCTTGATCATACTGGTGATCATAAAATCATCAAAGATTGATTTTATTTTCTGTTCAAATGAGTGGCTTTTGTCTTTATTGGTCATCTCTATTAAACTTCATTTATTTCTACCCTTATCATAGTATTTTATTCTTTTGTCT
This sequence comes from Saccopteryx leptura, assembly GCF_036850995.1. Lineage (NCBI taxonomy): Eukaryota > Metazoa > Chordata > Mammalia > Chiroptera > Emballonuridae > Saccopteryx > Saccopteryx leptura. The sequence continues at coordinate 29,645,685 of NC_089513.1, forward strand.
TGCTTCAGGCTTAATTGGCTCTTCTGTAGTTTCTTAATGTAGTAGCTTAGATGAGATTTTAGTCGTGATTTCAGACTTTTCTCTTTTTTTAACATATGTACATAGGGCTAAAAGTTTTCTGCTAAATGAATTTTGATAGTCTATATTTTAGTTTTTATTTAATTCAAACTTACATTTTTTTTTTGTTAGTTTCCGTTTGTTCCATTAGTGGCTACTTAGTACTGTATTGTTAAATTTACAAGTATGTGAGGATTTTATAGACATATATGTTATTAATTTCTACTTTTTTTTTTTTTTTTTTTTTTTTTTTTCATTTTTCTGAAGCTGGAAACAGGGAGAGACAGTCAGACAGACTCCCGCATGCGCCCGACCGGGATCCACCCGGCACGCCCACCATGGGGCGATGCTCTGCCCACCAGGGGGCGATGCTCTGCCCATCCTGGGCATCGCCATGTTGCGACCAGAGCCACTCTAGCGCCTGAGGCAGAGGCCACAGAGCCATCCCCAGCGGCCGGGCCATCTTTGCTCCAATGGAGCCTTGGCTGCAGGAGGGGAAGAGAGAGACAGAGAGGAAAGCGCGGCGGAGGGGTGGAGAAGCAAATGGGCGCTTCTCCTATGTGCCCTGGCCGGGAATCGAACCCAGGTCCTCCGCACGCTAGGCCGACGCTCTACCGCTGAGCCAACCGGCCAGGGCAAGAATTTCTACTTTTAATACTTTATATTCTGAGAAAAAAACTGCATTATTTCTACTTTTAAAATTTAGTTAGGTTATCTTGGTGAATATTCCATGGTCATTTAAGAAGAATGTGTTTTCTCTTGTTACTTGAGTTTCTATAAGTATTAATAAGGTCAAGTTGATTGATAGTGTTTTTAGGTAATATATATTCTTTTTGATTTTTCTGCCTATTTTTTCTATCAATTATGCAGAGAGGAATATTCAAGACTTCTCTACAATTGTGGATTTATCTATTTCCATTTTAGATTTACTTAGTTTTGCCTCATGTTCTTTGGAATTCTATTGTTTGAGTTAAAAACATTTAGGATTGTTATGGCTTTTTGAAGACTATATCTCATAATTATATTAAGTCCTCTCTTCTTCTCTCTCTTTCTCTCTCTCTTATATTCTTTCTTGCCCTGAAGTCTAATTTGTCAGAATAAATACTACTAGTCTTTTTTTTTTTGGTTTTAGAATAAGAAAAATAAAAGTTTTTATTTCACCTTTTCACATTCTTTCTTTGACGTCATTTCTTTATATAGATCTGAGTTTCCAAACTACATTATTTTTCTTCTCTCTAAAGAACTTCTTTTAACATGTCTTGCAATGCAGGTCTATTGGCAACAACTCTTTTCAATTATTGTTTGAGAGTCTATTTCTTCTTCACTTTTGAAGGATAATTTTACATGGTTCAGAATTCTAGGTTGATGGGGGTTTTCCCTCCACATTTTGAATATTTCTAACCACCTTCTTCCTGTTTGCCTGTTTTCTGAGAAGTTGGATGTAATTCTTATCTTTCTTCCCTTTCAGGTAAAGATTTTTTTTCCCTCTAGCTTCTTTCAGGATGATTTCCTTTATCATGATGTTCTTTATTCTTGTAGCTTAAAAATAATATGCTTATGTATAGTTTTGGGTGGGGTTTTTTGGGGGGTTTTGGTCTTGTTTTGTTTGTTTGTTTTGCTTGTTGCTCTCTGAGCTTTCTAGATCTCTATGGTTTGGTATCTGACTTTAATTAGGTTAAATTTTAGTCATTTTTTAAAATATTTATATTGTTCCTTTCACTCTTTCTTCTTCTGATATTTACATTATGCATATGTCACACCTTTTATATTTGTGCCACAGTCCTTTCATAGTTTCTTTTATTTGTTGGGTTTTTTTTTGTCTTTGTTCTCTTTGCTGTTTAATTATTGAGGAGTCTATTGATATATCCTCTAGGTCATAGATTCTTTCCACAGCCATATCCAGTTTAGTAATAAGTCCATCAAAGTTACTCTTCACTTCTATTACAGTGTTTTTCTCTTCTAGCATTCCCCTTTTTGGCTTTTTTATTTTGTTTTGTTGTGTTTTTATTTTCAACTCTCTGCATACATTTTGTATATATTCTTGTAAACTGTCTACTTTATCCATTAGAGCCCTGAGCATATTAATCATAGTTGTTCTAATTTTCTGGTCTCATAAATTTCATCATCTCTGCTATGTTAGGTTCTAATATTTGCTCTGCCTCTTCAATTTGTTGGTATTTTTGCATTTTGGTATGCCTTGCAATTTTTTATTGACTCAGATATGACATATCAGTAGTTTAAAAAAACTGATGTAAATTGACCTGGTGAGAAAGGAAGGAAAACATTCTATAGTCCTACAATTAGGTGGCAATCTTTTTGTGAGCTTATGGCTCTAGACTGTGAATTTCACTAGTATTTCTCAGTGTACTCCTACATTAGGTGGAACAAGATGGCTAGAATTAGTTATTTCCATTTTACCACATCGCTTTTTTGAGTTGGGTATTTCCCTTTCCCCAGGACAGTGAGGCTTTAAAATACCCCAGCAGGTTAGACTCTACTTAACTAGTTTTCCCTGAGGATAGGCCTTGTTAGGAAGAACAAAGTGATCTGTAGTATTTTAAAATAGTTTCTGTTCCCCTTCCCCTGCCAGAAGTGTGAGGAAATTTTTCTTTGATGTTTATTGTGGGAACCTAATTAAGCTCCTAAAGGTAAATCTCACAGTATTATGCACCCCTATGACTGGGTCCACCTAGAGATTTTTAAGTATTAGACTTCTCCACATTGAGCCTCCAGCAATTCTTCAACTACATCAAGGTTTCCCTACCCTGACACTGGTTTCTGTGGTAGGTTTCACTTCCAAGTCTCTGCTCTGGTAAGCTGCGATTTCTGTATTCACCTGTCTTGTCTCTCTGTCTTAGGAACAAGGGTTTGTCCCCTTTCCTCTCCTAAAGGATTATGAAAGTTGTTGAATTTTCAGTTCATAAACTTTTTACTCATTATTAGAATGGAGTGATGATTTCTAAGCTTCTTATTTGTACAACCAGAAACCACATTCATCCTGTTATCTTTTGTTTAGTGTTTCCATATCACATCTTTCTTTATCCTTTTACTTCTAGATTGACTATGATTTTGTATTATGGTAGATTTTTGTAGAAAATAAATGGATTGTTCCAGCTTTGGCTACTGAAAACTTTTCAATTGCCCTATTGATATACCCTCACCCATTTTTTTGTTGACATTTTCTTATTTTTTTAGACAAGATGTTCCAGGTTCATCATGCATATTTACCACCTAAGTCCTAAAATCAATAACTTCTTTAAAAAGTTCTGGTTCATTTTATTGAAGAATATTATTGTAAAAAAGGTCTCAGTGATAGGTATGCATATTGACACTTGAATGACTTTGTTTGTAGATCTTCTTAGCTGACATAGAAAGGAAATATATGCATATACATATATATATACATATAACTATAAATAATTCTATACGTAATCATCTGTATCTCTAGTAATTGAAACATCAGTTTATATTGATGTCTATAACTCTAATCCATTACTAGATGGGTCATTCTAGCATTCCCTCCTTGCTTCTGTGTAACTTCCCATTCTAATAGTATAAAGCTTAGATCCTATTATTTGTCATATATTCATTCAATTGTTCCATTCCAGTATACATATATAATGGTCTTAAAGTTGTTAACTCATACCTCTGAGAGACACAAATTTATCAATTAGAATATTGTGTTTATGAACAGTTTCTTTTGCCTTTACTCTTATAGATTTCACTCATATCCAAAGTTACTTAGGTCAGAACCTTTTCCTCCACTGCCTTCAGTAACATTGTTTCATAATTTTGTAAGCTATTTAAAAGAGTATTTATCAGAATAAAGAACATTCTCTGTATTCCTATTTTGCTGAAAGTTTTCTCTTAATCATGAATGTGTGTTGGATTTTGTCAAATGCTTTTTTCTGTCAATTGATAGGATGTTATATTTCTTCATTAGTCGGTTGTTGTACTAAATTTCAGTAATTGATTTCAGATATTGAACTTGTCTTGCATACTATTTATGTAGTATATAATTCTTTTTATATATTATCAGATTTCATTTGAAGGTTATATTCACTAGGTATAGAATTCTGGGTTGACATTTTCATTCAGCATTTTATAGACATAATTTTATCATTTCTTGTTTATTTTATAGACTTTCTTACATCAAGTGGCTATATTTATTATCTTTTTCTTCCGTAATTAATGCCCCTCCCCCTATCTTTCAGGCTGCCTTCAGGATTTTTTTTATCCTTGCGTTTTAATAGTTTGAATGAGACAGGCTTTGATAATGCTTTATGACTAGTTATTCCTTTTGGTGTTCTCTAAATCTTCTTGAAACTGGTTTACTGTAATAACATTGCTTTTGAAAAATTTGGGGCCATTATTTCCTCAATTTTGTCTTGTGCTGTTCTCTTTTTTCCTTTGAAGATTCTAATTACACATGTATTAGACAGCTTGATGTCTCGAAATTTTAAGAGAATCTTTTTCCTTTTTCGTGCTCTTGTTTTTACTTGTTTTTCAATTAGTAATTTCTTTTGATCTTCCATCATAGTCTCTGATATTTTTTTCAGATGTGTCAAATATGATTTGTAGAAGAAATTCACTTATCTAATTGTGAGTTTTGATTTCCAGCATTTTTATTTGACATTTTCTTAAAGATTTTCTCTCTCTGCTGAAATTGCCTATCTGATCTTATATGTTCTCTATCTTTTCTCATAAGAATTTTTATTAATCCAAATTATTTTAAATTTCCAGTCTGTTAATTGCAACATATTGTCAATTTGAGTAGGTTCTGAGGGTTTTTTTCCTGTCTTTTTATACGTCCCATAATTTGTCGTTCAAAGTTGGACATTGTTGGGCAGATAAAATGTATTATGCTCACTTTGTTAAAAATGGCACTGCCCACGGGAGGCTGTTGCCCAGGTGATATTCATGTGTGTTGGGGGGCAGGCAGGATCGTTGTAGCCTGGGGCTTGGTTTTGGGATTAAGCCTTTCCCACCCGTTTTGATGTGGGGTGGTACAATCCAATCATGCATCAGAGAAGTGTCTTTGTATTGGAGACTTCCCTGTTTTGTATATTTGATTAAAGGTTTGGATTTCTACACTATAAAATGGGGGCAGAACGAGAGCTTGCTCTCTTGGTTCCTGGGATGATTAGCACGAGAGAGCAGAGGGAGCAGAGCAGAGAGCAGAAAGAGGCCATGTGGCCAGGAGAAGCAGCCAAGATGGCGGAGTGCTGAGTGAGATGCCAGTTTGTACAGAGTTTGTATCTGGGATAAGGAAGGAGATGGGGAACTGAGGAGAATAAGGCTGGTGAGCTAGAAACCTTTGATTCTAAGAAACTCGGATTAGTCAGTGGCTTTGTGAGCACTGAATGTGAGTGGGTTTTGGAGCCCAGTGTGTGTTTTTACTTGCCCGCCAGGTGCAAGCTAGAATTAAAGAAAATGACCTTTCAGTTGTTGGCTCCGTTGTTTCTCTACCGACTGTCTGAATCCAATGTGAACCTGTATAGGCCAGGTGGCTGCTGTGATAGTGGCCCTGGCCGTGGCTCCTGGCTTTACAGACATATTGTACAGAATAACAGATACTGAAGTAAATAGTTTTATGCTTGGAATTGAGCATCTTTTCTCCTATTAGGTATTTAGTATCAGGAGATATGTTAATCAAGTCAGAACTTCTGGTGAATTTGAAATTTGTTCTGGCTATGGGTATACTCTTAGTATACTAGAGTCTTCAAATTCTTCTAGTGTTAGTTTGTTTTTGTTTCTCCATCTGACAGGTTCTTCCATTTGCACTTCTCTGCAGTTTGTGTTTTCTCCATTTCTCCCAGGTATATTACACTGTTCTTTTTATTTAATGCTCATTCGCATGATAACGAGAGTGTGGGAGGGAACATGTTCCCTACTATTTTCAGTAAGTCCTCATCTTAGGCAGATATTGTGAACCTGTTCTTGGGGATGTGGTCTTAACAAATATCCCTGCCCCTCTTCCAGATATAGTGGTGAACCTAGCCCAACTGCAAGAATAGAGACATTTTAATTCTCCTGGCTTTGCTCCATCCCATCCAGGTGCAGTGGTATTCCTCCAGTGTCTCATTTCTGCAGTTGTGGTACTTTCCCTCATGTGGGGTAAGACATTTTTTTCCTTTGTTGTACTAAGGGAGATGGTCCTAGGAGGATTTTCACTGGATGCCTCCATTCCCCCAATTCTAGCTGCTATGGGGTTGAGCAAGTGCCCTTAGGATATAGATGTAGATAATCTTTCCCCTGCAGGTTAAGGCTTTTGTTCTTTAGTTCCAATAGAGAAGAGAGCCTGAATATATATTTTAGTGATTGTGTTTACTTGCCTCCACTGGCCTACCAGAGCTCTTAGGCTGCACAGTTTGGTACCCTTGCCCATGCATTTCAGAATAGAGAGGATAGAGGAGATAGACTTTCATGCTCAGCTTTCATACACCTTTCCCAACTACTATCAGGTTCCACCAGTGCCTTCAGGCTACAGGTTTTGATGTTATTCTTGTTCCAGCAAATGATTTTATTCCTTAGGGGAGATAGTTGAGATGGGTCTCTGCAGAGTTTTAGCAGTAGTATCCTGCAGGCATCATGAAGGAGCTTTCTGAGCATTCTCTCAAACCTTTTCTGTAAGTATCTGGTGGGGTTCTGGGAGAACACCCTCAAGAATGTATGAACTCCCTACATCTGTGACCCTCTGCTGCTCTATACTCTCACAATAGCCCAATTCTCCTTTCACCTATTGTTTCAAATTTTCTATTTAAATTGATTTAAAGTTTTATGCATTGTCAAGCGGAATATGATCCAGGTAAACATATGCTCAAGTGTTCCTGCTCCTTTCAGGTGCCCATTGCTCTCTATATTTTATGTGAGCTGTTTGCCCTACATCCTCAGCTCTCTAAAGGTTTCAATAGAATTCATTAATTTGCTGTTTGTCGAGCTTTTTTTGTTATTGTAAAAGTGAATATAGTGTTACAGTTCTTTATGTCTCTGAGCTGAAACCAGGAACTCTCAAGATTATGCTTGCACTCCAACTAAATGAATGAAAATTCCTGCTGCTCACCACCACAAACATCACTTAAGGTTTATGTATATACGACTATAGGCTGAATGTTGATTTTCAAAAAGGTTTCAATGTTTTATTCTCTCCAGGTCAGTTTTCTTGGGCCTGCTTTTTCAAATTCATTTGCTGTCGTATGAGCTTTTGGCTTTGATGAACCTTGACAGATGGACAATGCAGTGGGACAAAGAAAATAAAAGCCTAAAATAGTCCTCATTTTATGAGGCCCATGGGTATTTAAAAAACTAGTTTCAATAGGAATATTCATCACTCAAGCATTCCCTTCCCCCACAGAAGGACATTCAACACAAAAAGCAATTCAAAAGAGCTGATGAAAGATATGCAAAAATGTTTAGCTAAATGTGAGGCACATTCTAAAATCAGAAATCAATTTAGGATTGGGTTAATAAAAATGTTGATTTTTAAAACTCCTAGAAAAGCAAGATTTTAAATATTATTAATTAGACAACAACAGAAAAGCAACAGTAAAAATAACTACAACAAAAAATGTTTTTTGGATTCTAGCCCAAATCTATTAATATCACTGAGTTCAAATGTAAACACTTTTATAAAGCCTTCCTTAATCTTAACCAAAAAGAAATAATTACTTTCATGTCTAAAGCATGTATTTTCTTTACTGCACCTAATCCTAATCTGAATCTAACTACACTGAGAATTTCACTACATTGGGAATCTACACTGTGAATCAAAGGTGTGAAAATAAACAAAGACTAAATTAGAACAACCAAAATCTATTTATTTTGAGCTTGCTATATAACATGATAGTCAGCCATCATCAGTCGAATTTGGCAAAAATTCAAAAGCAAGCACATGAATAGGAAAACTTTACAGTAGAAAAAAGAAAGACTTTTGTTTCTAATTGAAGGCTGTCAGTATGGAGAAGTTGCAGGTGGGCTAACAAGAAGTGGAGAAGTGGGTCATCCTATGTGATTGGTTGGGGGTTCATATTTGATTTTTTCTGGTTGGCCCGCAGCTGGAAATGGGAACAAAAATTATGGCTGTCAAAGATTAATCAAGTCCTAGCCACTCTGGGTCAACTGTAATAGAGGTTGTTGTTGTTGTTGTTATTATTATTATTATTATTATTGGCTTCCTAGATTATTACTAGACTTAGTGGTCTGACTCCCTTTAAGTGTGAATTATAGAAGGATGTAGTAATGGATTGCTTTCCTAGGCTGGTTGCTACAGGTTGTGAGTCAGAGTTTTGTTTCTTATATTTGGTTTGGTGATTGCCTGTTTCTATATTCAGTCTCTCGTCTCTCAGTGGCAAAAAAAAAATAAAATCCCCAAAAGTCTATGTCTGACCTATTCAAAACCACCTATGCTTGGACTTCCTTCCTCTCAAGCAAGACACAACTGAAGTCGCAAAATTAAACTTGAACCAGAGCCATCCTCATTAGACTTCTCAATCTTTGCTGAGGAAATGGTGTGCAGGAATAGGTTGCAAGAAGCCCTAGGGAAGTAAGAGGATCTGTATACCCATATACCCATATTAATAGCAATGTTGTGTTAGGAAAGCCCTTCATAGCTTTTGTTGTAAAATACATTACTTAAATTGTTTTCCTAAAGTTTTAAAATCTTCAAATTTTTAAATTTGAAAATGAATTTGCAGAAGATCTATAGTTTTGCACTAAGGTTCTGTAAAAATTATTGGCAATCCATTAGTTATTTTCAGGAGACATAAATACTGCATTAAGACCACACAAGCTAATAAAATATTACACATCATAATCTTTTTTAATGCATTATTATTAATTGTATATTATGATATGAATCTGAATATTTGTAACATAGGTAGATAATACTTTATAACAAATATGGAATATGGAAACTATTTCAAATGAGGGGTCTCTAGAGTATAAATGATTCGCTTGCCCCTTTATCATAAGGTAGGGTAAAACCTTGACAAACTTTAAGGTCTACCCTGATTTCTACAATTTATACTTACTACAGATATGTGGCTGCAATATTTTTTAAAATTATGAAATAAAAATAACTATTTTTAGTGGCATTTATTAAACACAGTTAGAAAATGCAGTTTAACTCTAAAGAGGTATAATCAAGCCAAATACACATACATTCCAGTGTGAACTTGTAAAATTTGAGTTTGCAATGAGTACGAATTAAAAATATATTACTTGGCCCTGGCCGGTTGGCTCAGTGGTAGAGCGTCAGCCTGGCATGCAGGAGTCCTGGGTTTGATTCCTGGCCAGGACACACAAGAGAAGCTCCCATCTGCTTCTCCATCCTTCCCCCTCTCTCTCCTTCCTCTCTGTCTCTCTCTTCCCCTCCCGCAGCCAAGGCTTCATTGGAGCAAAGTTGGCCCAGGCACTGAGGATGGCTCTGTGGCCTCTGCCTCAGGTGCTAGAATAGCTCTGGTTGCAAAAGAGCAATGCCCCAGATGGGCAGAGCATCGTCTCCTGGTGGGCATGGTGGGTGGATCCCAGTAGGGCGCATGCAGGAGTCTGTCTAACTGCCTCGCCATTTCCAACTTCAGAAAAATACAAAAAATAAAAATATATATTACTTGAAGAAAAAAAGACAAGAAGTAGCCAAAATTTTATATATTTTAAACAATTTATTTAGGAAGCTACTTAAAAGGAAAATTTAAGATTTGTCATTAGTTTTCTGAATAACAAGTGATTGCCTTAGAAAGCTTATAAATTGTCACTCCCTGATATTTAAACATTTTTCTTAGGTTGAACTTTTAGCATTAATTTGCTCATTATACCTTTTGCTATTAGCACATTAAAAAGTAAACTGCAAATCATTGTGATTTCCCAACAGTGGAATCTGGAATGATATTACTTGAAATGCTTTCATTTGTTAGCTTAAAACACAAACTTCTCATTTATTATTTTATATATATTGGTTAAATGTTAAGAAATAATCTATGCCCCTTTCTCCATTCCATTCAGCATTTGTAACTAGCATCCTCCTTCAGGACCATTTCCACACAGCCACCATTGAAGACCATTTGCAGTGCTTCCCTGGAGCAAGAAGAGAAAGAACTTGAAAGGAACCCTTAACAGGAAAATTTTCAAGCTTTACCCCATTGTTTCCTATGATGGCCTCAAATTAAGTGACTGAAATGCATTGATGCTAGCTTTTACAATTTGGCAAAAACGAAAATGCAACTTTCACATTCCCAATCCTTACCATTTTAATAAAAAGTTACATGCAAAGTTTGAAACCATAATCAGGAAGAATTCAAGGCCTGAGGGAAGTGATTTTGCAAAGGTAAGATCCTTCTTCCTCTGTCAGATCCAACAAAATGCCTTCATAGAATAAAATGGCACATTTCCAGATACCAACTGTAATATCAAATTGTGCATTATTATTTCATCTCTACACTAATGTTACCAATATATTAACAAAAATAAGAATCATCAAGACACAAAATTTCCAGATACAATGGATAAAGGCACCACACCATTTATGAGTACCTGTATTTCATTAGCTCTGAAGATGTTCTTAGTGGAACCCACAATTTGGTAGTTCTAGGCTACTTTGTACATATGACTCCAAAACACAGTAACTCAAGGTGATCTTGTCATTGATGCATTATAAGTAAAAAAAAAAAAAAAAATTATTAAGTTATATAACTTGTTGGTGTGTATTTTACTCTGTTCATATAAACCAGTGAAGCAAGATCAATTTGTTTCTCGGTTGAATTCGTTTTTGTGTGGGCACCTCAAGCATACATTCAAGAAAAGCTTCCGAGAAACAAATTTATTTTCCTAAAATGATGGTCTTTATTAGGAACATCTAGTTCTTTTAATTTTACAGTTGGTTTCCCAGTTATGATCTCTGTTTTCATGAAGCATGAGAAAAATCCTAGAACAGTTAAATGTGCTTACCATAAAGTTTATGAATTAGTTGCTTCTTCAAATTGGCAAAGACATAGAATAAAACTGCACTCTCAGTAGCTCAGTCCTTCTTTTTCTTACTCTCCCTGAAGAGGAAAACTATTTGTCTTGCACACATCACAGCTTGATCATCGCAGATATTAAACTGCTATTCACACATACACATGTACATGCACACACACATGCTCACTCCCCCCAAGGCACACACACCAATGAGAGAGAGAAAGAGAGAGAGAGAGAGAGAGAAAGAGAGAGAGAGAGAGAGAGTTGGAAACTCTTAGTCCTGATTCTACTTCAGCCACCTATTCATGTAAATCCCCTAAGCCTTGCATTTTGGGGGGAACTCAGAGGTTGAAATATACTTTGAAAAGGTAATGTGTGCATTGTCCATTATTTAAGCAAACATTATTTTTTCTCTTTGACAATGCTTCATTAAACAGCTCTGTTGAAACTAAGACACTTGTGGGTTATGTTTGATGTTTCTAAAAAAGGGGGAAAAAATCACTCTCTTCGGTGTCTTTCTGCTGCATTTGCGGGAAGGAAGGCAGGCAGGTGCATTTTAAATGACTCTTCCAGCTCTGTCAAGAAGGGCTTGCTCAGCCCGGGAGGGACTGCCATTAGTGAGTAAGTGAGAAGTGACATGTTCTGTCTCTCAAAGGGTTTCTTCGTGTCCACTTTGGTAGCTCTCATTACATTGCCTGAATCCATTAAGACAGAAACAAGGTTACCCCATGAAATGTTTTTGTGACTAAAGAGGACATGCAGCTCTTTAATCAGTGACAGAACATCTCCTGTGACAAGACTGATACAGTGCGCTCCGGTCCCACCTTTGCCGCAGAGAGGGAATATCCCTTACAAGGACAGACGATATTCTCATTAAACTGCCATTGGTTGCTCTATCAAGGCTCCAGTGAAAATAGTTATTCTGAATATGTTGAATGTAAATATCTATGTTAAATGAAACCTCATTTTATATTGGGCTGATACCTGATCCATGACAATTCAGCCAAGGCCTTGAGGTTAAGAGATAACCGTAGGCTGGTTTCAGATTTTCCAGGAGTCAAGGTGACACCAGAGTTATAAGCAAGGGGGTGGGGGGTGTAGGACTCTTTCTATCCCCAAAGTAAAAATCTAAAAATCTAAGTTGCTGGGTGAGGAGAATGTGATACCTACCAGCTCATTTCTTAGCAACTGCCTCAAATGGGACCTAAAGTTATTACGTAAGTTAAGACCCTAGAAGAAAAGCAACCAGCTGTGTGAGGCAACCTAGCTGTATTTTTAAAAAGTTATGTGTGGGTGAATCCTGTTAGTATGATATATGACACAGGTAAAGTGTTATAGAAGGAACTAATCAGTAGGAAAATTACTGATAGTGTCAGCTTTTGCATATATATATATATGTATCATATATATCATGATACATATATATATATATATATACACACACACACACACACACACACACTCAGTTGAGAAAGAACAAAGCCTGAGTAAATGGACAACTTAAGTGGAGTTTAGTTTCACGATTCTAACTTGCTGGTTGCTAGATAAGAAACGTGATGTTCAGAGAACTGAAATGACTGGCTCAGATTTGCACCAAAAATTACTATTTGTGTTTAAAATCCAGGTCTCTGTTTATTTATTTATTTATTTGTTTGTTTGTTTATTATTGATTGATTGATTTCAGTGAGAGAGGAAAGGGAGACAGGAACATCAATCTATTCCTGAATGTGCCCTGACCAGGAATCAAACCGTCAACCTCTATGCTTCCAAATGATATTCTAACCAACTGAGTTATTTAGCCCAGGCCAGATCTCTGTTTCTTGTTTGAGTTCTAGGATATTTACAAACCATACCATGACTATCAACAGTTTATTTTGAAAATACACTGTTTGTGTAGCTGTGGCTCATTTCAAGAAATAGCTCTTTATAAACTGACAAATGTGTCCGCTCTGAGGAACCTCCATCTGCAGAACTGTAGAACCTCAACATATCTCTCTTACTCTCTTCTCAAGTATTTCTCAAGACCTCAAGAGAGTCTTAAGTATGTCCCACAAGTGGCCCTCTCCCTCTGAGTGTGGCAGGTCCCTGAGAGTATCCCTCCTCACCAGACACCAATGCTTTCCTGTTGGTGTCCTGCTGGGGTGTTGCTGCTGTTGGTACACCCAGTTTAGGAACCGCCCCCCCAGTGCATCTCTAAGCTGAGGAGCCCTCAGGGGCTTTACACCTCCTACCACCTTTTTCTCCGAATAACTCACCATCTTCAAGCCCAGAGCCTAGGCAAAGGGCAGATACTATCACATCTCTAATTCCAAGTCTTTGCTCACCTCTTTGAGCCAATAGGTAAAATTCCACATGTAAATATGTCATGCAAATAGATGTAGGTTAACTACTCCTACAGAAAGAAGGGTTCTGGATCTCAGATAGAGCTCCCTGTTACTCAGTGACAGCTCCTGCATGCCCTCACAAGTCACAGAGGGCCTTGAAGTAATCCTTGCCCTAAGACCCTTATTCCATAGCCTGACTCAGTTACCTGACAAAACTTATTTCTGTTAAAAACTTATTCTCTCTTCCTTATATTTCCATGAGAAGAAATGACATTTAAAAGTCTCCTTAACAAATGGCATTGGAAAACTAGATATCCACATGTAAAAGAAGGAAGCTGAATCATTATCTTATACCATAAGCAAAAATCAACTGAAAATGGATTAAAGATGTAAACATAAGATCTGAATTTATAAAACTCCTAAAAGAAAACATAATGGAAAAACTTTATAACCTTGGTCTGGGTAATGATTTTATGGATATGACATCCAAAACACACATAGTAAAAACAAAAACAAACAAGTAGAACTATGTCAAAGTAAAGTTTCCCAATATAATCCAAAGGCAACCTATAGAAAGTGAGAAAATATTTGTAATTCATATATATAAGGAGTTAGTCTCCAAAATGTATAAGAAACTTCTACAATTTAATAGCAAAAAACAAAACAAAACAAAACCTAATAATCAAATTTTTAAAATGGGCTAAAGACTTGGACAGATATTTCTCCAGAGGAGATATACAAATGACCAATAGATTCATAAAAAAATGTTCAGTGTCACTAATCAGTGCAATGCAAGTCAAAACCACAATGAATTGCCGCCTCAGACTTCTCAGGATTGTTGTAAAAAAAAAAAAAGACAAGTGTTGGCAAGGGTGTGGAGAACTGGAACCCTTGCACACTGTTGGTGAGAGTGAAGTATGATGCCACTTCTATGAAAAACATATGGAGATTTCTCAAAAAAGTTAAAACTAGAACCACCATATGATTCGGCAATCTCACTTCTGAGTATATAGCCAAAGAAATTAAAATCGGGATAGGGAAGAGATATCTGTTCATCGTATGTTCATCACAGTGTTATTCACAGCAGCCAAGCTGGGAAAACAAGCTAAACGTCTATCATCAGATGAATGGATGGAGAAAATGTGGACTATACAAGGGAATGCTAGTCAGTCTTAAAAAAGGACATTTTTGCAACATGTGACAGCATGGAGGAAACGAGGTGAAATGAGCTAGTCACAGAAAGACAGATACAGCATGATTCTACTTACATGAGGTACCTAAAATAGTCCAATCCATAGAATCAAAGAGTAGAAATGTTAAGGGCTTGGGGCAAGAGAGGGAAATTCAGAGTTACTAGTAAATAAGCATAAATTTTAATTTAAACAACATGAATAAATTCTAGGTATCTACTGTATAACATTGTACCTATATGCAATAATAATGTATTGTAAACTTGAAAAATTGTTCAGATCGTAGATCTCATGTTATATTCTTACCACAATTAAGCTAAAATTTAAAAAATAAAGTTAATGTACATTAAAAAAAAGTCTCAGATTTTGAATTTCTGTGTGCTCACTACAGATAAATGTTTATTAAACTGTTTTCTCTGACAGAACCAATTTATTTAGGTTTGTGTTCTAAATGTAGATTAATAGGGAGCATTGCCTGTCTGGTATATTTTTACTTCTGAGCCAAATGCAGTCTGGAGCCAAGGACAGGGGCAAGCCCACCTAACCCTATGTTATCCATTATTAGTTGGTTTTGAGCCCTTCCAAAGAGTCCTGGTGAATGGACTAGAAAATGCTGGGTTTCCCCAAATTACTAATAAACCCTCATAGAGCATTTACAGATCCCATGACTTTTTTTTTTTTTTTAAGTTCGTACCAGTTTTGCTGATTAGGTAAGTAATTGGCTTCGGCATAATGACACCTGCTTGGTGAGGGAGAGAGAAAGGTCTAAGGATAACAAATATCGCTGTTGCTAGATAGCCTCACTCATGTCACTGTCGACTCCATGTTTGATCCCAGGCCAGGAATTTCCCTTTGAGGATTCCTGCACTTGAAATTAACCCTGCACCACACTGTTGCCATTTGCATTTGTATATCTTTCTCCCAATATGCATTTTGCTTTTACTGTGTGTGGACTCTTCAAAAATGACACCCATAAAATATAGTGCTGCTTTCCAAAACTGTGATATCTTTGAATGTATAAGGCCATAAAAAAGCCCTGGTGGTCAAACTTCTGTGTTTCAGAACTTGGCCTCTTTATCTCTGCCATTGCCGAGGCCCATGTGGTCTGTCTTCCTGTGTGCTTCTGATGAAGTGCTGATGTGATGGTAGCCAGGCTTGCATTCGTTCCTCCTTTCCATCCACTTAATTTTTAATTTCCCAGTTTGGGACAACAATTGCTTTGGGGGCTGTGATATACCCAGCCTCGGTGTATTTCTATGCCCCTGAAAATCAAAGTTAAAGAAGCCGGGTACTGAGGTCGTCACTCCGCAGGCCTGCCACATTCTTGCTCTCCTCCACTAGTGGGCCGGTTATCACACATAGTTCTCATGCGCCTACTTAGAGGATGAATATAGGTGTTCACCACCCCTTTATCTTGACACATTTTACTAAACTGAGTGAATGTCCCACTTAGTGTAATCTACTTTAATCTCCATCATTCCCATTATTCATTGATGTTGCTCATTTCTTTTACTTGAGAAACACAGATATGAATGGTTGTCTTTTGCAAGTTCTTATAGCTGAAAACTCTGTCACTTTCTATATTTATTTCCTTCATGCCTTTTTTCTTAATACACTAGTCAGTGTATAATATTATAAGAACAAATAAAAATAGATGTAATTTTTTTAACGTTTACCTTTCAATAATAATTAAAGTATTCATATTAGGTCAGTTTCCCTGCAACCAGTCATGCATTATTTTTTAATCCTACACTTTTTTAAAAAAATTAAATAAAAAGACAAATCTTCTAGGGACAGACAACTTACATTTTCTAAGTTACAAAGAAGCTAACTATTCTTTCAGGATAAGAACAGCAGCCAATTCCTTTTTTTAAAATGAGAACTTTCTTCAATAACAAAGTATTTTCTAGGCATCACATTGCTTTCCCAGTGATTTTCAACCATTGGTCCACCAGAAATTGTGTGGGGGTCCACAATTGTCTCTAGAAACTTCACACAATATCTAGGTGGTTAACCTTTCGCAGACCCTGACAAAATTTCTAGTGGACCAGCAGCGGTCCGTAGACCATCAGTTGAAAACCACATTCTACA
Source organism: Saccopteryx leptura (assembly GCF_036850995.1). NCBI lineage: Eukaryota > Metazoa > Chordata > Mammalia > Chiroptera > Emballonuridae > Saccopteryx > Saccopteryx leptura. Next base: position 29,662,300 of record NC_089513.1, read on the forward strand.
CTATCACAGTTATCCAAAAGTGAAAGTACGCAAGATAATGTAACTCAAAAAACAGAAGCAGAAGCAGGTGTCAAATGTCCATTGACTGACCAGGTGGTGGTGCAGTGGATAGAGCGTTGGACTGGGATGCAGAGGACCCAGGTTCGAGACTCTGAGGTCTCCAGCTTGAGCATGGATTCATCTGGTTTGAGCAAAGCTCACTAGTTTGGACCCAAGGTCACTGGCTTGAGCAAGGGGTTACTTGGTCTGCTAAAGGCCCGTGGTCAAGGCACATATAAGAAAGCAATCAATGAACAACTAAGGTGTCGCAACGAAAAGCTGATGATTGGTGCTTCTCATCTCTCTCCGTTCCTGTCTGTCTGTCCCTGTCTATCCCTCTCTCTGACTCTCTCTCTCTGTCCCTGTAAAAAAAAAAAAAATTGTCCATTGATATTATGAAAACAAAGACTAGGCTATCTCTTTTTTTTAATGAAAACCCTGCATATTCTATTTTTTAAAAAAACAGAGTAGGAGAATAAATATATTTAACTTAATTTCCTAAATATGTAAATAGAATACATAATACAAGTAGCTAGAGGACTTGATTGATTTGTTTCATGGAATTTTTATAGTCTCTACCACCTTCCCTTCATCCTTCAAATATTTCATAATTATGAAATACATTTAAAATGTATGAATAATATAGTCAATAGACAAATTTACTTTGTTAAATATCATGTAATTTTTAAAAAAAAAAAACTGATCCACTCATCATATAAAGGATTCAGAATCTTCAGGGGGAAAAAAATCCTGAAAAAAAGAAAGTATTATCCATCAGGAAAATTTAACTATCATTATTTATGTAATTAAGCAAAGAATACAAAATAATTGAAACAAATTAATAGGGGCAAAATGCAGATATTATAATTCTCCTTTAATGTAATAAAAATAATAGTGCAATGTAGATTTTAGGTAAATTTGCTTCTATGAAGACTCATTCAAGTGGATGTTGACAGGAGGTCTCAGTTACTACCCACGTGGACTTCTGTGTGGTCTGCCTGAGTGTCCTCATAGAAAGGCAGTTGGCTTTCTCCTGAGCAAGTGATCCAAGAGAGCAAGGAGGAGGCTCCACACCTTCTTTGCCCTTCGCTCAGAAATCACACACAGTTACTTCTGCCACATCCTAGTCCTTAGGAGCTAGTGACCAAATACAGCCCACACTCAAGGGGAGGGAGAGAGAGAGTCTGTCTTTTGAAAAGAGTGTCAGGAAATCTTCGGGCTTAGTGTATGTAAAACCAGGACATGCAGCGAGCTCATGCTTCCATGTATTTCTGACACTGGCACAGAGTAAAGGGGGCTTGCCCTGTACAATGTCAAGAGTAAAGCATTGGTCTCAGCAGTCAAGTACTGGCATTTGGGCAAAGTAACTGTAGGCCGTCCTGGGAAGGAAAAGTCATTCCCAGGACCGGTATCAGGGTGAGGCCAGTGTGGCGAGACAGGTCAGTGAGGCAGTTGTCTCGGGTACAAATGAAGGGAATAAGATTTTCACATGGAATTGTTGTTTTGCATTAGGTATTGCATTAGAAAATCAATCTTGATTACTGAATTTTTAAAATCTCCTGCAATTTGGCATCTAAGGCAAATGCCTCACTCCCTTTGTTTGCCTGACCTCAGTCCGGGCCCAATTCTCTCGTACTTTCCCCTCTTCCTACTTTACATACCAGTGCCTTAAAACCAGTTACTTTTAGTGGTCTGAAATGAATGCATCCTCTGTATGCTGAAAACAGACAAGGGCTAGCGCAGAACAGGGACAAACTGCCAGGCATGAGATCAGGAGACGTGGGTACCAGTCAAGCCCTGCTTTAACTCACCACAGTATCCAGAGAAAGTCATCTCCCCTCTCAGTGTATCAGTTTCCTTGAGACAAATTTGAAGGGACCAAACTAGATCTTTTCCAAGGCTCAGTAAAGGACTAACATTTTGACAGCAGAAAGTCTGAGAATCCTGGATAATGTTTTTCCCTCCCTTAAAACCGTCATCAGTAGCTAGAGACCTGAAATCCATTACTCTTCAGGGTGAAGCTAATGCCTTTCCTATGTGATTGTTGTTTGTAATTTTAATTTGGATAATTCCTTTTGCAGTCATTTGGCAGCTTTGCCCAGTCTTGCTCTGGGGTAGTAATCAGGGCATGATGCACTACTGTTATCATTTTCTATTTTCATTAAGGTGCCCTGAGAACTTCCAGCATTTGATGCCAACAAATTTAAATTATTAATTTTATAACAACAAGAATCCCATAATGGCAGAGTTACTAAAATGCTTTTTAAATTTGTTTTTAACTAGAAAAATAAAGAGATAGAATTTGGACACTTGGGAAATAATGAAGTGGGACAACGCTGCCATTGATTTAAAGTCAGGTAAGGGGATATTCTTTTAAAAGTTTGATATTCACAAATCATTGTACTTAGATGAGATAGCAATGAGAGTACTCTACAACCTCATAGGTATGTAATAATAAGGAAGAAACTAACTACTAATAAACAAATACTGTGGCATTGACATATGAGAAAGAAGAGACTGCTCTCACTAATTAATATTCTTTTAATTGTTCAACTTCTTAATTAAAAAAAACTATATTTTCAACATGTCTAGTTAAAAACCTACTGTAAGCAGGAGGTGTATAATCAGCAACAAGGGATGGACTTACAGTTCCATTTCTGAATGATCTTGGGTAAATCACAAAACCAATTTGAAACTGTCTTCATCTGAAAAATAGGAGCATTAGAACCCCCACACAGGGATTTTTGTGTGGCTCAACTAATGTATTATGAATGAAAGCAATCTGTAAACTGTAAAATACTTTGCACATATAAAGAATTTATAAATTTGTAGAGATTTTTTCATTTCCAATTAACATAATGGGAGTCCTATGAAAGTGGTAGGGATGAAGGAATAGTGAAATTGTAATGTGACTTTATCCAGCAGATGACTCAAAGCTGACCCTGAAAACTATAAGTGGATAGATTTTGCATTCATTTTAAGTGATGTGATGCCCTCTTTGATAGATAATGGTATCACAAAACTTTAAAAAAATTGTTGTCATTATTTGTGTTTATTAGGTGCTTATACAAGAAGAACCTCAGCTGGAGGACAGAACAATGAAGTCAGCAAAACTCCTCAGGGTCACTCTGTACCTAATTTGCCACTTTTAGGTTCCTACCCAGTTCCATGTTATCACTCTCCACCCCCCCCCCCAATCATTGATCACTCTGAGGGTGGAAAGAGGCTTAGCTGATGGAAAGGTCTAGATGGGGACTGGAGCCATATCCTCTCTGTAGATCCAAGAAACCTAGGTTGGCTCTGTGGGGAGAAAGGAAATATCATTGCCAGGAGAAATCAGAAGTCTAATTGTTCATGTAAAAAGAGACTGGCCTGACCAGGCGGTGGCGCAGTAGACAGAGTGTCAGACTGGTACTCAGAGGACTCGGGTTCGAAACCCCGAGGTTGCCAGCTTGAGCACGGGTTCGTCTGGTATGAGCAAGGCTCACTAGCTTGAGCCCAAGTTTGCTGCCTTGAGCAAGGGGTCACTCAGTCTGCTGTAGCCCCCCATTCAAGGCACATATGAGAAAGCAGTCAGTGAACAACTAAGGTGCTGCAACAAAGAATTGATGCTTCTCATCTCCCTCCCTTCCTATCTGTCTGTCCCTATATGCCCCCCTCTCTGTCTCTCTCTGTCACACACACAAAAAAAAGAATGAAAATTAAAAAAAAAAGAAAAAGAGAGACTTGCCTGTGTAGGAGGTTAAAGAAGCATAACCTGAAAATTAAACAAGGGTACAAGTTTGGTGGGTACATTCATTGGTGATGGATAAGGTAAAGGCCATAAAGAGAAGACTCAGGGACTAGAAAACGGGATGGAGAGTGAGTAGATAAAATATGGCAAAGCAGGAAATGCAAACCAGTCACATGTCAAATGCCATCTGCTTACCTTCTCTTTTATGCTAAAGAGATAGATCTTGAATGAAAAGGAGACAGTAAGAGGCAGAGCTATACCTTGGATGTAGGGAAAGACCATTCAATGTTGAAGTGGTGTTTTAATGGTGTGTTTGAATCTTTTGTTGATTTAAGCCCCTGCTAGGGCAAAAGGTGTTCTATTTATTGTTTCTGCAAGACATGGCCAGAAGCTGGTAACAAAAAAATTCATTTTTCTAATGACCATGTATGGACAGTATCACTGAGAGAAAAAGTAATGTTTGGGTGCCATGGTTGCTTAACAGGTCAACTTGCAAGGAAAACAGTGGGGCAACATACCTGTGTATGAACTAAAATCTGAGGAGCCTATTTCATATTTGCCTTAGCTTTTCTCCTAGAGTCTAACAAGTTGGCAATGAATGCCAGGAAACTGGAAGAATACCATAACTACGATCTACTTAGAGCTCATCAGGCACTGGGCTGACTGCTTTCCTTTGATGAGCTCCTTGAAGCCTCACTTTAACTTTGGTATTATCTTCACTGAGATGACAGTATTTAGCATTATAGCACTGCATTCTGCTGGTTTGCTCTTGTAGGAAAGTGAATAAATATATAATTCTGTGTAGGGCGTGAAGTTTTATTGATGGTGAGAGAGGGAGGATGGGCTTTCTTCTGACCTGGGGCTAGCTGATGAGTTGGTTCATATGAGCTGGTCTATGAAAAATAATCATGTCAGAAGTGAAGGGAGCACACAACAATGACTAAACCTTGAAATACTGGTACCTCCTTTGAAGAGGACTGAGGAAAAGTATAAGCTAACCAGATGTTCAAGCTTTATTCTTCTGGTACTGTAATTCTCTTCTGAGCACTCTGCCTTCAGTAAAGACAAGCCTTGCACTCCGACAGCCTGGACTGCTAGAAGGAGTCAGCATGGTGCCATTTCCTGGAAAGAAGGTAGTGCTGAGAGCCTGGTGGATTTCAGGAGAAAACTCCAGCAGGTCTTCCATATCCAAAACAAAATCCAAAACTTGGGAACACAGGAAATCGCCCTTACTAAGAGGAAGGAAAACCAAGCTTCCAGGTTAATTAAGAGCCCCCTTTGCTAGGGCTCAGAATATGCAAGTTCCCTTCCAATAGCCCAAGAGGTTACTCCCAGAACAGTTTGCTGCTTGTTTTCTTCTGACTTTGGAGAATATCCAGCTTCTATTCCGAAAGCAAAAAGGGGCAGCAACAGCTGACTGCTTCATTTATTTCCTTCTAGAGCTGAAGCCTCAGCTTCATTTTTCCTGATGACCGTTGAAAGATCTTCCCTGGCTTCCTACTCATGGGAATGCCCATCTGCCTGCTCTCCATCACTTCCAGCTGGATCTGACACAAGTTTGTCACTAATAGCAAATTCTTTTTTTCTTACTTTTTTCAATCCTAGACTAAACATCTGCCTTGAACATTGGCAAGATTAATATATCCCACTTGAGCAAATGCAATATGGTCTCTTGGTGGCACTTTCAGAGACCAGATTTGCCTTGCCAATTGTGATAATGGTGCCATATTCTATCAAGGAAGCATGTACCGTCCATACTGGTCTAGGTAACGTGCACTCCCTCATATCAGAGGCTCATGCCACTGACACCATGAGCGAGCTATCTGGGAGCCACATAGGCATTTTTGTCCTATGTCTAAGAAGAAAAGCACTCATATTCATCTCCCTGTGCCACAGGGAATTTCACCATTCTTATCTCTCTTGCATCAATTTATCTTTAGTTATTTTCATAGTACTTGATTCATATAGTGAGAACAACACCTTGTATGTCTTGTGACTCCAGGGTCTAAGGCAGTGTATTATAGGCCTTCATTGGATATTGGTTAAATTAATAAATAATTTTTTCAGAGGATTCTCTGAAATTTTAATACAGATTGTATTAAATATTTTTAAATAAATTTTAAACAGATTGTAATTACTGACATTAACAAAACTTTCTCATAAACAGACTTTCCTTCTCAAAGATCTTACAACATTACTTGATTTATCATTAAAGAAATCATGCTTACTTGGTACAAAACCCCCAAAATGTAATCTGATTTCACAAACTTAGGCACACTGTCAAAGTCTGATAAAAATGAAAAATCTTCCCTAAAGTGAAGGTCATACAATCAGTATTGTGATGTGGATTCAGAAGGTGGTTTTTAAATACAGGCCAATTGATTTTTTTTTTTTTTTAACCTTTCAATGCCTTGCAGCTCCCATCACACAGAGTTAAGAATCTCTAACCTAAAATTGATGGTAAACTTTGTATGTTCAAATCCTTGGCCCCAGATGACTCAGCTATGACAGCTTCTCTTCCCTATGGAAATCTTAAGCTTCTCTAACCTCAAAATTCTAGAATTACGGAAGGTTAAATTGAATTTTGAAATTCAGGCTATAGAAACAGAAACGATCTTTGAGATGCTAATCTAAAACATGACCATTTCCCAAAGCTCCTGATTTCATCTGTTTTAGAAAGTGCCTACTCTTGGGAGAAACACAACTTAACATGCTATTGCTCTTCACACATAAACCCCCTCCATCACCGACATGCCCTGAATCCCAATGCCTGGCCAACCCTATCGCTTGTAATCAACCATCATCCCAAGAAGTGAACATAATCAAAAGCTAAATCAAATAAATATGTCTTACTCTCTGTTCTGACATCGGCCAAGTTCCATTTCTGGTGGGAGGCCAAAGGGAGCGGGTGCCAAAGGCATATGGCTGTGTGCACCATGGTGCCAGGAAGATGTCAACACATTGGAAAGGATTCAGAGAAGAGTAGTGGGGGTGATTAAGGGGCTGGGAAATTTACTTACGAGGGAGATTAAGAGAGCTAAGTGTGTATACGTTGGCTAAGCGATATATGTGAGGCGGCAGAGTTGGAGATAATTTGAAGTGTTGACAAGTCCGCACAAGGAATTAGTGGCATGGGAGCCAGGGGAAACACTAAGGCTGGGGAAAGAGTAGTAAATAAGAACAAAAAACAGTGTAATTGTCACCAACATTTCCTAGGAAGATACTGATTTAAAATAAGGGCATTTTACAACATCAGATGTAAGACTTGTCATAAATGAAAAAAGGGAGATAAAAAGGAGAACATGAAAACAAGCCAGGTTGGCCTGAGACAAAAGGAATAGGAAACAAAGCATTCCCCATTTCCTCCCTTACTGGGGCATCATTACTAAGAACATGTCTACAGCCTGCTTTCAACTGTCTCGCATTTCACCCACACTCACAAATAGGAGTGGCAGGGTTCAACCTTGTCCTTGCTCCATCAACACTCATCTCTAATTGCTTTGCCCAGTGGGTGCACTGTACATTTGAGCATTCAATACTGGCTAATTACATATTTTAACAGCTTTATTGAAATATAATTCACATATTATATAATTTATTCATTTTGAGTGTACTATTAAGTGGCTTTGAGTTTATTTACTGAGTTGTACATCCATCGCCTTGATCAATTTTGTAATATTTTATTACCCCAAAAAGAAACCTTAAATCCCTTAGCAATCATCTCCAAATCCTCACAAAAATGTAAGTCTACCCCATAAAGTTGTAGATGCTGTCAAAGCCCAATAAAAAATGAAAAGGAGTCCACTAATGTGATGGCCGTATTATTACTTTGATGGGGACCCAAGAGGTTGCTTACTAATATTAGTAAATTAATTTTTCTTCATTGTTGAATGCCTCACACCTTCCATTGCATGAAGTGAAGTGTTTATAATCTCACTTCCTCCCCATCTCCAGACCTAGGCAAACATTAACTTACTTTCTGTATCTCCAGAGTTGCCTGCTATGAACTCCTTTATCAGCTCTTCTTTAAATTAGCATAACTTTTTCAAAGTGAATTCATACCATGGCATGAATCAGTACTTTCTTTTTATGGCTGAATAGTATTCTATTGTGTGGATATGCCATGTTTTGTTTTCCTATTCATGAGTAGATGAATATATTCCCCTTGAAAATACCTGACCATTCTTTTTATCACACGATTCAGCCTGAGGCATTATAAGCTGATTCTATCACCCCTTGCAGGAAAGAGATGCACTATCTGCAATCAGACAAGTTAGTAATGTTGGAATTTGATATTCCTTGCAAGGTTTTGCTGGAGATATATTTGGCAAGTTGGTCAATGCTCATTGGTTTGGATATCGTATTTCCCCATGTATAAGATGCTCCCGTGTATACGACACATCTTAATTTTGGGGCCTGAAAAAAATATATTACATAAAGTTAATGAACTCAAGTTTCTTGGGTTTTTTTTTTTGTTTTTTTCTGAAGTGAGAAGTGGGAAGGCAGACAGACAGACTCCCGCATGCGCCCAACAGGGATCCACTCGGCATGCCCACCAGGGGGCGATGCTCTGCCCATCTGGGGTGTTGCTCCACTGCAACCTGAGCCATTCTAGCACCCGAGGCAGAGGCCATGGAGACGTCCTTAGTTCCCTGGGAAAACTTTGCTCCAATGGAGCCTTGGCTGCAGGAGGGGAAGAGAGAGAGAGAGAGAAAGAAAGGAGAGGGAGAAGGTTGAAGAAGCAGACAGGAACTTCTCCTGTATGCCCTGGCCAGAAATCAAACCCAGGACATTCACACACCAGGCCAAAACTCTACCACTAAGCCAACCAGCCACAGCCAGACTCAAGTTTTAATTATCATAAAATTTATACAACTCCTCAAGCAGGAAAAAAATGTACAACCACTGCATAAGACGCACCCAGTTTTTAGATCCCAAATTTTTCAAAAAAGGATGCGTCTTATACATGGGGAAATATGGTATATTGTATGTTCAGTTATTTTGGAATGCATGGACAGTCTCTCTTACCCTTCAGTCTTTCCCAGGAAGGATAATATACTCCAGGAGAGGTTGCTGTAGCTCTCTCACTTCTCTGGCAACAGTGAAGTGAGCTTTTATGTGTATTTTCTAGGTACAGGTTGCCTCTGAAGAAAGGAATGGGTCAGAATGTTTTGGAATTATCTAGCAATGGGCTCAAAACCATACTCCAAGCCTTAATAGTGGTGTAGCCCTGAGAAAGATATCTAAAATCCCTGAGACCCAGTTTTTGTATGGGGACAGAGAATTAGAGGACTGTATGAAGCAAATGAAATGATGTACAAAAAATGTTGGCACATAGTAGGGTGTCACTAGTAGTAATTGATTTTTAACAAGATATGATCTTACAAGGAGTTGAGGAGTGAAAGTATATAAAGTCAGGAAAAGGTTTAAGGGGATTTACAACAATATCTGATAATGTCTGCTATGTATAAGAAGAAAATTACAATAGCAACTATCATTTAACAACTGTTTTCAGAAAATTTTTTATATTAACCCTTGCAACAAAACTGTGAACTAGCTGTTATTATTACTCTCTCTCTCTCTCTTTTTTTGTGACAGAGACAGAGAGAGAGATGAAGAGAGGGACAGATAGGGACAGCCAAGTAGCCAGGGAGAGATGAGAAGCATCAATTCTTGGTTGTGGCACCTTAGTTGTTCATTGATTGCTTTCTCATATGTGCCTTGCCCAGGTGGCTACAGCACTGACCAAGTGACCCCTTGCTCTAGCCAGTGACCTTGGGCTCAAGCTGGTGAGCCTTGCTCAAACCAGATGAACCTGTGCTCAAGTCAGCAACCTTGGGGTCTCAAACCTGAGTCCTCTGTGCCCCAGTCTGATGCTCTATCCACTGCGCTACCGCCTGGTCAGGCCATCCTTCATTTTCAATGGTAGGCTAGGTGTTCAAAATGTATGTAACACCTTTCATTCAACTGAGTGGTTTCTTAAATTATTTCAATGGCTGATATCAAATATGTACTTTTCTGGAGTTTTTTTGTGCCTCAATCTAATTCTTAGTACCCTCATAGCTATGTGAGTCATACATCAATCTACCACTGCAGAGAGCACCCTATGTCCTGATTATTGTAACAAAGCTATTTGCTCCAAATAGACTATGCACTTCTTGAAGGCAGCGGTCTACTCATTCACCTCCTATCCCTAGCTCCTCTATGCCTGATAGTTTAGTTGCTAAAAAGTTGTCTCAATTTGCCATAATTAAGAGAGCAGACTTCTGAAAGAAAAGGATTAAATAGTGTGGAAATGGGCCCAGGGGTGGCGAAGCTGGAGTTGCTCAGATGTACAGGATGCTTCTTCTTTTCATACATTGTGTTGAATTTGCTCTTTATCCAGGACCCACTGTGCCAAATCAGGCTTGTGATTAAGATCAAGTCTACCGGGAAATCAGCAGAGTCGGAGAGTTTTTGAAAATGGCCTTGCTGTCCAAAGTTTGCAACTCCGGCAAACAGCTCTTCTGGTTCTATTGCTTTATTTTTGTTGCCTTTAAAGGACACGGTTTGAAAAATTGAGGCATTTATATTTTAAAAAATTCAGTATAAAGAGAACACTCCAGGAAATCATTTTCTCTTGAAACAAGGTGAGTTGCCAAAACTGCATAGAATCCTGTATGTACAGTGACTACGCCAGCTTCAAGGACTGCTTAGTCCAAAATCACCTTTTTCAAGATGTAAAAATCCTACTCTGCCCTCAGGCAGGGCTGTGAATATACTGACTCTGTTTCTGAGAACCACTTTCAGACACATTTACAGCCTCTTAAAGAATGTGTCTCCCATTCTGTGAAGAACGAAAAGTATTTCCTTATTAGATCAGAGAATATTAGGCCTGGAATAGACCTTAGAGGTCATCTAGTTTAAATTTCTTTCATTTTGTTTTTCCTCTTTGCTTTCAGAGAGGAAACCAAGGGTAAGAAAGAGAAACCACACAGCCAGTTAGCACAGAAGGCAGGCTGTGCTGTCGAATTTACTCTCTGACACACCTTAGAGCCTCTACTACTGTTTATTTCTGCACAAGTTCACACCAGCATGTTAAAATGGTCTAAACACATAATTAATTAAACAAATTAGTTGGTCTTCCAAAGGCAAAATGCTACCTACTTTTATATCTAACCACTCATTTTTTTTCCTATATTCATGTTCTATAAACAGAAGTTCCTAGACTGGACTTCTTTATTACATTTGTATATCTGGAAGGTAAAAGGGAAGTTTGGAGCGTATACTTTAAATTCTATTTGTGCATCCAGTACTGTGAGTGTGTGTGTGTGCATGTGTATGTGTGTGCACATTTTCATACGCTTATTTATATGGGACTGGTGAGGTTGAAGGTAATGGTCTAGCAGGGAAGAGGGGTGGAATGGGGATTTGACTAAGAAGGTAATGGATTTACCTAGTATCCAGTGACAACAGACACCTTGGCAGAAGACAAAGAAGACAAACAGGAACTCTAGAACTGGGGGGGGGGGGGCAAAAGCATCCTTAGAAAGTAATGTTTCTGGACTGAGACACCTCTAGGGAAGATCAAGAGGCAATTCCACAGTGAGGCTGGGATTTACACAGTGTGAAAGTCAAATTGCTAATTCAGCTGCTGCTTGGGTTCCACTTACCTTCTCTATGATTCTTTCTCCATGAATGTACACAAAAGGAAACCAGTAATATTACAACGCTCTTGAAATGATGAATGTAGAAAGAAAAAATCTTTTGTAAAGTGTAAAGGGATATTTCAGTAGAAGGTGTCTGTTATTTCTTTACTTTAAGTATAATATCATCATGGAAAATAGACCATTTACAGATACAGAAAACTGCAATACATAAAATGGAATAAATAGGAGCATCCACGTCCTATTTAAAATATGAGTCATTAAGGTTTGAACACATTTCAGCTTACCTTGCCCAGTCTGACTTTGGAGTGACCTTCTTTCTAAATTAGAGGCACTGAGTAATATTGATAAAGGTCCAAGTCTGTGTCCAGGTATAAGTTTTTCATCTTTCAGTCAAATCAATATTTTATTCTTGAAAGTTTAAAAGTCCTAATAATTTTGTGATTTAGTCATAAACCTAAGCTTTGTTCAATAACACTGTCAAAGAACATTGTAAAGCAAGAACACTTCTGGGGATTCCAGTGGTGAGTGCCTCAGGTGTCTGTGGTTCTGGAAGCTTCTTCAGTTTAGTCCAATCACAGTGTGTCTTCAGCTCAGCACACTTTATAACTTTAATTAAACAAAATTAAAATTAATTATTAATGGAAACAATTAGATGAATTAGCCAAGGTGACCTGGTATGTTTTTCTGTTGTTCCTTGTAAGAGACTACTGGTATACCCAGCAGGAAAGAGTTGAGCTTGAACAGTGCTGAATAACAACAAGGCTGAGCAACCACGTTCTGCCCCAAGGAGCTCTTCTTCCATAAACACATCAGTAAAAGGCAGATCATAACTCAGATTGTAGCTGACAGAACTTTTACGTCCACAATAAGAGACTATCAATGGCAAATTCTCATCAAGGGAAGACTTGAAATGTGGTTCTCTAAAGAGTCCAAATAAGAGATATATTCAGTCATTGACTCAGGTTTTATGAATATTTAGAGGCACAAAATGAAGTTCTTCCCTCAAAGTAGCTCTTTCTGAACTCTGGTACTAACATAGTTCTCTAAAAAAACAAAACAAAAACTCTCAGTCTCTGCTGTTAATTAAACCTATTTTGGTCACTAAATAATCATAGGGATTTTTACGTCATGTCTCATTTAGTTTTTCATCTTCAAATCTCAGGAATTTCTTTGATATCTTTGACAAATATTCCTTGCATTGTTTTTATAGTCCAGGTGTTACATGACTAGTATACAAGGGCAAGGAAAACAGGTGTGAAGGAAGATTTTTGGAGAGAATTTCATAATGCCGCCCATGAGGAAATAGGAAACTAGGAGTCTGGGCTTTCTGAGCTGTATCACTCAATGGGCGTAGGCTGAACTCACTGGAAGGCAGATCAAGTTGAAGATCAGGCTGAATGAAGGGTTTATTAGGTTTTAATCAGGCTCAATTGAGATATTGGAGAAACGTGTAAAGGTAGGATAAGAGAGCAGTACCCTGTATGGGTCAGGACACTATGGCTAAGTCTGAAAAGATTTTTTCTTTTTGGTGTCATGATAATAATGTTAAAGACAACCATCTACTAAGATTTTTGACTGGGAACTCATGTCCACTGAACATTTACCTGTAGGAATCCCTGATGTTGGCTGAATACACACAAACGCACACAGAATTCACTTTTGCTTTTAGCGATTGGCCACAACCAACTTGGCACCCTTTTAACAGAAAATCTAATTTGAGGTGTTTTAGAAGATAGAGGCACATGAAATTCAGACCATAAACACACAGAAAGGTTATTTTATCATTACGAACCTCTGGGGAGATAATCCTCTTTAATTCAGTTATGGAATAAAACTGTGAGGGTTACCTTGATGCACATTCCTGCAGAATGGGTCTGTTTCTATTGTTCCATGGACTCTAGGTGATACCTCCTTTCCCCTGCTGTCCTCACAAGTTCAAAATAGAAACTCGGGGTACCAAGGTCCACTAAAAGCCCATGTGTGAGCAAATTTACATTGCCAGAATCTAGTTTCCTTTTCTTTTTTTGCTTAGTAATGCATTTAAAATTTTGTTTTGTTCAAAAAATTTGTTGTTGCTGCAGGTGGCATAGTTGTTCAGGGTATTCATTCTGCCACAAACTCAGGAAAGTTGTGGTATTTTGTTATTGATTATTTCCCAAATATTTGCTATATAATTTATATTATACCTTATATTTTCTAATCCTTAAAGGGCCAGATGCAGTAACTATTTATTCTTATCAGAGTCTCTAGAAGAGGGAATTGAGATTAGAAGTGATAAATAAATTTCTCAAGGCAAGAGAACTGTCAGTGTTTGGGGATTTGAACACATAGCTGCTTGGCTCCCATGTTCTTGACCACAAGGATAGTAAATGTTGCGACATTAGAAAAACATTTAGATCATTTTACAACCTGCTCTTTTGTCTATTGTTTTTTCTCAAACATGTCTTGTTTTCTTTAACTTTCCAAGTCTTTTGCTTTGTTAGTCTTTTCCATCTCAGCAAACCATATCACCATTCATCCAATTGCTTTGGCTAACAGATAAATCATTTCTGATTTTTTTCCCTCAGCATCCACAGATATATATTCGTCTTATACAGAACACAATCACAGATTGCCTGGACTCCTGTGAGTACACCATTATTTGTATCCCTTCTTTCACTATTGAATATTTATAGTCCTTTTTCACCTAGCAATCCAACTGATCTTCTTAAAGAGTAGATCACATTGAATTTCTTCATTGAGTAATGTGATGCCTTTCCATATTTAAATAACATTTCCCCTCCTGGTCATAGCTTTTTAATTTTGTCTGGCCTTACCTATTTCTCCAATCTCATCTTGTTTAAGTCTCTCTTCCTTACCACATTCCAGCGTTTTTTGCCTTCTTCCTGTTCCTTACACATAACAAGCCTCCTCATGTTTTAGAATGCCTGTACTTGTTCCTTCAAGTGACATCTTTTTGTTTAAAACTTTATGTGTCTGACTCTTATTTGTCCTTCAGAAATCTGCTGAAATTCATCCTCTATGTAAGTAACCTCTTTCCCTGTATCTATTAGATCCTTGTGCTTGTCATTTCACTGCATTTCTCTAAAGTGAACCTATTCATTCACATATATTTTATTTTCTGTTATCCTTATGAAAATGCAACTGCATAAAAGCTGGGGCCTTATTCATCTTATTCAAAACCATATCAATAATAACCCAGAGAAATAGGTCATTTAATATATTCATTGTTGAAAAAAAATAATTGTGGAATAGAAACATACCTGCCTGACATCATCTATGAACACCACTCACCAGTTTGGGGGACTCTCAGCATGGGGATAGGACACAGTACATCATTACCAGCATGTGAACCTTGGCCAGCAGGCAGGTTTGAATTTAGATAAATAAAGCAGCAAGGAGGAGAGTAAAGGGCAGTGCTGCTGGCACTAGCGAGTTTAAGAACATTCTTCTATCAAGATGACCTATGAATCAAATTGGAAAGCCAAGAAAAGGAAGCTACCATGTCCCCAACTGCCTCTCACTAAGCTTGAGGCTAACGATTAAATGCTGGAATAATTACCATACCCACACCACTGGCCCAACTGTCTCTTTACATCCATGAAATTAGAGACTTAATGGTCAGACATTGCTTTGGATAAACTCCAACTTCCCAGCCTTGCTAACCAGAAGAAACAGCCAAAGCAGCAGGACCATGGCCTCTCCTCACTTCCACCTTCCAAATCTTCCAAATCTTCCAAGTGTACCTCATTGGAAACCAAAAAACAAACAAAAAAAACCTTAGTTTCTAGAAAATCTGAGATATATTGTTCTTACATTTTTTAGAATCTCTAATATCGAAAACCACATCAGAAGTTGGAATGAATAAATGCTGCATCCCAACTAACCATAAAACAGCACCCATCAGGCCCTGGCTGGTTGGCTCAGTGGTAGAGCGTCAGCCTGGTATGCAGGAGTCCCGGGTTCGATTCCTGGCCAGGGCACACAGGAGAAGCGCCCATCTGCTTCTCCACCCCTCCCCCTCTCCTTCCTCTCTGTCTCTCTCTTCCCCTCCCGCAGCTGAGGCTCCATTGGAGCAAAGATGGCCTGGGCACTGAGGATGGCTCTGTGGCCTCTGCCTCAGGCACTAGAATTGCTCTGGTTGCAACAGAGCAATGCTCCAGATGGGCAGAGCATCCCCCCCTGGTGGGCGTGCCAGGTGGATCCGGTTGGGCACATGCAGGAATCTGTCTGACTGCCTCCCTGTTTCTGACTTCAGAAAAATACAAAAAAAAAAAAATACCCCAAAAAACAGCACCCATCCACGTCACCCAATGAGTTCTCAAAGCCCGGTGTGCCAGGTATAACTTCTCTAAGACACTGACCCAAGCTGAATTTCCAATGTCTGCCATTCTCCACATGGGTACATACCAGTCATTGTACTCTGCTTTGAAGTTCTGTTAAGAAGAAACATATGATATATTCACTCAGGAAGTTGAAACTGACAGATTTGTGCTTCTTATTGATTGGAAATCAACTTAAATTCTTTAAAGAAGGGGAGGGATTATTTTGGGCAAAACAACCCTAATTTTATGATCTTATTTATTCCTCATGATAGAAAAAAACTACTTTTTGGAGAATGAGTCTGGGACACATGTAGTGCTGATCCTCAGGTAACATTTCATACATAACCCAATTATTTTCATTTTGAGTGAGAATAGCCACTCTTCCCACACTCACTAGACTTTGCCTAGGCCATCAATGGCCCCTCCCAAGGAAGTACTAAGACAGGGGTCGGGAACCTATGTCTTGCGAGCAAGATGTGGCTCTTTTGATGGGTGCATCTGGCTTGGAGACAAATCTTTAATAAAAAAAATAACATTAAAAATATATAACTGGCCCTGGCCGGTTGGCTCAGTGGTCGAGCGTCGGCCTAGCGTGCGGAGGACCCGGGTTCGATTCCCGGCCAGGGCACACAGGAGAAGCGCCTATTTGCTTCTCCACCCCTCCGCCGCGCCTTCCTCTCTGTCTCTCTCTTCCCCTCCCGCAGCCGAGGTTCCATTGGAGCAAAGATGGCCCGGGCGCTGGGGATGGCTCTGTGGCCTCTGCCTCAGGCGCTAGAGTGGCTGTGGTTGCAACATGGTGACCCCCAGGATGGGCAGAGCATCGCCCCCTGGTGGGCAGAGTGTCGCCCCTGGTGGGCGTGCCGGGTGGATCCCGGTTGGGCGCATGCGGGAGTCTGTCTGACTGTCTCTCCCTGTTTCCAGCTTCAGAAAAAAAAAAAAAAAAAAAAAAAAAAAAAAAAAAATATATATATATATATATATATATATATATATATATATATATATATATATATATATATATATAAAACATTCTCATGTATTACAATCCATTCATTTCCTAATGCTCATGTTCATGGTTGCAGGTGGCTGGAGCCAATCACAGCTGTCCTCTGGAACAACACCAAATTTTTATTGAATAATGCGTAACATACACAGGTTGTTGTATGGCTCTCACAGAATTACTTTTTAAAATATGTGGCATTTATGGCTCTCTCAGCCAAAAAGTTTCCCGACCCCTGCGCTAAGACCGCAGGCCATCTCATGAGGAAATGAAGTGCATGTGCAGGGAACAGGGACCATATCATCTACCTTTAATTGAAGGGAAAAGCTCAGTGCTATTTTTTCCTAAATAAAATGAAGAAGTGTTTAGAGATGTTACTTCTATGTGTTTGAAGTTTATTAGGTATAAACATTCACAATAATTGCCTTCTTTATAGCCAAGAGAAATTAGGTTATGCTTCGGAGGAAACCTTAAAATTTCCCCTCAATCTGTATTTCTTCCAAGCCAAAAAAAAAAAAAAAATAGAAATTTTGCTTCTGAGAATTTGACCTCAAGCAGTAACTTTACTTTTTACTTCATAATCTTCTGTTTCCATTCTTTTCTCTTTTCTCCCTGTTGTTGATTTATCAACAAGGTATATAAACTACATGCTGAACCCATTAGTAGATACTGAGTCAAATCCTATATCACTTTTCCAAACTTCAGGGATAAGAAGTGAAGACTGTGATCTGACCATAAGCAAGGACAAAAGCAAGAAAGCACACCATGGCCTGACTTGTGGTGGTGCTGTGGATAAAAGCGTAGACCTCGAATGCTGAGGTCGCTGGTTTGAAACCCTGGGCTTGCCTGTTCAAGGCACATATGGGAGCTGATGCTTCCAGCTCCTCCCCCTTCTCTCTCTCTCTGTCTCTATCTCTCCTGTCTCTAAAATGAGTAAATCAAATCTTTAAAAAAAGACCACGTTTTATGCCTATAGACATTCACATGCAAATATTACCAGCATTGGAATAATCTAGAAATTTCTCCACTAAAATATATTCACATAACTGGGTCATATATACCAATGGACACAGAAGCCATAAAAGAGATCCATTTTCACTTTATTCTCTGCCTCCTACCCTTTTTCTTACCACAAACAATACCTGAGTGAAGACAGGTAGCCTGAATGATGGTGTAAAAGTGACATGCATTCAGTAGAAAACCTACTCTAAATTTTGATCTTTTCCCAGGCTAGCAATATATTGTATGATACTCTCATGATCCTGGGCAGTTGTAGTGAGCCACAGTGCCCAGTTGGCCACATGATCATGAGGGCAAATAGGAAGTATCTATAGTATACTCATTGTGTTAAGTGATTTTGCCTAATTGTAGGCTAATGTAAGTGTTCTGAGCTTGGTCAAAGTAGTTCAGGCTAAGCTAAGATGTTTGGTATGCTAGGTGTCTTAAAGGCATTTTCAACTTTCAATATTTTCAACTTACATTATCTTAATAGACATTTGCATATCAATGAATATTATATGTGCACATGTATTTTTTCTTGTAAGGTTGGTATGTGTATATGTGTGTGTGTATATAGGACCCCTCACAATTTAAAGAATACATTTGATTTGTTGGTCCTCACAACTAGAAAATCAATCCTGTGCTAGAGGACTCAAGATGTCAGACAGCCCTTCACTGAATGAGTCTGCTGATGAGTAAGCTAAACACACAAGTGTTTACATACAACATAAGACCAGAGTCACTGGGGCAGAAGACAAGTGAGTGTGCAACTTGTGAAGGGTGAAGCTTTCCTGAGGAACATGAGGTTGGGTGACCCTTATAGGACTGGTCTGATTTAGGTGGGCAATTCAATAATTTGAATATTGAAATGGAAAGGAACATTTGTAAAAGAACTTTGTAAAGAACAGTCTTATTCTCTCTTGTGTCATTCCAACACAAATGATGAATCTCTAAAATCATAGGACCTGTATTCATTATTTACAGATAACTCATCGCTGGGTCCCTTTGCTGGCTGGGTGGTACTTCATGCACTACCACGTTAGCCCCACTTGACTTGCGCACAGAAGTGTTTTCAGAGAGGCTGTGGCCATAAAGCTACTTATCTGTCCACATCTCGATACCAAACCGTTCCCCTCCTCGGTCTCAGAATCTTAAGTAAACTGGGCAGCATCTGGCAACAGACACAGAACAGGTAGCAGTAGCAGGCAGGCCTAGCTGCTGGGTTGAATGTGCAAAGACGAGCACTATAAAAATCCTGAGAGCCGCACATAAGAATTAAAATTTTTAGCAGTCACATTTAAGAGAGTTAAAAGACAAAGGTAAAATTAAATTAAATATTATATATAATTTAACCCAATATAGCTAAAATAATATCATTTAAATATATGATCCATATAAAAATTAGTAAGGAAACGTTTACATTTTTCTTCATAAAAGTCTCAAAATACAAAGTGTATTTATAGTTACTGCTCATCCAGGTTGGACCAGCCACATTTCAAATGTTTAGTAGCCCAAAATCATAGCAGTATTTGTCAGGACTATGCAATATAGGATATCTTTTTAAAGGGAAAGAAATTATCTATCTATCTCTCTACCTATCAACATCATGGACTCTCACAACCATAAAACTAGTTATAAACTTCTTAGAGTTTTAGCTTATGCACAATTATAAAATTAAGAAAATATTTAAATAAGTAAAAAGCAAATAAAATGTAAATTAACATTATTTCAACAAACAGATGATATTTTACTGAACCTAAATCCTCTCTCTGTAAAATAAAATGGCAACTGTAGGCTTGGCCCTGCAGCTCTTCCTTCCCACAGGGACACACAAAGATTTTATTTGTTGTTGTTTTTTTCTCAAAGTGATTTTCCCATTTATTGTCGAGGGGGGAGGTGGTTGAGGGCAAAGGGAAGATAAATGGGGATGAAAAGAGATGACTTTGGGTGATGAGAGCATGATGCAGTGTGAGATCTGTTGTGTGTTGTACACTTGAAAGCTGTGTTATTTTGTTAACCAATGTTGTCCCGATAAACTCAATAAAAAAGTCTCTATTCTCTTCTCATTAACAAAACAATCAAAGAATCAACACTTAGCACCAATATTTTTCAATTGCAGAATGAATGTGCTCAAAAAATATCTAAATGCAAAGATGGGCATTGAAATCACTCATGTGCCTTTACTAATCATATATTCACATACTTCTCTACCTTCTATCCCTCCTCCACATAGTTCTTCCTCCTTACTTGCATTCTTTCAAATAAGCATACCTAATTTTTTCACTGAACATAATAAGAAAATTTCATACTTTACTCCGTTATTTCCCTGGCATTACTTTTAATAGTTGTATAATACTCCACCAAAAATGTGTCCCTGATATCAGATCACTGCTGGCTCCATTGGGTCTGGCTCATCCTTGACTTCTCGCTTGTATTATTAGATACTAATGAAAGCACTGCTATTGCCCATCATCTCATCATTCTTGGAACTCTTTTTCTCTCTCACTTTACTGAGCACCTTAGTTTACTGAGTCTCATCTACTTCCAGATTGCCAAATGTCTCTCTCTTTCCCTGAGTCTGTAAATGGAGGCACTCACAGCAGCTCACCTCTTTTCTCCTTCTAGTCTTTTCCCTGAACTCACCTTCATCCAGGATTTTGCCTAACTCCCTTATGCAGATAAAGTCATTCTCTCTCTTTCGGGTTCTAGTTTGGCCTTCTTTATTCCTTAGAAAATAATGTCTACTAAACCATCTCTGCAGCCAGACAAATTCTAAACTGTATTCATCTTCTCTGTTCCAGTCCCTCCCCAACTTGAGATCACCTGCACGTTTCTGTCAATGCTAGCCCCATTCTATTATTAACGTAGGCTTAGGATGTTGGATTCGTATCTCTTCTTTTTCCTCTGTCTACTCTAACAAAGCACTTGCCAAGACTCCTTGTGAGTGACATTTCCTAAGTGTGATATTTTTACTGTCACCTTTTCATTGTTTCTCATCTAAGGTATAGTAAAGGTGCCTTAGTATATCACACACACACACGCACGCACGCATGCATACAGGCCCTTATTCTGTTCCTGAAATCAGTGCTACAAGATTAATTTCCTTAAAGCAGTCACCTGATCCTGGAAGTCTGCTCTTAGGAACATTAGTGCTCACATTTCTTGACCCAATCATATGCTTTTAGCTTACCATTGGAGACATTCTTTTCTGATCTCAGAATATAGTTCTACCCCCAACAAGTGAGTGAGGACTGCTTTAGATTTAATAGATATGAAGAAGTCTTATTGGGGAGACATGAATATGAACATTCATAGAGTAAATATTCAACCAATAAACAAACTGTAAGTTATTTTTCCCCGCCGAGAAGGAAGGAAGGGGCCCGGAGCTTCAAAGTGTGGAATAACAAAAGGCTTTATTGAGTACAGCGCATCCCACCCAGCAAGGTTCCCTGGCCCTGAAGAAAGAAAGATGGAGGAGAGATGGAGGCCAGGGAAGTCGCAAGAATTAAACCGCATGGGAGATATTTAAAGGGTTCCTCTAGGGAAGTTGAGCTAATATGACATGGTGAAATCTCACTGGCTGGCAGACATTGCTTTTTTCCAAAGGGTTCCTGCGAAGCTTCTTTTGGTGCGTTTGGTTGTGGGCGGTCCTAGCCAAAGTTTGCGGGTCTGAGTTCCCCACGTGACCATCCCCCATTATCCACCAACCTTACATTCTGACCTTTTGTGTTAAATAGAAAAAGGGGCGCCGTTTATTCATCTGGCTACTTCCTGCTGATTAGGGGCATTGTGGGGAGGGGGAGATGGGAAGGTGGTGGTTTTGAGGGGTGTTAGGAGGAACATCTGTGTGGCTGTGAGTTGAGAAACTTCACGGATGCGGTCCTGCAAGGATTTTTTTAAAAAGAGGAGTAATAGGGGGATTTGTAGGGTCTAGCCTTTTGGTGAGCTGGAGATGGATGGAGTCCAGTGGTTCCAACTGCCAGTGGTCCTGTAAGGAGGCAAGCTTGAGGCAAAACTGCATGTCAGGAGTGGCATAAAAAGGAGAAAGGAAGGGGTCCCATCCATCCCATAACCGAGACCTGTGAGGGAATTAGAGGTCCAGAGTGTGATGGCAAAACAGAGAAGGTAGCCCCATGTCCACAAGAAATGAGATGGACTTACCCACTAGTTGCAGCATACCCTGAGTTCTCCGAGTCCAGGCCATGTCCTAGGAGTTTGAGCAATGCACCCACCTGGCTGGATTAGCCTTCCATTCAGGCGGCTTATCCTCCATGTAGAGGCGCTGAGGAAAAACCTGTTGCCCAAAGGGGCAATCGCTCTGCCAGTGACTAGGATGCTTGCAGTCAGGGCAGGGCTTAGTGGGCAGCCTCAGCAGGGACCCTGCCGGGACCAATAATCCTGCTTGCCACACTTAAAGCAAGCTGCTGGTGAGGTTTCTCTTTGGGGCTTGGATTTGGGTCAGCCACTTCCTGTGCCTTGCTGCTGGTGGCTCTGCTGGTCTCAGGGTTGCCACAAGAGCTGGGGTTTGGAGCATTACCTTCTGCTGCATGCGGGCCTGGCGAACAGCCTTGGCCTGTTTCTACTAATTGGGACCATTAAAAACTTTAAATGCCATGTTCACAGGTTCCGGATAGGGGTTTGGGGGTTGAGAATAAAAGGAGGAGGGCTCATGCAGAGCCTGGCACCCAGATCCTGCAGAAAACACTGGAGCCAAAGGCAGGACAGGGCCAGAACTTCCTGCAAGAAAATTGGGGTTGGACGTCCTGAAAACCAGTGTAAGAGCCAATGCCAGGCTGAGAATGGCCTGACAGAGGAGGGGTTTAAGAACACAATGGAGAAGGGAAGGGCCCCTGGCGAGCAGGGGAGGAGAAAGAGAGATGGTAGTAGTGAATAAGAAACAGATTTTTGCAAAGTGAGGAGAGGGGGCTCTCAGAGGGAAGAGACTCGAACGCAAAAGAGGTCCGCAGAGGGACCAGAGAAAAGTCTCGAGAGAGGGGTGCCCCCGGGGGTCAGACAGGAGGGAGAGAGGGTTGGGAGTCTGTGGAGAAGGAAAGATCAGGAGTGGAGGTTTTAGGTGAGGTTTCTCTGGCCAGAAAAAGGCCTGCGCGATGGAACAGGCAGCACAGAGATTAAGGATGGGCACGCGAATAATTAGAAGCCATGAATGTAAAAGATCTCCAATCAGTTCCCAGCTTTTTTGGTGATAGTTAAATTGGTGAGGGTGTTAAAACCGAAAGTCCCTTCAGGAGGCTACTTCAGTGGGTTCTATGGCCTGGCCACAGTGGAGAAAAAGAACAGTTTCTTCTTCTTTAAGGAGGGAGATTCCTGTGCCCCCACAGACACCCTCAGTCCTCGGAGTGGTCAGATTTGAGTATTAGTGTCCTAAAACTCAAGGTCCAGCCATGGACAGAAAAGGTAAAGTGGATGTGCTCTGGATGTCTCCACAAGCACATGCACTCGGAACAGAAAAGAGTTCCCTGACATAGCTGCGGTTTTGGACCGGGAGTCTCAGCACAAAGAACTCAAGGGTGGCTGGAGGCAGGGGACTTATCGCACCATGCGCTGAAGTGGGTAGAAGGTCGGAGATTCTGGTTCTTTCTCGGAGGGGATGGAAAGAGGAGCAGTCCTTGTGGACTTCAACTCCTCCCAGGTTTTCGGCACCAAAATGTAAGGTATTTTTCCCTGCCGAGAAGGAAGGAAGGGGCCCAGAGCCATGAAGTGTGGAATAACAAAAGGCTTTATTGAGTACAGCGCATCCCGCCCGATGAGGTTCCCTGGCCCCAAAGAAAGAAAGATGGAGGAGAGATGGAGGCCAGGGAAGTTGCAAGAATTAAACCGTGTGGGAGATATTTAAAGGGTCCCTCTAGGGAAGTCAAGCTAATATGACGTGGTGAAATCTCACTGGCTGGTAGACGGTCGCTTTTTTCCAAAGGGTTCCTGCGAAGCTCCTTTTGGTGCGCTTGGTTGTGGGCGGTACTAGCCAAAGTTTGCGGGTCTGGGTTCCCCACGTGACCATCCCCCATTATCCACCGACCTTACACAAACATTTTAATAATTACTTTTAGCAATTGACATTCTTTAGCACAAAGGATTTTATCAATCAATTAATGGACAAAAAGACTATGGTGCTAAGAATCAGTGGCAACTAAAAAGAGATATATATCAAGAGCATGAAAAAGCCTCCCAGTTTAGGCTGATCTGATATACAAAATACAGGAGTAAAGATAGGAGTCCATGGGCATCAGAATGAGAATCTAAGAGCACAAGGGACCATTCAATTTATATATTAGAGTTGCATTGTACAAAGGAGAAAATTTAAGAAATAATCTCCTTTTATAATTTGATTACACTGTGTCACCTTACTGGCATAACTCCAAGTTGTTCTGACTACAAAATTTATCTGTTTTGAGACATTAAGTTTCTTATGTAGGTTTTTAATCTTTAATTGACCAGACTGAATCCATAACCAAGTTTTAAGTACTTAAAGGACTTCTGGAAAGACATAAAACTTGGCAATGACCACAGATAAATTTTTGTAAAAGTAATTAACATCAGTTTAGTACTTTGCTGTTTCTAATTTGAAAGACATGACAATGTTTTGAAAAGGTCAAGTAATTATTATTATCATGTTTACCAATGATAACATTGAGGCCTAGATATCCTTATGGTGAAATGTCACAGTACTAATATGTCAGGGCCAGTAGTAAATCCAGTTCTTCAGATGCCTGGGCCTGGGTTCCTACTAGTACTCACTGCTCACTCATTTACTACTTTCCCAGTGATTAGACTTGCTTGCAAATAATTGAAATATGCAACATTACAATGACCAGAGACCTATATCTTCTACTGCAATATATTCTAAAATGAGCTGCTGATCAACATTTTTCTTTACAAACTTTCCATTCTCATAATCATTGGAAATACTTCTGTTCCTTAACTTGAGCTCACCTGGAAATAAGTAATCTTTTAAATAAAATGTTTGTTTAATATGAATTAACTATACTGTAATTTTTCAAGATTTAAGTTTCCTCCAACATTTTTTAATTTCCATTTAGAAGCAGTTTATATACAACTCAAAGCTTATATTATAAGGTCTTGTGTTTTAGGGCTCAAAGAGTTTGGTTACAGCTTCAGTTTGATCAATTATAAGTTATAAACCTACGCTTATGAGACTCAGTAGCTAACGGCAGATGATTTTGGAATAAATAAAACTTTGGGATTCTTATCTCAATCAAGAGACTCACAGATTTTGTTCCCCTTATTGTTGCAGATTTTCAGCTTTCTATTTTATAACATAAGGAGCAGCTGAAGTAAAACATGTTTTTATTTTCATTTTCAACTTGCATATATTAACAAATTAAAAGCAGATCAAGCTGCAAGAGTAGTTCAAGTTCTCTCTCCCTTCCCCCAACTGTGTTTTAGGAATTTACTGTAGGGCTACCAGATTTTGTTCCCTTGCAATCTAGGGACACATATTTGCATATCTTTTTGCATGTGTTTGAATTTCAATTTACATGAATTTGCATACTAAGTGTAAAAGCTTCAGCTACAAGTATATAAAGTAAAATAAAATTGATTAATTAGTGCAACCTACTATAGTTGTACCCAATCCCATTAATCTAGTTGTGCTGGAAGACTTGTAGTCAATAGTGGCCTGAAGGCTATAGAGCCAGCTTCCCAGCTGTTCCTTATACTGAGGCCAGCCCCATCAACAATGAATTGCAGGATATGGGAGAATCAGAGTTAAAACTGTTTCTGGAAGAAAGCATAAACACACACACACATACACACACACAGAAACAATTTACCTTTAGCTAAGGATCAAATTAGGGTATGGTACTAAGCTAGATATGAACAGAGGTTATGTCATCTTACACATTTGTTAATAGTGAACAGCATAAAGCTTCTTTTATGCCCACGGAAGTCACTGAATTCTGACCCAGTCCACTCACAGATTCACAGCAGCTCACCAGGGACACTTGGGGCGAGTACCCATCATGATCACAAAGCCTCTGACCCACCGATCCCAGCCTTGTTAGTTCAGCCTCACACTCTTTTCAACATGAAGTTGTCACTCCTTACTCCACTATACCTTTCTCTTACCTTTCTTTCCAAGTTCTTCTTTGCCTTATTCCTTTTCTTATGCTAGTCATTCTGCTGTTTCTCACTTACTCATCAAATTTAGAACTCCAAAGCTTAGCTTAAGTCTGTCCATGTTCTTAAAAATCAATAAGAACAACAATAAAAATAACTATGACAAAAATCATCCTTCCCTATTTTAGGTCATAGGTCTCCTTTCTCTGAACCTCGATGACATCTATTCTCAGTATGACTTACCTGAGGCTTTAGCTTGCTGTATGATAACATTTGTCTCCTATGCCCATGGCTTATCTTACAAAGTTGCAAGGTTTTGTGGAATAAATACTATGCCTTTAAAAACTTTCAAGACCCTGGGCCCTGGCTGGTTGGTTCAGTGGTAGAGTGTCAGCCTGGCGTCCAGGAGTCCTGGGTTCGATTCCTGGCCAGGGCACACAGGAGAAGTGCCCATCTGCTTCTCCACCCCTCCCCCTCTCCTTCCTCTCTGTCTCTCTCTTCTCCTCCCGCAGCCAGGGCTCCATTGGAGCAAAGTTGGCCCAGACGCTGAGGATGGCTCCATGGCCTCTGCCTCAGGCACTAGAATGGCCCTGGTTGCAACAAAGCAATGCCCCAGATGGGCAGAGCATCACCCCCTGGTGGGTGTGCTGGGTGGATCCCGGTTGGGCGCATGCGGGAGTCTGTCTGACTGCCTCCCCATTTCCAACTTCAGAAAAATACAAAAAAACCTTTCAGGACTCTGGCCAGTGGCTCAGTAGATAGCCTGGCATAAGGATGTCCTGGGCACACAGGAAAAGTGACCATTTGCCTCTCTCCCTATTCTCTCTTCTCTCACCCTTTCCTTCCCACAGCCAGTGGATTTATTGGTTTGAGCATGGCCCTGGGCACTGAGGGTAGCTCCCTTGGAGCACATCAGCATCAGGCACTAAAAATAGCTTAGTACTCGAGCATCAGCCCCAGATGGGGTTGCCAGTTGGATTCTGGTTGGGGCGTATGTGGGAGTCTGCCTCCCTATCTCTCCTCTCACCTAAAAAAATCTTCTACATGTCCATCATAATTCTGTGGGCATACCAAGGGATCACTGTATTTGTATTGACTGAATATTTGTTACTTAAATAAAGAGTACTACAAAATATAGGAGCCAAAATGAGACTGTGATAAGAACCTATAAATTCAGGTTCTTTAATGTGGGTGGATCCTATCTGAGGTTTGCACTTTTGGCTTGTGGGACCTTAACAATTTGTGGAAGAGGCTAAAATGTACTGAGCACTTACAATGTGCTGTCCACTGAAGTAAGTGGATTATATGCAGTGTTTTATTTAATCCCCACAACAACCTGGTGGCGAGTGACCATTTTAATCAACATTTTGCAGATTAGAAAACAGAGACATTAGGTGATTTGTCACAGTTTATTCCTCAGGGTAATTTATCACAGTTCACTCCTCTAAGTTGCAGTAAAGATGGGACTCACACCTAATGGTTCTGTCTGACTACATCCAGATGCTCTGTTTCAGACCACCAGACTAAACTGCTTTCCACTTAAGTGCTTCTTCTGCAGCTTCCTCATCTGAAAATGAATGTAACGACTTCTGCCTCATGCGGTATGTGACTTGAATGGAATTGTACAGAGGAAAGAAATTTGTGAACTATAAAGAGATATTAACTATATGTATAGTTACTACAGAAGAAGATATTTCTCTCCTGGTCTACTACTTCTCTCACTTTAGATACAATAATAGTTCTAGAAATCTTGTAAACTGTGACTTATATCTTTTTTACTTTGATACAAAAGAACCTTCCAAACTGGCCACTTGTCAAACTGATGACAATTCATTTTGATAGCTGGGGTCACTTCCCTAGGTTTCTCCTATTACATAGCTTGCTGCAAGGAGCTGGATCAACCATGAATGTCATCCCATTCCACACTGGTGAGCAGGGTGCTGTCTCTTTGGCCCTTGGCATTTAACCATGTTGAATTATGTAGGTACTTCCAAGCCCACTGTTTGCCTTGGACCTGGTTAGGATGAATGCAGTACCTTTTGGGGAATTAGATTTTTAAAATAGACCATGAAATTTTTAAAGCAAAGTTTATACAAAAAGCCCTGGTTATCTCAAGATTTGCTAGATTATGGGAAATGGCATTGATTCCTGGATGAACTAACAGACTGGCTCTCTGCAAAGCCTGTGGTTTTATTTGATATTAAACAAAACTGGCTGACCAGGCCAGGGAGGGTCCTGGAAAATCAAACAGCTGATATGTTGGTTTCTCTCTTTCTTTCTTTCTCTTTCTCTTTCTTCATAAAAGACACTTCAGGAACATTTGTGTCTTGGTTTTGTGTGAGTCGAGACCTCTCCTTAAATGAGCACGAACCTTCACTTTTAATTAATGAGAAAAAATTTCTGTTCTGCCCAACAGGCAACCATTAGCAAAGCGATAAATCAGAGATGGGTATTTTAGGTTGTTTTTACTATAGTGTAGTGTGTCATTTCCTGAGTGTGTCATGAAGACAAAATAGTGATGATGGAATTTCAGCTTCAGGCTTTTTTTATCCACCTTGGTCCTCTTCACAGTGTGACTGTGACTTCAGAAGAGAGCTGTGCAGTAGAGATAGATTTCATGCACAATCTAACAGGAATTTACAGGTTTTTATAAAACTTCTCAGGGTTGGCCACAGTTTCTTCCTTACCTTGAAGATGAAAGCATCAAAGATAATTTTGGTTTAAAAAAAAAAAAAAGAACACTTTTGAATCTCCACTTCAGTGGAGCTGTAACAATTTCCACCTGTTCCTTTTCATGGTTTGACAGGTAGATAAAAAGCTGAGGTTACCTCACTTTCCCAAGAATGGGATTCTCTTAAATAAGGTAGAATGCTTTGCATTATGAGAAATAATTAATTATATAGAAAGATGAGCATTTCAGAGAACCCTCTATTCACATCACCAAAGAAGATATATGAAAGGAAGTAAGCACATGAAAGGGTGCTTAACATTATTAGTCAGTAGGAAAATGCAAATGAAAACCACAATGAGATAGCACTTCACACTTAAAAAGAATAGCTAAATTCAAAAAGACAATAAAAAGCATTGGTGAGGATATGGAGAAACAGGAACCCTCAAACTTTATCATGCCATTATTCTCATAGAGATATAATGCATTATATTATGAATAAGTGGCCACTTCAAATCTCTCCTTGAACTGAAAAATATCTAATAATTAAATAGTTGGTAAGACCTCTCTCCTCCCTTCTGGTTCTAATAATCTTCCTACAAAACAAAGAGAACAGAGCTTCAAACATGAAAATGAAATGAAAATCAAAACATATTCTAATTTACTGACTTTGGGTAAGTTTGTGCTTGAATTTCCAGAACAGGAAACTAAATTAGGTATCAGGTTGTTACTAGACAAGGTTCAAAATAGACACCCATTAAAATCTGAAAAAATATAAAGTGATTTACATATATAAGTTAACATCACATGGGCAAAAAAAAGTCACATTGCATCTTTTTAATTTAATAACATAAATATAAAACACAGTACAAGATCTTTTCTGTAGCATAAATTGGTTTAATTTTCTTCTTTCTATATTGGAAGAAAAAATCCTGATTGCTTTAAAATTCTATAAGCTCTTGGTAGGATGTCATTAAAAGTTACCCTTAAGTGGTTATAGAAAATGATATAAAAACCACTCTAACCTAATCAAGCCTCTTCAACATTTAGAGTAGTTTTTCAAAAATGAAAACATTTTTGACATTTTTGATGAGTGTTTGGCCATTCAACATTTTTTAGTGTTGAGAAAGAAAATGATTAGTTTAAGACTCTGCAACCTATTGAAATGTTACTACCCCCATGAACTGGGAATAAAATATAGGTGGTACTTCTATTTTGGAAAAGCTAGTGTATGGAAATATGGATTTACAGAACAGAAACAATAAAATATATATTTTTGTCACAAGAAGATTTTCCATAAAACAAAGGATTTTCCTCAGGGTTTTTTTCTAAACATTAAGTTCCTTTAGTTTATTTAAATATGACTCAATTTGCAAACAAGTTTTTAGAAGCATATTCATAATAGAAAGCTGGGCATACCTGCATAATGGCACATACTTAGCCAGACATTAATTCTTAGCTCCTAACACACTGCTAGGGACATGAAGCAAACAATGTGTAAATTGATAAATGAATGAATAAATGAATCTTTATAACAAGAGTTCTCAAGTCAACAAGTATCCATTAAGTCTGCTAAATGCCCAGTAAAATCTTTGAACAACATGTGGAGGGGGCAGAGTAGACTAGGAAAGTTAAATGCTTATTATTTTCAAATAAATCATATCTTTTAATTGGTTCTCATCACTGAGTCAATAAATTAATGAATTTAGTTAACAGGCATATTTCCCTCATCATTAGTTCTTTTTGTTGTTGTTCTTATTTCTTTTTTTAATTGAAGAAAAATTGACATATAACATAATAGTAGTTTCAGGTATGTAACATAATGATTTGATATTTGTATATATCACAGAATGATCACAGTAAATCTAGTTACCATCCATAACCACACATAGTTATAAAATATTTTTTCTTGTAATGAGAACTTTTAAGATCTATTCTCTCTGCAACTTTCAAATACGCAATACGGTATTATTAATTATAGTCACTAAGTTGTACATTCTTGATTGTATACCATCATCAATTCTTAACTAAGAACAAATTGTGATGAGATATGTGAATAAAAATATCAGATTCCACAAGCAGCAAGCCAATTTGGGGGGTCTCTCTGCTGCTTTGTTTGGTGCTGAAGTGGGGCATCTTTGTTTATTCTCTTTGCCTAAGATTTACACTGTTTGGCTATTACTGCCACTGTAACAAAAGCCAATCTTTACAGCCCTTTTTCCCCTTTTACCAGCCCTTAGATAATCAAACAAAACATCCCAAACTTCCCCTTTTCCCTGTAATATTCAATTCAATTCTCCAGCCCACTGACCAGAAGCCACATATGTCTAAATTCTGGGTGAGGAAGCCCTCTGCTAACTCACACAACAGTGGGTCCATTTAGCACATGAAGAAGTTTCCCCAAGGGATGGCCTTAGCCATCACATTAACCAACTAATTTCTGTTGCCATTGCCCCAAATTTCCCCATTCCTTGGCATTCTCACTCTCTCCCTTGATTCTGGCTTGGTTACATGGAATTCTTCCATTTTTCTGTTTTATTTTTTAGTCAGCCCTCCTCTCCCTAATGACTGAAACTCTAGTCAACTGCTTCCTTGAAAATGGGTGTGTAATTCAATGAGGGTGATGTCAGAAGAAGAATTGAGGAGAAGATAGTGTATGTGGGGCAGTGAATGAGCTATGATGACATTCAGAAGGAACTGGGCCAGGGAGAGACACACCTGGGCCAGGGAGAGACATCTGTGGGCTAGGGAAGGACACACCTTGGCCAGTGCTCCACTTTCAGATCAGCCTGGAATGCACCTTGCTAAAGATGTTGGCTCTGTAGGGCAGGCTTCATACTCACTGAGAAGGGTATGTAGAAATAGACCAACTGCAGGGTCTGCAGTGCCTCAGAGGAAGCTAGGTATTCCAGGGTGATTGCCAGGTAGCATTTGTCTCCATCTGTTCCCTCGGTTGTGGGCCAGCTCTTACCAGACCTCCACAATGCCATTAGGAGGTGAAATAGTCCATTCCGTAGAAGTGGCCTTCAGAGTTCTACATTCTCCATAGAATTTGTTCCCTCTATTAAGCAGCAGCAGCAGCTTCCATCTCAGGACTGGCACTGCTAACATCCCCCACTTCCCAGGACAATGGCTCTGGTAACTATAACAGAGCCAGCAATATCCCTCTTATGGGGTTACCACTGCCAAGGAAGCCCACATAAGTTGAGGTGGTGATCACACCAGCCACACTGAAGCCTCTGCAGCAGCGTGGAAGTGGGGGCAATCGCATTGTCCTCATCAAAAGGGACATGCTTTGAGGATATCTACATGGGGCTGTCCATGCTGGCCACAGAGGCCAGCAGTTTAAGATTAAAATGTGTCTCTCTTTTTTTTTATTCAGAGGAGGGAGGAAGGGAGACAGACTCCTGCAGGTGCCCCCCTATCCACCCAGCAAGTCCACTAGGGGTCAATGCTCTTCCCATCTGGGGCATTGCTCCATTCCTCAGTAACTGAGCTCTTCTTAGCACCTGAGGTGGAGGCCATGGAGCCATCCTCAGCACCTGGGGCCAACTCACTCCAATTGAGCCATGGCTGCAGAAGAGGAAGAGAGAAAGAGAGAGAGAGAGAAACAAGAGGGGGAGAGGTGGAGAAGCAGATGGGTGTTTCTTCTGTGTGCCCTGACCTGGAATCAAACCTGGCACATCCACATGCCTGGTCAATGCTCTACCACTGAGCTAATCGGCCAGGGCCAGGATGTCTCTTGACTAGAGAGGTTGATGTGACTCTCTGTGAGCCTGCAGAAGATCAGAGTGCCTCCCTCTATTGAAAAGATAGAAGCTTCCTTCCTCAACTTGAGTCCAAAGATGGTCTGGAGACAGAATTCCTTCTTCCTTGGGGGATCTCAGTCTTTTCTTTAAAGCCTTCAGCTCTTTAGATGAGACCCACCCATGTTATGCTTTACTCAAAGTCTACCGATTTTAATGTTAATTACCTCTAAAAATATACCTCATAGATCAATCTAAACTGATTGACCATACGCAACATGGCCCTTAACCTAGCTGACACAAAGTTAACCATCACAGATCAGATAAAGATCAGGGAAGAGGTAAGGGACCCTGTTTAATTGGAGAAACAGTACCTACACAGACCACACCTGTTTTCTCAATCCACCTACTGAGTCAGCTTTGTGGTCATGTATCTGTTTCTTCTTTTTTCTATTTCTCATTGGCTGCTAATACTACAATTGCTGAGTTTGGTTTTGGACATGAATGTGCTCTCTGGGTGGTGTGCAGAGCACAATTAAAACAAAGAACCCCTTAGCTAAAGTATTTGTCAAGAGGGTCTCAGGTCTCCACATCTCTTCTTCTTCAGTCCCTTCCACTAATGTTGGCTATTCCCCAATTACAAAGTCCTGCTCACTTAGCCTCTGTTGACTCCTTAGTCATAGCCAAATTTCAAAGCCCAGCAAGTCCACTTTTTTTAATTAGCCCTCTTGACCTTATCCTTTTCCTTTCTTATATTGCTCATGCTAGTTTGAATTTCTGCCCAAACGCAGTATTTACCCACAACATAATCAGGTGTTCTACCAACATCATTTCTATAATCTCTTACAGATCTAAAATTCTCTGGTTGGCGCAAGGAATTCTTGAGAGTTGACTGCTTCCAAGTTCAAAAAAATAAAGGTGGGGAGAGAATTAGAATTCATTTCAAGCCTTCTAAAGTAAAGACTGATTAAAAGGGAAAATATTCACATGGATTTAGAAGTTCTCTTGTGTCTCTTCAAAACAAACAAACATAACAAAATCAACTATGCCAAAAATTCCTATCACCATATGGTCCAAACTCCTATGCCATGGTGTTCAACAAAAGGCCTGTGTGCACAGAAGGTGTTTTAGTGCCTGTTTAATGAATAAATAAAAGAAAGAAATGCTTCTTTGAAATCATTTCTTTTTTGGCCAATCTCTCAATATAGAACATTTTTAATGTCAGGGATTTTTTTTCCTTCTTTAAAAAAAGTGAGCTGTAGGACTTACGAATAAAACACAGCAGATCCAAATCATTATTGACTGTTCAAAATAAGCTGCACTTTTGTCAGGATATAAGAGAAACAACTCTTTGGGGAGGCTTTATTTGATCTGAAAAAGTTGTATTATTATTATGATTGTAAGAAAAATTGGAATGCAATTTAATTGAGGACATAACCAACCAGATGTGAAGGAATAGAATAAGAAACCAATATGAAAAGCTGTATTTATTGAGAAAACACCCTGCAAGCATAAAATATGATCCAATTTTGAATTTATAAAAACTGGAAATGGGAAAATCAGAGAAGACTTTAAATCTATAACAAAGAATTTATAATGCTCTGTCAGTAATACCAATAACGTAGAACAGTTTTCTAATTTCAATACACCTTTGACTAGTCTGCTTTCAGTATTTTGTGAAAACTCTGTATACACAGGCACACATATAGGCTATTATCTGGTTATTTCAAGCTGCATAGCTACATAAATGAATTAAAGTAAAGCAAAAGCCTACTGTCCTTCAAGTAGAGGTTTGGCTGAAAATATCAGAAAATTACTTTAATTTTCTGCTGAACTTATTGTACAGAAAGAGATGTGGTTTAGTCTGTGAAGCTAGAATACCTCGATTCCTCTTTCTAGCCATTCCCTGTAAGCAGAAACCCTTTACAAGAACTGTCATGAGAGGATAATACAAAGAACCCACAGTTTAGACCAGGGGTCTCAAACTCAACTCAGCATGTGGGCCGCAGAGCAAGATCACAGCCGTTTGGCGGGCCGCACTAGGTCTACAAAAGGCAACTGTTACGCAACACTTTTCTCACTGCAGTTGAAAACAAAAAAAAATCAGTACAACAAGCACAATCGTACATGCAGTTTACTCAGTGTCACAAAATGACCAGAAACTGTAGTTCGCATCACAACTGCTGTTAACTAAGCTAATATCTAGCTAGCATGCTAGAGAAATGAAAAATACAAGTAGGCCCCTAGGCTTACTTAATTTTATCCAAAATATTTTGAACTTCATGGATTAGTCTGCGGGCCGCACAAAATTGTTCGGCGGGCCGCATGCGGCCTGCGGGCTGCGAGTTTGAGACCCCTGGTTTAGACACTGGTCTTCTTCAATTTGGGGAAAATGGTTAAATCAAGGCAAAGACACTCTAGCATTCATGGACACTTAATGTTTGCTGGGGAAAATATTAAGCACCTCCATACATACCATTTCATTTAAAACTCAAAAACACCCTGCAAGGCATATAGACAATATCCTCATTTTTTTCAAATAAGGGAATTGAAGCTTGGAAAATACACACTAATTGAGTTCACACAACTCCTTAGTGGAAAATCCAACTTTAAACCCAAGTCCTTCTGACTTCAAGGTGCTTGTTCTTCCATGGCATGGTAAGGATCTTGT
This sequence comes from Saccopteryx leptura, assembly GCF_036850995.1. NCBI lineage: Eukaryota > Metazoa > Chordata > Mammalia > Chiroptera > Emballonuridae > Saccopteryx > Saccopteryx leptura. Next base: position 29,697,224 of record NC_089513.1, read on the forward strand.
ATTTGTCAGCTAAGAAATGAGAACAATAGTCTACTGTTAATTTTGAGCATTAGTATATTCATCTACATTTATATAATATATATTGCTCAACCTACTTTCCCAAGTAGAAGATTTACTTTCATGTTTTTATATTTTTAGTCTAAGAAGTATCAAGATGAAATATGAACTTTGCAGTAACCCCAAACATGGCTCTGTGGCTCTACCAGTAGGGGGTGGACTAGCTGCCAGGGCTCAGCAGATGCCTTGTGTGTCTCCAGCATTGGCCCTCAAAGCAATAGATGTTGGTGGAAGAAATCAGGAAGGCCCTCTTTACATGACCACAAAGAGATGCAAATACAACAAAGCAACACATCTCCCCTTTTATCATATACTGTATTCTATAATTCCCTATTCACCCCCTTTTTAAAAAGTTCTTTCATTTTCCTTCACCTCAGAAAAATTCTACCCAATTAAAACCATTAAATATTCAACTATCTTATCTAGGATGCCTGAGGCTAACATGCCTTTAAACACCTACACAATCTTTATATTGGGTATAATGTTCTAGAATGTTCTCACTATTTTGAGAGCTACTGTCCTATGTTTTCCATGACATCAAACTTATTTAAGCAAGTACTTTATGTTGGAGATTAATGCAAACACTGTTATGTCATTAAAATTTGTAAAGACTTGGGCATTACCCCTCTTTGTAAGAAAATAAGAATTGCATATGAAATGATTCTTTTAGAACTACTCTCTCAGAAAGACCAGGTATGTCTTCTGATCATAGCTGAAATTCCATTGTGCTTGCTGTATTTCTAGAGATTTATACATGTTTCTGAATTCAAAGAAATAGAAAGAGGTCAAAACCTATCATGGGGCATTATATAACACAGACAACAATTATTTTGTAAATTGATAACTCAGAAATTTGAGGCAGAAGTAAATTGAAAGAGAAAAGCATCATATTTTACACTCATTTATGGCCCAGGTGCCCCAGGTGACCAGGCCTCCTAGGTATGCCCTCAAAAAAAAAAAAAAAAAGACATAGTTTGTATTTAATTCCAAGTCTTGGTTTTGGACTCAGAGAAACCCATATATCCTTCACAGTTTAGTGTTAGTTTTTGGTACAATGCCTAGCCCATTCTCACTTTGTAAAGACAACCACAAAACAAAGACTAGTTAACTCGACAATAAGGAATAAAGGATAGAATGAGAAACAGAAAATTTGAAGGGCAGGTGCTTCATGGGAGAGTGAAAAAGACAAAGACATTAGAGTGTTTGTGTGGGTCAGCTCCTTCCTCGGAAAGAATCCATAAGAGAAAACACTGATATCTTTAAAAAGTAGCTGATCTCTCTGGAAACATATCTATTAGCCTGGGTAGCCCCCCAAAAGTCTGATTTGCACTCTCTTTTCCCTCTTCTGTTCTGTGCAGTGGTCATTAATATTATTTCTTTTTATTATTTTCATTTCTCAGCTGATATCCCCCATCTCTTTATTCCTCATTTTCTACTGCCTTTAAGTTGGTAAAGAAAAAAATTTTTTCTTTAAGATTTTAATTTATTTTATAAGGCCTGCTTTAAAATCTTTGCTAATTGTAACATCAGTCGTCTTGTAGTTGATTTCTAATCACTGTTTTTTCTCTTTACTATTTCTAATAATTATTTTTTGTTTTATAGTAGATACTATGATTGATAAATTGGGAAGATTTATTTATTTTCTATTATTTCTTTCTAAAGCGAAGTTATTTTTGTTCTCATAACAGATATTTTATTTTCTTTTTGACTAAAACTTCAAAATCTGACTCATAGTAGGTATCAAATGAATTCTGCACTGTTTTTATTTTCTTTCTTTTTTCTTCAACCTTTCTGATGTTTATTTCTGCCAGGCCGCCTGAAATATACACTAGTCATGCATAGCATAAGAGTCAGTTAAGATATTGGGTAAAGTTCTATGCAATTTTTTTGCCTGTATTCTCTATGGCTTCTTTTTTAGGGGGCAGGAAATTTCTTTTTTACTCTGGAAATGTACAAGTCTATTCTATGCCAACAATTCGTAGTTAATTGTAATTGTTTTTTGTCACTTACCCCTGTCCCAAAGAGCTCTAAGATTTCATTTTTAAACTGCAATATCCTGAATAAAAATGCCTATTTAATGTAAAAGTGACAGTGATATTAAACTAAAATTCTTAAGGCTTTCATGTTTCACTAATCCCTGCTCATCAATATTCAAATTAATAAGACATATTATTTAAACCAACTGTGTCCAATACCTAGAAGCAGAAATTTGGTGCTACTCCTCTATGGTTTATCTTTATTTCATCATCCCTCACAATGTCTATCAATAGTTTTCTAATAATTTTCTCTTTTCTCCCTAGCTATACTACTTTCCTCCATTCTTTCCTGCTTCACTTTTTTTTCTATAACTATTTCTAATTTCTTTCTCTCCCTTTTTTTCTTCTTTCTTCATTTAAAAAATATATTTCCTATGTTTTGATGAGATTATACCTTCCCTTCACTTTACTGGAAAGAATTTCATCACTGGCTTCCTTTATTTAAAGTATCTGACAGATTTTCACAACAACTCAAGTTTCTTATGAATTCCGAGTAAAGGGGCTGCAGGGAGTTTTAGGAGCTCCCTTTTCAAATCAAGCATTCTGAATTCATGGTAGAATATGTTTTTGTACCTACCGTAATATGCTTCCTGCTGCTTACGCTAGTCACTCTGTGCGATGCTCCCTGCTCCACCTCCCCCCCCCCCAAAAAAAAATCTAGAGGCAAAGAATCATATGATGCTGTCTCAAAAGAATAGGAGTATACTGGGAGGAAAACCAGACATCCCTTAAACTAGCATCGAACTCCTTTAACATTTGCATGGCTTGTATGCACACTTGAATTATGCCTCTACAGAAATGGAATGATTTCAGAGATGCCTCCATGACCATCCGACCTCAAAGAGACAACCCAGGGAACTCTGCTCCTGTCACTATTTTCTTCTTACCATCACTGAATCAATTATTTGTTTATTTCTTGTTTATCATGTTTGTTTTCATCCACATGAATGAATCTAGATTAATATACTGACTTTTGTTTTTTAAACTACTGAGTACTAGTCCTCAAATCTGGTAAGTAATAGACAATTAATAGACAATGTTAAAATAAAAATAAATAAAATGAATGCTTGGCCTATAAGTCTAACTGTATAACCTAATGCAATTCATTTACTATCCATATTGACCAAATTATTCTTCTGTTAAAAATTTTTTGGCCTGACCAGGTGGTGGCGCAGTGGATAGAGCATCGGACTGGGATGCAGAGGACCCAGGTTTGAGACCCCGAGGTTGCCAGCTTGAGCGCAGGCTCATCTGGTTTGAGCAAAAAGCCACCAGCTTGAACCCAAGGTCGCTGGCTCCAGCAAGGGGTTACTCGGTCTGCTGAAGGCCCATGGTCAAGGCACGTATGAGAAAGCAATCAAGGAACAACTAAGGTGTTGCAACGCGCAATGAAAAACTAATGATTGATGCTTCTCATCTCTCTCCGTTCCTGTCTGTCTGTCCCTGTCTATCCCTCTCTCTGACTCACTCTCTGTCTCTGTAAAAAAAAAAAAAATAAATAAATAAATAAATAAAATTTTTGAATGATCATTTTAGTTCTGAGATTAAGAAAAATTGTAAATCCCAACATCTGAGACATCTCACTGTATTTCAACACAATCTTAACAAATTTAAACTTCTATTATGTTTCTATTTATATCCTACATGAGTCACATTTGACCATTTGACTACCTACCTTACTGAACTTTTTTTTTTACTCCCCCATGTATCTGTGGCAATTTCTTATTCATTCTTTGAATTTTTTATTAATTCTTGTTCAATTAAATACTCGCAGCACTTTCTTTGATGTTCTCTCATGGCATTTACCAGTTTTTCATTATTTTCTGTGTATTTAGTTGTTCCTATTATACTCCAGTGTCCATGTCTTGCTCGTCTTTATCTCTCCATAGCAACTCAAAAAAAATCATTTCTTGTAGCAGAGACTTATAAAATTAATTCAATATAGTTACTCCAAAGTGGATTATACTTCTTTAATTATGTGTGAACTTAATCAGCATCATAGATAATGCAGATCTTAAGCTAGCCTTTGAAGGAAGTATAATTATTGGACTGATGAAGGGAGAAAATGAGATCCCTTCGACTAGGCAATAAGAATGCTTTAATTCAAAGTACGGAAAGAGCATGGCATTTTCAAAAAAAGGTAAAGAGGGAACATCGACCTAAGATGAATATAGAGGTTATGTCTTGTTGCTACAGTTTTTTGAACATACAGATTATTTTTTTTTAAAGAAGTATCTCACCTTATAGATTCTATCTCCACACTCTTGGGTTTTGGACTTATTTATTTTTGTATTGTGAGAACCCTTTGCTTGGAAGCATCAGACTATGTTGGGAAGGTGATAAAAGCTTCAACATGCAGTTCTACCAAATAAGACCTTGCAGAAGATGAACAGAGGAAAAGAGCCTGGCAGCTATATAATTGAAAGGGAGGGAGGTGAATCAGACATTGTATGTCCTAAGGAATCACATATAGTGTAAGCAGTTCACTGATCTGTATCAACACATTAATGATTTATGTAGCTTTTAATTTACAACACAGACATATCTAAAATAATCAGGTAGAAGTAGGCATTAAAAATTCACTGCATGGGTCATAAAATGATTAGTTATTCAAGTGACTTCAGATTTGTATTTCATTAAGGAATAATTTTAATTTACTTTTAAACAGTTTATATACAGAGATTTAAGAACTCTTGCAAGACGATTATGCATACTCCAGCTTTTATGTATCCAATATATTTGAGACACTTGCATCTCCTTTTTCTTTCCCCTTGCAAGCAGTATTAATTTGTCTGAGAGCACACATCCAAAAAATATGGCCCAATAATTTAGTAAAAACAACTTTAATTTACAGAAAATGCTTGGCATTTCTTTCATTATTATTTCTATTATGTGCAGTTTATATGGATTTGGGACCTGAGGGGCTCTCTTTCTGCTCTAACTGAATGGAAATTATGTAGACATCCCTACATCTCCTGGTCACTCAAATACTCAAACTTTTATGTCACAATTATCATCACAGCTTCATATTAGACTACTCTGAAAAGAAACTCCAGTAATTACTTGCTCCGATTTATTTATTTGTAGATTAAAACTTGGCACCAAATGGCTTGCTTAAGTGCTCACAGGTGGATGGAACTCAGATACCCTGCTCCCTAGCCTAATCTATGTTTTGCTGTATCTTGAATTTCATTAGCTCCATCTTGCCTGTTGAAGCTATTTCTGCTGTTTAAAAGCCAGCTTGCTGGTTCACTGACAGTGTTTATTTTTTGCCTCCTTCCTGATCAAATACTGCGGCAATCTGTAAAAACATAACCAGGCTAGGGGCAGTTTAACTTGAAATTAATCTTATCTAGGCTATTAAGCACCTAGTTTCTCTGGTTTCTGCAATGCTATCACAATAAACATTTTGAGATGCTGCTCTCAACTCCAAAAACTAACACAATTATCTAAAAAGCTTAGCCATTATTAAACTTATCTGGAAGGCAATGTAGCTCATCTGTCAACAGCATCTCTGTCCTCAGGTTTGGTTTTTGTTGTTGTTGTTGTTTATAACTAGTTTTTTATTCACTCCCATGCTCTAGCCTGGATCTCTGCAGCTCTTGCTTTCAATGGACGCCTGTCATGTGGAACTTTATTGAGGGCCTTCCGAAGCTCATGATAAATCAAGCTGCATGCATTGACACTGTCAACCTTGTCTATAACCTTCTCAAAGTCAAAGAAGTTTGGCAGATTTCTGCTCTTGTCTAAATGAGGTTTTTCTCTATCTCTGCAGAAGATGATAAGTCTTGTACCTTCCATATTGAACAAAGTTTCTATTTTTGACACAAGTTATAAATGCCAAGTTAAATGATCCAGTGAACATTTACTTAAAATATGTAACTTGTGATACATAAGTTATCCATGCCAGGCTAATGTTCTCTTTCTTTGTCTGTCAACTCTACATATTACATCTAAAATCTCCTGCTTCAGATCCCCATTTTGTCCTTAAAAAATTGAGGCTAGCAAATGACAATTTAAACACTGAGTTATACATTGGCACATTCAGGGACGTGCCAGCTCTCCTAAAACCAGACTTGAAAGTCTCACAGCAGTTATTGCTATCTCTCTGCTCCTGCCATCTGGATCTCGTCACACCGACTTCAGCGATCACTCTGTGAAGAGTTCTAGGACTCTAGTCTCACAAGAAAAGCTAAAACTAACTTTTTTTAAAAAAATAAAAAATAAAAACCATCTCTTTTTAAAATTATATTTATTGGAGAAACATTGGTTAATAACATGATACAAGGTTCAGGTACACAACTTTATAATACAAATCTGTTTACTACATTGTGCGCTGACCACTGAAGTCTAGCCTCCTGTCGTCACCATATGACTGATGCCCTTAACACTAACTTTTGTACAGTCTTTGAAAACAATATTTTATTTATTTATTTTTAAACTCCAGTTGCTGAGGTTCGCTTTTGTTCACTTAAAATTCATTGTGAGAAATTTGTTAATGATTATTTTTATTTAATTTTGTTTCAGAGATATTTTCCATTATTTTATACCTTTCTTTTGTAGCTCCATAATATTCCATTTTATGAATGCACCATAAATTATTACATCAGTCTGCTATTGATGGGCATTGAGTTTTTTTTCAATTGGAAATGTTATTTTTATCTCAAGTCTGGCCCTGTTTTCTCACTTCTCTATCTTTTAGAAGTTTCCCTTTGCAAATATAAACTCAGCCTGGTTTCTAAGACTTTCTGAAATCTGTTACCTGACTTCCCTTTGTTATCATCTCCCACCTGATGCCAAACCAGCCCCCTTGCTATTACGCAAATAACCACTTTACCCAACCAAGCCTTACACTTTCATATTTTAACTCCTTTCATTAAGCTTATTTTGCCTGTCAGTCTTTAGGCATAACTGTCTTTTCATAAAATTCCCATTCATTTTTTAAGGCTTAACTAAAGTTTCTTGTCAGTCACTCAGCTGTTTCTGAGTCTGCTCATCCTGTAGCCTCTGCCCTCTAATTGCCCTATCATAGACTGAGCTCCACGGTTTGCAGGCGAGTATCACTATCCAGGTGTTCCCATAACACTGCTCTGAGTGCGCTCCACTTAGCAGAAGCTCAGAAAGTATTTTTAGACTGTTAAGAGCACTGAACTGACTTTGTTCTCACATTTACTAAAATAAAACATGTGCCACTCCATGTCATTCACTGTATTAGATGTGTATATGTGTCTACATTCATACTCTTACTTTTTTATTTTTTTTTTATTTTATTTATTCATTTTAGAAAGGAGAGAGAGAGGGAGAGAGAGAGAAACAGAGAGAGAGAAGGGGGAGGAGCAGGAAGCATCAACTCCCATATGTGCCTTGACCAGGCAAGCCCAGGGTTTCGAACCGGCAACCTCAGCATTTCCAGGTTGACACGTTATCCACTGCGCCACTACAGGTCAGGCTACATTCATACTCTTGACATGTGCATGAGTGTTTACATCTATTGGCCATTTTTAATTTGTAATCTCATCAGGGGTATCTTCTGGGCCTTATACTATTTTATATTCACTTCTGAGACTAGCACAGTATTCTATACATGATGATGTTTAACAGATATTGTTGATTGGTGTTTCTAGGGATGATATTCAAAATACTTAATTAAGGTGACCAATCATCCTCCTTTAGGGAAGACAGTCCTTTTGTAAGTTCTGTCCTCCCTCAAAAAGTGTCCTCTGACATGTCCTCTTTTTTGATATTGGAAGACTAATCTGTATATGTCTATATTTGATTGATGCAGAGTTGATCCATTGAATGTGATGTGATGTATTTGTATCTAAATGAGTACTTTTTTCTTACAATTATTATTAAAAATTAATAGGCATGTAAGCATAATTATAATATAAAATATTACAAATGTTTTTATTATGCATTTATCATATATAGTGTATTGTTGCAATGAATAAAATGTTTTCTTCAATTTACTTTTGTCTTCCTTTTTATTGTAAAAATATTGGTCACCTTAACTTAATAATCAATCATAGGGATGCTCAATGAATCACAATAGATGTTGGTCATAAACATTAATATAGCCATACCTGTGTATACTGGCTCAATATCATCCCTGGTTGTATCTTATAAAGAAAAAGAAAGCCTACATGTAAATTAATTATAGAACCAAAATATCCAAATTGTGAAAATAAACAGATAAAAGAAAACTTTCAATGCAATGGAAAATGACATTAATTCCACATGCATTTATTAATATCACTTTATCTTTTTAGTCTAAGAATAAGCTAAATTCTTCCTATTCCTATAATATGCATTTTTCCTCCTTTTTAAAATATATATAAATAAAAAATTTAACATGAAAGAAAAATACTGAATATAAAGCAATATCAAAGAGATACTTTGACAGTTCTCTGAGTTACTGGAATTACCTGAGTAGCTTCCCTGCAGCCTCTGATCCTGCAATGCACTAGGAATATGCTATTGCTATGAAGATTAAGGGTGCCAGTTAAGGAAACTTGTTCAGTTGTTCACACTTTCAGCATTGAAATTTCCTCATAATGGTGAATCAGGGAGGCCCTGTTGGTTCTAGTTCCAAGCTGTAATAAAGATTGTTACTCTAACCAATGCAACTCCTTGAAGGTGAGCTAAATCCATGTGCAAAAAACTAAAAAATAAGGCTGAGAGCCAGAATGCCAATGCAGATGCCAAAAAGTGAAAGCAGAATGTGTTATAGGAGTGGAAACAAGAAAGAGGTTGAAGACTGAGGAAGCTGGGAAAACAGACCCTGTGAATACCAAGGTCACTTCCCTGCAGCATCTCACATTTCTGTCTTTATGTATATTTCACTGTGAAGTCTGTAGGGTCATCTGTATTCAGGGAAGACAGGAGCTTTCAGTTGATTTGAATTTCAAAACAATAAATGCATTCATTTCTTCTTTTGTTATTTACTTCAGTAAACATTCCTTAGTTCTTGCCATGAGCCAGGCCTATGTGTAGGCAATGAGACTCAGAGCACATTGGATAATCTCAGCCCTCGGGGCTTCCCTCACATAAGAAGAGAAAGAAAACAGACATAAAAGAAAGGATTAAGATAGTAAAGGATACAATTCTAGATGACAAGGAGTGCTAAAATGAAAATAAATAAGGTAAAGGTGTGGAGGAAGAGGCCAGGGTCTGAGAACTACCTCAGTGAAGACCACCTGAAGAGCTAACTTTAGAGCAGAGAGGATGGAAACCCTGAAGATGCCTGGAGAAGGTTTTCCCAGGAGAGACAACAACAAAGGTTGGGCTTCAAGCTGGGAACGAGCTGGTCATGCTGATGAAATAGCAACAAAATCAAGAGCATATAGTAATTCAGGGGAGTGTGGCACAATATGAGGTCACAGAGGCACACAGGGGACAGAACGGGGCTTACAGAACATTCCAAGGGTAATAGGAAGCCATTGTAATATCTAAACTAAGAGGTAAGGTAATATGGCCTAAAGTGATCACCAATTGCTATGTGAAGAAAAGAGAGAGATGACCATTAGTGGAAGCAGGGTGATGAGTTAGAAAACTATTTTGATAATCTGATTGCAGGTGACTGTTGTGATGACAATGATTGCTTGGAGTAGCAAACATGTCATTTGGTTCCTGTTCCTCATAGGGGGCACCACTGTCATGGAGAAAGTGACTACTCAGAGACCAGAAGAAGTGCCCTGAACAGCTTAAGGGAGGCAACAGCTCTGGCCAGCAGACCAAAGGTCTGAAGCCCCATCACCTGCCTTACTCAGATATTTATTTGCCAGTACAAATAACTCAAGGAAGCAGAAAACAGAAGTTTTCAGGGGGTGAAGTAAAGGACAAGGAACATGCTGACTTCTAATCTCTGTTCTGAAAGCCTAAACATTTTCTTGTTGCTGAATCTTATCCTGTTGTTTTGCTGTTTCCAGCACACAGTTTCCAATACAGGTCAGAGAGGACCCTGGACTCTCATCCACTCAGGGCTTTCACCCTAGGACATCACATCTTTCTATCTCTAACTGTTAGCCTAACTCTGCATGTTTTCATAGCAAGTTCCCATAAATGATGAAAACCTCAACCTGCAGCTTGGAAAGGGGTAGGAAGGAAGTGTGCAAAAATTTGGTCAGATTCAGCATATGTTTTCAGGGCTGAGATGAGAGTGCTCATGTGTTGGACAAAGAGAGGATGACCATTGTTATTTGTTTTTATGACTGTAGTGCCAGTAGTCATGGTAGTTGTGGCCATGTACATACAGGTTCTCACTGAATCTGGACAGATGGTAAAGAAACAGTGGAGCCAAAAGATGGTGGGCCATTCCTTTATTCAAGTCTGTTGGGCAGATAAAATATATTATGCTCACTTTGTTAAAGATGGCGCTGCCCATGTGGAAGCCCGTCACCCAGGTGATGATATTAGTTGCCCTTCTTGCTTGGGATGGGCATGATTATGTTAATGTGTGTTGGGGTAGGGCTTTCACACCAAAAGGTTTTAAAAGGAAGAAAGATCATGTTGTTCCAGGAGAAGAGTGATTTTGTTCTAGGAGGAGGGCAGAGAGCAGGGAGGAGAGCAGAGAAAGGCCACATGGAGGAGAAGAGAAGCAGCCAAGATGGCAGAGTGCTGAAGGAGAAGCCAGTTTGTGCAGAGTTTGTGCAGAGAGAAGGAGATGGAGAACCGAGGTGAATAAGGCTGGTGAGGTAGAAACCTTAGATTCTAGGAAACTCAGATAAGTCAATAGCTTTGTGAGCACTGAATGAGTGGGTTTTGGAGCCCAGTGTGTGTTTTTACTTGCAAGCCAGGTGCAAGCTAGAATTAAAGGTAATGGCCCATCAGTTCTTGGCTCCATTGTTTCATTATCATCTGTCCAAATCCTATGCGAACCTGCATGGGCCAGGCTAATGTGATGGTGGCCATGGCTACTGGCTTTACAAAGTCTCACACCAGCCGATGTACAAACAGGCAGGGAAACACTTCCCTTTCACTCAGGGCTCCCAAAGCCCTTACACGTTTTCCAGTTCCACAATCAGGAGAATCTTCCCCGGTTTCTTCTAGAATCAAAGGCCCCACCCGTCTTAGAAGAGCTCACAAAGCCTCTCAGCTCTGGTTCCCCATCTGCACACCTTCTCTTTCCCTGCCAACATGGCTTCTTTCTTCAGCACTCTGCATTCCCTTTGTGTTCACTCTGTGAACATAGTTTCTTTCTGCGTCTTCCTTCTCTCTCTCTTTTCAAAACTTTCTGGTGCAAAAAACATTCCTCCAGCAAACATTAGCAAAAACAATGGCCCTTCCCAAGTAGGAAGGTGATTTGCAATTTCACAGACCATGTATACTAGGCACTGTCCAGCCCCCAATGCAAACTATAAGCGAGCAAACATAAAATCATATTTTACAAACTTATTTGACCAACAATGACCAAAACCACTAGAAAGACACTGGGAAAAACATGTTTAAGGGAGAGTGAAATCAAGAGTGTGGTTATAGTCACATTAAGTTTGAAATGCCTAATAGACATTCAAGTAAGAAAGATGAATAAGGAGTTGTAGGTGTGACATTGGAACTCAGGGTAAAGCTTAGGGTGATAAGGTTTTTTTTTTCCCAAGTTTATTTTTCAGTTACAGTATACATTCAGTATTATTTTGTATTAGTTTTAGGTATACAATATAATGGTTAGATAATAAGTGTCCATCAATGGACAAGTGAATGAATAAGTTTTGGGATGTATATGTACAATGGAATATTACTCAGCTGTAAAAAAGAATAAAGTGTACCATTTGTGACAGTGTGGATGGACCTAGAGAGTATTATGCTAAGTGAAATAAGCCAGTGAGAGAAAGACAAACACCATATGATCTTACTTATATGTGGAATCTAAGAAACAAAATAAATAAACAAACAAAAGTATTTTTATAACCAGTATATATAAGCATATATATATAGTATATATCATATATTATCTAGAGCATCTAAAGTACTTTTATATTGTGTTTTGTTACCAACATTTTTTCTCAGTTACAACTTGTTCTATTACTTTTCTTTCCTTTTGCCCTAATTTGCTGGCTATGTTTCAACATCTTAAAGGTTGTTATTAAATATTTGTATTGAGTATTGTTTAGAGATCAAATAAGACTCTTTCTATAGTCTCATGTTTAAAACAATGATAAAGGGTTGCTATTATTTTGGTCTCTAGGTTTTTAAAAGTCCCTGAGATCTTGAGAGGTTTGGGAACGAGTCACTTGAGGGGCCAGTAAACTGAAAACTAAACTTCCATGGAAAGGCACAGCAGTGATTCAACTCTAGCTACATATTAAAATCATTGGCAAGGTCTTAAAAAATATTCATGCCTGGGCTCCATCTAAGACCCATTAGATCAGAATCTGAATGATTCCAATAATGTGTGGACAGGAATGACAACCTCTAGTTTAGAGGAACTGAATTATCAGGTAGCCAATGGAGAAGTACCTAATAAATTTCTATTCATGTAATAAACCATAGTTCATATTATTAGAGACAAATAATCTATAATCCTCCTCATAGAAAAAATCATATTCTAGTTGCTGCCAAATTATTTTATAACAGTAGAAGGTAAGACTGATTGCCAACACTTACGCTAGCACTTACACATAAACCAAAGAAAATCTCAACAAAATCACTGTGGAAATCTATATGCAATTTCCAAATTTGCTGTTCCCGTGCAAAACATTTAGACAGCTTTACTCTAGAAACGTGCCACATTTGCTATAATATCCTCTATGCTACTAAATCCTCATCCTTTGGATGATTTTATTTTTTTAGGAACACCCAAAAATCATTTTAAAGAGAAATTAGAAGAACTTGGATAAGACCAGTTTTGTTTCTGTTTCTGTTTTGAGGAGGGAGTGACTCTGGTGTATAGGGATAACGGAGTAGCCTTCTGTAGATCATAACATGGTTCAGAGTCCATCTTTATAGAGATAGTGAATGTATATTGTAGACAGCAATGTCTTCCAAATTAAGTACAATACATGGCCTCCCAATGTGACTTTTTGAAAGACAACACTCATATGAATACAAGATTGGTCTGCATCTTTAAAGTAATGATCATGCTATCTATTTATATCTCATACTGGTCAGTATTGAATATTATCATGGATTCAAATTATGCTTCCAATTTTAGTGCAGCAACATTAAGGAATTAAAGATGTGCTAAATATATAGGTCTCCTTATGTTTCCATAATAATCAAATGGGCAGACAGGGGACTTTGGAGGGTTCATGAATGGGTTCTGTGGTCTGGAACCTGACATCCTTCTATTGTCCCTCTTGCCACAATCCCCACCATCAACAGACAAGTGAGACATGGACTGGATATCCTGGTAAACCCAATCAGTTAGAGAAGGGAGTCTGGGTCCTATGGCAGTCTGGGATGATGAGCTTTCTTCACACTCAAGGCCTGAAAGATGTTTCAGGGCCTAGACAACATGGAGAAGCTGAGAAAAATGACATTTAGCCTCCATTTAGGGAGAGCCTGAAATGGCTCACTTGGAGCTTTTCTGTTCCTTTTTTTTTTTTTTTACAGTGACAGAGAGAGAGTCAGAGAGAGGGATAGATAGGGACAGACAGAAAGGAACGGAGAGAGATGAGAAGCATCAATCATCAGTTTTTCATTGCAACACCTTAGTTCAGGGGTAGTCAACCTTTTTATACCTACCGCCCACTTTTGTATCTCTGTTAGTAGTAAAATTTTCTAACCATCCACCGGTGATTTATAAAGTAGGGAAGTAACTTTATAAAATTTATAAAGCAGAGTTACAGCAAGTTAAAGCATATAATAATAATTACTTACCAAGTACTTTATGTCAAATTTTTGCTAAGTTTGGCAGAATAAATCTTTATAAAACAACTTACTATAGTTAAATCTATTTTATTTATTTTATTTATACTTTGGTTGCTCCGCTACCGCCCACCATGAAAGCTGGAACGCCCACTAGTGGCGGTAGGGACCAGGTTGACTACCACTGCCTTAGTTGTTCATTGATTGCTTTCTCATGTGCCTTGACCGTGGGGCTGCAACAGACCAAGTAACCTCTTGCTCGAGCCAGCGACCTTGGGTCCAAGCTGGTGAGCTTTGCTCAAACCAGATGAGCCCATGCTCAAGCTGGTGACCTTAGGGTCTCAAACCTGGGTCCTCCACATCCCAGTCTGATGCTCTATCCACTGCGCCACCACCCGGTTAGGCCTGTTCCTTTTTAAAAGAAATGTATCTATATTAAACTATTAAGCTTGGATCTGGAATAATCCTTTGGAGAATTATCCAACAGGTGATTATTCTGCTCCTCTTAATTAGGTGATGAATATATAGCACTAAAACATAAAAGGCACTTAAAGTCACATCTTCTTATTTTAGAATTAAAAAATCTTTCACTGAAAGTTAAACTCTTCTTCAGAAAGAACTCGAGTCATCTAAGGGATGACTTGCGAGAGTATAGTGCTGGCATTACGACTGTCATGGTGGAGTTTGCTTTGGCTTTAGCAAGTCTAATAAACTTACCTTTGCTTCATCAGTAGGTTTTGCTGATAGTCTTTTTGGGAAGTCAACAATCAACAGAAAAATTTTTGAAAACAGATAAAATGAATCATCTGGCTAAAAATAGTTATCATCATCCTGAATTAGTTTCAGTCAATTCCCTCATGACGGCTGGACATTGAACCAGGTGACTTCTAAGTAGCCCCTTTAGCTCTGAGTATCTGTGAATAATTCTGTTCTAGTTTGCCTGAACAATTTCTTGGCTTGTCCTATCTTATGCCCTTGGATATTGGTGCAAGAACACTTCTCTGACTATTGATATTTTTTCTTTTAATTGAATTTATTGGGGTGACACTATTTAACAAAAATATACAGGCTTTAGGTGCACAATTCAATAACATATCATCTTTACACTGTATTGTAAAGATGTAATATTGTATATTAACCACCTCAAGTCAAGTCTCTGTCCATCACCATTTATCTCCCCTACACCTTTCTCCACCTTCCTCAATGCCCCTCCCCATTGGCAGTCACCACACTGTTGTCCATATTCCTGTCCATGAGTTTTTTCTCTTCTCCTTCTTTTTGTTTTCTGATTTAGTTTTTGTTGTTGTTCTTTTTTTGCTTAATCCCTCCACATCCAACCTCTATTAATATTTTTTTAAATCAGTCAATGACAATTTTAATTAGTGGTTTGTTTCTACTTTCTCCCCAATTTTTTGTTTCTTAATATTACTTTACTTCTTTTGGCCAAGTATTTGTATCAAAGGTAGTTGTCAACTAGATGTTATTAGTGATGCCATGTAGCTTTTAGTTTACTCTATGCCTAACTTTTATGATTAGAGAATTTCCTATTTCCCAAATATGGCTATGAAAGTGCATTTTCACACACGATGAAAAAAAAAGCAGCATACAAGGGCAGTCCTTGGGTGTGTGTATGCCTGTATATGCAAGTGTGTACTCCAAAATCTATGATGAATTAGATACTTTCATGATCTCTATTTTATAGAAAAGGAAATTGGGCTCCAGAGAGATTTAGTAACTTATTTAAGGTCACAGAGTTAATAGGTATCAGAAACAAGATTCAAAAACGTTTAATAGTTTCTTGGATTTTTTTTTACAGAGACAGAGAGAAAGTCAGAGAGAGGGATAGATAGGGACAGACAGAAAAGAATGGAGAGAGATGAAAAGCATCAATAATTAGTTTTTTGTTACGACACCTTAGTTGTTCATTGATTGCTTTCTCATATGTGCCTTGACTATGGGGTTACAGCAGAGCGAGTCCAAGCTTGGGTCCAAGCTGGTGAGCTTTTGTTCAAAACAGATGAGTCTGCGTTCAAGCTGGCAACCTCGGGGTCACAAACCTGGGTCCTCCGCATTCCAGTCCAACATTCTATCCACTGCGCCACCGCCTGAACAGGCTCTTGGAATATTTTTTAAATGTAGATTATAAATAAATATTTATTTATTTATTTATTTATTTATTTATTTATTTATTTATTTATTGTGACAGAGACAGAGAGAGAGAAAGATAGGGACAGATAGACAGGAAGGGAGAAAGATGAGAAGTATCAATTCTTTGTTGCGGCACCTTGGTTGTTCATTGACTGCTTTCTCATATGTGCCTTGACCGGGGAGCTACAGCTGAGCCAGCAACCCCTTGCTCAAGCCAGCAACTTTAGTCTCAAGCTGGTGAACCTTGCCCAAACCAGATGAGCCCGTGATCAAGCTGGTAACCTTGGAGTTTTGAACCTGGGTTCTCTGAGTCCCAGTCTTATGCTCTATCTACTGCACCACTGCCTGGTCAGGCTAGATTATGTTTATTTTTATGACTTGTATTTGTGGCAATGAACATTTTTCTACCTTTAGGAAGCACTTAAACACTGCAGTTTGTTGATGTACTACTATACACTAAATTGATACAGAAGATAGCATTGATGCAAACAAGGACGGAGGGTCTTATAATGAACTTGGAAGCTCAGGGAGACAGGTTTGAGTCTGCAATTCAAGAAACCCAGGGGATTCGACTGTTACAAAATAAGGAAAATGAGCCCTGGCCGGTTGGCTCAGCAGTAGAGCGTCGGCCTAGCGTGAGGAGGACCCGGGTTCGATTCCCGGCCAGGGCACACAGGAGAAGCGCCCATTTGCTTCTCCACCCCTCCACTGCGCCTTCCTCTCTGTCTCTCTCTTCCCCTCCCGCAGCCAAGGCTCCATTGGAGTAAAAATGGCCCGGGCGCTGGGGATGGCTCTGTGGCCTCTGCCTCAGGCGCTAGAGTGGCTCTGGTCACAACATGGTGACGCCCAGGATGGGCAGAGCATCGCCCCCTGGTGGGCAGAGCATCGCCTCATGGTGGGCGTGCCGAGTGGATCCCGGTCGGGCGCATGCGGGAGTCTGTCTGACTGTCTCTCCCTGTTTCCAGCTTCAGAAAAATGCAAAAATAAATAAATAAATAAATAAATAAATAAATAAAAATAAGGAAAATGGAGTAAATAAAAACAGTCTCTCTTGCAACACAACATATGCATAATTGATAAATTGTGACTAGATTAAAAAATCTTAGAATTCTAAAGTTGGAAGGGAATATCAGAGTCATTAACATGGGAAGATAAAGAGACACACACATGAGGTTTGTAATTATTGTATCAGGAGGCTATTACTGGTACATACAAGTCTGGAAATAGGTATAAAGACTCTCATACAGAATAAGGGGATCTATGCATTTATTATATTAGCCCTAAAAGAAACTCATTTGGAAATTTGTTCATTTTCCTAACAAATCAACAGAGCCAGGGAATTAGACATTTTGCCATGGTCCCCGAGACAAGAATCCAGATGTCCTAGCTGCTCACTCACTGCTCCTTCAACCTCCCTGTTCTGCTTTACCTTGGTGGAGATTCACCCTGAGAGGAGCTTCTGCTCCTATCTGGCTTTGTCATCATAGCGACTGTCTGCTCCGACACGGTTTCTTTCTCAAGTGCAGCACAGAGAAGAGCATGACTGCATAGTTTCCCAGTGAACAGAGGAAGACAGATGCCATCTGAGGAGGCGTCTGTGAGCCCTTCCTGTCATTGGACACGGGCACCTACACTGTGTGTGCACTTGGAGCCACACTTTCCATTTGCAAACTCAGAGCTTAGTTCTAATAATAGCCTGTGGTGAGACCTTTCCCCAGGGGCTGTGATTCTCCCATGTGGCAGTCACTTCTAAAACCAGTCCTCTGCTTTGTTTCACTTCAAAGGAAAGCTCTTGGGAAAATCCCGTTTAGAGGGACATTCGAGAACAGTAAGCAGCGATGGCTCCTTCATCTCAGAATAGAACTAATCTCAGGCCAAGCTAAACAAAGGAGTGTGAACAGTGCGAAATGGTTCAGGCACAGCTCTGGCTAGCAGTGCCATGCACTTCCACTAACAGAAATTGAAATCGTGCTGCTTTTGGATAAACACACAGGATTACATCCTGATATGTGTTAACTAGTTTGAGAAGGGAGTGGACTGGTAATAATAGCTGATCAGGACATAAGTTTTGTGAATTTTCTTATTTATAACCACAGAAATAAAACCTGCTTCAGGGAGTATCATGATGTGGTGGCAAAGCAACTGAACTAAAAGCCACTGTTTTATTTAGCTTTGTCACTTTGTACGTCAGTTATCTCTCTGGCCACATGTTATCCTGTTGGTCAAATAGGGATGCTAACTAATAGTTATTGCTGTCTCTGATTTTGCACATTCTCTGTGATTTCTTGGCAGTATCTCATTTAAAACAACAATAAGACTGATATTGTTATCCAAGTTCTATAAATAAGAAGATGAAATCTAAGAGAGATTAAGTGATTTGCATAGCCTCATGAAAGTAACTCTATGCAATAGAGCCCAGGCCTTCGCCTGCCTGCTCCACTGTGCTCTTAAATGCACCAATTGTCATTATTCAAACAGGGCCCCAACACTAAACAGTTGCCTTATACCACAGCTGGGGTCCTACTTCACTGGCTGCCAAGACCATTCATTGAGTGAGCGAGTGGGCATGAAGTTGTCCATTGAAGGGATTAATGGTACCCATGTTGAAATCAGCTTTAAAATCCTGATTAGAAGTCATTCTCCCTTTTACTGAACTTGGCTTACAAAATAGAGAGCTGAGAAGCTGTTTAAGAGAAGTGGTTAAAACCTCAGGTTGTGCAGTCAAGTTGCTTGTGTTTGAATACTGGGTCTGACGTTTAGTAGTTGTGTGACCTTGATCAAGTCATGCAGCTTCTGTAACTCTTTGCTCCTGAAGTTGGGTTAACTATAACACCAACTTCCTGAAGAAGGGATATTTTAAAATGGCAATGAATATAATAGGCTTAGCATCTAATAAATTCTCAATGAACATTTTGCCTTCCTCTCTTCCTCTCACCCCTTTCCTCTCCACCACCCTCCCCTCCCCAGGAAACTGGAACACTCTCAGAGGTGGTGCAGACATTGTCCCCACAACACAGAATACCCGTATGACAAGTGAGATTCTAAAATGGGCACTTACAAGATTTTTAAAACATTGGTTGGAATTGCAGAATGAAAATCATCGAAATGCCTATGAAATGTTGAGCTCTGGAAGAAGACATGATTCTGAATATGGACTCATCAAACCAATATGTGCTTAGTCTCGATCAGTCTGGATCTTACCATTTCTGCCATATACCCACAGAAGGTACCTAGTCTAGTTATCTTTGTCATAGACTATAATGAATGAGAATTTATCTACATTTATATACATAAATACATATATGTGTATATACATGTAAATACATATATATGTCTGTATACACACATGCATATATTATGTGTAATAGTTTCATAGATATCGATTGATATTCCCAAATCTGAACTAGGTAATAAAACTTGACCCTTTCCTTAAATACAGGATTTAAAGCTTGGAGATGTAAGGTCCACATTGAGATTCAGGTCTCCTTTCATTTTAACGTCCTGCCACTTTGACTAGGAAATCTCTTGGCAAAACCTTCCGTTCTGGGAAGACAACCTGGGGAGCAGGCTCACAGGGAACATATCTGCAAATCCCATCAAAGAAGACTTTGTTGATAATCCCTTTGAGTGATCTGTAAGAGACAAAGTCTACTTGAGCCCTACCCTCCTCTTGGTCCCTTGCCCTTGATTAGGGCACATGTAATCTCAAAGCTGATTCCAACTTCTTCCTTTCCACGTAAGGAAAATTAACACCAAGATTGATAGTAGCACTAATTTCACAAACCACTTGATACTTGACTATATCAGTATGAGAACACCAAGATGCCCACATCACATCTACCTTGAATTCTACGTATCATGGACAAGAACCTTCAGCAAATAAAATTGGAGGGACATTTTGCTCCAAAATTATCATTTTACAAACAAGAAACAGAGAGATAAAATCAATTTGTCCACAATCAGATTTTCAGTCACTGGTTTTAATTGTTCCCAGAATTTCATTTCTGTATGCATTTCCCCACAAGGAAGGAAACAAGTAGTCATTTTCCTTTCATAAAGGAAGGGGGAAGACAAAAGCAAAGCAACAGAATTTATCTTTATGAAAGCGAATTCTGTAGATATTTTGCCAAAAAGGACACATAGTGAAAATGAATTAGTTCATTTGAATGGTTTGTGGAAAATACATATTTCCCGAAGCAGGTGGTGCTATCAAAGTGAATAGGGAGAATAATGTCGTGTATGAAAAATATTTTTTTTCAAAATACTATTTTTCAAGTCGAAAGGGAAATGACACAAAATCCTACCACTGACTCTGACAGCATATTCTAATGGGTTCTGGCTATGTTTTAGAGAAACCCACACCCACATACAAACAGAAACAAACATTTTCAAAAAGGATATGTATAGAAAACCCTGGAGGTTTTACATTTGTTAGATGGAAGAAAAAAAGAAAGACAAACGGCCTGCCAGATAATGAGATGAGTGAACAAGTAAGTCATTGGAAACTCACAGAATGCACTGTTTTGAAACATTTCTAGTACTGTTGATACAAGCAGAGGGACCTGGATGGAATTTAAAAAAACGAAACAAAATGCCCTTATCCCCTGAACATGTTAGCAAAAAATTTCAAAATCTAACCCTTTGCAAAAGTAGCTCTGTGGATTACTGTGTCAATTAATTTGTTTTTAGTATATTTCTATTTCACTGTCTTTCTTTTATTTTTCTAGATTTTTTTTTCTTTTCAACTAGTAAATTTTAATTCAACAGGCATTTACCAAACTCTGGTCATAGACTGTGGTTTGAACCACAGTGGACATTACAGGGCATTTGAGATTAGAAATGGTAAAAAAATGTGTTATTTCATTAAAATTAGCTTATTTCATTAAGTACTAAACTATATGGTGATCTGTAAGTGTTGGTCCTTGCCATCCTGAGAGACTTTCTAATTCATCATCCTTACTGGGATACTTTATAAACAATTTTTCTATTGAATATAATGTCCATGGGAAAAAAAACTGCATGTAATAATTTTATAGCCTCATGTCTCTTGCTCCTCTCATCTGTTCCTGGACTCACCAGTCTGTTGAAGAACTATTTGACCTTTACTTCCACCTGGCATGGGTGGTCTATGTAACAACCAGAGTAGTGGTACCACTGTCCTGCTTCCATTTGGAGAGCTGACATTAAAACCAGGCACCAGGGCATGAGCAACCAGACATGGCCAGGTGCTTCCTCTTCTCAAGCTCTGCTTCCTCCTCTGCCCCTCACTGCCTCTACCCAGGTGGCTGCTCTCCACTGCTCAGCATTTTGAGAACTAACTCAAATCTTCACTCTTGAGCGAAGCTTCTCCTAATCCGGCATCCCTCCAACAAATTTTTCTAATTCTTTCAGCTTTTATCATATATTTACTACTTAATTAAATGTCCACATTACCTGGTCACGGATGCTTTATAAGCAATTACATAATGCACTACCTGGAAACTAAGTACTCACTGTTTGAAATCTGGACTTGAACTTGCCGTCAGGGTTACACTCCAATCTTGTTGGTGCAGAAGAGTTAGGTAGTCTTCCTGATAAGTTTGTGTAGGGTCTTCTTCCTTATGCCTCATATTACTAAGACATTAATATCTATGTAGTATCTCAAGGTAGAATACTCAGAAGCATCACAAATTGTTTCCCAGAACTCCAATACACACTGAGTAAAAACCTTGTTAATTAAGAAAAGGGCTTCTGTCATGAGTGGCACACGTAGGGCAGCTCGATTGCTCTATGTGAGGAATCAACATCAAGAGATTTTGGAAGCATAATTTTTTGGTTTGTGGGCAGCTGGTGATCATTGGTCCTAGCGCCTGTAAAAACAAAACAAAACAAAACAAAAAACCTTGTTAATTATATAATATATTGTAACTGTAGATTGAATATGTTTCCTCAACATCATTCTTAATACCCTGAGCTGGGACTCCTGTACTCCTCAGTCCATCAGTTTTATTCTGGACCAATAAAAAGGTTTCTTCTGCTAGGCACACCTATACTCCAGTCCTTCATCTCACCATGTTGTGCCAGAGATACCTTGTTAAAATGACAATGAAATTGATTATGGCCCTGTTTGAAACTTCTAATGGCTCCTCTTTGGTGCCAATTCCATGGTGTGAAATTCAAGGTCTTTCATGATACCTTACCCAGAATAGGCATTATCCAGAATAAGCATTAAATATTGCATACTCAAATGCTTACCACATCGTGATCAGGAAAGAGATTTCACTAAACTTGCTGGTTTACATCTTCTTGGGAAGGCAAAATTTCAGATGAAATGGCTTTCTATCCCCACTTTTACTTAGTAAGAAGAAACAGACTCTGTTTATGGCAATAAAGGCATTGATTAAGCAGAGTATGGGAAAATGTCAATGAAAATTGACAGCTGTGACTTCTCACTTAAAATATTAAGTAAAAGTTGCCCGCATTTCTTTCTCCTCCACCCTCTCCTCCTAGTTCTTCTAGTGTTTGATTAAATGCACTAGAATAAAAACATCAATTTACTCTCGTTAGAGGGCAAGACATTATGAATTAACAAAGTCAGATCTGTGGGCAGTTTGATTCAATTCTATTCCTTTCAAGTACTTATGATAACTGGACCTTAATCTTTCTGACATAGAGATCATTAGTATCATTTAGCTCATATGATATTGGTCATCTAAAAGTGATTTGTAACTAGAAAATATATATGCACATGCATATATAAAATATACATATACACATAAAACACACATATGCATATTCATGTGTGAAGGTATATGTGTATTGTGTTTTTGTTAAATCTATATTCATAAGTATTGGTAAACGTAATTTTGGGTTTTAGGAGATTAACTGTTAATGTTTCTTAAAATACGTTGCCTCTTTGTGCTTTTAAGGATGCCTTCTAAAATGGTCACATTTCTCAATCTCTCTATAAAAAGAAATTTCTTTAAAAAAATTAAATTTCAGCCCCACCACTTCTAAATTGAATGGAGCTGAAATTAAAAGGTTTTACCAAAAGGAGAACCGAGTTAAAATAATGACTGTATTATTGCAAGAGATCCAAAACATGAGTCAAATTGCTTTCTGAGCTCGAAGATAAGAGTGCGGAAGCTGTATATTCCTGAAGGAATATCTGGAGAACAACAATAATACAAGCTTCATTACCTGGTGTCATGCTTATAAAGTGAAGCTTTGGGTTGCAAATGGTATTTATTGAAAGCTAACCAGATTGTGAGCATTTAATTGAATATATCAATTTTCAGGAGACCAGAATTGTTGTGTTTGCTTAGAAGCTTGTTCTAGAGAGTTTCCCCCACCCCTGCTAGAAATATGTAATATACACACACACACACACAAACACACACACACACTTTTTTTTTTTCTGTAAAAAGCTTCAGGTAAAGCTGTAATTTGCTTCTGCAATCATATCAGTTACTGTGGCAAAAATGCAACCCCAGATCTCACATGACAGTTTACAAATTAAAACCTGTAGAAATAATTAAAAAAGGAGATATGTACAGGAGTGTTACGGTGAAAACGTAAAGCGCTAGTAGCCTGCTCAACTGAGTTATAACGAGACGTGAGATACAAACTAATTGTACTTAACTTTCTCCCAGTGAAAACTGCATGTTCCACAACAGGAAGGAGAAAGGGTGGGTGCGATATTTTGCTCTCTTAAAAGTTCATACCATAAAAGAGAAGCAACACCAGGAAAGATATGACAGAGGGTGGGAGGGGATGTGGGCATGTTGATATTCAATAAATTGTTGTGAATCCTTTCTTATCTTTTAAGTAGTTTTATCTGCCCTTGCTTTTTTTTTATTCTACCTGATGATGTATTCAACAGAGGCTTTTAGAGCAACTACCCCTTTGAGTCACTACACCTTTGTTGGTCAGACTGTATAGCTCACCCTTTTCCTTGTCTCCACACTATAGCACCTAGCACATGCCTGGGCACACACCATACACATCCAATAACTATTTCAAAATAAAGAGTAAAGAGTGCTAGAATTTTTTTAATCCTCAACATTTTCTAAGACACTCTCACCTAGCAGTCTATTATTGTATTTTATCATTATTTTGAAGCAGTTCTTTACTGTAAGTCCAGTTACAACTCTTCAGTATCCCAGTGAGATTTTTCACCCCAGGGGCCTGGACCCAAACTGGAATAACTGTCAGCAGCAACATTAATCGCCCACCTTCTTGGTTGCTGGGGTGTGAAAATTAGTGTGGAGAAAGAGACTGAAATTTCTGTTCGTCCCAAGAGATAACCACCAGGGACCTGATGCAGCCCATTAGGAGGACAGCTGTGGAGAGGCAAGTTTCATCTATGTCTGAACAGCTCCTACAGTCTGCGTAAATAAATACCTTAAATCCCTAGAGCCAGCATATTCTCCGGATTTTCTCCTAGTCTTACAGAGCCTGATTGTGTCTGGGCATAAGGCATTATTTAATTGTGAGTAATTTACCTTCAGAAGCTCTGGAGCCTGCCTCTCAGTGACTATGACCATTCAAGGATTCCTGAATAGAACTGGTCATTTTCAGCTTTGTCCCTTTACACAGATCTCTTCCCCTTCATAGGAACTCTTACCTTACCTTTAGGAGAAGTAAATAATACTCATCCTTTAAGAATCAAAACACATAACCCACCCCAACCACTCGTTCCCACTGATAACTTTCTCCTCTGAGCTCCTTCAGCCTGGCCACCCACTGATTGCGTCTCAGAGGCTGCTAAGTACCCTCCGCTGCATTTGTACTATGTCCTTTCTGTCTCTCCATCTGCATTCTAATAATCCAAGTCCAGAAATTCATGTATCTGTGCAGAGTCTAATACACTATAGAATACACCCAAGATTCATAAAATAATTGATTAGTTCTAGTCACTCTGTTTATAGCAAGAAGTAGACACAGAAATGCTGATCATTATGGCCCCTGCTCTCCTCCATTTACTGTTTGCACATATTTGAACATTTAATAGCTTTTCCCCATAGTGTGATTGTTAGCACTTTATTACTGGAGTGAACTTCCTAAAGGCAAAAACCTTGGTATTTTCCTGACAACATCAGAGAAGACTCACAGGGAAAGAACTACATTGGGAAACATCCCAAGTCCCCAATGTGGGACTAGATCAAAGATGTAGAAATATGAAGTGACTGGGTCAGATACTGATAACTATTTTAGTCTAAATTTCCATCCAACAGCAGAGTGGGCCACCTGAGGAAGTATAATTTGAGATGCACATTGGAATCTGGATGATACTCATTCGGGAAGGTAGGGGAAGGAATACCTGTTCTGAGTGAAGGTTCTGACTGTGTGACCTTCCCACCTCTAGTCTGATAGAGACCTTGATTCTAAGGTCAGTGCAATAATTAACCTTCTGTAGCAATTTGATGGGGCCACAGGGAGCCCAAACATTTGGTCAGACATTATGCTGGGTGTGTCTATGAGGTTATTTTTGGATGAGATTAACACTTAAACCAGTAGATGCAATAGAGCAGATTGACCTCCCTAATGTGCATAAGTCTCACTTAATAAGCTGATGACAGGAACAGAACAAAGAGGCTCAGGAAGAGGAAACTTTTTCCTGCCTGGGATATTAGTCTTTTCTGGCTTTTGAACTTGAATGAAAGCATTGGCTCTTTTGGGGTCTGGAGCCTGCCAGCTTTTGAACTGGAACTTCCATCATGGGCTCTCCCGGTTCTCAGGCCTTCAGGCTTCAACTAGAACCATACCATTGGCTCTCCTGGATCCCCAGCAATTGACTATAGATCTAGAGGACTTGTCAGCCTCCTTACTCACATGAGTTGGCTCCTTATAATCTCTCTCTCTCTCTCTCTCTCTCTCTCCCCCTCTCTCTCTTTCCTATTAGTTCTGTTTCTCTGGAGAACCCTGACTAATACAGTCAGCATTGTCTGTTTCAGAAAGTGCTGCTTTCTGACTGGAAGGGATCGAGGGGGAAGCTGGCTTCAGCCCCAGCTCAGTCCGTCAAACAATGCCTTCAGCCTTCCAATTGGACTGTTCGCTTCATTTGTTCTAAGAAGGAAAATAAGTTTTGTCTTTTCCCACTCTGTTCCTACCAATCTGTCCTTTGTTACTTGGCAAGAGCTGGTAGCTTTTCTTGTGGTCTGACTGGATCTGAAAATAACATGGTTATTTTTGTTTAAACATAATAGCAAAGAAGAACTTAAGCTTATATGCAATTTAGCCTTATCAAGCCCAGACATATTTGTTTGTGTACAATCAGCACGCCTGAGTGATGTCAGAAGAGCTCTGAAAACAATATATTCTGAAGCCAGAGTTGTTAGTGGGTGGAACCTTCCTAAATAATAAGCATTGTACACATGATTGGAACTAGAATGAGTTATTTAGTCCAATACAACCTGCTTTAGTCCATACAGCGTGTCATGCTACTCAGAAACAAAACAGGAAAGGGGAAATAAATGAAAGAGAATAAGCTGAACATGAAGAAAATAACTGTGTATGCGTGGCTCTCTATGGGCACTCAGTTAATAGTCCTTTTTGTGTGTGTATTTTTTAAAAAGTTTTGTTGAATTTATTGTGGTGACATTGATTAATAAAATTATATAGGTTTCAGGTATACAATTCTATAGCACATCATCTATATACTATATTATTTGTTCACCACCCCAAGTCAAGTCTCCCTCCATCAACATTTATCCTTCCTTTACAACTTTTAAAATAATTAAATTACATTTACACATGCATGTATGTGTACACATATACAGATACATAGGACGATGGCATATTGGAGATCTTGCAAATACTTTTGTATATAGGGTTGGTGTTACTGATGAAGTGCCATACACTGAGAGAGTCGTAATACCCAAAGGCCCATCATAGTCTTGGGCTTTCTCTCCCTGTGTTGTCTACCCTTTGCACTATATTAGGCTACTTTGAACTCTCTTCATTCTCCATGTGCTTCACCCCATGTGCCCCCAGCTACTTACACTCAAATAGGGGCACTTCCAAGCATCACGATGGTGGCAGAGAGTTCTTTCTGTACTTTTTCAGTAAAAAAAAAAAAAGGGATGACTGGCCCTGGCCAGTTGGCTCAGCGGTAGAGCTTCGGACCAGTATGTGGAAGTCCCGGGTTCAATTGCCAGCCAGGGCATATAGGAGAAGCGCCCATCTGCTTCTCTACCCTTCCCCTTCTCTTTTCTCTCTATCTCTCTCTTTCCCTCACACAGCCAGGGCTCCACTGGAGCAAAGTTGGTCAGGCGCTGAGGATGGCTCCATGGCCTCTGCCTCAGGCACTAGAATGGCTGTGATTGCAGCGAAGCAATGCCCCAGATGGGCAGAGCATCGCCCCCTAGTGGGCGTGCCGGGTGGATTCCAGTTGGTTCACGTGGGAGTCTGTCTGTCTGCCTTCCCCAGCTTCTCACTTCGGAAAAAATACAAAAAGAAAAAGGATTACTAACATCTCAGAAACTGTATTTCTAGTAACATAACTAGTTTTATTTCAAATGGCCTTTGTACGTACGTATAAGAGAAATTAAAGAACAGTTTCTATTAAAAATGAGTATGTTCTTTGAAAATGAAATGCCCTTTGCCTGTCAATGATGTTGGCAAAATATAATATTCTGCCACCTTTGGCTTTCTTCCCTAACCTCTCACCTTTAAACACACCCCATGGGCTGATAGTGACCATTAAATGTGTTGATGGATGTTTAAGGACAGTTTCATACCTATTTTATAGCCACTTCATGAAAGTGATAACTTGCAAGTGATGAAACAGATTGAATATTAAGAAACTAAAAATTCAGAAAGTTTATTCTAACAGATAGAGTTGCAAAGGAGAAAGTTCCTTCACTTTTGCACTAAGTAAAAAAAATAAAAATTCTTCTGTCTATCTATCTATCTATCTATCTATCTATCATCTATCTATCATCTATCTATCTATCTATCTATCTATCTATCTATCTATCTATCTATCTATCTACCTATCTATCTATTGATCTATTTAATCACCCAGATAGTTTGTCTCAATTGTTAAATATCCTTTATTGGTAAATTTTAAAATAGAATGTTGGTTCTTAGGCCATGCACCGAAAGTTCTGATTTATTAAGTTTCAGTGGGGCCTTGGGTATCTGAATTTTAAACAAATAAAACAACCAACCCTAAAACATTCTGATGAAAGGGAATCTATAAAACTACACTTTGAGAATGACAGCTTTGTTTTACTCCAACTCCCGAGCCCATACATGCACTTCATGCAGTTTCTCCTAGGATTAAAAATAGAGGCATATCTTAAAATTTTTTAACCAAAAAATCTTGGACTTATTTTTAGAGACACTAGTATCTAGCTTTAGTTCTTTGTTTGCTGACTCTTACTACGAGATAGTAACCAATCAGATCTTAGTTTCTTTATTTAATTATAGAGAAATGACAGGATCTAGCTAGCAACCATGATTCCCACATCATTCTGAGACACAATGTCTGTAGAACTGCTCTGGAATCTGAAAACTGTTATACAAAAGCAAGAAATTGCTCATGTTATGAATATGCGCACTGATGATTCAAGCAAGAAAATATTCAGAACACATGGGGTGCTTACAACCTAGTCAGCTGGTACGATGGGGACTGGATGGTGGATGGGATGAAAACCTCTGGGAAGCTCACAGTCCGAGACACATTCAATAGCCATGAGATAATATAGTAAGAATGAAAGGCAAATTGTATCATTCCTAAGTATTTCTAAGAAGGGAAGGAACACTGAATTATGTATGGTAAACAGTGGATTATATGGGAAGACATTGTAAAGGAACTGGGGTACAAGGTGGGCCTTCAGAAAAGGGTGGATTTGTTGTTCAGTAAAGAGTGTTGGTGGAGGCATTCTAGGTGGAAGGGAAAGAGTAAAAAGGCCCAGATGTGGTAACCAGCACCTCAGGAAGCATGGGAAGAGACAGAGCAAGAGAAATGGTTTGAATCTCAGGAATCAGAAAGCTCATCGCATCTCATTCCTTACTTTGAATATATTTGAGTTGTACCCGTCTGCAAAGCTTCCTTATTTGTTTGACTGATCAACCTGCTAAAAGTCCCAATCGATAAGTATAAATCTCTTCAGTGGCAGCATTTATAGCAATATAATACACCATGCAAGGAAACCCTCCCACAAAGGCTGAGTTAAGTACAGCCCCATTAACATCATGGATTTATTGACCTATTGATATGTTTAAAAGGTCTCCATTGTAAAATTAGTGAATATGTACTAACCTAAAGAAAAGAACAAATAGATTTAAAAAAAAAAGAAATCTGTCTTTGTTATTGGATTCACATGTTTCTTTTCCAATGTGGCACTTTTATTTTTCTGGTATTTTTTTAATATCTCTAAACTTTCTGATATAATTCTCTACCAAAAATAAGGAAAAAATATCCCATCAGATACCTTAATCACTTTTTGTACTTTCCTGAACTTTACCCAAGAGCACAGAGGGATATTTTTCTCTACTTTGAACATTACAATTTAATAGACTTTTACAATAGAATGTCAAAAACACAAGAATAATTTTAGTACAATGGCATGAGAACTACCTGTACGGATTGATCCTCTGATAGGCCATTTACTCTTCATCTCCTTCTCATATACTTGTTAAGTGATTCATGTAAGTGGCCGGAGTGGTAGAGACCCAAGTTTTCTACGTATCAAATCAAACGGGCAGGAAGCTCTCAGCCCTCCTGCCTTAACAAGCCGAAAAGTACAAGCATGAAAACACACAATGACTATTTTTGTATCATTTTTTTTAAATGCTCAAAAGAAAACAAGTTTTTACTGACTGTTCTATTGGTGCGCTAGGGAGCTGGAAAAAGACTCAGAAGGCTTTGGGGACTTGGCATCTGATGACAAAATGCAAGATTTCCTCCTGAATCTTATTACATGAGAGGGATGAGAGGAAAGAGCTGTTGGCTGGTATTAGGAGATTAGGGCTCAAGTTTTGAATCCTTGAACCAGTCTTTTTAAATTTCTCTGCCTTGTTTTCCATATTGGTAAATTGAAGTCCCTTTGCGGGAAGTGATCTAAGTAAGGTACTGTTACATAAAGTTTCAGAGTAAATTTAACCCTGTGGCTGTGCTGGTCATTAAGCTACTATCTCTCAGCTCTAAACACACCTTTCTACTATCTTAGGGGGTACCTCAAAGGGACATAAAGGATGAAGGAGGAAGAGGCTCTTGCTAGTGTGTTTGTTCCCAGATGCTTTTTAATCAGGCAGCACCATTTAGTTCGGTTAGCAGTTGATTCCAACCTGAAAAATGTTATCTCCACTTCCAGGATTGGCCCCAGTGTGCCTCCTCAGAGATTGCAGCATTCTTTAGAGAACTGTATCCCAGCTCTGAACAGGGGCCCTCCTGGCAGCTCCTGGGGCAGCAGGTGGACAAGGATCCTTTCTCGGCAGTCTGATCCTAGCTCTATGGGTTCCTCCAATTGTCTGGGTCCTAACTGCTCCAAACTCTTTTCCTGGGGCCATGAAAAGAAGCTGCTTCCCACAGTGTCTACATGTGTTACTACAGTAGTCCCTTTTAATCTCTTCAGTCTTCTAACATTTCTTCTGACAACTTGTTCCATTACATTCTGCTGTTGAAATAACTGTTGAGCTTTTGACTTACCTAATTGGAACCTGATTAATTTAGTGGCTAAAAACAAGTTGGAGCATTTATAATATTAAATATAATTTGAAACTAGCTATATTTGTTCTTCTTCACGATTCTGAGACCCTACTCCCTTCTCCAAGGGCATTCTTCCAATAGATGTTATTTGAGAAGAGTACCTTTCTCTTCTATTGTTAAGCTCTCACGTGTATCTTTGCCATAGAGATCTGTCCACTGCTAGAGTTCTTGGCACACACAGTGTTTCTTCCATCTACCCCATAGAGCAGGTAAAATAGTTTTACTATGAAGACTTCTAATAGGTCATATCATAATTACTCTCAAATCAGGTCCAACATGAGCTTTAATAGTTTCTGCTTAATAGAGGTAGAGTTTGTGGTTCAGAGTTATTGTGCTGTGGGCTGACATTTGCAGGTGACACTAACCAGGTGGCCATTATACCTACAGCCAGGAATTAATGTGCAGCAGTCAGCGAACCTGCCTTACTGCAAAACAAATGCCTTCTGAAATAATTGGCTTCTTGCTGCAGCACCACCACAACAGGTAGACAGGGAGGCATATGGGAATTGGTAAGCTTGGGAACACAGATGCTCCTCTTCTCATGCGGCATTATTCATGTGCCCTGAACCTTCCATCCCGAATGTTGGTTGATAGATCAGGAAGATAATGGCCTCTGCCCAGGATCTGAATTCCTAAAGGACAAGAGAAGGCAGCACTGGGACTTCATTATAAGTTGGTCCTCTCATAAGTTTCTGCAGCATGAAATTGGGAAAACCTTCTACCAAATTGACAGGGAGTTTAGTTCATAGCTTGTGTCTGTATTGGAAACACACTCCAACTTGATTCATTCATGCAGCTAGTCTATCTGCAACTGAATATGAAATGTAGGACATATATCTTGAGTGATATCAATGTCAATGTTATTTTCTATTAACGTCATAAGCCATAGTATGTCCTATATAATTAATTATGGTGATGCACGTTTAAGAGTCCCCCTTAAGCAACAGGAGGGGCAGACATTATTTGTCAGCTCACGTGTCCAAATATTAAGTTCAGAGAACATGACTGACTGAATTATCATCATAATTTAGGTCTTTCTAAATATAAAAGTCTAGTTAGAGACAATACTAAAACATTGAAAGTTAACTCATAATTTTGATATGACTACCTGGCATTGGCCAGACTTTATCAAAGGGGCTCAAATTTAGCACATTGAATTTTTGAAAGAATTCCTTAGGAAAACTTTTGCTGTATTTGAAAGAAAATTTTCTATAACACTAAGCCCTCACTGCCTTTTATGTAGTTAATTTATCCTATATCTTAAATACTCTGGTATATTGCAAACTCCTTGATAGAAGCAGCACTAGGATCAGTAAAGGAACAAAGTCATTCTTTTCAGCTTCTCTTTGTATGAGTATGTGGTCCTCCGTTCCACCTTTACTTAATATTACGTCGGCTTGGTTTGAACACTGTCCTACTATGGAATTCACTAACCCACAAAGCAAACCATTCAGGTACCTTAATTTTGCTTTCAGAATGAGAGCCCCTAATCCTGTTTATTACAGATGTCCACTTTAATGCAGTCACAAAATATTCCTAAAACCTTTCTTCAAAGCTGAACATTGAGTCTCTTTTGGGTTCTTTGAATGACCAATTCTTTGGCATCCTGATTATTTCCAGGTAATTTCCAGTTTGCTAGTCTAGATTTATTTATCACACCCTAAATTTAATATCACCCAATAGTACTACAGATAGCACTAACTGGTTTATTAAGAATTACACATGCATTGGTCACTGTTGTCTCAAGTTTATCACATTAACATTTCCCAAAGTCCATGAACTAAGGTATTTGGGTCCTATTTTTAATGATAAAGGACATGAAGTTAAGCAAATGGCCCAAGCCCAGTTACTGGCCAGAGTCATGCTGAACCCAGGATAATGTCACTCTGAAGACACCTGGTGCTAAAGCCAGGCATGCTCTTTTCATCTAAGCTCTAAATGTATGTTGCTCATCTGCATTCTCTCACAGCACCTGGTCTAATGACTAAATAATATATCTTCTCAATGAATGAATGAATGAATGTGTGAATGAGTGCAAATGACAGCAAAAACTGCCTCTTCAAAGCCACCAGCATGCAGAAGAAAATCAAAAGGATTTAAACAAACAAAAGATTATCTTTATTACTGTCCTTCCTCCTGAATTCCATGTGCAACTGCCTCGCTTACATCTCTATCTAAACATGTGTAAATTGAAACTCATAGTTGTCCCCAAAACCTCTTTTGCCTGTACACTCATTCTCCATCCCCTCCCCTTTGGTTCTTAACAAAAGCCTCAATTCTTGTTCTCGTGACACCTTGTTCTTCACCTGCCATGTCTAACCTATTAGCCAATCCTGTCCTGCTCCTACCACTGTTAGACCTGAACAAGTTGTCTCCTGTGGGTGACCCCTGCTGCTTCCTTGCTTGCCCTGGGTTCCCACAACAGTGATCTTGCCGCAACCCTTTAACCCCTGCTGTGACTTTATATTCAGGGTGACTCCAAACCTCTTCCCTAGAGCTGTGGGGCTGTATCTCTCTCCAGCTCTGCCTGCAGCACTCTTGCTTGTCTCTTGTTACCCTTCCCTGTCTTGTTCTTTCCATTCCTGGCTGTGTCAAGCTGTCTCCCAGTTCGGGTCTCTCCCTATGTTTATCATTCTTTGGTTCTTAACTTACCTGTCACCTCCTCAATAAAACATTTTTGGAAAATCTCATGTAAAATACATTTCCTATTATTCTCCATCTCCTTTTTTTTTGTGACCTGAAGTCCTTTTTTACTATTTGGGGGTTTGCTTGTTTTCATTCAGTTTTTGTCTGCCCCACGTATTAGAATGGGAAGTTTAACAGAAGAGGAATTGTGTCTGCTTTCCCATATATGTTGGTATATACCACACCCCTTTTAAAGTTGCTTTTCTATTCGGAGACACATAAATAGCAAAGTCTTCGCTCTGCCCATTCCAGGTTCCCTTTGTTCTCCCAACGAAGCACTGAGGGTGGAGAAATGCTCAACACCTTTTCCCCAAAATTCTTTAACTCTTTCATACATATTACTGTGTGCCTCATCTTCATGAGCTTTTTGTGATGACACTATTGCCTCTGGTCCTTGTTATCTCCTCTGTTATAGTTGTCTCCATAGTCCCCACCCTTGGGAAGGGCAGGTCCCTCAGAGCAGTGCTATCCCAACCCACCATGGTTATGGCACCCATACTGAAGTCACTTCTCCCAAGGACAGAGTTCCTGAGAAGGTGAGTAATTTTCACTCCCCTAGAGAAAACAAGATGGTTCCCCCCTGCTCTGAAATGCTGTCCCTCATTCTATCTCCCTACTTCTTACCAATTCTCCAGATTCCCCCTTGTGCACACATACCCGGTAGATCCTGGGTCTCTCATATATCCAGTGTGGGACAGGCAGACTCAACTCCCTTCCTTTCATTAGTCATCCTAGATAAATATTCATATTCTTGGCATAATAATTTTTGACAAGTTGATTGCTAAGTAACAAGATTATCTTTTAATGGGATTTGTCTTCTCCAGATAGTTTTACCGCCCAACCTTTAACCCTTTGAGTAGTGAGTGTTTTGTTAACCTTTTGAGTGAGGACATATATGAACATTTGTACCACTCTAAGGTTAGTAACATGTCCTTTGGATATCAGTGGGTAGAGAAATTTTGGGCAATAAGAACTTAGATAAGCCAAAAAATCCTACATCATGGTCTCCATATAACTTACCTTTACCCAGAACCACAGTGGTACTCATTCTTTGCTATTTATGCATAGAAAATGGAACTGTGTATTAAATTTGCTCCATTTTAGCACTAGAAAGTCATATATATAAAAAGAAAATTGTATGCAGAGAATGATCAAATTAGAGCCTGTCATACTGTAACATTTCCTAGAACCAGTGTTGAGAAAAGAACAGTTTGGGAAACAACTCAGCAGCTCATTCTTTAAGTTGAAGTCTTTTAGTTCCAAAGATATTTATAATTATGGACCTAAGCTGGAGTACAATGCTGCTTGACCTAGCCTCTTTTGAAGCCGTATCACACCATCTAGATGAGGCATCACCAACTTATTTGTGAGTAAGTCAAAAGGCAGTCATTCTTGATTCCAGCTCAAGTAAAAGACCACTTTCAGCTTTATTAAGTAGACTCTCCGATCTGGGACACTGTAAAAATTTATAGCTTAGAGAAGCCAAATAAGGGTGTGAGCTATTTCATTCATAGGCAGAAAATGAATATCACTAGCTAAACAATGAAATAACTATATTTGTATTTATATAAACCTCAGGAGAGACTCAGACTTTGTGAACGTGTATGTTCTCTCTCCTCTCTCTCTTTCTCACTCTCTCTCTCTGTCAACATATGACCTCAGTTAAGCAGCAAGTTATCCTGACATTTCACTTATCTTTCCAATCATTTTCTTTGCAAGAAAGGGATTTGCCACACTTGCAGGCAACAAAAGACAAAACCATCTCATCTTCCTGTATCTTGCAGCATCCCTGGGGAAATGTGTGAACATGGTCAAATGTCTCAGCTTCTTGAGCTGATAGGGAAAAGGAAAAAAGAAATGTTTCTTTCAGATGCCAGGGATTGTGTGAAACCCTTTAAGTATTACTAGTTGCAGAGGCTGGAGGAGAAAGTGGGATGCATGCAAAAACACATAAAAGGGAGAACTGACATGTGCCAATGAGAAATGTAAAAGCAACAGCAATTACACATTTTTAAAAGGTCTGGGAGTGATTTTTTTTTCAACCTTAGCAAGTTTTACCTTGCATATAATTGGAGACTCTTAAACAATGGTATGTGTAAACTGAATGTTAGTAATATTTTTTAATGTTGATAAACAACAAATGTACATTTACACATACTCATTCAAAAGTTTTAAAACACCATTTAGAAAAAAAATTTACAACAGTGTTAAAATCATTGGAAAATTCAAGTATTTTCAAATTCATGCAATTTCTCTTGGTAACACAGGTATGAGACTAACGCAGAAAATTGATGTACTACATATAATCAAGATGTGAGGTTTTACTTAAATGATGTTATATTGGGCCTCTTGTTATATAACCTGAAATCCACCATGGTTCAACTGGAAGCATAGCAACTTATGATAGTGAAAAACTAATATAACCTGGTTGACTCACAGCTAAAACTAAATATTGTGTTTTTCCTCATTTCACATATTTATGTATTACTTCCACCTAATTTATAAGTTTCTGTTCTGTTAAAATCACTTATGGTAAGAGTATAGTTCTTCACATGGCATGTTTTAGGCATTCCACAATCTGTGCTAAGGCTTTATTAATTTGTCCTGTGCCTTAGTATCAGGCTTAGAAATGTAAAAGTGAACAGAATTAGAATTCACCATGCATGACGTTACTAAATGTTTGGGATTCCTAGAAATGGATATTAATAAGTTTTAATTATTTATCCATGACATATCTACAATACGAAACATTAAAAATGCAACCACTGATTTAAAGACATTAAATTCAAATCGACACACTTCTGCTGTTTGAATTACCCATTTTAACTTTGCAGTAGAGGAATTTGAGTTTTAATTTTTTGCACATCTCTCTCATCCTGGGATTTGACCAAGATTGAGTTAAAGCCGGAGCACAGAGACTCAGGCTCAAAAAAAGAAAGAAAAAAGAAATGTGATTCTGATAGGAAAGATCTAGTATCTGAAATTGCAAATCATATTTGAAAAAAAAAAATTTGCAAAATGTCTAAGGCAGCTGCTAGACCAAGCTGACACAAGAGATAATCAAGTTTGAAATGTTGAGGTTATTGTTTTTTAAGAAAAACATAGAATGAAATTCAGTAAGTAACTTTTAAAATTCATGGTTAAAGGATTCTTATACCCTTTTAGGAGATGTTTATAGAGATGTAAAATCAGTGGCATTACAATCAATATAGTAACAGTGACTTCAAACAAGCCACCAGACACTGAGTGATGGCGACCCTTTCAATTTTTGGGCCATCTAAGTGGCCAGGTAGTAATACCAATATTCTAAAGTTCCCAGAGTTTAGCTCATTACAAACTTGAAACTTGTGAGATTTTGAGTTACTTTCTCTATTTACTGCATGAAAATTTCAAGTGCATTCTAAAAGGAAATCATGATTGTAGGCTAACATGTAACAGTAAGATAAAGTGAATTACTCATTTTATTAGATTGCAGAGAGGTTAATCAATACAATATTTACTTCATGGGTTTTATTTTTCAGAAGTGGTGGTTATGGTGAGTAAATAAACTTATTCAAACATTAAGCAAATCATCATCAATCAATCAATCAATATTTACCAAGCAGTAATTTGCCAGACTGTGTTAAGTACCACAAGGGATCCAAATGAAAACAGCAGAGACTTTAAGCTTGGGCAAGGACAGGGAGCCCCTGGGGCTGAAGTCCACAGGGACATGCCAACACAGAGTCTGCTCTCTCTTCTAGACCTGTTCTGGATTCTGAACATTATGGAATTACCTTTCTAAATGGCCCTGAGTCCACTTCTAAGTACTATATGGCCCTTTTCCTAGGTCTGTTCCCAGAGACTGGATAATATTTGGGGTATGTAAATCCATAGACTTAAAGATTAGCCAAAGGTAATCTAAGGCAAAAATTTCTAAGATGTCAGGCATGCCAACTGGGGGATTCCCTTACAATGTGACCTAACTGGGGATGGAAAAAAAGGCAGGTGGATGAGATTCTAGGCCGAAGTTCACATTTCCCATACCTTCATGTTTAGACAGAGCTCTGAGGAGTCTGAGAATTTTAAATTCCACTTAGCCATCCAGATTGCTTTGAAGGTTCACTTGTATAGGTAAGATATAACAATTTATTTAATATTTTGTTAGTCTAATTTATAATTCTTAATTACATCATAGACATTAACTATGTGGTACCCTTGTCCTTGGTCAATAAAATATTTAGGATGAGCTAGAAGTATTGTCATTGTCTACAAGAAGTTTACATTGCAGGAGATAAAATAAAACATATGCAATATTCATTGTGCTTCTGAAGGAGCATAAAATGAGACTTCTTTAAATCCAGCCTATTTGATATCCATTTATTCTTATTCTTTCAGCACAGGTAAAGAATTCTGAGCATGGCATGTAGCTTGCTGAGGTCCTGAAGGAATATTTTGTTCAGGTGACTGATTCTTCCTAGTTTTCTTTTGAGAATATTTCAAGATTAGTTCAACATAATGTCTTTAGAATATGCAATGTTAAGTTTGTGGGTAGGTGGATATATGCATTAAGATAAAAATCTGAATTCTTTCTGGAGTTTGAAAAGTGATGGCTAAAGGGATAGCTATCTATAGTGAAAATCTTGGCTAAACATATTAAATACATAAAGTTCATATTTGTTATTAGATTATACCAGTTTTATTAGTATATATAATATAAAAAGTAATTAAGTATACTAAACTCAGAAAGTTGTGTTGATAGGTTTAGAATAACTCTGTAATATGGTCTAACTACTTCTGATTATAAAATAAAAAGAAATAATAAAATACTATTGAAATCTTATATGATGGATGACCCATAACATGAGCAAATATGATTTTCTACAAGTACTTTTTATAACAGACTTTCATGTTCAGAGCATGTGGCTACAATCTATGTTTACACCACAGAGGAGACCAAAACTGAAGGCAAATAATTCTGCTTTTTAAATTTTTTTTTATTATAAAAAATGTATTTAAGTTGAATGAGTCTAACATTCAACTGTCTCCTAATACCTTTACCTAGTAGGCTAGCTCTTCAGGCCTGCAGGTAAATAACCAAATGTTTTTAAAACCCATGCAAATACATATTTAACCAATAGACTGGAACAAATAGAGTCTCAATGGGCCATTTGAAGCTTGGGACAATTGGAAGATTATTGAGCTGGTAGCCCACTGTGGCTCATGTTAACATTTTACAGCAGGTTAAAAAATGCTAACCTGAACTCACTTTAATGAAAGTCCTTAATGTGCAAGATTAAAAAGTCATAACGGAACATTATTATAGAGGGGGCAACCTGTATTAAAAGTAGTTCAGGTAATGTTTGTTAAACATGCCTTATCACACATAAGGGAGAAAAAGCTTCAGATTGGTTTGAAAGCAAAATAGAGTATTTTAAAATATCTTTGAGCATGCAGTTCCTATATATGCATTCATTTATATACTTATTAATTATAAATACTTCAAAAGAAATTCTGTAAAGCAGTTTAAAGTATTGCTGAAAAATTATAGAGGTTTGACTTCATGTTATAGATGATTCATTTTCATGTTTATGATCAATTGTCAGTCTCTTAAGGGACAAAGAATGCTTAGAGTAAAGTTCTTTGTAAATAATTTTTTAAGGAATCCATATTTAAATAGTCATTGATAATTTTAAAATTTGGACTTATTTTTTTAATTATATCTAATTAGCCTCTTTCTGTTCTGAAGCAGACCATGTGGTGGGCCTGAGACTTCCATCTGTGCATGCATCTTGAAACTACCTTCCATTTGCAGCTACTTTTCCAGAATTATTTTAAGTTTTTACCTATTTTGTGAAAACTTAGTTTAATTAATATCAAAAGTAAAATACCTAAATCCACATAATGCAATATGTGTAAACTGTAATTCATCACAGTATGATGTTAGGTAGCGAGGCACCCAGGACGTGCCCATCATCCCTGCTGAGCTGCAGAAGTTCCATTTTGCCCTCGGGACACATCACCTACGCTAGATGACATGTAACCATCTGCTGTACGGACAGACCGAGTGAACAAGTGGCAATTTGTATTGTAAATATTTGCAAAGCTGAGTATCTTTATTTTGTAAACTGAAATGTTGACAGAAAGAGTTTCTCTTTTCTGGATCCCTCTGGCTAGACATGTGTACCTGCTGGCACACAAGTGCCTTTATTTGGAGACCTCCACTATAGGATTCCACATATGGGTAGAAACATCTTAAAAAGGGAAGAAGAAGTCCTATACATGAATAAAGCTGCAAGTGAATCCCAAGGCTGCCTGTGTTTAAGACACTGGACCAGAGAGAAAGGGGGGATTGGATGAAGTAGAAGAGGGAAAAGGGGGAGATGAATGGGGACAGAAGGATACTCGAGTTGGCATGGTGAACATATAATACAGTATACCAATGATGTATTATAGAATTAATTGTACAGCTGAAACCTATATCATTTTATTAAACACTGTCAGCTCAATAAAGAATTAAAAAAAAAAAAAACAATGCTGTGAGGTTGTAGCTATTACTTCCAAATAACTGCACTGGTGTCATTTCCTTCCTGTAATACAGGGCTGGCATATTATACAGTGATTGCTAACTCCAGGGAGCTCACCTCACTGTCTTTGGGGAGGATACCACCTGAAATTGTTCAATGGAGTGCTCTGCATGGCTTTCACAGTGGCACTGGAGAACAAAACAGGAGTTGAAGCCTCCTGCAGACAAGCAAGGGCATACTAAACAGGGCAACTTTTATTAATTCACACTTACAGAGCAGTTACTGCAAGTAGAACTTAACTGAGAAAATGCAACTGATCTCCATGCAACTGAGGTTTATGTACAGAGCCTGGTGTACTTGTCCATTAGTAGATTAATTTTTGCCAAAAATCCACTTGATATTTACAACTTTGAAAATAAGTGTATAAAGCACAAGGGAGCTATAAAGATAAATAAAATACAGACTTTTGGTGGGGCATATGGAAGAGGTGATAATTACTTAGAGCAGAAATACATCAATGCTACATTCAATCCAGTTGTCACCGCCTCCAGAAGTGGCAGCCCCTGTGTTATACGGGGCTCATGCTGCATCAGGGCTCTGTGCTTCATCACTCTGATGGGAAGGTTCCAAGACCATGGCACAGTCAAGAAAAATGGATGTTGTGCATAAGTCCTGGTTGGGCAGCAACAACTATTTCATAAAACCTTTCAAAACCTCTGTTCTCAGAGTTACTCAATCATCCCAAGAACCTTTTTCTTAAAACTTATCCTCTGCTCCCTCAAAAGAATAAAAAAATGAAAGAAGAAACTCCCCTGTACAGTTCCTGTCCTCAGCTTGCCTATCTCACTCAACAACCCAACTATGATGATTCTGTGCATGAGGGGAGCTCGTGGGGTCTCCATGCTGGAACATGGAGCCTGGGGTGGCCCAAGGTGGAAAGTTAAATGTTGATTTGATGAGTTAAGATAGGCTTCGGGAGAGTGGTTGCTTTGGTCCAAGAAGTCTCTGAATAAGTCCCCATAAACCAGTAAATTGGCTTTGCCTTATACTTTCTCTGCAGGAGAACAGACCTACAGAGAGATCATCAGTGTGATAATTGTGCCCCTGCGGAGTGCAGAGGCAGTACGGGCAGGCCAGAACCAGTTGGACAGTTGACTAATTATGTAGAGAACTCGCTCAAGAGAAACACTCTAAGTGTACCCGTCCTCAGGCCCTGTGTGCATTGGCAAATTAAGTGAAAACAGGAGAAAAGTAATTATCCAGATAATTCAGACTAACATTTTACATCAATTATTTGTTTTAAGAAAAAAAAAATACAGTGTTCTTTGGCCAGTTTGACTTGGGTTAGCTGATTTTATTCTTCCCTTTATTCAGACACTGTAGACCTGGCACCTCTAGTCACTTGCGTGATTGCCTCAGCTCTCCATCAAACTCTTTTCTTATTTTTCTGTGGAGATGAAATTTAAGTTCTTATTTAGGAACCTGAAAAGGCTAAGCATAGAAAACAGAAGACTCTGTGTTTTTAAAGCTTCTAGTTAAGATGTGACGCATATGCCCTCCTTCTGAGAGGCCAAGGACAAGCTCGATCATTTGGCCAGTTCCCAGGATAATTGCGAACCAGACAGAACATTCCTGCTCAGCCAGCATCCAGCAGGCCCTGCGCCCTAGCTTCTCTCCCCATCAGGGTATTTATTCTGCCTTCCTCCCCAACAGGGCTCTGTTCTCACTATTTCAGCAGCCGCTCAAATAGTTTGGGCTCCAGAGTTAATGGTTGATAATGGCTTAAAGTGTTAATTCTCCTTTCAAAAGGGGAGTTATCTCCCGCTGGCTGGGGAACCTTTGAACATTACAGACTTTTTCTAAAGTCCTAGTGCCATATTTTACAATGGCATGTCTGGTAGTAGGTACATGTTCATGGACATACTCAGTTCCTTCAAACTCTATTACTAGTCTCATGCTTATTCTAAATTCTAAATATGAGTGGTGCTGGTACAACATGTAAAAACAAAACAAACAAAAAAAAACAGTTAAAACGTGAAAAATTGTGGTACAATCCATCACCGTAGAGAGACAAATTTGCTTGTATCAATCAAATGCTGGCTGTAATGGCAAGATTGTGATAACAAAGTACACAGGGTGCATCAAAGGCCATAAATAAAAAGGGGAAGAAGCTCTCAAATTCTCTGTCCATACACACTCCCTACGCTAAAGGCCTTGGTGGCTCTGTGTAGCAATGTCATCAATAATGAAGTAGAATGGGATTAAATAATTTTGAATATTTCTAACACATCCATTCATTAGCATGAAATATTCTATGGATGATGATAACCCAGGGCCTTCTAAAATCTGTCAAACCTTTCAGAAATATTCCCCATAGGGGAATTTGGGCCACTTGAATTTATTCAGTTAAGAGACACTGATTGAGAACTATAGTTACAGTAACACTCAATTAAACTGAGTGTTTTAAACAAAGTGTTGCCTAATTATTTTATCTCAACCTTCATGTGCTACCCATTTGCCAAAATTCTCCAACACCAGCATTGGAAAAGATGGAGTTCATAGGATGAATTGATTTTTATCTAGATTTTTCTTTCTATTTAACGATATTCATTGTCTGGTGTGTTTTTTCCTTCTTTTCCCCTAAAGATAACTATTAGGGAAAGAGGCCTATGGATGCCATGCCATAATCAATTTATTCAATCATTCAGTCCTCATTAATTCAGGGCCTACCACGTGCCAAATGTATGCAGAAAAAAAGACATAATGTAAAATTGCATTTAAGAATATGGGGTAAGAGGCAACTATACCACTTTCGTTCATTGGTTTAGGTACAAAAATACCTACATTGAGTCCTACACCACACCTGAAACTGTGAGTCATTAATTGAAGAGGCAT
The DNA here is from genome assembly GCF_036850995.1 of Saccopteryx leptura. Taxonomy (NCBI): domain Eukaryota; kingdom Metazoa; phylum Chordata; class Mammalia; order Chiroptera; family Emballonuridae; genus Saccopteryx; species Saccopteryx leptura. The sequence goes on from NC_089513.1 coordinate 29,740,054, forward strand.
TCAACACATCACTGTTGCATTCATATATATAGCTCTAGAACTTTAACATGTATTGATCCAATGAACAACAAAAGGAATGGTCCCTACCTGGAAGTAACCACCTTGAAGGTACTGAGGACGGACACTGGCAATATGAAAAGATGGGCCATAGAAAGATTACATGTGTTGGATGCAGTCAGAAGCTATGCTAGAGGGTGATTTGAGCTGGGCTGGGACAGTCAGAGAAACAAAGATACATCTTAAGCACTACCATGTAATGAGCTCTTATGGGACACCACACCCTATGATAAACACTTATCACACATCACATGTTATACCTTCTTTGAACACCACTGCCTATAAGGTAGTGTTATACTACTTTTAAAGATGTAGAAAATTGAGGAGAAGTGATGTTAAATAGCTTGCTGAAGATCCCTAAATGAGAAGATTCAAATTTATATTTGCCTAATTCCAAAGTTAAAGTTTCTGGAGGGATAATGCAGGAATATACTGGTCACAACATTGCCTACTACTATTTTGGGTAAATCAGTTAACCGCCTCTTACCTCTATTTCATCATAAGATAAAAAAATAATATTAAAGAATTTCTAGATGTCTTTTGTGGCTAAAACACAGAAAGGGTACTGAGTATATACTGATCATCTCATATGAGACATCTGCATCTTTGTATATCAAATTCCCAACACCCGTGTATTATAATTTTTGTTACTAATAAAATCCCATGAAAGTCTTTGTTCTATTAAATAAAAAGTCTAATTAAGGTTGCATCAGACTCAGTGAATATAATAATAATAAAAGTGCTTCCTTCACTTTTATATTAAGTGTTTACATATTTTAAATGTATAGTAAGTTTCTCTTATCCCCTCAATATACCAAGCTAAATAAGTTGTTCTTGTCTGGCATTGTCTTTTTTTTTTTTAACTCCTGACAAGGCCTGTTCATCTTCCCCACACAGAGAAAAGAGACCACAAATTATTCAAATCAACCCTATATTTGTGGAGAGCTCTTGGTGGCTCTTTGGAATAAAGCAGTAATCTGCAGGTCATTTCAAGAGTGAAATAGAGAACTGGCCAAATGTCTTTAAAGCTATAAACTATTGGTTCAATATCTTTTCAGGAAAACATTCATGTCAGAATAAAAAAAGCAATAACCAGGATTATGGATGATTAATGACATGGCTACTAGCCTTGCAATGAATGAGTTGCATTATGCTTGATGATCTTGATATTCTGACAAAGAACAAACAGATAAAAATATATATACCAAGTAATGCTATGAAACTCTTGGATTAAAACCCTTCCTCCCTTCTTCACTTTTTTTTTCTTCTTTTCTAAGTGAGAGGAGGTGAGATAGAGAGACAGACTCCCACATACACTCCAACTTGGATCTACCCGGCAACCCCCATCTGGGGCTGATGCTCTGCCCATCTGGGGCCATGCTTATGACCGAGCTATTTCTAGTGCCTGAGGCAGAGGTTCCACTGAGCCAGCACCCAGGGTCAACGTGTTTATGGCTATGGGAGCAGAAGAGAGAGAGAGAGAGACAGAGAGACAGAGAGATAGAGAGAGATGGGGGAAGGATGGAGAGCAGTTGGTCACCTCTCCTGTGTGCCCTGACTGGGAATTGAACCCAGGACATCCACATGCCAGGTCTCTAAGTGAGAGTTAATAAGAAAACTTACAGACCATGCTCTACTACTGAGCCAACTGACCAGGGCCCTCACTTACTTTTGACTGAACAACTCAGAGGGAAGTAAATCTACTAAGAGCATATTCAGAGGAAAGAAATTTTGTCTGGTGGGTGAGAAAAAAAATGGGGAATGTGACAAGCACCAACTGTGAAGCAACAGATCAGGAGTCTAATTTGGCCTGTATCACTAATTCTGGGTAAAGTTTTGGGAAGTTATTCAAAGGAATATCTATGAGTCACAGTTCTCCTGAAATAGAAACAGAGAATGTGGAGCTGCTATAGGAACAATTATAATGTATATTATAAAAGCATTTTGCAAAGACAATCAGATCTTAAGTATTATTACTGTTTGTTCTCCAAGCCATATTTTTGAGAAGAATGAGAAGCTGCTATTGTATTCAGATTGGGAATAAGGGAAGGAAATAATTTCCCAATATCACATAGAAAAGTAAGTGATGGAGCCTTGACAAAATTTTTTATATCTCACAATAAGCTCAGCTTTCTTTTTCCTATATTCTGACTCTTCTCCACAACGTGCATCACCATTTTGAAGAGATAAATACTGCTGGAAGAAAAAAAAATGTCTGTTATTATTTGGTCTTTCCATAACCCATGCTCTCTTTGGGGGGTTAGACATTATTGCTTTCTGTGTTTTATAAAGATTTGAAACTTGTTGAAGAAAGAAAAAATTACAGCTGCAGAGGTGCAAGGCTACTACTTCTCATCAAGCCCTTGAAAATTTCAGGTTAAGATCAAATTTGATGGAATAAATGTGCAACTTTTGGGATGCTAAAACTTTAAGTTATCTTTTTTAGCCTAAGTGAGAGTTAATGGGAAAACTTACAGAGCAGCTAGAGATGCCTTGCCTCATGTTTGTAGACAATTTAACCATCAAATTGCCCATGGAGAAGTATATTTAACATGTTGATGGAAAGGAATGCTCAGTCTAAGGATCTGTTGCTGATGAACATTTTTTATTTTAATGATGGTATACTCAAGTATAGCAGCTGAATTAGCCAGATGCTATACTTGAGACATGTGACATACTTCAAAGTGGTAAGTTATTGAGTAAATTGTCTGGAAACTGCCATAACTCACAATGGATATTAATGGTAAGTGGCCAAAGGGGATTACTAATATCCTAATGTCCAGTGACTTCAGGATTCCTATTTGTATCTCCAAGTCTACCTAAACCACTTACTCCTGACTTAAGTCATATTAAATAGGGGCAAAGCCTATTATTGTATTATAATAAAAAAGGCAGTAAGTATCATGGAAAAATATACACATAAGATTCAAAGAGATGTAGGGCTGAACCTTATCCACGCTCTTGCTAGCTGATTGACTTCTGACAGTCACTAAGCTTCAATCTGCTTATCTACAAATAGCAGGTGACAGTATATTAAAGGCATTAAATTAATTCACATATTTGAAAGTACCTGATATATACTAGACCCTCAATGCATCCTACTTGCCTTACTTTTGTACTATGTTATTAAGACTTTGCTTGGCCCTATTGTATTTTTTCTTTTAGGTGACAATATTAAATCTCAGAGAGAGGGGAGAAAAGTTCCAGGTCAAAGAGTAGGTTTTCAACTAATTCAGGACCAATCCCCAGTGTTTTTTAAGTCCTCTGAAAGCTGTTCTATTAAACCTAATATGCCATCTACCAGATAAAAATAGGGACAATATAGTAATCAGTGACAAGTGGTAATGAGACAACAGTAAAAAAGAAAATTATGTGCTTTGAGCAGTTAGGTCAATTTATGCTCAAAAGAAGCAGCTTGAAAAAAGTCTTCCTAAGAGGCCCTTTATTTTATGCATTCATGTTTTTATAATACACAAAATATAAGGATATGTAGCAATTAAGTCACAATTCGATTCTCCTAGATAGTTCCCATATAAGAAAAGAAGGAAGAAAGGGAGGGAAAGGAAAAAAGAAAAGTAGAAAAGAAAAAAAAAGGAAAAGGCCCCATAAGGACAGAAAGACAAAGTGAAGAAGAGGCATTTTTTTTTCTCAGCAGCAGTCACAAATGGGACTGCTCTGAATCCTTCAGAATGAAAAGTTGATGCACATAGCTCTATACATACATATATATTAAATGTATGCACACACCTAAGAACTCATATTATTCACACTGTCTGTACATTGCTTTTTTCCATCTACCACAATATCTCCGTAGTTTTACCACAGCACTACACACAGATAAATTCTTAATGGTATTGCTGCATCAAAGGTCACATGCATTTTACATTTTGAAAACCCTTGCCAAATTGCCTTCAAAAAGAGGTGAACCAATTTGTCTTTCTACAAAAAAAAATTTAAAAAAAAAATGTCACTGTAGGCAAAAATTTAGGGAGGAGAATGCCTGCAGGAAAGTGTGTCGGACAGGATTATACATAATATTCTGTATCATTGAGTGAATTTTGGTCAAATGAATGAATGTTTGTCAGCTGGATATTGTCTGTCCACCAGGAAATCTATGAGGTCAATCTGCTTAACCAAATATTTTATTGCTCTTAGGACTAGCTTCCATTGGATGAGCCAGTCCTATTTTGCTCATCATCACTTACAGTTTTTTTAAATTATATTTTGTATATTGTTTTATCTCCTATGTTTCTGAAACTTTATTCAAAAATTGCCTAAGAAGTCTAATTCTGAATAAAAACTCTGCCCCCCCCCCAAAAAAATAGTAACATAAAACTAAACCAAAAATGTTTTTTCTAATTTATGGTGTGACAAAAGATGAGGTAGGCATAGTTCATTAGTCAAAATTGCTGCTGAAAAATGCTGCATAAAAAACAACACTAAAATTTCGTTGGCTTGCAATAGAAGTATTTTGTTCTTGCTCCTGAGAAGCTGATCTCAACCGAGCTTGGCTGGTCTCAACTAAATTCATTTAGACTTGGCTCTAGGCTGCAGAGTAATTACAGAACTCCTACACATGCCTCTCCTTCTCCTTTTCCAGCAGTTACCTGGGACACATTCTGAGAGTGGAGAGCAGAAGCACAAGAAACCAAAGTAAAGCACAAAAGCCCATTTAGTGTCACTGCTTCTGTCAAATCTGTTAATGTTCCATAGGCCAAGGTAAGTCACGTTACCTTCCTCATTATCAACAGGTGGGTACCTCCCCTCTGGCGGGAGGTACTCCAAAGTTACATGGTGAAGAATGTGGATATTTAATTCTATAACAGAAGGATTAAAGAATTTGGAACAATAACCAATCTAGCACAAACCTGAAAATAATTTTAACCGTATATCTTAAAATCAGACTATGTAATATGTATTGCTATATATCTATATCTATATAGCTATGTGTATTATATAGCATCTATGTATTTATGATTCAATACAGAATTTTTATAGGTCAAGGGTCTGTCCACTAGTACATTGCTATCTTGTCTAAAATCTAAAGGAATATATAAGTAAAATAATTCCAAACGGCACTGGATATTTTACAATCCTTGACTATGTACCTTTGTAAGGAGAAAATCCCTGAAAAAAGAAGAAATGTTGGCAACTTTTTAAAATATGATTTCAGTCTAGTCTGACCTACAAACAGATTCGAAGGCTGACTAGATGACATAAATTTGAGGTGGAGTGATGTAATGCTTGTCTCTTCTTCCCTTCGCCGTCTGTGGCTGCTTGCAATTATGTTCTTGCACTGGACAAAGTTTGATTTCATAAGTGCCCAAATATCAAGGTAACTGGGAACAAATCATTTCCTGAAAATTAAAGATTTATAGACAGTTGGGATAGCAATGGGTCTTTTTAAACACTGCATATCCATAAAGTTCAACAAGAGACACAGAACCAGTAGAAGATGTGTAAGTACATCAGAGGGGTATTGTAAGGAATTAGCTCACGTGATTATAAGGCTTGCTTCAGATCTGTGGAGCAGAATGCCAAGAAGGGGTGGCTGGAATTCACCAGCATGAGCTGAATTGCAGACCACTGGCAAATTTCTTCTTTTTCAGCAAACTTCAGTTCTGCATGTAAAGCTTTATAATTGATAGAATCAGGGCCCCCCAGATTACCTAGGACAGTTTCCTCTCCTTAAAGTGAACTGATTATGAGTTTTAATCATATCTTCAAAGTACTTTCCCAGCAACACCTAAATTAGTGTTTGATCACATAATAGTTCCACAGCTCAGCTAAACTGATAGATAAAACCGGCCCTAAATAGGGAGAAGGGGGCTGAGAAAAGCCAGCTTTACTGACAGCTCCGCTTTGCCCAGGGCTAACCAGATCAGATTTCCAGATTCGGATTTAAATAGAGAAGTCGTTTTCTCGTGGCTTTTGTCACCACTCCCAAAGGCACTTTGTCATAATCAAACTGAAAACCTGCCTCCTTAGGAGCTTGTGGGCAGAGTTTCTCAGAGATGTGCTTAATTGAAATCACACTTGGAGATTTTATCTCCACTTTATAGTCTTCAGATTTGCTTTGTTTTTAAACTGGAGCAGAAGAGAGGATGAATGGCTGGTGTATTTGATGATACATAATCACATTAATACTTTATTGCCACATTTGTCAATATATTAGTGCAATATGTTATCATATACATTATTAACTGTTGCTGTTAAATGTTTTATACTGATCTTTTACATTTTTTATTTCAATTGTGATAAATTTGGATCTGAGGAATCTTTTTTTCTTTCAGAACAAGGAGGAGCAAAAATATCGCATTAAAGGGACTTAGGAGGATTGAGCCCAGCCTCACAAACAAAGAAGGCCAGTATTTTCCTCCTGCAGTCTTTTCACCTGCCCTTTCTTTGCTTAGTGGCTGCAGGTATTAGAACTTAAAAGCAACAGATCGACTGGCACTACACAGAAGAAACCCGATAATTCCCCAACTTTGCCCGTATCTCTGTAGTTCATCGACAGAGGCTCCCACGTTGTGTGATGGTCGTGGGGTGGCCTTCGATAAACCTGGATTTACAGCTGAGACACCCTCTTCCAGTGGAGTATTATTTCTAAATGTTATCTCTTGAAGTTAGGATTATGTTCTTAGCTGTAATTATAGAGTGAGACCATCATTCCTGAGCAGAGGCCAAAATTAAGGCTGATTTGCCACATTCTGCTATCTTGTTTAGTGTTTTTTCATTTGCAGAAGTTAAAGGAGAAAGAAAATATTACAGAATCGGGATGCAAGTATGGTGACTTTCATATTTAAAAGATTGGCAAGAAAGTGACAATTTTGTATCAGGAATTTCCTCTTGTTTGCCTCACAGAATATAAATTGCACCTGACATTCCCAAGACTATTTAACTTATAAAAATTACTACATTTCTAAAAGGTGTTGTATAAGTTTTTTGCATACATGTGGTGAGTGTTATTTAAGGAAATTGTGTCATGCATCAATTTGTAAAACAATAAAAAATCACACGTTAATTTGTTTTTATAAATTATAATTTACATATATTAGTTTTGATTCATGCAAAAAATCACTAAGATCTAATTTTTTTAGTCCTATTGACTATTGTTCCAAAAATGTCTTTTTTTTATAATCAAGGCTCATCATTAAAGTGTTATGATAAGACAAGACAAATTGCTTTCTTAAGAATTTATTTATTAATGTAAAAAGTGATGTTATGTGTCCTGCCTCTCATTTGCTATTTGAATACCACATTTCATCAGTTTATCTCCACCTTTGTTTAAAAAGGTTACTTTATAACAAACTTCAATCCCAGGCTTCAAGGGTTACTGTCATACTTAGCATAGAATTTAAATCTATCATAAGGATCAATATTTATAACACTGTTTGAGGCATGTCCCATATAACATGTTTTCTTTATCCCCATTTTACAGGTAAAAAAAAAAGTCTTCTCATGGCAATTAAGTAACTTCTTAAGTTTATTAATCAATAGGGGATAGAGCTAGATTGCAGATTCAGGTCCAGATGTCTCTAAAATTCACCAAACTCTGCAGTCTGACACACGGACATCTTCCCTAGGAGACTGGAAGGTGTGAGGCCAAGGTACATGGTGAGGTTATTGTACCTTCCAGCACTTGGCCTGGTGTCTGGCATGGAGTATTGTCCATTAAGTATTTTTGAATTGTAGGTGAACTGCTGACCATGTATTTTATGTTCTTATGGACTCCAAACATACTGACCTTTTCCATGTAACTTTCTCTTTCCTTTGTATGCATGTGTTAAATATCTCATTCATAATCAAACAATGATTCCCTCAGACTCCTCTTAATCATATGCATGTTCTTTGCCTTAAATCTCTCCAATTTTGCTGTTTATTTTGACTCAATTGTGAGATTACAAGAAACTCAAATCATCATCTTGGCCACGGGGCTTGTCTTTTCTGAGCCTCAGCAAGAGCAGAGGAAATTTTGACTTTACATGGACACAGATTTCCAAGAAATTGTACTGTTTAGTCAATAGTCTTGTCAGAATGGGCATCCAGCATCATTAGCAGCAGAATAAAAGGAAAATTTTAAAAGATTGACTATTGTTTGCATCAGTGACTCATAGTACAGAACATCTTCCTAGAAAAGTAAACATTTCCATCCTACTTCATTAGTTATTATTTAAGTGATACAAAAATAACTCAATCTAGTGTGTGTGTGTGTACATAAAACAAACAACACAACATTTCATGTGACTGTAAAGTTTGAAGGTAGATCTATCTTCAGGAACAACTGTTTCTAGTGGTCAAAAGATTATGTTGATCATTTCTCTGTCTCTCAATTTTTCCTCATCTATTCCTACTATATTTGACATCTTTCAAGTGTCTTGCTATGACTGATCATCAAAACGAAAAGCTAGGCATCAAAAATCTATTTTTTCATCTTCTTGGACACAATATGGTATGACATTTCTTGGCTCCTATTGTTTTTGAATGTGATATGTGACCGAGTATAGAACATAAACCAAAAGTTTGGGTGCCATTTCTGAGTCACAGCTTGTCAGGGGGCGTGACCCACTGCACTTTCTGCTTTCTTACCCTCCTTCTGTGGAGGAATGCATGGGCCCTAGGATAGTGTAGTCCCATAAACTACAAGAAGTCTTGGTTACTGAATTCTCAAATGGAGGAAAGCTTCATGCTGACTAGCAGTATCTGCTTGGACCAATGATGTTCAACCTTTTTTATCTCATGGCACACAGAAACTAATTAAATTCTGTGGCACACCAAAAATATTATTTTTTGCTAATCTGACATAAAAAATTGGTAAAATTATGATTCATTCACACTGGGTGGCTATTGTTATGTTGGCTATTGTCATTTTTTTATTTGATGATCTAAGGGACGAGAAGTCAGTGTCCCTGACTAAATAGTCAAGTATGGCATATTTTAAAAATTCTTGCCTGACCTGTGGTTGCACAGTGGATAAACTCTCAACTTGGAATGCTGAGGTCACTGGTTCAAAACCCTGGGCTTGCCCTGTTAAAGCACATACAGGAAGCATCTACTACAAGTTGATTCTTCCTGTTTCTCTCCCCTCTTTCTCTCTCTCCCTCTCTTTTTCTCTCTCTTCTCAAAAAAAAATCAATAAATAAAAATATAAAACAAAAATCTGTGGCACACTGGTTAAAAATTGCTAGCTTAAACTATTAAGATAGTAAGAAATAATATTTATATGTTTTATTTTTTTAAAAGTTTAACTATAGTTGGTGTACATTATTATATTAGCTTTAGGTATACAATATATTGATTTGACATTTTTGTATTTTAAGATGTGATCACCATCCTAACGGTAGTAATTATCTGTCAGTGGGAAAACTTATTAAATATGTAAGTTATCAGATCCCAGAAATTGCTGAATTGGAAATGCTTAAGGTGGAGCCTAGCATGCCTGGGTTTGAGTACCGCTGGTCTACGCAGTGATTTCCAAAGATGATCGTCGGAATGATCTGGGGAGATTTCTGAAAATAGAAATTTCTCAGCTTCTCTACTACTTCTAGTTTCTAATCCAGAAAGTCTGGAAAAGGCCAATAAACGTTTTTATTTATGTAATTATTTTTTTAAGAATTCTAAAGATCTGGGCCCTGGCCGGTTGGCTCAGTGGTAGAGCGTCAGTCTGGTGTCCAGGAGTCCCAGGTTCGATTCCCGGCCAGGGCACACAGGAGAAGCGCTCATCTGCTTCTCCACCCCTCCCTCTCTCCTTCCTCTCTGTTTCTCCCTTCCCCTCCCGCAGCCAAGGCTCCATTGGAGCAAAAGATGGCCCCATGGCCTCTGCCTCAGGCGCTAGAGTGGCTCTGGTCGCACTGGAGTGACACCCCGGATGGGCAGAGCATCGCCCCCTGGTGGGCGTGCCAGGTGGATCCCGGTGGGGCGCATGCGGGAGTCTGTCTGACTGCCTCCCCGTTTCCAGATTCAGAAAAATACAAAAAGAAAAAAAAAAAAGAATTCTAAAGATCTGCCAGATTCAGAGACCACCTTGAAAGTACAGTACTCTGTGAAAGAAGCGCCGATTTAGGAAAACTGATCTCCAGTCCTGCCGCTGTGTAACTGACCACGGGGATCTCCAGAACTGACCACGGGATGGTGGCTGTGTGCTTCTCTCCAATCCCACATCAAAGCTGCTTTCCCACCACTGCTGACTCCACGCTTGGAGAGACTCTAATGAACATGAATGAGGTTTAAAGCTTCAAAGCTCTTGCAAATGTGAAATATTACTATCAGATGGTCTTAGAGTGGAAGAAGATGTTTCCTGCTCTACTTCTGCCTCCTGTGAGACCATTACCCACTAGCATTGTTCCTTTCATTTCTTCATTAAGGGAAAACTTCCTGAAGAACACCTTGGGACCTGCTAACATCCTAACTTCCGTAATTGTCTAGAGCTAAGCTTTGCCCTAGGAAACTCATATTGTGACAATGCCTCTCCACAGGTTTCTTCCTTTCTTCTTCTCTCCCTCTCTCTCTTCTTTTCTCACCTCTCTTCTCTCTTCTTGTCCTAAAGAGTTTCTGTCCATTTCACTCTCTTTCTCTTTTATTATTATTATTTAAAGATCATAAAGTAGAAGTCAGGTTGCTGAGTTTTCTGAGACAAATGAGGCCAAGTGAGCCGCTGGGAACACTCGGTCCCAGCATCTCAGTATCCCAGCATATGGAGTCGAATCTCCAGGCATTGACACTAACACTCCTGCTTCAGGTAACTCATTTAGCTTTGGTGTCATTTTACAATAAATATACCATCCACCGACACAAATTAGACAGCTATTGAGATTAATTTTGAGGCACTATCGGCAACATCTTAAATCAAAAATCATTCTTCATTAGCATGCTTGGCGGTATCATGTGCCTGCCCTCCCCCCTCCTGATCCCTGCCACAAGAATAAATGAGGCCCCGTGGTTGACATAGCGCATCAAGTGTTTTATAATAGTCTAATTGTAGCTAATGGTTTGTGCAGCTAATTAAGGCCCTATGAATTACAGTAATCAGTCAGGCTCATCCTTTAAACCAGATAGTTCTATTCAACCGTTCCTTTAGTAAGAAACAAAATATATAACTATATGACTGTAACCACACACTCACATATACACATGCACACAGGCCGAAAGGATCAGCCAGGTTCATTTGAGCACAGAGAAACTAATAGGACTGATTTTTTCTCCTAGTTATTACACAGTATTTATTTAATGGGATACAGATTTTCAGCAACGGCCTTAGTCCCCACCAATGGAAGGAAAGGTGGAGTCTTCAGTGTAGTCTTGCAGTCTACCTGAAAGCTGAGAATTGGGTTGATGCCAAGTGTAGCACGTGTCCCCTCACTCCTACCGTAATTCATCCTAGTTACATCCCGGGTTATCGTCTGACATTTGTTACGTTGTAGAAATTCAAATGCCTCAAAGAAATGGTGACAAAAAAGCCACCAGCACCTAATGGCTAAAAATTTAAAATGGACAACTCCATTTGTCAACTGGATGGTTGACAAAGCCATCAACATGATTAGGGTTTTTTTTTTTTTTTTTCCAGTGGCGGTGACCAAAGACACAGAGGAAGAAGTTAGCTAGCAATTCAGAGGAAATTGGTAAAAGGAATGGGACGGTGTTCTTTGAAAATGAGTTTATGTTGAGAAACATATGCTAAACAGAAGATGGATTAGATTACAAAAGAGCTTCCAGAGGCCCTGAGAGATACTTCCTTTCTTGGTTTATTTGAAAGAGGACTGGACAGAGCAGGAAAGAACTTTGGAAGCAATTCTGTAAGGCCTCTGGGGAATGGAAGAAGGGAGCAATAGGTCTTTTCCAGTGCTTGTATCTGTGATTCTTTGAGAAGAAGGAAAAAAATCTATAGAAATGTCATCAGCCTGACCTCTGTTGGAACAACATGTGCTCCAGTCCCTCAGGGTCCCATTGTCAATAAAAAGTGGGAAAAGAAACAGGGTTTTTCATGAAGGTCATATGTTTTCATTCTTTCGAGCTCAATCTCACAGAACTGGATAGGACCTTGAAAGTTCAACCAATGGTTCACCTTGTTTTTAGGCAAGATTAGATTTAACTGCCTGGGATAGATGACTGCAGGCCCAGATTTATTGTGTAAAATGTATTCCTGTGGCATATGTTTACTGCAGATTCCCACTCCCAGCAACCGCTTCTTCTTCTAGCTCCTCAAATTTTTCTGACTGTCATGAGGGCCATTCCTTTATGATTAAAAAAAAAAAGTCAACATCCATTATAAATTCTTGCCACTCCCTTTCATTTTTCAGATCAAATTATTCTTGTTTCATTAGATCCCCAATGTAGATCATCTTAGCCATCATCATGGTAAAGTAGAAAGCTGATTGGTCAAGAAAAAAACAACGCTACTCGCTTTAGAAATAAAGTTTCAGGTAATTGATTGTTGGTTATTCACTACATTTCTCCCAAGATTTACATTTATGGGTGGCCACTTGATCTGCACCTTCACTCCAAAGGGTTCAATTGTTAGGGATAGGCGCTTTCTTATTGCAAAATGGTGGCTATCAGACTAAGATGCTTACATATATGCCTATCTGCTTCACCAAAGTCAGTGTCACATGTTTATAAATGTTTTATTATTAATTTATTTATTTCAAGGCTATGTATGCATTTTTCATAATTATCTGTGATGGCATTGAAAGTTCTTTGTTTTGTTTTTTTAATCTACTAAATATACCTTGTGAAACACTAGCTGTATATTGACATTATGAAGAATTCAAGGATTTTTATGAAGTGTTTTCCCTTGGAGATGACCGAGTGTTGGAGGAGATCAGATTGACTGAGATCAAGAGTGTGATTTGCCCAGTTATCATCGCTACCCTCTCTCCCTCCTTGTTCTCTTTCCATACCTTTCCCCACTATGATGATCCTTTTACTTTTTGTGAGACTTAAAACTCAGCTTGTGTTGACCTGGGTAGTTTTGAAATAGATACTTCTGGTTTAGGCCAAACGATACCTGACCATGTGTGGGCAGCTGGTAGGCAGGGTCTGGGGCTTTACTTTTATTGCACCTCATCTGAGATTTGATGACAGCTCTTCCCTCACTTGCTGTTTGCCTCCTTCTACAGGAAAGCATCCACAACTCTTTCAATGTGTCAAATGACTTTCCTCATTATTCTGGGAATGACTCCAGTTGTTGTTTCATCCTTCTGGTTTGGGTGACATAGGGGAGTATACACTTTATTCTAACCATATCTCACATTCTAAATTTCAAGTTTCTCAAGAGAAATGATGGTGATACATGTATAATTCCATTTATATACCAAGGTGCTCACTCAATCCCATACACATGTATTAAAGTACAAAATACCCATTGATGTCTAAAGGAATATCAGCTCTATCTAAAAGAGTTTATCATATTTGTGTGGCTAGAACTCCAGGGTATTTCTCTTGGACAGATATTCACCTGTCTAAATGTGCTGACCTTGACCAGTTGAGAGTCAAGGTCTCTTCAGCTCTAGAACCTTATGATTTTCTGAATCCACAAATCCACTGAATGAGGACAACAAAGCCACAACTGCTCCCTCGCAGTTGACTACAGAGTCCAGCCAGCCGCTTTTGGTTGACTTAATGTTATTTTTTAAAAAATTTTGTTTGATCTCATTGCAGAAAGTGGACACTATAATAACTGTATTTATAAATACTCTATGTAGAACTTGTAGGACCACTGGGCTCATTTGAAACCAAAGATTAAACACATAAATTACTGTCATGAATTAAGTTGTCACTTTCTTTTACTCTCAGCACCCAGAGTATCCAAAAGAATCCTAATTTAAATCCAGGGACAAACAATGAACCATGGAAATACCCACATATCATGGGACTATTTCAGAAAATCATCTGGCATGTGAACCCAACCTCAGGATGACTCAAGAATTATCTGCAATAAAGAAAATAGAATTTCACTGCATGCATCCTACACTTTGTCTGCCTCTACCTACTGCATTCATCCATTTATCTCAGAATTCAGAGATGTGAGCTTTGATCACCAGTATGAGCCAAGGAGGGATTGACTACTGCTACTGTCCATGCCCATAGAGAATTCAAAAGTATTGCTGTATTGCTTTGTCCAGTGTATGAAAGATTTCTAGTTCCTACAATACAGAATTTATATATTTCTTTAAATTTGAAAACTAGCCTTTGGCCTAGGTTAACAGTGTCATTGGTGCTAAAATGCAAGGCAACACTAGGTAAAACAGAGCATACATTATAAGCTTTTCCATTATGTTGTGATGAGAAACAGCAGCTTAGAGAACATAGTGAAAAGTATAGGCTAGCATTAGCCACTTCTTTTCAATAGTGATAGCCAGCGTCAGCAGCCCAGACGTCATATAAGGTCAGGAAGAATGGTCTGCAGACTGCAGATCTGTCCTTTCTACTCAGTACTCTCTCACTTCCAGAATCTAGAGTCTATCTACTTCTCAGGATTCTCTGTACATCTGGATTCCTTAAGGAAGCATTTCCAAAGTGTGCCAGATTCTGCCCTCTCTCCTTTTTCTGAACAGGAAAGTCTCTCACTGTGTGGCTATTTTAGAGTTTCATCCCTTACACCTTGGAGTTTACCTTTCGGATGGTGGCTTTTGTAGGCTCAGGGTAAAATTAACTCATAGCTTTGGGATCTATCCTGGTAGACATTAGTGAAGGTAAGAAGCCTAAGAAAATCTTAGGAAAAAATGAATGCAAAATTTTTTGAAAAACAAGAAATAATTGAGGTTGGAAAAATGCAATAAGTGGCAATAAACTAAATTTCACTCAGCTGTTCCAGGAAGGTAAGCTTATCAACCAAGGAATCCAATTTCTAAACTCATCTGAAAGCTGGCTCAATTTCAGTTTTAAAAACACCTTTTTAAAATGAAAATACTCTAAATGATTATTAAAATATAGTTAATGATTGCATTGTTCTTCACTGTGAGAAACAATAAAGCATAGACTCTGGAAGCAGATGGCCAGCTTGCCTCTGAGTTCTGACACTTAGGAGCTGTGTAACTTAGGGAATGTTACTTGACTGTTCTGTGTCTCTCTTTTCTCATCCATAATATACTAGCAATGTGAGTATCTAATTACCAGAGGCATTATGAGGATTACAGGGTTAAATGTGTTAATATATGTACAGTTCTCAGAATATTGCCCAGCATGTAAGTTTAATATAAGCATAAGCTGTTAATATGTCTTAAGTAGTTGAATGTATTGGAATCTTAGTATAAATTAGAAAAGGCAAAGGTAGAAAGTGGGCTGGAACATCTCTTAGTTCTAATTAATATTCCTCTAAGTACATATTGGCTCCGAAGATGTGTTCTATTATTTTTGTGGCAGGAGAAGTTGAAATAAAAAACCTGACCCATTTTCCAAGACTACTGATATAGAGCTAGACATTTAAACAGAGAATTTCATAATATATTTAATAAAATGATGAAACATAAATTTCCATTATCACTCACTATCTATAAAAATGTAATTAGCGTTTGTTAAAATAACAAAAGTGACAGGGCCACTTTTGTGCCAAATAAAATCTGATTGTGGGAGAGTGGAATTAAATTTATTTTGATGGGATTTGGATCAAGACCATAGTAATAATCAGTTTTGTCCTATGGCCATTTTTTTTTTCCAGTTCTCTGACATTTGGACTTCATAAAAGGAAGTGTTGGCACCTTTTAATGTTGCTGGAAAACTTGAATTTTAAGAAGTGATTACGTCCATGTTTCTTTTGATTTTTTTTTTAACAGAGACAGAGAGAGAGTCAGAGATAGGAACAGATAGACAGAAACAGAGAGAGATGAGAAGCATCAATCATCAGTTTTCGTTGCTGCACCTTAGTTGTTCATTGATTGCTTTCTCATATGTGCCTTGACCGGGGGGCTACAGCAGACCGAGTAACCCCTTGCTCAAGCCAGCAACCTTGGGTCCAAGCTGGTGAGCTTTGCTCAAACCAGATTAGCCCGTGCTCAAGTTGGCAACCTCAGGATCTCGAACCTGGGTCCTTCACATTCCAGTCCATTGCTCTATCCACTGCGCCACTGCCTGGTCAGGCTAAATCCATGTTTCTTGGATGCCTCATTGCGTCCATCCAGGAAATGGAAAGAGTCATTGGCTTAAAGTTATGATAACTCCAGAGCAGTGGTCAGTTCTTAACTCTCAGAAGTCACATGTAAAATATAAAATCTCCATTCAGTCCATCTGTTGTAACTCTCCTCTATTTCCAAATCTATGGCTCAGAGATAGTCATGTGGTCAAAAGTTGGTCAATATTTATACAGAAAAATCAATATGATCTAAAAGAGGTAAACATTGTTGCTGTGTCATACAGGGACCATTGTCACATTTTCTCAACTATATACTAGAAAACATAAAATGATATATTTAAAGGTGATAAGAGACTAGATTTTCAGAAATAGACTTCTCTGGAAAAAAAATTAAATGCACAGATAAGATATAATTCAAGTCATGTGTGTGAGCTTATATAGAAGAGGGGCTGTCATGAAAATAATGATAGTAGTAATAATAATAATATAATAATATAATAATAATAATAATAAAGCAATCACTTACATGTTACTAGGTGCCGCCCACTCTTCCAAGTGTTTTTGAATGCATTAACTAACTGTATGTTGAGTACAGCTTTTAAAGTAGGTACTACTTTTATACAAGCTTTACAGATGAGAAAACTGAGGCACAGAGAGGAGTGAGAGAGTTGTTCTGAGTCATTTGGAATTCGAATCCAGACCCTCCTGCTCCCAGATTTTGTGCTCCTGACCACCAGAGCACAAATTCTATATGAGTGATGGCTGAATTTTATTAGACATAATAAGTCAATTTTTTATTCAATTAAAGAAGCAAATTTGTGTGTGCAAGGCTTGGGATAAAAAGCAGACATGGGTGACGTCAGAGAAATGGCGCCGTAAGGAGTGCTACTGATAAATCTCCCCAAAATTTCAACAACTTCTTCAACCAGAGACAGAAAATTCTATCCTTGGAGCATCTAGAAGTACCAAACATTGAAAACTAAGGTATTATCGAGCGAAAAATTGACTAAATATATAATCAACCCTGAAGGAAATAAGACGGAGAAAGGAACACTCCACCTTCCTCACTAACCTGAGCAAAGACTGCTTTCACTTGGAACTGAGAGAGAGTGGGGGCTAAGGGGGCAAAGGGTATGCAGAGAACCAGGCTGTGGCACAGACATACAAGCCAAGGAAAGAGTGTGCTGCGGCAACCCAGCCAACTCGAGCTAATGTCCACGCTGGACCCTAACAAAGATGGGTGAGTGGCGGCCACCATTAGCCCCAATATCCTGGTCAGCAAGCATGGATAGTGTGCGAGAGGTTCCTCCTAGTGCCCCGAGAGTGGGCGCCCATGTTCCCAGACAGAGAGGCATGGTTAGAGGCCTTTGTGTGGGCTGTGACCAGAATCTTGGTGTGGCCCCTGCACCCTGAACAGCGGCCCACGGGGAGTGCGTGAAAGCAAACTTCCCTACACCTGAACTTCTCCGGGTGGGCAGGGCACCTCACCCAGCCATTCAAGCTAACATCTCTGGGAAGTAAAAAAAAAAAGAAAGCATTAGGGGGAGGGGCATGCAAGCAGCTTGCAGTCTGACCCAGGAAGAAATCTGTGGATCCAACCACTGAAATTAGCTTAACCCACAGTCTGCTCATCTCCCAACTGACCTATGCGGCTCTAACTGACAAGATCTCTCTCAGTTCAGCAATCTAAGACAAGAGGTGTGATATTTTTTAGTGCCTCTTGCTATGCACGTAGGGGTGGGAGCAACTTCTGATTGGCAGAGCTCTCATACTCAGGGCTATACGTTAAAAAGAGGGTCTTGGCAGCTTTTAAGACCTCATGTTCTGCAAGCAGTGACTAGGGCATCTTCTTCCCAGCCAAAACAGGTTACAAAGTGCAGATAGCCTGGGAAGAGTGGTCCCACAGAGTGTTAGGTGTGCTGAACAGGCCTGGAGGCTCATAGAAAGTCACCTTGAGAGCAACTGGCTCCCAGCCCCACCTGATTACGCTGGCGGCTCTGACTGACAGAGCCTTACCCAGAGCCCTGTGCTGAGTGGGGATAGAGTGGGGATTTGCCAGCTCTTTGAGCTTCTTACTCTCCAGGCAGAGGCAGCGGCAACCCCATAGCTGGATCATCAGTCTGCTAGTTCATGAAGGAGAGACTAGGAGAGAGGCTCTGGGAAAATGACTCTCTCATTGTCATAGCCTGCAAATGCTAACAAGCCTCGACTGCCAAGGAGACTGAAGCCTAATATATGACACCACCATAGAGACTTATCAACTGCAAATCTCTACCTAAGCATGCCACAGGGGCAGAGCCTGGGGTATAGAGTCAACAACCAGGAAGAGGGAGAGGAAAGAAAAAGAAAAAAGATAGCCACAAAATCAAGAAAAATCCACAGACTTTATAACTTTTTCCATTTTTTTTGTTTCTTTTATCTTCTCATCTTGATTATTTTCTTTTTCTTCCACCTTGGTCCTTTTATTCTCTGCCCATCTTATTCTTTCCCCTTCTTGAACTACGCTACCCATAAATGTTACATTTCCCATTTTCTTTCTTTTCTTTTTCCCTTCTCTCTATGAGGGTTGCACTCCAAAACCCTTAACTCTCTCTCTCTCTCTTTTTGTTCTTTTTTCTTTTTTTTCTTTTTTTCTCTTTCTTTTTTTCTCCCTCTATATTACTTTCTTCTTTTCTCCTTTACTTTTTCTATCATTCAATCCTCAATCATGAACAAATTATTTTATTTGGGACTCAAATTTTTTCTTTGTGGCACTTTGGGTGCTTTTTACTTTGCTTTTTAACTCATTAGCATTCCTCCCAACCCCAGCTCTCCATTCTATCTAGTTTATGCTCCACTTAATACAATAGTAATTTTTAATTTTTTTCCTTTTTCCTGTTTCCCTCTTATCCTTCTCATTATATCTCTTATTCAACCATCACTTACAAGCAAATTATTTTATTCTTGACCCAAATTTTTTCCTTTTTTGCATTTTGTGGGTCCCTAACTCCTTTTTTGCTCCTGTATCACTTCTCCCCAACTCAGGCCCTCCGTTATAGGTAGTTTTTGTTCCATTTAGCACAATAAAATTCACAGTTCATCATGATTTTTTCTCAATGAGGAGAGGAGAAGAGAGGAAGAAAAAAAGGGAAATAATAAATTTCCTCTTTTTTTCTTTTTTTTTTACTTTTTATTCTTTATTAATTCTCATTAGTGTTATCAACAAAACCATTATCAGATGCCATTAAGGAAAAGGAAATCAAATATACAAAGGACAGAGATGTAACTCAGATAGATAAGGAAAAATCTATGAAGAAAAAATTTAATATATTGGAAACCTTGGAGCTAAATGACAGGGAATTTAAAATAGAAATCCTAAAAATACTCAGTGATATACAAGAAGACATAGAAAGGCAATTTAGGGAGTTCAGAAAACAACTCAGTGAACACAAAGAATATATTACCAATGAAATTGAAACTATAAAAACAAATCAAACAGAGATGAAAAACTCAATTCATGAACTGAAAAACGAGGTAACAAGCTTAGCTAATAGAACAGGCCAGATAGAAGAGAGGATTAGTGACATAGAAGACAAGCAACTTGAGGCACAACAGAGAAAAGAAGAAAGAGACTCAAAAAATTAAAAAAAAAATGAGAAAGTCCTACAGGAATTGTCTGACTCCATCAAAAAGAATAACAAAAATAATAGGTATATCAGAGGGAGAAGAGAGAGAAAATGAAATGGAGAACATATTAAAACAAATAATACATGAGAACTTCCCAAGCCTGTGGAAAGAACTAAAGCCTCAAATTCAAGAAGCAAACAGAACTCCGAGTTTGCTTAACCCCAACAAACCTACTCCAAGGCACATCATAATGAAATTGGCACAAACCAACGGCAAAGAAAAAATTCTCAAGGCAGCCAGGGAAAAGAAGAATACAACATATAAAGGAAGGCCTATTAGATTATCATCAGATTTCTCAGCAGAAACTCTACAGGCTAGAAGAGAGTAGACCCCAATATTTAAAGTCCTGAAAGAAAGGAATTTTCAGCCAAGAATACTATACCCATCAAAGCTATCCTTCAAATTTGAAGGAGAAATAAAAACATTCACAGATACAGAAAAGATGAGGGAATTTATCATCAGAAAACCCCCACTCCAGAAATACTAAAGGGGGTTTTCCAATCAGATAAAAAGAAGAAAACAAAACAAAACCACAAGTAAAAGCTCTACCAAGAACACAATAAAACCAATTTTAAACTGTGACAACAAAAACAAAAAAAAGGGGGGGGGGAGTGAATGGAGATTAACAGTAGCAAAGGACGATGGAGTGCAGAAACACTCATAAGATAGTGTACTACAATAAACTTGGTAGGTAGCCTTTTCATTACTTAATGGTAACCACTCTTGAAAAACCCATCACAGAAGCACATGACTTAAAAAAGGTAGCAACAGAGGAAAGATGTATGGAATACAACCAAACAAAAACAAATGATAGAAAAACAAAAGAGAAGAATCAAACAACATACAAACTAACAGAAAGCAATTTATAAAATGGCAATAGGGAACCCGCAAGCGTTAATAATTACACTAAATATAAATGAATTAAACTCACCAATAAAAAGACACGGAGTAGCAGAATGGATTAAAAAAGAAAATCCAAATGTATGCTGCCTACAAGAAACAAATCTAAGCAACAAGGATAAAACAAATTCAAAGTGAAAGGCTGGAAAACAATACCCCAAGCAAATAACATCCAAAAAGAAGCAGGTGTAGCAATACTCATATCTGATAATGCTGAATACAAGACAACAAAAGTACTCAGAGACAAAAATGGTCATGTCATAATGATTAAGAGGACACTGAATCAAGAAGACATAACACTTCTTAATATATATGCACCAAACCAAGGAGCACCAAAATATATAAGACAGCTACTTATTGACCTAAAAACAAAAACTGACAAAAATACAATCATACTTGGAGTCTTTATTACACCGCTGATGGCTCTAAATCGTTCATCCAAACAGAAAATCAATAAAGATATATTGGCTTTAAACAAAACACTAGAGCACCTGGATATGATAGACATCTACAGGACATTTCATCCCAAAGCAACAGAATATACATTTTTCTCTAGTGTACATGGGACATTCTCAAGAATTGACCTATGTTGGGCCAAAAAATAACATCAGCAAATTCAGAAAAATCAAAATTGTACCGAGTATATTTTCTGATCATAAAGCCTTGAAACTAGAATTCAACTGCAGAAAAGAGGGAAAAAACCCCACAAAAATGTGGAAACTAAACAACATACTTTTAAAAAATGAATGGGTCAAAGAAGAAATAAGCACAGAGATCAAAAGATATATATGGACAAATGAAAATGACAATATGACATATCAGAATCTCTGGGATGCAGCAAAAGCAGTAATAAGAGGGAAGTTCATATCACTTCAGGCCTATATGAAAAAAAAGAGAGAGCCTAAGTAAACCACTTAACTTCACACCTTAAGGAACTAAAAAAAGAACAAAGACAACCCAAAACCAGCCAAAGAAAGGAGATAATAAAAATCAGAGCAGAAATAAATGAAATAAAGAACAGAAAAACTATAGAAAAAATTAATAGAACAAGGAGCTGGTTCTTTGAAAAGATCAACAAAATTGACAAACCCTTGGCAAGACTCACCAAGGGAAAAAGAGAAAGGACTCATATAAACAAAATCCAAAATGAAAGAGAAATCACCACAGACATCAAAGATATACAAAGAATTATTGTAGAATACTATGAAAAACTATATGCCACTAAATTCAACAATCTAGAAGAAATAGATAAATTCCTAGAACAATACAACCTTCCTAGACTGAGTCAAGAAGAAGCAGAAAGCCTAAACAGACCAATTAGCAGGGAAGAAATAAAAAGAAACTATTAAAAACCTCCCCAAAAATAAAAGTCCAGGCCCAGACAGTTATTCTAGTGAATTCTATCAAACATTCAAAGAAAACTTGGTTCCTATTCTACTCAAAGTCTTCCAAAAAATTGAAGAAGAAGCAATACTCCCAAACACATTTTATGGGGCCAACATAACCCTCATACCAAAACCTGGCAAGGACGGCACAATAAAAAAAAAAAACTACAGACCAATATCTTTAATGAATACAGATGCTAAAATACTAAACAAAATACTAGCAAATTGAATACAACAACATATCAAAAAAATAATACATCATGATCAAGTGGGATTCATCCCAGAATCTCAAGGATGATTCAACATACGTAAAACGGTTAACGTAATACACCATATCAGCAAAACAAAGAACAAAAGCCACATGACCTTATCAACAGATGCAGAAAAGGCATTCGATAAAATACAACACAACTTTATGTTTAAGACACTCAACAAAATGGGTATAGAAGGAAAATATTTTGACATGATAAAGGCCATATATGAAAAACCATCAGCTAACATCATATTTAATGGCATAAAACTGAAGGCTTTCCCCCTTAAATCAGGAACAAGACAGGGTTCTCCCCTCTCTCCACTCTTATTTAACGTGGTGCTAGAAGTTCTAACCAGAGCAATCAGACAAGATAAAGAAATAAAAGGCATCCATATCAGAAAAGAAGAAGTAGAGGTATCACTTTTTGCAGATGCTATGATCCTATACATCGAAAACCTCAAAGACTCCACAAAAAGATTACTAGAAACAGTAAACCAATACAGTAAGGTCTCAGGATACAAAATTAATATACAAAAGTCCATAGCCTTTCTATATGCCAACAATGAAACATTAGAAAACGAACTCAAAAAAATAATCTCCTTCACAATTGCAACAAAAATAATAAAATACCTAGGAATAAACATAACAAAGAATGTAAAAGACCTATATAATGAAAACTACAGAGCATTGTTAAGGGAAATCAAAAAAGATATAATGCGATGGAAAAATATTCCTTGTTCTTGGATAGAAAGAATAAATATAATCAAAATGCCCTTATTATCCAAAGCAATATACAAATTTAATGCAATTCCCATCAAAATTCTGATGATATTCTTTAAAGAAATGGAATAAAAAATCATCAGATTTATTTGGAAGTATAAAAAACCTCAAATAGCCAAAGCAATCCTAAGAAAAAAGAATGATGCTGGGGGCATTACAATACCTGACTTCAAACTATATTATAGAAACACAACAATCAAAACTGCATCGTATTGGCAGAAAAATAGACACTCAGACCAATGAAACGGAATAGAAAGTCCAGAAATAAAACCACATATATATGGTCAAATAATTTTTGATAAAGTGGCCAACAACACACAATGGAGAAAAAAAAGCCTCTTCAACAAATGGTGCTGGGAAAACTGGAAAGCCACATGCAAAAGAATGAAACTCGACTACAGTCTGTCCCCTTGTACTAAAATTAATTCAAAATGGATCAAAGACCTAAATATAAGACCTGAAACAATAAAGTACATAGAAGACGACATAGGTACTAAACTCATGGACCTGGGTTTTAAAGAGTATTTTATGAATTTGACTCCAAAGGCAAGAGAAGTGAAGGCAAAGATAAATGAATGGGACTACATCAGACTAAAAAGCTTTTGCTCAGCAAGAGAAACTGACAACAAAATAAACAGACATCCAACTAAATGGGAAATGATATTTTTAAACAACAACTCAGATAAGGGCCTAATATCCAAAATATACAAAGAACTCATAAAACACAACAACAAACAAACAAATAATCCAATAAAAAAAATGGGAAGAGGACATGAACAGAACTTCTCCCAGGAAGAAATACAAATGGCCAACAGATATATGAAAAGATACTCATCTTCATTAGTTATTAGAGAAATGCAAATCAAAACTACAATGAGATACCACCTCACACCTGTTAGATTAGATATTATCAACAAGACAGGTAATAGCAAATGTTGGAGAGGCTGTGGAGAAAAAGGAACCCTCATTCACTGTTGGTGGGAAGGTAAAGTAGTACAACCATTATGGAAGAAAGTATGGTGGTTCCTCAAAAAACTGAAAATAGAACTACCTTATGACCCAGCAATCCCTCTACTGGGTATATACCCCAAAAACTCAGAAAGATTGATACGTAAAGATACATGTAGCCCCATGTTCATTGCAGCATTGTTCACAGTGGCCAAGACATGGAAACAAGCAAAAGCCCTTCAATAGATGACTGGATAAAGAAGATGTGGCACATATATATTATGGAATACTATTCAGTCATAAGAAATGATGACATTGGATCATTGACAACAAAATGGTTGAATCTTGATAATATTATACGAAGTGAAATAAGTAAATCAGAAAAAACCAAGAACTGCATGATTCCATACATAGGTGGGACATAAAAACGAGACTAAGAGACATGGACAAGAGTGGTGGTTACAGGGGAGGGAGAGGGGAAAAAAAAACTAGATAGAAGGTGACGGAGGACAATCTGACTTTGGGTGATGGGTATGCAACATAATTGAATGACAAGATAATCTGGACATGTTTTCTTTGAACATATGTACCCTGATTTATGGATGTCACCCCATTAAAATTAATAAAAATTTAAAAAAAATAAAAAGCAGACACAACCTTGCCCTCAGAAAATAGATTACCTATCCAGGATGCAGGCAGTTTACACACTGTCACTTGCCTATTTAATTCAAAATGTGAATAGTGCTATGCAGAAAAACATCAGGGATAAAATAAGGTTTTAGAGAATAAAACATTTCAGAAGAGGTTGTTGCTGAAAGTCTACTACTTATAAGCAACAAATAAACTGAACTATGAAGATGAAGAATTCATAAAGGAAGGGGAGATATCTATTTTTTCTCATTCTGTATCCCAAAGCCTTACATCACACTCACCCTAGAGCAAGCACTCACGAAGTATCTAGTGATGGAGCAGTCCTACAAAACAGCTAAGACAGGCAATCCAAACCAGAAGACCAACAAGATCAATCATTTACCTCACTGGCAGAATATGATCTTACAGAAGGACCAAAAGTTTCTGTTCTATGCCAGCTTTAGCATCTGCTATACCTGTGGACCCAGGCTGGCCCAGATCCATGCTCCAGATCCTTTTGTATCATTGTTTGTGTTATCAATGGGCATGCCACTCAAAATCATCTCCCAAGTAATTCCTGCACAATTGTCATGTTCACACAGACAAATGTCACTATTGCCAAAGCCTTAGAGGGAATGCCAATAATCTAACTCTAGCTTGGTGGCTTAGGCCAGGTAAAATCTTCTAACAAGAGCTGATCCCCCTTCGTTAGTTCATACATTATTGTGTTCTCAGTGCTTCTGACATGGTAGGGAGTTCCCACGGAACCTTATCAGGAGTATCCATGCAGCAGCAGGCACACTGATGCCAGCACAGGTTGTGAGACATGAGACACTCTTCCCACATTTCTGTTCCCAGCTGTATAGAAAATTAGTGTGTGACTTTGCAATTATTTCTTTCATATGGGAGATGCTTATTGGCTTTAGTTCAATCCTCATATACCGGAGAAGGAAAAAAGATTGTCATCATTCACTAACTCAACTTTCTTGAGAGAAAAGTTTACAACTATGTTTGCAAGTTTCCTGGCCTGGAAAACTTTTCTCTTTCTCAATTTCAATCCTTCCTTCTTTTTTTTCTCTTTCTCCCCCCACAACTCCCTACCTTCCCCCTTCAGAACCTATAATTCTCTTTTTGATTTTCCTGATGTGGACTTTTCTCTGGAGTTTGGGGCCTTGATTTTTTGGACCTTTGCTCAGTCTGGCTGTGTAAATATATGGGGGAAACGACTCAACATTCCAGTGGGATTTTAAATCTCTTCACTGTATCAGACAGTCTCACCCTTTCCTGGCCTTGACTCTACTGGACAACGATTTAATTTAGAAACTTCTGTGTCTTGCCTAGAGTTAGGGCTATTTCTTTTTTAATTTCTACTTAAATATTTTGGTTTGAAATATGCTTCCCAACATAAACTATTTACTTCAACCAAACTACTCTCCTGTCTATTTCTAAGCATTGCAGGCTCTGTTCCTGGTAGAAATGCCCCTAATCTCTTTTTGTTTCTATCTGACCAAAAGTTATTCTCTAAGAAATGTTGGCCACAGGCAAGCCTGGAAAGTCAGTATTCTCCCCTTGTTTACATTATTTTGTCTCTCTGTGGTGTCCCATCCCCTTTGGTGCTCAGTGCCAGTGTGCTTTTCCTTCTTACCATCTCTTCGGCTATGAAGATCTAATATCGATAATTATACTGTACTGTCAATTCAAGTTAATGTTTTCCTATTCCCAGCTATATCCCCAAGCTAATAATTGACTTTTAAAAACAGATTTAAAAAGAAAAAAAAACTGAAGATGAGAAATTATACTAATTTGATTAAGATCAACTATTTGTCAGAAATTATGTTATTAACTTTACATGTTAGCCCATTTATTTTTATAATATATATTTCTATATTTTAGAACCATAAAAAAAAATTAAAACTTGGTTCTTTATTTAACCCTTTGAGTAGTGAGTTTTTTTATGCTTGCTGACCCCTGGGAGTTTTTTTTTTTTTTTCAAAAAATAAAATTAGCCTGACCAGGCGGTGGCGCAGTGGATAGAGCGTCGGACTGGGATGCGGAAGACCCAGGTTCGAGACCCCAAGGTCGCCAGCTTGAGCGCAGGCTCATCTGGTTTGAGCAAAAGCCCACCAGCTTGAACCCAGCAAGCTTGCTTGCTCCAGCAAGGGGTTACTCGCTCTGCCGAAGGCCCGTGGTCAAGGCACATATGAGAAAGCAATCAATGAACAACTAAGGTGTTGCAGCGCGCAATGAAAAACTAATGATTGATGCTTCTAATCTCTCTCCATTCCTGTCTGTCTGTCCCTGTCTATCCCTCTCTCTGACTCACTCTCTGTCTCTGTAAAAAAAAATAAAAAAAGTAAAATAAAATTAGTTCCAGTTAGTTTTATTAACTTAAAACCATGTTTATTTAATAACCAATTTATGTAAACAAGAAGAACATACATTTTCCCTTTTTAAATGTTGCCTTACACATTTAAAAAATAAATCAGTCATACTCTGGATGGTCAGGAGGCACAAGAACATACATGACATTTGTACTACTCAAAGGGTTAAAATTTCAGAGCCCAGACAGAATTACAACCCAGTCATATAGGTTCATGTATCTTTACAATTTCACCATGGAGTATGGTTCTCTTTATTTGGGCAATGCTCTCTTGTGTTCCACTTGGAGGTCAAACTCCACCTAGTTTTCTGAAACCTTCTCTATTACATCCTTTCCTTCTTTCTTGTAATTCCCATAGCAATAAGAGTGTGTGCCACAAAAGGTATAACCTTACTGTACACTGACACTGTGTGACAGTGGTGGTTTTATTTGTATCTACTGACTTTATAATGAGATCATAGGCTGTTTCAAACAAAGAACTGCATGCCTTGTCTTTAAAAATACACTCAGAGACCCAGGACTAGAGATTCACACATATTAAATATGTAGCAAATCCTTGATGTTCTGAGGATTCTTTAGATAGAAAGGTATGAGACTGGATCTCCAGAGAGAATTGGAGAGAATAAGAAGGAAGAAAAATAGGTCCCATGACAGGTTTCTTTTATAGGATATTTGAGTAGGTCCTAACTACCTTATCTGTCTTATATTAAAGCAACTGCTTGGGAACATCTTGTTTTCTAACTACCACATTTGGAAATTGTACCTCCTAGAACTGTGCCGTGCGGGATTGGCCTTGTCCACCATACCTGCCTAACGATGGTCAAAGTGTACTGAGATGAAACTATAGTTTGTAAGAGGAAATCAGAGAAGTGGAAATATGGCGGTCTCTCTACACCTATGTGGCTTCACCACGTTCTGCCTTTGCTTTCACCAGCATGACATTTTTCATTGATGTCCCGATCTAAGATAATTCTCACATAGCATAGTTTTGGATACTTATAGCAGCAAAACAAGATGAACAAAGAAACATGATAAAATTATTATAAAACTATTTTAGTTTATGGGAAGATGAATGTTGAGATATGGCTTGTTGGTTTACACTTCAGAGGCCGCAGATAATACTGTTGACCAATCCTAACTCGTCTTTCTTCTGAGCCTTTTCTATCAGATTCTCAAGCCAGCCACTTTCAATTATTCATGATTGAGATACATTCTCAAGTTATAAAGATGTTATCAGAAGTAAGTGTTGGTCAAGGAAGTCACAATGTATAAAGGATCATAATATCTCCATCACTAATTGGGACATCATCATCAGGAAGCATATATTCGTAGATAGGGAATCAAAGCTAGGCTAGAGGAAACAGATACCTAAAAGTATCCAGATGTCTGTGGGTATCTAGAAGTAGCCAACATTGTGATAAGTGTGGGGGACAGAAGGAAGAATAAGTCATAATTACTGCACATGGGAGGTCATCACCTAGGGAAATAAACAGATATATAGAGAGGCTATTTATATATGACATAGCAATTGCTATGACAGGGTGTGCAGAGAAATACACCCAAATTGATTTTGATAAGTTAATATCAGGGAATTTTTTTGGATTAAATCCTCTAGCTACTCCTGAATATGATTAAGGTAGAAAGAACCACTGTGAAGACAAGGGTGTGAGAAAGCCGTTCTAGACAGAGTTACAATGTAGGCAAAGGCACCAGGGTATGTTTAAGGCACAATAATCTCTTGGTATTGTTAGATCTTGGCCAGCACATTCTTGTTAGGGGACTAATTAGCTGGCTGTCACCACTGCACTGCACACCTAGAGAATAACTGAAGCTTAATATAGGGTTCAAGATAAGTTTATCTTGAACCAAAGCAAAAATCTGATCTTACAGACTGAGCCAGAACAAAACAATGGCTTAAGGGAGATATAAGAGTTATATTTTCAAGTCCTCAGCATACAAGTCCCAGAACTTGTATGCAGAGAAGCAGATTTAAAAAATGATATAGGAGATCAGTAGTTATAACTCAAGCAAGAAAACTTAACAAAGTCCCATTAAACAATTTCTTGATTTAGTTAAGTTTGATTCAGGGGTTTGAAACTGCTCTCAGTCCATAGGTTGTAGGCACTAGTTGTGAGAAGCTAGGAAGGTACAGATTTGAGAATGATATTGTCTATTTATCTGGGATCATTAAAGGAGGCTAGGCACGATCAGGACCTCAATTTATCCACCAAAAGTACATGCAGTATAGATTATTTTCTGTATACATTATCCTGAGAGAGGTTGCAGGAACTGACAATTGGTTGATATTAACCTCTTTAATCTCAGTGCCATGGACCGCAGTTGGTATTTCAGATGGTTATAAACCTTGTAACATGCATTCAAATTGTCTCCTTACTTCTAAGTGAAAGATCAACTAGATCTTATCAGAAGACCCATAAGATTGAAAAAGATCTTATACTTTCTTTAAAGAAGCTATGATCTTCAAATATTCAAAATACACTGGTGTAGACACAGTGAGTCTTACTTGCTTTCTAGAAATCATACCCACTGTTTCTTATGAGATACAACTGAGTTAAAGTGAAAAGTGAAGATATATGTATTAGGATTAAATGAAGGATCTGTGACGATTATCTGTTGGCAACAGATAATCACCTGTTGTAGTGAGGTACGTATTAAAAAGAAAAACTAAAGTGAATGGAGACTAGTAATAAAGGGAATTTTTTTATAAGAGTTTAGGTGAGAATAATAACATCTATAGCAGAATGGAGGTGGGAGAACAGGAAAGTAGGAATTCCATTTGAAGAATACGGAAAAGCAAGACTTGACTTGACCACAGAGTGCTGGGGTGAGGGAGAGACGTTGTCTCAAGAAGCTGAAGTAAAGGCCATTGTAGCACAGGGATATTATTAGTCAAATTGACCTTCTCTGCTGCTCCATGCACCTAGCATCTTGCCTATGGGATACTCTGGGTTTTAAGCAAAGAATTGGTTTTGGATTACAAACTATTTCTAAGATGGGGCTGTCCTCTCTGGAGAAAATGGAGTTGATATGTCCCTAAGCCCTCGCCTTGCCTCAGCCTGTCTTCAGCATCAACCCCTGTTGTTCCAGTCAGTTTGTCAGGCTAACAGTTCATGCATGGTGAAATGACATCTGTTTCCCATACACCTCTCTTCCAGGTTAGTGTGCGCATGTGGAAAACATGAAGACATTTTCTAGTTCACAAACATAAAGAGAACAAAGGAGGAGATTGCTGGAAAATACAGACTACACGTTCTTTCAAAGTCATAATTGACTCAGGTTTAGGAAAATGCAGGAGGCAAAAGGAATTAATGGTCACAAATATAGTTTGCAGATAGGCATATCTGATTTGAATCTCTAATCTGCTACTACACGGCTCTATAAAGCCCAATTTTCATCTTGGAAAAAAATAGTCCACCTGGACAGTATGTAATTAAATGGGCTATTGCTCACAAAAGTCCTTAGCACAGTATATTTTCAATAAAGCCTCCAGAGTGATTCTGTTATATGTAAGTCAGGTCAAGTCACTTGTCTGGTCAAAATATCCCATTTGTTTAGCAATGTGTTGTGAGTCGCAACATGACCTGGGTGCCTGGTAACTCTTGGGCCTTACTCAGACCACTGACCTCTCTTACCCTCACTTGTTGAGTCCCAGTCACACTAATTTCTTGCTGGCCCTAAACACACTAAGCTCTTTCCCTACTGGGCTTTCTCACTCGCTCTCATCCTTGGCTCCTTATAAAAATTTGCCCCAATGCCACCTCTGTAGTGAAGCCTTCCCTCCCTACCCTGGCTAAATCGATTTCCTCCAAGACCTTCTACCCCTCTATTTTCTGCCATAGCATGCTTCCCCATGTAACACACATCTCATTTTCTTATTTATTTTCTTGGGCATCATCCCTTAGAGTATAAACCCTATGAAAGCTGAGATTTTGATCTGCGTTGTTCATTAAGGTGGAAAAGGGCCTAGCATATTCTGGACACTTAGCATTTGTTGAATGAATACATTTTCTATATTATCATAATAGAAAGGTAACACCAAAACAGGATGTGTACCTTGTTCTGCTGATATTCACCCATTCACACGTGCCAGCCCCTCTCCAGCCATAGTCTCTGATTCACCACACATCTCACCAGCATGCACTGGAGCGGAAAGCAGTGCTTGGTTCTCAACTACATACACAGGTAACTGTAAAACAAACACACCCTCCAAGTTTCAAATCTTAGTTAAAAAGAAGTAACAGTTGAAGAGCACAAGTCAGATAAGGGCCAGAATAGAGATAAAAAATGGAATAAAATTTCTGATACTTTCAGCTCCTTCTGACTTTTTGCAATTAGAGTTTTCTCAATGCAAACTCTATATCAGATAATCCTAATAATCCATTCTTATCTAGCTCTTAACATATGCCAAACATTCTTCTCCCTCTTTACCTGGGTCAACTCAGCCTGGCAATAACCCATGAAGAAGAAATTATTATTATCCCCATTTTACAGATGAGGAGACAGGGAAGGACAGCAACTTGCCCGAGGTTCCACAGCTGGTAACTGATGGCGTTGAACTGCAATCCTAGGCAGCCTGACTGGACAGAGGGTGGTCTGATCACATTGCACTAGGAATATAATAAAAAGTCTTCTTATCTGAGTCAGGTGAGGCATAGATAGTATTTCTCAGCTGAATCCGAAAGAGTCCATATTGCCCTTGCCTCCACTGCCATCACAGTGGGTGAATGTGACAGTTTGAATTGAAAGAGAGACAGAGCTATTAGATAGGACAAGCCCTGGTTAAGAGGTCAGGGCCCATGCCTTCCTGGGGATACCACATAGTAGCTGTGTGACCTTGGTCTTACACTTCAGCATCGCTCAGCCTCAGTTTTCTCATTATAGAAAAACGCTGCTATTGGCTGCAGTAACTCTTATTGTCTCCCATAGAATACAATCTGTGATTCTGTAATACCACCAGAAAGGCTCCGTGTTGTTTGGCAGCCAGCTGCATGAATTTGAGAGCAATAGGGAATATGGTTAAAGGATAGAGTCATCCATATTTCACTTTAAACTCAGATCAACCTCTCTGGGGGAAGTTAAGAATTGGATATATATGGGAACAAACATGATCAAACATAACAGCTTTGGAATTATATCCTACTGCAGAAGTATCAGGAGACTAGGAACAGCCAGACAAAGACAGCAAGAAAATGAACCCTGCGCTGACTCCTTGTCAACTGGAAATATCCAATCACTCTCAGAAAAATTGTTTCAAATGCATAATAATTTTAATGAGCTCCAACTGTACCCTCTCTTCCCCACCACTACTCAGTTCCCATTGGCTCAGGAACCACTTACCTTTAAGAACAATAAGGCATTAAGTCACTCTCATTAAAATAAAAAAAAAAGAAAAGCATTCTTGATGTATATTTTAAGAGTCAAGGTAAAGTCAAATGGAGTGAACAGAAGGGTCTTATCATTATAACGTTTGTTACCAGCTGGAGAGAATGCAAGGCTAGGGCCTCTGATAGCGCTGGAGGAAATGTTTGCTGGTGTAGCTGGCATGACTTCTGTCTATGCCCAGAATGAGTGTACTTTGGAGAAAGGGGAATAAGGCCTGAAGGGGCGGGGAAGGGGCAGATCAGCTCCAGTGTCTGAGCTGCTTGTCACTGAGCCCAGGAACAAGGGCTGTGGACGCTGTGAGTGGGAGAAGGGAAAACACTCAACAGGAAGTTACCTGGGGCAGGCATTATGAAAGAGGGCAGTGGGCTTAGCTACTTGTACAAAGTAAGATTGCAAACTGAAGCTTGTCACTTTAAGCACATCGGATACTCTCGAAGCCTAGAAGCATCTGCCCTTTCAGAAATTTTTTTTTGATTGAGACTGCAGGTCAAGAGAAAAATAGGGAAAAGAAATGTTATGGTTTTCTCATATCTTTATAAACTGTGATAAAGATAAATGAAACAGTAATTTCTGTAATCAAACCAAAGTTAATATAATGTACCAATACTTAATATTCCCAAAGAATTGTACAATAATAACACAAATATCACTTGATGATATAAAAAGACAGTGACTGTTTCCCCACCCATCCAATGTGAGAAGATGGATCAGGCAGAGTAAACTGACACATTAATGAGGGTGTGGGTGCATTTCCCAAGATGTCCCAATGTCATGTCTTGGAATTCCTGCTATGGTACCTGACCAGGTACGTGCTTACTCTCCTCCAGGATTTATCCCCTGGGCAGCTCTTCTCGTACTCACACCACCCTTCAGGAGACGTGTATGAGGACTCACAGATCAAGTTACTGAATGAATTAATTAGGCATTGTTGTAGAATTACATCCACCGCCTACCAGAGAGGAGGAGTTTCCCTTTGAAGGCTGATGGGAACTGCTACACACCCCTGCCTTAGTGTTGTTGACTTCTCTGTCCCCAGCGCCCAAAACAAGTGGTGAGTGGTTATTCAGTAATTGATTATCTGTTCAATGAATAAATCAGAGATGCACAATTATCTTATGTATCAAACTCCTTATTCTAAAACAACAACAAAAACAAACCAAAAACACAGTTGATGCAGACATTTTCTACTAGGGTTGAATGTCTGCTCCATTAGACATTAGACATGAAGTTGTTATTCCTGGTCTTCTTTCTAACTGTCCTCCTCCCCACACTCCACCCCGCAAGCCCACACTTTCTCCTCTCCTGCTAACTAGCCCTCTGCTTTCTACCACCTCACTTCTCTTGTCTGTTGAGATAGTTGGAGGAATCAAGAAAAAAAACAAATAATAAAATCTCATCCATAAAACATTCATATTTTATTATTATTCTAGCCAATTTGAGATAAAATAAACTCAGAAAAACTAGAAAGTCATTATTTAAAAAATAAGAAGCTATGTGTGATTTTTTTTTTCTTTCTGTAATTTCTATATGGTTATGGGCACCTCTATTTTATAGTGGTTTTAAGACTATTGTATAGTGGAAATATGGCTACAAAAATACAGGTTTGCTTTCTGTCATCACAACATGGACCTCACCATGTGAAGATGCAATTTGTATTTTAAAAAACATATTAAATTCCATTCTAGTCCCCAAAGCAGTGCTTTCTCCAGCCTGCCACATGCAGACCCTCACTGCTTGAAGCAAACTTGATATATGGAAATCAGAATTCTCTTAAACTCCAAGGTGATTCTTTCTTTTACAGGAGTATTCACCAAAATGCTCCTAAGAAATAGCTAGTTCCTCCTCTGCATTTAAATGATAATATGACATACAGAAATTCAGTCCACAAAGAAGGTTGAAGGAGTTCAACTCTGCTTTTAAATGACATAAGGACAGTTAACTTACACATGAATAGTGATTTCTTTTTCGAAAGTCTTGTGATAAATCATCACCATCCAATTAAAAAATGGTGACTTCTGAAGATAAAAAAGGGTGCTAGGGTTCAGGATTCAAAGATAATAAAAGACATGGGCTGTGCTTTCAAGAATCATATGTTCTAATTATAGAGAGAGCTAGGTAAACATTTAGAACATATTGGGATGTGTCCTATGTTAAAAACAAAGCAACCAGCCAAGAGTGGAGTTGCTCACGATAAGCCCCAAGTCATAAACTAAAACTTAATTACCATTTCGTCTCCTGCAAAATGAAATTTTAAGCCACTCATTTAAAAATCAACTGATCAGCACTAATTAGGTAATCTGCCTCATAAACCCCTGCCCAAGGAAGGTCACTTTACAATATCCAACCTTTTTGTTGTTGTTGTCTAGTTTAACTTTCCTGTTCCCTCTCCCTTCTGACTATAAACGTATTTCATTTCCTATAGCTCCTCAGAGCTCCTTTTTATCTGCTGGATTGGATGCTACCTGATTCAAATTGATTTTTTTTTTCTCAAATAAACCCTGGAAAATTTTAATATGCCTCAGTTAATCTTTTAACAGACTGACATCAGAAGAGGGAACTAAAAGAGACCCCAGACAGCCACCTAGGAGCAATGAGCAACCAGGCGCCTACCTGCTGTGCTCC
Organism: Saccopteryx leptura; assembly: GCF_036850995.1. NCBI lineage: Eukaryota > Metazoa > Chordata > Mammalia > Chiroptera > Emballonuridae > Saccopteryx > Saccopteryx leptura. The sequence continues at coordinate 29,775,144 of NC_089513.1, forward strand.
TCCAGCTCTGCCGGTTCCTCGTTTCCTTGCTGCTGGCGGAAGTAGCAGCGAACTCACTTCCAGATCCCAGATCCGCAGTTTTTGCAACCTGAGTTTTCCGACTTTGAGTACTTTTGTTTTTTGGGAGGGGTCCAGAAACTGGCTGATATCAAACTGGGTCCAACTTGGAAACCAGACTGAATCTTGCGTGGGACTGAGTCTGACTTAAACTGGACTGCCTCCCAGGTGAGGTCTTGGGTGGATAAAATTTTGTTTTGAGGCAGCTTAACTTTACCAAAGATAATCTGGGATTGTAGTGACCATAGTGGATAACTCTTCACTTTGATAAGCTTATCCAGTTATGAGGTGCCCTAAAGATAATGGGATCTCAGCCAAACACTCACTGTAAAAAGTAGAGAAAAAATTATTTTCCTCCTTTGCAGTTTCTGGTGGCTGGGATGAGACCTGCTGAGCTAGCCGACTCTCTCCGGAGCCTGCAGACAGGATCCCAAGAAGAGTGACAGAAGCTGGCAAAGGAAGAGAATTCTTACCAAAATCAGCTTTCCCACCTCTTTATCTGTGATGTCTGTCTGGTCCAGAGAGGAAGGTTAACTTTCCTGTGTCCCCTTCCTTTTCAAATTCAGATTGATTTGTAGGAGAAAACATCCTAAGAATTAGAGCTTTGAATTATTACTTGTGAATTTGCTTTTGGGTACCTGTTGGTTATCGAAACTTTCTACCCCAAGAAGAGAAAGCTGTTTTGTGTCCTCTGAGAACTTTTTTGGGAACAGTCAGGCTGGGGGCTCCCAATATATGGCTGGACAGAAATGTAGGTTTCACTACAACATGCTAGTTTAAGTGTGTTGGTTTAATTAAAACAAGCATGACTTTAGAATTACCAGCTTAAATATAATTTGATTGTACCTAGGTTTACTAAAAGTCAACTAAGCTCATGTTATCTCTGTTGCAGAAATTGTCAGCAAGAAAGATAACTTCAGATGATGGTTAACTATTTAATGTCTCATGAAATTATCATGAGCAATCTAAACATAATTGTTAAGAACAAGTAAATTACATAGACATAAGATAAAAGTTTGTGAACAAAATATTTCAACAATAATTATGTTTTATGGCATCACCTATTTAAAAAATTTTCCTAAAATCTTTTTGGTAACATGAAACCTTAAAATTATAGAAAAATTAGTTAAATGATGGATATTCATTGAATATCTAGCTCTTTTTCCAAATAAGATAACATACTGAAACATTAATTATTGGCATAGGCTTATTCACTTTTGGCATCCTTTTACAGAGGAACTAAAGATATTTGGATCTATTTGGATAAAAATATATTGTGCCACATTAAAAGTTTAGGATGAGAAAAAATATACTTATAGAAACTATGAAATGGCCTGACCTGTGGTGGCGCAGTGGATAAAGCGTCAACCTGGAAATGCTGAGATCGCCGGTTCGAAACCCTGGGCTTGCCTGGTCAAGGCACATATGGGAGTTGATGCTTCCAGCTCCTCCCCCCTTCTCTCTCTCTCTCTGTCCTCTCTCTCTCTTTCTCTGTCTCTTCCTCTCCTCTCTAAAATGAATAAATAAAAAAATAAAAAATAATTAAAAAAACAACAACAAAAAAAAGAAACTATGAAATGTTTTTAAAGATAGTCCACAAATGCTTTCTTCTCAGTTTGCACTAGGAATTAAGGAGTATAGGGGTTAAAAATTCTAATAATATACTTAACTAAAATTACATAGAAATGATAAGTGTAAAAGGAAACAACTCTGTGTGAAAAGTAGGTAAGGAAAGTAAAACCACTGATTGTTCCAGAATGAGAAAGAGGAAAAAACAAAACAAAACAACATGGAACAAAATCTGAATAGATATAAAAGAGTTGTAAAGGTTTGGGAAAAAGTAATTGTAGGTAAGAAATTTTATGTGTGGTCCAGCTAAGAATGAAATGGGTTTATTTGTTTTTAAAGAATGAGTTTTAATGTCAAAAGTACACTGGTGCAAAATTAGAATTAGTTTTCTTCTCTGTTAAAAACCAAAGCTTTGTTGGAGTAGTGGTTTGCTTTTGATAAGAGATTGTGAAAGTTTCTTTTTTTATTAACCTTTTGGGCAATCTACCTGGAAAGCAAAGATTTTGTGTCTCACCAAAATAATTTACTGTGTTTACACTGCCTTGGTCTGAAGCTGTAGTATAGTTTGGGTTCTAATTAAGTTCACATACAACCTAGGATTCTAAAGTATCTGGTGTATTTCTTTGGTATACCCCTGTCTCCATTTCAGCTTGCAAAGATGGTAAATAACAAAATTGGCTTTCCTAATTAGTTGATCATATTGATCTTCTCAATAGTTATGCGAATCCCTTAAGTTCTCTCCTTGGCCCTCTTAATGGAGATATCAACCACCACTTGTCAATTTCCTGTAGTAGCTAGCCAGAACAAACCGAGTTGAATTCTCTAGAGCAAATGCAAGTTTAAGAAAAATCTACACACATGATCCACACACAAATCAGTACGGCTAAGTGATTAAGCAATGCTTAGGAGAATGGGCTTTGAATTCATACAAACCTGCCTCTTACTCCCTAGCTATACATTGGGGCAAGTCACTCTATCCCTATTATCCTCAATTTCTTCAACTGTGAAATAGAAATTACAATATATGTTGTAGATTTTGTGACCATGCAAATAGTTCAGTTTGATAAAGCATTTTAGCATAGTGCCTGGTACCAATAAAGTAGTTTGAAAATGATTATTATAATTCTGTCAATTATTTTATTCTACAAAGTGTACTGTCTAAATTTGTGCCATTTGAGAACACACCAGGCACTCAAGAGCATGACTTGAGAGAATCTTGGATTGAAGGAGAACCAAGATTCTTTAAAGGCAGTGCCAGAACCATTCTTTTCCGAACCTTACATAACTGGAATTAGTTGTCACTATCTCCATTATCCTTACATGACCTTTTATGCTCCTTCTCTTGATAATTCCTTCTTGCTATAGAACCTTATGCCTGCATGCATTTTCTCCTCTGTGAAATGTTGCTCTCATGTTCTTTGTACTGTTATTCAGAGACAACCCCCTTTTCTGTCTAGTAGGACGCTGGGTGCTGACCTTGAAGGATAGGATCCTGTGTATCCTTTTTTGCCCTCTGACTTCCAGTTGGGTTTTGGATAGTAGGGGGAATCACCAATAGATGAAAGGAAAGAAGAGAGACTCCAGAGAGACTCTCTGCTCTCTCCCTGTTTCATCATCATGGTCTGTCAGAGGTCTCCTCTCTTTCCACTGACCCTCTTGCCATTTAGCCTGAAGAGTGATAGTGGTTCTTGTTATTAGTCCCAGGAGTCTTGATGCCCTCTGTAAATTTCCTTAATCCTGCTCAGTAAAATAATTTTCTTTAGAATCCCATCCCTGGGAAGCTGGCTAATTGTCTATGTTTGTTGTTTTATAATTGCTTTTTTGTTTTGGCCCATCTATCATTTATTTATCCATTCATTCACTCATATTAAAACATATCAGTCACTAGGCTAGGACATTGGGGAGCAAATAAAAAAGGGGAATTGGAAGTATTGTAGTGGGCCAAGTCTGTATACTATTCTGGGCTGCAGAATATCTAAAGAGACTCCTGGCACTCTGGTTTGCATGAGGACTATTTGATCAGCTGCCTTAATGGTGCTGTCAGGAAATATGTAGAGAGACTTCAGAGAAATAGAATAGAACTCATACTTAGAGGCAGGATCTGCATATCCTGCCCCCTTTCTTCCAACACACATACACACACAACACACACACACACACACACACACACACACACACACACACACACACACACTATATATATATATATAATGGGAAGGTTCCTGAACTAAGAATACAGGTTCTAAGATCCAAAAATCTTGCCATATTTAATATACAAATGTCATCATATATGGCAGCAATGGAACCAAATAAGAACTTTCTAGTAGGTACTGATAATGATGAAGATGGTCTGGAATGAGCAATATCTAGAAGCCACTGAGGACTAGGAAAGGTATCAGAATCACAGACTCTGCACCAAGCCACAGAATCTAAGTTCCACGAAAAGAGTCTTGTCAAAGACCACAAGCTCGTTCCTGGCATGATTAGGATAAACCCACTTCTCACAATCACTCCCTTTTTAGGACTGATAATTGCAAATGGAATTACATTTTTAACAAGAATCAGAGCAATGAGTAAGGTGTGGTGAAATCTCACAAAATAAACTACATCTGGAGGAAGTCCTTTGGAAACTTGGGGCTTTGCTGGCCCCTCAAAGTCATACTGTGTAAGCAGTCACTTCCTCCACCTACCCATATGGCCAGCACTGCTTCTGCTCCTGCCGACTGGGAAGGGCTCAGCTGCGATTTGTACAGTTCTCTTCAGATCTGAATGCCCTCAGGTAAGGGTGGCTTAACTTGCCCTTGGCTTTCTTGGTGTGAGGCATCATCTGTCATGCCGTATGTCTTTTTAAAATTTCCTTGGCTTGAACCTTTCTATTTTGTTATCATAAGTAAGATTGCAGGCAGTTCCAACTGTGAGCTATTTGAGTTCTCAGGTGTATGTTTGAGGGGATTAAGACCTGTGCCAGGAATATAGGTTAATGCCAGTGCCAAACACAAATCCTCCTTTATCAGATTCTGGAGAAATTCTGGAAGTGACTGTTTCACTAACTCACAGTAGTCACAAGTGGTTTTTTCCTGAGAGGAAACCCAGTGTGTTCATCCATATTATTTCTAGGGAAAGGTGATTAGTCTGAACTTAATTTTTGGTATATGTAGCACTTTATGAGTAAGAGCCCATTCATCACCTGATCATCCCCATTTGTACTGGATACTGTGGTAGTTGACCAGATGCCCACCATGAGGACTGAAATATTAATTTCCCCAGGTGCTGTGAATTAGTGTGCACAGCTCTCAGCCCAGTCTGTCCTTTCCCAAAATTGGCTTTTGGCAGCTTTGCCCAAGAGCATACCCCCTTTCTAGGGGCCAGTGCTCCTTATTACATAGAATAACAATATAATGCTGAAGGGGATAAACGTCTGGCCCTTTTGCCCTAATTTGGGGTAATCCTTTGGGGTTAATCCCAGACCCTGTAGAATCAGTTTAGACCTCTGCTGCTACTGTATGGCAGCCTAACTTCTTCTGCCTGAAACTTCATCCTTCCCACAAGTGTTTATCCTTAGAGTACCCTCCAGTGAAATTTGTGGCCATTTTGGCTCTGAGCAGGTTTCCCATTCCCAAGGAACTCAACTGATAATAACTATCACTCCAGATGCTCCTGAAATGCTGACATATTCTGCATAATGTCTGCAAAACCTTTTCCTACCCATTGTTTCATTAGCACCTTAGCAGCATCTCCAGAGTTAGAGAGTGCCATCATGGTCCCTTCCAACTCACAAGTTACACATCTTAACTATGCACCTTACTTCTTTGGATAAATTGAACTCTTTGCAGATCTCCTGTCCTATCTTTCTGCACTACTACCTGCTCCTCCACTTTTTACAGCTTTTTGCTCCAAGGACCTCCAGAAACTATTGCTCTGGGTTGTATGTTCTTTGCTCTCCTATCTCATTAATGATGACAATAGAAATGGGAAATCTTTCTAAATATATACAACTATACTTGTCAATTTTCCCTACTAAAGTTAAAAAAGAATACAAAATATTTAATTGATTATTTAGATATGATAAGTGAGGCCACAGAAGACTGTACCTATTTCCCCTGCATGTGGTACTTGGGAAATGCAAAATGTGGTAGGACAGGGAGGTTATCATTGACATTGCTGTGCTACTCATAAGAAAAATAAGAGAAGAGGTCTAGCTCTCAGCATGCCTGTGTCAGGACTTATAGGCATTACTTCCCCAGCCCTCAGAAGCCCAGGGGAGGAGACAGATGCCTGGAATGAACAAATAAACTTGTAAGTGAATGATTGGATTATTATGGAGAGTTGTAGCCTATTATCCTAATGGATAAAATCCCTCTTAAGAAAAAGAGAAAAGAGGAAGAGGTATTTTTTTTCCAAAATTGTGATGTGATTTTTTTTTCCTACTGAAATTTCCCACATTAATATCCCATTAGGAATCCACAGTGAATAATTAAGAAAATCCAGTAAATTCTTCAGGGTCATCTGGCTAACTGAGAGAGACCCCGGTTTTATTAGCCCCTAACCAGGCCAAGCCCTGCCACCTCAGATGCTCTGTAGTTGACAACTAGACTCCTCAGTATGCAGGGAGCAGTGTTTCTCAGAAGTTGGGTAAACGAAACTCTCATTTTAATTTAGATAACCTTTTGATAAATATTTGTTTCTGCTAACTCTCTCTGGGTTGTCTTATAAGGCTGATTTATGTTCCGTTTTGCTCCTCTACCTCTCTCTGTGTCCAGTATTTTATTCATTCATCACAAAAGTCATCAAAATAATGTAGTAAGCTATTTTTTAACTGAATAAAATTATCAAGTCATAACCATGAACATCTTTATTGCTTATTTTTTAATTTAAAGAATATTTTGTATAGGAAAGAGTTTAAAGTGGCTCAAAAATCATAGATACAAGTAAAAATACAGTACATAATTTTCATGTAAAATCATGTGCCAAACACCGGTTATCTTCACTACAAAATCCTATGAGCTTATGGTCTTCCTTACAGAGATCCACCATGCACATCCAAGCAAGTAATAAAAACAATGTATATAAATACCTTCTATCCACTCCTTGTTACACAGAAGTAGCAGCCTATAATATACTGCTCACAAAAATTAAGGGACATTTCAAAATGAATATGAAGCAATAAAATATCCCCTAATTTTTGTGAGCAGTATAGTTTACATACACTTTTGTGTGTGTGTGTGTGTGTGTGTGTGTGTGTGACAGAGACAGAGAGAGGGACAGATAGGGACAGACTAACAGGAAGGGAAAGAGATGAGAAGCATCAATTCTTTATTGCAGCACCTTAGTTGTTCATTGATTGATTTCTCATATGTGCCTTGACTGGGCGCTACAACAGACCAAGTGACCCATTGCTCAAGCCAGCAACCTTGGGTCCAAACTGGTGAGCCTTGCTCAAACCAGATGAGCCCATGCTCAAGCCAGCGACCTTGGAATTTCAAACCTGGGTCCTCCGCATCCCAGTCCGATGCTCTATCCACTCTGCTACCACCTGGTCAGGCTACATACACTTCTGTACATTCTTTTCTTCAGTTACCATGGTATTTCAGTGATCATTCTCAGCAGTACAGAAAAACTTTCTAATTCTATTTTTCTCCACTAAATAGTATTCCCTTGCATGTATGTATCTACCATAGGATGTGTTTTAATTTGTCTCTTATTGATGCATATTGAAGCTCTTGCAAGTGTTCGTTATTAGAAACAGAGATTAATAATAAACATCAGGATATGATCCTAGCATTAGATTTGCTCCCTCCAAGAGTAAGAGTATTTGTAGTTTTGACAAGTATTGCCAAACTTCTTCCCATACAAGCTATAACAATTTATATTCTCACAAGCAATGTCTGAGAATTCCCCACAGCTTTACCAAGATATGTCATGACATTTTTTATATCATTACTAATCTAATAGATTGAGCATAGTATCTCAAAGCTGTTATAGTTTGCATTTCCCTATTATGAGTCATGTATATAATTATTTCATATATTAAAAGCCACTTACATGTATTTTCTGAGAATATATATGTTGTCCATTTCTCTATTGGTCTTTTATTTAATGGCTGAGAATGTTTTCATGTATTAGGGCAATTAGCCTTTTGTGATTTGAATATTGTGCGTTATACTCTTTTCTAGTCTCTGATTTTTTTTATAATGCTTTTTACCATGACATGACACTTTTTTCTAATTTCCATATCTTCAGATTCAGTGGTGCTTTATGGAGTTTTGGATTTTATAAGTTCGGAGTTTGTCAATGTGGTTAAAAAGAATTCATTCATACTTTCTTCTCATTTCTCTTACTTAAAATAGTTGCTAGTTCCTTTCTGAAGGAACGATTTCATTCATAAAGATTCTGATCCATTTGTGAGTTGTTTCAAAGACTGCATATACTGAATTCAGGACAAACATTGCCTCAAAGATGTTTTTCAAGTTCAATGAAAACACATTTGCCAAGATAAAAGGTTAAGTGAGTTCGAGAAAAAAAGTTTATACCTAGCAGGGCACAGAACAAAGGTTTATATGATCCTTAAACAAAAGAGAAAACTCAATATTGGGTGGCCAGATCCCAAAACATCCAAAATGAAGGAAGCACTTGAAGCAGGAATGAAAATAGAAGTCTGTCTGACTTCACTACAGCTCATAAGGACTCAATCCGTTCCCATGAAGAAGGGGCATAACCTGAAAATGAAGAGACTCCACAAGCTTCACAGTGGAGATTTTGTGCAGCTGACAAGTTGTCTCATTCAGTATACCTGGTGTCTGGGTGCGGGGAAAGTCTTTTCTGATTTCCTTTTCCGACAAAGTGCCCCATGGTGGAGGAACTGTGGGATCAAACAAGGAGTATATCCAGTGGTAGGATTCAAATAACAACCATTTCTCTGCCCTAATGGCCATTGTAGGTATATAAAAAAAAGATATACCAAAAGGTAGTTTATTATTTCATGCATGTAACACTTAAAAACTAACAAAAGAGTTGCACAAAACTCAATTATAAGAGTTTTAAAATATTTATGAAAAAATATTAAATAATACCTGAAAAGAAACAATAAAACTGTTATTTATTTCCATCTTGCTTCTTGATTGGCACCCTCATTTGCAATTTTTTTCACCTATGGACGGAATGAACATTACCACAGGCGCTTAGAATATGCCGTTGTGCAGATAAACATTAAAAAACAGTAAGAAATGTAATTTTGTGATTTCCACATTGGGCTGCTGCCCAGGCGCCCACCTTAGAGAGAACTCTGATTACTGATGCCATTTCAACAATCAGTTTGCCAAACTCAACAAAAAATTAGGTATTGGTTCTACGGAACTGGTGCAAACCGGCTGAATCCCACCACTGAGTATATCTCCATTTCCTTACCTTGTTAAACAGGTAACATAACCTAAACCTATCAATCCAGCATTTTCTCAATAATACCATTATTTATTTTTTTTAATGGCACTGGATGGAATACAGTGGGTAAGATCTTAGTTGCTATGGGTATTATTAAATATCAGTGTGTTATAGGTAATTTGTAGGGTTTATTGGAAGTTTACTTTGTGCCAAGCTGCATGCAAAATGTTCAACATGCTTTATGTACCATCCAGAGGTCTTAACAGCAATAAGAGAGGCTGGGCGTATTATTGCATTTCATTTTCAAGATGAGAAACTAAAGTGTAGAAAGGCTAAATAAACTTGACCTGGAATCATGTAATGGGCCACGAACTCAAGCCTTTCAGAAAACAAATCCTGAACTTTTAATAACCTCACAGTCTAAATTTAACTATTAACCACCTGTGTGATTTCAGAGAAGTAAAATAATATCACAAATTATTATTTACTTACTTTACTCCACTAACTTTTTAGGATGATTGTGAAAATACAAAGGAACATTTATTAAACGTGAGAACACAATAGGAACAAAAAGAAAGTCAGTACAAATAAAAGGCTGCTATTTAAGTAAGTCCAGTGCAATGGGAATAGTGGCTCATGTTTACAAATTCAAATCCAGGGATCTTCCAGGGGAAAAGATAACAGAACTGCCAAACAACTCCTATTTACCTGTTTTACTTTTTAAGTTTTTGGTATAACTGTAAACTAGGCCAAGACTCAGACCTCTCCTAAGACCTGAAAGTGGGTAGGATCCGTAGATCTAGGAATTCGCTTCTTTTTCTCTCTTTCCATTCATTATGTGATATTTGGCCTCTGCCACTGGTTCCTGGGAGAGGAACTATAATCCTTTGAATTATTGGGTAGTAGAAGAGATTTTGTTATTCCTAATCCTCTCGATAACACTAGACTTTATGCTAAGAGATGAAATGATTCAGAATGGGGGTAGTTACCAGAAAAACCAAGCCTATGATTAGAGGGTTGGAGTTTTGAGCCAGTTGGACCTTTGGGGAGGGGCAGTGGCCTGGAGAATAGACCCAGATGTCTATCTGACTGATGGTTCCTTCCAGGAATCACAGAAAGGTTTCTTCTCCTTCAGGATGTAGTGACTCAGGTGCCCAGTAACAGAAGCACATAGGCTTCTTGTTTTTGATATCACAGATTTTGCTCAAACCCCTGCTTTGACTTTTCCCAACCCACCCATATACACCTTGTATTCTACTCTCTCTCAGGGACCTCAGTACTTTGTAGAAGTTCTACTGACCAAAAAATAATACTTTGGCTATTTTAGGACTTGGTACTGGCTGATTGTCTTCATTGGATGTAGAATTCTTCCACTCCCGCCAACTCCAGCAACCTCTCTGAATGCATTATGGCCAAGTGGAGGGATGCAGAAAAAACTGGGTAAGACAGGAAAGAATACTAGTTTGTCTCCTATTCTGTACATACGACTTCTTGTGCATCTTGGCAGAGCTCTACAGAAGAAACAACTGCCCGGCACTGGCCTTACTCCTCTTCTGTGGCCCATCACTTCTGAATCACTATCTCTGATATTCAATCTCTGGCTTGACTCTGACTCCCAGTGCCTTTCAGAGACCTCAGGATATGATAAGTAGTTGGGAGGAACTCCCTGAATTGCCTCTGAACAGTCTTTCTCATACCCTATCATTACATCCCCATAGTAACACATAGTAACACAGCAGCCTGGGCCCATGAGGCTCACTCTGGGTTGATCCTCCCACCCAGCCTCTTAACAGACAAAGTAAGGGGAGAATAACATGAGCCTAACTCCAGGTCCTAATATACATTGTACAAAAATAATATTTGGAAAACTATGTTTTTGCCTATTTAAAAATTGTCACTTTTTTGAACCTCAGCATTTTTATTGAGATGGACTAGTTTTATCAGAGAGTCAGACAAATGGCATTTAGACAAATGTTTACTCTCTATTCCATACTAGGCAAATGAAAGAGGATATTTAAATCCTTCAGCAGCCATCCATCAATTGGCTAGGTGAATGGTTGAGAAGTATCTCATCTCCATCATAAACTCAAGTGTCTCATGTAGTTAGGTTTGGCATCTCAATTAAAAGCTTGGAGGCGTAGAGCATCAGCCTGGCATGCGGGGGACCTGGGTTCGATTCCTGGCCAGGGCACACAGGAGAAGCGCCCATTTGCTTCTCCACCCCCCCTCCTTCCTCTCTGTCTCTCTCTTCCCCTCCCGCAGCCAAGGCTCCATTGGAGCAAAGATGGCCCGGGCGCTGGGGATGGCTCCTTGGCCTCTGCCCCAGGCGCTAGAGTGGCTCTGGTCGTGGCAGAGCGAAGCCCCAGAGGGGCAGAGCATTGCCCCCTGGTGGGCAGAGCATCGCCCCTGGTGGGCGTGCCGGGTGGATCCCGGTTGGGCGCATGCGGGAGTCTGTCTGACTGTCTCTCCCCGTTTCCAGCTTCAGAAGAATACAAAAAAAAAAAAGCTTGGAGGCAAGTGTACCTATACTATTGTGAATCACCCATGGTTCATGCCTGTGAGAGAGTCCCTGGTTAAGAAGATCATGGGGAGCATTTAGCTGGTCCCCTATCAAGGAAATAAAACTCAAAAATGAGGACAAGGAAGTTAATTTTAAGTCAAGGTGGGTTTTTTTTTTTGGTCATTTCTACACCCCAAAATTAGATTTGTCCATTTTTTGTTGATTAAAGCAGAGATCAACAATCTGTTTTAAGTTTCTAGAGCCAGAAAGTCATACATAAGGATCTCAATCTCAGTGATAATTCCAGATTTTCTATTCAGGAGTTAGAAAAATAATTATTTTTAAGTACAAACATTTTTAATATGCATATCAGAAATAGCACTCACAAAACCCCAAAATAGGACTTCCTATATGCAAGATTTTAATTTTTGTCATTTTCTATTTTGTTACTGCTCCAACTATTTATTTGTACTGATTATTTTTAGAAAATATAGTTTAAGGATCATGCAATGCTAAAAAGTCCTGCCTTCTATATTCTTGTTCTTTTTATTTCTCAAACTAAACTGGTTTTCACCTCATGGATTTCTTTTTGCTGTTTTCTCGGCTTATAAATCTCCTTCCCATATCTTGATCTTCTGGAATAAGTGGCCTCAGATATCAGTTCAAATGCCACCATTATGGGTGGCCATCTCAGTCTAAGCAATCTGATTGTTTTCACTTATTGTGTTGGAATTTCCAATGATATTGGTCCAATTCTATTTTATTTATAGAAATTAAGCTGATATTTAAACAATAGTACTCTGCTGTCTAATATAAAATATGACTTTAAGCAGGATTTTTATTGGCTATATTGGCCATTCATTATGTGAAACCCAATGAGATTAGAATATGGGGGTTCCTACACCTAACAAAATACAACTCAATTTTCCACAGTGACACTTTCTTCTGAGATCTAGCTACTCATTTCCCATGCCGTGCTTTCCATCTGCATGTAGTAGAGTCATTGTACTACTGCATGTACGACAAGTCCTCCTGTGGGGAAATTTTCCAGTACTGGTAAGCTCCAAAAGGCAGCCATATTTGTGGCATAGTCTGCACTGTGTCAGAATTCCCTCTCCAGACTGGCTCTAATAAACTCATTACATTAAGATCAAAATGACTGACCAGCTGTTTCCCTTCCCTGAAGGATTTGCATGTTAAAAGGTGAGAAAAGCCTAAATCGGAGACACTAAGTTTCTATTTGTTGAACCCAGACATGGAGAGGAAGGCAGTGAAATATACAGAACAAGTGCAAGGAAATATGAGAGGGCCCTGTTCTCCCTGCTGGGAATCGTGCCGATCAGCAAGGGGACCACCGAACCTGCTCTCTAAAATTCTCAAATCATTTGCAAGGCTCTTTAGGGAATCAATTGGTCCTTAAATTCTGCCTTGGTTTTCATATTGGGCAGAGCCTTAGGTTCATTAAAATCTCAGGGCCTCAAGTGTAGTGGCCTCATTTGGGACCAATTCTGTCATCATGTTGGTCACAGGCTGACTCCCAGCAGGGGTCACAGCTGGCCTAGGAGAGTTAATTATCCTCAGAATGTAACCACAAAGCCATAAGCCTGTCACTCAGGCCTTTGCTCCTGCTTGCCCGTAACTTTGGATTATCAAGAAAAGCTTAGAGTAGCTCTTATTATCAATGTAATTTGATAATTTCTTCTTCAGGATAATGAGGGACTAAACCAGGAAAATGTAAGGTGAAAATATTATATTATTTATTCAAATATAGCACATTTTTATTAAATGCTTGCTTTGTTCCAGGGACTGTTCTAGAAATAAAGAGAGTAGTTATTAAGATAGACCAGGTTTTTTGTTTTTAGTTTTTGGGGGGTTTTTTGTGTTTTTTTTTTACAGAGAGAGAGTCAGAGAGAGGGATAGATAGGGACAGACAGACAGAATGGAGAGAGATGAGAAGCATCAATCATCAGTTTTTCGTTGCGACACTTTAGTTATTCATTGATTGCTCTTTCATATGTGCCTTGACTGTGGGCCTTCAGCAGACTGAGTAACCCCTTGCTTGAGCCAGCGACCTTGGGTCCAAGCCAGTGAGCCTTTCTCAAACCAGATGAGCCCGGGCTCAAGCTGGAGACCTCTGGGTCTCGAACCTGGGTCCTCCATGTCCCAGTCTGATGTTCTATCCACTGCACCACTGCCTAATCAGGCTAGACCAGGTTTTTACTTTCACAGATGTTATATCCAGTGACAGGAAATAGGTACCGAAAAAGAAAAAGAAAGCTAACAAGAAAATATCATGTTAATCACCATGAACAAAATGAAACCATGGCCCTGGCCAGTTGACTCAGCAATAGAGCATTGGCCCAGTGTGTGGAAGTCCTGAGTTCAATTCCCAGCCAGGGCACACAGGAGAAGTGCCCATCTGCTTTTCTATGCTTCCCGCTCTCCTTTCTCTCTCTCTCTTCCCCTCCCGTAGCCAAAGCTTCATTGGAGCAAAGTTGGCCGGGCACTGAAGATGGCTCCGTGGACTCCACCTAGGGTGCTAGAATGGCTCTGGTTGCAGTGGAGCAATGGCCTAGATGGGCAGAGCATCGCGCCCTAATGGGCATGCCAGGTGGATCCAGTTTGGGTGCATGTCGAGTCTGTCTCTCTACCTCCCTGCTTCTCACTTCAGAAAAATACAAAAAAATTAAAAAATAATGAAATCATGCAACAACATAGAGAATGACATTGTAAAAAAAGAAAATTCCATTGCTTGGTTTAGCATGATCATCCAAGAAGGTAACCTTTAAGCTAGGATACAAGGTCATCCCTATAAAGATGCAGAAGAAAATTTGAGGCAGGGAAGGTACCAAGTATAAATCCAAATATAAGGTTGGTTTATTTGAGGGATCTTCCCTCCCACCCAAATTATGAGAATTTCTACCCTCAGGAAATAATGTAGACAAACTTTTTCCTTTTGTTCCTACTAAGTATAACTAATTATTATGGTCATTTTCAAATATAATAAACACAAGATGGTTCTGAAATGTGAAGAGAATAAGACTAAGGCAAAAGACCTCAGGACTTGAGTAACAATAGACCAGTGAGTGCTATACATTTTCTATTTGTTTAAAAAGGATAATGATGGATGATGGTGATGCATAATTTTGTTCTGATAATAATTTCAGTAATCTATTTTGCCTCATCCATCCCAAACTTAGAGATGATGAAACTACCAAACGAGAAACACCAACAGGTATTACAGCAACAACATAAAACATAAAAGTTACAACAAAAGCCTACTCTCTCTAGCCAGAAGACCAGCAAAACAAAATTCTAGCAAGAGAGAAAACCTTTAGACAGTAACTCTACTGCTCTACTTTTACCAACCCCACAGAAAATGAACAAGAAAAAACTTCATCCAGGTCAGCAAAGGCTTAGTAGGAAAGCTACATTTCTAACCTCATGAAACTGCAGTGAGGCACCCCTAAATCCTACCATGATGGTGTCAGAGAAGATAAAGTAAGGAGTTTGGACTTTGATCCCCACTAGCTAGTGCTTTGCCCCCCTGCTGGCATTGTCAGTGGAGACCACATGAGGAAGCTGGACTTTTACCTGTCCTCAGAATTCAGAATATGCCCTTTTCTTTTCATGATGAGATGGAGCCAAAAGAGGGCTAGCAGAGAGTTAGAATACTCACTATCACCAAGCAATAACAAGTCTACACTCAGCTATACATGCATTATCAGTGGAGACCACATAGGGACTCCCAGGCTGCCCAGCTGCAAGGAAAGAGGAGCCCAATGCCTCAGCTGTCACTGTTCTCTCAGGGGGAAATCTAGGCTGTCCTCTACTGGGGAGTGAGGAGGAAGCAGCACCCTCCCCTGTTGGAGTGGTGTCAAAAAAATGTGCCAAATAAAATAGAAAGTTTTAAATATGGTTAAATAGTCTCTTAACATAATTCAAAAAAGCCTAGGTTTTTTATCAAAGCTCACTATTCATACCAAAACAAAAAAAAATATCTCACAATAAATGAAAAACTATAGCACAGAGATGACAGAGATATTAGAATGATCTGGTAATTATTTTAAAGCAGTCGTTACAAAATTTTTTCAAAAAGAAATCACAAACACACTTGAATAAATGAAACAAAAGAAAGTAAAATTCTGAACAAAAGAATTGAAACTGTCAGCAAATAAATAGGAGATACAAAGAAAAAACAAATGGAAATTTTGGAACTGAAAACTACAGAAACAAAATAAGCTCAGTAGATAGATTCAATAGTAGAGTATAGGAAAGAGGTAAAATAATAGGACAATAGAAATTATCTAATTAGAATAATAGAAAAAATGAATTGGAAAAAATGAACAGAGATTCTAAGACCTGTAAGACTACAAAAAAAGTTTAATATTATTGTTATTAGAGTTTTGGAAGAAGAAGAAAAAAATACGGTATTACTGAAAAAACATTTGAAAAAAAAAATGGCTGAAATTTTCACAAATTTACCAGAAGCATAAATTTACAGATTGAAGATTCTCAGTGAATCCCAGAGATTAATTCCAAAGAAATGCATGCTAAGACATGTCATGTCATAAGTAGACTTCTAAAAATTTTAAAAAAGTAGAAAACATGAAATCATCCAGAGAATCACGACACCTTACGAAAGGGGAAATGCAATTCATATGAGAGTGGTTTTCTTAACAGAATTATGGAGACCAAAAGGAAATAATGCCACATTTGTCAAGTGTCCAAAAAAAATCTGTCAACCCCGAATTTAATATCATTGAAATATTCTTCAAAACTAAAAGAAATTTAAGGCACTCTCAAATGAATGAAAATTAAGACAGTTTATCACAAGAAGATCTTCCCTAAAGGAATAGCTAAAGGAATTTTTCAAAAAGAGAGGAAATAAAAGAACAAAACTTGAAATGCTGGGATAAAGAAAGAACACTGTAAGCAAAACTATGTATAAATACAATAGGCTTGCTTACTTTTCTTGAGTTTTCTAAATTTTGTTTAACACTCTCCAATGTGGTTTTATATGTACAAAGAGGAAATATTTAAGACAATTATAAATGGGAAAGTATAGAGAAACAAAGAAAGTTAAGGTTCACTCAATTTTGTAAAATAATGATTCCAGCCAATTTTGGTAAGTTATATACATATAATATAATATTATGTATAATAAAAATATCTTTATTATATGCGGCTTAAGTGTCTGTTTGTCACCGATAGCTTATTGGTTGCTTGCGTAACTGTACTAGCCAATGGGGTGAAGTTGCCACGGCTGAACGCAAATTGAGCATGTCAGGGGGAAGGTGAACATGTGTTTGCATTGGCAATCATCTGTTTTACATAAAAACTACGTCTTAACTTAATTTCTTTTAAGAATGCCTCCTAGAAAATACAGCACTGAAGAGGAGAGAAAAGGAGCTAAAGCTGCACAAAAATGGCTTTCTCGACAAAAAGAAACCACTGAGCAGAGAAAGACAAGGCTTGCTTCAGTCGCAGAGCAAATGCGTCTTTCTCGGCAAAATGAGACTGATGAGCATAGAGAAACAAGGCTTGCCTCAGATGCAAGACAAAAAAGCCTGTCTCAACAAAATGAGTCCCTTGAACAAAGGCAAGAGAGAAATGCAAAAAAAAACGACAGAGTAATGCTGACCGAAACGCAAAAAGGATTAAAACAGTTTCAAACGGAGAAACTTTAATTTAAAAATAATGTCATAATAGCTAAGTCTTTGACTGGCTCCTCTAAAGGTGAAATACATGTCATTCCAAGAATTGATTTGGCTCCATCTCAAACAGGGTTGCCATTTCAATTGAGACATAGACAATTTCCTGTAAAACTTGCCTTTGCTATGACCATCAATAAGTCTCAGGGCCAGACGCTTAAGCGTGTTGGCATTTTTTTTTACCTGAGCCTGGATTTGGACATGGTCAACTTTATGTTGCCTGTTCAAGAGTTCGTGAAAGAACGGACGTAAAATTAAAAATAATTGATGGTCCTCTGCAAGGCGAGCTTAAAAATGATGGAAAGATCTACACAAGAAATGTTGTGTACAAAGAGATCTTTGACATGTGAATTAACATTTTATTATTTAAATCACCTTTATTTATTGAGCTAGCGGTGGCTCTTAAGAAATGTACTGCCAGTGGTTTCCTCCATTGCACTCTACTTTAAGCAATTAAGCAAGTAGAAGGGGGAAACCCCGTGGGACAGTAAGCAAAGGGGCGTCCTCGCCGCCTGCCCTGGGTAATTCAGTTTGAATTAGCAGACACCTTTGCACAAATCATTTTAATTACAATTTATAATATCTAGAACAGCGGTCATTTTGTATGACCGCCGGGCTTTCTAGTATATAATATTGAGAACAATCATTAAAAAGCTATACAGACTCCCAGTTTCTGGCCCAATTTATAAAAAGCTTGGACGTTATCACTGCAACACTCACAACAGAAAAAAATGGAGAAGACTGAAAAATAATGACTTTTTAAAGTTCCTTCAGAGAATTAGGGTCACAGGATAAACAAACACCCTAAAAAGTGAAGTGATTGGCCAATACACAGATGCACATAGGCTTACCTGAAGCAGAAGATGCCAGAGCCAGTAATAATTGAAACATTTAAATGGCAACTTCAGCAAATCCCTAGAGGGATTAGAGGCTCAGTGTATTGAGAGGCCCCACATTTTTATGGGTTTTACCTCCATAAATTTCATCAGTTTCAGAGGGTGAAGACTAGAGGGAACTTCATGCACCTGTTGGGCCAGGGGAAGGGTAAAATAACCATTTTGAAACATGACCCCCCAAAATAACCACTTTGAATTAAGCCCAGATAAGTCTTTACAACAAAGGAATGAAGAAAGGGAAATGACAAAACTCCTACCACCTCTAGTCTTTCTGCCTTACCTAAAGAGGAAAACAAAAGATGAGAAAGCACTTGTTCAGGGGCACAAGACCATTAAAAGACTGAGGCCTAATTGTAACATTATAGAATACTTACCCTCCCCTCACTCCTTGCCACTACATAAAAAGGGCCCTTGTATAACACTGGTTAAACTAAAAAACTGCAAGTCTCTTTTACCTATTTTTGGATTGGATTGTTTGTCTTCCTGGTATTAAGTTTTACAAGTTCTTTATAAATTTTGGATATTAACCCCTTATCAGATACATTGTCAAATATATTCTCCCATTGTGTGGTTTGTCTTTTTATTCTGTTATAATTGTCTTTAGCTGTGCAGAAGCTTTTTAGTTTGATAAAATCCCATTTGTTTATCCTGTCTTTTATTTCACTTGCCTGTGGAGACAAATCGGCAAATATATTGCTGCAAGAGATGTCGGAGAGCTTACTGCCTATGTTTTCTTCTAAGATGCTTATGGTTTTACGGCTTACATTTAAGTCTTTTATCCATTTTGAGTTTATTTTTGTGAGTGGTATAAGTTGGTGGTCTAACTTCATTTTTTTGAAGGTAGCTGTCCAATTTTCCCAATACCATTTGTTGAAGAGGCTGTCTTTACTCCAATCCAAAAATGGGCAAAAGAAATGAATAGACACTTCTCCAAAGAGGACATACAGATGGCCAATAGGCATATGAAAAAATGCTCAACATCACTAATCATTAGAGAAATGCAAATTAAAACCACAAAGAGATATCATTTCACACCAGTCAGAATGGCGTTCATCAAGAAAACAACACAGAATAAGTGCTGGCGAGGATGTGGAGAAAAGGGAACCCTCCTGCACTGCTGGTGAGAATGCAGACTGGTGCAGCCACTGTGGAAAACAGTATGGAGATTCCTCAAGAAATTAAAAATCGAACTGCCTTTTGACCCAGCTATACCACTGGGATAGTGGATAGCTAGCTATCCATTATCCACTGCTATCCACTGCTATCCACTGTTAGGAATATACCCCAAGAACACCATAGCACTGTTTGAAAAGAGGAAATGCACCCCCATGTTTATGGCAGCATTGTTCACAATAACGAAGATCTGGAAACAGCCCAAGTGTCTGTCAGTGGACGAGTGGATTAAAAAGCTTTGGTACATATATACTATGGAATACTACTCAGCCATAAGAAATGGTGACATTGGATCATTTACAACAACATGGATAGACCTTGATAACATTATACTGAGTGAAATAAGTAAATCAGAAAAAAAACTAAGAACTATATGATTCCATACATAGGTGGGACATAAAAATGAGACTGAGAGACATGGACAAGAGTGTGGGGGTTACAGGGTGGGGGAGAGGAGAGGGAGGGCATTTGGGGAGGGGAGGGGTATGAAGAAAATCAGTTAGAAGGTGACAGAAGACAATTGGACTTTGGGTGATGGGAATGCAGCATAATCAAATGTCAAAATAACCTAGAGATGTTTTCTCTGAACATATGTACCCTGATTTACCAATGTCACCCCATTAAAATTAATAAAAACAAAACAAAACAAACAAACAAAAACTGCAAGTCTCAGAGTCTAAGAATATTCTAGGGAAAACCCAAATGAGGAATGAGGACACTAGAGGAAACTGAAGTCTCTAACAAATACAGCTACAACAAACAATAAACACAAATGACTTCTACCCAGATAAACATAAAATCTTATACAAAAGCTTATCTATTTCAGTTTCTATCATCCAATACATCATTTTAGCTTTCAGTAAAAATTATAAGGCATACTAAAAGACAGAAAAGAAAAACCACAACAAAAGAGTTAAACATCAGAAGTGGACTCCTATATGGGAGGACTATGGGAATTATCAATTGAAGAATGTAAAAATAACCATGGTTAATATGCTCAGGGATCTAATGGAAAACTTGACAACATAAAAAACAAACAAACAGGTGAATAATGCAAGTATAACGATGGAAATTAGTGAAAAATCAAATGAATGCTAGATTTAACAACAAAAACACCTAACATAAATGAAGAAAGTATGATAAGCTGGTTAGTGAACTGGATGCAGTCAAAGAAAGAGTTAGTAAGCTTGAAGGTATGTGAATAGAAACTTCCCAAACTGAAAACAAAGAAAATTAACATGGGACAGAATATTCAAGAACTGTGGGGCAATTACAAAAGATGCAAAACATGAATAATGAGAATACCAGAAGAAGAAGAAAAAGGAGAAGACATATGTAATGTAATAATAGCTGAAAATTTTCCAAAATTAATGACAGAAATGAGCCATAAATCTAGGTAGAATGGAGAATACCTAGAAGGATAAATTCCCAAAATTCAACAACTAGGCATATCATATTCAAACCACAAAACAAACAAACAAACACAATGACAGAATATCTTGAATGAAATCAGAAGGGAAAAACGAAACACATTACCTAAAGAGGGACAAGAATATGATTAAGTTGGAACTCACAATGGAAATTATACAAGCAAGAAGACCTTGAAATGAAATATTGAAAGTGGTAAAAGGAAAAAACCCATTATCTTAGATTTCTGTATTCAGTGATAACTTTTCTTTAAAAGTTAAGGAAAAATACCACTTTCTCAGATAAAGGTAATTATCACCAGTAGACCTGCTTTGTGAGAAACATTAAAAGAATGCTTTCTGAGAAGAAAAGTAGATAGGTCAGAAATTCAGATCTACATAAATACGTTTGTGGGGTTTTTTTTGCATATCTTATTTTCTCTGAAAATTGGACAGTTGATATACTGTAGAGTCTGATTTTCCTTCACAGAATTTTATTGATGCTGTGTTTTTTATTGTTTGTTTAATGACTTATCTGAACTAACTTTGTAGAGTCTACCCACCCCAGAGTATGCAATCACCAATGTCTCTGCTTTTTATTTCTTATTTTTATTCTTAAGCTTGGCTTGTATGTGTAACTCAAGGGGAAACATAATTTCATGGTCAGCCAAGATATCTTCTAGCCTTATTGTATTATTGCTCTTTTAAAGGAAATTTTTTTATCCTTGCTGCTTTTATAATTCTCTTTTTATGTTTGGATGTAATCCATTTTACTGTGATGCATCTCAGTAGGATTTTGTTTTATTAATTCAACTTAGTGTTGGTTGCACTTTTAGAATGTGAGGAATGATGTTTGTCATTAATTTGGAACATTTTCAACCATTATCTCTTTAAACATTTGTAGTTTTTTTAGTTTCCCATCTCTTCTCTTATGGGTCTCAAATTACATTTTCATTAGAATATTTTGCTATATTCTCCAAGGCTTTACATTTTTGTAAAAATATTTCATACTGCTGTATCTCTGAATATTTTCTTCTTATTTATTCCAGTTTTCTATTTTCTCTTCCATCCATAGAGTACTTAATTTCTTTTTATTTCCTTAATTAAAAAGTCTGTGTCTTTTTGTAGTTACTTTTTTGCTGAAAATTTTTATTTTTTCTTGTATTTGAACTTACTATATTTAACCATTTTAAAGTTTATATGTAATTACTGCATTGTATTGATTATTTATAGTTCACCTATTGTATATTGTTTCTTTTAATTTTCTTTAACATATTCTTGTATTCTTTTATATTTGGTTATTTCCCATTCAGTGCCAAATGCTACGCCTATAAAATTTGGAGATTATTGAAACTATTTTTTCTTTTTTTGTGTGACAGAGAGAGGGACAAATAGGGACAGACAGACAGTAAGGAGAGAGATGAGAAGCATCGATTCTTAGTTGCGGTTCCTTAGTCTCCTTTGTTGTTCATTGATTGCTTCCTCATATATACCTTGACTGGGGGTGTTGCAGCAGAGTGAGTGACCTCTTGCTCAAGCCAGTGACCGTAGGCTCAGGCCAGCAACCATGGTGTCCTGTCTATGAACTCACACTCAAGCCAGCAATCCCACACCCAAACTGGTGAGCCCGCGCTCAAGTCGATGAACCCATGCTCAATTTGGTGACCTCCAATTTCAAACCTGGGTCCTCAGCATCCCAGTCTGATGTTCTATCCACTGTGTCACCGCTTGGTCAGGAAAAATATTTTTTTTTTAGTGTGTTAT
Organism: Saccopteryx leptura; assembly: GCF_036850995.1. Lineage (NCBI taxonomy): Eukaryota > Metazoa > Chordata > Mammalia > Chiroptera > Emballonuridae > Saccopteryx > Saccopteryx leptura. The sequence continues at coordinate 29,797,600 of NC_089513.1, forward strand.
ATTTGCTTCTGCCAGGTGGTAGAAGAAGTAATAATCCTACAATCTCTTAATCCAACCAGGTATTAAGCTGATTTAAAGCTGAACTCTAATATCTATAAATGCTATTCTATATGCTTTCTATTACTAATTTGTAGCTCTTGGGAACCCAACTAGAAGTTTTGTTGAGTATAACCTACCAGGTACTCTATTAGCAGGCTTTGAATTCCGATTTTCCTTAGCAGTGTGTGTCTATCATAAACAACCCTCAACTTTTTAGCTTTTCAGCACCCCAATTCCTCTTCTAGAATTAGTAGATACCCTGAAGGGAAGAGCAACTCTGAATGTCAGTCTCACCTGTCTGGGGTTCTTTCCTCTTTCAGATCTTGTCTTGATAACTTTTCACTTCTTTGTAAGTAGTCAGATAATCTCAAAAATTTATATTTTGTTCAACCTTACTCGGTTTTGGTCTGCAATGTATACAGTATACAGTTCCATTCCCAGAGTAATTTGTTTTTCACAGCCTTGGGTATGGCTTTCACACTGACTGATAATTTTCATTATAAACATACAACTCATTCTACTCCTCCTCATCATCATCTCAGAAAAATAGTTTCATATGAAACATTTTAATCAATCCCTTTATTATGGGTTAAATTGTGTCCCTGTCAAGGTATGTTAAAATCCTAACCCATGTTTGAATGTGACCTTACTTGGAAATAAGGTCTTTGCAGGTGTAATCAAATGAAGATAAAACTATGAGGATATGTCCTAATGCAGTATGATTAGTGCCCTTGTAGGACGAGGAGAATCAACACAAGATATACGAACACACAGGGAGAATGCCATGTGACAATGGAGGCAGAGATTGGAGTGGTGCATCTGTAAGCCAAGGATTATTAGGAACACCAGAAGCTAAGACGAAGTCGTGGAACAGATTCTTCCCTATAGACATCAGAGAGAGCATGACTTCTACCTCTCTCCAGAACTGTGCAAGAATAAACTTCTGTTGCTTTAAACCATCCAGTCTGTGGTACTTTGTTATGACAGCCGTAAGAAACTAAAACACTCCACCCTAAGCCCCAAGTAATTTTTCAAAATCCTAGGTTTCTAAATTGACTATGGCCTTTCTCTTTCCAGTCATTCCATCCTCAGCCCTTTCACAGACAATAATGGATTTCTTGTCAGAAGCTGGTAACATATGTGAAGACTTTCTTTTATATTCCTTTTCGAGCCTGTCCTCCATGTTAACATTCTTCACTCATTCATTTTTTTTATTAATTTATATATTGTGTTTACAAAGATTCTAGTGTCTCCCCAAAAGCATTCCCCCTCCCCTGTATTCCCCCCAACATCTCCCTGACCCCCCTCCCAATAGCTCCCTCCCCCCTTACCTTCAGGTTTAATTCCATTCCTTAGTTCACATTGTTCCTTGAATTCCTCAAATGAGTGAGGTCATATGATATTTTTCTTTCTCTGCTTGGCTTATTTCACTCAACATAATAGTTTCCAGGTCCATTCATCTTGTTGTAAAAGGTAATATTTCCTTCTTCCTCATTGCCCCATAGTATTCTATTGTATATGTGTACTACAGCTTTTTAATCCACTTGTCCACTGACGGACACTTGGGCTGTTTCCAGTTCTTTGCTATTATGAACAATGCTGCCATAAACATGGGGGTGCATTTCTTTTTTTCAGTCAGTAATATGGTGTCCTTGGGATATATTCCTATAAGTGGGATGGATGGGTCAAAGGGCAGATCCATTTCTAATTTTTTGAGGAATCTCCATACTGTTTTCCACAGTGGCTCCACCAGTCTGCATTCCCACCAGCAGTGCAGGAAGGTTCCCCTTTCTCCACATCCTCACCAGCACCTATAGTGTGTTGTTTTGTTAATGCGCGTCATTCTGACTGGTGTGAGGTGGTATCTCATTGTGGTTTTAATTTACATTTCTCTAATGATTAGTGATGTTGAACATCTTTTCATCTGTCTATTGGCCATCTGTATGTCCTCTTTGGAGAAGTGTCTATTCATTTCTTGTGCCCATTTTTTGATTGGATTGTTTGTCTTCCTGGTGTTGAGATTTACAAGTTCTTTATAAATTTTGGTTATTAACCCCTTATCATATGTATTGTCGAATATGTTCTCCCATTGTACTCATTCATTTTTTTCAGTCAAAATGTATTTTTTCTTTTGGATATGCCAGGGAATGTTTCTTCTCTTTGCTGAAGTACCAAGGACTCTTATGTTCTTCCAGGGGCCTCTGATGGTAGAAGTGTTTGTAAACTCACATTTAATTTTCAGGAATAGACATTCTTTCATTCCCAACTAACAGCAATGATGAGTTTTAAGGTACAAAAGCAAGAGAACAGGTCAGGTATAGATTGGGTACATTTACACTTTTACTATTTTTGTTTTGTTTTGTTTTGGTTTTTATTTATTCATTTTAGAGAGGAGAGGGAGAGACAGAGAGAGAGGAGAGACAGAGAAGGGGGGAGGAGCTGGAAGCATCAACTCCCATATGTGCCTTGACCAGGCAAGCCCAGGGTTTCGAACCGGCGTCCTCAGCATTTCCAGGTCAACGCCTTATTCACTGCGCCACCACAGGTCAGGCTCACTTTTACTATTTTTGAAAATGTTTTGACTGGTCCCCAACAAGAAATATCTATTTAGATCATAACTAAATTCTCATAGACATACAGATATCATTTTTAAAAAAGTTTCATGTAACAACATTTAGCTTGCTAAGGCACAAATCATTTGTGATATTTTATTCTATTGTGTGCTTTTATAGTTAACAAAATTCTGTTCTTGAGCAACCGAAAATGAATTCACAATAATAAATCATGACCCAGAGTGTGAAGATATTGTCCAAGTGACTTGTTTTCTGCCTGACTATACTTTCTGATGATCAATACCTGGGATTTCACATTAGTTAAGCTATAGAAAGGTCAGGAAGAGTACATCACCCTCTCGTTAGATCTTTCTTCTGATTCCCTTTAGGTAATTCTCTTAAGTTTGTTTAGTTCAGATTTCTGATGTATAGAAAGAAGACATAGCTTCAAGAAGTTATTGAAGGAATTTCTGCCTAAAGGTGGGGGGATGGTACCCCTATGACTCCTCAAATCCTGTTCTATCAGAGGAATCTATTGTTTCAATGTCTGGTTTATTTGAAACCCAATCTTTTCCTGCTTGCTGTCCCTTTGTTAAGGAAGAATAAATTCCATGAAAGAATACATTTTACTTCAGCCAGGTGGTTGCAAACTCATTTTTGGTTTAAGCCATTGAATCAAATATATGGACAAATTCTAATTCAAATATAAGCCACATTCTCATAGAACTGCTTGACATCAAGCGTGAAACCCAACAATAGCCTGCTCTTTCTAAGAGGGCAGGGGATTTGCTACACTGAGGCTGTTCTGAATGGCCGATATCTTCAGGTTTGTTTTCACATCACTGCTTCTTGCCACCATTTGGGGCACAACAGAGAAAAATCAGAGAAAATATTGTTGGAAAGAGTTAATGGCAGGTGCCATGCTTGCTTATTGCTTCCTGCAGCCTTCAGCGGTTAATGCTTTTGCCATTAAATATTTTCATATGTTGTTTCTATTTGCCTTGAATTACTGAAATACACTAAGCATATCTCTCCAAGGACCCAGAGCCACGGCGTAATAGGCTCCTACTAATAGCTTGAAACTGTACAGCAATCGAGTTTTAAAATACAACACAAATCTTTATCTAAAAGCACTAACACCTCACTCTTGTGTTCACAGAGTATGTTTTCACATTTCCCCTCGCGACGCATAGGAAGGGGGGAAAGCTACAAGAGAAATGATGCATTCCGGGCAAGGAGCCAATTTAAAAAGTCTGTTCTTTCCAGTTTGCTGTCACTTGTCGTGGTTAAACAAAACACGGAGGAGAAAAAGAGAAATTGGCTTCAGTGTAAATGTCAACATTCTGATTAAAGCAAACACAAAGCATTCAGAACTCTTGACAAAAAAAAAAAATTAAATTGAATTATGAAGGGTATGCAAATGGAGCTCTTCCTCTGTCTGATTACCAGGACTTGTGCGTTTTGTATTTTCTGTCTGTGTTGGGGAAATTTGCGCTGCAGGACAAGGCGGTCAGGAACAGGGAAGGGAAGGTGAACACCACATTTCCCAGCTGATGACAGCCGGAACCTACCAAAATATTGGTTCAGAAATAGCCCAACACTTTGCAAACACTGGTGAAGGTTAGAAAGCTGACAGTGAGGCCTGGTGCTTTGAGTGAGTCTGTGTCTTTCTAGCTAAGCGGAGTCCTCCCCTAGGACACAAAACCCAAAGGTATTTATTAAAGGATCCAAAAGATGTCATTTGTTAGAGGGGAAGGCATTAAAAAGACTCATATTAAAATGCAGATATGTAAATGATACCGTGTCAATTCCTCCCTATCTCCTTTAACACAGACTTTTGAATTGAATTGTTTGAAATGCAGTTTGAAAGGGCTCTCAGCAGGCATCCATGAAACGCAGTTTTAAAGGTAGCATAATACATTCCGTTTCTGTAATTAAAATTAATGGGCAAATGAAAAATAAATGGTGTGCATTGGTCCTCTTGCCCAAGGGGTGAATATATTTGTCTTCTTGGGTGAATATGTATGGTCTTATATTGAGGCTGCAGAGGAGGCATATGTGTATGTGTGCATGTATGCTTATCTCTGTGTATGAATAAGGTCATATGCTAAAAGGTGAGGAAAATCGTTCATCACTTTTCATTCTTTACTCGCCATGAACACTGGTTCCATCATGTTTCTGAACCTTACCTTTGTCCATAATTTTCATTGGCTTTCTGATTTATCATGGCTCCTGTCTCTTCACTTTTTGAGCTCATGTGAAATGGCTTCCAAAGTTATAGTGTGCTCTCAGCATGTCAGTTCTGAATCAAAAATCAGAAATGGTTGCCCAGTACCTGCCAGAGAAGTTCCAACCCCAGGCTGATATTCAAGGCTTTCTTAAGTGGCTTCAAACCAACTTTGTATTCATTTTGTAACTGCTTGTTGGGTATCTAATGAATAACAGTCATTGTTCTTTTTCTCACCTGTTGTCCATGCATTTTCTACTTTGGGTTTATTTATTCCCCTCCCTTCATACTCACTGCTTTTCCATTTCTGCCATTTTATCCTGGCTGTGCCCTTTTCTTTAACCGACCTTCCTATAGCTCTACCTACTGCATCCACATATGCAAGGCTAACTTTAAAAGGTGCCTCTTTCTTGAAATCCTCCCATTACTGTACTTGAAAATAATCTCTTCCTTCCCCAGGCTATTATAGTTTTTGATTCATAACTCTTGGAACTTACTAATATTACTTTGTATTAGTTTCAAGTGTACATCCTGCATCTGGACTAAAAAGAATCTTAAAAAGTGAAGGCTTGGCCCTGGCCAGTTGGCTCAGCGGTAGAGCGTCGGCCTGGCGTGAGGGGGACCCGGGTTCGATTCCCGGCCAGGGCACATGGGAGAAGCGCCCATTTGCTTCTCCACCCCCCTCCCCTCCTTCCTCTCTGTCTCTCTCTTCCCCTCCCGCAGCCAAGGCTCCATTGGAGCAAAGATGACCCGGGCGCTGGGGATGGCTCCTTGGCCTCTGCCCCAGGTGCTAGAGTGGCTCTGGTCGCGGCAGAGCGACGCCCCGGAGGGGCAGAGCATCGCCCCCTGGTGGGCGTGCCGGGTGGATCCCGGTCGGGCACATGTGGGAGTCTGTCTGACTGTCTCTCCCGGTTTCCAGCTTCAAAAAGATAAAATAAATAAATAAATAAATAAATAAATAAATAAAGTGAAGGCTTTGTTTTATAAATTCTCAGGTTCATTTCCAATCCAATACATTGTAAGTGGTGAGATGTAAATCCAGATAATATTGTAAAGTTATGTCACCTATGTCCCAATTCCCTTTTCCATGAAATGACAGTACTAAACTCTCTCCTTTCCCTTTCTCTCTCTCTCAGCATTATGAAGAGTAAAGGAGATAATATTTGTAAAACTGTGTAGAGCTCTATTAGCTATAATTTACATTATTTCCATTTTTATGATTGATAATATACCCAGATGAAAAATATAAATGAAGACAGTAGTACACGTAAGTAGATATGATAGCCAGAATGCCAATTCTTTGCCAGACATTTTTCATAGACTGTTTAATAGAATCTACACTATAATCTTTTAAGGCCAGTATTAGAGTATTAACTATGTAGATGAGGCTAGGTAGGCTATGTACAAGTAACTAGTCTGACTCCATAGCCTGTGATTTTTCTCAAACACTTAGGAATGTAGCCCTTGGACTGACCTAAATAACAGAAAATTTTAAACCAGACATAGGATAACACACTTCCAGCCTGATGGGCCCATCCCCCATCCTTTTAGTGTTTGAAAGTAAACAACTCTACCTGAGGGGGATCAGATATGCTATTTTGAACCCCAACACCCCTTTTCTCATGCTGCTATTCTTCCTCCAGACCTAGTACTAATTCTAGGGGATCCATAATGGTGTGTCCTAGTGCATTAATTAACAAACTTAAAGTTTCTTTAACAAATTTCTAGACCAGTGGTTTTCAACCTTTTTTACCTTGGGGACCAGTGAAAATAGGAGAATTATTTCTGGGATCAGTAAGGCAGAAATCACCCTGAGCATAAGCAAATTTGACTAAGATCATTGAGTCTCTAATCTTCATATGAAATCAGGGAAGTTGGCTCTTTCACGAACTGGCATGAAATTTCTGGCATTCCGGTCTGTGGGCAGACAGTTGAAAACAGTTGACTTCCTGTTAAAAAGGCAGATCCCTGCCCTTGTTTGTAACAAGTGTTCCAGGTGGTATTGTTAAAACCTGTCCACAGACCACATTTCAATAAATAATGCTATGGACAGTCAAGTTCAAAGGCATTTAGAATAGATATACTCTATTCAGTCATATAGGAATTGCAAATGTTTCCATGTGGTATAGAGTGAGACTCATAGAATGGAGAGACTAGAGATCACCAAATATTGTTCTCTATTTTATTCAGGAAAATGAGATGTGGATAGAGTGTAATTCAAATTAACCAACATATGGAGTTAGGGTCCATATGGATTCTTACAGTGGTTTTTAATGGAATTCTCATGTATTCATCAATAGTACCTTCTTGAGCCCACACAATACAGTGCCTTTCACTGAAGAAAGCCAGACTTAACTAGCTGCATCTCTCTGGATTTTTACAATCTGGATGTGGAAACCACATTATCTTACAAACAAAAACTAAAAAATATGAATAAGAATTCCAAAGGGATTTTCACAGATGTATTTCAAGTACATGAATTAAAATCACATACACACACTCACACATTCTAAGCTTTTATGGGTAACATGGGAGCTAGTGTGAAACAAGGCAGGTGTTTGCAGAGAAGGTGTGGGCTTACCTGCTTCACCACCAACACAGTCCTCCCGAGGGGACCAGACAAGGAGTCAAGGCCTTCCCAGCTCATCTCCCACTTCTCATCAGTACACTCAGGTTTGGGAACGATGGCTTTGTTGTTGTTGTTTTCACATGGAGAAAAATACATGTTCTTTCATTCAAAGTAAACACTTGGAAGCTGTTGTGATTGTTCAGATTTCTTTAAAGACCTTGACGCCACTCACCATTGCTTTTTAGACTGCAGGGAACATAATGAACCTGAAGTCTCTCGTGGAGCTTTTATTCCTCTTCTTTCAGACTTAATAGAAAGCAGTAGGGGACACTTGGACCACCAATGTCAGTGCCATTTCAGGGTCTGCTTTGGTTTTATTCTCAAGAAAAATGGCATTGGATTAATTTTTTTTTTTTTTTTGGTAAACAAATGTTTTTCTCAGAAGAAATCCTGATATGTGCCATTTATCTCCCCCTCTCTCCTCTCTTCTCCATCCCCCTCACCAGCCTTTTCCTCTCTGGGATAGGACAAAAGCCTGAGATTGAATGGGGTCCTCTCCTGATAGTGCTTTTGGAAATGGAACAGTGATCGTGACCAACAGTCTGCAATACATTTTACATGGAGACCCAGCATGCAAACAGAAGCACACACATACACGCATATTTTGACAAAAGTTTGTATCTTTTCCAAACAATATATACATCGTTTTTTCCTTTGGACATTTCCTACTTTCAAATTTTTAACTTTGAAGCTATCTCCTGATATTTGGCTTTTAATAGTCAAATCTATTTTTTGTTTGTTTTTATTTTGTTGTTGTTGTTGTTGTTTTGCTTGGAGTCATACTGCACATGTATTTTATTAGATAAGGATTCATGCTGTCTGATTTTTCAACTCCATTTATTTAGTTTAAAACACAGCATTTTTACCTCTGAGCTCTCAAAAACCCTAAGCAACCATCACTAAAACAGCAATAACAATGAACAAAACAAACACCAAATAAACTTTAGCCTTATTAGTGTCACATTCTCTGATCCTTTTGTTCCACTTAAGAAATGCTAAATTAATTTCCATCACTAATGGCTTACAGGAAGCAAACTGAAAACCCTCCTCTGTGGTGTGGAAGTAGGAGTTGTTACTGGCTGCAACAGTGAGTCCTGAGAAGCATTCCAAAGTAGGGCTCTGTCTTTAGTGCAAAGCACGCAGGAGTCGATTACTCAAGTCTATCTGCTAAGGGAGCAGCCACAGAGTCTCAGGAAGGAGTGACATCCTTTGGCTTTGAAGTCTTCTGGAAGCTTAGCATTTTACTCAATTATGATCACTCAAGAACTGCATTATGACTGTGAGGGACGTCAGGCACTTTCCTTCATAGGCACCTCCCTCGATTAAAAAATTATTACATGACTGTGTTGGTATAAAGACTCACATAATCCAGGCTGGATTGATTGATTGATTGATTGATTGATTTTTACATAGGGATAGAGAGAGAGTCAGATAGGGACAGACAGACAGGAATGGAAAGAGATGAGAAGCATCAATCATCAGGTTTTCGTTGTTCATTCATTGATTGCTTTCTCATATATGCCTTGACCGTGTGCCTTCAGCAGACCGAGTAACCCCTTGCTCAAGCCAGCGACCTTGGGTCCAAGCTGGTGAGCTTTGTTCAAACCAGATGAGCCTGCGCTCAAGCTGGCAACCTCGGAGTCTCGAACCTGGGTCCTCTGCATCCCAGTCTAACACTCTATCTACTGCACCACTGCCTGGTCCGGCCAGGCTGGATTTATAATGGAATGTTTCATTATTAGTATATTTGCTTTTTAATTTTGATTTCAAAAATATTAATTGAAACACTGTCATTTTGGTTTTTAAACTGGCCCCCATGCAGGAAAGCAGGAGAGACTGGAGAGAGGGGCAGGCTGCTCCAGGTTGGGGGCTGGCGGTTAGAATAAATGAGGTTACCTGCATACTAGGCTTATCTGAGGCGACTGAAATGTGAGAGATCTCCTCTCCTGCCAGCCAGACTCTTACAGCTTCCACAGAGGCCTTCATAGGTCTCAGTCGCTTTCAGTCCAGATGGTCTCAACAATACCTACTCTTCCAAGGCTGTGTCCTTGGCACAGTACCTAGTGTGGGAATGGTAGGGAGTATATATTCCAAGGACAGGGGAGAAGGGTGAGGTGCCACCAATTCCCTGGGTCCTGCTGTTGCATCAGGAGGTCACTTCCTATCAATAACCTCCTCCAACATACCATGAACTCTTAATTGTATAGTAGGGCCTGGGCACTGTGCCTATCATGTGAATAGATAGTTTGTCTAGAATCCCAAAATTTTAATGCAGGTATAATTAGCTATTCAAAGATGAAAGGACTGTCTCTCTTTTGAGTAGAAAAAATATTCTAACTAATTTTTAGAAAAATGAAGATTAGTTTGTGTGGTTACATCAACTTCTTCATCAATAATACAAATGAGATTGCTTATTTTTAGGAATACCATAGGGGCAGGACCGTTTAGGACTTGGGTTAGGGGCCAGTATATGCCTAGGGTCTGGCCTAAGCCTTTGAAACCTCAGAAAAAATTAAATTGGAGGAGGGGAGTAGTAGTTTATAGAAGGGATTCAGAAAGCTTGGCAAAAAAAATAGAATATTTTTTGTTTTCAACATTCTGTCCAGGATGACTTTTCTAAAGGAAAATATAAATATATCTTATACAGTATAAGTAATATGTTTTTAAAAATGATAACAGCTAAATGCAGATAGAAAAAGAACATTTATAATTCTAGTAATACCACAGATATATAGCTAATAATTCTTAAGAAGTCTATGCATATATGTATGTGTGAGCATATAAAACTTTTAACAACAAAAAAGGTTTATTTATTTATTTTTATTTATTTAATTTTTTTACAGAGATAGAGAGAGTCAGAGAAAGGGATAGATAGGGACAGACAGACAGGAACAGGGAGAGATGAGAAGCATCAATCATTAGTTTTTTGTTACGACACCTTAGTTGTTCATTGATTGCTTTCTCATATGTGCCTTGACCACAGGCCTTCAGCAGACCTAGTAACTGATTGCTCAAGCCAGCAACCTTTGGTCCAAGCTGGTGAGCTTTGCTCAAGCCAATGAGCCCACGCTCAAGCTGGTGACCTCAGGGTCTCGAACCTGGGTCCTCAGCATCCCAGTCTGACGCTCTATCCACTTTGCCACTGCCTGGTCAGGCTAAAATGGTTTATTTTTAACAGATGTTCTGCTATCTAAATTTTTACTTAAAAATATGTCATAAACAAATCTCCTATCATTAATTTTTCACCTAAGACAGAATTCTTAATCCATGGCAGGATTATCCATCATTAGTTTAAGAGGGTCTTGCCTATAGAATCCAGGTTTTCTTTATTTGTTAGCTAACACAGTGCTGACCTAAACCTACAGAGCCTGCGATCACAGCTTTATGCATACGTATCCCCTTAGAACAAATTTATAGGATTGGACGTTCTGAGGTAAATTCTTATATACTTCACATATTTTACTGTTTTTATTGAACTCTTTATTCATGTCCATATCCCATTTTTTATGACTTTCTGTCCTGATTAGAAAACATGCTTTATATAAAAAACTGTTAACCTTCTGATTGTTATACATATTGAGAATATTTATACTAGTTTATGTGTATCTTTTTGAAGTTATGTTCTTTTTCTCTACAGAGTTTTCAAAATTTTACTTGGTAAAAATCTATCAATATTTTCCAGTTGACTTTCTTCCTTAATGTTAGTAATATAAACATTTCTGCACCTTAAAATTAGATGACTATTCACTAATATGTCTTCTACTATTTGAAATTTAAAAAATATGTCTGTGTGTAAGTTATTGGTGATTGATTTTGGTCTAATATTTGAAGTATAAGCCAATATTTTTCATTTTTAATCTGCATTTATAATAAAAAGGAATTCCTATATTTTGAGATGGCTTTAATATCATTATAGTGAAGTCTGATATAAAATATGGCTGGTTTCTAAACTTTCTCTTTTTTATTGATCCATTTGTGTCACCATAATACCATTTTAATTTTTGAAGCTGTAAAATATAGTAAGACAGGAACCCCTGATTAAGCCTTTCTATTTTTCCCCAAAATGTGTTAATCAATCATTTGATTATTTTGGAAGAAATACATAGCTTTTTAAATTAAATATATGGACAATTTATTGAAATTGTACAAAAATTAGTTTGTTCAAATGAATACATATTTTCACAGTATTTTATTTTTTCATCCAAGGTCATACATTTCATTTATTTTTTATACACATACTACACACACATATACATACATAAAAATACACACATACATAAATGTAGTATGTAATTATATTTCTAGATAAAGTTATATGGACATCTTTGACTAATATATTTTTGCTTGCTTCTTCACATTTTTTATTTTGGTTGCTATGGCAAAAAAGAACTGTTTTTTCTTTATATATTCTAAGTGGTTATTGCTGCTCCATAGAAAGGTTTAGAGCTCTCTACTCATTTTTTAACCATAAACCTTAATGTATTTTGTTGTTAGCTCAAAGTAATTTTTATTTTGATTCACTGAGTTTCTGGAGTTGACAATCTTATAATCTGTAAGTAATGGTATTTTGTCACTTTCTTAACAATATTTATATCTCTTTGTTTTTATTACCCAATTTCATCAGTTAGAACTTCAGAAACTTGTTGAATAATAGTAGTGCTAGGGGCATCTCTGTTTTGTTTCAGAATTTATAGTGAATGCTTCTGGAGTTGTGTCGACAAATAAGGTATACATAGTCAGTTTGGAAAACAAGTTTTTATTCATATTCCTAGCTCATTCTGAAGTTTCTTTCACATTAGTCTGTTTATTTTAATAACAGAAATAAATTTGAACATTGTGTGATGTACTTTAGCATCTCCTAAATCAGTCATGATTTTTTTCTCCTTTGACCTATTGTACAGATAAATGACATTTATTTTTTTCCTTATGGTGAGCCTATCTTGTACACCTGGAGTCAACTTTATTTAGCCAGAGGGACAATATATCACTGTTTTGATATATGGTACCTTATTTAATTTGCTAATATTTGGCTTGGCATTTTTGTAGCTATATTGATAGCTATGATTATTCTTTGTGTGTACATGCATATGTATTTGCATACACACATCCTCTTAAGCAAGCTTGGTATCAGGTTTATGGTCAGTACATAAAATGAGTTGAAATGCTTTATCTTTTTATGATCTGGAACAATTTAGATTGTATGGCAATGTAGCTGTCCCTTGAAGATTTGATAGATTGGCACATAGTACTCTCACCCAGATTACTTTGTATTTCCAGTTAGTTTCTTTGGCATTAATAATGACTTTCTCCCTATAATCCACTGAGTACCTATCAAGCCACTATCATGTTGGATGCAGCAGGGAGACTCAGGGAACTGTCATAGTAGGTCCATATTAAAATGGTGGTCTACAATACAAAGCAATTCATTCTAAGCACTGATGTGTGAAACACACAATGTATTTTATTGGAGTTCAAAATAAAGAGCAAAGAGTCTTGACCTCCTTGGCTTGGAAAGTTTGCTGTTTTTCTTGTTTGGTTTTATTTTTTTTCTTTCTCTGAAAATAGGAGGAATTTGAGTTGAATTTCAGGATATCCTAGCTGAGAATTGCTGAGAGCACTTTAGCTGTAAATATGAACTACTGTTTAGGATATTGACTTGTGTTCTGGAGGTACTGGAGGGCATTCTGGCAGAATTGAGAAGGCACATTAGGAATATAAAGTTAGAAGGAAAGATTGGAGTCAGGTGCCCAGGGAACTTCTAATATCTATAATTCTTCCATCCCCAACTACCAAAATATTTCCATCCATAGGTGCTTTAATGAAAACCTCCAGCCCACTGACATCTAAAGTCAAAGGTTCAAATATATAACCTGCAGGCTCTCTTCTACTTTTTTTACCCTATGAGCCTTTGAGTTTCTAAAGCCCCATAGTGGCCTCTGGAGTTGGGCATGGTTTGACCCAGGACTTGGGTGAAGAAATGATTTTCAGTTTAGCCTATCTAGTTCATTTCATCACTTAATCATGAATTTCCAACTCCTTGTAAGCCAACAACAACAACAATAGTGGTTTGTGTAAGTCACATAAGAAAAAGGCACATCTATATCTTATGAGTCTATTTACAAAGGGAATTATAGAAGATGTCTGCTTACTAGAGAAAAAATCACCTAAGTTAAGACAGTGAAAGTGCCATTAAGTCATTTTTCCATCCCTCAGAAACTGGCAGGGAATGGTTCCCTGTGGTGCATTTTCCTGCTTCTCTTGCAGCCAGGTTTTAAACATCTTAAGCTATAGCACTCCCCTCCCCTCCCCTGAGCAGTGACTATACTGCCTCATAAATCTCTTTGGTAGGAATTCTTTCCAATATAACTCCAGGTCCCCTGTGATGGATTCTTTCTGCCCCTGGGAGGCCCTGTAGTTTTGTCATGTGCTAAAGGAAAGAAAGCAGGAATTGGATTTGTGCAAACCTCAGAAAGTGAGTCTGTTGCTATCCTTTGCTTACTTTCTTAACTATAAATTGAAAACTTTAGTTTCAATGAAAGGCATCATTGACATTATCACACAGAACTTCTCATATATTAATTAGTTGAGCATTTCTGCTAAGTTCCATGAGAGTGGGAAGCTTGGGCATTTTATTCAACTCTATAAATGCAGAGTTGAAAAGAGTGCTTGGCAAATAGTAGGTGCCTGATAAATACATGTTAAATGCATGGATAAATGACTGGATTGACATGTTAGGCACAATATTATGTCCAATGGGAGGGAATGCTAACAAAGGAAACCTAAGACTCCTGTCCCACAGAATTGGGGAAACAAGATTTATACTGGAGAGAAAGAGGTCTGTACACAATCACAGCTTAAGAGCTACATAGCAGACTTGGAGGCTATAGAACAAGGAGTGACATAAATGGAGGTGGGTCCTAAGTGGATCCTGCACTGATAGGCAGATTTTAAATCAGCAGAGGAGGAGAGTGCCAATCCATGGAGAAGATCACTTCTTTTTCTACTTGTATCCTTAACGACTTCTCTGACATACCTTTAACATCTTTGGGTTTACCCAATTAATCCACAATTCATGAAAACTAGTTTTATAACCTGATTGAAAAGATTCTATTCAAATGAAATTGCAGCCAGAAAGCCAGCTGGCAGGTCGATGAGAACATGCTGTGACTGAATCAAATGAGGGAGCATCAACGGTACACCCTACAGGGTCCCCGAACTCAAAGGTTTCCCAAGAGCCTGACCTGTGGTGGCGCAGTGGATAAAGCGTCGACCTGGAAATGCTGAGGTCGCCGGTTCGAAACCCTGGGCTTGCCTGGTCAAGGCACATATGGGAGTTAATGCTTCCAGCTCCTCCCCCCTTCTCTCTCTCTGTCTCTCCTCTCTCTCTCTCTCTCTGTCTTTCCCTCTCCTCTCTAAAATGAATAAATAAAAAAATAATTTAAAAAAAAAAAAAAAAAAAAAAAAAAAAAAGGTTTCCCAAGAGCAGTCTGGGCTCTGGCCCTCTAAGGCCCCCAGGACTGGGGACAACTGCCACCTGTAGACAGGTGAGGGAGGGGCTCTGGTTATACCTCTCTACTCTTTTCCTTACACAGATCTTTCTACCCACCCACCCCCGCCAGTCTTCTATCCAGCTCTCTAGCCTAGTACTGTTTCCTGTGAGCATGTGACGACCCAGCTCCTGGAAAGGAAGCAAAGAAAATTTGCCTACAGCTGCTGTTGCTCACATGTGTCTGTGTTTTTCCAATTCAAATCTCTGAATAGATAGTATGTAGGCAGTCATGACACCACAGAACAGGGGAAGCCCATGCATTGTAATTCTCTTTTCTGCCAGATCAGCACAGTACTACAGGACAGGCCCTTTGCATAGATTGTGGAGGCGACTGCTCATGTGGTGGGTGTGATTTGGGGTATCATCAAAATCCAGTCATTGCCTTAAACTGCCTCCTGCCTCCGGTTGTCCTCTAACTGAGAACTCTTACATTCAATATCAGTTTGCAAAGAATTCTATTATTAAGAAAATAATGCCAGGAGAGGTTATATATTACATTTTTTTTACTTCTCTGTATCTTTGCCTACATTAGTTTATCAGCTTAGCTATACTCAACTAAACTTGAGTAAAATGGGAGTGAAACACAAAAATATCTGATTCCTTTTGCTATGAACTAAATTGTATTTCTGTAAAATGCATATAGTGAAGCTTTAACCCCAATGTACTATATGTGAAGATACGGCCTTTAAAGAGGTAATTAAGGTTAAATGAGGACATAAAGGTGATGTCCTAATACAATAGGAGTGATGTCTTGATAAGAAGGGGAGCCACCAAGGGTGCATACGGAAAACCCATGTGAGGATACAATGAGAAGGTGGCTACCTGGGAGCCAAGGAAGGAGGACTCAGGAGACATAAAACCTGTGAATATCTTTGTCTTGGATTTTCAGCCTTCCCAACTGTGAGAAAATACATTTGTATTATTTAAGCCACCCAATCTATGGTATTTTGTGATGGGGGTCATAGCAAACTAATGTATTTTTTAAAAATATTTTTAACATAGGTATTACCAGCCTTTAGGATAACATTTTCTTCAGCAAATCTCACTTTGTCAGCCCTAGTTCCCCACAAAAAAAGTAAAGAAAACAGAGATATGTATCTCTTCCCGGGTCCCCTTTACACACCCTGTTGTAGCACTTAGACCACTAGGTTGAAGATTTCCTAGTTGCTAAATTGGCTGCACCAATCAATTGAAGCTGGTTGGTGGCAAGGGTGATGTCTTGTTCACCACTTTAATGCTGGTATGTAGCACAGTGCCCATCATACAGTTATACATTTAGTAAAAAATTATTAATCAAATATAATTAAATTTAATGTATAGAATATTGATAAGTAGATTTTAGAGACATACTCTAAAATCATCAGTTTCCCTTTAATAACCCATAGACCATGACAACTGACATCATGATTTATCTGTTCTGTTATTGCCAAGTGGTGTTTGTATTGTTTTACCATGCAGTAGGTCACAAATGAGAGGCAATTCTATTAGTAAATAATGGTGCTGCATTTATAGTTGTGTATATGAAACAGTGTTCCTATTGTCAGGTACATTTGCTCCAATTCTTCACAAAATTTGCTTCTGTGCCATATTAGTTAAAATCTCCAGAGCCATCCTATGGCTTCCAGAGAAACATTTAAAGACTTCACGTTGGCAGACATAGTCATACTATGGCCCCTATCTAAATTTCTAGTCCTTCCTTTACTGTCCCATACTTGTCATGCCCCTTCTTAGAACAATACCACATTAAATCTTCAAAAGTGCACCATCTCCTCCACCTGTGCAGCTAGAAAATTCAAGTCATATTCTAAAACTCACTAGGTATGTCATATTTTCTATGAAGCCTTCAGGATGATGCAACGTAGCTGGTCTTTTCATATTTTCCCAAAGCATTCTGAGTAGTCACTGAATATATATACTCCCCACATTCTGTTATAATTTCATGCAAATACCAGTCCCCAAAAGTTCAAGAAAGCACCAAACAACAATATATCAGCATTGACTAAGTAGTAATTGTTCAACAACAGTAGAAGTAGATGATAACTTTTGCCCAAATTCTCAACTGATCTCACAGCTTCTGATCTCCTCTCTCTCTCTTTATTGCCTCCCATGTTTTCCTTCATAAAATGGATAATGCCCTATGGTCTCCCTTCAGTAGCTGGGCTTTCAGACTCACAGGAAACTTGGTTAACTGCACGATGCCCATCTTTGCAGCATATCTTTTGATCATAAAAATATTAGGTAAGTTAAAAGTTTCCAATGTGACATTAGTTCATTTCCTTCCTTCTTGCAATTCTGTACTCCCTCACTCCATAATACGTGGAGCGAACATTATATACCTCTCAAGAGAAGTATACATGAAAAATGTAATATTCACTCCTAACTGAGATCTCATCTAGATATTTTACCTTCATCTTATGATATTTTGTGTCATATGACATAAACCATCTGCCCGGGAAAATTCTGAGATATATTAGGTGTTTCTGACATCATGGACCTCAAAATATAGCTTGGATTTATGCAAGCCTTTCTAAATATCCAATAGGAATATGTCATATCAAAACTACAATTTCATAGAAACTATATATTAAATATAGGAAAATAACTGAAGATGAAAGAGAATACAATGCAATTTAACAGAGCTCTACTAGTCACAAATGAGCAAAATCAAGTTCTACAGTAATCCAAAGAACTTCAATCTCCTGTTCCTGCTCCAATAAATTAATATCAATTCGCTCTTTATTGCTTCCACTTCAGAACCGCTCAATCAAAGATGCCTCTGAATGTGAGACCTGCCTGCTACCACACTCATTTTGGTTTAACCTCACCTGCAGAATCAAGTCCAATCCCTTCAGCAATCCATTTCCCTTATGTCGGGACATAAGAACTCAGCTTTCAGGATTTAGATTCCACAGCTCAACCCAGTTCTACCTACACACATGATATTTTACCCTAACTGGACACCTTGAAGTTTTCCAGAGGTACCTGTACCTTTATTCATTGGGTTCTATTTTATTCCAGCTATTTCTGCTACCTGAACTGCCAGACCAAGTCTATTCATTCTCTGGGCCCATCCCTTCATTCCATCTCCATGAGTTCTTCACTCCTTTCACAGCAAAATAAACAAACTGCCACCACCTGAACATAGCTCCTCCTTCTTTACCATATCAGGTGATGTACTATCTGCCATCTCCATATGGCTTACCTTCCACCCTCCTCCCAAGACCTGCAATGCCCTCTCCCAAGGGGCTATGAGCTGGATTTCCTTTCTAACCAACCACATCATGTTTTCTCCTTCTGTAGAATAAAGTTTTCTTCTATTCCATGTTACCTATCTTATCTATATTGGATATAAACATTGAGATTGGACAATTTTCAAATGCTTTATATAATAAAGTTTAGAAAAATTTAAAGGATTGAGAAATTTCACATGTCAACAGATATCTCCTGTTGACAATTTTAGAGAAGGTAGATTTTCAGATATTTTAAAGATAAATCATAGAGTGAATTTTTTTAAAGATTTTATTTATTCATTTTAGAGAGGAGGGAGAGGGATAAAGGGTAGGGGGGTGGTAGAGTAGAGTAGCAGGAAGCATTAACTCCCATATGTGCTTTGACCGGGCAAGCCCAGGCTTTCAAACTGGTGAGCTCAGCGTTACAGGTTGATGCTTTATCCACTGAGCCACCACAGGTCAGGTCTATCGAGTGAATTGTTAAAGAGACATTTCAAAAAGTAAAAGCAAAGATGTTTCTTATTTTTAAGTATCAGATGGGCAATCTTCTTACATTATCAGAAATAATAACTATATTGTGACTCTTCAAATTGAAGTTTCTAAAACCTTAAATAATAAGAAATTTGCACTTAAGAAAACCTGGTGCCATAGCCCCAACTTATACAATTGAGAAAATGTGTGTGAACAAGTATAGAGTTCACAAGGAGGGGGAAAATATTTTCATCTCTAAGCTCTTGAGGAAAATAATATGGGGAAGGTAGTCTTTCCCATAAAGTAGTTCAGGTCAACATTTGTCTGGTCGAACAGAACAAGTCTTTCTGTAGATAAGTAAAATTAATTAAGAGACCCTAAGAGAAGTAACAACCTAGGGACCTTAGTGACTGAAAGAAAACACACATTGAAAATCACTCCTCAAAGACTCTGAGGAGTCTTCAGAAAAGAAATTCATTCATTTTTGTTTAACTAGCATTTCAAAAACTTATTTAGACAGGGAACACTGTTATTTTTCTGCAAAGTAACCTATATAACCAACTTTAGAGAATTCTTTCTGCCAGGGCTCTCCTGATGTTTACATTAACTAGTGTGTGTGTGTGTGTGTGTGTGTGTGTGTGTGTGTGTGTGTGTGTGTGTGTGTGTAAAGTAGAACAGATGCTTGCACTATGGAAGATCTCTGAATGCCTTGGGCATTTCCTTGTGGAGGAGGTGTGCTAAAGGATAAGGTATTCGAGATCTTATTCAAGCCCTGCTCTTTCTAGTTGAACGAGACCATTCTTACTTTCCATTACCTCTTAATCATACGAAAAGTTGAAGGCAACAAAAAAGAGATTTAAAAAATTCAACATCAGAGAAAAGAGAGAAAGAAGAATGAAGTATAAAGATGAAGAAGTGCTTTAAAAACTGGATACCAACAGCAAAGCATTAAAAAAAAGAAAAAGAAAATAGAAACTCCCTGCCAGATGTAGCCAGCTGAAGTCTAACTGAAGTTTCCGCGGCAGGCATTTCATCTGTCATATCAAAACATTTTCAATACCGTCTACCAATACAGCACTAAATTCTGGACTGCCATTAATGTCAACCCATTTATAATTTTGGCCTGAAGCACTACAAAAACGCAGATGACAGCCTACTATTTCACACCTGCTGTTGAAATGAATAAAAATGACT
Source organism: Saccopteryx leptura (assembly GCF_036850995.1). Lineage (NCBI taxonomy): Eukaryota > Metazoa > Chordata > Mammalia > Chiroptera > Emballonuridae > Saccopteryx > Saccopteryx leptura. Next base: position 29,817,491 of record NC_089513.1, read on the forward strand.
GAAACCCTTAAAAGCGGGGGAAAAAAAGAGGAAGGGGGAAAATAAAGCCAACAACACTGCACAATAAGGCTGGAAATATTTCCCTGCCTGCCTTGCGTTTTAAATACTAGGCTTTGGTGGTTATGTCCTTTATAGCTTGAATAGCGCACAGAAGAACAGAGTGGCCCTGTGTGCAGAAGCTGACCTGCTTGGGGATAATATCCCCTCTCTCTGGGACTGTTTACTCATGCACTGCACTCTCATGACTTAATACCTGTCCACAGGCTTTCTCCTTGGCCGAAAGGAGTATGACACATGCTTTCTGTAACATTCCTTTCTGAGCCTTCTCATATATGATACTGGGAACATTCTGATGGACCTATGCCCTCTGAAATGTCAGAACTATTTCTGCTACTTCTTTTGGATGTATTTTACTCTTCTCTCCCTGGCATGACACCTGATCTAGCTTTCTTTAACCCACCCAAACATAGTGGTAAATATAACTTTAAAAAAATTAGATGCTTGAGTTGCTAATCCTTAGATTTGTCTTACTTGGCAAAATGTAGTTATGACAATGTCTAAGGCAGCTGTCTTCAAAGTGTGGATGGGAAACCCCTCTTTTATTATTATATTATTCAGATATCACTTGCCTTTTTCACTGTCTTCACATTTGCAGATGGTACTAAAGCGATAGTGGGTGAAACTGCTGATGCCTAAGCAAATAATGGTTTTTGTCTTGATATTATCTAATAGTTTCAGTTTAAATTTCAAATTATTCATGAGACTGTGATTTGGCCATTTTAAGAACAAAGAAAAGTTTTTAATACATTCAGATTCTCTTGATCCAGCACAAATTCAGATTACGTAGAATGATATTGAATGAAAATTTCCACTCAGATTAGATTAAAATAAAAAACACAAAGCTGAAAACAAGTCCCAAGTATAAACCATTCTAAGGTAACTCACATACAATGCATGTTCTTATAGAATGCACTTCTGTTTTTTAGAATTTCAGCCTATCTAAAGAGAAAATGAGGAATTCAAGAGATTTTACTTAACTATGAGACTTGAACTTGAGAGAGAATGTTTTACTTTTTGTTTAATTTTTTTTTCTTTTCCTGTTGGGAAGGAGTGCTTTAATATTCAATTTTTTTGGTTGATGTTGGTGTCTACCGAAAAACTGATTTTTATCCCCTGGTTAAATATCTGCTGAGACATCATTCTAACTTATCTGACTTTGGGCTGATATTAGCAGGAAAAAAAGAATTGGAGAAAATTGGTGAACAAAAAGAGGGGGCATCCATGCACTCATATCATTGAAGTAGCAATGACATATTGAGTGAGTTTTCTTGGACCTACTGAATCCATCAAACTTGGGTAGGCTTGAAATGACTTGCACATATCATTTCTCACCCAAAAGGTGCCTTTTTGGCGTGTGACAGAGACAGAGAGAGAGAGAGACAGACAGATAGGGACAGACACAGGAAGGAATAGAAACGAGAAGCATCAATTCTTTGTTGCAACACCTTAGTCTCTTTAGTTGTTCATTGATTGCTTTCTCATATGTGCCTTGACTAGGGGGCTGCAGCAGAGCAAGTGACCCCTTGCTCAAGCCAGTGACCTTGGGCTTCAAGCCAGCAACCATGGGGTCATGTCTATGATCTCACACTCAAGCTAGCAAACCTGCAGTCAAACTGGTGAGTCCACATTCAAGCTGGCGACCTCAGGGTTTCGAACCTGGGTCCTCCATGTCCCAGTCCGACAGTCTATCCACTGCACCACCGCCTGGTCAGGCACAAAGGTGCCTTTAATACTAGAAGACATCCAATGTAAAATACCTTGTATATTACCAAAAACTGGAATTGAGAGGAAGTGATGAGCAGCTAAGCCATAGAAAACATCTTCTACCTCAGAGAACATGTCTCACATAGGACTTAACATGCACCCTTCTGAGCCACAACTTGAATGCCCAGCACATGGTAGCTCTCTATAGGTTCACAATTAAGTAAGAAATAGGTTGACAGTTTTTCATCAATTTCCCAGGAATTAGGCCACCATAGAAAAAAGGGAGGAGAAAGAAAGGAGAGGGTATTGAAGAGAAGGCCTCGCTCTCCACCACTAATGTTCCGAATGCAGGGGGTCCTTGGGTTATGGTAGTCTTGACATACAACATTTTGAGTTTATGACACTCACTCCCATAAAAACTAACAAAAAATTGAGACATGAGTCTTTCAGTTTACGCCATTAGCATCGTACTTATGGACTATGTGGGCAAACTATTGATACTTTGAATGCATGTGGCAGAAGAATACGCAGTACAGTGTACAGTACAGTATATTTATGTCTGTTTTCTTTTTCTGTGGCTTAGTTGTGTTTTTATGTTCTAGATTATAATTTTACAACTGTGTTAAGATAAGTAGGTGACTTAGGCTAGGGTGTGTTTTGACTTACACTAAAATTCAGGTTACATCACTGTTGTAGGAACGAAACTGTGTCATAACCTGAGGACCCTTTGTAGAAAGAATTGAGTTTTGTCTACCAAAAAGTGACCAGTTAACTCTAGGAGCTGCTTCTATCTCTCTGGAAGGGAAGAGAAATTTAGTAGCGCACAGTTGAAGGTAATCAGAAAAAAAGAAAACAATTTCAAGTCTGTTGCCCCACACAGTTCAGACTTCAACCTATCTTCTATAAAGTTGATTTAGATCTTAAATATGACAATAGTGACATTATATCTCAAATCCTGAGTTCACACAACATTTAAAACCAGATTTGCAAATATTCTAAATAAGTGAAAATGTCTCTTTGTACATAATATTACGTGAGAGATGCCTACAGTCACCACTTAGGTATTTATTGCTTTCCATAGAGCCAATAATAGCTTCCTCTGAATCTCACCAATTCTAGTTGTATTGGTTTCTTTTCTTCATGTCAATGAGGTGACAGTGAATGCTTGTACCTGCAAATAACCAATATGTTATATTTAACTATATGCTGTCAGAAACACCTAATTAAAATGAATTGGTCTCTGAAACACTCATCCTTGGGACAAATAGGAAAACCTGTCAACAAAGCATGATTTTTAGAATGCAGGAAAAAAAAAGAATAATGATATTATCATCTATCATTACTTGGAGAACATCTAGAGGCAGTTTGCCAACATTTGTCCAGAGAGTGAACCCTAGGATGCCTCAACTTTTCTGAATCATCTACCTACATTTAAGAGGTCTCTTTCTGAAAAATACATTGTTTGCATTGCAAGCTTCTGTCAGGGAGCACTGAAACCTGGTAAGTGAGAATAATGGAACTGTAGGAAGGATCTTCAAAGCTATTAAGTATAACCTTCATAATTTACAGGGGAATACATTCTGATACAGATAAGTTAAATGACTTGCCCAAGGTCCAGAGGACCATGAGTCCCATCTTCTAATCTCAGTGTAGCCCTTTTCCATTAATATTCCTATTCCTAATAAACTTACTTCAAAAACATTTCCAAGACTAGGTCTAAGAACTTAGGTGAAAACAGGAGCTGGGAAGATTCTCTTTTATTGCATGGAAGAACAAGGACATCATCCATACTGAGGCTCTTTCCCCAATTCTGGGGAGAAACAAAAGAACTATTGAGTAGAAAAGACAAAATTAGCAACTGTCAAACAAACAGACATCTAGGACACAATTAAAACACTAGCCCACAGTTCCTCTTAATTACATACAATAGCTCTCTCTCAGAACAACTGAAATGTTCTAAGAATCATGTTTTCCACCCAAAGTGAACTTAGAAGCTGTGGTCCACAGGCGTGGAATAATCCCAATATAAGAGAGCAAAGATGGTCGACAGCAATCAATTATTCTTTCCTTTAGGAACTCTCAGGATCCAATAGCTCAAAATGTATGACAACTACAGATTCATGGTGGATATTTGTAATACTCTGCATAACTTGACAGTTTGTAACAGTTGCTGAAGGGAAGGGGACCAGTAGGGGCTGGAGACTAAAGAGATGGTTAGGACATAGATTGGTTGTTATTGTCAGAAGAAACTTCCTTAGCAAACTTAAGAGAAAAAAATCGAGTGTCTGTTGCTGTAAGAGTAAATAAAGCAGTGAATTGTGAGTGGAAATTGGGGCAGATCAGTTGCAAGTGATGTCGGGGTAAACAGAGAAGTGGACCCAGAATGAACAAATGCAGAAAGGCAGCCATGTTGTTGGGTAACAGTGGGTTTATCAAATATTGACAAACATGAAATGATTGTAATCAGTCACTGTCAAAAGAGAACAGGTCCCCTCCTCTCTTTTACAAATGATCCAATTAAAGGAAACATGTTGGCTATAAAAGTCAAAATCAACAATGCACTATACACTGACAACCCATCCAACATATAAAATCAATAGTACATTCCGCTGCCATCCAGCACAAAGCGACAGAAGCAACTTCCCCACCTCTTTAGTCAAATATGACACTGTATCAATCGATCAAAACTCAGTACTTATTGAGCAAGACTTCTGAAGAATGCAAACTGCATTGTGCTTCTCTCCCCAACCCCCACCCCTGCTCGTTTTATTTCGATAAATTTTAACTTAAAGGCATAATATCTTAGAATATTCTGTTGGCACATAGAGTGTTCTTTTGTATAATCACCATACAATTTTACAGCGCCTATATTTACAACAAGATTACAAAACACTACAGGGCTAGAAGCGCAAATGGCATTGAATCAGGAACTATGATTTTAGTACTGTCTCTGTACCATGGCTTTGTCCAACTTCTCCATTCAGTGTAACAAACAAGACATCGATGGCTCTAATTAGTCACCAGGCTTGCACTAGAACTGAAAATAATCTGAAAGCAAACTGAACAAGGACTGGATAGGAAACAAATTTTGAGTCTGACAGAAGAAATAACAAGTCATAACTTAATATCTGGTGCAGTGTGGAAAAGGCAGCAGAGTGAAATCAGGCTCTGACTTTATATGTCCTATAACCTTAGGAAAATTATTTTTTGTTGTTGATCTCAAAGTTCTATAAAGTTAAGAAATAGCTTCAATGGATAGCAGTAACTATGCAAAGACTAAAGTTTTAGTAGTCGAACAGAGTGCTTCTTAAACATTTTTCTTCCAAGATCTACAGTCAGAAGTAAATTTTGTATCATGACAGAGTACATAAAATAACTGAAACAAAATTTTGTAAGTAATATATATCAGTAGTATGTGCAATGCTCTCTTAATATTTTCTTGTCTCTTCATTTTTATTTTTTTTTAATAAATTCTGACCATGACTGCTGATGGATCATAACACAGGGGTTGAAAAACAATGTTTTATGGCTCTTTGATTTTCTTGTTTCATTTCTTCTCTCTTCCTCCCTTACATCACCCTTTCCCCCTCCTTTTCTCTCTTTCTTCAAGCATCACTACTGTAAATTTCAAACCCTAATTCTTTGTATTAGCTGAAATTCTGTTTTTCTCCAAATAGTCTATATTTCTTTATCCCATAGGGCTAGTACAACACAGAAATCCTCATTTAGTGCTCAATAACACTTATTTAGTTACCCTGCTCCCACCCCCACCACACACACACACACACACACACATAGCTCCTTAACCTCTGAGAACAAGAGCCATGTGAAAAGGACATCTATTACCTGGATTTTTGAAATTTTGGAGTATTATAAAGGAAGTTGTATAGCTAATATTTTTACAGTTTTCACAAAGTCAAAATGTGCTAATAATATAATTTTAAGTAAAATTAGGACTAAAATATTTTATAGAGAGTATGACTTTAAATAATAAAATTATAAAAGAAGACTGGAACAAAATGTGCTAACATATAATAATAAGTCTTTTAACTCTTGATAGGAAGTTTCTATGTAACTTTAAAATTCATCCTTTATAGTTTATTCTGCTTTCCAGATTATCTTTTTTAACATATGCAGAAACTTTTACAAAATTATTTAGAGCCATGTGTCAAATATACATTACAAGTCTGTGCATATGCACATCTATATCTATCTTCTTTATGACAAAGAATTGTTCATAATACTTACTTTTTAGCCTCTGTTACTTGTGGATTTCTTAATAAATCCAGTAATAAGGTCATTTTATTTTCAGTAATAGTATTTCTTTTTCTACTACCCCAGGTAGTAATGTAAAATAAATCAAACCCTGATTGCTACTTCTTTTCCTCTTTCCATCATGAATTTTAATATGTATAAGTTATAATAACTGCTATTAGCTCTGGAGGGCTGACCATGTGTCAGCCACTGTTTTCTTTTTCTTTTTTTGGCTTGTGATCTCATTACTCCTCACAACTATCCCAAGAAAAAGTTGCTTTTGAAGCCCTAGTTTTACAGATGAGGAAACTGTGAATTGAAAGATTAAGTAGGTAACTGTTTTAAGTGATGGAACAGTAACATGAACTTGAGCAATCACAACAAAAACAATCACTTTAGAGAACATTGTTCTTTTAAATTTAATTTGTCCTGATTAACTCAACATTTGTTGTATTTAATCCTCAGGAATCAATGAAGTCGGTATTATCATTAGCTCAACATCATATGTGAGAAAGAGGGGCAAAGAAATGGCAAGACAGAAGTGAAGCTGTAATGTGTATTTAGAAGTTCTTAATAAAAATTTAGTCCTATTCATAAAAATACTAACCAGATCGTTTAATTTTATTTTTCAAACTTTATTGATTCCCATGGGCACTTAGAGGATTTTGCCCCTAAATTTCTCCTTTTCGTTATGAAAACATGCCAGTGTGGATATACTGGTAAATCTGTCTTCTTTTAGAAGATATTTAAGAAATATATATTTTAAAACATAATAAAAATTGAAGTATTTTTACTATTATTTAATACTCACTGCTACAAAATTAACAAGACATGACAAATTAATCTGTTGAAACAGTGAAATGTAACTGCTTTTTCTTTCTTCTCTTCACAAGTCTGCCCAACTTTCCTCTCTACTGGTTAGTACCACAGTATAACCGTTTCCCCTTATCCACAATTAAGCTGTCTATGATTTCAGTTACCCACAGACAACTACTATACAAAAATATTAAATGGAATATTGTGCAAATAAACAATTCATAATGTTTTAAACTGCACATCATTCTGAGTAACATGATGAAATGTCCCACCATTTAGCTCTGTCCCTCCTGGCACGTGGTTTCATCATTCAGCACATACATACTGTGTCTGCTAGTCATTTAATAGCCATCTCGTTATCAGATATCAGATTGACTGTCATAGTATCACAATGCTGTGTTCAAGCCACTCTTATTTTACTTAATAATGACCTCAAAGCACAAGAGTAGTGATGCTGGCAATTTAGATATGCCAGAAAGAAACTGAATAGGTATGTCTCTTGATAATATCAAATTAAAAAGCCAACACCAATTTGGATACAAGAAACGCCTGAGTTTACGGAAGACTTGTGCAGCCAGGAAAACCTGGGTTGGAATTTCATTTATACTATTTCTGATTTGTGGGATCTTAAAACTTAACCAATCTAAAACTCAGTTTCCCTACTCTATCTAATACAGGCTCTGCAGGGAGAAAAATGCTTTGTATACAGCACCACTCAGTTTTGATAACAATATGCACTTGTAAATGATAGACACTGTAAATATTAAGGTGCTGGCTATTTATAGTTTGTAGTTACCTTGTTATTAGGTTATATTCTCCAAGAAATTACATATATTTTTAGCAAAATCTTTGAGATGGAGGCCTGATCTTAGTAAAAATTTCAGGTAGATTTTGAAAGATGCCTCTTCCCTTCTAAGCAACTACTTTCTTTTCCGCACTGCTTCCCTGACAGCTTTGTGAGACACGTACCTTCTTGAAGATTTTTATATGTCCTTTGGAAAATGAACCCTTTCAGTTTTCTTGCCTTTATCCAAGGCCACACCCAAGTTAGCTGCTACATGCAACATCAAGGTCTTCTGACACCAAATCACTTTGCCACTCTACCATCTGCTTTTCTATCCTGCCAAGGTATTGAAAGGAAAGGACTAACATTCACTAACCCTCACCGTATATATACTTAACTAAACCTATTTCACTTTTTTTTCCTAAGAAAGAGGAAGGGAGATAGTGAGACAAAATTCAACATGTGCCCTGACCAGGATCTACCTGATGACTTCTGTATGGAGACAATGGTCTGTTCATCTGAGGCCGCTTGCAACAGAACTATTTTTTAGAACCTGAGGTGGAGGCTCCATGGAGCCATCCTCAGTGCCTGAGGCCAACTCGCTCAAATCAATGGCTGTGGGAGGGGAAGAGAGAGAAAAGGAGGGAGGGAGAGAGAGAAAAAGGGACTAAGGGAAGGAGGGAGAAAGAAAAGGAGGGAAAGAGAGAGAAGGGGAGAGGGAGGGGATGAGAAGCAGATGGTTGCTTCTATGCGCTCTGGCTGGAAATCAAACCAGGGACTTCCACATGCCAGGTTAACACTCTACCTCTGAGCCAACCAGCCAGGGCCCTATTTCACTTTTATACCCACATCTTTACCGTAAGTATTATGATAGTCTCACTTGAAATGTAAGAATACTTCAATTCAGAAAGTGTAAGGAACTGGTCCAGTTATACAATGAGGAAGCAGCAAAACAGAGTTTGAACCAGATCTTCCTGAAAGAAAGCCCATATTCCAAGCTCATTCACCACAGAGATAACAAAGCAGGGATGAACAGGTTTTATGATGCTCTAGAGAAGATACTTGGTGGAAATGCTCTGAACTTGTGACTCAAAATATGATGGTGGGATAGCATCTGTTCACTTCTATCCCTACCTCCCTTGCTCATATCCCAGTTCTAGGTAGAAGAGATGCTGTGATCATGTCCTTTTTCTACTAAACCCTTTCTTTTGATCATTGCTGAACTGGATCTCCAGTCATGACCTGAAAGGTAGAGAAGCCACTGAGTTTTGTAACGATTTAGAATTTAATAAGCTTTAGAGTCATGCCATTATCTGAACGAACAGTACATATTAATTTTCTTTTTCCTTCAGGCTTGGCCATGTGTGTCTGAAGTCTTTGAGGTTTCTGAACGATTTACCTGTTTGCTTTTCAAGGACACTGATGAGACCTTCTCCTTCTTCATACTCATCTATAATACATAGTCACAACCTTATTCAGCACTAGCGTACTCCCTTAGACAAATTCATTGCCAAATGAGAAAGTCTCAGTATTTCAGGGCAGTGCTGTCTCAGTGCTCAAAATCAGTTCTCGGTGTGAAGATTGGAAGACTGACTTTGATATCTAAAGGTCACTGAGGTTGGTAAACAGATGTATCATCACATCACATTAAATATTTTTGCAAGTCATGCTCTAAGTGTCGTATAATCCTCCCAACTCTACCCCCCCCCCCCACTCATGGGGCTTGTGTCCATCTGCTGCACCAGATACTACAGGCACATGGGAACCAAAAAGAGAATGAGTGGATGAGAACATGGTAAGCTGTCAGTACAGAGCCTTATGGAAGTAAGCAAGACTTAAATTTACCCAAATGCACTCAGCATGTCTGTTTCTCAAACCCATACTGCTGTCAGGTGGTCAGTAGAGGATTTTGGGGTCTGGTCCAACATCTTCCCATCTTACCAAAACTCACATTGTTTAAAATGTGTTTGAGCATCCTTAATAAATAACACATGGGAGAAAGAGACTTTTCTATAATAGGCACCCTTGGTTTGACCAACAGTCTTACAGATTCAGGACTATAAACCATCTAGCAATGAGCTGGCATTTCAAATCCCTTTGTATATCCCCGCACAATGTTAAGTGTTCTGAAATGCAATAGAACCATACAACATTCCCAGCCACAAAAAGCTTACAATTAGCCAAAAGAAATGGTATTTGGTTCTCTTTTCCACTGGAAAAAACAAATCCCAACCTCAGCCATTAAATAAAAGGAGAGAATTCATTCAGCTTCATTTTCTCTCAGCCTATATATTAATATCTTGATTTCCCTGATAGTATCTAGGCATAAAAGTTATGTTTCCAATTTTTCATTTAGATGAAAGATATTCCACATTGCCTGCTACACCACTAAGGACTAAGTAAATGCTTTTCAGCGGTCCTTTAAAAAAATAATAACCCACACTTATTTGGATGATTTTCTGTACTGTGGCTTGAGAGAAAGCAGTATTGGGGCTGTGGTAACATTGTTAACCACACAAATGACCTTCTAATTGCAAAAACCTCCTGGCTCAACTGGGATATCACATCTAAAATCATATCCTGGTAATTTATTCTCTCCATTCCCTGAAGAGCTGGCTGGAGGTCAGCATCATCGGGTGAGAGACAGCTTCTGTCTTGCATACAGTACACTGTCATTCTCTGTGATTCTTCCTTTCCCCTCCTTTTCCCTGACTAATCTGTTTCAAACAGAACTTCATATCAGACATGGTCAAATGATAACGATTTCATCTCCTATGAATGGCCTTCCCTGGAGACAATTAACCCACATTTATAGAATGAGTTTCCACAAGATCACAGAAATGGCTTCTTAGTTGAAGAGCAACCTCTACTCCCCCCCCACCAAAAAAAACCACACACACAGAAAAACAAACTTAGACCACAGAACACCAAAAAGGAGCAGCAGTTGCCAAAGAATTGCAGAAGAGCAAATGATGGTAAATTAGCTTATCTTAATTTACCTTTTTCTCTCTCTGGAGTATTGTCTCATCATTAAGATGAGGGTTTGATTAATTCTTGGTACCAAATATCCTTGTATTCAAGCATAGACACCTGATTTTTTAAAATAACACTTTGGAGCAATAAAGATAGGTTAGGGGTCGGGAACCTATGGCTCGTGAGCCAGATGTGGCTCTTTTGATGGCTGCATCTGGCTCGCAGACAAATCTTTAATAAAAAAATAATAACATTAAAAATATAAAACATTCTCATGTATTACAATCCATTCATTTCCTACCGCTCATGTTCATGGTTGCTGGTGGCTGGAGCCAATCACAGCTGTCCTCCGGGACAACACCAAATTTTTATTGGATAATGCTTAATGTACACAGGTCATTGTATGGCTCTCACAGAATTACTTTTTAAAATATGTGGTGTTTATGGATCTCTCAGCCAAAAAGGCTCCCTTCCCCTGGTAGGTCATTACTATTTTTTTTATAAGATTGGAAAAATTATATGAAAAATTATACCTATTTCTGTTAGATTGACAAATATATATATAATATATGTAATATATTATATATATATATATTTTAGTGTGCTTGAGAATTTTAGTTTATGTGTACCATGAGATGAACAATGTTGAAAATTGCTGTTTTAGACTAATAACTCCTTTTTTAATGTATTACTCCCTTAGATCCTATGGAAAACAAAAATTAGATTTACTAATCATGCTATAATAATAGTTTTTATAATTGCCCATATGTTTATCTTTATTAAGATTCTTATTTGATTATACACCTTTGAGTCACTGTCTAAATATCCTTTTATTTCAACCTGCAAGGCTTCCTTTAGCTTTTCTTGCAGCTCGGGTCTACTGATAATGAAGTCTCTTAGCTTTTGTTTATCTGGGAATGTCTTAATTTCTCCCTTATGCATGAAGGATGGCTTTGTCAAATATAGAACTATTTTTTCAACACTTTGGAAATATAAGCCTCTTCTGGCCTCCAAAATTTCTGTTGAAAAATCTGCTGTTAATTCTATTGAGGCTCTCCAGCATGTAGGGAGTCATTTATTTTGCCATCAGTCTTTGATTTTCTACAGTGTAATTATAATGTGTCCATATGTGGATCTCTTTGTGTTAATATCACTTGTGTTTTGAAGTTTTTGATGTTTAAATTTATCTCATTTAGGACATTTTCAGCAATTATTTCTTTAAAGACTATCTCTTTCCCTTTCTCTATTCTTCTGGAACTTCCACAATAAAGATGTTGGTCCACTGGATAGCCTTTGTCTATGGTTATTTTTCTTTCGTTTTTGCTTCTTTTTGTTCCTCAGACTTAATAACTTTAAATGTCATACTTTCAAGTTCACCAATTCCTTCTTCTGCCTGCTCAAATTCAACTTTGATTCTCTCTAGTCATTTTTTTTTTAAATTTAGTTGTTATAGTATTATACTTTCTACCAGTAGAATTCCTCTTTGGTTTTGTTTAAATTTTCTATCTCTTTATTAATATTTATACTTTATTCCTAAATAATATCTTGATTTTCTCCACATCTTTCTTTCATTCTTTGAGCATTTTTAACAAAAACATTTTGAAGTCTTTGTCTTGTAGGTTTACTATTTGATCTTTCTCATAGAAAATTCCTGTTGGTGTATTTTTCCTTTGAATGGGCCATTCTTCTCATTGTGATGTTTTTGTTGAAAATTGAGAATTTGAATTTAGTAATTTAATAATATTGACCAGGCGGTGGTGCAGTAAATAGAGCGTCAGACTGGGATGGGGAAGGACCCAGGTTCGAGAACCTGAGGTTGCTAGCTTGAGCACGGGCCCATCTGGCTTCAGCAAAAAGCTCACCAGCTTGGACCCAAGGTCTTTGGCTTGAGCAAGGGGGGTTATTTCGGTCTGCTGAAAGCCCATGGTCAAGGCACATATGAGAAAGCAATCAATGAACAACTAAGGTGTCACAACGAAAAACTGATGATTGATGCTTCTCATCTCTCTCTGTTCCTGTCTGTCTGTCCCTATCTATCCCTCTTTCTGACTCTGTAAAAAATAAATAAATAAAATCTTAAAAAAATATATAATAAAAATATGGTAGTTCTGGTAAACATATTTTCTCCTTCCTTAAGATTTGTTATTTTGGTTTGTTTGTTTTTATGATTATAGGTATTTTCTATGTGGAGGATCAGCCTTAGGTATAAATTTAAGATCTTTTCTGAGCACGAGTCTTCCCCTGGGCATGTGTGGTAACTTCTTAATTTCCCTCATATATGTGGCTACTTTTGAACATTATTTAATGTTTAGCACCCAATAAGAGAAAAAAAGGTACCAGCCCTGTAAATCCCCTGAAAACTGCTTCAGCTAGAGGAGGAGGACTTAAACAAAGGAAGTAGGATGCAACAGCATCTGTCCATGCCTTTGTTTTACACCTTCATAACCAGAAACAGCAAGTAGTGACCAGAACACAAATTCTGGATATTTGGAGAACTGTCTCCTTATTGTACACCCTGGCTCTTGTGTGCTGTGCGCAAGCTGCTTCAGGAAAACATGCACAGCTGCCTGCCAAGGGGCTGGAGGGTGGGGGTTATGTAGTTGCTTCTGAGCTGAGAGCTGAAATTAACTGAAAATAACCACAATTTACCACTGGAGGCTTCTCTTGGAAGTTGGAAGGCTTCAATAGACTCCAAAGTTCCAAAGTAATTACATCAGACAGACTCTGCCAGTCCAATTATTGTCTAGGTAGTGAAATAGATTCCTGGTGCTTCCTACTCTACCATCTTCCCAGGATTCTCTTACATTCTTAAGCTATTTTTAGAGGAAATGTTAACCTTTAGACATTGGCATGAATTGGAACAATTGAATGTCTTCATGAGCTTCTGCCCTCTCTGAAAACTCCAGAAAACTAAAGGCTACTTCCTGTCTACCCCCCAAAATTAAGACTGAGGTTGAGAAAATTACATAACTCAGTGGGGGGAACAATCCCAAGAAACTTTAAGAGAATCTAATACAAACAGTACAGGTTTAATATTTCGTTAAAGAGGCATCACTGTATTTTACATAGTATGTAATGAAATGATGAGTACTTAATTTACATTCACTTGAGCTTTTCCAAAATGAGAAATGTGATTTTTTTTTTTGGCTTCTTACAACAGGGGAATGAAAATCAGTCCCAGAGATAAGAAATTATTGTTCAAAAAAGGTGTGTTTCTAATGCAGCATTTCTAAAATCTTATCACTGGTTTGGGCAAGTCAGGTTCTGTGGACATAATGAGCAAAGAAGGACACTAGAGGTGGGGACTTGATGCAAACAGAATTGCACTGAAGGGGCAGGTGCATTGAGCCTAAAGGTGTATTGTCTCCAATATCCAAAAGACAAGCTTCTCACCAGACACCCTCTCCTCCAGCCCTCTGAGTTTTCTGAGACTTGACAGTGTTTTTATTCCAGTTCTAGTAATGGCAAAAATTACATCAGTCTGGGAAAAAAAAATGAGCATCTTCTAGATAAATATTTTTTGATAGAGGAGTGGGAAAGAACTACCTACTTTTCTGCCTTCTTAAACATAACCCAGACATCAAAGTTTAACTCTTGACAATCCACATTTGCTGTTCCAAGCATACATTTTTCTGTAATGATGAAATACCCTTAAGTGTCTATTACAGAGAAAGGGACTGTGTGTTGCCACATAGTCCATGAAATGAGCAATTATATTTTAGGGTAACCTGGTCCTGTGTTGGGCTGTTTTGCAAGTACCAGATTGCCCACTATTACTTCAAACCTCTTTCCTTTCTTGCTAATAGTTTAAACCATTTGTCACCTCCCCAGCCCTCCAGCTAAACATAGAACCTCTAATGGCCTTTGATAAGTGACCCAGCATAGTTACCTTGTTGGCTTAATAAAACCAAATTGATATAAGTAAAAGTTTGATTTTTAAAATATCAAGTTTATGATGATTGGTGTTTTTCCTAAATAGTCAACTATTTTTTATGGTTATCACTTTAGAATTTGTAATTTATAGATTATGGGGGGTTCTTGTGAAAGAGAGAGAGAGAGAATGGGAGAAGAAGAGAACAATAGTGGCTGACCATATTTCCACTGTGCCCCTACTATTGTTCCCCTGCTCTCCCTTTCTTCAGCCCAGTTCACTCCTGCAATAGACTTCTTTCACATGCTGCCTGACCCCCTCTTCTTATTTCATGAACAAAAAGTAGGTATTTGGATTACAAACATAATTATTTGTGGAACAAAAAAAGAAGTACAACATAATGTACTTGAAAGGGGGATGACCAATGACCAGACCTTAAGTCTTAGCTAGAATTTTATTTAAAAAATAGCATATGTGACTTCAAACAAGACACTTCACTTCTCTCAGACTCATTTTGTCTGGAGTGAAAGGCTGAATCATCTTTAAGGTCCCTTCCAGCACTAATATTCTAAGATTCTACACTTGGAGATATAATCTTCCCTTTTATAGGAAATCTTCCCAAACCATCAAAGAATAATTAAGATCACAGAATGACGCACATTCACATTCTAGCTTTGTCAGTCACACCAGATAAGTTTTGAGATTTATTCCCCTAGATCCTGCTGGGCCGAAAAGCTTTATGGGTTGAAAGTAGTATGAACATGGGGCTGGCAGCACACATTTCTTTTGCTTCACTAAACCCCTGTGCTCACTGGGAAACCGAGTCTTGTCAAAGCAAATATTGGCCACCAACCTGCCAGGGCACATCCACAGAGAAAGTGAGCTGACACAGATCAGGTGAGCACCAGAATAAAAATTTGCCCAAGCCACAGACCTTTGTAAATGCAGAAGAAATGCCACTGACCTCTTTTTCTTTCCTCTGTAGAAATGCCCCATTGTGATTCTGTGTTTAACCTAGTGCCAAAGAAATATAGAAATACCACGAGGAAAGCTCCTCACCCTGCATGTCCAACTTGATTAAACCTGAGACACATGTCCAGGGCTCTCCTTCTGAGAGCCAGGGCTCCAAGGATTTCCAGACAAGTGAGAAACAGCAGGGCTGTGGCAGATGCACTTTCTGTAGCTCAGAGTGGCTGCTGTCCCGCAGACGCTGGAGAGTGGGGTTTTCTCAAAGGCAGAGCTGAAAAGACTAAAGCCCAGGCTTCCAAAATGCCTAAATGTCATGCTCCAGATCCATGGAGACTTGAGGCAGTGATAGAGGAGCTGGGAGACAGACAGACTGGTTTGAATTTAACTCTCACGTTTACGAGCTGTATGTTTCTCTGCAAATTCCTGAACTCTGTGCTCAGTCTCCTCATTTGCAAAATGCTGATACTTTTTCATTGTTGTTGAACTCTGGGGGACATTCAAGATAAAGACTGCAAAACTGGATACAGTGCTCAGGACACGGTTGTTCTGGACACCAGTGAATGCAGCCATTAATTTTAATGTCGCTTACTGTATTTATTTCTAAAATAAAAATAATAATAGAAAATACCTTACAGGATTTGGGGAAAGACTAAATAAGTCAACCCTTATAAACTGATCTGATCAATAACCGGCACGTTATAAAATCTCCAAAACGTCACATTGTACCTTGTTACTGAAATCGTGGTGGTCATCATCTTTATCAGATGTACCAGTCTAGAAGCCCAGCCTTAGTAAGGTATAAGTTTTGACACAACTAGCTTTATAGTTCGTTGGGAAGATGGTGTTGGATCTCTACTTTCTCATCTCTGGAAGGACATTGCATACCTATCCCCTCAGGTAGGAGAGTATGGGGAATAAGAATATGTCCTCTGGGATTCACAAGCTCTTGATTAAAATACTGGCTTCAACATTTATTCATTGTATGCCTTTAGTCATGTTATTCAATCTCTTTGTGCCTCAGTTTCTCCATCTACAAACCGATGGATTATGTTAATGTATATCTCATGGAGTTGCCATGCTAATTGTGTATTAGAATGTTTAGCATCAGGTTTAAAAAATCTGGCTCCAATGGCTTACAGTCACGGATGGCATTCCTTGACCCCCTGATAGGTAGAGAAGTATATGCTGCATGCCTATAACTATGTAACTATGGTTCAGCTGGCTTTTTTTGTATTATTTCCATCTCCCTAATATGTGCAGACTTGGATCCCAAGATGCTGTTAGCATCACCTGGGCAGCACACTTCTCGTTTGTGTCCTTTAGTAAAGAGAGGCAAGAGTCCCTTGCTTTCCCCTGACAGCAAAACACTTCGTTGCTGGAAACTTCCAAATGTGATCATCTTCTTATTATTAGTCCAAATTAGCTTAGGCCTTTGCATTCTCAAACCAATTACTGACGAGGTTGAAAAGGGAGTATCACTATCAGTTTATGCATATTATCTGGGATTAGAGTCTACAGCCATGTCCACTCTAAATGAAAGACTACTTAGGACTGGGACTTGAGGAGCTAAAGGTATAATGAGTGTTAGAAAATACTATTACTTTTTAATGGATATATTTATTTGGAAAATTAAAGTGACAATATATTAAAAACATCTATCACTGGTGATAGTAAATGCTTAAAAAATGGAAGCTCCCACTATGCAATTAGTTTCCATCCTAATCAATATACCCACCCACTCTACCTAGGCCAGCTTCCTCACTGCCCATTCCCACAGCTCCCGCTTGCACCTGGTGTGCCTGCTGCCTGGAAGGGACATCTGTTCCTTCCTAAGCTTCCTCCATCACACAGCCTTTATCGCCCGTCTTCAAAATCTTTTTCATGGTGCTTTTTCTGACATCTTCAAATGGAAAGGATCTTTTCCTCCTATGGGCCCTGATAGCATGTCTCTCTCTAATATATACACTTTCCAAATAATGCCACAAAATTTATTATCTAAATTAAAGGTCTCAGCTTCCCCAAATTAGTAAGGTGTTTGAGAGCAGAAACAGAGTTTTTATATATCCCTCCAAAGTGCCTGACCCAATGCAATGCAGATAATGGATACTCAATGAACAATAGCTAGCTGATCGCTATACATGGCCCAGTGGACTCTGGGAAGGGAAGCCTTTTGCCTTGCATCATATATTAAAGAATGAAAGAACAGCAACACAATAACAAATGCACAACATGGAGAAATTTTCACTGAGTGGATTCTTTTTTCCCTCACTGAGACCCTTACATTGCCTACTCTTCATCCAGGGGAAATTTTTGCTCCTAAGAATTTCTATGAACAGAGAAAAGTAAAGTTTAGGGAGTCAGAAGAATAACATTGGAAATAAAATTGTATGTTTTTTCAGATGACCCAAAACTAGTGTGAAAACTTTCTCCACATTTCAGTTATATAAAGACTCTATCCTCTCAAAAAAGCAGACATGCTCACTTTACATTCATTTTGTCTTCTGATACCATCACTCTCCACACTCCAGCCATCCACAGAGCCATGGACTCCAGGTCAAGGTTGAGGGGTACAGGGTGGAGTAGAGATATGGTGACCATAGAAGACAGGTCACTTGCAGACACAAGCCAGGTAGGACCTGCAATCTCTTCCCTTCAAGGCTGGCACCTACCGAGTGGGTTCCGGGTCACCTTCTTGTGCCTTGTTAGCACCAAAACTAAAATACAAACTGTAGAATGCCACTTGGTTGGAGTCTGTTTGATGTATAATTTCTTACTTCCCATTGTACCCTTTACTGTGCTCATACTCTACTTCCATACCTTCTTCAAATATTGCTTCTAGTCCCTGCTTAAATCTTTGTTTCAGGTCTTTGGGGCTGGAATGCTCCTCCTCCTCCCTTCCAGCTATTTAAACCCTACAACAGTGGTAGTCAACCTGGTCTCTACTGACCACTAGTGGGCGCTCCAGCTTTCATGGTGGGCAGTAGTAGAGCAACCAAAGTATAAATAAAAGATAGATTTAACTATAGTAAGTTGTTTTATAAAGATTTATTCTGCCAAACTTAGCGAAAATCTGATATAAAGTACTTGGTAAGTAATTATTATTATATGCCTTAACTTGCTGTAACTCTGCTTTATAAATTTTATAAAGTAAAGTTACTTCCCTACTTTATAAATCACCATTACTGTGGAACCAGTGGGCAATTAGAAAATTTTAGTACTAACAGAGATACAAAAGTGGGCGGCAGGTATAAAAAGGTTGACTACCCCTACTCTACACTGTCTGCAAGACCCAGCTTCAGCCATTCTTTCTCTTACAAGGTATGCTTCCTGCTTCTTCTGGATAACCCCAGCTCAGCTGATCCTGCCCTCGTCATCTCTCTTTGGCAAACACCACTCATTCAGCATGTGCTAATATACGTCTATGTGGCTTCCCCTACTATTTCATGTGTGTTTGTCATTTTTTATCATTTTTATTGGAGTGGATTAGGGACTGGGATTTTTCTGACTGCCCTTCAGTCTTTCCATGATATTCAACACCTGTCCCTCCCCGGCCCCCACTCTAGCACAGGGAATGTGTCTATAAATACTCGTGTGTGTTTTATTAACTTGAAGTTACTGCAGTGAATTTCTGTTCACTATGGTTATGTCTGAACATGGTTGCTTTCAGTTTATCTAGTGTTGGGTGTCATGGCAGCAATAAGAATTCCTCTACTTTTCATTCAATGACTCAACAGAGAGAGAGAGAAAAGGAGGTGGTCTCACTGTAACCAAGAAACAATAAAGGTGGTCATATCACTGGTTGGCAGGGGAGGAGGGAAAGGGAGAAGAGTTCAAGAATCTGTGCTTCATACTCTTCCCAACCTTCTAGAAGGAACATTACTATGAATTCCAGTGGCCTAGTGTCCCCAGATGCTGGTAAACCAATCTTTTACATTCTAGAAGTTGTGTCCTTGTCCTGCCTCATTAAGGTCACACATATATTCAGGGAGACCATAAAAAATTATTAGGTAAAAGGCATTGCTAATATACTTTTACATTTTATAGTATTTGTTAATAGTCTCTGTAATTTATAGTACATATAAACATGTAACAGCGCAAGCTAATGTCCTTATAGTTCATTTCCCAAGAACTCAAAAAGGCTTCGTTTACATATGCATATTATACATATTCAAAAAAATTAATGCATTTAAAATATACCAATAAACCCCGCTGAGATTTTGTCTCACTTTCCTGGTTCTCTTTGTAATATAACTAAGTGTGATCAAGGTGGTGCTTCACTTTGGGTTGGAACAGAGGCAGGGGAGGGGTTGTGGTAGTCCTGATTTTTTTTCTCCAACAAAATTAATGTGCAGAAGGGCCCACCTACTTCTCTATATAGTACGTCATTGTTCTTTTTTGAAAGACACCAAGACTCAACTTTTTTCTGTTCATATAACTCTCCATATATTCATAATTTTATTTTTTCTTTTTCCAAAATACCTGAGTGTACACATTAAACTTTAAACCAAGAAAGTCAAAGTCATGCATGACTTTTATTTTCTTCAGTCTTCCATAAAGAAAATATAAATACATAATATATAAAATTGGGAAATAAAAAAATTGCAAAGTGAGTGTTAAAACAATAGATATGAAAGTCATTACCAGAAGAGACTGTTAAGAGTTGAAAGCCGGCGCCTCTGGGAGCAGGCTCGGAGCTGAGGGAGGCATGAGGGAAGAAATGCTACTTTTGGTTAAGTTTTGTTTCTGTTTAATACAATTTGAGTTTTTAAAATCTAGCTTACCATTTTGCTAGAAATAAAAATTAAATTTTAATTTTTTTAAATTTATTTATTTATTTATTCATTTTAGAGAGGAGAGGGAGAGACAGAGAGAGAGAGAGGAGAGAAGGAGCTGGAAGCATCAACTCCCGTATGTGCCTTGACCGGGCAAGCCCAGGGTTTTGAACCGGCAACCTCAGCATTTCCAGGTCAACACTTTATCCACTGCGCCACCACAGGTCAGGCAAAAAAATTAAATTTTTAAAATGAAAAGTGAACCTGTGATTGATCCCTGGAGAAGCCCAGTGTTTACAGGTCCGGCAATAAAGTACCAACAAACAGGAGCAGGAAGTGGTATCCAGTGGAATATGGAAGTGTCCAGGAGAGCAGAGAAGTGTCCAGGGGAGTAGAGAAGTGTCCAGGGGAGCAGAGAAGTGTCCAGTGGAGTAGGGAAGTGTCCAGGGGAGTAGAGAAGTGTCCAGGGGAGCAGAGAAGTGTCCATGGGAGTAGAGAAGTGTCCAGGGGAGTAGAGAAGTGTCCAGGGGAGTAGGGAAGTGTCCAGGGGAGTAGAGAAGTGTCCAGGGGAGCAGAGAAGTGTCCAGTGGAGTAGGGAAGTGTCCAGGGGAGTAGAGAAGTGTCCAGGGGAGCAGAGAAGTGTCCAGGGGAGTAGAGAAGTATCCAGTGGAGTAGAGAAGTGTCCAGTGGAGTAGAGAAGTGTCCAGGGGAGTAGAGAAGTGTCCAGGGGAGTAGAGAAGTGTCCAGGGGAGCAGAGAAGTGTCCATGGGAGTAGAGAAGTGTCCAGGGGAGTAGAGAAGTGTCCAGTGGAGTAGGGAAGTGTCCAGGGGAGTAGAGAAGTGTCCAGAGGAGCAGAGAAGTGTCCATGGGAGTAGAGAAGTGTCCATGGGAGTAGAGAAGTGTCCAGTGGAGTAGGGAAGTGTCCAGGGGGGTAGAGAAGTATCCAGGGGAGCAGAGAAGTGTCCAGGGGAGTAGAGAAGTGTCCAGGGGAGTAGAGAAGTGTCCAGGGGAGCAGAGAAGTGTCCAGGGGAGTAGGGAAGTGTCCAGGGGAGTAGAGAAGTGTCCAGGGGAGTAGAGAAGTGTCCAGTGGAGTAGAGAAGTGTCCATTGGAGTAGGGAAGTGTCCAGGGGAGTAGAGAAGTGTCCAGGGGAGTAGAGAAGTGTCCAGGGGAGCAGAGAAGTGTCCAGGGGAGTAGGGAAGTGTCCAGGGGAGTAGAGAAGTGTCCAGGGGAGTAGAGAAGTGTCCAGGGGAGCAGAGAAGTGTCCAGGGGAGTAGGGAAGTGTCCAGGGGAGTAGAGAAGTGTCCAGGGGAGTAGAGAAGTGTCCAGGGGAGTAGAGAAGTGTCCAGGGGAGTAGAGAAGTATCCAGTGGAGTAGAGAAGTGTCCAGGGGAGTAGAGAAGTGTCCAGGGGAGTAGAGAAGTGTCCAGGGGAGCAGAGAAGTGTCCAGGGGAGTAGGGAAGTGTCCAGGGGAGTAGAGAAGTGTCCAGGGGAGTAGAGAAGTGTCCAGTGGAGTAGAGAAGTGTCCATTGGAGTAGGGAAGTGTCCAGGGGAGCAGAGAAGTGTCCAGTGGAGTAGAGAAGTGTCCAGGGGAGTAGGGAAGTGTCCAGGGGAGTAGAGAAGTGTCCAGGGGAGTAGGGAAGTGTCCAGGGGAGTAGAGAAGTGTCCAGTGGAGTAGAGAAGTGTCCAGGGGAGTAGAGAAGTGTCCAGGGGAGTAGGGAAGTGTCCAGGGGAGTAGAGAAGTGTCCAGGGGAGTAGGGAAGTGTCCAGGGGAGTAGAGAAGTGTCCAGGGGAGTAGAGAAGTGTCCAGGGGAGTAGGGATATGTTCGGGAGGATACAATGTGAACAAGACCAAGACAATGTTCCAAGAAGAAAGAGATGGGAACCATATAAAAGACTGCTATAATGTTAAATAAAGATAGAGACGTGGTCCTTGAATTTGTTATGATGGGGTGTGTTACTGATATTGACTACTTGGTTTTCAGTGATGTAAAAGGTTGAGCTCAATTGGAGTAGATTGAAGACAAATTAAGAAGTGAGGAATCTGGTACAATGAATATAGAAAAATTGAGTAGTTTTACTTTAAGGGGAGCAGAAGAGTGAGGTGATACCTGGATTGGGCCATGGGTCTAAGGGAGCACCACTCACCCAGAATAGCAGGCAAATGAGTGTGGGCTTATTGCACATGATGGGAGCTTTGGCCCTTGACAGCTGAAGAAGTTTCTGTCAGATGTTTTTCTAGGTTCTTTATTAAATACATATAAGACAAAGTCACGAGGTAAGAGTGGATGGGGGACAGCAAGTATGAAGGTAAGAAAATGAAATGGTAAGCCATACGATTAAAAAAAAGAAGAGCAAATCATAACAAGAGTGATTTGGATTCAGTGAAAAAAACAAACAGTATAATAGCCAAGAGTCTAAAAATGATTGTATTCTCTAGTGCACGTGTGACCTTGGACAAGTCACTGAAGTGCTCACTCTCAGCCTCTTCACTTTGCACATGGCATGTGAACATGGTTGTTGTGCAGCTTAAACAAGTTGCTGTGTCCAAGTACACAGCATAGTGTGGGTTCACAAAAGTTCCTCAACATTATCCCTCTCTTTTCCTAGGAGTGTCAGGTACCATCTGAGTTAAGGCCAGGCTGCCACCCATCAAGGGTGCTGGTAAAAGACCTCCAAGGATAGAGTAGGCAGTTAAAATGAGTGTCCAGAAATTCTGACACTCTGCCCTTCTAAGCCCTTAGCTGTCATCATTTCTGTGATAAAATGACCCCAGCTACTGTTTCATAGTAGACCCTAAAGCTGCTTTTTCCAAAAAAGAGCAACCTGTTGTTTTAGAAATTTGTGGATAACAAACTAACATTACTGAATAATTTTAAATAGACACTCAGAAGTTATTTAAATAACAAGCCCCCTCTTTTTTTTTTTACATAATCAGAGATCGTGTTCCGAAATTTGAGTTTTGCAAAAAGAAGTTGTCATATTTTAAAAATAATTTGTAGCCCTGACTGGCTGGATCAGTGGATAGAGTGTTTACCCAGAGTAGGGACGTCCTAGTTTGATTCCTGGTCAGGGTACACAAGAGAAGAGACCATCTGCTTCTTTTCACACCCCTTCTCTTCCTCTTCTCCTCCTGCAGCCAGTGGTTCAATAGGTTCCAGTGATGGCCCTGGGTGCTGAGGATAGATTTGTTGGTCCCAGTGTCAGCCTCAGGCACTGAGGATAGCTGGGTTGATTCAAGCCAACAGCCACAGACTGGGGTGGGGAGCTTGCTGGGTGGATCCTAGTCAGAGTGCATGCAGGAGCCTGTTTTACTATCTCCCCTCCTTTCACTTAAAAAGATAATAATAATTAGTAATCTGTTTCTAAATGTATTTTTTCAACTATATTTTTCTAAACCAAATTATGCATAGAGATGCAGCCTATATTTTCAGTGCAGGAAGAACTATTACCAGAAGGGCATTTGTCAGATGTTTTCATTTTCACAGAGAAAAAAAAAAATAATGGAAATGGGCCATGAGTAAAAGCTATTTTGTTTAAATATAACTTGTCCATGAAGAGGGGGTCTCACTTACTCTGGAGAGCTGTCAGAAAGGGACATGCATCCTGGTGGTTATCTTGCCTGGATATGGGTTGCTAAATGAGTTGAATTTTCCAGATTCCATCTGATTCTCAGAATAGAGGAGCCCATAGCCTCCCCCCAACTCCTCTCAGTGAGCCCATTTTAGAGAAAAGTTTCAAAAGAAAGGATTTTTCAATAAGGAAAATTAAGATGACAGCCCACCCATGCTAGACATTTTGTTTCATGCAGCCTAAATATCAAAGTGCTTCACTGGAATATGAACTTTCTTTTTCCCATAAAATTATCTTTTTTTAAAAAATAAATATTACCTTTATTTGGAAGAACATGTATCATATGTATGAATAAAATCCCTTGCAGAGCTTTCTTTTTTTTTTTTTAATTTTATACTCCTTCAATTTTTCCAGTCTTTTTATTTTTATCACACAGGCACTGAATGTTTGCTATATACCACTAGTAAATCTCATCTTTTTAAAAGCTTAAACCCCCTAAAAATTAAACAGAACAGTATCTTGTTTTAGCTTCTGATTAAAATCCTCTTGAAGATTTCATATCTCAGCTCTGGCTATCCAAATCCTTGCTAACTCAACTTAGAAAACAAATAGATTTGGAAATATTTCTGATGAAACTCGTACCATCCAAATGAAAATTAAATACTTCTAATAATGCGGGGCTTACTACCATAATAAACCACACATTCCTTTGGGTAACAATCTAACTTTTAGAAAGTATTGTCTGAAAATCAGTCCAGCTCTTTCTACCTATTAATTTTATCCTTTGTTTCCTTGGATACCACTTAATATAATAACCTCTAGCTATTTTAAAATAGCACTAGCACTTCTACCTAGCCGAGTCAAAGAAGATATGTACTTTCAAACATTCTGTTGATTCCAACATTGAGAAGTGGTTAGCCTTTATTGATCAGAAACAAATTGAGAAAGAAATAGGACACCCAGACCCTTCTTTTGTCTTTTATAACATTTAATTACCAGGAAGGCAAGTCAAGAATGCACGAGGTAGATCTGCTTTTAGCAAAATTGTACTTTTAGCCAATATGCTATTAAGCAGCAAAAAGTATCCTCTATAATGTCTGCCATTCTGGGGTTTTGTGGTATCCTCTCACAGGTGTGAATGCTTTTTTACAATTTTATCTAAATGCTTTCTACTGTGACTATATATTTTTTTCTTTAAAATTGAATTTATTGGGGTGACATTGGTTAATAAAATTACATAGGGTTTGGGTGTACCATTCTGTAATACATCATCTGCACACTGTAGAGCTCATTTACTACCCCAAGGCACCTACTGTGACTATATTTTAATGCTCATCTTTTGTACTGCCTACCTGAAGTGGATCATTAATTGAATTTCATGCACCCAAATAAACTATACCTCTTACCCTGCATTGTCCCCACACTTGGTCCTTGGCTGAGCTTGTACCTTGATTTTTCCAGTGGAATGTGGTAGAAGTGACACTGTGGTAGCTTGAGGCTTAAGCCTGGGAAGGGGCAGAAGCTAGTGCTTTAGTGTTCTTGGTAGCCCACTGCCATGCTGAGAAGTTAAAGGTACATGGAAAGTTCATGGAAGGAGAAACATGTTTTTTTTTATTTGACCAGAAACCAGCGCCAATGGCCAGTCATGTTTCTTGTAGTGAACCATCTTGTAAGATCCAGCATGGGTGAACCCCCAGGTGATGGTGATCCAATGACATGGTGTAGATCATAGGAACTACTGAAGTGAGTCCAATCAAGCTACACGATCATAGAAATAAGAAAATAGTTATTGCTTTCAGTGGCTAAATTTTGGACTTTTTAAAAAATGCAATAGGTACCCTAACATTCTATCAAAGAACATATATAAGCAATCTCTGTCTTTCAGCATTGTGTTAAGCCCTGGAATCTTATCCAGGTAGGTTAATGTGTATAAAATAAAGATTATTCTGAAATTAAAATTGGATCTAATTTCTGATAACTTTAAGAACACATATAGAGCCTGACTAGACGGTGGCACAGTGGATAGAGCATCATACTGGGACACAGAGGACCCAGGTTCAAAACCCTGAGGTTGAGCGCTTGAGCGTGGGCTCATGTGGTTTGAGCAAAGCTCACCAACTTGAGCGCTAGGTCGCTGGCTTGAGCAAGGGGTCACTCGGTCTGCTGTAGCCCCCGGTCAAGGCACATATGAGAAAGCAATCAATAAACAACTAAGGTGTCACAATGAAGAATTGCTGCTTCTCATCTCTCTCCATTCCTGTCTGTCTGTCCCTATCTATCCCTCTCTCTGACTCTTTCTCTGTCTCTGTCAAAAAAAAAAAAAAGAGCACATATAGAGCAAATGAATAGGAATATATGACTGGAAAGACTAAGGGTACCTGCCACTGTACCTACACTCACCATACACACTTTGTCATTGTCATTACAGAGTCCATCCTAGAGTGTCTCTGTGACATCCTATTTCTCCTTCTGTCACTAATCCTTTTCATTGGTCTTTTCCCTTCATCTTTCCCTTGCTACAACACCCTGACCTATGAACCAAATCTCTACCTGCAGCTGGACTTACTCATTTTCTAAAAAAAAAAAGACTGGCTCAGGACTGAAGGACTGATCTAGGTAATGGTATATTTACTTTGCAAGCCACTGAAAGTTGACCGTTGTTACTGGCTGGTTTGGGGCATCTCTGTGGCAGGATGCCAGGCCCTAGCGTATGGAGGTACTTTCAGAGATAGACTGCTTTGGGTAAGAGAAATAATCAGAGATCCTTAACAATGCTCAGGAAAGCTATTGGCAGACTGATGTGAAAGAAATCAGAAAGAGAAAAAAAAATAAATTGATTGGCTAAATTAAGTGAAAATAAAAAAGTGAGTAAGAGTGGAAGGCAGGGAAGGTGAAGAAGAAATATATATTTTTACCATCTGTTCATTTTTAAGATGCTTGTCAGTAACTTCCCAGAAGAACATTTCCTCCTTGGATTTTACTGATATTGCTCTTGTGTTTTTAATTTAAACATTTTCAAATTATTTGTAGTAATAGTCAGGGCATGAAATAACATCAAACAAGCACAAAGATACATATGTCTGATATAATGTGAAGGAACCTAAAATATCATTGAAGAGGCAATATCTACTTAAAAATATTCTTAAAATAGAACATTTTCACTGACTTAATGGCATCATCCAAGATGTCAATAGGAATAAGCCAATAATATGCTAAGAAACAGCCTAAAAGACTTGGTCTCCATAAGCTGATGAAACTGGAAGCCAGGAACCAGGGCTGTGAGCCGAGGCCGCGATTCCATCACTGATTGCTCTGGGCCTCCGGGTGGGTCATTTAACCTTGCCTGTCTTCAGATTTCCTATCACCAAAAAGGAAATTAAAACTGGAATTCATTCTCCTGCGTGGCAGCCTAAGAGCCAGAGAGCATCTTATCATCCTATTTATAATTGTAGACTTATAGAATTTTAGCGTTGGATGGGTCTTTAGCCACCACCAAATTAATCCCCTCATTTTACAGATGTCGGTGCTGGGACTTAGCAAGGTGAAGTGTCTTGCTCAAGGTCAAGCCTGCTAGTACCTGACTTTTAGCTAGAGAGTCCATTCCATCATGATACAACACAGACCTGTGCCACTGGAAGTATCCTTTCTCTTTCCCTCTTTAAGCCCATCAGAACATGTGAATGAAGAAAATATTTGACAACAGAGGATCATTTTGATATATGTATGTATCAATTATGTTCTAATGATCAATTCACAAATCCTCTAGTTCTTAATGTCAGGTTTGAAACTGGCCTAAAGATAAAAGATCAAAGTTGCAACTGCGTTTTTATTATTCTGATTTGGGGATGAACAGGATATATATGCCTTTGCTTAGCAAATTCTGTTTGGGAATGCAAATCCACCCTGGCTTCTGATTGATTCTCTAGGACTATTCTACCACCTCCGGAGAATCCCCCGATTCCCTGAAGATGGCCAACGAGGTTAGGAGCCCAAGCTTAAAACAAAACAGATTCTGTGTTATTTTCAGTAGTCCATGAAACCCACACAACCACAGTATGAAAAACTAGCGAAAATTTTCATTTGGGTTTCTTTTGGTCATATCCTGACTTCTATTCGGCCTGACTTGATTTTTATTTTTTAAGAACCTGAGCAGGTGCAAATGGAAGTGGTTCTACAGTTGTGCTTTTTATTTACATTTTGGAGAGCCAGCACAGATCATTTGGCCTAAAGTCCCAAAGAGGCTTCCCTTCCATTTTCAGCAAAAGAAGACATCACCAACTCCATTTCAGCAACACTTTCAGGGCGCTGGGAATCAGCGCTGCCCCAGGAGCTCCCCGCTTTGTGTATGACGGCTTGCAAGGCATCCTCTATAATGTATGGAATGAACTGTTTCAAGGTTTTTCTTTCCTTGCTGCTATAATTTTTATATCTCATTTTACCTCTGTAATTAAGACAGGTCTGGTAGGTATTTAAATTAGCCCAGCTTTCATCTCTATCACACATTCATTTCAAAACTTTTATGAATATTTAATAGAGGTTTTATAATTCATGGTGATATGATGAACAGCCTTTTGGCCGTTAAGTCAATTGACAGAAAAAAAAAAATCTCTCTCTTCAGGCAGAAATAATAATGATTCTATTTCTGTTCCTAGATTGGTGATTACACAGTCACCTGTTTTCACATTAAACTTTGATGATAAATTACTCAGCAACCATGATAATATCAGAAGTTTTACTGGTCAGAACAAATTGCCAGTAATTGCTAGCAAGATAAAGAGAGAGGCTGCCTCTTTCCCCCTGTCCTCTCCCCATGGGGTGGGGGTGCGACCCCACAATCCTACTGGTTTCAGTTTCTTTCCTTTGTTCTCTTCTTTTCCTTTTTCCTTTTTTGTTTCCTTTTCAACCTCGATCTGTCCTCCTAGTAGGGATATATTAATATTCCATTAGCATGGCCGAAGATTTGGCATGCGCGTGTGGCATACACACACACACACTCACACACACACACACACAAGCACAACGTAGGCCACATGAAAACAGTTAATTTAGAGAAGCATTGCAGTTCAAACAGGTCCATTTTCCACCCAACTCCCCACAGGACATGCATGTGCATTTTCAAAAAATATTTGGGAAAATGCCTCCAGATTGAAGCATGCGTCCAATGATGCAGCTTGCAAAGCAACCTAGAGGTTTTATTTCATTTTAAACATAGAGAAGGACGAGGAAAAGAGCTTCTGATGACAGTGCCTAAATATATGTCAGAGAATTATAAACTCTAACCTTGGCTTCAGAGGCAGGTAGCTGAGACACCTTGCTTTCTGTATTCATCTCAGCGCCAAGCCGGAATCATAAATGGTAAGAACTGGAGGAGTCGCCTGCCACCCCTCCAGCCCCGAAGGTCTCCAAGGGGCCACATGGAGGCCCTCCCTGTAGCAAATTGGGGAACTGGACTATCCTGTCAGGCTTTATGTCCCCCTTAATGGGGTCACAGACTCCACTGTCTCCCTGGGGAGGTAATTCTGCTGCCTAATAGCTTCTAGTCCAACAAACTTTTTTCCCTGATATGCAGACAACTCCTCTCTGCTCATTTTCTTCTCAGTAATGCCCCTTTTACTAGCCTGCAAATTTCTCTTTGGGGGTTTGCGGCCCGGAGGCAGAGCCGTGATGCTGCCGCTTCCCAGAGCTACACACTACCATCGTTTTATCTCACTTTGTATGTTAAGGCCTTCATCCTCTCCATCATTTTTGTGGCTCTTCTCAGTACTTCGTCCAATTTGTACACATATATATTACTAGCATGAATGACAGACTTGACTCTATAAACTGCAATGCATCAATGACTACACGATAGCAAATACTCAAGCACTTACATATTCACAGTGTGTACACACACCCCCACCACACACCCTGGACCATAATGTATTCAATACCCAAGGTTATAAGCTCTCAAGGCATTCAAATGCCCTTGGTTTTACCCAAAGATAAATGCAGAGAAACCTGGACTGCTTATCTTTCACCCTCGCTCCTTCCAAACTTTCTTTCTCAGTGAGACTTTGGAAATCTGTCCTTGAGTGAGGGAAAGTTAGCAAACTACATAACAGATCCATATCCTGGTTATTACCAATGCAAATCTGCTTTCATAAAAAGGTATTAAACATGAGCATGCTCAGGTTGAGTATTCTTCAGAGTCTGACCCGAGAAATAAAGTAGGAGATTCTGTGAATATACCCCTACCTCTGGTGTGGGAAGAAGACAAATGTTATCTAAATTTCAGATGAGGCCATTTTGGAAATTACACCCTTTAGCTCTGCTGAGGAGGGAGGGTGGAATTCACTATCAACGTTTCCACACATTCTGTTTTCTCTCCCTTCAAAGGAAAACTCTGAGCTGAGCTACCAAAGTGGCATCATGCAAACTGGAACCCATAAACATCACTGCCTCTGTTGTATAGCTTTTGATGTGTGAATAGTGTGTCATTGTGATGCTGGAAGAAGCCCAGCTCTCTCCTTTTTTATTGTAGGCTGCAGGGCCTAATAGGCATAAAATAACTGCCAACTGGGCCCGGCTGCATTTTAGTACTTTTAGATGCTGAATTATTTTAAAAATTGTATTCCAGTGAGGTGGGTGGACTTAAGAAAGCAAATGTTTACAGGATGGCATTTGTGCATAGGTGGTCACTTGGTGCATGCTTGTGCACACACACATAGCCTTGTGGGCAGGAACATAATACTAGAGACATGAAAGAGCAGAGTTTTGTCACCTTCAATATATGTGCACTTTGCCTGGAGAACTCAACCTTTCTTTTGTATTTGTGAATCCTGGATAAACACACAAACACACACATATGTGCATATATATGTGTGTATATGTATATATTCTGTGTGTACGTGTGTGTGTGTGTATGTATATATTCTAAAGGCATTCAAACACCCTTGGTCTTACCCAAAGATAAATGCAGAGAAACCCAGATTACTCATTTCTAACCCTTGCTCTTCCCATATGCAAACTGTAAACCTCATAATGGCTTTTATCTTTTCACTCAATTTTATAGTTCTAATGTATGGGGAGAAAGTTAGTGTTCTTAATATTTTATCATAAGCCATGTCAAGGATTCTTCTGGCCTAAGAAGAAAATCCTCAGCTATTCCTTAGCATCGCGATAACTGGTTGTTCTTATCCCTGAGTGGATGCAATTATTATACTTCCAATTTTGCTCTTGGGTGAGATCTTTCTGAAAGGATATTTATAGAGCTGTATTTATATAGGTGTGTGTCTGAAGAAGTAGACAGATTCACAGATATGTTGCATTGTAATCCATCTCTCTACCATGTGCATTCTAGACTATAGATTGATCAAAGCACACACTAAGGGCGTAGACCAGATGACTCTGGGGAATTTTATTTGTTTATTTGTTCATTTATTTATTTTGAGAGAGAGAGAGGAAGAAGAGAGATTAGAAACATCAACTTGTAGTTGTGTCACTTTAATTGGTCATTGATCGGGGTGGGCAGTGGGGGAAGGAGGGCTCAAGCCAGCAACCTTGGGCTTCAAGCCAGTGATCTTTGAGCTCAAACCAGAGAGAGACTTTGCAGTTATGTTGATGATATCGTGCTCATGCTGGCAACCACAGGGTTTTGAACCTGGGACCTCAGAGTCCCAGGTCGACACTCTATCCATTGTGCCAGCACGGATGAGGTGGCTCTGGGGAATCCTGATGGACATTAAAGCTTTGTAAACACACAGATATAAATGTACTAGTAAACATTTATTCTGGATGCTCCACAAATGTAAATATCTGTATAAATACCTTTTATTTTAGCAGTCCAGGAATTGATCACTGTTGTGTAAATTATAGGTTACTAAAAACGCAGTGGCATATGGAAATTATTATAAATCTCAGACACCCATGATAACTCTCTTATATAACACCCCATGTTCTTCATAAAGACTAAGACCCTGGGCAGGAAATAGAATAAAAACATATACAAAGCTGACAGATTTGGACTTAGAAAGAAGTAAAGTGGAAATGATGTATAACAATATGCTACAATATGCACACTGTGCTGGTCTGGGAACTTGACACCTCTACTCATTTGATCCTTACAGAACCCTGGGAAATATGGACCACACTCCCCATACCACAGAGGAGGGCACCGATGCTCAAAGTAGCTCCAAAGGCCCCCTGCCACTAGTAGGCCAAACTCCGGATTCTGAGTCCAGAGCTGACCACACAGCCTCAGAGACTGTTTCATGTCATCGGCCATGAGAGATGTAGCCTCAGAGTTTGCACTGGCTTCAAAATCCAGATTCTGCGAGTCGCCAACAGTAACAGCTGGAGGGAAGAACTGAGTCATTACTCAGACATACAGTTGCTTTATATAGAGACAGAATAGACTCTATGACAACATTTAAAGGGCTCTACAAAGAACCCCCACTATCCCTCCCAGTGAGCCACACTGCCTGCTTTTTAGCACCTGCATTCCGTTATAGGGAACGAAATGTTCCATTTCACAAACACAAAGAAGGCTTAAAATAAAACCTCCCAGAGAGTTGTAGTACACAGTCTAAAACACATACCTAAATTGGACAAGATCCCTTCCTGGGAGGAAGCTAGATCATAGGATAGAAAAATATAGAAAGTGTAGGCCAGCTGAGAGTCTTCCCTAATGGAAAAGACTGGGGCATTAGAAATAAAAATACATGAATGTACAATTTTGCTAGACCAGGCATCTTCTGATTATCTGTGAATTAAATATGGGTATGTCCGTGCTGTGTGATCTAGGCAGCTCAGCACCTTCCTTTTGTCCCACGTTCTCATCTAGGACATGTGGGTGAACATTCCTGTGTACCAAGGATATTCAGCAACTTACCTGGCAATGCCTCATGCTTACTTGGGGAATGGAACAAACATCCATATACATTTCTTTGAAGGAAAATTCAGAATCAGAAGGAGAAATAAAAACTTCAGAAATATTGTAAAGGTAAGTTGATTTTCCCCCCACCTTATAAAGCAGGAACTAACTGAGGTATGTTTAGAAAACATATACAAGTATTAAGACAGTATGCTAGCCTGTTCTTTCAATAGAGCTATAAAAGCACAGGGAAATAGCCCTGGCTGGTTGGCTCAGTGGTAGAGTGTTAGCCCAGCATGTAGAAGTCCAGGGTTTGATTCCTGCTCGAGCACACAGGAGAAGTGACCATCTGCTTCTCCACCCCTCCCCCTTCTATTTCTCTTTCCTCTCTCTTCACTTCCTGCAGCTATGGCTCAGTTGGAGCAAATTGGCTCTGGGCACTGAGGATGGCTCCATGGCTTCACCTCAGGTGCTAAAATAGCTTATTGCTGAGCAACAGAGCAGTGGCCCCAGATGGGCAGAGCATAGCCCTTAGGGGGCTTGTCAGGTAGATCCTGTTTGGGGTGCACATAGGAGTCTGTCTCTGCCTCTCGCCTCTCACTTAAACAAAGAAATAAACAAAAAAAGGAAATAACCAAAGTCTCAGCCTAGCAAAAACCCATGAGATCATACTGATAAGCGACTCTACAGAGGGAATAACTACATTTGGTAGAGCAAAAAGAAACCTAAGCAGATCCACTAAAAGGGCTTAAATAAATTGGAGGATCATGACCAGACATAAGAAAGGACTTATTGACAAATAGGGATCAAATATTGATTGAGGGAAGTGAGTAATCCATTGCCTAGAGATATTCTGAAACATAAATATGTCTGTTCAATTTCCTAATTGCACAACGGAATGATTCTCTTTCTCCTCAGAGACTTATCAAAGGGAAAAAAAGTCTCCAATTAATTAACCATTTTGCTTTATCTGTTTAACTTACAATTAATGTTATTTTGATAACATTGTACTAGTTATTTTACAAAGACATTTACTAGTATTTTAGATTATTTCTCAGTACTACGTATTTTTAATGGTCATAACATGGAAAGTAACTATTGCCAGCCATATGGATAATAAATGAACTTGCAGAGTATTAGCAAATTACAATGTTCAGTTATTTCTACAACAATAAATTGCTTAAAAATATCAAAGTTTAAATTTCCCATTGTGTCTTCTTAGACAGAATATAAAGTCCTGGAGGTTGGAGGCTACGTGTTTCTCATACCCAATTGCCTTTTCTACCTGCACATCCAGGTAATCATGTTGACTCTGTCCACCTTTTTCTAGCCTTATTTAGCCTGTCTTCTTGCCCTCAACTTTGCTACCTTCATACAGGGCACATCAGCACCCTCTTTCATGTGGAGCACCAGAAAATGAAACAATTTGGTCTTCCTTCCTTTGGTCTTGTCCCCTCCAAAAATGTTTCCCATTGATGCCAAAGAGAATTGAGATTGAGACTTGTTTGGAGGTTCTAGCAGGGGAGCGCAGCTACTCATATACCCTTGACCGAAGAATGGTCCTGGTCCTCTCCTCTAGCGGGGAAGGTCGTCCTCTTCAATGGAGCGCGCAGCTTCGGGAGGGACGCACATGGAGCGGTAAGGGAAGAAGGGGACACCTGCCTAGCCAGACAGATCAGCCGAATCAACCCTGGCGATCAATGCAGTGACAGATGTCGCAGCCAGATCACCCTCACACCCGATGCCAAAGAGAATTGTAAAATGGAAATCAGATGTCACCCTCTTTCCTAAACCGATCCAGTGATTTGAATTGTCCCCAGAATGCCATCTAACCTCAGCACACCTCTCTGGACCTTGTCTTGTCCCTTCCTCTGTTCAGCATGACATTTAACATTATTGTCCCCAGAATAGGTAGGCTTCATAGGGCTATTCTTGATTAAGCTTTTATGACACTTTTATGACACTCCTGAGAAGTCCTTCTTTTGTCTCCCATGCTTCCTCTTTGGGGAATATGCTTTTCCTTCTTTTAAGGAACAAAAACATGGAGTCATAGGCTAACAGTTTATTCATCTTTTGTCTTACCAGACTCAGTTTTTCAAAGGCAATGACTTTGAGTCATTTATAAATAAATCTTCACCAATTCCTTAAGTTCTCAATAAATTTATGTTGAATAACAAATCCATAGTAAGGGTCTGGGCTCCAAATTGGAGCTTAGAATATGTTTATTAGCTAAATTCATGTATTTATTAAACTGTGTAGGGTCTAATTTATATTAATTGGAGTTAAACAAAAAGAGTTTTCTTTAAGCCACTAAACTACATGTCAAACATGAGAAAGCAAAGCACTAGTTCAACAACCAGAGAAAAGAATGAAGACTGCTGTTTTCTGAACAGGAGAAAATAATGTTCAATGTCCACCAGTTAATTCTCCTCTGTTGTTTTTCTCAAGGGTGCATATAGAAAGCTGCTTTTCTTGTAACAATACAGATTTTTGGCTAGGAACCATTAACAAACGTGTTAAGTCCTTGTGACAACTGATTAATTTTAGTTTAAGGTTATGAATACAAAACAATGAGTGTTGGTATGTAACATGCATTTTAATGATGTCACAGCAAAAGT
The DNA here is from genome assembly GCF_036850995.1 of Saccopteryx leptura. NCBI lineage: Eukaryota > Metazoa > Chordata > Mammalia > Chiroptera > Emballonuridae > Saccopteryx > Saccopteryx leptura. The sequence continues at coordinate 29,852,733 of NC_089513.1, forward strand.
AAAGGATGAGAAAGATAATTCAATTTGCTTTCTCTAAAAGGTCAGTTCTCTTGAGATAAAAATTGTCCCTGAGGGTACCAATGCCTTTCTCAGCATGATTCCCCTTCTGCTGCCTCCCTGGTTCCTCCTGTTCCTTGGGGATGTGAAGGTTTATATTTAAAGACAAACAGGTTGTGTTGTTTGGAGTAAGGGTGGATTGGTGGAGGAAAGTAGTGGAGGACATTCCAGGCTTTTAAAATGAATAAGACTTGGTTTTGCCCTTGACACTAGCATTATTTCAGCATACTTTAAGGTACTTTAACATCTGCATTTATGAAAAAAGAAAGAAAGAAAGAAAGAAAGAAAAGAAAGAAAGAAAGAAAGAAAGAAAGAAAGAGAAATAGAAGTGGATATGGTCATTTATATCTTCGCTAGTCTTTGTACATATAAAGACTTCAGGTTGAGGTGGAAGTGTTGGGGGCCAAAAGCCAACAGGGTCTTTGCAGTTTAGATTTTTGGGGGACAAAGGTGTGGGGAACTGGCAGTAGACTGACAATCTGCCCAATCCCCCACCTCACTTGTTCTGTGAAGTTGCTAAAGGCTATTTTTTCCCACACCTTCATGTTAGCTATGATGCTGGATTGTTTATACTTGTACTATCCCCCATGTCCCTTGGAAAGACTTGAAGCAATTTCCTTTTTATCCTATGTTTTGTGAAGTTAAGATGTTATGTACGGTGGGGGGTTTCTACACTTGGTAGAATTCTTGGGATGCCTTGGAAATGTGACTTTATTTTAATGATCTCTTTGATTTGCTAATGGTCTTACTTGCCATATAAATAAAGCAAGTAGTGGGGTGGAGGCTCACCTTTTGCAAGCTATCTTCTGCATTGCAAAAAGTCTTCCTGGGCCCATCATTTTTTTCTCTTAAGATCTATTTTCTTAATTCCATGCTGTTCCCACTCAGGACCTGAAATTATTAGCTGCGCTGGTTCGCAGCATAGAAGTTTGGAAGTTTCTGATAAATTTGTATATCACTTGGCCAAAGTTTATCCCTACTGTTTATAAACAAATTTTTTTTTTCTTTTGGAAGGGTTGACTCTTTCACAACAGCAGGACCCAGAACAGAGGCTTCACAAACTTGAAGCTCAAATGGATTTGTGGGACCAATGGATTAATATCTGACTTGAGATATGTTGGCAAATACTCAGTGCATGACCCTTATGACCCATCCAGTGGACTCGAGACAAACAAGAGCACAGATATTCAGCACATGCTTGTTTGTAGGCTGGGCAGAAATTTCTTCATAATAAATTTTAGCTTTAAGTTTCACAGTGTTATGCAAAAGGAGAATCTAAGTGAGATTTCAATCAAGTTATCAAAAAGTACTTGTATGTAAGTTATAACTGCATCTAGAGCAAAAAATTCTGTAATCTTTGATGTTAGAGATAGCACAGATGTGTGCGTTGAATAAATAGCAAACAATGAATGACTAAAAGATAAATGGATGGTAAAAGAACAGGCAGTATACAATTATATGGGTACATTAGAGACAGCTCCTCAGGGGAGGGGAGATTTTTGTTAAGGAGGGATATGAGTGTTCAAGTAGACTGGGAGATTTTCAGAAGATAGGCTTAAAGAGGTAAAAATATATAAAGTAAGGATGTTCTAGAGAGAAACTTGATTTGAAGAAGCTGAATAAAAGCTAAGTGAAAATGCAGGAGAAATGGAAGAAGTGTGCAGAGACACTGTATTTATAGATCCATTGTGTGGAGACACTCATATTCATAAGCACACTGCCCTTCTTTGGGCACTGTGTCATCATTTCATATTCATATTGCATTGCAAATTGGGAGGAAATATCTACCCTGAGGACCTCCAGACATGAGGGTCCACTGGTGAGAGAGAAAGGTGCACCCCTGTAATCAAGTGCCTCTAAGTCAGACTAAGGAGAGGGCAACAGGGAGGGGTTGTGGCGTGGCAGGAAGTACAGTGGGCTTAGTGGTCCTGAGTGTGGGTTACTAACTTTAGGTTACTAACTAGTTATATGCTTTGAAACAACCTCCTCAACCATACTCACTGCTCCTTATCTGAAAAGTAAAGATAACTAATGATAAGATGTGAGAAATCACGCTTCAAACTAAGAGGCGCTGCCCAAATATAAACCATCTCCTTCTTTTTGAAGAATTCTTTGGAAAGTTTGGTCAGGGAAGGCTTATTGGTCGAAGTCAGATTCAAGGTGGACCTAAATAAACATTATGACCTCAGTCTGATGAATACTTGAAAGCAATATAATTTCTGTCCCTGTGTCAATACTTGCTTTCAGAAAATCCTAGCTATCGGGTATGAAGTATGAAAACATAGATGTGCAAAGCTAGTAACTCATTCCCTGACAATTAAACCCAGATCTTAGCAAACAGTAGAACCTCCTGTAACATTTATTTTTTTAAAAAAAATACCTTTTTATTTTTTTTAAAATAATCTATAATACTGAGGTCACCAGTTCAGAACTCTGAGCTTGCCTGGTCAAAGCACATGTGGCAGTTGATGCTTCCTGTTCCTTCCCTCCTTCTTTCTCTCTCCCTCCCTCTCTCTCTTCTCTCTAAAATAAATATATTTAAAAATGAGCTATAATTTACATACAATAAAATCCACTCCTTTTGGTGTATAATTTGATTAAGCTTACTTGTTTTAAATGTTGAAATAATATAAGACATCTGTGCTGATACATCTATCTTTGCTCAGCCCCATAGTGACCACAGGGATATAATATGTGAGCTGTTTGGGCAGGAAGGGAGAAAAATCCATGGTATCCATATAAAGAAAAATAACTGACACATCTGTCTCATTGGACCCTCTACAGAATTCCAGGAGCATTGATGATGAAGACAGGTAATAGAGAAGGGGTTCATAGGTTCCTGCTTTAATGTCCTTAACTAAGGTTGTCCTTAGGCATAGTCAATACAGAGGACCTAGGGAAACAACCTCAGATAGAGATGAGAGGAGAAGGAGAAAGTAGGTTGAAAATTGAACTTTCTAGACAGAATTATTGGCTCCCTAAAAATTGTTTGCAAAGTAAATTTCTATATATCCTACCATATTGTCTCCCAGTTTCATGACTTGAGCTGCTGATTCTGTATCTCTTGTCTTGTGTTTATTTGCCCTTTCCATCCACCAAGCTATAACAGTCACAAAGAAAAAGTACAAATCTATTCAAAATGGCATCTAATGGGAAATAACTATTTTATAAAGTATTATTACCAATAATCAATCAAAGTCTCAAAAGATGAATTAAATCTAGCTCTGTTCCCATGTGGCATAAAAAAAACCTCTGCGGTGAAGAACAGAAACACAGCTCAAATGAACAGAGTGCTCCTTAAAATTCCATGGTCTCTAGCAGTTCTGGTCTGGCAATGGTTGAAGTGAGGTTTGGGCAGCACAGGTGGAAATCATCAGGAAGTCTCAGCTAACACCTTTCCGACTGTGGAGGGCAGAGGACACTTAAGGCAGAGAGGGACTGAGACAAAGGAAAATCTCAGCCTATAAAAAACACTTTCGGCCCTGGCCGGTTGGCTCAGCGGTAGAGCATCGGCCTGGCATGCGGGGGACCCGGGTTCGATTCCCGGTCAGGGCACATAGGAGAAGCGCCCATTTGCTTCTCCACCCCAACCCCCCCCTCCTTCCTCTCTGTCTCTCTCTTCCCCTCCCGCCGCCAAGGCTCCATTGGAGCAAAGATGGCCCGGGCGCTGGGGATGGCTCCTTGGCCTCTGCCCCAGGCGCTAGAGTGGTTCTGGTCGCAGCAGAGCGACGCCCCGGAGGGGCAGAGCATCGCCCCCTGGTGGGCAGAGCTTCACCCCTGGTGGGCGTGCCGGGTGAATCCCGGTCGGGCGCATGCAGGAGTCTGTCTGACTGTCTCTCCCCGTTTCCAGCTTCAGAAAAATACAAAAAAACAAAAAACAAAAAAAAAACACTTTCTAATAAAGGCTCAAATAAGAATATGCACTGGCAGGTACATACAGTAAAAAATAGTAAATGCATTTTCTAAATTTGCATTTTGGGAAGTACCTAACTCACAAGGAATAATTTACATACTGCTAAATTGTGCATCCTCAGCCTTCAATTTGGCACCATAATAAAATCAGTATCATCATTTTGTGGCTACTGATAGTAATGAGTCAGGCCATTGAAGGAAAATGAAATACTCCCATTCTCTTGAAATCATTTTTTTGTGGGTTTCTTTAAGCTGAAAATAAGAAAATGGTTTCCTTTACACTGCAAGGCAACTCAGTGGAAAAGAGAGTAGAGTATAAGCCACTCCCTCAAAGTAATTTCTCACCTATCTGCCATATGCCTGAATTTCTACGTATCAGGGTCACTTTTTCCAGCCCCATGTTAGAGACATGAGCACAGACAAAAAGTAATTCCAAGGGAGAATGAAAGTGTTCTAACTACTTTTTACATTTATTGGACATAGAGGAAACCAAAAATGTTCTAAGCTACAAGAAACTGATTTTAATAACTTGGGTTGACTACAGGCTAAAAAACTTCTAAAAAGTTTTTTTTAGAATTATTCCCAGAATTGGGGTCTTTGCATTTTACAACTCCAGGGGATGCTACTCTTATTGGAGTCTATGGGAACGTTGCTGCAAAGTTGCATAATGAACAGCCTGTGCAGCTGTACTTGGAAGTCCCATCCAGATCTCTCTGGGTTTGAACGAGACTGACCCACATACCTTGGCAGTATTGAAAGAGAATGAGTTTAACCAGTTCAGATGGCTGGGTAAGTAGATTTGTTAAACAGTCAGTGAACATTGGGTATATCAACAGTCCCTCTGCAAAATTTCAGGATTTGAATCTCATTTTTAATCACTATGGAAATTTTCATATCATACTTTCAAGAATAGAGTTGGCACAATGCTGGTGAGGATAAAGTACCCATGATCATTGACACCATTTCTTGAACAATTTCTTCTCTTGAACACTTACTGAAATATTCGGGTTGAAGTTATTGACCAGCAACACAGTGAGAATGTTTTAATTACAGAGACCTCATTTGTGTTTAATACCTGTAATTTTGAAAATCAATTCAACATCCATTATTTCACTTGACTTTCCCCATAAGGGTGAATGTTGCTCACAAGGCAGATAGATCATAGGGCTGAGAGCCCAGAGGATTGTTGGAATCCATGGGAGTCCGAAAGACCAGAGTCACAGGCTTTATTGAAAGGAAGAAAGGAACGCTGCCAGGCACTTCTGGGGGGGGGGGGGAGAAGAGCGCAGGTTACACACTAGGGGCGAGTTATATAGTGTTTGGGAGAGCCTGAGGGGATACTGAGGCAAAAGTCCTGGTATGTCCAGAATGCTCCTCCTTGGGGGGCTTTGAGTATGTGGGTGTTGAATCAAAAGTCCTGGTGTGTCCGGAGCCCCTCCTTGGGGGGCTTGTCAGCTTTTTGGAATTCCTCTGTCTCAGGGGCGATAGTCCAGTAAGGGTGAAGTCTAACAGATAAGCGGAACATCAAGAGGGCAGTTGGAATACACATATCATTTCAAGGATTAAGAAACTTATCCCTGTTCCATGGTAAGGGCTGAGATGATACCCCCCTCCATTTTCTCTGTCCTAATCTACTGTTTTCTTTTCCTCAACATCATCTTTTGGCCCTACCTGGCTCCTTTCATCAGCCAGGTAGAAATAAGCATATGTACATTTGCTATTGTTTTGTTTATTTTTTTGGGCTTGCTTTTTATTAAAATGTTAAACCAAGTACCAAACATATTTACTTCTTCAGGAAGAAAGGGAGACAAGATGTCCTACAGTTTGCTCTTATGTTCGTGTGGGTCTTTCACGAAAGTTGGATGACAGTGTACTGTCACATCATGACAGCATCTGAAAGGCATGATACTTATATCTACCTCACCCTCTATCAATTCAAATCCAATAACCTGGGTCCCTTCTGCAGAGCCTTGCATATGTGTCAGCTCCTCCCCATGCCTCGTGCGACTGTGGCTTCCTATGCCACCCACAAACCCTCTGTTGACTTTCCGTAGGCATCCCCTTCCAGCCAGTTAATCAGCACCCTGTCCCCCTACTGCAGTCTGGCTAGACTAAGTAGACTGTGTCACTATTAAGCTGCTGAGAATCAGATGTCATGTCACACATGCAGTTTCAGAAGAGTGGCTATAAGAGGGACAGCAGCCTCCCTGCCTGCTGACACTGTGATGGCTAGCCCTGAGGACAAGCAGCCTGGAATCTCATTAGCCTCTTTCCTGGATGCAGCATTGCATGTTAAGCATCTGTCTTCTCTGATTGCAGTTCTTAACTTGGGGAACATGCCTCTAATCTAAGAGCCGGATCAGTCCCCTAATTTTCAACATGGCTGCAAGGAAAGGCCTTTCAAATTCTTTTTGCCTTTCTGTTCAATTAAAGTATCACCAATTAGTATCTTCTCATTTACAATCACATTTTGTCATTGTCCAATAAATGTATTTTCTGTTTGTGTTCTCTTAACAGATCACTAAGCATTTTCTGATTGTACTGATCGAGACCTGGTACAAATCTTTTCTTGGTGTATTTCATGATGCTTAACCAGTGTGCCTTCTGTGCCAGGGGTCTCATTTAATCTAAGGTTCCAGAGCAAAACTGGCCTAGCTTCCCATTGATTGGGTTCTCCTTGGGCCAGGTTATCTGAATGGTCAGTTTGTGAGTTAAGGAAGCCATGTGTCTTGAACATATCAATATTCTATACTTGGGACAGTTGGTATAATTATATGCTATCTTGGGCTCTACTGGTCGCTGGTTAATACTTCTTAGGATGATTAGATAACTAGTATATCTTATCAACTTATAAACTCTACCCCCAGCAAGAACTCTACAGCAAAGAGGTAGAACCATTTCTAGTGCCCTCTAAGGACTCTATTTCTGTAGATCATTGTGCCTCTTCAAATAGGCTCTTGATTGTTATATTAACTGGAATTCATACTTTCTTTCCTCAATATCGATTTCATTTGATTAATACATAAAAGAACTTACTATCTTTCAGGCACTGGCTGGAGTTTTAAGTTTTCAGCTCCCAGCTCTGAATAGAGTGTACTCTATAAAAAAAAAGAGCCTTAGCTTGGCCTTGACACTCCATACAGCTTTGTTTAGGTAGAAAGTACAGGAATCAGTTGATCAAAAAACACAATTGCTGAACACTACTATTTAAGGCTGTTTTATGTGACAGAAGAATTTGTCGGCATGAAAATTTTAGAATAACAAAAGGAGAGTATTTAATCTGTGGAAGTTCAATGGTAATGGCAGTGATATATGGGATTTTGCTTTTGAAGGAAAGACCAGGGCCAAAGTAGAAATGATCTTTAATGTCAGAATGTTTGGTTTGGTAGGAAATGAATTATTAATATGCCAAGTACAGTTGTTCATACATAATGACTAACTTAAAAATATATAGATTGGTTGATTGTTCCTTGAATGATTTAGTTCAAATACAATAATGCAAAGAGAGAAAGAACCTACTCTTTAATCCCTGATAGATCTTAGTGGACTATTTCTAAGCTGCCCATCACATTTTTTTTTATTTATTCATTTTAGAGAGGAGAGAGGGGGGGAGAGAGAGAGAGAGAGAGAGAGAGAGAGGAGAGAGAGACGGGGGGAGGAGCTGGCAGCATCAACTCCCATATGTGCCTTGACCAGGCAAGCCCAGGGTTTCGAACCGGCGACCTCAGCATTTCCAGGTCGACGCTTTATCCCACTGCGCCACCACATTTTTTTAAGAAGAAAAACTTAGACTAATGATGGTGGTATCTTCTTTAGTATTGACCATGACAAGTAATATATATAAGGCATAAATTTATGATTTACGATCACAGCAGCCCTGTGTAAGCAGTCTTTGTCATCACCAAGGCAGGCTCTGAGGCTCAGAGAAGTTGGGCAACTTGTGCCATGTGGAATACAATGTAAAAGATGTGGTTGGGATTCAAACCCCACTCTTCAATGTTTTAAGTGGCAGGTTTCATGTGCTCACACCATGAACCCCCTTAGGCTAGATTCTTCTTCTAACTTGTGATCTAATATAAGAGGAGAATGAATTCTGGACCCAGGGGACTATATTTTCCCATGCTTCTCAAAGCTACTTTTGGAACCTGTGGTTCAGCCCCTTCTCTACACTCCCATACAGATGGTTCATGCTGCATTACTGTCAGGGTTAATGTATGTCACCTTGTGCAGACAAGAGTCCATGGAAATAGGACCATGCCTCATTCACATCGATGTGTTTAGTTCCTAACATCATGCTTGGAACTTTGTAGAGAGTCACTGATATGTATTGAATTTTATTGACTAGTACAAGCCACTCACTGGGGGCAAATATAATATGGTATATAATTCATGGACTTGGAATGAGGTTCCAAGCCCCAGAGTGCCAAATATTGACTGTTTAATTTGCAGCTCCCCAGTCTCTTCAAACCCCAGTTTCCTCTTCTGTAACTCTGTACCTCATATTATTGTAGTGAAAACTGAATAAAGTAATTAAATGAATGAAGTACCTGCCACAATATCTAGCACACACTGGACACAAAACCAAATCGGTGTTCTTTTTTTTCTTGCTTTCCCCACTGATGCTAAGTTTGAAGGTGACTTTGGGAAATGGGTATTCTTTACAACCCAAGCCTTCCAGTAATCCAGAGCCTCCCTGTGTTGCAAGTATCCTTTGTTATATGATAAGTGGCCTAAAGCCATTAATGATTCACTCTTTGGTCTTAACAAGCTAATATGCCCCTTAAGGTACTTTTGTAACACAAGCAAGGGAAGCAAAGGGTTGAACCATTTATTCTGTGAATTTGATTGATGTCGACAGGCAGTCTGGACAGCTGAGGTCCGAATGCACACTTTCTTTTCTTTTTCCTTCATGGCAGGATTGATTTTGGCCTGAATCATCTGAATAATTGCCTTAGCTCCCTTAAGACATGTCTTTCACTTTGTAGGTATAGACAGCTATAGAAAACAAGTATTATTTTAACCTCCTCAAAACATGGAAACTCTCAAACACAGAGAGGTTAATTGGTTTGACAAATGTCACACAGCTCCTCAATCATGAAGCTGAGACAGCCACCAGGTCTCCAAGCTACCCCTCCTATTAACACATTAAAAAAACCCATTATAGCTGCTTAAGTATGCCAATGCTCAAAATAGAAATAATAACCTTTACAATCACACATTTCTTCCCTTTTGGGTAAGAAATCATAGTCCAAAACTGATTTAATAGTGAGGTAATCACACGTAGAGAATTTTTACTGTGCCCATTACCTAAATGTCACATATTCTTCTATCTTAAACTTATACTTTACATTTAGGTAAAACAGGCAATAGATGGTTAGAAAACTAACAAATGAAATAGGTCAAAGTCTTTATTTTTATTTTTATTTTAAAGCAAGAGAGACAGACAGACAGACAGACAGGAAGGGAGAGAAATGAGAAACATCAACTCATAGTTGAGGCACCTTAGTTGTTCATTGATTACTTTATCATATGTGCCTTGACCAGAAGACTCCAGCTGAGTCAGTGACCCCTTGCTTAAGCCAGCAGTCATGGGGTCATCTCTATGATTCCACGTTCAAGCTGGTGATGCTGTGTTCAAGCTGGTGAGCCCGCACTCAAGCTGGATGAGCCTGTACTTAAGTTGGTGACCTCGGGGTTTCAAACCTCTGTCCTCAGTGTCCCAGGCTAACTCTCTATTTATTGCACCACTGCCTGGTAGGGCCAAGGTCCTGATTTTTCTTTGTCAAATAATAAATGATGCTCTTGAGAGTCATGCATTCATCATTCAATCAAGTGTTTTGAAGCTATTTCTATGAGCATGGTGCTATGCTATAGAAATAAAAAGTACACATCTTAGGCAGTAAGGCACTTCCCATAAGAATGAGTGGGATGCATCCCTGGGCAAAGATCAATGACAATGGTATGAAGGACAAAGGTCCTGTTCTGGTTCTGCATCAACCGACTAGGCAAGTCACCACTGACATTGAGGAATGGAAACTATAGTATCCAGCTGAACTAACACTAATGGGTTTATTTAGAACCAAGTGAGATCATATAAAAGAAATGACTTTGAATATACTGAAGGACTATACAAATAAATTACTATAATCTTTCTATTAAGGGAAGATGACAATATTCTGATTAGTACAAGGCTATATGTAAGCACCGTTCCATGGAATAGATGTTAGGTATTCTGTGAATCTATAGAAGGAAAAATCCATATCTGGATTTGTAGTTGGAAATAACCATTGTTGGGACTGGGACTTGTACTGAAGCTTTCATTTACATGGTGCTTTTAACTTTATGTTCACAAATATGCCATACATTGTCAATATAACCCCATTATTTCATGAGGCATTAGAGAACAAGTTATTAGCCCTATTTTTTCTTTTTAGGTAATTTGAAGTCCATAGGTAAGTTCACAATCAAGCCCAAGATCACATAGGAAGCTACTCCATAAGGATTGGATCTGTAACTATGGGCAGTGGGATTGGAATTATCTTCTACAAACATAAATATAAGATCAGAGAGAAGAGCAGGCATGTGTCATATTAAACCACTTGTCTCCATTGTATGGAGGAAGTCTTTGAATTATCTGCAGATTTCAATCATAGCTGTATGTCTCCCACCCCCTCACAAGTAATTGAAAGTTTTTGTATACCACGTTTTTTTTCTAACTAAAGTATTGATTGCACATTCTGGCAGGTTGTTTCATAACACTGGAGCCCTATGGAATATAGAAAAAATAAGGCAACAAGATAGGACTCAAGACACCTTAAGTCTGCTTAGTTTGGGGACTAATTTGCTCTATGACTTTGAGCAAGTTGTTAAATTTCCCTTAACTCTTCTGTTCTTAAAATGAAAACAATACCACTTTCCCTACTTACCTGAGAATGTTCTAGGAGAACATATGCTAACATAAAGTTTAAAATGCCATATAATTGCAAAATTTTCCTATGAAAGTTTCTCTGATGGCTATTATAGGAAAGGAAAGCATATATGATCATCAATTAAAATATCTTCAGTATATAATAGGTAATTTAGAGAGGGCAAGGAAATATGGCAAGACCATGAGAATTTAAAGAGGTGCATCAAACGACAAAAATTTAATAACTGTATATAGGCAAGCTCACACTTGATGGAAGTATTGTTTGATGAAAACCAAACAGGTAGTTCACATTTTAGAAAAATGCAAAATTTTAGAGGAAATAAATTTAATGGATACAAAACACAGAAAAGGTGGAACTCTGTCTTGCTTTGACAAATTGGCAGTACCGGCGAGGACAAGAAGAAGTCCATCATTCCTGTAGAATGGAGAGTAACCTCCATGAGGAGAGGGCTTTTGGTCTGTCTTGTTCATTGACATATCCCAGGACCAGCTACCTTGTTTAGCACCGTAAATATGTGTGAATGCATCAATGAGGGTGACAGCATGCACAAAGTATGCAGGTGAAAATAAACCAGTCCACCAGAGCAATCTAGGCTATTTCCCTGACAGGCGAAGGTTAGTGATGGAGTTTAGTAGAAGATAACTTTGAAAGAGTAAGCCAAAGCTGAAAGGAAGAACCAACGTCTCCAAGTATGTGGAGCTATGAAGAGTCCTAGCTAAAAGAAACTTCTTAATCTGGGTTTGACAGAGTCCCAGACAGGGAGAAAATTTATAGATATAGGGAGCCTATAACACTGTCCCCTAATGTGGATTGCACAATTGGGTATATGAGTGTGTTTCTCACAGTTGAGCTTAACTTTCTGTCAAATGCCTTAGATGGTTTATGCCAGTGGTTCCCAACCCCCGGGCCGTGGACTGGTACCAGTCTGTGGGCCATTTGGTACCAGTCCGCAGAGAAAGAATAAATAACTTACATTATTTCCGTTTTATTTATATTTAAGTCTGAACAATGTTTTATTTTTAAAAAATGATCAGATTCCCTCTGTTACATCCGTCTAAGACTCACTCTTGACGCTTGTCTCGGTCACGTGATACATTTATCCGCCCACCCTAAAGGCTGGTCCGTGAAAATATTTTCTGACATTAAACTGATCTGTGACCCAAAAAAGGTTGGGGACCACTGGTTTATGCCATAAAACTGCCTACGAGATCCTGAAATGCCACATGTGCAGCAGCTTTGTTACATGAGGAATCATTTAAGTGAGAGGAGGGAAAACAGAAAGACAGGCTCCCATGTGCACTCCCACTGGGGGGCACCTGGCAACCCCCATCTGGGGCTGATGCTCGAATCAACTGGGCTATCCTCAGTGCCTTAGGTCAACACACAGACCAACTGAACCACTGGCTGCAGGAAGGGAAGAGGGAGAGAAGGGGGAGAGAGGGGAAGAGAAAACGATAGTCACTTCTCATGTGTGCCCTGACCTGGAATTGAACCCAGGAGGTCCTCTTGCCAGGCCAACACTCTTTCCACTGAGCCAACCAGCCAGGGCTGAGGAGTCATTTTATCACATGTTATTATTGCATTTGGGGAACCTTCCTAATTATCTATAATTTGCATCATATGTTTCAAGTGTGCGTGTTGACTGAACCTCTGCCTTCCTTGCGTGTGGCCCAGTCCCAGCCAGACTGTAGGCCTCAGGAGTGACTGTGCAAATAAAAAAATATATCTGAATCCATCATGTAATACATCCATCTGAAATAGTTTTTCCCAGCTGTAGTGAAAACACAAAGCTTATTATTTCATAGAGATGATCTCTTCTGCTATGTGGTTGAACATTTTTGGTGTTCAAATACATCCTCAAGTGCTTCTGAGATGTTGTATGTGCTGTATTCAGTTTCAATAAGCCCTTCTTAAGGACTTCCTAAAATAGTTGAGGTTACTAAGATGGCAGTCTGAAAAAATATTTCCAGCCTGCCTTTATATCAAGGAAGAAATAACAGGTTCCTCCTTGAGCATCACTTTCTCAGAACCAGAAGTAATAAAAATAAAATGTGCCCTATGAATTTTTCAGGAAAGGAGGCATACTCTTCCATCAATTAAAAGAAGCAGAATATGGATTGGTAGTGTCCTCTGAGAACTGTAGGTGGTGGTCCCCCAGTAAGGAAGGAATTAAAGTCCATCAAGCATGTTGAAACCATAGTCACAAGCACCTCTGTCTATAAAAATTAACCCAGAAGTAAAGGCTGGAAACTGGTTCTGAAATTCAATCAGTTTTAATTATAGCAATTACAAAAATGCCTTTATAAAAATACATCTCAGCAAGATTCAAGCAGAGTATTAGAAATTTCTAATGAACCTTTAACTCCTCTGAGAGATGGGACATGTCTTGTCACCAGCAATTTTACTAGTTGGGTTTACGAATAGGTGTCTCAATAAATAGAAATGTACACAAGTCTTCTCTTCACAGGAGAAACTTAAATCTTCCCAACATTTTTACTGTGGTCACCTTGTTTTATTGTGGGAATGAAAATCTCTTTGTCATCATGATCAAATAATGATGCCAACTACAGTGGTGGGAATATGCATAAAAACAGCAAGAATCATCCAACAATTTGAACTTGTCGGTTAAGGCAGTAGAAGAACATCGATGGCTATACTTCCAGTAAAGTACGTTCAGGATTCAAACATCTTTGTACATTGCCTAGTAGTACTGAGTTATAAAATACTAGATCTGGTAGAGCAAATAACCATGTAGTGGCTGAGAATTCTGGTGCGGCCAGATGTGTAGCTTTGGGACTCCACTTTAACAGGTACGCAGGGCATTTTGATCTTCAAGTTTAAAAGTTTATATTAAGTTGGGTGAGCTTTATATTAAGTTTATATTAAGTAGGGTTGTGAAATCGGCTTTTAGTGCTTTGGGCATGGTATAAGGTCTTTAAGTGGGCCACAAGGTATTTTGACATTGGCAAGACGTGACAGTTTGTGGCACCTTGGATCAAGGGTGAGCAGCTGTTGTAAGAGTGGCAGCTTGGGAAAACAAATAAACAAACAAACAAACTGCTTTTGCATGCTCTGGCCCCTAGCAGAGCCTCCCAGGCTGGGACAAAGGCATAGGAGGACTGGGCACACAGCAGTGGGCCACAGATTCCCACAAAATCACCCAAAGAAAGCCAAGAAAATAAAACCTAGGCAAGTAGAGGCCTTTTAGACATTTGATTATTTTTTTGTATGGTGCTTCAGCAGGATGGTGGTTACTTCACTAAGAATAGTGAGGTGAAGTCACTGCTTGGTTGATTATCCAAGTATTAATTGTTCTGTAAATGACCTGTACTAGATTAAAGAAGAAATGGTGAGAGCTGCACAGGAACATTTAACTCTAGGTTATCTGTTTGATTTTCATCTTGGACTAACCTGTGTCCCTTCCTGAGTGCACTGGCAAATGGCCTTTTCACCCTAATTCAAGGGAGACTTCCACCCCATAGAAACCACTGAAAGTCAAAGTTACTTTAAAGACAATGACAAAAATGGTGTAAGAGAGTTGGTGTTATTTTCTCCTCCTTAAGTGCAAGTACCAATAAAGTGCTAGTAGCAATAAAGTGCAAGAGTGAGTAGAAAGAGACATGAGACTGAGCATCTTGAGGAGAAACAAAATCTTAAATGAAAAAATGACTCTAGTTAAACTAAAGAGTCTGGAGATATTCCATCTTCTGTCAAATCAAAATATATTAATCTAAGCATAAAAATACCCAAAGGAAATGCAGTAATTATTATAATGATATATTAGACTTCACCCGGGTATAGTGCTTTATAATATTTAGAGCACTTATCTTTGAAGTGGACAGGACTGGACTCGAACTCTTCCTTCTTTAGGATCAGCACTTGCCTCAATGTCTCTGGCCACTGCCCTGTGAACCACTGAGCATTGACCTCTGCCCCTTAGAGCCTCTTTTCTCATCTTCAGATTGCCCCTGTAAACTGACCCCCTATTGACTGGTCCTAGAAAACTCAGGCTAATCAGTCACTAATTCTTAGATCCCCAATTATCTAAGAATATATCTAGTACATTCTAGCCCTACATTTCTCTCAGTTGAACTATTACAGCATTCTCCCAATTAAACTTTCTGTCTCTATCCTTGACCCTATATAAAAGCCTGGCAATCAGTGAGGTGCTAAGCTTAAGGGGGTCAATTAAAGAGATTTTAATCAAGTGACCCTTTTCATAGGTAACGGCTGGATAAAAAAAGAAACCAAAAGAACAGGCGAAGAAGGCCAACTAGCAAGAACAGAAAGCAGTGACCAGCCTGAAGGAGTCTGGTGATGGCCAGTGACAAAGAAGAGGGGCTGCCCGATAGATGGTATGGTCACAGAGGAATACAGACACCGCTAAGCGTGCGGGGAGGCACGGAGAAACTGGGGGAGTAGGTCCCTCTGACTGACCTCAGTCTTTCGTCAGTGCCTTCTAATGTCAAGTCCCTATCAGCAGAGAGATGGCAAGGTACCTGGGAAGCCCAGGCCATATGGTCACCCTGCAGGACAGAGAAGTATAAAGAGCAGGTGTGTGTGTTGGGGAGGGGTGCAAATGGACAATAATCATCCCCTCTAAATCTCTTCTTCACAGGAGAACCAGTGTGAAGCATCTAACATTCTGCACTTGGCCTGATCACTTAGTCATTAAAAGTCTCCTTGTCTCCTCATAATCTGCAGAATCAAGCTCAAGCCTTAAACTAAAAATCCTCCTTGTTCCTGTCCTAATGATCTCTCCGGCACTCTCCTCAGATATGCTTTGCCTCCTTAAATGATTTTAAATAATTATACTATAGTTTTGTAGTTGTCCTCACGTACCATGTCACTTTATTCCTCCAGGCGCTTGTGTATGAAATTTCCTTTGGAATATAGTTTTCTCTGTCTGTGTCCATCAAACTCAAATAGCATCTCCTTTAGGAAGTCTTAGCCAAAAGTTACATAATCTGATACATACGTCTTTTTAGAACGTATCCTAAAATGAGATTGGGCCATATAAAATTTCTGCTATTCTACTGTTTTTCCAGCAAAAATGAAATTTTATATATAGAGTCTTATCTCTCTTGCCCATAAGGAAGTCTCCTGAAGGCAGGGTAATCTCCCATTTGGATGCATTCATTACTCAGCAGGTAGTTCAATGGCTACAAATAGTGGGTGATTTACAGCTGCATATGGAAATAAACTAAACAAGGGTTTGTATTTTATATTTTTCTAGGCCATGAGGGCCATATCACTCTTGATTTATCAGTAAATAATTGTTGTTTGGGACGTAAAACATATCTCAACCCCTTTATTTTTGTCAGGTTTCATAAGCAAGGGATATGAGTGAAAATTATTTTTCCTATGCTTGTTCTAGACTTACAGGATTTTAGCTTTTAGAAGACACAGATTTTAAAGACATAGCTCCCCCTTCCCACAGTTTTAAGAAATTTTAAAGTTAACCTAATGAATGAGAGTTCATGTAATTGATCGAATGCCTCAACAGTAAACTACTAGAGGTAAGACGATACCAGAAGTTTTATACTCAGTGTGTTAATATACTTAAATGAATTAGGTAGAGGGTTGATGTGCCTTGAAGTTTCCTAATAACCCTTTCTAAGCACAAAGTGTGCCTGATTATTTTGATGTCATTGAAAATGCAAGGGTCCCTGAAGCTGAGACCTAAATAGGGCTAAGAACCAGACATGGCCTTGGAACCTTCTAGATTTATATTCTATTTCCAAGTTACTTGGCCTGCTTTATACACAAAAAAAAGAAAAGAAAAATGCCACCTGACCAAAAATGACCAATGGGTGTTCATAAATCTCTTTCAAGTCCTATCAAAACTGTTTCTGTGATTATTCTCCTATAAAAAGAAGTGCAAGATTTATTCCAAAGCGAGGTGTGGGAAGGGGAGGTGCCTGGCAGCATTCAGGAATCCCAGGCTCTGAGCACAATTAGTTCGCGCTTTTTCCAGCAGGAATCCCGTTCTAGCCCTTCATTTCCTCCTAATATTATTTGTTGTGAAATAGAAGGACGGAGTCTATGTGTACATGTGCATTTTAAATTCCCCGTCCTGCACCCCAACTGTTCAGTGATGTAGGTGCCTATCATTTCACGCCTCGTTCGGGCCAGGCGAAGCCAGCTGGCCAGGCTGTTCCTGTCCCCAGGCCTGGGCGCCATTGTCGCAGAGCCCGCCCGGCCCGCATCCCTTTGAAGCCGTTCCAAAGAAACTTTATCCCTCTGTTCCAGCTGGCATTTCATTAAGCCCTGGCTTCACAGGATTTTCCACTCCCATTGACACATCAGAGCGAAGATGTAGCCATTAAAATAATGAAGAAAAACGGGGCTGAGGGAGGAGAAGCGGTTCTGGAGGGAAATTGTAAAGGAGTACAAGGTTATTTAAAAAATAAAGGCCAACTGCTGAAAAATAAAATCTACTTACTTTCTCAGCTCTCTCTCTTTTTCTTTTTTCCTCCTCTACGTGTGTGTGTGTGTGTGTCCTAAGCTGTCCAAACTTTTCACGAAGCCTCCTAAGGAGTGACTTCCGAGAGGCACTGGCTCAGGGAAAGGGCTGGCAGTCACAGGTCTAAATCGGGAGCATCTGCGAAGCATTCCAAAGGCATTGAGTGTACACAAACATGAGGGAGCTCTATGTGCTGAAGATCCAGTGACTCTGAAACCTAACCTCTCCCTCACTCGGAAATAAATCACTGCATCTCCTGCTGCGTAGACAGCAAGCCCACCTAAGTTATTAACCACCCCCGTGTGCGACTTCCTCACTCTTCCCTCCACGGCATTGCCCAGCTCGGAGGGTCTGGTTCCACACCATAGCTTTCGCTTCTTCAAATAAACATTGGCTCCACACTTACCTGGTCATAAAATCTTTTTGATGCTTACCTACTCCAAAGGTAATATATCTGAGATCTTATTTTCCCCCTCCAAAATTAGATTATGAATTTAAACAGCAAAATAACTCTGTGTCCTATAGCTATAATTGCTAAACAAAGACCTATGTTGCAGGAGAAACACGCTCAACACAGAATTTGTATTTGCCATATCTGTCCAAAGTATCATACTTTTCAGCCAGCTCCCTCACAGACAGGCACAAGGAAGATGTCATAAAGGGCTTCAAAACTCCTAAAACAGCTGTGCCAAAGCCGTGGCACTAGGCTATACATTTTATTCCCTTGAGCCTCATTCAAGCATTGTGATTTCATTAACAAGCTTGCTTTTCTAGCATCTCTTCCCACAGGAATTAGAAGCAGTGACCTAGAAGCAGACTCTTAGATATATGCCCGATGACAGAAGGGTATGTGACAGCCGACATGTTATTGAAGGAAGAAACAGGGAAAAAAAACCCAAAACCCACAAAAACAATGAAGAAACATATTGATTTGCAGTACAAAAATTGATGTTTATAAGAATGTATTTTAAAGTGTATTCCATAAATGTTTTTAAAAGAATACATATATTCTTGGAAAGGATACTACAATATGGTAAAAATTTGTTTTATGGCACAAGATACATTAGGTATTTAGAGCATTTATATATAACTTTCCCTCACTTTAAGTATTTCAGATAGAATTGTTATCCATATGAATGTTCAGTTTACATTACTCTATAATCAGCTTTTATTTATACACTTACCTTAAAGACCATTGATAGAAATGCTGTTATTTTTTTAATTAAACAATATAGAAATATTAAGAAAAGTTCATGAGACTAAAGAAAAACATGCTAGAGTAGTAATCCAGCAAAAATACCTACTGAGAGGAGACAGGACCACACAGGAGATCTTGGCTCAAAAGGACTCATCCATGTTCAATTTTTTTTTTTTTTTTCATTTTTCCGAAGCTGGAAACGGGGAGGCAGTCAGACAGACTCCCGCATGCTCCCGACCGGGGTCCACCCGGCATGCCCACCAGGGGGCGATGTTCTGCCCCTTTGGGGCGTCACTCTGTTGCATCCAGAGCCATTCTAGCGCCTGAGGCAGAGGCCACAGAGCCATCCCCAGTGCCCGGGCCATCTTTGCTCCAATGGAGCCTTGGTTGCGGGAGGGGAAGAGAGAGACAGAGAGGAAGGAGAGGGGGAGGGGTGGAGAAACAGATGGGCGCTTCTCCTGTGTGCCCTGACCGGGAATCAAACCCGGGACTCCTACACGCCAGGCTGACGCTCTACCACTGAGCCAACTGGCCAGGGCCCCATGTTCAAATCTTAACACTTCCATCTCTGCACTGGCATTGTTTCACTCTGGTCGTATTGCTCAATATCTCTGAATCACACTAGGCAACATCTTGTGAAAACTAAGTGAAATTGTGTATATTCTAAGATCTAAATCAGGTTCCTATGCAGAAAACCTGTGTTTCAGGGCTCAGTTGTTGAGGGAGTCATTCAATAAGGCATTTGGCAAGCATTTTGGCTGGGACAGAGTAGAATCTTAAGGAAAACCATAATCAATCAATTGATCAGCATAGGGGAATAAACTTCTTAACTACGTGGAATATTTTTTTTTAAAGATTTTATTTATTCATTATAGAGAGGGGAGAGAGAGAGAGAGAGAGAGAAGGGGGGAGGAGCAGAAAGCATCAACTACCATATGTGCCTTGACCAGGCAAGCCCAGGGTTTTGAACCGGCAACCTCAGCGTTTCCAGGTTGACACTTTATCCACTGTGCCACCACAGGTCAGGCCGCGGAATATTTTTTTAAAGGCAGAAAAATATTTCATCCCTTAAATAAAAATTTCTTTACATAGAGAAAACATATGCATGAACCAAAGTAATCCAAGGAGATGATGGAGTATGGGACTGAAATTGCTATAGATTATGCTATAGTAGTTAACAAAATGAGTCCCTGAGCATTGGACATGTCATGGGAGGCTTTATGGTAAGAGTGGGATCAGGGGGCATTGCAGGTGGGAGGAATGAAGGAGAAAGCATGAGTGTGGAGAGAAGCCACGTCAGCTGTGGATGAAACCTTCAGCTCAATTCCTGTCTGGCCCCAGGACAGCTTCTGCATGTTCCCGTGTCACAGAGTCACACAGAGGTTTGGAATCTTGGTGCTTACACTTACAAACTTGGGGACATTGGGCAACTGATATAACATTGTAGTGCCTCCGTTTCCTCAGCTATGCAATGAAGTTGATACCTGCCTTGAAGAACTGTGGAGAGGATTAAATGTGCAAAATGTATAATAACTACCTGGCACGATGACAAGACTATGCAGCCCGTCTATAGCCATTTTTCAGAGTTCCATTATTATCTATTGTGGCTTTTACCCTTCTAGCCTCTATTTTCTTTCACTGCCTCCTGTGTCTCAAATACAGGGTGGGGCAAAAGTGGGTTTATAGTTGTATGTGAAACATCTTATTCCTGTATTATTATTCATCAATTATTGTATTGTTTTGCAGATGAACCCTGTATTCCTTACACTACTGTGTTTTTGTCTTTATCTAATTGTGCTATCGAAATCATTCTCTACCCTCCACTTTCATATCTGTTCTCCAAATTATATCAACCTGCTATATTCCATCTCATTCTTCAAGGTCTACATCAAATCACATCTCCTCTGAAAGCCATTCTAAGATGGCTGGGCCCATTTTTATTATACATTTCAATGTGTTATAGACCTAGCTATGAACTGCATTGTATTACAATTTCTAGCACAGGTGACAATTTCTCATTGACTTGTGAGCCCTTATGAGGCAGGAATACTTTTTGCTAAATTTAATCTTCCCCAGGGTCACTACATAAGCATGATGAGATAGGCCCCAAGCACTCAGTTCTCTTTGTTTTCTTCCTAAGGGTGGAGGCCAAGTTACTATTTCTGTGCTTAGGATTCATCTATAGTTTTCATTTCATGAGAAGTCTTAAAGGGAAATAATTTAGGAATCAAAATAAATAACCTGACAATTAGGCAATCCTGAGCCCACATAGCTTCTTGAACAATGGACATTTTTTTTAATAACCTAACTCCCACTTAGAGTACTGATCATAGTAATTTATGATTTATGGATTGTAGATGTTATGGTATGTGTGTGTCCAAATGCCAGGAGACTCTCTATTGTCTGGCTTCATGCATGTTTTCCAAGGTTTCAAAATCCATTAACTAGAGCTTATTTAGCCTCCCCTGATATGATAGCTTTTATTGTGTGAATATGTGGGATTTTTTCTTTTTTAACAGAAGCCAAGTGTGCCCTTTGGATGAATTGATTTCCTCAATCTCATGGTGAAATATTGCATTTCAGTTGTCAGTTTTGATTTATTATTTCTTTAAACATTAAATCTTCCTTTGCATTTTTATTGGTTTCATTAAAAATGGTCTACTCATCTTTCTCATGGCCACCTCCATAAAGACAAGGAAGGCCTCGGTGAGAGAGCCTGGAGGGACCCACCGAGTGCCCTCCTTTCTGTGAAGTCCTCCTGGCTCCTACCCTTCCATTGGCTGCACGTTTTGAAGGATCAGCAAACAGACCAACAAAAGCCCTGCCTGCTTTTGTTATGGAGTTTATAAAAACATGTATTAAATCTAATAACTTCACTGTGTAATGAGGCACAGAGCATATGTCAGAAGTGTGGTGTCCAAACAGCAGTGGGCTTGAATGGTTTATCTTTCTGGCAAATGTGTTACATGAGATTTGACCCTTAAATTGAGCACTGGGAGAGATAAATAGGGTAATCAAAAGGACCCCCGTACAGTCACAGGAACCTGGAGCCATCTGGTCAAGACGAAAATAAATCAGTAATGCAACTGGAAATGGTCTCCAGGGACCTTTGAGCATTGGTTTAGCATCACAGTCTCTCCAATTGTGGAGCAGAGGAAACTGACAGCAAGGATCAGGAAACCAACTCTAATTAACACACACAGCAAAAGGCTCAGATGTCCCCTCAGACTGAAATGCCTGGTACCTGAGAGACTGAAGCCCAGACAATCATTTGAAACCTCCCCCAGCTTGGTAAAAACAAAAATAAAAGCATGTATCGATTGTAGGATAAGCTTGGAAAGGCCTGATACAGGAAGAAAAAAAAGAAAGAAAAGAAAACAACAGAAACCTCACTTAATCAGAGTAGAACCAGAGCTCTCAGCTGCACAGCATTGCTCTGCTGCTTTGAATTATGACAACCAGTATCTGGTCCACCTTTTAAGAAATATGTCTTTCCTCAACTCTTTACACACGTGTCAAAGTGAGAAAATCACAGGATTATATCAAATGTTCAGTGTCTTCTTTGTATTTTGATAGTTAGCTAAAACCATCTTATTTGTTGTACTTGTTCTGAAACTGTGTTAAACCCATCCTGAGTTACACTGATTCAAATCCTCAAAAGGTAAGCCATTGGATGAAAAGACACAAAGATATCTGGGAATGCTTTTTTGATATAATTTTTGCAAAATGTTTTAAAATTGTCCCAAATATGTTTGTTTTCACCTATATTACATAAAACACTTTTACTAGCATTAGCACATTTGAATGGTTATTTAGGATCATTCAATGGTAAATGGTATATAGAGCCACCTCTGTTATGTTGGAGGTAACCCAACAGGGCTCCTCATCAATCACAGCTTTCTCATTTGTTCAGCTCATACGTAAATGCTAAGTGCTCACTCCATGCAAGATCCTCTGCTTAGAAGTTTGTGAGTTAAAGAGATGTGTGAGACCAGGTGCTTGTCCTCAGAGTATAGATTCCAGAGAGGGATCCTACAGGGAGATAAATAAGAACCTTCTTGACAGTGCCACCAGGGAAAATCAAGGCACAAGGTCTGGGAGGGCATGGATGAGCATATGTCCAGTCCCATTTCTTTCTGTCATTTAACCTCACTGTGCCCCAATTTTTTCACCTGTAAAGTGGAAATTATAATGGTATTTATCTTGGCGGTTTCTTTATGTATAAATAATTTTAAGGCATATAAAGCTCTTAGAAAAGTGCCTAGCAATGTTTAGCACCCAAGAAACAACCAATTATTATATTTCACATTATTGTTGCAAGTATCTTGTCTGTGGTGATCATTGTTTGAGTCCCTTATGTGCTGGCTCTAATCGAGATGTGATGTAAAGGTTTGCAGCAGTGCCCTAGACAATCCCCTGTATCTGTCTATCGCTTCAACAGTGTTTGGACAGAACAGACCAAGGGAGGCCCCTTTTTCCAGCCTCCTTCAGTCATCACCTTCAGAATATCTCAGCTATCAGCATCCAAGACCAGCCAATTCTGTTTCTTGACCAGCTCATTGCTGGACCATGAGCTCCCAAATTTGTCAGAATTATCCCACCGAGGTGGAGGCTGCCACCAACTGCCCGGTCAGCCTGCATCTGCAGGCCACCCACACCTACCTCTCTCCGGACTTCTATTACCATCATGACAGTGTGGCTCTGGGGAGTGTGGGCCCCTTCTGTGAGGTGGCCAAGGAGAAGTGTTAGGGCCCCGATCGTCTCTTGAATATACAAAACCAGCACGGTGACCACATTCTTTTCCAGGACATGCTGATGCTTTCCCAAGATGAGTGCTATAAACCTCAGAACACTGTGGAAGCCACCATGGCCATGGAAAAGAACCTGAACCAACCCCTTTTGGATCTGCAGGCCCTGGGTTCTACCCACATAGGCTCTCAGCTCTGTCAGGCCCGGGGAACCACTTTGTGGACGAAAAGGTGAAACTCATCAAGAGGATGGGCCACACCTGACTCACCTCCAGAGCTGGCTGCCCCCAGGCTAGGCTGGACCAGTATTTCCTCAAAAGACTCTCCCTGGCGGGATCAAAGGGACCAGAGGGAAAGAGGACAGAGGGAAAGGGGATGAGAGGATGGGATCAGAGCAGAGAAAGAGATTAGTGAAATTATATAAACATAACACAGCATTATAGAGAAAGGAAAGCAAATCCTGGAGGGAAGTGGGGAGGGCGTTAGGGGGAGGGGGGCAAGGGTGATGTTGAGGGGAACACGGGGGTCGGGGGATGTATTCAGTGGGACACTTGAATCCATGTAAGCACAGTAAATTAAAATTAATTAAAAAAAAAAGACTCTCCCTCAAGCACAGCTGGGAGCCTTTGGAGCCCAGGGACCTTTGAGTGGACCCTCTGCATTTCTCTGGTGTCTGGTTTGTGCCTAGTCCTCACCCTGAAACAATGAGACATCCTTTTACCCACCCTGGAGCCTTCTCTCATGCATCAGAACAAATAGAACAACAAAGCTTTTTGCAGTAAGTAAAATAAATAGATAGGTAGGTAGATAGATAGATGATAGATAGATAGATAGATAGATAGATAGATAGATAGATAGATAGATAGATAAAACTAAAGGTTTGCTCAGTGCCTTGGGTTTTTTGTTTTGTTTTGTTTTGTTTGCTTTTTTACTGAGATATTGGCCCAATGCTGTGAGGATTTAGAAAAGCAGAAAATGCTGTTTCTTTCCCAAAGAGGTCTGATTTAGTTGGAGATAAGAGGTGTGCACGTGCACACACACACACAGAGGCACACTTACAATTTTTAATGACAGAAAGATGTAGACACAGATCCATGGGACTTCAGTAGAGGAGGAGGCAGTAGAATTCTCCAGTACACATAAAGTGATCAGTTTCAGTCACAACTGGATAGCCACCCTAAGTGCTTCTGGTCTATCAACATTATAATAGATAATGCAATCATGAACCATGCTAAAAATATAATTCTTGCTGAACTTTCTCCTTTTTCTGGTTAATAATTGTCTTTTTGGTGGGGGTTCAGTTTTCTAATACATGCCCAAATTTTTTGGTGGAGCAGATAATCTCTACATATAGTTACAAGTGTCATAAACATCAGTTGTATTTTTTTTTTTTATTTGGAGACCTCTATCCGGAGGTCCTTTCCCCTTGCTTCACTCTAGGCTGGATACAGTCTAGATTCATCTGTAATGTTAGGATTTCCCTTCACCATCATCTGGAGAATTCTACTGCCTCCTCCTCTTCTGAAGCCCCGTGGATCTTGTGTCTACATCTTTCTTGTTCAGATAGAAAATATTTTATAGTAGTTTTCTGAGAAAGAATAAATGAGAGATACATTTTCTGAAATTCAGCATGCCTGAACATGTCTTTACCTCCCCTTTATATTTATTTGGTGAAACATTAAATTCTAAGTAAAAAAATATATATCTTTTTATGAATTGGAAGTTTTTCTCCATTTTCTTTTAGCTTCACATATCTCCTCTTTTGCAATATAATGTGATTCTGTGTCCAAACACCCCTACTTTTTCATCTATGGAAACATAGGCTCTTTGGCCCCCAAATTCTGGAACATTACAGTGATATTTTTTGCTGAGGGTCTGTTCTCACTTATTTTACATGTTATTTGGTGGGGTCTTTATTAAAAAAAAATCTGGAAATATGTCCTTTAGATCTGGGAAGTTTTCTTGAACTATTTCTATGGTAATGGTGATGATTCGGTTTTATTTCCTCTCCATTTCTGTAACTCCTATTACTCTTGTGCTATAATCTTGGACTGAGGATCTGGTTTTCTTATCTTTCCCTTTAGTTTCTATCTCTGCTTTTTCGAAGGTTTCTTTAACTTTCATTTCTTGGGTTGAACTTTTACATTTCTGCGCTAAAGTTTTCACTTCCAAGAGCCCTTTCTGTTCCTTTTGCAAAGCAGTGAATGTTTATTTCATAAATGCAATGTCTTTGATCTTCTCTCTGGAAAAAGCCAATTTAGACTTTTGGAAGTTTTCTTTTGATTCTTCTATTGTCTCTGTTTCTTCTGGTACTTTTTTATTCTTTTCTTTGGTTTATCTTTTCTTCTTTTCTTTCAGGTTTTCTATAAACATCTGGTGATTACCTATGATCCATTTATGATGAAGACAGAGGCATTAAAAACTGACCTATTATTCTGTGTCTGTAAGGAGAAGCTATCAAATGGTGGGTGTCACTTTAGCTTAATCAAGGGGTGACAGATTTTTTTATCTGGACCAGAGTGTCTTCTGAGTCACTAAGATACTGGATTGAGCTTGATTTTCTAGCATTCTGGAAGAAGATAAGGAAGAGTAGGCCATCATCAGATTAATTTGTTTAATTTGCTATACAGCCTTTTACTAATCTGTTTCTGATGCAGACTATTCTTTCTAAGATCAGAGCTTTTATAGTCCCATTGCTTCAGAAAACAAACCTCCAGCTTTCTGATCCCATTGGTAAGTCTAGTACCTTAGTTACACAAGTTGAGGACCAGCACCTGAATTTTTAGTTGCTCCTACATAGACTTTCTTCCTATTTTAAGCTTTAGCAGGGACTTTCATCATCCAAGGTTCAGGTGTCACTAAATTTTAAACTTTTCCAAGCCTCTGCCATGAATCATCTTGCCAATATTTGTCTATTTCTTCATAGGCTCTCAGGCGTCAACCTCCTCTGAGATGCTCAGCCACTAACCCCCTACTTATCACGTTCCATTTTCTCAAGTTTTGTTGACATCTTTTATGTACTCTTATCTTCCTATATTATTATTGGTTTTTGCTCTTCTGATGTTCCAGTATAGAGGAGTTTCAAGAGGGAATAAGAGATCAATGTGTGTGTTTGATTTACAACATCTTAACTGGAAATCAGGATAGGACTTTAATGGTTGAATCACAGGATCTAAGGCAATGTATTGTGGGAGATATCTAATGGTAAATCATTATATGTATAATTTCTCAAATCATAATATATAAGACTAAGCCCAGAGCTTTTAGATAAATGCCTATTGTTATTATTAAATATTTATTTGCCTGGGGATTGTGAAACCCCATTGCAAAGACAATAGTAACCATGATGTTTCATCCTAATCTCTGGAGTGACATCTTCATAGCCAGGTTATTAATTTATTAGCATCCTCTGATGCTTCATCTTTCTGAATAAGATTACAACCTTAGGAGTAATTATACCCAGTGCAACTGGAAATCCTAATGAAAAACATGGTCACCAGAGACATCTTGAAAATACTTACTTGGCCAGATCCAGTTGTCCTAAAAACCCACCTTGCTGACTTCAGTGATATTTTAAAAGACTCATTATCAATGCATGTGTGACTGGAAACATGCATGTCCAGAGAAAGCATACATTTCATAAAAGTTGAAAAGCTAGTGCTGTGGGCAAGAGGTTTTCATCAGGATATGTCCTTGCTATGGATGGCAGAAGAGTAAAATCATGAAGCTATAGAAATATCCAAGAAGTCCATGGGTCTTGTAACCCAGAAGAAGATCTTTAAGAGGATATTTTTTTCTATAGCATTCCTGATGTCAGCAGAGTTTGGAGTGGTTTGAGATGTAGTTTTCTCTGGTGAACTGCTGACAAGGTTGGGAAAATCATTCTTGTATTCAATATGAAAACTATCTTATTACCTTTGAGTCTCTTTTCTTTTTTTTTCTTTTTTTTCCCCTACTTCATTTATACACTGACATTAAAGGCACTGATCTTGCCACAAACAAACAAGCATCACAAATAGATTGACAATGATATCTTGCTGAAAGAGTGTCAAAAAAAGGCCTGAAAACTTGGCATCTATATTATAGGAGACTTATTGCATTGAGATACTTCAAGATTCAGTCCTTCTAGTGGTAACCACAAAGTATAGTGCATGTGTAAATGGCAATGTATGTGAGTGTGTGGATGAATGAGTGTATTTGTATGTGCCTATGTGTGTGCGAGAGTAATGCATTGGTCTCATTTTGTTTTGGAAAAATTGGGAGAAACTAAGGTGTAAGTAGAATCTGTGGACAGAAATATATATGTATGTGTGTGTGTGTGTGTATATATATATATATATATATATATATATATATATATATATATGCAAAAGCAGTTCTAACATTGATTCTGGACTTATATACCAGGTGTATCACTTACAATTCACTCCATTGTCATCTTAGAGCAAGGCCCAACTGCCTTTACCTATTTAGATTTTCTTGAACCCCCTCAAATTTTCATTTTTCTAAAATCCTCCCAGCCCCTCAGAATGGCAAACTCATATGTGTCTTTACATAAAATTTTGGGCACTGAATGTATCATTTCTTCCAGAGCAGTTCACACACTGAAGAGCAAACCGTATAAGGATTATTTATAACCTAAAGGATCAATCATGAAAGGCTTTTGCACATCAGTCTGGATGTACTACTGAAAACATCTGTATTGGGCACCTATCAAGTGATCTTCATAGCCTTATGCTTTATGTTCCTTCTTTTCTACACATGAGACTGGCTCTATTTCAAAAGTAACTTGGATCTCTTTGTCTTTTTGTGAAATGGAAATGATGAAGTTTTCTCAACGGTTTGGTCTCAGTTCAAGCGGGCTTAGATAGTGAGGATATATCTGGTCCTTGATCACTGGTCCAGATAAGTTGCTACTGAGATGACCCTGGCCTCTATTAACCTGTCTCTTCCTTTTGTTCAATGATTCTCTCTGGACATACACTATACATAGGCGACGCCCACGCCACACTTTTGGGTCGTGAAAAGTTTTCCTTAGTTTTTATGCCACAGTGAGCTGGCCATGGCTATTTCTCTCCGGCATTCTCTTACTTTGACACAGTCTGAGAAACTACCAAGGAAATGAGACATGGATCTTTCCTTCTCGTATCTCACAAACTCATCAGGCATTTCTTTAATGCCCCAGGTTTCTCTGTAGGATGCAGATTTCATGTTTTTGTCCCCACAACCATGATGTCTCTGCTTTCATCATTTCTGTCTCTAAAAGGACAAGATCCTTGTTCTGTTTGTTGTATTGTCCCCAAATTCTGTCTGTGCTCAATGCCTTCCCCCCCTAGAAACATAGAGACATATACTTTTTTAAAAAAAAAACCAGTAGCCCCTCATACACCAATTAAGTATTCCTTTAAGGACCAGGAGTGGTAGGGATCAAAGGAGACCGGAGTATTTGCTAAAAATCACATAACATTTAAAAAGATTCTTCAGTTTACATTATATAAACCTAAGTGAAACTTTGGAGCTTCCTCATGTCAAATTTTTCCACCTGCCTACGCTCTTACAGTGTTTTATCTGCCCTTGTTCTGTCTTTTTTTTTAATATAAAAATTTCACTGTCTGTTCATGATTCATTTACTACTCACTTATTTATTCCACCCACAGCTCTTAAATTTCCATAGTCTGAAAAAATTTAAGGAAACAGTTTTTTGGGCTACCTTTCTGCACTCAAGCAGTGCCTCTATATGTTTACAAGTTCACGTAAAGGGTAGGGAGCCACACAAGACCATATTAGCAAGTGACATAATGGGAAAAAGATATGATTGTGTGCTTAATGATTTTTTCTCTTTAGGTACTTAGGAGGCAGAGCACTGCTGGAGGAGAGAAAAGAGAGCCTGTGGATGAATGCTGGGGCTTCCTTGTGGGCACCACCTTCCAAATTAAAGGTCAAAAGGTGGCTTCATCATTCGTATTTGACTGTTTCAGTATTTCAGATCTTTCATTGCCATGTTTCAAACAAAGAAATAAACAAAAACAGCAAAAAACTAATAATAGTAATAATAATAATCAATGGGGTATTAACTATCCTTGAATAAGGATAACCAAGAGGTTATACAGGTAAAATTAGTTGTTTCATATATTTGTTATTTAAGAATTGCATTCAGCTGCTAGCAATCAACAACTGATATAACAGAAGCTTAAACTACAAAGAGCTTTATTTCTCTCAAGTGAGAGAAGTTGAGAGGTAGAGAGACCAGGGCCAGTATGGCAGCTACCTGGTATTTTCAGACCCTCTTACTTTTTCTATTTTCTGCAATATCACCAACAAGTTTGAGCCAATAGGAATTTTGGATGAAGTGAGTGGAGCAAAGGAAGGTGCCCAATTGAATGAGTCCACTGCTAAGAAATGATGAGCAACAAGGATGGATGAGGTAAGGGCAGGATGAGGTAAGGGCAGGTGACATGAAGTCATGCGTTAACCCCCTATAGGTGACAGGGATCCCTGCAGCCCCTTGACAGCAGAAAGACAAGGTAGTGTTACAACTAGTATTCTAATTCTGACAATTGATGTGAAGGATGGTTTTAAAAAAGATGTAACAGGACTGAGAAGGATAGAAGGAACATTAAAATAGCCATAAGGGAGGAGTGGCATTTGAAATAACAAAAAGAGGACAACAAGCTCAGAGGTGTCTTGTGATTTTATTTCATCTTAAACAGAATCGTGATTCATGAGCTCCATGAAGGGATACATTGGGAAACTAACCAGGAAAGTAAACACACTGATTAATTATTTTTCTTATTATGCCAGCTACTGAGTTTGTTACACCTCTGCCCACATATTGCACTCTGCTCATGTACTATACTCAGGCAGAAAGAATAAGCAGCCACCTCATTGTGCAATGAAAAGATGATCTAGAACCACTTGGCCTGCCCTGCCAGGAAACCAAAGTCTTGATGCTCTAATCTCTTCAGTGCCTTTAATTCTCCCTTACAGTTCCATTGTTGTGCCTCTCACACCTTTTGATCTTTAAGAGTCTGGTAAATATGAATACCCTCATGAAGAAAAATACCTCAAACAATCTTTTTCCATTCTGCCCACTTAATTCTGATAATTTTCACATAATTACAAAGTTGGCAGGCAAATAGTATGGGTGTTTTGAAAGGGGGGAGGAGCAGGAATGGTGCTCAAAAGAAAAAGCAAATGTCCCAACTTCAAGGATCTCCTGAAATATAGAAGGACATTATGGTATTTATGTATTCAACATGGGCCAGTGCTTCTCTGTGTCTCTGCCAGGGCCAGGTGAAAGGTCAGGATCAGACTACACTTCACTCAGTTTAGCTATCCCTGGAGCTGTCTGGCACTTCTGTGTGCCTTACAGAAAATCACTGAACTCCCTGTGCCTAACCTCTCTCACATGAAGAACCAGAGTCATGGGTTAAATGAGTGGTTGGAGAATAAAGAGAGTGAATAATAAGAGCAACGTGAGATTTCTGTGAGATTCAGGGTGTTACCTATTGACAGAAGGGCATTGGAACAGGAGATCTGCAGTAATCTTGAACCTCACGCTAAGATGAGCTCCCTGTATCTTCACAGGATGTTTCTGTTCATCTGGAATCTGTTCCTAAGGAACAAGGCTTTTGGGGTCACTGGAAGGCTACATTTTTTTTGCTGCAGATGATACAAAAGAACAGCAAACATGTGAACAAGCACACTATTTCTCTACAGGGTTCGGGGGAAATGCAGCATGGCTATCACTGTGCTCCCTCCGAGGGAGTATTGTTTCTCACACTGTCTTGCCATTCACTTGGAGACAAACAGAGCACTGTTACAACTGAATGCTGAAGTGGGGCAAAGTGTTAGCCTAATTTTGAACACACTCTATCATCTCCTCTGCAAGAGTCTAGAACTAGAGCCTACGAAACATGGGGAGGGGGGCATCCCTGTGTGTGGGGAAGCTCAAGGAAGAGAGTGTTAGGAGGGAGAGGTGCACATTATGAATAGGAAAGACGTCCTGGGGAACAATATTTCTTACAGTCTAATTGCTCTATGTTTTATAGAACCTGATCATTAGGGGATCCTGGGCATGATTCCGCAGAGATGCTCTTGTGAAATAAAGCAAGAGGCTATTAAACAGAAAGTTTAAATATAGCTACAGGGAGACATACTTCCTGACAACTTGACAGATGTCTTGGAGTGACGACTCCTTCCTTCATCGCTAATTATAAAATCATTTGTCTTAAGGAAAGGACAAAAGAGAAGTAATTATGAAAAACATGATTCTTAAGGGATAAAAAGATAACATCAGTTTAAAACACGGAAGCAATCATAACCACTTAGAATCATTATTAGTTTGGTGGAACCAATGACAGGTTGCTTTTTAGAAACCAGAGGGAGTGGGGCTCCTGCAGCAGAGGGAAGAAAACATTCAGTTTCTTGTTATGCTAAACTTATCCCCAGACTCCCGAGACTTCTTTGATGAACAGTTCATTAAAATTTTCTACCGCAGATGAATTTGAGCTAAAATACACAAATGTTTTAATTATACATTCCTTTTTAATTACACTAATGACTTGTAATGTGTTTATGTTGGTTTAGAGTTTAATTTCTTCCCTTAGATTAGGTGGTTGACTTAAGGATGGTGCTTTTCAGTAAAATGGCATGACTCATCAATGTTTGATTATGAATTAATACCCAAATGCAGAGGAGCTGCTGCCCTTGGAGGGACAGTTCTGTCCATGAACAACTGCCCCTGTTCTGGGACTCTGGGGCAGAGTGGAACTTGACATCTTGCAGGCATAAGGGATAGGCATTCAGAGGAAAAAGCTATAAATAGTGCCCAGGCTCGAAAGGTGTTAAGAGAATGGGGAATGAATAAATTGGGAAGAAAAGACCCCATATCTGAGATAGGTCCATTTATCAAGGGTCCATTGACATGTTTGCATAAGAAGAGTCAGAATTGGGCCATGATCAGGCTGTGAGAGGCCAGGTACATGCTTTATGTTTCAGGCCTTCTCTTTATACCTCCTTTGAGACTTCTCATTGGGAAGTCATCTATCTTTTGCCCCACTCCAACCCCAATGCAATCTATTGCTTCAGCCAATTCCAGCATGAAGTATAAGATTTTGATAAACACTTCCACACTGATATGTGACGCCGACATGAATATTTATCTCCTACCAAACTTAAATATTTATATTTTAAAAGAGGATTCTTAAATGCCTGATGTTTAACTCATGGGGCCCTTCTTATAAGAGTTGGGAACAAGACAAGCTTTCTCATGTACTGCCTGTCTCATGCCTTGGGTGTCAGCGGTTGTTTTCCTTTCCAGCATCCCATCACCCTACTCTAATAAGAAGTTCCCTTTTTCCTGCAGATAAACCACTCCCCATGGTATGATAGAAGCTAAAGCCATCATCCCTGCTCCCTCACCATCAAGTTTAGTCTAATGTGACCCAGGGTAGCCAATCAGAGTATACGGTTCTTTTAGGTACAGTGATTGTTGGAAGGTAACCTCATTACAGACGGCAGACCATTCAAAGTCCTCTATTTACTTTTGCCAAACCTGTTGTAAGCAGAATAATTCCCCCTTTGTCCTAAATAGGTACACATCCTAATCTCTAGAATCGGTAAATATGTTAGCTTATATGGCAAAAGGGATTTTGAAGATATGATTAAACTGAAGATCTCGAGATGGTAAGGTTTTACTGGATTATATAGGTAGACCTAATGTAATGGCAAGCATCCTTTAAGTCAGGGGTCCCCAAACTACGGCCCGCAGGCCGCATGCGGCCCTCTGAAGCCATTTATCCGGCCCCTGCCACACTTCCGGAAGGGGCACCTCTTTCATTGGTTGTCAGTGAGACGTCGCAAAGTGCGTCATTGCTCACGTACAGTACTACTTCCGGTGACGCAGGATGCACACGTCACGGCCCTGGAAGCACGTCATATCACTTGTTACGGCTAGCAGTGACAAATATGGAACCGGACATTGACCATCTCATTAGCCAAAAGCAGGCCCATAGTTCCCATTGAAATACTGGTCAGTTTGTTAATTTAAATTTACTTGTTCTTTATTTTAAATATTATATTTGTTCCGGTTTTGTTTTTTTACTTTAAAATAAGATATGTGCAGTGTGCATAGGGATTTTTTCATAGTATTTTTTATAGTCCAGCCCTCCAACAGTCTGAGGGACAGTGAACTGGCCCTCTGTGTAAAAAGTTTGGGGACCCCTGCTTTAAGTGAAAGAAGGTGGCAGGAAAGTTAGAGAAGATGCAACAATGAAATAGCAGACTGATGCGACTGTTGGCTTTGAAGATGGAGTTAGGGGCCCAGACCTAATGAATGAAGGCAACCTTTAGAAGCAGGAAAAGAAGAGAATGCAGCCCTTCCTACATCTTGATTTTAGCTTCTTGATATCTGTTTTAGATGTCTGACCTCCAGAATTTAGAAATGTAAGATAATAAATTTATGTTGGTTTAAGTCACCAATGTCACAGTAATTTGTTATAACAACAATACAAAACTAAAATACCTATCCGAGAAATACACCTCCCAGCTGAGATCTTCAGGTTCTGAAACCCATCATATCTATTACAGGGAAACCAGAGAAATAAAAAAGGGTTCCTGACAGTGCTATTTAAGCCATTTGGTCAGCTGAGCCTGAAACAGTACCCAACTGCACTTCCCAGTTAGGTGAAGCAATGCATTTCTCTAAAAATGTTCTGTTTATGCTAGTGAGTTGGATTTCTATCACTGAAAACTGAATGTGTTAGCTACTATTCTTCCTTAGTATTTTTGTAGCAAATGAAATACACGAGATAAACAGGGTTTTCCATTAGCTTAATTCATAGTGTTGTAGTAAAATTTTGTCACCATATACAGTTTGCTATGGTTGAATTAAATTGGCAAATGGTATTTGTATTTATTGCAGTTTTTGCATTCTCTCTGTCTTTTCTCCAAAAGTGC
The DNA here is from genome assembly GCF_036850995.1 of Saccopteryx leptura. Lineage (NCBI taxonomy): Eukaryota > Metazoa > Chordata > Mammalia > Chiroptera > Emballonuridae > Saccopteryx > Saccopteryx leptura. The sequence continues at coordinate 29,887,002 of NC_089513.1, forward strand.
TCTGAGTGTTTCAGAATATAGGGTGCAGGCTGCCGCCTTGCTTAACTGGAAGTAATAATGGCATATTTAACATCAATGCAGAAGATACATGTAGGTATAGACACTTCAGATAACTGAAATTGCACCATTATGGCTCTTCCCACTCTGACTAGATATGTGGCCACTTCAGCCAATGACATTCATTCTGTCTAAGCTGCTTGCAGTCAGTAGGCATGTAATCAGAGAAGCCAGGTTGGAAACCATGATCAAGGATGTGCTAAATCTCCTGTGTGCTGAAGGAAGGGAATTTAATACAAATCCAACCCAATCCAGCAGAATGAAGGTATTCAACTGTGGAAGGGATTTCCATGTGAAAAAGGAAGTGATTTTTTTTTTTTCCAGACAAAATGGCCAGGAAGTCAGGACACTGAATTTAAAGACTGGTGACTCCTATGGGCAGATAATAAATAGCACAGGGCTTTCTTCAAAATTTGAAAGAAAAAAATTTAAAAAAGGATGTTATTATCTACAGGCTCTGACTCAGGGGTTCTCCATAGTCCCTTTTCTTGCCATATACCAGGGTAGAAAACACTAACTTCAGTTGAAGATATTTGTACTTGAAAAAGCTAAATATCAAGGGGCCCCAAATGAAGGAAGCAGAAAGTAGTCAACGGAGACCCCACCAGCATAGGCCATTATTTGTCACCCTTGTAACATGCTCCTTCTCTTCTAAGAGTACTGCCATTAAAATTAGACTTATTTAGCAATGGGCTATTCCATATTTACTTTTTATTAAAGAAATACCTTTTAGTATATGGATAATCATTTATTTGTTAGCATGCATCCATTTGGTTATAGATTTTCTTCTAGAGTAGAGGCTTTGATAAAGACTGGAGAGACCATTCATTCAAGCAACATTTACTGAGTTGTTGTTCAGAGCCAGGCTCTCCGTTATGTGCTAGAAATACAAAGAGGAGTCCAAGCTAATATACCTCCTCCTCTAAAGATTTCAGGACCTAATGTGAGGGTGGCAGAAAGCCATGATCTGAAATATTAGGTTGAAAAGATTAAAGACAAACATTTTCTTTTTTCCCAACTTTACCCAACATAACCCCACTATGTCTCATTTGTTCTTGGGCATTCCATAGCCAGTCTGTCTTGCCATTTCCTAAAATCTTTTCCTTACTTTGCACATAGTATCAGTATTTCATAGTCTGTACAAACATTTAAAAATATGAGTGGAAATGATCCTGTTGTTTATTTTCCTTGGATTTATTGGTAATCTAGAAAGATGAAGCAGAAATTCAAATCTATGAGTTCCCTCTTAGTCCAAAACCCTTTCACTACCTCATGGCCATGTAAACCCAATGTACAATCACCTGACGAAGCACATGGACTTCAGAAAATACTGCCTTTCCTCCCAAGTCTATGAAATATAGCTCAGACAACATGGCCTGGCACTCCAGACTTTCCTCAAACTTGCCTTAGTCATTCTCCAAGTTTATTTCCTTCCTCAACTACTAAAACTATATGGCCATATTTGCAGAATAAGCTCTGTGCTTTCCCTCCTCCATGCTTTTCTCTCCACCACCATGATCTGTCCCTGCATCTTCCATGGAACAACTTTCTAGTAAATCTTCAATAATTTCTCAAATGTTTTCCAATCTCACCAGTCAGAAATTTTCTGCAGCGACTTTATTGAATTTACCACTACTCAACTGGCTCCTGTTGTGTTCCACCTTCTTTCACAGGTATTTTGTCATCATCTTACCACTTCTAATGGAAGGCAGAGATTCTAACATACATCTGGGGCTCCTGTAGTTTCCAGCACATTGAAGACTGAGCATCACAAATGTCTGATCAATGTCAAAGTGAATTGAATTGGATTCAGGTCATTGAGAGAATGAGCATATCAAATAAAAGTGATGTAATTACAAAGTTTAGCCTATCGGGGTAGGCTGACTATAGCAGAGAGTGGAAAGTCTAAAAGGAGCTGGCTGGAGAACCAGTTAAGAGATATGCACAGTTATCCTGGTGTGAGGACATAAAAGTACACTCTCTCTAATAGAATTGAGACAGAAAGAAAACAAATAAATTGTAAAGGCATCTTCATCTAAGACATAGTGCATGTAAGTGATTTAAAAAAATGAAATAGGCCCTGGCCAGTTGGTTCAATGGAAGGGTATCACCCTGGTATGAGAAAGTCCCAGGTTGATTCCCAGTCAGGGCACACAGGAGAAGCGACCATCTGCTTTTCCACTCCTCCTCCTCCTCTTTCTTCTTCTTCTTCTTCTTCTTCTTCTTCTTCTTCTTCTTCTTCTTCTTCTTCTTCTTCTTCTTCTTCCTCCTCCTCCTCCTCCTCTCTCTCTCTCTCTCTCTCTTCCTCTCCCATAGCCATGGCTCGAGTGGTTCAAGCAAGTTGGCCCCAGATGCTAAGGATGGGTCCATGGCCTCGCCTCAGGCACTAAATTACCTCAGTTGCCAAGTAGCAGAGCAGGGGCATCAGATGGGTAGAGCATCAGCCCTAGATGGGGGTTGCTGGGTGGATACAATCTGGGCATGTGTAAGAGTCTATCTCTCTGCCTCCCCTCCTCTTACTTAATTATGAAAAAAGTGAGTTTTACTTGCGTTACTGAACATGGTAGTACCACAGACAGGATGTACAGATGGTAACTATCAATCTGTTAGGTGTTTTCTTCCTTGTTGGTATAAGATCTGTGCTTTTTTGGTAATTGCAGTTTTGTTACTATTCTAAAAGTATGTGGGATTCTCCCAGATATCCAGATATCTAAGCTTTGTGGTTTCATTAGAACAACCTGAGACCCAGAAGATAAAGCAGAGAAGGCAGGGACCTAGAGCCACCAACAATCTCAGCCACCACTCTGGGACTGATTATGATTACTGTGGTGATCTCTCTTGAATAAAAGTTTTCTGCTGTTTCAGTGTCTTAAAACCTTTGCTCTAGACTGAGGATAAGCAAGCCATGACCCCTGAGCTAAAAATGGCTTTTACCTTTGTAAAGCATGCTTTCCAAAAAGTAAAGAAAAATGAAAAAAAAAAATGGAACTAAGGCCAGACCTGGCCCACAAAGCCTACAACAGTTATAATCTGGTACTTTAAAGAACAAGTTTCTCAGTATAAGTATTGAAAATATATAAAAATTTTTTATAATAGTGTGGCCAGAGTTTGTGATTGTTGTTGACAGCTGATGGCTTTGTTCCTCCTTAGTACCTAGGCTGGCATGTGTCTCTCATTACTAGCCTCCTTGACCTATGTTGGCTAACTAGAATCCTTGAACCCTGTGTTCATAGCAGTGACCAGCTTTTCCCCTCTCCCAATGATTATAAATCACTTCAGGATTATAGCCAGAGCACTAGAAAATATATAAGCAATAAACAACTAATTTTTCAAGATAGTTATGGTTATACATATTAGGCAGGAGAGATCTTAAAATTCCAAATAAAGTACCTTATTTTAGTTAGATGGCATGACTTTCCAATCACAGCAGTCACCTTTTCATAGAGGTACATCAAGATAAATAGAGCAATATCCATATTTTACAGTCTATAAAATTCAAATCTTTACTTAAAAAAAGAGAGTTTGCATGCAATGCATACACAGGCTTACAAGTTTATTTATCAACATATATTTATGCAATATGTGCATTGTAAAGTTAGTGCATCAGTTTTAGAGTCTGGGCCAATATTTACAGCCCAGATCCAAATAGGGGTGAGTGCTATCAAAAAATTTTTGTGACAAGCAGTTGTAGTTCATGGAGAAAAGAGCTACCCAGGGCCAGTTCTTTACAACTTTGGGAGGGTGGCAGTTTCATCTTCAGAAGCTAAGGTGTCATTCTTGTTCAAAGACACTTTTTCCACCTCAACTGCAGCCTGGAGGTTGAGATCTTTATTCTTTTTCCCTGCCTTGATGCTCCTATCATATTTTTAAAAAGATGTGAAGGTTTTATTCATATAGAGGTGTATATGTTTGACAATGTGTAAAATTTACCTTTTCCAGGAATGTGTATATTTTAAAAGAAATCAGAACCTTCAGTCAAGACCACAGGAATATAAAAACAGAAATTTAAGAATATAGTGGGTAAATAGTTTGATATTTTCAGTTAGAGTTATGTAGTTACTTTAAAATCATTATCCAAATACTTTCAATGGAGGGCTAGTCTGAGCTAAGGTTATGAGAGTGTGGTTAGACATAAGGAATGGCTAGTGAACCTGGCCTATGGCCAGAAAGTGTGATGCCAAGAGCAATCCATTGATAGCAGGAAGTATGATAATGATATCTGAAGCCAATCAAGAAATTCAGAAGAATGGTCCACGCAAGACATGAGACACAAAGACAGAATCCACGTATGAAGAACAAGGATAGAGATTGGGGATACCAAATGTGAGCAAGAGAGTTTGGAACCTTGAGAAATGAAAGAAACCAGGAGCACAAAGAATGCAGTCATAAGTGTTTGTCTTCAGATACCTTTGGTCTTGTTGGTGAGGAAAGTATTATCAGAGGTGAGAACATCCCGGACACTGCTCTCTAGGATTTTGACCCTTGGACAAGAGGAACCAGGGTTGCTCTAATTGTTCACGTTTGTCTAACCCTCTGAGGCACGTTCTGAAAGGAGAAGTAGGTTCTACATACATTGCTACTAGATACCATCACTCTTATTGATATAAGCCTCAAAGCAGTCTAAGTGAACAACTGTTTTCTATTCCCAGTGTAATGGTAGACTTTCACTGGGACTAATTTTGAGAAGTCTCTGGAATAGCTCTTTTCCAGGACATGTCTGCTGAAAGAGTGATGGAGGCCTCAGTTCTGATACATAGACCTAGTATTCTGGGTAAGAATCTTGTTCTGGGACATTACACAGGTCTCTAAGGCTCAAACAAATTCACTTGGTTTTGTTTTTGTTTTTGTTGCTGTATGTCGTTTGGTTCAGAATATATGTATTAGGACAGAGTGAAATATTGGAACATGAAACTGTTCATAGTAAGCAAACATTAATCCCACTAATTAGGGGAGAATTGTTTAAAATTTTTTATTGAATTTATTAGGATGGCATTGGTTAATAAGATTATATAGGTTTCAGGTATATGATTCTATAATGCATCATCTGTATATTGTATTGTGTGTTCACCACCCCAAGTCACCATTTATACCTGCTCCCTCCTCTTCTACCTCCCCACACTGCTTTCCCTCTAGTACTCACCATACTGTTGTCTGTGTCTGAGTTTTTTGTTTATTTTTTGTTTTGTTTTTGTTTACCCCTTTCTCTTTTTCAACTAGCCCCACAAACCCCTCCTCTCTAACAGCTGTCAGTCTGTTTTTTATCTGGAAGCCTGTTTCTATTTTGTTAGTTTGTTCTGTTCATCAGATTCCACATATGAGTGAAATCATATGGTATTTGTCTTTATCCAACTGGTTTATTTCACTTAGCATAATACTCTCCAGGTCCATTCATGCTGTGACAAAGAGTAAATTTTCCTTCTTTTTTATGGTGATGGGATGATTCACAGACGATGGTGCGTTTCCCACTGCAGAACTGCTGACGCCATATTCAGCATTACGTGGACCCCACTGATGGTAAAGCACATGAGTTAGGAACTCTGCCCTAGGAGCCCACACCAACAGGTATTTCCCAGAGTTGGTCAAGAGATGTTACTATTGTAGCAAGCAGTTTAAAATTTCCTAGCCTGCAGGATTGTTGAAAGTTAGCTCAAAGGATTAGGTAGAGCTACCATCCAAGTAAAGCAAGACTATCCAGTTCAGTGGTCAAAGAAGGGCTAAAAGATGGTATCTCCAGCTACTCTTAGCATCCAGGGATGCCTGGAGGGCTGCCTCCCACTTGATACCATCAGAGATATAAATCATAGAAGCAGAGAGTAGAACCGTGGTTGCCAAGGGCAGAAACGTAAGGGGAATGGGGATATATTGGTCAAACAGTATAAAGTTGTAGTTATGTGGGATAAATAAGTCTAGAGATCTAATGTACAGCATGATAACTATAGTAATAATACTGTTTTGAATACTGAAAACTTGCAAAAAGAATGGATTTCGGGTATTTTCAAGACACACAAAAATGGTTAACTATGAGAGAAGATGAATATGGTAAGTAGCTTGACTTATAATGACTTCATTGTCTATGTATTTTAAAACATCATGTTTTACACCATAAACATATACAATCTTTGTTAAAAATATAAAAGATCAATAAAATAATAAAAAGAAATGCTATTGAAACAGTGCAAGTAACCATTAACTAAATGACTTTTCTACTAAAAAGATTAAAAAAAAGCCATGGGGGAGGTAAAGATTCAGATGTCCCCTTTCCCTGGTGGTGTTCGTACATTTATGGAGGGCACAGCTGGGACTCTGGTGAGCTTACCTGGATTCCAGGCACAGATCTATCTACAACCTATAGAGCTTTTGGAGAACTTCTCACATGTTATGTTTTTCAAATTTCAACAATCAACAGCTACAACTCTACAAACTAACTGTCCCTGACAAAACTTGTGAGGCAGGCCCTGGCTGGTTGGCTCAGTGGTAGAGCTTTGGTCTGGCATGTGGATGTCCTGGGTTTGATTCCCGGTCCGGGCACACAGGAGAGGTGCTCATCTGCTTCTCCACTCCCCCCATCCCCGTCTCTCTCCTTCTATCCTATAGCCCTGACTCAATTGGAGTGAGTTGGCCCCAGGCACTGATGATGGCTCCATGGCCTCTTCCTCGGGTGCTAAGAAGAGCTTGGTTGCTGAGCAACAGAGCAATGCCCCAGATGGGCAGGCATCACTCCCTAGTGGGTTTGCCAGATGGATCCCAGATGGAGTGCATGCAGAGGTTTGTCTCTGCCTCCCCTCCTCTCACTGAGTAAAAACAATAACAACAACAAAACAAAAAACAAAAAAACCTTGTGAGGCAATTTGGTACTTGTTTCCTTCTGGGCCAGGTTGTGAGCACAGTGATCTTGCTGTGAGCCCCTGGGCTGAGTCAGAGCAGGAGGCTCAGGGAGCAGCAGTGTCTCAGGCAACTGGTCTTATGTTATTTATGCCTGACACTTGGGTATAAAAGCAGTTGAGTCTATAGAGAATGCCTTTATTTTGAATGAACATCTTACACTTTAGATCAATGTACATTTCATTCTACCCACTATTTGTATTTCACTTAATATTTATAATCATCAATGAAGTCAAAATTATTAATACTATTTTAAATGGGAAAGTTGCAGCTCCATGTTATTAAATATTTTGTCCTTGATTACACAAAAATAAAGCAGCAGCCATCGACACCCCTACATTAATAGTGGCCCAAAATGCATATGGGATCTTTTGTCCCAATTCTCATGGTAATAAAATGATGATAGGTCTAGTCACTGAGTGCTTGTCATTTGTCAGGCATGTGCTGTGGCTTTTCCTCTGATTGAGAAACATATCTGATTATCTCATTCACCATGAAGTATTAGACATCGAAAATAGCTTAATGAAATCTTGCTCCCAGACCATTTTCCACTTTAAAAGAGATATATTGGGAGAGAAATGTGTAACCTAAAGGAATAAATGACTAATTGTGAAATTGTAGGCTTTATAATAGTCAGCCCAAGAAAGATTTTGGGGTCAAAGATGTTCTTACAAATCACTTTCTCTTACACTATCTACCAAATTACAGTCAGTTCTCCAGTCCTAATTTTAGCTAAAGTGTCCATGGAGGAAAGAGGGCCAGCTGAAAATCAACTCTATGGTTGTGAAAATGTGGCATCTTATTCACTGAATAAATGGACTCGCATTCGACCCCTTATGTGATCAAATGATGGCTAACTTTAATGAATGCTTTCAAATTCTTTCTCAGAGTAAAGCCAGCATCACTTTGCATCCCTTTGTATTACAGGTTCTCCTGTTTCCTGGTGACAGGGTCTGCTGAGATGGGTAGGCAGGTAGACTTGTATGGTCAGTAATGTGCTGACCCTCTGATTGTTTTCCTGGACTCAAAGGCCCCACTGCAGAGAGGAGATGCAATTTATTTTGGGTTGTTCTGTGGCCTCTGTTGTCTTCCAATGAACACCCAGGACTCATAAATCTCAGATTTGCATCCTCCATCCAAATTTTTATGCTATTTACTGCAAGTGCAGCCTCAGGAGGTGGGGAATTTTAGGTTTAAATACGCCCAGATGAATATGCTGAGTGGCATATTCCAGTAATAAAGAATGATATCCAAGTGTCTACGTTGCTCAAAAATGCAATTTAAATTAAATTACATTTCTCCCCCACACATTCCGCCATCCCTGAACTCACATCTGCAGTCCAGAAAGCAGTCACACTTGAAATAGCAGCAAATAAAATCAGAGACACAATCAAAGCTTCAGGTGTTGAGAAGAGTCAGGCATACGGGGCCCTGGACTAGAAATTGTGGTAGTCTGCTTGATAGGCAGGATGCCAGGGACATTTCATACCCCCTTCAGCATCCTCAGGCCCCAAGCACACTGATGCCTAATAGATACCTTTAAAGAGGTATTTAATTGCACAACAGAAAATTGGGCACAATGTAAGAAAATAGGAAGGCAGCAATGGTGAAATGCATCATTTCTGGAAACCAGAAAAACTGAGTTCAAATTCTAGTCTGGCCCTAAAGCTCTCTAATCATAAGTAAGCTATAGTGTGTCTGAATGTCCATTTTCCCACCCATCCAATGGGATTGAAGGCATTCACCTCACAGTGTCGGTCATCACATTATCTTAGCCAGAGCAGAGAAAGCACTCTCTGTGTGCTTACCCAGAATTTACATATTTGAAAAATAGAAGCTATAAACATAGCATGTAAGTGAGATATGATGACCCTGGAGGTGAAGTGTGCTGCACTAAACAATCGACTCATTGACAACATGTAGCCTTAAATCCTGATCCCCTGACCAGGCAAGTCATGTGACAAAGAGGTAGTTACAACAGATAATTCCCACACAGAAGGAAAGGTGAGATTTGCCTTCACGCTAAAGTGGAAGTAACAGATACTGGTGAATGTCATTCTCTTGTTTAGCCCTCATGCCTTTCTCAGCGCCTGCCCCTCTCTATGCCTGTCCACACTACAGATATGGAGATGTGGTGCATTAGGGCTGGTATTCCCTCATTCCCCTGTGGACCCAGGACACAGTTCCTCAGACAAGGGAAATGATGCAGAAGACCAGGAGCATTTTTGTTCTCCACTTATTCTCTCATCAGATTCTCCTCATTCAAGCACAGCCCCCTTCTCTCTGCAATGCCCAGTTCCCAGAGTTGCTGCGGACCAGCATGGCTAGTAATTGTCCGGGTCCCGAGTGAGAACGTGCGGAATGAAAAAAATAAACTCAGAGAGAAAAAGAATGGGATCAGGAGATCTCTTTGCACAGCCAATAGCTTACAAGAGCAAGTCTCCACCCCCAAACCACTTTATTTACAGGGCAGAGTAAAGTCATTAGCAAATCAAAGAGAACTCTGAAACAAAGTCACATTTCAGAGGCAACCCAAGAATTCTCCCCAGTGCAGAAAACCCTCCACCCTGCGTATCTTAACTTCACAAAACAAAGGATAAAAAGAAAACTGGCTCCAGTCTCTTCCAGGGACATGGGGGATGGGATAAGTGGAAACACAGCTAACACAGAGGTGTGGAGAAGGGCATGAAAATTGCCTTTACCAACTTAAACAGTCAGAGGTTGTGGGGAAGAATTTAGCCTTTAGCAACTTAATCAAGCAAGGGGGATGGGCAGCAAGGATCCTGTCAGCTTGCAGTCTCCAACACGGAGTAATGCCTGTGGAGTGTCTCAGAAGCTTGTCTCTAGGGTCCCTTGGTGCTTTTCCATTCTCCTCTTCCGCCCCTAACTGATCAGTCCTCTGGTCCATTTTTTTCAAGGAAAGTCATTGAAACTAACCACACCTAGGGGTTTTATTTCTGGTAAAGCTGTCTCTTCTCACCACAAATGCATTTTTTCTTTCATTCTCCCTTTGAGGAAGATTTAAATCTAAACAACAAAAATTTACAACGTTGCCTGGGGTCTGCAGAGAAGTTTCAGAGATGATGGGACCTTTACAGCCCTCTGATCTTTCACTGTATGCTCTCTGGAGTCAAGAGAGCTGGTTCTGGCTGTAAATGGAAATAACTAGTCAGATGAGAGGTGAAAAAGTAATCGGGGTTGAAATGTCAACATGATCGCTACACCTTAAAACTACACTGTGTGGTGGAATGGGCAGTAGAAAGGTGGAGAACAATTTGCATAATGTAAAACTTGAGAGGCATTAAAGTGTAGGGTTTATGAACTTGGCTCTCAAACCAACGACAAGGGTTATAATCCCGGCTCTTAGCTTCCTAGCTGTATGACCTTGGACAAGTTGCTTGATCTCTCTTTGCATCTGTTTCTTTACATGTAAAATGGGAAATAATTGCACTTGCTTGGCAGTGTTGCTGTGTTAAATGAGTTGTGCTTGCCCTGTGTTTAGAACAATCACCTGACTCATGGTACTCAATTAGACTTAGTTTTTATTAATGCAGGATTGAGTCCAATGTCTTTGACATATGACAGAATGAGATTTGATACTTGACTCCGTCACCTGTGGGGCCATGAACAAGTTATTAACCTCCCTATGCCTCAGTTTCCTCAGCTCTAAAAAAGCAGTAATAATGACATCTACCACCTAGGTAGGGGAGTCATGATGATTAAATGAGGTAATTACTCAACATTGCTTAACACAGTGTCTAGTGCAGAATAATGTGCACAGTAAAAGTGAACGCTGATTATTAATGAACTAGACTGATGTTCCATGGTGAACCTAATATCTATCTTTAGGGAAATAAGCATTATGCCAGTTATGTGGTTATTCTCATAAAGACCTATGGCAATGACAAATTTCAAAGTCTAGCCCAAATGCATTGTTTTCTGAAGCCTTCTTGAACAAACAATGCTTGTAACAAGACTGAATATGCTATATTACTGATATCAGTTTTATTAGCCATATAATAGAATTAAAATAAAAATATATTAATAAAGTAGGCAAGAATTTGGAAGAATTTTTGTAAAACTACCCATGTTTAATCTTAGTAAATATTTGACCCAGCTTGTTACTCTATGATTTAATATTACCAATCTAGTAATCAAAGTTATATATTCTGTAACAAATCAAAAGTATATAATCAATTCTATGCTTTCATCTCTAGCTGAGTTCTTGTTACTAGCCTATTTCCCTCCAGCTGATGCACCTTAGGAGTTCACATTAGAGGGAGAAAAGTGTACTCTTAGTGCCCCTCCCCTCTGGACAGTCCAACCACAGGAACATGGAGACTCTAGTTTATAAGTTACTTGCTATCTTTAGTTCCAGTTATAAGGCCAAGAGGACCACAGAAGTCCAGCCAGACATGAAAATAGGAAAATGCATCTTTCTCAAGAGAAACACACCTTGGAGAGTAAAGGGGGCATTCATTCATTATTTCATTTATTTAATTATTCACTCATTTATTAAATAAATTTTTATGGACATCTACCAGAATCCAGAAAATCAAGAGAAACTACATGACTGTTCCCCTGCCTAGGAATTTTCCCCCTCCCAAATTCCCCCATCCCCTCTATAATCTGACCAAGGGGTCTGTGCTGTAAAAATGGATTTTGGGGGACAGGAGTCCCCCCCATCTTCTCAGGTGGTTGGCACTTGAATAAACCTCTTTCCTTTTCAACGGCACCTGTGTCACGAATATTGGTTTTCATTTCATGGCAAGCAGTGGAACCTGAATTCAATAACAGTCTCTCCCCAGGGCCTGTGCTTGGGCCATTGAAGGTTTATGGATTTGAAATCTTGGTCTCTTCTCCCTGCCCCCAAAGGAACAGATTTCTTCAGAATATCAAATACTTTGTTCAAATATGACTAATTTTTTTAATTTCTTCAACCATCATTTAAAGCTGGTTCTTGCCAAAAATATTTATTCTGTAACATGTGAATTTCCCCCCCACAAAAAAATTTTAAACTCTGTTATTACAGTGCTTTGCAATTCTTTGCAATATGTCCTAGTCATTGTAGACCAACAAAAATGATGTCTTTTGTTGGATCAACTCAAACTCATAAGGAGAACAGACATAGGCATTCATGGTAAAAATGCACTCTTGGTATGAGTCAGGGAAGAGGATTCCACCTGAGGTATAATTGGAGATGATACCTTAATCTCATACAAAGGTCACCAAATAAAACCAAAGTTTTACCTCTGGTCCTATGCAGTCCAGTCTTTGCATGTGTTAGATTTGATGAAACAAAATCTGGCAACAGAGAGTAATTAAAATGTGTTTTCTGTCTTCAATTAGATTTTTCAAAGAACATAAAATAAGTTCTCACTAATCACTCACAGCAACATTTGATAAAATTTCTTTTCTTCCACTTCTGTTACAAACTGTACTGACAAATGGATGTAAATGTTGGTTAGAGGGGTAGGAAACCAGAAAACCTGTGAAGGCAAAGACAAAAAATTTCCCTAGCAGGTAGGGACACAGAGGATGTATAGAGATAAGTCTGCTAATATTAGTAATATTCTCCAATTAGCATACTCTTATCATCACCTTACATTATTTATAATAGCATAGAATACTCCCCCAACATACACACACACACAGTTAATATAGAAATTATTAACTTCTTACTGACTGATTGGTTTAGTGAGTAAGCAGAAGGCATGTATGTCCTCTATGGCTGTTTTACTGTATGAATGTGGTCACACAAGTTCATGATCAATATACCTTGGAGAGGAAATGGGGTATTCATTCACCAATTCATTTATTTATTTTTCACTCATTTATTTAAAAACAATTTTGGACATCTGCCAGTATTTGGGCACTGGGGATATAGTGTTAAACAAAGCTCCTGTCCTCAAAGAGTTTACAGTTGTTGGAATGAGGAGTGACAACACACAAATACAATGTAATAAAATGCTAGGAAGAGCAAGGTAAATGGACAGAGAGGAAACAGTGTTCTATTTTGCATGGGGTGCCAAGGAAGTCTTCTCCAAAGAGCTAACAGTCCGTGCAAAGACCAGAAAGAATGGAGAAATGAGATTGGTGGGGAGAGAAACAGGTTTCAGGGAGGTACCACCAAGCTTGCATTGTCCTTTAATACCTTCATTCCATTTATAAATGGAATGCTCTTTGCTCTTTTTCTTTTCTTCTTTTTTTGTATTTTTTTTTCCTTAAGAAATCCTGTGCTTCTTGAAATGTGAAATAGGTGAAGAAAAATACAGTTCGGGACCATTAATTGTGCTTTCTTATTGAGTATATAAATTTGATGTCAAATGGGACCGGCTGAATGGTATATATTTATTTCAAAAATATCATTTCTGTGAGGCATTGCTGCATCATCCTATTGATTTAGGGATTGGTGTGATTGTGCCTGATGCTTTTATGAAAGGCAGGCTATTAACAAACTAAATTGAAAACTAGTGAGTCTGCCTTTCCGGGCCCAATCCAGCATGTTGCCCAAGTGAGGCTTAAATGGGAAAATACAGTAAAAAGACTTATTTTAATGCGACAGACTCCTCATTGCAATCCATAAACCTTATTTGCAGTGAAAAAGAAAAAAAAATCCTACAAGATAGAATTCTCATGCTCGGAGAGCAATCTCCCTCCGGTTCTTTCCCATCCGTGGCAACATTAATCTTTTCATTTCAGAAGCTGACTCTCTTTGACCTTGTTGGACATTAGGATTAAAATCTTGTGTAAGACAAGGTAGCTTTAAGAGAGTTAGAGAAACCATGGGTGCTAATGCATAAAGCCCCTGGAAGTGTCCAGAGATTGAAGTTGCTACTGCATTACCAGTGTCGGGCTGGAGGATTAAACCTGGGGTGGACATTATTAGATTTTAGCTGGTCCAGCTTCCTTGTTTTGCAGACAAAAACTGAGGCACAGATAAGGGGTGAGGCTTGCTGGCAATCTATCATGCAGGCAGATGAGTGGCAGAACTTACATCCCTTAGCAGTTTCCTGTTAACTTCACTCACTCTTTTATATCTCACCTTCTTCATGTGGTCCACACACCAAGGAGGGTAATAGAGGTGAGTGCTTGAAAAGAATAGGGATCTTAAATACAGCAAAATGTTGGTGTGAACTCATAGGAAATGTACCTGGGTTTTCAATGAGGCCAGAAAGGGGCTTGTTGGTGGCTCCTCCTTCCTACACCACTGTGAGCCCGTCTCCCACCTCTGTCCCTCTGACACCAAATGGCTTTGGTTCTATTTGACACAAGATGTTGTCATCATGATAGGATGCAATGCCACTGGACACTTTTTAGTCATTACAAAAATTATGCAATAGGATGTTTTATCATAGCACTAAAACTTAGATATTGCATGGAGCTGTGTTTTAAAAAAAAATCTATACTAGAGGAATGATTACTCCACAGATGTATATTGAAAACCTGATGTGCTCATAAGTCTAAGTCTTGGTCATGCTACTCATGAGGTGTACAAAAGAAAGAAGTAATACAGCCTCTGCTCCCCGCTGTAAGGGCCCCCTGCTCAGCTGAAGGCGAAGATGAAGGACCCAACCACGGGTTTGCAGATGAGACCAGCTGGGTGCCTCACAGTCCGTGAGCTGGAGGAGACCAGAGAGAGAGAGATGATGATGAAGAACAGGACATGAGCCTCTGCAGTGAGCTTACATGACTCGCTCCTCAGCTGTCTGCTCATGATCTGGGTACGAGGTGAGAATCCACATAAAACAGGCACTGCGCTAGCACATAACATGCGATCAGTTAGGCTGACATTTATCCTCCCTCCATTCCTCCTTTCCTCTTTCTGTCCATCCCTCCCTTCCTACATCTTCCCTTTCCTTCCTCCTTTTTTTTTTTTTTTTTTTTGTTCTTTCCTATACTTGATAACTATCTGTTAGCTAAGTCACTCCTGGAAATAGATACCTCTATGAAAGAAACGTATTCCAAAGGCAGCATGGAAACCTTTTTCGTTACATTAAAAGAGCGATGTCTTTTCTGGAATAAAGGAAAGACACACAGTAAGTGGCAACTCTCCCCTAAGGAAAAACACACTCTGGGAAGGTGCCTGTGCTCAATTTCTCATTCTTCCGAAGACGAAGCCCGGTGACCTTGGGCTTTCCTGCTGTGCGCAAGCGTGGGCGGTGGATGTGTTTGGTAATCGGCAGTGAGAAGTAAGGCACGTGCTGGGCCTAACCCCGTGGTTTTTTAAAGTTATACTCCATCAAAGCAGAAAGCTCTCTGAGTTCTCCTTGTCTCTCTTGGAATCTTTATTTTCCCCACTTCCATTCATTTCCTGTTTCTACTTCGTGTCCTCCTCCTCTTTCCCTCCCTTCTGCAACACTAACACGCATTTCTACTTGCTGGAATTTCAAATGACTTCCAACTAGACAAAAAGAAATCCTGTGCCTGTGCACAGACAGCCTTCAGACTGATGGCCCCATTACATTAGCATACAATAAAAGCCAGCAGGGGGTGCATTGCTTGCTGTTATCCTGGGTCTGCGCGCCTCAGGGGGGCTGGGGAGGTTCCCAGGGTGCAGCTCCTCTCTCTTGTAATGAGGCAATTGCGCACTTTGGTGACAGTTCCTCGCCTCACTCAATCGAAGCTGCAGTCTCAGTGAAAGGAGAGGGGAGAAAGGTCGGTATGTGTCTCTTACGAGCTAGGCTGGGCTTCCTTTTTGACTGGCCTCTTCAAGCTCTCTTACAGCCGCCCAGGAAATCACTTAAAATTCTCAACTTTTGTGCCCATAATGAGTCAGACAGTTTTTTATGTTGGGGGAGCATTATTTCTAGAACTTCTTCATTAAAAATACAAAGGGTAGTTAATCAGACATTTACAGTGCATCCCCTGCTTGTCAATCGTGGATGAGAAGTTGTGGTGGTGGTGGTGGGGCGGTGAACAGCAGTTACAGAGATTAAAATAGGTTGCCACCTTTTGGCAATGAGAAAATTTTTAAATACAAAACCACAATACATTGTCAGTGGCCACCTACCCCGGTTTTTCTAATGCCTGGCATTGCTTGCTGAAGCCAGGACTTGAACACACCCAGAGTTCAAAGACTTCCAACCTCCCCAGCCACAGTCCATGCTGCTCCTTACATCAGTGCTCCTACCATAGCACTCAGAAGACTTCCTTTCTTAAAACACTTCTGGACTAGGCATTCAAGGCCTCAAACTCCACATCTGACCTTCCTGTGTTTATCCTCCTGTATGTCCAGGTCAAGGCACCCCTGTAAGGGTCCCACTTCATGCCTTGCTCCCAGCATTCCTTCTACTTGTATACAGCATTGCATAGTAAGAGAACAAAGATACGTTGCAGGGAAATGACGACCAGATAAGCATTGGACAGATGAATTTGAATACTACTGCTAAACCTTGCTCTAGAACCTTCTTAAACATTTAATTATTTTTTTCTAAACCTGGTTCCTCAACTTTAACCTGGGGCAATCATTCCTTTGTTAATAGATTTTAGTGTAATTCAGAAACTAATGAATATAAAGTATCTGGTACATAGTAGGGGCTTAATACAAAGCAATTATTATTATACTTCCACTCTGGTACACTCCCTCTAATACAACCCTCTTGTCCTAGAGGGTCTTATTTAAATTTTACTCATGCCATTGAACTTTTATGATAGCAATAGCTTTGGTATTTCTTCCAAAATCTTTTAGTCTGTTTTAAAAAAATATTTACTGGGCACTTACTCTTTTCCATTAATTAGCTTTTCATGACATACAGTTTGTATATCCAACAGGACACAGTGTGACCGTCTCCCCATCTCTGTCTTCCTCTTCTACGCCAGCTAAAGGTCCTATCTTGAACTGGTTCTGAGCCTGGTCCCAGTGGTTCGGGAAACACTGAAAGCACTCTGACTTTTCATATAGTAATCACCTGCCCTTCCCTATTAAAATGAGCCACAAGATGTCCTTCATATTTTTAGGTAATCTTCCTGCAACCATGATTGCAGATTAAATCAGATGCTCCCCAATTCCTTTTCTTTACTCTCACAGGACCCTGGTTTCAATTAGAAATTTGAGTTTTCAAGTTCAATATCCCTCAATTCTTGCAAATAAAAGGTTCAGTCAAATCTCATATGTATAAATCTTGGTTATAGGCATGTACCTGGTAACCCAGGCATTGTGCAGAAATGAGGTTCCGTGTGTGAACCCGTGCCATTTAGGAAGACATGCTTCCAGCGGATGTCCCTATATTCAAAAGTAAACAGCTGCCTAAATCTTTTATTTCTGTGCTCTTAACAACTTTGGGCAATTCTTCTGTGCCAGCCTAAACCCCTCCTGCTGGCTTTTATCTTCACTGGAAAGAGAGAGATAGGGTATGTGGCAAAACAACTGTAACCGATAAGGACTACAAGGACTATCACGGAGATAGTTAAGACCAAACCCCCAATGGATTAATGGCTTAGAATCATAAATCAGCAGAAGACCAGCTCTACCCAACATAGCAAATAATTTTTTGTTATGCTAAATGCCTAGCCTCATTATACACTCAATGTAATACATTAGCATACTAAATGACATAACCCAAACTGCCATGATCAGAAATGGAAAGAAAGCCCATATAAGGACACAAAATGGCCCACAGTGCTCTTCCCAGAACTCTACATTTCTTTCCTGGAAAAATCCTGAACATTCCTTCCCCTTATTAAATGCCCTACGTCTTAATTAAATGAGCCTCAATAAAAAAGTAAATCCCATTAGGAAGGGGCTCCTCTGTTTCACTGCTTCGGTAATTAACTCTCTTTCACTTTAAACTCAATGCCGGCTCTCTTTTGAGTTCTTTCTTGTGCGAAGCCAAAAACTCACAGTGGGTCATGGACCCCAGAACACCTGCATTAAAAGGATGTACCTACCTTTGAGTGCTGAGCCTCACTCTCGGCCAGCTTTCCCTTAATGTTCCTTATTAGGCAGTTCTAGTTACAGGTGCTACACCCACCTGATTCACTCTGCGGGGAGAGTGAGCTGTGTGCAGCAAATCGCCACATCCAAGACACAAAGTTGTATATTCTACAAAGTGGTAGCTCTCTGCCCCCTCTTGAGATTTTTTACAACCCTTGCTATGGAAGGGGGCAAGTAGTAGTGATAAATAGAAATGGTCTGACTCCTGGACTGATTGAGTAAAACAATCTAAATGGATGATCCAAGGCCCTGGCTGGTTGGCTCAGTGGTAGAGCATCGGCCTGGCTTGCAGGAGTCCCGGGTTCGATTCCTGGCCAAGGCACACAGGAGAAGCGCCCATCTGCTTCTCCACCCCTCCCCCTCTCCTTCCTCTCTGTCTCTCTCTTCCCCTCCCGCAGCCAAGGCTCCATTGGAGCAAAGTTGGCCCGGGTGCTGAGGATGGCTCCTTGGCCTCTGCCTCAGGCACTAGAATGGCTCTGGTTGCAACAGAGCAATGCCCCAGATTGGCAGAGCATCGCCCCCTCGTGGGCATGCTGGGTGGATCTCGGTCAGGCACATGCGGGAGTCTGTCTGACAGCCTCTCCGTTTCCAACTTCAGAAAAATAAAAAAAAAATTAATTAAATAAATAAATAAATAAATAAATAAATGGATGATCCAAGCATGCCGTTATAAACTCACGGTGGCTTGGTGAGCCTGGGTGACATCAGAGGCAGCTTTGTGACAGGCAGGCAGGTGGACAGCCTTCAGAGCTTTGATGTGAGCAGGGGAACTCAAGGCTCTTGCCAGCGTCTGACATTCACTGTTCTGTGACCTTGGGAAAGTCACTTAACCTTGTGAGGATTAATGAGGTAATCTCAGAGGAAGTACTTTGAGATCATTGGCTGACAGGTGCTGTATAAGTACAAAGTATTATTATTAAAATGTCACTGTGCTGGCTACATTTCCTCTTAAGGCAAGCTTTATTTTTCTAAAATGAACTGTGCAAAAGAGTTTTAGTCAAAGGCTCTATATCCATAGATCTTCCTAATCCTTAGCATAGCCTTGGAAGTAGAGGCTAGGAAAACTTATTTTAACATCTCTAACACTCCCATATTTTTCCACAAAAAGTTTCTAGAGAAACTTTTCTCTAGATTTTCCTATACATGAACAGAAATAAAAATAAAGAGTTGGTAAGTCTGGGTTCTGAAAACAATAAGGGTAAAATTTAAATCCCCTCTGTTAGCAAAAGCTTCCCTCTGCATGTATCTCATTTTTAGTTTACTTTACCTTTGTTCTTGAATCAAAAAACACTTTTAAAGAAATATGATAGTGTTTATGAAAATTGCTAACACACACAATAGATACTCAATTTAAAAAATGATAAATAAGTGATTTGTATTTAGTCAGCCTGAGAATCAAATTCCAAGGCATATCAAAGTATCAATAACAATAAAAAAAATTAACAAGTTGCTATTGAATGCTAGATCCTTTGAAGAAAAACCTAAATGTGAGAGAACTTATTGCTCCCCTTAAAGGATATCTTGCATTTGGGGGGAGACATATTTCAAAAGTTGATAAAACATGCTTGAATCTTGAAGCACAAAGAGGCATTTGCACAGAGGAAAGGTGATTATTATTATTTTTACAAGCAGTGTTTGATCAGTGACAAATATCAGGAAACACATAGAGAGAGCTGAAACACATGAGGAGAGTTGAAAAAATTTTCAGGGGACAAGATACACAGCAAATAAAAGTCTAAGAACGGCTTCAGTGTACAAGTGACCAGGTAATATTTGAAAGGAGATTGATAATCTAAAAGTAAAAAGCCAAAATGGGAGGCAACAAGCATTTATTTGAGATCAGAAAGGATTGCAATTTTGGGAAGCACTAGTCAGGCAAAAAACCCAAATAGTATTACAATTATGAGGTGAAAGCAAGGACTTTTATTATAGGAGAAAGTGAAGGGAAATGATTTCGTGAATAAAAGAAAGAAATTTTTATTGGTGCTAATAAGCTAAAGTTATTCTTTAGCTATATATGGTAGTGCTAATTCTAAAAAATGTCCTTAATTTTTACTCCTCAAAGTCAGGATGTCTACCTTTCTGTTAGCTTTATAAACAATTGTATTAAATACAATGTTGGTTTGGCCCAATTCAAATATTCCAAAGTTCAAGGATAAAGACATGCAAGGCCTTTCCTCTGGGATGACAGCTCTGACTCCATTTTGAAATGGTCTGTTTATGACAATTTTTTTAGAATCCAAGGTGGGTCAAGCTATACCAAAGTTCTATTGATCACCAGGATGGGTGCTCCCAACTGAAAGAGAGGGATCCCTGACTGTCGTTCTTAGCCCACCTCTTGGCCCTGGGAATGAGAAAACTTTTTTGTTGTTGTTTGGATCTTCTTTAGTTTGTGTGTTTGTTTTTGTTTGTTTGTTGTTTTCTTTAACTGAGTAGCCTCTCTAAATGGAATAACGATGCACAGAGGACTCACTACCAGTATCACATTCTTCTTTTCAAGACTCCTGAAATACTAGAGCCAGTTCCTGCTTAAAACCAAAGTCCAGTTCCAAGGAGGAAGATGGAACCCTCTCCTTGTTATGGGCCATAATCTACCTGGAGTCATCTTGTGGAAGACCAACCCTGAACAGGTAAGCAAGAGAGGGCAGGCTGCACTAGCCTTTGAGAGCAACCAAGCCAGCCTCTGAGACTTCACATGCAGAACAGGATGTTACCAGTGCAAGCCAGCTAGGTAGGACAGAAAAATAGATCTCTATTAAGAACTGTGTGGTCAATTGCACTACCTTATTTGTTTTTAATTATTACCTTAACATCATGATTATTCCATTCCTAATTTTCCTTTGAAACATTTGGAGGCTTTTTCAGAGAGAGAGACAACTACATGAGTCAAACCCTCATTTCATGAGATTGGTCTCCTCCTCTCTTTTTTTGCATCCCCCCGTTTCCTCCTTCTTCTACTCTATCAGCCAGGTGAGTTCTCTGTGTTGACCCACGCTCCCCATAAACCACCAGGACATCTGTCTCTATTAAGCAACTTTCCTCTCCAGAAGGGACCCCTTTCCTCATTATCCTTCTGGGCCTCATGCCCTCAACACTGCACTGCATGATGTACTAACTTGATCAGCTGATCTTAACTGGGGTAATAACAGCCATTAACATTTCACTTTCCTCATAGCCATTTTATTTTATTTATTTATTTTCTGAAGCTGGAAATGGGGAGAGACAGTCAGACAGACTCCCACATGCGCCTGACCGGGATCCACCCGGCACGCCCACCAGGGGGCGACGCTCTGCCCACCAGGGGGCAATGCTCTGCCCCTCTGGGGCATCGCTCTGTTGCGACCAGAGCCACTCTAGCGCCTGGGGCAGAGACCAAGGAGCCATCCCCAGCGCCCGGGCCATCTTTGCTCCAATGGAGCCTTGGCTGCGGGAGGGGAAGAGAGAGACAGAGAGGAAGGAGAGGGGGAGGGGTGGAGAAGCAGATGGGCGCTTCTCCTGTGTGCCCTGGCTGGGAATCGAACCCGGGACTTCTGCACGCCAGGCCGACGCTCTACCACTGAACCAACCGGCCAGGGCATAGCCATTTTATTTTTAAAATCATCACATCAATGTGTGTATATAAAAGGGAATACAGTGTGGTAATCTTAGAAGCCATGGAGGGCCACAATAGCCGGCATTTCAGGTAGTAACATTTACTAATCTGGCTCTTCGGCAATTGAGAGAGAGATGATGTTGGCAGGTACATTAATTTACAGACATACACTGAGTCCCAGGTTAAATGACAGTGGGAGGCCACACAGCTGATTGGCAGCAGAACAAGAACTCAAGCCCTGGCTCTGGATTTCAGACCGAAGTCATATCCACAGCACCAAGTTGTTCTGCGAATCCCATTCTGTACCTGCCTCCCAGTGAAAACCTTGCAGGAGCAGTGCGGCTCCCTCCCTAGGTTTCTGTTTCACACCCTGTAAAACAGGAACTGGATCAGCAGGCCTTTGAAAGAAAGGCTTTTCATGTGTTTTGATGCTGTGTATGTGGATTCACACATATGCATTTTACATTCAGCTACATATACATAGAGCCTGGGGAATTTGACTTTGTCATTTCCTCAAGTTTTCCTGTGCCATGATGCCGCACTCCTGGCATAATGGTCTTTCGCATGTCAATGATTCAAATACAAGGACATTTTCTTGGGCCTTCATTGTTTCAGAGTGAAATTGAAAGAGGGAATCCAGCTGTTTATATGCAATATGCAGCAATTATGAAGTTCATTTCCAGAAGCCACTGTAACCATGGCAACCTGTAATTCTGGAAGAATAGAGACAGGCTGTAGACTGACTTCCAATGGGGCCAACTGTTAACCAGAGAAGGCTCAGGAAATGTTGATGAGGAGCCAGAGCTGATTACTTCAAGTTAGAAGCAGTTTTTGAAAGTCAGACTCTCTTAATCTATAACTTCAGTTTTTCTTTAAAAATCAGTAATCGGTGAAACTCAAATTTCTGGATTTGCCCAAGTCTGCCCTAGAGGGCTAAATAGTTCAAATGAAACAAGAGCCAGCATTGTATTGATGTTTATTTCATAGTACCTTAAACACCAAACTCAAAGTTATAACATCAAACCGACTGAACTTTAAAC
The DNA here is from genome assembly GCF_036850995.1 of Saccopteryx leptura. Lineage (NCBI taxonomy): Eukaryota > Metazoa > Chordata > Mammalia > Chiroptera > Emballonuridae > Saccopteryx > Saccopteryx leptura. The sequence goes on from NC_089513.1 coordinate 29,909,509, forward strand.
TAGTGTTGCAGGAGCCTCAGAAAGTTCAAATGAGAAGCAGAGCGCCCAGTCTCTTGATTGAAAGTGTTTCTGAGCACACGCTGACTTCTTTGATATTTCAAGAAAAAATAGGTGAGACTCATGTTAGAAAGGACTATTTTATAATATGTTGACCCCACCAGGCCATAACGGAAGTAGGAACTACTGAAGGGGAGAAGGGGGCATTAAAGGGCAGAGATACAATCATTTTGAGTCAGAAATTATTTAAAACAGTTTGGTCAGGTTCCTGAGTTGAATGTCTTCTTATCGCCCCATGTGTGTCCCCTCTGACTAATAGTGTGCCTTTCTAGATACTCAGAAAGAGAACGGGACAAGGGGCAGCTAAGGGTCAAAACTCAAGCACACACAACTCCTGCATGCACTGTGGGAAATTCATGGGGATGAAATGTTAAATGACCGTGAGCTGCAAAGGCATCTGAATGGAATTTTTGCTATTTCTACCTCTTTTGACTCTGTCTTTGATCCCTGCTGGCAGCACGCTGGGCATGTGTGAACACCACAGCTCCCAGAGACTGCGCCTGCGGGGACAGCGAGAGGCGGCCTGGGCCTGTCAGCTGCGTGTCTTCCCCTCTGAAATTCCCAGGGGAGTGAAAATCAGGGGTGCATTCCAAATCAATGGAAATGTGCCCCATCCATTGGGAAGCAATACTTTTTACTCATTTGCCTGAATAAGGAGCAGACAGGCTCCTTATTAAACTAATACATAGTAGTCCCCAGGATGAGTTTACTGTCACTCTCGGGCAACAACTGGTCTTGGGAGGCAACTGGACAAAATGCAGAAAGAGATTAGATTGTGTCGAGACTGAGGCATAAAGAGAGGTTAGAGATAGAAGGTGAAAACATACAAGGTAAATGCATACAAAGATTTTCAAGTGGGTCTTGAGCTGACTGCACAGTTTACCACCTGAAGGGTGAAAGGAAGACCTCCAGTAATGATTTCCAGGCTCCTGGGGCCCACATCTGCCCTAGCGTGGAATCCTGCCGACTGAGACTGTATTGCAGAGGCTGGCATTCCTCTGTTTGCATACGGCTCTTCCTTCCACGCTAGTGTGCTGTTGCACCATGTTCCAGGCCTGACTCTGAAGCATGTGAAATAGAACACAGGTTTTGGGAAGTGAGAGTCATGAGCTTTGTCATTAAACTGCCAGATACAGAACAATCACCTAACCTTTCCGTCATCTGCAAAGGGCTAGTCATGGAACACTGCTTGTATGACCACTGTATACGACATGCTGAGCACGGTGCCTGGTAGGGAACAGGTCCTCACTAATGACCGTGACACATATCGAACCCTTGCCTAGATCAGGATTCATAGGGGCTGTAGGAAAGTTCCTCCATGAAACAGCCAAAGAGTGGCAAAGTCAGGAGCACAGGAAACCAGAGACAGAGAGCAAGGTCCTGAGATAGGGTAATATCGGTCTCCAACGATGGGCAGCAGATGACATTCTGCCACATGCAAAATAAGGACATAGAGCAAGTGTGGGTTCATGAAAAGAACACAGCACTTGGGCTGGAAAAGATGAATTTAAATATGATTTGGAAGAGCAGAAGTGACGATTTGCCCCACACTGGCTGGTGTCCTGAGTAGGTCAGTAGGCTCAGTGTCCTTGCTCTTCACACAGGTGAGGTTGGTGGCATGATCAGGCAGATACTGAAAAAATGGTGAATAAAAAACCCTTCATAAAGCAAATGAAATTTGAGGGACATCTCGACAGAATAGTTAAAAGAAGGGGGGATAATTGTCCAAGTGACTGTGGGGTAAGGACAGGCCAGGGACGGAGGGAGTCCAAGATGGATCAAAAGGTCAAGGAAGAGATCAGTTTGGTTGAGATGGAAAGTTTTTACAGAAAACATGGTCAGGAAAATAGACTAAGGTCAGCTAGCAAAGAATAAATGTTTATTATTTTTGTATGGACAATGGGATACTATTCAAATTTATGGCAGAGATATAAAATTAATGTTTTTGTCTGCCCCCACCCCTGCCAATTCACATCAGACCCTTTACTCTCCATTTAAGGTAAGCTATGTTAACAACTTTATGAGATGTATCCTTCCATGTTTTTCATGTTCATACGAATGTATGAATATAAGTGCCTGTGTATATATAGGCATGTATAGATTTTATAGATATGAGTAACTAAATGGGCTGGGTTACTGTTAAAATATAGGATCATTATACATGTTTCTGCAACTTTTTATCACTGATGAGAAACCCCTCTTACTCAACTTCTACCTGATAACGCCCTCATTTATTCTACTGACTGTGTGATATCCCATGGTGTGGATAGACCATAAGTTATTCAACCATTTCTTATTTCTTGGTACTCATTTCTTCCCTCAAAGATTTTTTGTTTGTTTGTTTCTTGAATTGTTATTCTATTTCAAAGCCCTTTTTAGCTAATGTCCTTGAGCAGTCATGTTTAAGTACTAGAGGATTTCTATTTATTAGATAGATCACTATAAGTGGTATTGCTGGGTCAAAACACAGGTGTATTTCTAGTTTTGATGGATTATACCAGATTGCTTTCAAAAACTACCCATTCATATTTCAACCTGCTGTATATGAAATGATACATTTTCCTACATCCTCATCAGATTAGCTGTTATTGTTCTTTTCATTTCTTTTCTCTGGTCATAAAGTGATGTCTCATTATTAGTTTAATTTGCATTTCCCCAAACCATTAGTGAATCTGATCACCTTTTACATGTTTTTCAGTCATTTATAATTTCTCTACTGCCAATTGCTTGTGCATAAACATTGTTCATTTTCTGTTGGCTATTTTTTTCTCTTGTTAGAAAAACTTTCATTTTAGAGACATTAATCTGAGTATGTGCTTAGCATAATGGCCTGGTGGAGGGAGAGATAGAGCCATCTACACAATCACATTGGTCTGAAAATCAAGTGATGTGAGCCTTCTCTAGGCTGAAGTCCTTGACAATGTAAAGGATGAGCTAGGAAGATGTTTTGGAAAAACACACACGCACACATATTTGCATGGACCACAGCATATATATTTTTAAAAATAAGATATTTACTTTCACAGTTAGGTAGGAAGTTAAGAAACTTTCATAGCCTTTCTTTTTCTCTTTTAACAGGTAAGAAATAATGCCCTTAGGGTGGGGGGAGAATTGGGGGGTCCTGACAAATAAGAGAGGAGAGGTAAATAAATGGGAAGATGAAATCAGAGTTCTTAGATGACTTAAACATCACCCAGTCCCTTCAGCTGACAGATAAGGTAACTGAGGCTGAGAGTAGTCATAACTGACCTAACAGCCACAAAGCTAATTTGTGGCAGGTTTGGGAGCAAATCGACCTCCTTTGACCGTCAGTCCAGGGTCCTCTCAATTACACCACATTCTCCCTCCTATTAAAGAGAGATCGTCTATAAATCACACTCATGCTAGTAGAAATGTGTTTCAGAGCCAAGGCAGGAAGCCAAGGCAGGCACGGAGAAAACTGCTAACTGCAGGAGATGATTAAGGAGCCAGCCATCGGGCCATTTGCCCCAAGTGCCTATCTCCAAGGGCCCTAAATCACCACTATAAATGTAACCAATGGAGAAAATTATATTTACCAGGGAAAAGGTTGAATGTAATATCAAAAGACATTTTGATAAGCAGCCTAAAAGTGTGTACAGGAAAGGGAGTTCCTTGTGGAACATGCTTCCACATTTACAAATGCCTAGACTGCCTTCTAAAGTGGATGGTGTTGACTAATGGCAAGAACTTGTTTGTTTGATGGGGTCCACAGTGTGGGGCCCCCACCAGCCATCCCCTGCTTTGTCCTGCATCATCTACCACTCAACTTTTACTCCAAATAAAAGATAAACCACGATCTGCTGACCATCTCTTGAAAGAAGAACCATGTATTGGCTTGTCTGGCTAAACACATGGGGGCTGGTTGCCTTCTGAGACTCTACCTACTAAGGATAACATAGTGGTACTGCAGGAAAAATTGCATGTTCCAAATGTCCTTGCCCTAAGGCTGGCGCAACTATTACCTCTTGTTGTACAGAACCCTTTGGCTGTCAACATAATTTTTTTTTCTGGTTCTAAGGTTCCTGCCAGTAGGTTTCAGCTCCCAAAGCAAGATAATAAGACCTACTTGAAAGGATCATTTGATGTCAGTTGGATAGGACAGAAGAAACAAATACTGGTTCTTTCTTAAATTCATATTGTAGGTATTTTTCCCCGAGAAAGAAGGAAGGGGTCGGAGCCACAAAGTGTGGAATAATATAAGGCTTTATCGAGTACAGCGCACATCCTGCCCGACGAGGTTCCCTGGCCCTGAGGAAAGATGGAGGCCAAGAAAGTCGCAAGTGGTGACCCCATGTGGGAGATATTTAAAGGTTCCCTAGGGTGATCGAGCTAATATGACATGGTAAAATCTCACTGGCTGGCAGATGGTCACTGTTTTCCAAAGGGCTCCTGGGAAGTTTCTTTTGGCGTGCTTGGTTATGGGCGGTCCTAACCAAAGTTCCTGGGCCTGAGCTTTCCCCATTATCCACCGACCTTACACATATTATGAACAAACAGGTAAATTAAAGACTCAGGAAGGCTTTGTGTTTGGCTCCTACTTTCATAGACATGGAGTTTGAACCTGCCTGCATCTCCTAGGCCCTTCCACTCTACATTCTCATGGCCATCCTTTTTTCTTTAAACTGAAAAGCAATTGTATTTTTTTTGAACTATGTACACATGTACGTACACTGTGATGTCTGGGTTTAAACAATATGCCCTGAGAATTCACATGTTGATAAGTTACAAAATGGCTTTCCTGCTTGCCTACTGAGTTTTCATTTTGAAAGTAGAAAATGAAAATAAGAAAAAAAGTTAGATTTAAAAATATTGTATGTGCAGAGATATTATATACAACTTTGTGTTTGTAAGAGTTAAACTACAACTTATCAATGGTATATCACCAGAAATAATTCTAAATTTTGTTAAGTTCTCATCTGACCCACCTCTTTTCCATTGCCCATTGATTTTCCAGCATCCATACTTTTTCCTCCTTTAAAAGAAAAAATCCTGTGGTTATAGAGGGAAAAATATCATCCCCTCACTCCAAGAATGGCCCAGCCAATTTCATTCCCCTTTCCATGGTGACTGGTTCAGAGATGGACACTGACCTAAGATAATCTCATTGGAGAAAAGTCCAAGATGAATAAAAGAGAGAGAACTGTTTTTTCTCACTAACATGAGCATTGAAAAGAGTATCTCAATTTGTAGAAGAAATTCTGATGCAACCATAAGTAGAACCAGACCTGAACTGAAGCCAGCACCTTGGACAGCAGAGAGCCCATCAAAATAAAACAAATTATCTTGGATACATCATCAATTAGCTGCTATATCATCCTTTCCTTGAAACCTGAAAAACTGTACTTCTCAGAATGTCAATCAAAAAATTATGTTTTTAAATCAGTTTGAGGTTTTAATGTTTTCATACCTTACAAGCAAAAGTGCCATGAGGTATTGCTGCCCACCCAAGATCTATTAAAAATTTCTCTTTTAGAGAAAGAGAAAGAGAAAGAGAGAGAGAGAGCAACATCAATTTGCTGTTCTATTGATTTATGCATTCACTGGTTGGTTTTTGTATGTGCCCTGATGGGATCAAACCCATGACCTTGGCATATCTAGATGATGCTCTAACCAATTGAGCTACCCAGGCAGGGCCACCCTAGACCTATTTAATAAATAGGTGCTGGTTTCCAGTTGCAATATTTTCTATATCCAAACTACAGGTTTTTACATGTGGAATAATAGAAAACACATATTTTTCTGCATTATAGACATGCTACATTTATACCAGAATGTTGATTGAGAGAATAATGATTGCATCTGCTATTCTTCTGGAACCTGCTTCCTAAGTCAATTCTTTCCTTTTTTCTTTCTACAGACACTTAAATTCAGTTTTTAAAGTTTATTCCCCAAATGTTAATAACATACATTGGCCCATAGAAAAATGTCCTTTTTTCCTTGGTCTTATCTCTATAAAACTGCCCAGCTCTTACCTCTTTTTATTTTCCTTCTGTAGTTGCATTCTTAGTGGCCCCTACTCCCATGACACGGTGATGTGTTTGGGATCATTCACGGTGTTTAAACCTTTCAGGAACATTTTCCACTTGAAGAATCCTCTTAAAGTGAATATACATCATTGAGCATGATTATCCAAGCTTAGAGGAACAATACACAGAACAATATGGCCTCTGTGGAATTTGTTGGCAATCTTGCCCACAAATCTCTGTTCACATTTTCAATTCAGTTTTAGATTTGTTGTCAATTGAATACCTTGTCCTTCTATTTTGTCTCTTGGAATCAACATCTTAGATTTGGAAGGGATTTTAAAGGTTATCTAAAGTAGTGCTTCTCAGTCTGGTTTGGGGCCCTACTTTGAACCCATCAATCTAAACCAATAGAGATAAACCAATAGAAATTAAGCTGAGCTTATTAAACACGTGTACTCAGACCCCAGTCTTACTTCGAGAACATGTAAAAGTATAAAAAGACTCCCAGGTGACTCTAATATGCACTTTGATTTTAAAAATAACAGAAGGATCCACTTTAAAAGCATTTAGAAGTTTTAATTTGCTTTCTAACTTCTATATCTAATTATACATGTATGAATACTCTCGGTAATAGGTAATTTTGTTCTTTTTGAGATAATTCACCCCAGCCATGTACAGTTGTTTCAGAAACATTTGTTTTGAATTGAGCCTCTACTCTAGCTTCTAGTAAACCATTGACCACCAATTTTAATCCTACTTGGAAACTACAGAGAAGTTCATTTCATCTTCCAAAGATCTGCCAACCTTTTGAAGATGTAAAAAAAAGCTATTATGAACCCCTTAAGTCTTGTCTTTACCAGAAGAAACAGCTCTGTGTTCTTTACCATTCACAACATGATTTCAGGTGTCCTCACCATCACTCTCATTTTCATCCTCTCTAAACGTCTGACTCTATTATTTCCTGTGCAAGTCATCCTTCTTGGGTAGTAGAGAAAAAATCAAGGGGATCAATATTTATCTATGGATTTAGGTTTTTCAGCCTTGTAATGGAACGAATAAATGTAGCCTCTAAAACAGGGGTCCCTAAACTTTTTACACAGGGGGCCAGTTCACTGTCCCTCAGACCATTGGAGGGCCGGACTCTAAAAAAAACTATGAACAAATCCCTATGCACACAGCACATATCTTATTTTAAAGTAAAAAAACAAAACGGGAACAAATACAATATTTAAAATGAAGAACAAGTAAATTTAAATCAACAAATTGACCAGTATTTCAATGGGAACTATGCTCCTCTCACTGACCATCAGTGAAAGAGGTGCCCCTTCCAGAAGTGCGGCGGGGGCCGGATAAATGGCCTCAGGGAGCCGCATGTGGCCCGCGGGCCATAGTTTGGGGACCCCTGCTCTAAAAAGATCTGTGACATTCTAAACTCTAGAATCTTTGAATGCTAACTTATCTGGAAAGGGGTCTTTGCAGATGGAATTAAGTTTAAAGATCATGAGATAAAGATCATCCTGGATTGGGCTGGATGGACCCTATGTCTGATGGTTAGTGTCTTACAAAAGATACACCAAAGAGGAAAAAACCATGTGAAGATGAAGGCAGAGAATGAAGTGATGCAGCCAATGTCACAAATAACCTAGAGCCACCAGAAGCTGGAAAAAACAAAGAAACAATTTCTCCCAGAACTTTCTGAGAAAGCGCCACTCCGTGATGCCTTGATTTCTGAGTTCTGGCCTCTAGGACTGTCAGAGGAAGAATATCTGCAACTTTTAATCACCAAGTTTGCGATAATGTGTTACAGCAGCCCTAGGAAACAAATAGCAGCCTTAATATCTAAAAGGTAGGAGATAGAACTATTCAAGCTATAGTTAAATAATCACTTTTGATTTTCTATAGGAAGTTTAGATGATCAGGTAATGTATCATTTTAAAGTAAAGAATAAAAAAGTTCTTGATATTCAGACTATAAAGTTAATTTGTACCAGGTAATGATGTCTAATTTATTAATTCTTACCTCTAGTTGAACATATATTATTAATCTCTTAAAAGGCTAAAAGATCAGGAGGATTCTCTGCACAGAAAAAAGAAGGGATTCCTAGGAGCTAGCATAAATAGAAATAAAATATTCATAAGCTTTACTTTTTTTTTTTTTCTTGAGAGAATTACTAAGCACTGAGGACAGGGAATGCTACAGATTGGGTATGTCTTGATTTTGGTATTGAACTTGGCAAAGTCACAGTACTGGTTGGGGCAAAATGCAGAATGGTGAACTAGATGATAGTAGCATTATGTGATTCATAAACAATGAACATGTTAATTAATGGTTCAACGGCAAGCAGGACAGGAAACCTCAGGGATGCCACAGTCCTGTACTTCAAACTTATCCAACTCTTACATCATGTTAGGTGAATAAAAGTAGACTGACATATTTCTGTTTACAAAATTGATAGAGAATGAAACAATGAGCACCTATGCTGGAAAATACTTCAGGACCAAAATATATTAATATATTAAGCGAGCATATCTCTATCACCCTTACAGAACCCAGCATCTGCAGAGATGCCTCCCAGGCTGCCGCGGTCTGTTCTCTGCTGCTTCAGTGAAGTGTCTGAGCTTTCACCCAGCCACACACAGAGCAGGTCTTCTCTTATTTATCATACATTGGTTCTGCCTGGTATTTTTGCTAACAAAAAGGCTTGATTTGCTAAACACATATGTATAAAAAAGTAAAGTTCAGAGCCATTGACCCAAAGCAAACTTAATTTAATATAACCATAAAGATCTAGATTTAGCCCTGGCCGGTTGGCTCAGCGGTAGAGCGTCAGCCTGGCATGCGGGGGACCCAGGTTCGATTCCCGGCCAGGGCACATGGGAGAGGCGCCCATTTGCTTCTCCACCCCCGCCCCCCCCTTCCTCTCTGTCTCTCTCTTCCCCTCCCGCAGCCAAGGCTCCATTGGAGCAAGGATGGCCCGGGCGCTGGGGATGGCTCCTTGGCCTCTGCCCCAGGCACTAGAGTGGCTCTGGTCGCGGCAGAGCGACGCCCCGGAGGGGCAGAGCATCGCCCCCTGGTGGGCAGAGCGTCGCCCCTGGTGGGCGTGCCAGGTGGATCCCGGTCGGGCGCATGCGGGAGTCTGTCTGACTGTCTCTCCCCGTTTCCGGCTTCAGAAAAGTGCAAAAAAAACAAAAAACAAACAAACAAACAAAAAAAACACACCTAGATTTAGCCATTTATTTAATAAACACTGTTGGTGGAGGTCATTGAGGGATATGACTGTTCAGAGACCCAAGAGCTGGACCTGGGCAACTGGAGGCCCCTTGTCCCTTTTCTGTCCTTAAAATGTAAGTTCTGCCCAACTTTCCCAGACTGTGAACCACTTCCAAGCATGCAGCCTCAAGACAGCAGTGGGCTGTGGAGACCATCTGGACAGTATGTATGACTGAACCCAGTGAAGGTCTCTGTATGAACTTTTAAGATTCAGGATATCTATTCATCTTGCAGTCACCTAAGATGCACTTCCTATGTAAGCTGCCTTGCTTATTAAAACTGCCACCTATCAGGCTGGAGTGGCTTGCCTCTTTCCTTGGTCTCTCTTTGCTGTCTGTGGTTGGAGGGCAATTCATAAGCCAACAACCACAAAACATTTATTATGTGTCAGACATTATTATAAGCACTTCACAAATTATCAGTATATTTAATCTTCATGGAAATCTTTCCAGGTTGGTGCTATAATTACTCTCATTTGACTAATGAGGGAACTGACACAGAGCAGTCAAGTAACTTGTCTGTGGTCCACTGATGGGATAACTTGAGTTGTATGGCTGTGGGTAATCAGTACCCTCTGCTAAGTTTTGCATGTGCTTTAGAACACAGGAAAGAGAATACTTGACATTTTATCACCTGATGAGCAGATTCCTGCTGATCATGGTGCAACTTGCACTGTGGAACAGGCTGTCAAGTTTGGGAAGCTAAACAGCATGAGGGATGTTCAACTAGTGAAGTTCTTTCAAGTGAGAGCATTCAGTACAGTGGCTGGCAAGTAAATCATACTGTCTTGGGTTCTTGAGACTAATATAAATGTTAAGTCTGAATCAGAAAAGACACGCAAAGGCACAAATAAATAACAGGTGAAAATAAGTGATGGACAAAAGGTGGAATAGTAATTAGACACCTCTTATGTTATGAGAAAGCAAAAGTTAATCTGATGGGCAAAAACTTAAGGAGACTATATATAACCAGTAAAGATCTCCCACAAATATTACAAGGCAGCAAATTCTGAGCCACGCATTTTGTTAGTAAAATTTGGTAACCTACTAATAAAAGTGTAGCAGGGAAATTTTCTGCATTGTGTAGGAAGCTGGATTAGATCATCTGCAGGTTCTTTCATCAGGTATTAGATTCTATATATTTATTTTTCTTTTTTTTTGGCAGACATGCTGAGAAGTTGACGTGGCAATCAATGAGAGTTTTTGCTTGAATAAATATTTCAAAGTCAAGCCCAAATTTCTCAGGAATTCTATTGTATCTCCTTTCTCCAATACTTTCCAAATGCCTATTCCAAAATTGAAAGAAATCTGCAAGAGCAATTTCTTCTAATTGCATAATTGCTGCACTTTAGTGTAGCACTAGTAGAAAAAAAAAATGGTTTGACATCCTGAGATTTCAGTAAAGAATTACTTAATAAAGAATCCAGACTCAAATAATTGTTTACTTAAAACTGGAAATTTACTGAAAAACCTCAAATACTGTTTTTCCCTTACTACTGCTACATAATTAAATAATTTCACAATTAATTACTTTCAGGAGAGATAATTTGTTTTCATTAAAATATGTAAATATGCATCCCTTGCTGTGCTTTTTCCCTCAATGTTGTTTTTTCACCCACTATTGTGATGATGCCCTGTGATAAACAGTTCCACCCTAGGCTTCAATTCATAGCCTCAAGCTTCATCTACCCCTCAGCCCCGAGGGTCCTCTTCCACTGTAGCGTGATTCTCTGCCCCAGCTACCACAGTACAAATCTCAGAGCAACCAAAAAGGTTAATGTTTTGCTCTCTCTTCCTGATTTTGTGCCCGACAGACTTCAGTTTGGGGGCTCCTGTTTGTCAAATGACATCATTGATAAAAGAAGACACTGGATTTAAAAATATCTAAGCAACCAAACTGGGGGAATACCCACAAACCTAGTGTTTTAGATTATTTCGATATGTTTGGCATCAATAAAAGCATCTAATGACACCAAACCAATGGACATTTAGTGTCTGCGATGTGCAAGGTACTGTGTGAGTGGTTGTGAAGCATGAAGCATACTGCTAGAAAAAGTTCCTTTAAAGAAAATTGTACTTCTTATAAAACCAAATCTAGAATCTGCTGGTTGTATACTAGAGAGAGAGTGTGTTTAGGTAGGGAAAGGTCATAGTATGGAGCTGTTTCACTATGTGTCCAAGGATCACCTAAAAGTAGCTCTATGATCATCACATCAAATTACAAAAGACAGCCCTGGCCGGTTGGCTCAGTGGTCGAGCGTCGGCCTGGCGTGCAGGAGTCCTGGGTTCGATTCCGGCCAGGGCACATAGGAGAAGCGCCCATCTGCTTCTCCACCCCTCCCCTTCTCCTTCTTCTCTGTCTCTCTCTTCCCCTCCCGCAGCCAAGGCTCCATTGGAGCAAAGTTGGCCCAGGCACTGAGGATGGCTCTGTGGCCTCTGCGTCAGCCGCTAGAGTGGCTCTGGTAGCAACAGAGCGACGTCCCCGATGGGTAGAGCATCGCGCCCTGGTGGGCGTGCCGGGTGGATCCCGGTCAGGCACATGCGGGATTCTGTCTGACTGCCTCCCCGTTTCTGGCTTCAAAAAATACAAAAAAAAAAAAAAATTACAAAAGACAGTAAAAATGCAAAATTTCTTGTGACACCCTTGCCATGAGACAAGTTAAGATATTCAAAAAGACTACAACTGCTAATGAATGTCAGGAAATAAACATGAGGGGTTAAGTGGCCTGCACCCAGAGATTCAAAGATGAGCATTCAGATCTTACTATAGAGTGGTTATTCGATCTGCAGATCCTGTCCTTTACACACACTGCCTGAGATATGTCTACCTCTGAAGAGTAAAAATGACTTGTCAGACAATCTTCTCAGACTCGTTAGCTGATCTAGGTCTCAGCTGACTAAATTAGGAAGAGTGTTCCAAGGAATATATGGCATCCTCACTAAAGACGCATTTGGGAATAACATAGTAGCTACGGGACCGCTGACTGTATAGGAGAATTTGAACTTGTCTTTATTCCAGGAAGCTACCTTTCTTTCTCATTTATTTTGTTAATTTTAAAGAAAAAAAATGCCTTATTGGCGAGGTCATTACTTCCTCCTTAAACCCACACATACATGCACACTTAAGAGAAAACCATTTCTCTAGGAAACATAATCATCTTTGTTTTGGTGAGGCTTTCCTCTCTCCTTTTTTTTTTTAATTTTAATTTTTAATTTATTCTGTTGACATGGTTTCAAGAGTCCCACTCAATATACACACCATTGAGAAAAAGTTTCTTAGTTGTTGGCTAATCCGCATTGGAATCATGGCTTTTGATCTTTAATTTTTTTTTGTACCCACTAAAATAAATTCTCTAAAATTGAACAGAAAGAGTAAACTAAATAAACATGTAATGAAAGTTATTTAATTGAAAACATTAATAAGAATCTTCAAGAAATTAAACATCATACATTCAAAGGGGTTTATTATTACCAGGTGTTAAAATGAGTATGTATTACCAAAACTGATTTGCTTTAGAGATTTTATGTTTTGGAAGAATTGACCATGCCCTAATAAATTCAATAAAAATAAAATAAAATAAAATAGTAAAACAGAAATAAAAAAGAAGAAATGACTGTAAGAGTTTGGGAAAACAGAATGTCACAGAGGATGCTATACTTATAAGTGTGAACTAAGTAAATGAAGACCTTTAGATTCCTTTGCATTTTTTGGTTTACATAGAATTGTTTTTAAGGAGTCCAACCATTCGGTGGTTTCTAATTTGTTTTCCAAGGCCCCTTTTCTGGGTTAAGCCCTCTATCCCCAGGCCTTTAAAATAAAATGCTAACAGACTATTAACTGCAGTGGCACTTGGAGGACTGGCCATTAGAGCCTCTGCTTTGTTATTTAAAGTCACGCCATCAAGGCTGCAAGAGTCTGGATCGTGACCTACCTTTTGACATCAGTTTACAAATATCTCTTGGCTACTTTATGTGCAACCTAACTTTCGAATAAAACCCAAGAAAGAATGAAAACCCTTTTCTTTCCCCAACATCTACAAGAATATATAATATATCTGAAAATGGAACACAGAGGAGCCTCATTTATCTCATACCATTAGGGAAGATAATGCCAACAGATAAATGGTTTTAGAAACAGGAAGCAGCCTTTCTCAGTTAATCTATTTGAGCAGGAATAGCTCATACTATATAGCATATTACATGTTTCCTGTATTTTTATTTATTTATTTTTGTTCTAAAATAAAACATATGTAATGCATGAAACAGAAATGTACAGTCCAATAAAATACTAGAAACATAATCTCTAACAAACCCTTTCCTATGCCATTCGGGTTGTGGAACAATACCAGCAAAGCTCCTAAAAAGAATCTGACTTTTAAGGTAATCACTTTCTTATTGTTGTTGTTTTTTATTTTTTTAACCACTTAGTTATACATTTTGAAAAAAATAAAAACATGGTATAGTTTCTCTATTTCTTTAATATTTTATAAAAGTATTTAGAGATTAAGTATTCTTTTGTGCCTAACTTCTATAAATCAACATTATGAATTTAGAATTAATTCTTATTGTTGTGTATAATTGTATTTAATTCTTTTTCATGGCTGTGTTGTATGTATACTTGGTCCTTTACATGTTTTTATATCAATCCTGATATCAATTTTTTATGTTCCAAAAAAAAGAAGTCATGTGGGAAAATAGATTGCAGATTGCATTTAATTTGAAGAAAATTAGCATCTGGACAGCATTAGTCATCTAACCCATGTTTATATCATATTTCTCCATTTACTTAGGTTTTTGCTAAAGTCTATGATTTTTAGATATTCTCATTAGTGGTCTTGTACGTATTTCATCAGACTTGATTCTAGGTGATTGTTTTCTCGGAATTATGGAGGTAACTTTTATTTTTCTACCATAACCTATTAATGTAGGAAATAACATTGATTGTTGGTCATCTAATGTTATACACATTTAGCTTCTTCGTTAAACCCATCTTGGTAATATGCACCATTTTTTGTCCTGCTACACTCAGTTAACTAAGTACACCTAGAATTTTAACATATTCCTATAACTTTCCTCTTTTATATTGTTCCTATCCAGTTTTGGTATCAAGGTTATGCTTAGACTCATATAATAGGTTAGGAAATATCTCATCTTTTTTATATTCTCAGGAATAGGTATAAGATAGAAATTATTTCTTTCTTAATTGTGTTTTGGAATTAAATGTTAAGCCATCTAAATACCATTTTCCTTGGAAGAATGTTTGTCGTTACTGACTCAATAATGATCATAGGACTATTCACAGAACTATCCTTTGTTAAGATATGCTGTCTATCTTTCTAAAAAATGTATCCATTTTAACTGGATTTTTATAAATTTTGGCATATTTTTTGTAATTTCTCCTGACTATTTTTTAATAGCAGGATCTGTCGTGACTTATTCAGTTATGATCTCTGTAACATTTTTTCTGCCTTTTTTCTTTTTCCCTGAAGTTTGTCAATTACATCTTTGCAGAGAACAAACTTCTATTTTGTTAAATCAGTCCTTTGAATGATTTTCTCTATTACATAAATACACTAGTAGTTTTATATATTTTGCTCCAGTTTATTTAGTTTGTTTCACTAACCTCCTAATTTCTTGAGATGAACACTTAGCTTATTAATTTACGATATGCTTTCTTTTTTATCAATGTATTTGAGGCTTTATTCATCACAGCCAAAAATGGAAGCTAATTCAAACAGAATTATATAAATGAATCTTTCTATGAACAGAAGATTTGATTCAATATGCATATCCTGCTATATTCACACAAGGGACTGTTAGCATAAAAAGAATAAGCTACTGATACCTGCAACAACATGGATGAATCCCCCAAAAATAAAGTTGAATCAAAGAAGCTAAACAAAAAGAATAGATATGTGTGATTTCATTCATATGAAGTTCAAGAATAAGCTAAACTAACCTGTGGTGATAGGAATCAAAGCAAGGGTTGTCCGTGATGAAAATGTTCCATTTCTCTTGACTGTGGTGTTGCTTGTACGGATTTTACATTTATCAAAACTCATTGAATTTTATACTTAAAGTCAGTTTCTGGAAGTATGAGAAAAAATTACCTCAATAAAAAATATTTTTTAGAAAAAGAATTGCATACTATGTTGTAGTACTGTGATGCCCACAGGCCTTACTCAGATGTATAATGCTGTCTACTCTCACTTGTAAGTTTTTATTGCTATCAGAACACGTTCAGTTTGTTTTGTTTTTTTTTTGTATTTTTCTGAAGCTGGAAACGGGGAGAGACAGTCAGACAGACTCCCGCATGCGCCCAACCGAGATCCACCCGGCACGCCCACCAGGGGTGACGCTCTGCCCACCAGGGGGCGATGCTCTGCCCCTCCGGGGCATCGCTCTGCCACGACCAGAGCCTCTCTAGCGCCTGGGGCAGAGGCCAAGGAGCCATCCCCAGCGCGGGAGGGGAAGAGAGAAACAGAGAGGAAGGGGGGGGGGGGTGGAGAAGCAAATGGGCGCTTCTCCTATGTGCCCTGGCTGGGAATCGAACCTGGGTTCCCCGCACGTCAGGCCGACACTCTACTGCTGAGCCAACCGGCCAGGGCCAACACGTTCAGTATTTTAACTTGTTCTTGTTCTGTGATGGAGTGCGAAAACAGGAACCTAAGAATAGGAATTTAGGTGACTAACTTTCAGGCTCTAAATGGCTTTCTTGTATGTGAAATTAATGGTTTTTGCTAAATGAATGATTTTGATATGTATTTAGTGAATTACACTAAATGTAATTACTTCCTAGTATGTAGATGCTTTATTGTAATCCATAAAGGTATGATTTTCTAATAAGATAGACAAGTGAATCACCGCACATCTGCCAATGTTGGCATATAAAATACTTATTTTGTTTAACAAACACAAAAACAATATGAATAAGTCTGAGTATCATGAGTCCAAGATAATTTGAAAACATTTACCAGACTGAAAGATTTGGTTTTATAATGTGTTAGATTCTGTCAAGACTTCTCTCCCAGTCTCTTTCAGGTCAAGAATGTTTGTGCCTCAATTCCCAACTCCCTTGAATTTAATAGGAGATAGTTTATGTTGTTCTGAAAATCCCATCAGATATGCCTATATATTTATTCTCATCTTCATTAAGAAATTTGTCGCTTCAAGGTACTAAGCAAGGTACTTGCCTCCTAGGAGGCTTTATCTCTTAAGAGATGTTTGTGTTGGGGTTTCTGAGGTTACAGACAAGGCTGGAACAGAGTCTTCCATTCATACTGTGTTTCCTGACTCCCCAGTGGCAAAGGGAGCATCATAGTGCTGCTGGTTTCAAAATGCAGATGGGTTCTTTGGTTTTGTTGGCTTGCTGGATTGTTTTGTGACAGTTTGTCTTGACAATTCCTTTCTCTAACCTTCAGTCCAATTCTAATCCTTATTTTATTTTATTTTTTTTAGAGAGAGAGAAAAGCCAGTGAGAGAGAGAGAGAGAGAGAGAGACAGGGACAAACTGGAAGGGAGAGATATGAGAAGCATCAACTCATAGTTGTGGCACCTTAGCTTTTCATGGATTGCTTTCTCATATGCGCCTGGACAGGGATGGGGGTGTGTGTGCTCCTGCCGAGCCAGTAACCTCTTACTTGAGCCAGCAACCATGGAGTCATGTGTGTGTGATTCCATGCTCAAGCTGGCAACTCCACGCTCAAGCTGGTGAGCCCGTTCTCAAGCCAGCGACACCAAGGTTTCCAACCTGGGTGCTTAGTGTCACAGGCCGATGCTCTATATACTGTGCCACTCCCTGATCAGGCTCTAGTCCAATTCTTGACTTCAGGAATGGAATATAAAAACTGCCATGCACACCAAGTCAGTTTATACTCTAGCCCACGTGCTAATGTGACCTGGCCATGTTACCTCTCTGAGAAAAGCTTTGTAGCTGAACAAGATCATTGTTATGGTAGTTTCTTTCACATTCATTTTACCTTTGCCACCTAAAGGCTCCTGCAGGTAGAATGAGCTTTTAGGAGTTCTTCTGTCCAGACCTGGCCTAATGCTAGAGCTGACTCAGAACACTCAAAATTAGATTCATTTTACTTTGAAGAAATTTCAACATGTCAGCATTTTCTATTACTTTGTCATTCACTTCTAATGCATTCCCAGAATGATACGGGGGTTTTTTTGTTTGTTTTTTTGAGCAAAGAGGAGAAATTGAAAATAGAAAAAAAAAATAACCCTAATGTTCATCATGCAGCTTTTTCTTTGAAAAACACAATTTATACCTAAAAGTCTCCCTTTTTTTTGCACTGCATGCCACTTCAGATGCCCAATGCTAAACAGAAAGTGCTATAAAAATGTCTATTGTCATTTGGAAAGATTCAAATGCTTGACAATAAAGTGAGAAACCATCACACATGTAACCTTGGTGCCACTTTCATGGAACAGTTATTTGTAAGTGATTCTATTCTTAGCCCAGTTTTACAGCTGTATTAATTCCAAATGTGCATCTTAGGACTCCGATAGCCACACCTTCCTGTAGGGGCCGCCACCCTATTGGCACTAATTTAGGCCCTGTCTCTCCCTCCATCTACCTACTTTTTCTTTTTACCTATCCTGATTTCTCTTGGTTTTTAGTCTCCTCTGGTTAATCAAATGGTTCTTGACTGGTTTTGATTTGAAAAAAATAAAAAAAGAGCTGCTGTAAAATAAAAAGACATTTTTGGGACAGTAGGAGAAATTTGAATACGAACTGAGTATTAGACTATCCATTATTAGGTGATTGTGGTATTATAACTATTTAAGAGAATATTATAAGTTTTTGGAGAGGTGTTATAAAATATGTATTGGTAGATTGTTAGAATTTGCAAAATGGACTTAACACTGTTTATCAAAAAAAAAGAGAGAAAGCACAAATATGATGCAGTGTTAATAACTGTAGAATCAAAGTGGTAGACCTGTCTATCCATTATTCTTATTCCTACTTATCTATATTATTTGAAAATATCCCACCCTCAGAAATAAGGGGGCAAAAGCCACAAGACTGAATCATATATGTCCTTATGACTTCTTGAGAATTTTGACTGGCACTAGCTAAACAGCGCGATCTGTTTTGGTAGTCCAAAAGAGATTCATTCCAGAAAAAAAGAAAGAAAGAAAGAAAAAAGAAAACTAACTTTCAGAGAGCTATAATCAAACCTTGCTTGTTAAATCTGTATCACAAAATCTGTATTTCAAGCTAAAAAGTACACCGACAAAATCTATAAAAACGTAGGGGAATAGTGGTCTCTAGGGTCTGCTTTCATAGGAAAAGGCCTAATGATTATTTAGACATTGTCTGGACTTTGAAGACTGAGCAGGATTCCGATGAGCACAGTAAAGTGGGAATGGTCATTCAACAGCAGCCAGGGGGCCAAGAAAATGGATTAATCATCACTTGAGGAACAATAATGATGCCGGTGTAACTAGACTCAGAAGCCTCTAGTGGCCTGAATTGGACCCACAAGTGTGGTTTCTTCGGTCTGTTTAGTGTCCATAAAAATTTTGCATTCAAATGTCATTATTCCAGTCTGTAGCACTCCATATTTACCATTTTTAAAAATCAACTTTATACACAATAAAATTTAATTCACACATTTGACTGTATAGCTCAATGAGGTCTGACAAGTGTATGAACCATGTGGTTACCTCCCCAATCAAAACAGAACATTTCCGCCTGACCGGGCGGTGGCACAGTGGATAGAGCATCGGACTGGGATGCAGAGGACCCAGGTTCAAGACCCTGAGGTCGCCAGCTTGAGTGTGGGCTCATCTGGTTTGAGCAAAGCTCACCACCTTGGACCCAAGGTCGCTGGCTTGAGCAAGGGGTTACTCGGTCTGTTGAAGGCCCATGGTCAAGGCACATAAGAGAAAGCAATCAATGAACAACCTAAGGTGTCAAAACGAAAAACTAATGATTGATGCTTCTCATCTCTCTCTCCATTCCTGTCTATCCCTCTCTCGGACTCTCAATCTGTCTCTGTAAAAAAAAAAAAAAAAAAAAATTCATCATTCTAAAACCTCCTGTGTACCACCTTATATTTAACCTCCCTCCACCCTATGTCTCAGGCAGGCCTTGTTCTGTTACTGCAGATCCGCTTTACCTGTTTGAGAACATCATATAAATCAAGTCATACACTATAAGGTCTTTTGTGGCTGACTTTAACTTTTCTAATTTCCCTTCATATTAAAAAAAATTATTGTGGTATTTGCAAGTATTTATTTTCCAAGTATTTGGGATTTTCTAAATATTTTATTGTTCTTAAATTCTAATTTAATTAAGAAAATATAGAATCTACAATTTTAAGAGTCTAGATTTTTAAGAGTCTAGATTTTTAGTCTAATTTAATTAAGAAAATACAGACTATAAGATTTTAATTGTTTAATTTTATGGCCAAACCTATGGTTTACCTCAGGGAACATTCTCTGTAAGCTGGAAAAGTACATGTATATTGCAGTTGCTGTGTATAATTTTTGTAAATGTCAATAGCATAATTTGATACTGTTAAATTCTATATCCTTATTATTTTGTCTATATTTTCTACCAATTTCTAAAAAAGGAGGGTTACAATGTTTAATTATTGTCTATTTCACCAGTTTACTTCATAGTTTTTGAAGCTTTGTTGCTAAGTATATATATATATATATATATATATATATATATATATATATATATGCATTTGTGACTGCTATCTCTTTCTGATGGATCATCCCATCTATCATGAAAAAATATCCCTCCTTATGTCTACTGATTGTCTTATGGTTTACTTTGTCTGATATTATTAAGTCATTCCAACTTAATTATGATTACTATTTACATTGTATATGTTTTTTCATCCTTTCCTTTTTAACATATGTGCCTTTCCTTTTACTTATTTGGGTCTTCATATTTAAAGTAGGTTTCTTATAGATAGCATGTAATTGGGTCTTGCATTTTTATTGAATTGACCATCTCTGCCTTTGCATAAGAGGGTTCAGTAAAGTTACATTTAATGTGCTTATTGATATAATTGATTTCATTTCAATTTGTACCTTTTGAATTTTTCTGTTGTTGTTTTTGTTTTTCTGTTATTCATTTGCTGAATACTTATTAATTGATTTTTGCTTGATTCGTTATAGTTAATTGATGTTGTATTAGCAATTTTTTTCCCTTATTGAACTTTTAGCTGGTTGCTTTAACTCAGATTGGCAAACTGTCTTCATAGGGCCAGGTAGTAAATATTTTAGTTTTTTTGGAAACTGCATATGGTCCCTGTGGCATATTCCTTTTTTGCTTGTTTATTTTCTGACCACTTTCAATTTTTTTAAGTTTTATTTTTAGCTTATGAACCATACAGAAGCAGGTAACAGGAAAGATTTGGACAGTGGGCAGTTTGTTGACCCGAATTCCAGTGGCAAAGATATGCATCGCTAACTTATAAAAAGCTATTTATAGTCAGTATTGTACCACTTCATACTTAATGCTTCCCCCTTCCCACTTTCCATCTGCCACAACTTGGTTCACAAATGTAATAATCCTACTACAGTAAGTTTCCATTTATCTTCCTCCCCTTGACAAACAGCACTTTATGCTCTTGATGTTATATTATTTACTTCTACAGAAGTTATAAACAATACCTTATAATATTGTTATTCTTACTTTACACACTAGTTGTCCTTTTAGGAAATTATGAGAAATAAAATAAAAAGTATTTAAACCTATTTTTATAGCTCATACTGGATGCTCTTCTTTCTTTCTGTGAGAGCTTCCATTTGGTATTATTTCTTTTCAGCCTGAAGAACATTTGTTACTTTTTCTGCAGTGCATGTCTGCTAGTGACCAATTCTTCTGCTTTTATTTACTTGAAAATGTGTTTATTTCACTGCTGCTTTTAAAGACTATTTTTGCTAGATAAGGAATTCTGAGAAAACAGTTTTCATTCTTTTAGCTCTTAACAATATAATTTTATTCTGGTCTTTATCTTTCTGATAAAAAGATAAAAAGAGAAAAATAATTTGTAATTTTTTGCCACTGTGAGTAATGAGTCCTTTCTTCCATATTTGCTGTCAAGATTTTTTATTTTTATTTTTTAGTTTTCAGTGGTTTGATCACAATGGGCCTAGGTAATAGTTTTCTATGCATTTACACTTCTTAAGTTTCTCTCTATCTCTTGGATGTTGAAGTCAGTATGTTTTATCAAATTTGAGGGAAGAACCTTAATATCAGGAACAAGGCAGGGGTGCCCCCTTTCACCACTCTTATTCAATATAGTCCTGGAAGTCCTAGCCACAGCAATCAGACAAGAAGAAGAAAAAAAAGGCATTCAATTTGGAAAAGAAAAAGTAAAGCTATCATTATTTGCAGATGATATGATATTGTATATAGAAAATCCTAAAGTCTCAGTCAAAAAACTACTGGACCTGATAAATGAATTCAGCAAGGTGGCAGGATATAAAATTAATACTCAGAAATCAAAGGCATTTTTATACACCAACAATGAACAATCAGAAAGAGAAATTAAGGAAACAATCCCCTTCACTATTACAATCAAAAAAATAAAGTACCTAGGAGTACATTTAACCAAGGAGACTAAAGACTTGTACTCGGAAAATTATAAAACATTGATAAAAGAAATCAAGGAAGATACAAACAAGTGGAAGCATATACCATGCTCATGGTTAGGAAGAATAAACATCATTAAATTGTCTATATTACCCAAAGTAATTTATAAATTTAATGCAATACCAATTAAAATACCAGTGACATACTTTAAAGATATAGATCACATATTCCAAAAATTTATATGGAACCAAAAGAGAACACGAATAGCCTCAGCAATCTTAAAAAAGAAGAATAAAGGGGGAGGTATTACACTTCCTGATATCAAGCTATACTACAAGGCCATTGTACTCAAAACAGCCTGGTACTGGCATAAGAACAGGCACATAGATCAATGGAACAGAACAGAGAACCCAGAAATAAACCCACAGCTCAATGGACAACTGATATTTGACAAAGGAGGTAAGGAAATACAATGGAGTAAAGACAGCCTCTTCAACAAATGGTGTTGGGAAAATTGGACAGCAACCTGCAAAAAAATGAAACTAGACCAGCCACTTACACCATTCACAAAAATAAACTCAAAATGGATAAAGACTTAAATGTAAGCTGTGAAACCATAAGCATTTTCGAAGAAAACATAGGCAGTAAACTCTCCGACATCTCTCGCAGTGATATATTTGCTGATTTATCTCCACGGGCAAGGGAAATAAAAGACAGGATAAACAAATGGGACTACATCAAACTAAAAAGATTTTGCACGGCCAAAGACAATAAGAACAGAATAAAAAGACAAACTACACAATGGGAGAACATATTTGACAGTATGTCTGATAAGGGGTTAATAACCAAAATTTATAAAGAACTTGTAAATCTCAACACCAGAAAGACAAACAATCCAATCAAAAAATGGGCAAAAGAAATGAATAGACACTTCTCCAGAGAGGATATATAGGTGGCCAATAGGCATATGAAAAAATGCTCAACATCATTAATCATTAGAGAAATGCAAATTCAAACCACAATGAGATGTCACCTCACACCACTCAGAATGGCGCTCATCAACAAAACAACACAGAATAAGTGCTGGCGAGGATGTGGAGAAAAGGGAACCTTCCTGCATTGCTGGTGGGAATGCAGACTGGTGCAGCCTCTGTGGAAAACAGTTTGGAGATTCCTCAAAAAATTGAAAATCAAACTGCCTTTTGACCCAGCCATCCCACTTTTAGGAATATACCCCAAGGACACTATAGAACGGTTCCAGAAGGAGAAATGCACCCCCATGTTTATAGCAGCATTGTTCACAATAGCGAAGATCTGGAAACAGCTCAAGTGTCCGTCAGAGAATGAGTGGATTAAAAAGCTTTGGTACATATATACTATGGAATACTACTCAGCCATAAGAAATGATGACATCGGATCATTTACAATAACATGGATGGACCTTGATAACATTATATGGAGTGAAATAAGTAAATCAGAAAAAACTAAGAACTATATGATTCTATACATAGGTGGGACATAAAAATGAGACTCAGAGACATGGACAAGAATGTGATGGTAACAGGGAGTGGAGTGGAGGGGTGGGGAAGGGGCGAGGAAGGAGAGGGAGGGAGTGGGGGGAGGGTAGGGGCACAAAGAAAACCAGATAGAAGGTGAGGGAGGACGATTTGACTTTGAGTGAGGGGTATGCAGCATAATCAAAGGTCAAAATAATCTGGAGATGTTTTCTTGGAACATATGTACCCTGATTTATCAATGACACTGTATTAAAATTAATAAAAATAAGATAAAAAATTGGGGGGAAGAAATCAGCTATATTTTGTTGAATGTGTTTTTTGTTTTTTGCTTTTTTTTCACTTTCTCTCTTTTCCTTTTTGAACTTCAGTTACATGTTAGATTGTTTGAAATTGTATGACCTATTTGGGAAATTCTGTTCACTTTTTCTTAATTTCTTTTCATCTTTAGAATGAACACTACGTAATGATTTGTCTTTAAGTTTGCTGACCTAATTCCGTGAGGTCTTCAACCTATTATACCGTAAACTAAATTCTTCATTTTAGTTATTGTAATTGATCATGTACTTCTTTTATGCTTTCCGTTTCTCTTCTGAAATCTCCATATGTCCATTCATGCAGATCAAATTTGCCTTTAAGTCCTAGATAATCATCCTAATAACTCTTAAAAGCCATGGCCTACTAGTATAACGTCAGTGGCAGCTGACAGTTTGGGATTATTATTTAGTGACAGCTCTAATTTTTTTTTCTCACCTCTAGTTTACCTATTTCAACTTTTTGTATATCTAGTAACTTTAATTGTATCCTGGATTTTATGATTTATGCAATTTAGAGAGTCCAGATTTTTTCTTTATCCAAAGAGTGTTTTTTTCTAGCAGATGCTTCAGTTACTGACTCATTACCTTCAAATAATCTCTTCTGAGAATCATGTTAATATTTGGTTTTAAGCTATGTTAGCACAGTTCTACAATAAGCTTTACTCTAGAATATCAAAGTTACTACTCGATGTACATTTTCACTACTCAGCTGGATGCCTGGGTTATTAATATTTTTCTCTATTTTGGAAAGACCAGAATTTGGTGTTACAGCATTTTTTGACTTGTAATACCTGTGTTCACTGTCAAATCCAGATCAGCCTCTCTCTGCTGTTTCTCTTTTAAGTCCTGTCCTACAGAGGTGTGGCGCAGCCCTCAGTCACATATTTATAGAGAACTTCACTTACACTGCTGACTTTCCTCATGCCTCTACCCTTTTCCATTGCCATGCCACCCCCAGTAGTTAAGATATTGTCACCAGGTAGAAAGCTGGAGTGAATATGGAGCTTCCTTCCCTTCAGGAATCAGAGTTGTACTGTCTATTGTCTAACAGCTGAAACTGATTGACATTTATTGTGTTCAGTTTTATTTTTGTTCATGGCAGGAGTCCTAGTTTGATTCCAGTTACTCTATCATGGCTAGATTCATAATTATTTCTACTTACTCTTACTGTCTTTGTCTATTCTTTTTAAAGATTTATAAGCCATGAAAAAAAAATACTGAGATTGAATTAGGTATGGGTCCAGGGCATTTTTTTATAAAAGGATACTGAATGCTAGGACTAGGATCTTAGGCTCTCAAAGACGATAAAATATCCTTGAGCAGGAGAGAATTTGCAAATGAATAAAACACACTCTGAGATCTTTTTCCATGAGAACTTTGCTGGCAAAGAGCTGAAAAGAAGTTGTAGCAAACTGGGTCTTCACAAAGCACTGTAACTTTATATCCAGTTTTCAAGGCTTGTTCCTTTGTCTGTTTTGTATCACTTGTTTGAATGCTTATGTTTGATGCTGTGGTTTAACTTCTAAATCTAGGCTTTAAATCTAAACCTAGTTTAGTGATCCAGGACCCAAAATTCTGGGATATTTTATGGATAGGACACACTCTGCTCATTTTAATCTTCACCTGATGAAATTTCTCCCCCGGCACCAAATCCTCAACTAATAACAGGTATGTAGGTTGCTACACTGTATTAGAAAGAAATGCCAAGAAAAGGGAGGGAGTCCACTATTTACCAACACACTTATTTTACCTTGTACAATATGCACATTTCAGTAATAAAAGTTGTCTAGTGTTTTTCAGTCTTTAAATATTCCCAATAGGTATCCTTTATCCCCTGGGACTTGGTATTGTCCAGATACTTGAAGTCCAGCTTTTCAAAACTCTGATCTGCCTCTGTCTTCTTCCACAATGGACGGCCCTGGTGTTCAATTCTATCACATTTTGGTTTCCCCTCTCCTGTCATTGAGACAAGTGTGTTAATGGCAGTGTTTTATTATTTATTCTTTTGCTATCATGAATTGCATTGATTACTTTAAGTTTATTTTTATTAATTTTAAAGGCAGGAAGGGAGAGACAGAGACAGAGACAGGCACAGGAACATCAATCTATTCCTGTATGTGCCCTGACCAGAGGTCGAACCAGCAACCTCTGTGCTGCAAGACAATGCTCTAACCAACAGAGCTATCCAGACAGGGTACATTGCTTTTTGAATGTTAAACCTTGAGTTTCTTGGATAAATGCCATGTGGCTATGACTTTTTCTTAAAAAAATAAATAACTGTTGGATCTAGTTTGCTAATGGTTTGCTAACATTTTGTTAAGAAGTTTTACATCTATATGTATGAGGAGTATGCTCTTATATTTTATATCTTGACATTATTGTCAGATATTAAAATCACTATTATGCTGGTCTCACAAAACATATAGAGTTGACTTTACTTCTTTTGTGAAAGGGTTTATGTAACATTGATATTTTTCTTGCTTATATAATTCACCAGTGAAACCGTTTATAGGAATAGTTTTTAATTTATGTAATGGACAGTTGGCTATACAATTTTTCTGTTTCTACCTACATCACTTTTGGAAAGTTGTGTTTTTCAGAGAATATGTCCATTTTATCTATAGCATAAAAAGGTGTCTATATATTCTTGCTATCAATTTGGATAGATATGTTATGATATTTTCTTAAATTCTAGAAATTGGTCATCTCTATTTTCTTTATTCTTTTTTTTTTTGTAGTAGAGACAGAGAGAGTCAGAGAGAGGGACAGATAGGGACAAACAGACAGGAAGGAGAGAGATGAGAAACATTAATTCTTTGTTGCAGTTCCTTAGTTGTTCATTGATGGATTTCTCATATGTGCCTTGACGGGGGGGGAGGGGGGCTACAGCAGACCGAGTGACCCCTTGCTCAAGCAAGCGACCTAGGCTCAAGCTGGTGAGCCTTGCTCAAACCCGATGAGCCACACTCAAGCTGGTGACCTCGGGGTCTTGAACCTGGGTTCTCCACGTCTCAGTCCGACGCTCTATCCACTGCATCACCACCTGGTCAGGCTATTTCTTTATTCTTAATAATATTTTTAAAAACTCAACTTTTAACTTATGTACTTAGTTTTATTAATACTATTTATTATTTCTATTTCATTAATTTCTCCTCAATTCTTCTCTTTATTATGCCCTTCCTTCTATTTAATTTAGGTTTAATTTGCTTACCTTTTAAAGCCTCACACAATTGAAAATTAAGTCATTAAATTAAAAACCCTTTCTTTAATTTAAATCTATTCATTTAAAGCTAAAAATTTATCTCCAAGTTTACTTTAGCAAGTACCCTCATATGTTGATATGCTGTTATATATAAATATAATTTAATTTGAAATAAAAACTTGTTTTTTGACTTTTAATGTGTTGTTTAATTATCAATATTTTAAGACTTTTTAAAATATTTTACATTGTTACTAGTTTCTAATTAAATTCATTGGGCTCAGAAAATACACTTTGCATAATTTTTATGTGTTTTACGTTACTAAGAAAATGTATTTAATATCCTCAGGTATGATTGTCTGACTATTTCCCCTCTAAAGATGTATGTACAGTAGTTCTCCCCCTCATATCTATAAGAGATATATTCCAAGACCGTGGCTATATATACATACACACACACACACATATAGTTTTATTATTAATTGCTTTAAGGATTATAATAAACTCACCACAGTCTACTTTGTAATTATACAGTATGTATATATTTACGTATATATGTATATACACATACATTCTCTTTTGTTCTATACATTTGTATCTATCATTAAGTTTAATTTAAATATTAGGCACAGTAAGAGGTTAATGATAATAACATAATAAAACAGCAATTATAACAATTTACTGTAATAAAGGTTATGTGATTGGCTGTGGGGCCATTATTAAGTAAGATAAGGGTACTTGAACAGAAGCACTGCAATACCATGACAGTCTATCTGATAACCAAGACAGCACTAAGTGACTAAGTAGAGGGTAATGTATAGATACTGCATGGATAAGCTGGACAAAGGGTTGTCTCACATCCGGTGCAGGAGAGAGCAGGAAAACATGAGATTTCATCATGCTAAAAAGGCACACAATTTAAAACTTGTGAATTGTATATTTTTGGAATTTCCCATTTAATATTTTTGGACTAAGGTTGACTTTGGGAAACTGAGGGAGACCATGGAAAATGAAACCAGGTCTAAATGGGACTAGAGTCATTGTGTTATCTTCCTAGTGAAACTGTCCTCATCGTTAATATTACTCTTTTATAATAATTTTACATAAAGTTATTTTGTTTTTTAGGTATATAGTCACTTCATCTTTCTTCTACTTAACATTCACATTACATATATTTTTTTCCACTATTTTATTTTCAGCTTGTCTTTGTTTCTTTTAGACTGTATAGTTGAATCTAGCTTTTTAATCCAGTCTGATAATCTCTGCCTTTAAAATTGGAAAATTAAAAAAAAAAATTGGAAAATTTAGTCCAATAACACGTAGCATTTAATGATTATTTAATTTATATCTACTGATTTACTCTTCTTTTTACCTCTCCTATTTTTTTTATCTGTACATTTTATCTTCTCTTTCTTTTTAGTCAGTAGACTATATGGTTGAATTTCATTTTTAATTATTTGATTAAATATTAAATTTTAACTACACCTCTTTGCATTAGATTTTTATTAGTTGCTTTAAGGGTTACAATAAACTCACCACAGTCTACTTTGTAATTATATAGTATCAATTAAGCTAAACTATGTAAACTTTGCAAATGTATATTTCCATTTGTGCTATCATTATACTATACATTAGTTACACAGATTTTTTAAAACTCTTTAGAATTATGTCACTTTTCTTCCCTACACAACCATGGGTCCACTAAAGCAATTAAGAAAAAAAAATTAGTGTTTTCATTGAACCATAATTTATTTTACACAGTTCTCCTTATTTATTTCTATAGATCTGAGTTTTCCGCTAGTGTTATTTTCTTTCAGCCTGATGAACTGTCTTTGCCATTTATTTTATTTACAGTCAGCCAGCAATAGATATTCTATTATCATTTATATAAAAACTTTTTATTTTCCTTTTTAAAAAGTTTTTTCCACGGATAGAATTCTGTATTGATAGTTTATTTTTTTCTTCTCCTTTCAGTACTTTAAAGATGTCATTCTACTTACACTGTTTTTCATTACATTTGGGAAGAAGTAATCAAATATACCAGTGTTCTTCTATGTGCAATATGCCATTTTTCTCTGGTTGCTTTTAAGGATATCTCTTTATGTTTGGTTTAATTCAGTTTAACCATGGTCTACCCAAGTTTGCATGCATGTGTGTGAAAAGAGGGTTGACATGCATGTTTTGCATTTAACATGGGGTTCACTATATCTATTGGGTCTAGGGGTCTGTTTTTCATCAAATTTTTAATTTTTAAATTTCTGCCGTTCTGCCCTCTTTTCTTTAGCTAGGACCTTCATTCATTATATAACTTCATTTATAAGGTCATTGTAGTTCTGTTCATTTTCTCTTTTTTTATTAAAAAGTTTCATTTGTGAAAATTATAGATGTACAAGCAATTTTAAGAAATAATGCAGAAAGCTAATTTGTCTAGTTTCTTGCAAAACTATGGTACAAAATCACAACTGGGATGTGACATTGACTAAAACAGGTCTATCACCACAGGATCCTTCATAGTGTCCTTTTATAGCTACATCCACTTCCCTTCACACCTTCATGTCAGCAACCACTAACCTATTCTGACTGCTATAATTTTGTCATTTCAGGAATGTCATCTAAATTCAACCATACAATCTTTCCCCTTTAGGGACTGACTTTTTCCCATCAGAATAACTCTCTGGAGGTTCAACATAGGGATTTTCTATGTAAATAATCATAATATCATCTGCAAATAGGGACAATTTTATTTCTGTTTAAAATGTATACATCTGTTCTTTCTTTTATTTTGTTGTGCTTCAACAAAAGAAAAGAAAGCAATAGCTAGACCTTTACAGTGCCATGTTGAATAAGAGTGGTGAATACCGATTCCTGCTCCCATCCTGTGCATTTAAAAAATCATTATTTTTCTCAGTGTTCTTTGGTTTGCATAATTTCTTTTGATCTAGCTTCAATTTCACTGGCCATTTCTTCTGTCATCTTAATCTCCTGTTAAACTCTTCAAGTGGATTTTTCATTTCACTTATTGTAATTTTTAGTTCTATAATGTTCATTTAGTTGTTTTTATAGTTTTCATATTTATCTATTCATTTATTAAGAACTCATTTTACTTAAACTATTTAAATATATTTATAGTAGGTGCTATAAAGTCTTTTTCTGGACTATCTTGGGGTTAGTTTCTATCAACTACATTTTTTTGTGGTTTTTTTTTTTTATGACTCTGGGTTGTATTTTGATTTTTTTCTTACACATCCAGTATTTTAAATACTGGACATTTTGCACATTATATTTAGAGACGCTGGATTCTGTAATCTTTAAGTGTGTTGTTTGCTCACTCAGAAAGCTAACTTAGCTAGGCTCAAACTCTGTTTTTATTCCTTGTGGTAGACAACTGCCAAAGTTTTGATTTTTATCTTTCAGACTTCCAGGTATTGGTTTTAACTGGACTTTCTGGAGACTCCACTTTACAGGCACAGCTAAGAGGCTGTCTCAGGATTTAGTGCCTCTCTCTTTCAGACTCCCTTCCTGATTTCCCACTCACTTTTCAGATGCACTTTCAGTTTTGAACTTCATCCTTTGTCGCCCCAAGCCTCCCCATACTGCATGGATGGGAGAGTACCCTCGGTGGAAAGTCCTAGGTAATAGATCTCAGCTGATAGAATTTACATCTTTCAAGGACTGACTCCCCTACAGTTTCTGCTTATTTTGTTCTCTCTCCAGTGCATTCAAATAGTGATTTTAATATTTTATTGAAAATTTAGAGTTGTTATTTTCTACAGGTTGAGTCCAATACGAACTACTCTGACAATAAAACAATATGTTACATTTTGTATTACACTCTTTTTTTTCTTATAGCCCACCCATTCTACTGTTTTCTGCCCCAATATGGGCTTAAAATTGATCAAAACCTGCTCTGTACAGCCCCTAAGCTATCCTCCTTCCGTGGACAACACATTTGTCTCTTCATTCTCTCACTCATTTTGGGAGAGGACACCCTCCAGTAACTTCTTTCTAGGAGGTATTTTTTGAAAACCAGTACATTCCCCCCCCCCAAAAAAAAATCTTTTCTCTTTATAGCTATTTGATATTTACTTGGATAGAAAGGCCATTAATTTATATTTTTAAGTGTCCCTCCACTCTCTGATCTAATTGTTGCTTCTCTTTTGATTATTATTGATTTTTGCCCCTTTATTTTATGTTGGAGAAGTTTATTTTTTTAAATCTGATTAATATTCAAATAGATATTTATATTTAAGAGCAAGAAAAATGATAATGATGGTCACTAGTACCCTGAAAGCCAACAAAAGAAGAAAACAGGGAGAAAATTTCATCATTCAAGAAGTAGATTTTTTGCCTGTCCAGGCAGTGGCACAGTGCATAGAGCATTGGACCAGGATGCAGAGGACCCAAGTTCAAAATCCCGAGGCTGCTGGCTTGAACATAGGCTCATCTAGTTTGAGCAAGGCTCACCAGCTTGAGCCCAAGGTCACTGGCTTGAGCAAGGGCTCACTTGGTCTGCCGTAGCCCTCCGGTCAAGGCATATATGAGAAAGCAATCAATGAACAACTAAGGTACCGCAACAAAGAATTGATACTTCTCATCTCTATCCTTTCCTGTCTTCTGTCCCTATCTGTCCCTCTCTCTGTCTCTCTCAGTCTCTGCCACCAAAAACAAAAGAAAAAAACCATATTCCTCCAAATAAAATTACATCATAAAAAAGTAGATTTTTACTTAATGCCTATGTTTTTAACCTGATTACTGACCCAGCTCTCTTCCTCCAGCTTCCTAATTTGTATTGATATCTCTCATCTATTAACATCTACTCTCATGTCATCTTTGTGTGGTTTTATGTTCTTTTTTTATTTCTCTGCTGTCATTTTGCTAATAAAAAACATATATTTAAACCACCAATTTCATTTAGAAATTCATTTAAATTTCATTCAATTTTAACACGCTGATTAATTCTTATAATTTTGAATTTAAATGTTAACATTAAATCACATTTAAATTAACTTAAATCTAATCAAAACAAAATTTTGGAGCCGAGCCTGATTCAATGAAAGATTTTAGGGGTTAGTGAATGATACCAATTCTCAGCCCTGGCCGGTTGGCTCAGCAGTAGAGCATTGACCTGGTGTATAGATGTCCAGGTTCGATTCCCGGTCAGGGCACACAGGAGAAGCACCCATCTGCTTCTTCACCCCTCCTCCTCTCAGATCTCTCTCTTTTCCCTTCCTGTAGCCATGGCTTGATTGAAGCAAGTTGGCCCTGGGTGCTGAGGATGGCTCTATGGCCTCTACCTCAGTTGCTAAGAAGATCTCAGTTGCTGAGCAACAGAGTAACACCCCAGATAGGCAGAGCATCATCCCCTAGTGGACTTGAGGGGTGGATCCCAGTTGGGGTGCATGCAGGAGTCTGTTTGCCTCCCCTCCTCTCACTTAATAAAAAAAAAAAAGATTCTCAACAGTTAAAAAAAATAATAAGTGCCATTTAAAAGTTTTGTCAAAAATTATAAAATGTATCTAAATAGTTGACTAAAATCAAAATTTCCATTGGGTATATTTGGCAAATTCATCTTTTAGTGAATTGGCTATAATGGATTGGGCTTTTAGAAGATGATTTTTAAAATGGTATATTTTGTTAATTATTTTGCATCTACAAGAGAAACCCAAAGGAGGGAAGGTTTGTTCCTCACTTTTCATTTGGAATTCAGAATGAAAACCATGGAACAAAGGGGTCCTGTCAAAACAAGAGAGCCCTCAAAAATAAAAACTAGCATCAGAACATGGTTAGGCTGAGGAAGGACAACCTAGTGTTCTGAAACTCTTTTGGCTTCTGGATGATGTACGAAGCAGCCATAATTCCCTGCATACTTATAGAGGACATGAAAGGATCCTGACTGTGCCAACATCACAAGTGCAAAATGGGCCACCATATAATAAGTAGGTAGCCAGGTCTAAGACCTGAATAAAGGTTATATCTGGGAATTAGAGTGGTTTGCAGCTTAGAGTGAAGACAGCACCAAAGAATTGAGATGAGGTCAGGGGGCCCCCACTTTGCTGAAAAAACAGGTCTCTGGTTTGAGCATGTTTTGAGATTTCATAGCTTGTGATAGAACCTTGGACCCCCTGTCCCATCCATACGCCTGGATGCCATCTAGGAGAGAATTGGGAGAAGAAGAGGAAAAATAAAACAACTGAGCATTGTTATAAAAGAAGTTTGATTTTACAGATTCATTTATTATTTCATTCATTCAATCTGACAAATGTGTATCCAGTATCTGCAACATAATTGGCACCATTCTCTGCACTAGGAATCAGATAGAAGTTCATTATTTTGTGGACCTTTCTTATCTGAAGGAGACTGATTAGACCGGAAGTGATGGAGATAATTAGAAAGGTTTAGTTATCTTTTAGTCTACCTGGCAGGTAAAATTTTAGCAGAAAATTTAGATAGGTTAGAGAAAATAAAGGAGTTACATTATTTGCATCTCTGCTGTACTGTTTACCAACTCTAATTATACCAGATTTCTTTTTATTTTCTAGTTATTTGAAGACAGAAATTATTCTATTCATTTATTTAATACATTAATTTTATAGAATCTATATGGAGGAAATAAGAGTGAATTGAACAGTTTTGTATTTGTATTCCTTTTGCCTAGCTCACGGTATACATTCAATATTTAAAAAACAAAAACAAAAAAGAAAGAAAGAAAGAAAGAAAGAAAGAAAGAAAGAAAGAAAGAAAGAAAGAGGTAATGAGTCTTGCCCTACTGACCATGTGATATTTTATGCAAAACAATGAGGTCTGGTGATGCCTTCCAGCATCAGTAACTGAGAACATTCTATATCGGATGTGCATGAGTCCCTGGTCTGAGGTCTTCCATGTCTCCTCTAAATCCCATGATATCCATTTCCATCCTAGTTTTCCCTGGGAAAGAACAGTTTTCTTAACACTGTGAAATGTCAACCCATCTATTATTATAATACAAAATACATACTTGTGTATATGATAGTTATCTGAGTTTATGTGCATGTATGTGCACATACACAATGTGTCTTAAGAGAAATTCTTCGTTTTCAAATTTATCTCCTTCATAAGAAAACTGGTGAGTTTTTTATGCTCCTGAAATAATGACATTGAATCAATCAGAATAAATATTCTGGTGCAAAACATCATAAATTGACCCTTTGAGAATTGGCCAAGTCCTTACAGTGATGATTGCCATTTTTGTGGACTTTTGACTGGTGAATCATTGTTCACTTGAAAAGCATTTATCAAAATCTGTGTACACAACATTGAAGTTTTGTAAATGCATTAAAAATATTTACCTTGTCAAATGAATTAAACTGTTCAATAACAATTGCCAGAAACTTACCACTTGTCAAAGTTTTTCTGAATTTTCTTCATATTTCTAGGCAACCCAATTGCTCCCTTAATTCTGACATTCTTGTATATAAGGGAGAAGTTCCATGATTTCTTGATTTACTTCCTTTATTGTACCTTTTGTATCCTTGCCATTTCTCTTCTCAGGTTTTGTCTTTTCAGGCTAAAGTCTTCCCCTTTAGAGTCATTTCAGTTTATTAAATTCACTTCTAATGGATATTCTGAAGCAGTTACTTTATCATTTTTCATTCTTCTTTGTGTCTTCTCTTTCCTTTACTTCCTCTTCCTCCTCGAGTGTGCTTCCACCTTGGGAGAATTCATCGGCTCTGGCCATGCTGCGGTTTACATCTGTCACTAGTACTGCAGCCTCCAGCAACTTTTTATTAAAGCCAGTGATGTAGTGGGAACTTTGGCCAAAGCTGTCCACATGATGGATAGGAGCACGTCTCCAGGGGCCTTTCCCTTGCAATGAGATGAGATTGGCTGATGTTGGAAGATGAAGCCTTTCCCCTCTAGGTCAGTGCCTGCAATCCATTCCAAGTCAGAGGGGAGAGGAAGTTATTACCAGCCAGTGGCTGTTTCGTGGTCACTGGGAATTCTATGACTGGGAGAGCCTCATCCCTCTTTTCTCTCTATAGGACCACAGTCCCTATCAGATAATACTAGTGACCATGGTATCTGTCTCAGAGGAGATGCCCTGAGCAAAATGAACTGGAGTCAATTAACTAAATCTTGACTTGCTGTGGAAAGTAAAGCAGATAATTATACTCTTTGGTTTTCCTAGGTATAATATATAGTAACACCATTGCCTTACAGAAAGATGTCCAGCCATCCTAAACTATACAAGCATAAATTTGAACCCCGAAGTAATTAAGGGTGGCCCCATTGCAGTAACATGCAGAAAATCACAAAGCCATGCACTTTATTTCTCATACATAGGGGGGACCATTCTCATGTGAGTCATTTTTAATCTTTACATTTTTAGAGGAAAGAAAATAACCTAATAATTATTGAGTACTTACTATATTTCCGGATGTTTAGATCTATAGTTTCATTTAACAATGACAATATCAACATTAGCTACTGTGTATTAAGTTCTTACCATGTCATAAGCATATCCAAAATGCTTTATATTTATCATCTCATGTTATTCCCAAAATGTTCTGTGATAAAAGTTATTTTTTATAATTTTCTGTAACAAAAAATAAGCTGATGATGACAGGAGTTCAGAACTTAAAAGAAAAGAAGGAAAGTAAAGTTCAAAGAATTTGAGCAAATTGTTCAAGGCCATCCTTTTTATGATTATGCTGCTCAATGCCAAACTAATGCTTTTGCTACTTTACAAAAAAGAGCAGAGCATATTAAGAGCTATAAGTTTCAGGGAGGATGACCACCTAGATATGCAAATTTTAAAAAATGTAAAACTAATGGTAAGGAAAAGACAACAGATGTAGAAAAACCATAAGTTAGAAATTATCCTTGGAAGCACATAGTTATTGGAAGTATTATTCTATGTGAACATAGTAGTATAACTGCTGTTCATGATGATGACTTTGAAGTACCCAGACATAGTTATTTCTTTTCAATATAATTTAGTCAAGAAAGAAAAAAATTTTTCAAAAATTTGCAAGAAGAAAAATTTGCCTTCTAAATTACAATAGAAATTGAACTCACAATGCCAGAGAATTTTCTACATGAGATAGTTAAAGATAACTAATACCACATACAAAAAAATTATATTTTCAGAAATTCCAAGCATTTCCCAGATGTATGTTTGACTTCATTTAACTTACAGGGAAACTTAGACTTTGTTGTAATATAGATTACATTACTGGCAATGCTATAATATATAGTTACTCTTAGTTAAGGTGCTGCTAATTATAAACAGGAAATAATTGTGCCAAAGATTAGTATAATTTGTACTGTCCCCATAAAAAATCAGATTACTCAATGGTATCCATCACTGCCCCAGCCATGTTGTTACTCCTAATTTCCTCCAAATTAAAATTCCACAGTCACCATTATGAATATACTGTGTTATTCTTCTTCTTGAAAAATAACAGAATTTGTTCAACAAATTCATTGATGAATGGTACATTTACACATTGTCCTTTGATTACCAAGAATTCTCTCTAGCTAAAAAGATGACCAAGGTCCAGGAGGCAGATGAGATGATTATGAAAGCCCTGAACTTGGTCTCATTAGCAATTTGGGCTCCCTAGTGAAGTGCACTCATTGAGGGCACCATCCCTGTGATCAAAGATGCCATGGATGTCTATGCCCAGAAAAGCAGAGTACAGGTTGAGAACCGACATAATCCTGGAACTCTGAAAGCTCATAACCAATAACGGAAATATTGCCATGAATGAAATTCAGGCATTGGAGTCAAATAAACATGTAGCTTAGTAAAGTTATCCTACAGGTTAAATTTACTTGTCCTTCCATAGTACCCCATTTCCCAGACTTATCTGACATAACAGCATGATGAAATAAATTTCTGAAGGTTTCTCATCACTGCACCATGTAGAACAAATCACTCTGTGAGATGAAAGTACTGTCCAAAGGATGCAATGCATGACTTAGACAAAAAAGGCAACATGTAAGGTTTTCCTTATCATATATTTCCATATCATCTATTTCTAGGAATACAGGGATGGAAAGGGAGCAACCCTTCTCATGTTATACCTATTCAATTCACTAAAGATATTTTGGTTCCCATCTGTAAATTCTTGTGCCTGGTGGGTTTGGAGATCTTCTTGCCCAAAGGAAGAATAAGTTTACCAGGAAATAGAAAAACTTCATGTTTCTATTAAATTGGAATCTGAAGTACCATTTGGACATTGGGATTTGCATATTATTAAATAATTAGAAAGATAATCTGGTTAACATTATTGATACCCTTTACCATTTTGCTACTGCACAATTTGGGCAAGAACTATTTTCAGAATCCAGGATATTCACCTGACCAGGCAGTGGTGTAGTGGATAGAGCATTGAACTGGGATGTGGAGGACCCAGGTTCAAGACCCTGAGGTTGCCAGCTTGAACGCAGGCTCATCTGGTTTGAGCAAAACTCACCAGCTTGGACCCAAGGTCGTTGGTTCAAACAAAGGGTTACTCAGTAGCCCCATGGTCAAGGCACATATGAGAAAGCAATCAATGACCAACTAAGGTGTCGCAATGAAAAACTAATGATTGATGTTTCTCATCTCTCTCCGTTCCTGTCTGTCCCTATCTATCCCTCTCTCTGACTCTGTGAAAAAAAGAAAAAGAAAAGGAATCCAGTATATTCACCCAGATACCTCAATACTCCTATGCCCAATAGTGGGAGAAAAACAAGCAAAGTGTGACAACAGGAACACTGGGGACATGGATCATGTAGAAAATTTTGGGTTCTTCTACCAGGTAAAAAAAATATCAAGCTAAGGTGCCGAGGGTAAAAGGGACTAGAATAGAAGCTATTACTATTATTACTGCAGCAGCTATATTTTAAGTCAATTAATGCCCCCATTTCATGTGGCATTTTAGGAAGCAATCATTACAATTTAGGTTTCACATGTGAAAATAATTGTATTGACCCATTGGTGTGAATATGGTTGCTCCTAGGATGCAAAGATTGAACTGTATTGAGCAGGCAAGCTTCTTGCAAGTGAAGAATACATTGCCAGACCCATTCTTCTCTGTCCTGCTTTGTGCTTGGGACAGATATCTAAGGACTTAACCACATGAGCTATCTGCCCCTCTGACTGCCAGTAGGGTTTGACAATAGGAATGTATCAGGGGATCATAATTTAGGAGGAAGAAAGATCTGGGCATCTACCTCACCACCTCCTCCTGGGCTCCCTCCTTGCTTCACTGTGCTTCCAGCTTAGCTGCCATATATGCTTACAACTCCTACTGGTTATTCCTGCTAATGGCACCATGATTTCTATAGACTTTGGAAAAATTGTTTCTTAAGTTAACTCTTTGAGGTTTGAGATGACAAATAGTTTCCCATATTTTCTAGTCTAAGGGAGTTTCCACAATGCTATAAATAGTTCATCCTCAATTAAACACATAGAATATGCTATCTCCTCCTTGCCATGTCTTGACTGATACACAATTACTATGTACCAGGCATCAAGACTACAAAAAACTCTGTGTGCCCCTTGGCAAGATGTTAATCTCTCAGTAGCATGGTTTCATCATTTGAAAAATGGAGGTGATGATAATCTCAATAAGCCTGTTGTGAGGATAAAAATCACATGGCATGTATAAAGTGCTCAGAAATAGTCTCTGGCTTTCCAATACATTGTAATTATTACTCTTATTACCATAAGTTATATGATAAGCAGCTCCCTCATTACCTTTATTATTTTTGGTGTTAGTGTTACTGGTAAGAATTATTGCCCCACATTTTTATCCACATCCCTGAGGAAAATAATCTTTTAGAATACTATTGTTACCAGACATTTTGGAAGAAGTTCTTATATTTGGTAGAGTCCCCAATATTATTTACTTTAAGAAAATCTCTACAAAGTGAAAAAAACCTGTGTTTGGCCGCTTGGCTCAGTGGTAGAGCATTGGCCCGACGTATGGAAGTCTGGGTTTCCGTTCCCACTCAGAGCACACAGAAGAAGCAACCATCTTCTTCTCCACCCCTCCCCACCCTTCCCCTCCTTCAGCCATGGCTTGAATGGTTCCAGCAAAATTGGCCCCGGACTCTGAGGATGGCTCCATGGCTTCACCTCAGGCCCTAAAATAACTCAGTTGCCAGCAGCAGAGCAGCGGCCCAGATGGGCAGAGCATCACCTGATAGGGGATTTGTTGGGTGAATCCCCACCAGGTGCATGCAGGAATCTGTCTCTGCCTCCCAGACTTTCACTTAAAAAAAAAAAGTGAAAAAACCCCGAGTCTACTTTTTCAAGAAAATGAATGTAGAGGCAATGTCCACCAGGGCAAAATAGAGATAAAAACAAACAAACAAACAAAATCTCTAATGATCCCGCATAGACTGCCGTCATGAACTTTATACCCACCCTCTAGAACTTAGCGAGTTTATTGAAAAATATCTCTGAGCCCACAGGGGAGTACCTGGTCTTTATTTTTCATATATATTTTTCTTCCAGTTTCTAGAACATCTACAAAGGTAGCAGGATCATTACATTTTTAAAAGATTATTGAGGTATAGTTTGTATAGAATAAACTGTAGATACTGAAAGTATAAAATTTATTGTTCTGATGTGTACAGTTGAGATAATGAGCATATCCATCACCTCTAACATCCCACAGAGCCTTGATAACCTGTCATTCCTACTTCTGCCTGCTCCAAACTCCATCCCTGGGCAAACACTGATCTGCTTTCTTTACTATAGATTAATTTGAATTTTATGTAGTTTTTATAAATTGTATCATACAGTATGTTCTCTTTTCCTGTCTGGCTTCCATCACTCTTAC
Organism: Saccopteryx leptura; assembly: GCF_036850995.1. Classification (NCBI taxonomy): domain Eukaryota; kingdom Metazoa; phylum Chordata; class Mammalia; order Chiroptera; family Emballonuridae; genus Saccopteryx; species Saccopteryx leptura. The sequence goes on from NC_089513.1 coordinate 29,949,238, forward strand.
ATAATCATTTTGAAAATGATTTGTCTTATTGCACATATAAATAGTTCATTCCTTTTATATTGTTGAGTAGCATTCTATTTTACAGATATATGACAATTTATTTTTCCATTCAACTTTGGGAGGATATTTGAGTTGTTTCCAGGTTAGGGCTATTTCAAAGAAAGCCATTTTGGACATTCTTGTTACAAGTCTTTGTATGGTCACACATATTTCTTTTTTATAAATATGCCAAAGGATAGAATGGCTAAATCATATGGTATGCGTATGATTAACTTCTTAAGAAACTGTCAAACTTCTTTCAAAGTGGTTGTATTAATTTATATTCTCATAAACAGTGTATATAAATTCGAGTTTTTCCATGTCCTTGAAATATTTGGTATGCTCGGTCTTTTTTATTTTAGCCATTGGAACATATATATTGGTATCTTATTTTAGTTAAATTTTCAATGATGTTGAACATCTTTCTATAAATTTATTTGCCACCCAGATGCCATATATGTATGTTCAAAACTCTTGAATATAAATAAATATATATATATATATTTAAGATTTTAGTTTTCTTCTAGATATATTCCATATACAAATAATTTATCAGCCTGACTAGGCAGTGGAGCAGTAAATAAAGCATTGGACTGGTTCGCGGAGGACTCAGGTTTGAAACCCCGAGGTCACCGGCTTGAGCGTGGGGTCATGTCTATAGTAGCATGGTCACTAGCTTGAGCCCAAAGGTCTCTGGCTGCAGCAGAGGGGTCACTCCCTCTGCTGCAGCACCCCAGTCAATACACATATGAGAAAGCAATCAATGAACAACTAAGGTGCCACAATGAAGAATTGATGCTTCTCATCTCTCTCCCTTCCTGTTGTCTGTCCCTCTTTCTGACTAGCTCTGTAAAAAAGAAATTTTAATTATCATATAAATGGTTTGCAAATATTTTTTTTCAGTCTGTAGATGATCGTTTCAGTTTTGTCCCAATAATTTTGAAGAAATGATATATTTTTTTTACAAATTTTAATTTATTTTTAAGTGGATTATTACTTTAGGTGTCAGAGCAAAGAAATATTGACTTAATCCAAGATCACAAAGATTTTGCCTTAAATTTTCTTCTATACAGTGTATTACTATAAGTTCTACATTGATTTCAACAACATATTACTATTAAAAGTTTTATATGTGGCTAGAGATATGAATCAAAGTTTATTTTGCTTTGCATGTGGATATCAAACTGTTCTAAGACAAGAGATTTTCAACTTTTTTTTTTATCTCACAGCACACATAAACCAATTACTAAAATTCTGCAGCACACCAAAAAACATAATTTTTGCTGATCTGACAGAAAATAGGTATAATTTTGATTCACTCACACCAGCCAGTTATTATTGTGTTGGCTGTCATTTTTTTGTTTGACAATCTAAGGGAAAAGAGGTCAGTGCCCCTGACTAAATAGTCAGTTATTGCATGTTTTAAAAATTCTTGCACCACACCAGTTGAAAAATCACTGCTCTAGACTGATTCATGAAAAAGACCATTTCTTCTTTATAAATGTCTTTTGTACCTCTATTGAAAATAAGTTTTCTATACATGTGTTGGTCTATTTCAGGACTCTGTACTGTTCCATTGATCTATTTTTCTGTCGTTGTACCAATACCATAACCTTTGATTCTTAGAGCTCAGAATAAGTTATGAAACCAGGTAGTGTTGATCTTCAAGTATTTTTCCTTTTCAGATATTTTTGGCTGTGTCCTTTTAATTTCGACATGAATCTAAGAATAAGATTGCAAATTTCTACAGAAAAGCCCACTAAAAATTTATTGGGATTGTATTGAGTCAAAAGATCAATTTGGAGAGAATTGATTTCTTAATATTATTGAATTCCCTGACCCATAAACATGATATACATCTCCATTTAAGTCTTTAATTTTAGCAAATTAAAAAAATAATGTACAGATCTCATACATCTTTAGTAAGATTTATTCCTAAGTATGCTATGTGTTTTGATACTACAGTATTGTATTTTATTTCAGTTTTTGATAGTTCACTGCTACTATATAGAATTATAATTAATCTCTGAATATTAACTTTGTCTTTTGCCATTTTGCTAAATCCACATATTAGTTCTAGTAGCTTTTAAGTTTGATGGGACTTTTGCTATAGATGATCATGTCTTCAGTAAATACAGATTTAGTTCCTGGATTTGGTGTGTTAATTTTTTCTTTGAGGATTTCTCTGTATATGTACATCAAGATTATTGGCCTATAATTTTATTTTCTGGTAGTATATTTATCTTGTAGTGGCATTAGGGTAACACTGGGCTCATAAAATAAGTTGGAGAATGCTTCTTCCTTTTCCATTTTCTGGACAATATGTAGAACAATTAGTATTTCTTCCTTAAGTGATTTTGGGAATCACAAGTTCGGTCATCTGGATCTGGAGTTTTCTTTTTTGTGTTTGTAGTTACAATTTCTAAACAGGATTTTAGGACTATTCAAGTTATCTATTTCCTCTTGAGTGAGTTTCAGTAGTTTATGTCTTTCAAGAAATTAGTTCATTCCATCAAAGGGGTCAAATTTGGGGGCTATGATTTGTTCATATAATTCATTTGTTATCCACCTAATGTCTTGATTAATGTCTTTGGACATTAGTAAATTTATGCCTTTTTTAGGGAAGAGGGGTCAACCTGGTCAGAGATTTATCACTTTTTAAAATTGTTTTTCTGTTAAACATCACTGATTTCTAATTTAGTTTAATTTTCTCCCTTTTATATTTGTGTTTGATTTGCTCTACCTTCACTGATAACTTAAAGTGAAATCTTTTAACAACCTTTCTTTCTCCTTTTATAATATAAGTATTTCATACTATACATTTCCTTTAAGAACTGCTGCAACCAAATCCCACAGTTTTCATATGTATTTAAGTTTTCATTTCATTCAAAGTATTCAAAGTATTTCAATTTTTAAATTTCTCTTGAGACTTTTTCTTCATTTGCATGTCACTTAGATGTATGTTATTTGGTTTCTAAGCTCACAAAAATTAGGGGATATTTTATGGCTTCATATTCATTTTGAAATTATCCCTTAATTTTTGTGAGCAATATATTTAGGGTTTTTCCCAATTTCCTTCTGGTATTGATTTTTATATTAATTTTGTTATGGCACAAGAATATGCATTGTATCATTTCTATTCTTTTACATATCTTAAGATATCTTTTATGGTCTAACGTATGGTCTATCTGGGTGAATGTTCCATGTGCATTTAAAAAGAATGTGTATTCTGCTGTTGTTGGATGAAGTGTTCTATAATTGCTCAAGGTTGATAGTGTTGTTTGTGTCATCTTTATCCTCACTGATTTTCTGCCCACAATTCTGTCAATTACTGAGAGAGGAATGTTGAAGTCTCCAACTCTAATTGGGAATATTTTCCTTCAGCTCCATCAGTTTTTGCTTCATGCATTTTGAAGCAAATATGTATACACACTTAAGATTTTTGTTTCTTCTTGGAAAAGTGAACCTTTATCAATAAACAATGTCTCTCTTTTATTTAGTGTTTGCATTAAATATCTTTTCTCATTTGTTACCCTTTATGCCTTTAAGTAGGTTTTTTAAAATAAAAAGCATATAGTTGGATCTTCCCTTTTTATTTTAAATCAAATCTGACATATTTGTCTTTTAACTGGTGTTGAGATCATGTACATTTAAAGTGATATGAATATCATTGAATTAAAAGATACCACTTTGCTAGGTGTTGTTATGTATTTCTTTTTTTACGCTTTTTCTGGGATTAACTGAGTATTTTTATAATTCTATTTTATCTTTTCTATTGACCTAGTTAAAGTTTATTTAGAAAGATAATACTGATTGTCCAATTATTTACAGACTAGATTTTAAAATAATCTCAATGTATAACTCAAATAATATGTAGATTCACTTGTAAGTACCTTAAAACCATATATTATAAATCCCTTCTCCATCCTAACTCCTCTTATTATTATTGATTATTGTTGTATAATTTTCTTTTAGAGATACTATAAGGACACCATATATTGTTGCTATTTTTGTATTAAACTTCCATCATCTTTTTAGAGTAATTAAAGTAAGAATAAAATATTTATTTTGTCTTCATTTATTCAATTCCTGGTGCTTCTAATGTCTTTACATAGATCCAATTTTACACTTTCAGCTAGCCCACACTTAGCTGTTAGCAATTCAATAAATATTTCTGGTTGAATGTTTTACCAGTTTACATGGCATTTGGTAGCCTCCTCTCCAGTGCTTGGGTCTTATTCTTCTTGCACATTCCTGACTCTCTCCAAAATTTGGATTAGTTGTTTGACCTGTGAACTCAGTTGTCTGGTTGGTTTAGGAAAATCATTCTTTTGTAATTAATCCAACTCTTTGTTTTCTATGTGTGAGAGGGATGTTCTTTCCCATTCTATACATCTCTGAGCCTCTGAGCCGACATCGGAAGTCTCCAAGTTTTATTATGTGTTATTTGATATATAAAAACTATTTATGTAACTTTTAAATAAAATAAACATTTATGAACCTACCATTTAATCTAAGCACTAGAAATTATCAATATCCCTGAATCTAGGAAGGGGATGGGACAGGAGTGAAACATAAAACTAAGTGAAATAACATTCATCTTTTTCAAAGAGGTGTTAATAGTATCTATAATTGGCATCTGCAAGGGCCTGAACTCAAATCTCTTATTTGGAATAGTAAGTATATAAAGTGTTCATAATCATACTAGAGATGCACAATGGCCAATGCTTAAGTTAAATTCAAAAAATTTATTTATTTTTTTCATTTTGTGGCAAAACACCTAAGAGTTAAGAATCTGAATCTCATATTAACTTCATTACCCCAATCAAGAGGAAGTGAGCTGGGAATAGTAGCAAATCTTGAGTGATACCAAGAATCCTTGTAATACTTCAATAATTTGCTTCTTTGTGAAGAGAATTAGATTCTCTGGTAACTACGTTACTCCCTACACTATGCCATTATGTGAAATTATATCCTGTGTACAATGTCCAATTGGAAAAGTATGCCAGCTCCTTTATTACTTTTTTTATTTTTTGCCTTCAGCTTAATTTTTGAGTGATATAATTTTGTCTGGTCTGTTGAATAAATAATTTTCTAATTAACAATCTTATTGATTAATAAATTATTTCACCCTGATTAGGAAAGCAGAACCTACTATCAAGAAATAAAGCCTTTTATTGCCTTTCAACATAGCTCCTTTCTCTGCTCCCTTCCCACTATATTAGCACATTTTATTTTCTCTAATAGGCTACAGAAACCAGTAATATGATAGGAAGTCATTAATACAATATAATCACAGCAGAAGATCAAGCTCATCTCTTTCTCTTTGCATTGTCAAGTGTTTCAATATTTTATTTGATAATGTGATGGCCAGAACTGATCATGGTAATCTAAGTGTGGATCTGACTAATGCATTGTATAATCAAAGATTTTACTTTTAGATTATGATTCATTTACATTCCCTAGCTTACCCCAAGCCACAGTCAGGCCCATTGGAATCACTATACTAGGGTATTATTCCAAAAGGAAATCAGGAGAGCGACAATAATGAGGGACAGGAATGCCTGAGTTTCAGCCCCATTATGTATTATAGCACTTCACTTGCTTGTGCCTCAGTTTCCTGTGGGTATCATTCAAGTGCATACAACTTTGGCAGAGAATGTCTGGAAGGGGTCCTAGAAATGGGCGAATCATCCTGTCTAGAAGGGCAGTGGTCCCTCAGCTACAGCTCATTGCTGACATGTAATAATGTCAGTTTCAGCATTCCCAGAAAAAAAAATCTAATATCTCAACAGAAGCCAGAAGTAAAGATTGTCGTAGAAAATCTCTCTTTTTTTTTTAATTTCAAAAACTACTTCAGAAGAAGATTAAGAAAAAAATAATCTAGGTTTATCAACGGTGTGGTCCTGTCTCAGAACACCATGGTCATCTTTTTAATAAAACATAATACACATCCATGGAGAAAAACAACCACCACCATTACTCCCCAAAATAAGTTGTTTCTAACTACAATAGGGATTGTTGCAAAACTGGCCTCTCAGAAGAGGGGCCAACAGCATCTCTGGCTGTGCGACCAACAAGTCACAGCAACATTGTAAGGCCCCCAAAACTGCAGGATACTGTATCAGCAACTTTCTCAGGAATGCCCCAATCATCATCCAGGAACCTCCTGGGCAGGTATGCTCCTAGAATTCAGACACCTGTGCTCACATTTTGGCGACAACTGCACTGTCGGCAATAGGGCAATACACATTCGCTCCTTTTGGGCCACCTGGTACCCCATTCCTGCACTTAATTGCCTAGGAGAAGCTATCCCTGGGTGTGCATTACACTTATTGCACTATGGAAATAAGTGTACTTTTGAAATGGTAATCATCAAGCAAAATGTGCCACAGTTCTTTACATTTGTTATCTCTCCTCCAAGATTATCTCACATCAATTACCCTCAGATACTATCCATCCACAACAGCCTAGCTTACGTCCAATGGTTACCATACCTGCTTTGAGATTATATACTTCTCTACCACCCTGCAAGCTTTACCCTTGCAAGGGTCTCCAAACTTTTTACACAGGGGGCCAGTTCACTGTCCCTCAGACCATTGGAGGGCTGCCAAATACAGTGGTCCTCTCACTGACCACCAATGAAAGAGGTGCCCCTTCCAGAAGTGCAGTGGGGGCTGGATAAATGGCCTCAGGGGGCCGCATTGCGGCCCGCGGGCCGTAGTTTGGGGACGCCTGCTAGGGTATCCAAAGAATGGATTGAAGCAATCGACCCATCCCAAAAACATTCAGCAGCTTTCGGCAAGATCCTCCATCATTTGTATTTACGAGTTATCAGGGTCAGCTGGCCTAGATTCAATCAATTTTCCTGAGGGTTTATTACAACCGCACAAGGGAATATCCAAGAAGACTTGGCAGAGAAATTATTATGAAATGCAGGCCCCTAGAGCAGTGGTAGTCAACCTGGTCCCTACTGCCCACTAGTGGGCATTCCCGCTTTCATAGTGGGCGGTAGTGGAGCAACCAAAGTATAAATAAAAAGATAGATTTAACTATAGTAAGTTGTTTTATAAAGATTTATTTTGCCAAACTTAGCAAAAATCTGACATAAAGTACTTGGTAAGTAATTATTATTATATGCTTTAATTTGCTGTAACTCTGCTTTATAAATTTTATAAAGTAAAGTTACTTCCCTACTTTATAAATCACCATTACTGTGGAACTGGTGGGCGGTTAGAAAATTTTACTACTAATAGAGATACAAAAGTGGGCGGTAGATATAAAAAGGTTGACTACCCCTGCCCTAGAGCATATTCTAGTGAGCAAGCCTCAAGTTACAGGAGTGGAGTGGATATCCTGCAAAGACAACTGTGATGGGAACAAATATAATTAACATTAATCTACCCAATTACTACTTGTATGATGCTGAGCTCACCGTAAGGAATTGGACCATGCCAGCTGAGCTCACCATAAAGAATTGGACCATGTGGCCTTTATGCTATGCTATTGTTGCCATTTTAAAACATACCAATATATTAAGAAAAAAAAAAAAACTATTTCAAAACCTTGTAACACAAGCTACTGAACAAACAAAGCAGCCTGCTGGCAAAATGCCTCACTCTACCAGCTGATTTGTGTCTACCTTATTAGAAGGTCTCCCAAGATCTTCCCAGGTCTATCATTTTGTGTTTAAAGGCTGTGGGTCAGTATGGTTTTTAAAGGAATCAATTGTTTAGATGGAGACCATTTACAGAAACAGCAGTCTCATCCAAAGGTACTAATTAAGTGTCAAATCTACGTTGGGGATACGTGGGAATTAAAGAGGCATAGTCTTTCTTTCCAGGAGCACGCGAGTTATTCACTGGCAAAACATTTACTGAGTAACAAACGCTCAATAAGAGTGAAATAATTCAATTTAACTTTCATGCTTCTCCAAACTTATCTGTATTTCTCCACACCCTTGGTGTTCTCAGACCTCCACAGGATGAGTCCTGCTTTTTGTCTATCCTGAAATTGACACTGTCTGCCTCCTCTGGGAACTTTCTCTGTTAAATACCTCCTTAATTCCTTGGCCTTCACTTGTTTCTTATTCTCAATGAAAACTATGTTCAACTTATTACCTATGAAATGAGACCACACCTTTTACCACACCTGCCTCCTCTCACCCATTCATGTACACAGTGAACTTCTCAGAAGAGTATTATAGGTTGGTTTCACTTAGAGTCACTGGACAGACTGTGGCAAATAGTCTTCACTCTTCCCCACTCGCTCTCTTGAAGTTAAGAGGACAAGAGAGGAGCATGGTGAGGCCTGACTGCTGTGAGTAGTTAACTCACTTATCATCCCGTGACCCAGCCCCCGCCCAACAACCCAGTAAGAAGTGAGGTGGACCAGAGGGCAGAGCGAATAAGAGCAGTGGAGCCACACCACCTAGGTTTGAAACTTGACGCTGCCATTCTCCAGCTGTGTGACCTTGTGTGACTTATTTTACCTCATGTACCTCAGTTTCCTCATCTGTAAAATACTAGAGCTGTTCTATTAAAAGAAATAATAAGGCTGCTATCAGACTGAAATATGTTAAAATGTGTAAAGTCCTTAGAATACACATGACTCATAGTAACCTTGATATAAATGGTGAGAGATAAATAAGAGTTCTTATTGTCACATGAAAAAAAATTCGGTATAGAGGGATGAAGGAACTTGCCAGAGCTCACATGGTTAATGAGTGGCACAGCCAAGAGTTAAACCCAGGCTATATGGCTGCAAAGCCCAGGGCTTTAACCACCCTGCTCTTTTGCTCCCCCACTGTGCTATGCTGCCCAAAACAATGTTAAAAACAACTTTGCAATAAATAAAGGTCACATCAGTGACATTCTGTAGATCTTAAATTAGTAATAACAAGCATTGTATTATTAATTTCCATTCACTATCCCTTGTGCAATAGAAACTTTTCATGATATCCTTCCCTAGCAGTTTCAATAGGAGGCTTGAAATTTTGTTTTGCTTTGTTGCAGATAATATGCTTACTAAGAGGCATTGTTTTCTTTATGGGGCCAGTTCTCCTTCTAAATGTTCAATGCCTTTCTGACTTTATAACTCAGAGCAGTTGCTTGTGGACTCTTAACACTGGTCCCCCACTCTGCAGGTCGTGCCTCCTTCCATCTAGATATCACTGTATTATTCACAGGGGTGCTAACTTAGATTCTCAGTACACAAAATGCATTAAGTAATATATAGTTAACTTACTAATAGTCCTTCTCTATCCTCCTAAACAACCAAAGTTATAGTCCTATAATTTTTGCACAATAATATGATTTCCTTAATAGCCCCAGTAAAGGCAGGTGATTGAATTGACCTAAGATTTGCGTTTTATAGAAATAAAAGGAAAACCTTGAAGGGCTGGTAAGAAATTGGTTAAAGTACTTCTAGTGGTTCTGGGCTCTGCAAGCAAGGCAAGGGAAAATGAAGCCATCTGGCATAGGGGGAATAGGAGGGATGAGACACAGTCGGGTTCATTTAAGTGATGCACTATTAAAGGGAGATGAAGTGATAAAAGAAAATTTTGAGGGGGGTGAACAGGACTTAGGGTGTTGGGTGCTAAGACGTCAGGGGCAGAGGTATTCCTGGGGGTGCAGAGGTTTAAGGCGTAGCTGTAGGAATGCATTTCTGAAGTGGTCCCTGTCAATCTTCTCACTCCCGTTGTTAAGGCACGTCTAGCCCAAGGCTGCAGGAACAAGGTCCTTTCACTAATTAGCTCTAGTAATTCCTTCAGGTTTTGTTTTTTCCCCTCTCCTCTTTCACTTGGCATTTTTTGGTTTTGTCAGACCATCACTTTGTGGGAAGGGAAATTTTCTGTTACTTTAGCATATTGTTGTCTTTGAAACCACATCATCATCATCTTTTTAATCAAATTCTAAGATTCTGATTCTCACTAACATCCCAGAACTATTCACAGATCATGCATGGCCCATACTTGCTTGTCTAAAAGGAGAGATTAGGCAGACATGTATCTGCGGTGAGGAACCCTGTAATTTATGACATAAATAAGAGCTATGAAGGCAAAGGACTCAAAGGGACCTACCACCTGGGTGTTTGGGTCATGTGTGATAATAGAAGATAGGGCATTGAAGAAGACAGGGACCTGGTTCCAACGTTTTCTCTGAATGAAGAGGCATACTTGAGAGGTCTGCAGAGCACACTGAAGAATTTGGCACAGCCACATGGCCGCAGTCTCAACAGAGGAAATTTTTGCATAAGAATTAAAGAATTCTGATCTGGACATGGCAACAGAACAGTTACAGGACTTGTGGTGTAGTGGAAAATGAACAACCACTGCTTGGGGCTTGACCAATTCAGAGCAGCACTTCCTAAACGCTGGGCAAATGATTCAGAACCTCCAGAAACATTCAAAAATTCAGAAATTATAGCCATTGAGGCAATAGCATTACATTTAAGGAGAGTAAGAGGAAGCACTGTTTTGCAATGATACTGGGAGTGAAGAATGGAGAGTGAGCAAGGAGCTTTCAAGAGAGTGAGGCAGAAAAAGTGAAAAGGAAGAACCAGGGCACACAGAGATGTAGGGCAGTAGCAATAATGAGAAGGGCATTGAACTCTTAGCTTTGTGAAACGCAGGAGAATTGAATGGACCTCTCTCTGGATAAGCAGAGATACTAGAGGTGTAAGTGTTTTCATGAAGTTAAAAGATTGAAGTATATTTTCAATAGTTAGATAAAATTTTGTAAAACTTTATTATTATAATTATTATTACTGGTATCTGTAAGGAGAGTTCTTTGTGTGAGGAAAGGTCAAAGTACTTCCAGGTGGCTTACCTTGGGGTGAAAGCCCAGCAGCTGGCGCAGGTGAAGAAGTTCAGTTCTAACGGTGGAAAGATCAGGACAGCAGCAGTCACGGAAGTCTACATCTATTGGATTCTGTCCATAAATTGCTAAGAAAAGTTCTGGTCCTTGGATTTTTGCTGCCTAGGAGAGATTCACCCAGTCATCCCTCTGGGAAGTCTCAAGCTTTGGGAGCATCTGAGCTGACTCAGGGATAATGAGCCCCGAGTCGTGGGTCCTGAGTGGTTGGGTAGCAGTTAGGAGCATCCCCAGGTGTTTTACCTCTTGACCACCTGTGCTGGTAGGAAGGCATCAGACAAAAAGTACCTAGGTGTTATTCTTGACAGCCCCAGCCCTAAAATCTCATGAATAATTTATCTGCCCCCCCCCCCCCACTTTCAATGGTATAAAATCCAAATTTTGCTTTAAAAAACCATAAAATAGGCATTCAAGCTTTTTTGGGGCTGACCCCAGAAATCTCTTTCTCCCTTTTTTGCAATTTCTCTCCTTCTGTATCAATTTTTTCATTACCCCCGAAGCCATTCCATACAGTAATATATCTAGTTATTTTTATGCAGTTTCAGAGCTTCTTGTTTGGGGTGCTAATTAATCCCTCCACCCCCCTTTCTGTTGAAACTCTGCTCATCCATTGAAGCCAACTGTATCTGCCACATTTTTCTTAGACCTTTTTTACACTCTGAGTCAGAATCAATTACTCTCTGTTCAAGTTCCCACAGCGCTTTGTTCCTCTATCTAGAGTACTTCCCACCATCAGTGATGGTCCTGCTTTATGTTCCTTGTTCTCTCATTACATTTAAAACCCTCCAAGGAAAAGCAAGTGGTTTAGCACCCTGTTATTTTCTGGAGCACCCGTCTTTTTGAATAGTGTGTACTTGATTAAATATCGACTGATTAAATATCCAATTCCAATAAATAAAACAGGCCTTATCAAGCCTTAGAAGCTCATCTGAGCCTCAAAAAAGCATAGCACAGAAAAATCAAGTAGCAATTTCCCAATAGTCCCCCCAGTGGCTTGAATGAGTAAATGACCTTTTTCCAAACCACAGAAACTTCCTCAATTCCTGTTGTTCAAGAACCTTGAATATTAGAGGCATAGAAACGTTTCTGTGCAGCCTGCGGCCAGTGCACGGCATGTTCGGGTGACTTGGAGATAAGTTTCTCTGGGCTTTCCGAAGGACACAGGGAAATACTCCTCCAGATGCTGGAATACTGCATAGGGCAGAAGGAAAAGCTTGGGTCCAGCACCGTCGAGGACAGATGCTGACATATACATCATGGCCTAATGGAATGTGAACAGGTTGGAGCCAGGAAGTCCTCAATCATGGTGTCTCTAGACAAGCAGCTTCCATCTTCTGGAACTCTGTCTTTAACTTTTTAAAATGTGGCTAAAAACTCCTGCCCTGAATTTAAGTACTTATATCAGATGTTTTATTTATCATTTCAGACCGTCTCTTTCTCTGGCCATATCGGCGGTGACCTGTGCTACAGGCTCCAGGAAGCTTCCTGCTGGTCCCTTAGGAGCCCCTGTTTCAGGCCTGTATCTCTCTGGCCCAGAGTGTCCCCATTGGTGAGATGTGGGAAGCACAGGACCCCGCTCAGCTTGTAGGTGTCACACGCATATCCCAGAAGGTCAGGGCATTTAGGGAACCATGCATGAGGTGAACTATGACCAACATAAGACAGGAACTGGTAGAAAATTATTCCTCCTCTCTGACCACAGAGAGATGGTCCTTCATAAAACTGAGCAAGCAGTTTCCTATCACAGGGCCATGCTAACATTTGACTCTTTCCATGTCTTAGTCTATTAGCCCTGATCCTTTTGCTTCTATTCCTTGGGTTCATATACCCTAAAGAGAACAATCACACACAAGCCTTGGTCTCAGGCCCTGCTTTCTAGGGAACCTGGATTGAGACACAACCCTGTTATTAGAAAATGTGCAGATAAACACAATGAAAACATATAAAATAAAATATCTGATTAAAAAAGTAAGATGATAACAACTGGCTTTTCTCTAGAAAGGTGAATATTAAAAAGGTAAGTATGTGGTGATATCATGTTAAGAGATTTTGAAAATGACAGTGGACTATATTGGATATGAAACCTGTTAGCAGAAATTACCAATGATTCCAAAGACTTTTCTTTATGATTGCCATGACTGTTTCCTTTGGGATTCTGGCTTAGTTGTTGTGGGCAAAAATGCATTGGAATCACAAGAGGGATCCTAGTCACAGCAGCCAAATTAACCCAAGCTGATGACATTGCTCTGTGCCCCAGGAAAGGCCCCAGAAGCTGGAAAAGAAATGCTCACTAATGGAAAATAACCAAGAGGCTAAGGAGAGAGATGTTATTTTTGAACTTTTAAACAGAACATTATAAATGGCAGAGAAAATGGAAAAGCAGAAATTAAAAACAATAAAAACAAAAGCAAGTTGACAGCGGCCCTTTTAATATGACAATTTTGGGGCTTCTAAGACCCAGGCTTGTGGATGTAATAGCCGAGTCCCTGCAAAATAGCCAAGGACCAAGGGGTTTGAGCACTTAGTCACAATGGCATTTTAGGTTAAACAATCATTGACTCAGCGGTGAAAAATGAGATAAATTAAAATTATTTTCTTCACAACGGCCGAGGGGCTTGGCAAGTAATATATTGAAGAAATTTCCTGGACATAATAGGTTACATTAATTTTCAACTGCAAAACAATTCCTTCAGCATTATTTTTCAAGGAGAGAGAAAAGAAGAAGGGGGGAGAAAGCCACCCTGTTTCTTGTGCTATTTACTTCTGGCCTAAATGAGAAAACATGTTTCAAAGGGAAGATTAAGAAAGGCATATCAAGACTCAGAGCAAATCCTGACTGTAAAGAATTCAAGCTAATTGGTTACCCATTTGCCTGTTCACACGTGGTCAGTATTAATCCGAGAACAATGGAAGCATAAATTATGAAAATCGTTACATTGGGAAGCAGGATGTTAAGCCCTCTGCTAGCTAAAAAGCACCTTTGTTTGGATTATGGAACAAAAATGGGAGGCAAATGTTTCCATCTACATGTGCTACCAGTTAGAGTAGACGATTTTAGTGTCTGCGATCGAGTCCTCCTCTTTCGCCCCCGATGCTGAGTAATGGAGGTGAACGCCGCAGGTTCCAAGCCTGGCAGTTTCACATGCTGCTTGTGGAAACAGGCAAATAGAGCTGTGTAGGGTGGTGGGAAGAAGATGATGCTCGTGTTCCTTCGAGCAGCGTGCATGCTTCTCTCCTCCCTGTTCCCCTTACTACAACCTGTCTTACCATCTTCCAATTATTGAGCATTTGTCCCAGTGGAGTCCCAGTAAATGTTTAATAGCAGACTCTCTAAATGTAGTTCTGACATGAATAGTGCTTGATATTTTTATTTTACAGGGGTGGTTGACAAAATTTTTTTCTGTAAAGAGCCCGACAGTAAATATCTTAGGCTTTGCAGGGCACATGCTGTCTGTCGCGACTGCACTCTGCCATGGGGACATGAAAGCAGCCATGATAATGCAGAAATGGACAAACATGGCAGCGTTCCAATAAAACCTTGTTTTGGAGAGAGTCAAATTTCCTGTACTTTTCATGTCATGAAAATTTTTTTTTTTTACTTTATTTTCAACCACTCAAAAATGTAAAAACTATTCTTAGTTTTCAGGCAGTACAAAAAGTAACAGCAGTCTGGATTTGTCCTGGAGGTTATAGTTTGCCACTATTGTTTTATAGTAACAATTACATCAGTAATAATTACTCAGACAATGTTAAATAACTAAGTGTGTGCTGGGACTTCGTTCGTTTGTCAATAAGATGTGAGTGATTTCTTTCCTCAATAAATGTGTCCTAAATTTCTTTGTTCTGTTCACAGTGTGATGGCTACAAGACATGATATAATTTTAAGTTAAATCTTAAATTTAATCTGTATTAGTAACACTATCTCCATACTTTTCTTAAATCTTAATAATCCACAAAATAGTTCAAGCTCTGATGTATATCGGCTTTGCTGTAATTTCTATGATGTAAACATTTCCACTATGGCTGATTTCAAATTACTAACATAATTTTAGTTATAGCACATCATGCTTCTTTTATAAACAAATTATAAGAGCAGAAATTTCCTTCTTTACTCTTTTTCTTTCATGCAGTGTCTCGCACAGAAATAAGCACACACTAGATGCTTAATACCTACAAATATATTGATGGAACAGTATGTCCGTTGGGTAACTCCTTTTTTCCTCACACCAAGTCATTTTAAGTGATGGATACAGGTGTGAGGAAACCAGATAGGCGACCACTTCCTACCCTCAGGTTTGGGTACTGACCTTCAGCCACTCCGCCCAGCCTTCAAAAGCAAGACGGAGATACTAGTGTTGGTCTCAGGTGTTCCTAACCTTCCTTTCTTCTCTGCTCTCTCCCTACCTCTCCTCTCTGGTGGCTTCTCCTGCTTCTTCGCCTGTACAATTGTCAGTTTCCTCCCTGACTCTGTTGCTATTTCAACCTTCCCATTCCAGTGAGATGCCTACTATATTGTTTATTTGGAGAGAGGGAAAATCTTAATGTAAAAATCAAAACCAAACTTTGAGCTACAAATGTAGACCTCCTTTGGCCAACGAACCTTTAGGAATGTAACATACCGCTTAATAGGCAGAGAGATGTGTGTGTGTGTGTGTCGCTTAGTTGAAAAAAAAAAAAAACTGAACAAAAGTTACCTATATTATTACCACCTTTAGAATTATATAAAGTAAAAAATTAAGATTTTTTTTTCTTCAGTCCATTAAGTTGCTTACAAAATTAACCATTATTAACAATTTTGGAAAGTGTCAATTCTAATTTTTTTTAAGGTTTTAAAGTACAGATTAATCCCTTTGTCTCTCTCCTATCCCTCTTTTGTCCTCCCCTTCTCCTTCCCATCCCCGGAAATACTCGTTTTATCTTGTGCTTAGAACTTAGGGCAGACACTCTAGCTCTTGGTCCTAACTTACCTCCCGGGCCTCATTGCAGCCCCCTTGGAGTTCTTATTGCTGAACAGGCGGCAGTGCCCACGTTTCCACTCTGGCAGAGAGCTGACATTTACTTTAGTGGGTACTCTCATTCCTCCAGACTTTATTTATCAGTGCCCGCCCCCTACACTCCTAGTCTTTTTGTACAATGACTCTGAAACTGGCACCCACAACCACAAAAGCATTTAGATTTCCTGGAACCAAATTGCTTTTCAGAACTCCAGCACCACAAAACTGATATGGATATTGATTTCTCGTTTGTCAGCAGGCAGTAAGGAGGAGCCTCAGAATGGGCACAGGCTGGTAGGGAGAACACCTGTTCACGTGGAGGAGCTGCTGGGCGGGTGGCGGCAGCCCTCAGATGGGCCCTGCTGCTGTGGACTGGGCTTTGCTCACGAGGGGCCAGGCTCAGCGCTGGCTCAGGTGCCTGTAACCAGACTTCTGCACCAGCTGCCCCTCCAAACTCATCCTGCCCTTTGCCAAGGGCCTGAGAGCTCTAGGCCCAACAGCTTGCAGTCAGCTCAGCTCACTGGGCAGTGTCTGCCAAGATGGAATTGCTCGTAGTGCCTGTTGCAGGGAAAAGAACTGCCCAAGAAGAGTGTGTCAGACCCATAGGCAGCCAGACACCCAATTTATTTGTCTTTGCTTTCCCTTTCGTCTAATTTTTAAGTTCTGACAAAAGCGCCTTGTACACAGCAGGCGGTGGTATGGCTAGTCATTGCTTTTCTTTTGGCTCATTTAGTTTTTCACCTCCCCGGAGCTTCAGACCTGGAAGTTCAGTGCCTCACCCCTGCCCTTTGGGGTCCCACTAAATACACCTGGCACATCGACACCTATTTGCAGAAGAGCTTGCCAGTCCCCCCATGACAAATGATTAATGGCAATGTTGCTGTTGTTTTATTTTTTTAAATTTTTATTTATTTATTCATTTTAGAGAAGAGAGAGAGAGAGAGAGAGAGAGAGAGAGAGAGAGAAGGGGGGAGGAGCAGGAAGCATCAACTCCCATAAGTGCCTTACTGGGTAAGCCCAGGGTTTTCAACCGGTGACCTCAGCATTCCAGGTTGAGTCCTGATCCACTGGGCCACCACAGGTCAAGCTGCTGTTGTTTTAAATAAATACCAAGGTTAGTCTCCAATGCAGAGCAGCTAAGCCTCATCCCATAAACAATTCTGCTGATTTTAATCATTTACCTGATGTGAGAAAAATTCCCCTCAACTCTTTGCTCTGCCTGCTCTACTGAAGATTGCATTGACCACACTACCCATCCACCTGATCATCCTCCTCTGGCTCTTCTCTTATCACCCCCAATACACTAACTGCATGGGATGCTTCTTGTCAGACACCCTTCAGCAGCACCAAAGCTCCTCACGGGCAGGAACATATGTGTGTTTATGCACTGATGTTTCCATGGAACCTAGAAGAGCGCCTAGCACATACGAAATGTTCAGTAATCATTTGTAGAGAGACTGTAACAAAATCAGAGCAGCCATGAGGGCCCAGTCCTGTGTCAACTTCTCAACTCCTTCTTCTCCATGGAATTCTCTAATTTTTTTTCCTCCTCCTTCATCTAGCCTTTCCTTTTTATTTCTTCCCTCAGCCCCTCTGAAAATATAATGGACACCTTCTGGAGTCCTCTTCCCTAATACAAGGTTATAACCATTCATTCACGTAGTTTGGAATGATTGGTAAAACTGAAATGTCATCACCCTAATAATCCAAGGAAAAAGGCAAGAGGAATTTTTTTTACATGTTTAATTGTGGTAAAAATACACATAACATAAAATGTATCATAGTAAGCATATTTAAGTTATACAGTTCAGTGGTATTAAGTATATTTTTACTGTGTGCGACCATCACCACCATCCATCTCCAGAACTCTCTCTTACCAAACTGAAACTCTGTACCCATTAAGCTAAACTTCCCCATTAACCCTGTTCCTCAGTCCCTGGGAATCTCCCTTCTACTTTCTGTCCCTACAAATTGGACTGCTCTGGCTGGCTATCTCATACAAGTGAAATCATACAATATTTGTCTCAAAAGGAAATTTTAAACTGAGGAAACATCAGGCATGAATGGATGTGAAGCTTTGGAGAGAAAAAGAACATTCTCAGTGCCCCTAAAATTACAGAAGGCATGAAGCCAATCACAAGATATATGCATCTATATACTCCACCGTGGCCAAAAACGCACAAAGGAAAGCAGCTTATCTAAACTGCCATTGTGCTCCAGAAGTAAAAACCATATAAAAAAACGTAGATTTATGTATGATGTAATTAAAATGATGCTTAAAAAGTAAAAAGTTAAGCTTGGTAATTAATAATTTCTTATAGCGCTTTATATTTAAAACACTTGAACATTTTTGGTCTTATCTTTTTGCTTTCACAACATTTCTATGAAGTAGGAAGGTAGAGTATTATTATTACCACAGATGCCAGGATCTTAACCTTGATCCATGGCCAGGGTCTGGGGACCCTTTCACCTGTTACAGTTGTATTAGGGCAGGGGTCGGGAAGCTATGGCTCACGAGCCAGATGTGGCTCTTTTGATGGCTGCATCTGGCTCACAGAAAAATCTTTAATAAAAAAATAATAACGTTAAAAATATAAAACATTCTCATGTATTACAATCCATTCATTTCCTACCGCTCATGTTCATGGTTGTGGTGGAGCCAATCACAGCTGTCCTCCAGGACAACACCAAATTTTTATTGGATAATGCATAATGTACACGGGTCATTGTATGGCTCTCACAGAATTACATTTTAAAATAATGTGACGTTCATGGCTCTCTCAGACAAAAAGGTTCCTGACCCCTGTATTAGGTGGCTAGTGGTACAGCATCACCCCTACTGCAGGGGTGAAGTTTGCAAGCTCATCATGTGCCCTGGCAGTCTGTTCTGGCTCAGGCACTGTGCTCAGTGCAGTCATAGGCATTCTTACTTACCACACGGGCAAACACTGAAAGTCCACCACTTACTAGTGAGTTAGCCGGAGAAAATTATAGGAACTCACCAAGTTTCTGTGCATGTCCCTGGAAAATGAGCATGTTGGTTAAATAAGTTTGTAAATAATGATATATATGTTTGCTTGCTTATAGTTTGCATTGGATGTGGGGGGACAGGCCGTAAGCAGGCAGGATTCTTATAGCCTAAGGCTTAGTTTTAAGACTAAGCCTTTCCCACCTTTTTTGATGTACGGTGGTACACTCTCACAAGGAATCCCATTATGAGAGATAAGTGACTTTATATCAGAGACTTCCTTGTTTGTATACTGGATTAAAGGTTTGGATTTCTACACTATAAAGTGGGGCAGATGGGGAGCTTGCTCTCTCTTGGTTTCTGAATTTAGTATTAGAGAGAAGAGCAGAGAAAGGCCACATGGAGGAGGCCAGGAGAAGCAGCAAGATGGAGTGCTGAGTGAGAAGCCAGTTTGTGCAGAGTTTGTGCAGGGAGAAGGAAGGAGATGGGGAACAGAGGTGAATAAGTCTAGTGAGCTAGAAACCTTTGATTCTAGAAAACTCAGATAAGTCAGTAGCTTTGTGAGCACTGAATGAGTGGGTTTTGGAGCCCAGTGTGTGTTTTTACTTGCCTGCTGGGTGCAAGCTAGGATTAAAGATGATGCCTCACCAGTTTGTGGCTCTATTGTTTCATTACCATCTGTCTGAATCTAATGCGAACCTGCATGGGCCAGGCAGCTGTGATGGTAGCCCTGGCTACTGGCTTTACAGAGCATTATACTCCACTCTTCCAATTTCTCTTTGTCTTTCTCTATCCTATTACAAAGTTGTCAGCTAAGCTGACCTCATATGCCATTATGAGGAAAGCATGAGACAGCCTAAAGATTATGATGTACTGTTCCAATTTAGACACGTGTGAGGGGCTGCAAATTTAGCTTAGTACCACTCTGTGCTTATATATCACCTTAATTTCTCTAAAACTGCATTGAACCAGTTGAAACCCCCTTGCATCTGCTATGTGGTCTGGTCCCTGACATGGCTAGCCCACTCACTGAGTGAGGTTGGGAAGGGAACAATGTTTATTTGAATCTGAGTATTTTAACCTCTTTGTCCTGGTGTTTCTCCTAAACCTAAGTTAACAACTCTCATTGTTTATCTCAAAGCCCCTAAGCAGGAAGGTTGAGCTCATAACTGACCACCCTCTCCTAATTGTTTTTTCCTTTCTTATCTCAACAGTTCTTTGTCAAGAAAGGAGTGGACTCTTTTTTTATTATTATTCCTACCAGGTCATTTTGGAACTTCTAGTTTAGTTTAATCTGTTATCTCCCTTTCCCTGAAGTTAAAATGCTGATTTGGGTTCAACAAGAACAAACTGCTAATACCACATTTCCCCATGTATAAGACGCACACTTTTTCGAAAAATTTGGAGTCTAAAAACTGAGTGTGTCTCATACAGTGGTTGTAGATTTTTTTACTTGCATTTCTTGCTTTTTTGCATTTTTTGTGCTTATTGTTGAAGGCAGTGATTTGTCGTCAGACACAGATGAGGACAAGCTAATGGATGGGAGTTTTGACAGTGATGAGTTGTATGAATTTTATGTTGAATAAAACTTGAGTTCAATAACTTTATGTAATACATATTTTTCAAATTTCTGGCCCCCAAATTAAGGTGCATCTTATGCATAGGAGTGCCTTATACATGGGGAAATGTGGTAATAAGGGAGCACAAATCCAGAAGCATCTCAGAACTGTCATACCAACAGCACCCACATGGACTGTAGGCTGTGGACTGGTCTGCTGAGGCTGCCGTAGCACAATGCTACGGAACACGACTTTAGAAAGCATCTCTGTTCATCTCCCATGAGGAACCCAAGGCTAGAATGAGTAGTGACTTTCCTAAAAGCATAGTTCCTGTGGGCAGAGGTTGGACAGGACTCAGATGTTATATCTCAGTCCCTCAGTTTCTTTCCCTGGATCATTTCGCTCATGGAGAGTTATTTTCCATGTGCTGCAGTGTAAAGATAAGTGCCTTATTTGATGATTATGTTAATGCAGCAAAAGGGATCAGTGCACAATTAGATTTATGGAGAACGTTCATTTCATTGTTTTGCAAAGAGTAAAAATAATAAATCATTGGTTTCTAGTCTGGCACCATATGGCACTGAAAGAAGAAATATTAAGACTAATACTTTAAAAAAGATCTCTCCAAAATTTTTTTTCTTCCTCAGATTTCCTTGGTTTATCTAAATCAGAGTTCATTAATGAGGAAGCATGAATAAAGGCCAATTTATCCATCTTTCACTGAAATATTCTAACCATGTGTTTTCTAAAGGTCTATGATGCTTTTCACTACATTGTTTCAGATTTAGTAGTAACCATTAGACACGTGTATCTCTTGTTTGGGGACAACTAAAACACCAACATCTGCAAGCCCCTTTCTGCACATGGTGTTCTTTGTCCAATGACCTTGAGTAACTCGAAAGCTAAGATTAGGGAAAACATTTTTAAAACCTGACTTATCAATAGATCACGATGTTGCTTTTGCCTTTGAGCCTTATTTAAGGGTCTGGATTGCTGGAGCTGGAAGGTCCCTTGGAGTTCACCTAGGCCAACACCCTCATTTTCCAGATGAGGAACCTGTACCTGAGAGAAATGAAGTGAATTACTCAAGGTCACACGGAAAGTCACTCTCTGAGTCCAGCTAACATTCATGTATTTTAACATCAGTTCACTTTCCATTATGCCAAGGTGTCTCAAATGAATAAAACAGAGTAGTATTTTGTTAATATCTTCCAATGGATTTTAATTTTCCCCTTAATTTCTATTCGCCTCTTACCTCCAAGACTTAGCTTCAAGGTTAATGGAACTAGGAAAAGGTGGGTGTGGTTTTTCAGAGGACAAAGAATCCTATAAATCAACTTTCTCTCAAGAATGACTTTTTTTTTTTAAATTTTTAACCTTCCTTTGTAAAAGATAGTCTTGAAAGAAAGGCTCTATGAAAGACTAAAGAATTATCTAAATTTATTTTCTCCTTAATATACCAAAAAATAGTCCTGAAGGCTTATCCCCCAGGACTTCCCAGGAAACTGTGAGATGGGGTGAGGAGAATGCTCAAAACAGATGTACTTCTACAGGTCATCCAGAGCAGTCAGTCTCAGAGCTGCTCTATACTGCTTGTGGAGAGGGATAATATAAAATTAATTAGAGCAATGGCAGATCCCAAGGGGTACTTAGGATTAAAAAATTACTGGATGCCCCTGGAGGATGATTTTAGAGTTAACAGGGCTTTAGGGAGCCTGTAGAAGGGACCACCAACAAAGGGGCAAAGTGATCATACTACTGAGACATTCAGAGCTGGCTGCCAAAGCCAGAAACAGAGTGGGGTTCACAGCTAGTTCTCAGAGGTCCAGAATGCTAGAACAGAGAGGCTTCAGTCAGAAAGGGGAGATTGGTTGAAACGCTAGAGCAACGGATCAAGCTATAAGAACTGTGTCCTCTCAATTCCTGAACTTTTCCACTTCTGTGGTTTCCTCCAATTCACCTCTGCAGCCTTCACCCACAGTCCTACTCTCATGCTTTATACTACATTCAGAATTTCAGTCTCCACCACACTTCTCTGGACACCATCCTTCATTATCCAACCCACTTCCCCAACTACTCCTGCTGTAACTATAAATAATTCAAAGCCAATCATACTTTCTTTCTCTTGCACCTACCACTTTGTCTCTATCAGAGCTCTCTTAAATTTATTTCCTACCTTCTCTAGCTTAGATTCCATAGCACATTGGTATTATTACTCCTTGCTTAATCCCAACTTCTTTATTCTTTCTTGCTTTACCATAGTCTCCTGGCAAAACCCCAAGCCCTGTTTAGTCCAACTCCGCCTCTTCTGTGCCTCCTGGGGTACAGTGGTATGGCTGCAGGAAACCCTCAGGCAGGCCGACGTGAATGAATGCTGACTGACACTAGGCGAGCCTCAGAGTTCCTGGAGAATTGTGCTGCATTTCCCTCCATCAGCTACTTCTTCTACTCTCCAAGTCATTCTTTCACACCTTTTTCTTCCTCATTTTCAATATCTCTCCTCTGATTTACTCAGCTGATTGCCTCTTTGCTTCTTATTTTACTGATAAAATAGGAGCAATCAGATAAGAACTATTTTACCTTCCCACCCACAATTCTACCACCTGTCTTTTCACCTGTCTCAATACACTCTACCATTTCTTCTGACACCATGAGTGAACTGGCTTCTCTCCTATCTCTGAACATCCCTCTATTACTCTTCTCGTACCCTCTGGACTACTTAAGGACTCTGCTTCTATAACTATCCCGTCAACCCTGCCTCTCCTTTCTCTTCGCTCTCTTTTTACAGCAAATTCCCATTAGTGAACAAACATGAGTAACATTATCCATCTTCCTGAGTTGTGTGTCCCCTTCCTGCAGTCAATATCTTTCTTCTGCTTTATTGATGAAATCTGTAAAAGAGTTTCTGTGAAAACGAACACATTCCCTGTCCTCATGGCCTTCACAGTTTAGCAGGAAACAGATACAGTTTAACAGGAAAGATATAGATTACTGTGTAATTACAAATTACATTATACATAGATAGGTTGATGGTATAGATAGATAGATACATAGATACATAGATATGGATAGATGATAGATATATACCTACAAGCATACATAGAAGGAAAACAAAGAAATCTAAACTCATTAATTTTTGGATTTTAGTTTGAAAGCAACAGACATGCTCAGCTACAGAAAACAAGTAGAAGCATACACACAGTTTTTAACAACTGAGAACTTAGGGGAGTTTGCCAGAAAGGAATCATCATCCATTGGACAAAATAAAGTTAAACAGATTTTAGTCACAAAGAAAAACTCAACATGGAAGACTAACTATTGGAGAGGTTTGTGTGAGGAGACCAGTAGTAAGCATTGAAACCATCTAATCACAGATTTAAATCTAAATCACTATGGTGAAATTCAAAATTTATAACCATGGAGAAAAGATACTAAAGTAAAACACACACACACACAAAAAAAACCCACACAATAATTTTGATACAAAGTTGGCAGAAATTGCAGTGCATGCTAATTGGGAGATAAGGGAGTGAGTGTGGGGAGGGGATCGATGGGAAGGAGGACAAGGATGCCAACTAATGTATTTTGCCTAAATAAGAGCAGTAGAGACCGTTTCATTTCTCATTATGCTAATTTGATAAATAACTATAAATCCAATTTTGAAAACACGGAGAGAAGGAACTCTGAGGGATTACCAAGGGAAAAGCACCCATAGTCTCTCCTATCATGAATTTGAGATACAGGACTGCCTTTAAATTTTTAATAAAAATTAATTTTAATTAAAACAGCAACCAAATACAAACATTAATTGGATTAGATGTTCTTTGAAAACAAACTTTAAAGAAAAATATGTAAATAGCAATTTCCTATTGATCTTGTTTCCTGGTACTTTTATTTATTTCTCTATTAGTACTTCCAATTTCATGCAGAAGTGAACGTTTATTTTCACCCTCACTACCTTGCTTAGAACACTCCCATCCCCCACCTCCTCCTCTATGCACTCACTTCCTGAGGCTAATAGCATTCTGACTTACTGGGTTGCAAACTTCAACAGTACTTTTTATTTATTTATTTATTTATTTATTTAATTGAATTTATTGTTTGACATTGGTTTGCAATACCATAGGGGCTTCAAGTGTACAACTCAGTAGGACACCATCTGCACACAGCATTGTGTACTCTCTGCCCCAAGCAAAGTTTCTTTCCGTCCCAGGTCCCAGTTTCTCTGCTCCCTTTCACTCTGACTATTGCCACCCTGTTTTCTGTGTCTATGTGTTATGTATATATGTATATTGGCTAATACCCTTACTTTTTTTTTTAACTTATTTATTGATTTTAGAGGGGGCAGAGAGAGAGAGAGAGAAGAGGGGAGAGGAGCGGGAAGCATCAACTTGTAGTAGTTGCTTCTTGTATTTGCCTTCACCTGGCAAGCCCATGGTTTCGAACCGGAGGCCTCAACATACCAAGTCGAAGCTTGATCCACTGCGCTACCACAGGTCAGGCTCCGTTTACCTTCTTAAACACACAACTTGCTAAGCCTCACTCAGAGGTTTAATAAGATTGCAGGTAATGCCAACATTGTTGGTCTAGATCACTCTTTGAGAACCTCTGCTCTAGAAAATAGAGTCCCAGGGTTTTCTTCCCAAATATAGACAAAGTCTGAATTCTTGACTCTCTGGTTGACTCCCTCATTTCATCAGCTGAAGAAAAATTATTATTGGGGTGGCATGGGGACTGGAAAGATAGAGTATTACTTTTGTTTCCTGGTTTTAGCTCTGCTGCTGCTTCTACATGTGGAAAAGCAGAAAAAAGAAATTCATTTAGAATTTGTTTTCTTCCACATTGGAGAGATATAACAAAGCTTTGTTCTCCTGTCAGAAAGTCATCTTACAGTTTTTCTCTGGCTACGTGGGAAGAAAATTGAGAAGTGCCCAGTCTTTTTTGTCCTGTATCCCCAGTGTGGGTGATTAGATGTTTCCACATAATAAAATTTAATTACAGTGGTTCCCGTAGTAATGGCTCTAACTTGTACACTGCTGTCAAATACAAAATATGTTCTGATATAGAGATTTCATTTAACTAATCAAAACTTATGCTAAAAATTACAATTTAAATGAAGAATGGAAAAGGCTTTTGTAAGACTTTTTGGCCTTTTTGTGTACATTAGACATTGCTCTCTGTTCCACCTCACTGTGAGCTCTGTGAGAGCAGGTACAAGCTGTTTTGCTCCTTCTATGTTCCCAACAGAATTCCTTCCATACGGATGGCACTCAATACACATTTGTTAAATTAATGAGAGAATGAAGGAGCGAATGAATGAAACCACACATGCCTGATTAGGGGAACTGATCAGAACAGTGATTTCAACTGATTTTAAAACATGCAACACCTGACTACTCTGGGACATCGACCTTTCTTTCCTTTGACTGTCAAATTTAAAAATGACAACAGCCAACACGACTAGCTGTCCAGTGTGAATGAATCAAAATTATATCTATTTTTCACGTCAGGTCAACAAAAAACATTTTTTGGTGTGTTGCAGGGTTTCAGTAACTAATCGGTGCCACGAGATGAAAAAGGTTGACAATCATTGGATTAAAAGATAGAGGGAGAGGTTTTAGAGCGGAGCAGGTTTTAGTTAGACAAATTTCTTCAACTCTGCCTGTGCCCAGTGGCCCATGGGAAGTTCTGAGGGAAAAGGGGATCTAATGAAGATTGTGTGGGGGATGAGGGGATGGGATCAGAGAAGGTGAAGGGATTAGTGAAATTATATATACATAACACAGAGATACAGATAGCAGGACAGAAAATCCCAAAAGGAAGAGGGGAGGAAGTTAAGGGGAGGGGGGCAACAGGGGGGGGTAAAGGGGAACAAGGGAGTGGGGTTGAGAGAGTTATATTGAGTGGGACACTTGAATCCATGTTAACACAATAAATTAAAATTAATAAAAAATAAAATAAAGAGCATTATGTGTAATGCTGCCTTTCTAGGTCTACATAGCAATCACTAGAATGTTCCATTCCCATTGCTGCAGAGCTATCCCAGTCCCATGAGTCTTAGCAGATGTCACTGCATAGTCTAGAATTTGGAAAGCTAGAATTACACAGATCAGGTTTATTTTTTTTCCATCAGATACAAATCAATGCCGAACTGTTTACATATGAAAATATGACTACATAAATTCTAATTATTTGTCGTCTCTAACATATATTTCAACCTAAGAATTAGAACATGCATAATACATGAATAGACAAATATATGGTCTGGTCAAGAAGAAATACATAATAGAAAGAAGAGATGATCAAACACCCAAATAAAATAACAAAATCTCATTTTAATGGTAGTTCCACCAAAGATCAAAATGTGCGTAAACCTGTCACTTCTCACCGGGTTGTCAGGCCCACTGAGACCTTTTCTGATGGGAGTCTGTCCACATGGATGCCATTTAGACCTCAATGCCTAATTAAAGACTTTAATTTTCTTTACAGCCATTTTTCTTTGACATTCTGCAGGAACTTTGCATAGATGTGCTCCTCTACCCTCTGCACACTGCAGACCATCATAGAGCACCCTTCTTACCTACTAAATACAAAAAATACAAAGTTTGAATTAGAGCTAATGTGGTTCATGTAATTAAACACCTTTACAGCACAGTATTTTTGCAGCCTGGCTTCAATCAAACTCACTAATTATAGACACGTTATTTATTCAGCTTCTCTTTCAAGCGATGGATAACTTCTCTGTGACTGAACCTACGTAGGTTGTTTGGAAATGGAATAGCATTCATGAAAACTTTTAGTGAAAAGAATAAAGAGAGTTTATTTTCTCCATCAAAAAAAAAATCAGCCCTGGCCGGTTGGCTCAGCGGTAGAGCGTCGGCCTGGCGTGCGGGAGACCCAGCTTCGATTCCCAGCCAGGGCACATAGGAGAGGCATCCATCTACTTCTCCACCCCTCCCCCTCTCCTTCCTCTTTGCCTCTCTCTTCCCCTCCTGCAGCCAAGTCTCCATTGGAGCAAAGATGGCCCGGGCGCTGAGGATGGCTCTGTGGCCTCTGCCTCAGGCACTAAAATGGCTCTGGATGCAACAGAGCGATGCCCCAGAGGGACAGAGCATCGCCCCCTGGTGGGCATGCCGGGTGGATCCTGGTCGGGCGCATGCGGGAGTCTGTCTGACTGCCTCCCTGTTTCCAGCTTCGGAAAAATGGAAAAAAGAAAAAAAAATCAAGTTAAAAGTTATGGCTTCTGAGTAACTCATTGATACTGTATCAAGTGCTTCCACAGCACTCTAACTCCAAACAACAAATCTATTGCCTAAGGCAGAGTCCCCAAACTATGGCCCTGTGGGCTGCATGTTGCCCCCTGAGGCCATTTATCCGGCCCCCACTGCACTTCAGGAAAGGGCACCTCTTTCATTGGTGGTCAGTGAGAGGAGCATAGTTCCCATTGAAATACTGGTCAGTTTGTTGATTTAAATTTATTTGTTATTTAATTTAAATATTGTATTTGTTCCCGTTTTATTTTTTTTTTACTTTAAAATAAGATATGTGCAGTGTGCATAGGGATTTGTTCATAGTTTTTTTTATAGTCCAGCCCTCCAACGGTCTGAGGGACAGTGAACTGGCCCCCTGTGTAAAAAGTTTGGGGACCCCTGGCCTAAGGCCTGCAGATAAACACTGAGGTCTTACAGCTGAAGAGAAAGAGAGGACACCCATGGACATGACAACAGTGTGCTTATTGTCAGAGGGAGAGGAAGGGGAGAGATGGAGAAGGGCATGGGGGATGAATGGTGATAGATGGAGACTTGACTTGGGTGAGGGTGGTGAACACACAGTACAGTGTATAGATGATGGG